>NC_053147.1:63018039-64487499 GCF_016808335.1 Panicum virgatum
TTCTTGTTCATATAATTCTGTTGAAAACTAAAAATGGTGCATACAAATACGAGAATATCATGAAGGATCATTAAATGCATGGTTGTGGCATTGCCATTGCCAAATCACCTGGATTTTTGGGGCTCCGTCTCCATTAACATCATATGCATCTAGGAAGGACTTCTGATTATCACCTGGCTCTATCTTCCTTCCTAGTCATGCACATTATTTGGGTTGCTATATGCTCATCTTGTCATGGTGTTTGTCACTGACATATGGTGCCGCGACGGAACCTAGGGCCTCGTATGCGCTACAGCCATACGCTTGTGTCACTAGGTGCGCGCTGGTACCATAGTCCGCGATAGCAACCCCGCGACATACTATTTTTTTCGCAACCTGCATAATGTGATGACTTGGGTTCTAATTCGGGTCAAAATAAAAATAATAAGGAGTACCTGCATGACTCCCATGGTTGCTAACATGCATTCCAACACGTGCACCATCAGTCATGTATCATGACCGGCACATCATAACCAATGCAACACACCATGTGCATGATTTCATAAATGCATAGGTCATCGCATCCATGCATTGTATCATCGATCTCCTTGCATATTGGCAGGTCCATAATACATCATGGCATTGAACAAGTGTGCATCTTTCTCAAACAAATATCAACTCCATTAAAATAAAAGCAACTTTGAGCAGGAATGTCTTGAGAAAACCTTGCTTATGCCACATAATAAGACCTCGAGTTAAAAATGCCTCATAGTAGTACAGTTGATCCTGTTGTTTTCCATGCTACGCATGTGCCAGTGCAACTATTCAATTATATACATATAAGATCCTCAGGAGTCACCATACCGAAGACGAAGCCACGTGGGACACTGAAAGTTACCTAAACCAAAATTTCCGTGTTTCCCCAATCTCACTCCAAGGTACACGCACGTTCCCCTTTAATTTTACTCACCCGAATCTCGGGACGAGATTCTATTTAAGGGGGTAGGCTGTGACAGCCCAGATTTTTAATTAGCTAATCTAAGGTTGTTAGCACCAAATTATGCATTATTAATCAGAAAAACTTTGAAACAAATGCCTGAATGTCTATGTGTCCAGGTGTATATGTGCATAGGTCGAAAACTTTAAATAGTTTTTAAACTGATGAAAGTTTGCTTGTGAAATTTCATAGGCACCTCACTAAAATCATAATAAACCAAAGTCTAGTTGAAGCCATCAGAAAAAAGTGAGTTTTTGCACATGAAATGATAAGTCGATCCACATTACATTTTCTCCCATAATTAATTTTAGAAAATGCTGAAAAGATCCGAAAATACAAAGTGCATACCATAGCTTAAATTAATTTATGCCCAAAACAAAAGTTGTAGAGTTTCATATAACAACCAACTTTCATGTTCAAAGTTTTTCAAGTTAGCACGCAAAATTTGGTGAAAAATTCGAAAAACAATATGTATAGGGTAATTTCTTTTGTACTTAAATTTGAATTTGTAACTTTCAAACCAAACCTCAAATGGGAAAATGGCTGAAACAAAAGTTATAGATTTTGACATTTTGAACAACCTTCGTATTCAAAGTTTTTTGAGTTTCAATTGAAAATTTTGAATTTAAATTGAGTCAAACAGTTGACTTTCAACCCTTACTCTCTCTCCCCTTTCCTCCTCCCTGCGCGCGCGACAGAGCACTCGAGCGCCGCCCTCGCTGCGCCGCCGCACCGCCCGCGCTCGCTGCCCTGCTGCCGCCCTGCTGATGCCCTGCTGAGCTCCATCCCCACCCCACTCGAGCACGCACACCCGCCCTCGCTGCGCCGCCCGCACGGCGCCGCGCTGCTGCCTCGCCGCTCGGCGACAGCCGCGTCCGGCCGAGCGCCGCGGCCGCTACCCGCGCTGCCCAAGGTGCCCGGCTTCCCTACCCGCGCCCATCCCCTCCTCCTTCACCATGCTCGCCTATAAAAGCCGAGGCAAGCCCCTACTCGCGCGCCCACGAGCCACAGCCGCCGCCATTGCCGCCGCCGTGCCCAACCTCACCGTGGAGGTCCCCCTACAGGCCACCGCCGAGCCAACTCAACCCAACCACGAGCATCTCCTGCATCAGGCGAAGCTCATTGGCCTGTTCCCGCCCCCAGACCGCCACCGGAACACCACCTCCGCCGCTGCCATTGCCGCCGCCCCTCCCCTGTCCACGCGGAGCTATCCCTTCCGCCCCTCCTCGACCCAAACCAACTCGCCCACGAGCTCCCCTACCTCCCACCGGTGCTCGACGACCCGACCTCCACCGCCCAAAGCCGGCGGAGTGCCACCGCCGCCACGTCCGCCCGCCGCCTGCCCCTGCTCACCGTGGCCAGCGCGTCACAGGCCGCCTCCGCGCACACCGAGACCACCTACGGGTTCCACTGGAGCCCCTGGTGCTAATCCCCCACTTCCCCCTCGCCGCCGGTGAGCAACCTCGCCGGATTTCGGCCCCCAAGGTCCGCCCTCCCCTGTTAAGTCCGGCGGGGACCTATTTGCAATTCCCCAAAACCTTCCAGGGGTATATATGCGAGAGTCGGTTTTGTTTTTCTTTTTGTTTCCAAAAATAGAGAAATTGTAAAATCGATATAAATTCATAGAAAAATCGGAAAAATTCAAACTCAACTGTTCTGGAATCCTTGTGACTAGATCTACAACTTTCCTTACATGAACTTTTCATTTGCTCAATAGTTTTTGCTTTATTTAAAACACAAGGAAAATATAGCTTTTATTAGATCTCAAGTTACATGCATGATCTGTTGGCCATTTTTGGTCAAAGTGTTACGTGTTAGATTCATAGTATTTTGTAAAAGTTTCGTAGTCAATTATCATGCCTAGCTATAGGCTTGCTTAGGTCTTGCTTTATGCCTAGGTTAAATAGTTTTATTTATCCAAGTTGTTCTGATCGGATTCATGAGCTGAAGCTTTTATAGTTGCTCTATATAGATTCATGTATTCTTCAGAAAAAGTTTGGAAGTTTTTAGTTAAGTCAAACTGGTCCAAATAATTTAATGTTGGAAGAAATGTACTAAATCATGAAAAATAGTTCCTGTGCCTGGAAAAATCTAATATTTTTACTACAGTCTTTACTTAAGTTGGGAACCATTTTTATAAATTTTAAGGCTCAGAATCTTAGTGTAACAGTCTATGGAAATTAGTTTTGATCCATATAGCTATATGTTTCTCTATTTTTCATGCTCTATTTACTGCTCCATAAAATCTTAAAAATTAACAGTTGACGCCACATAAGAGTAGAAAGCCTCAGTAAAAATTGTAGCATCTTTACTTGTGTGGTTTGTTCTGTATAAATGAATCTTGCTCCTAGTAGTAGCTATTTAGTGTCTTTTAAATAATTAATATGATCAATGAAATTAGCTAAAAATTTCACAGTAGGCATGTTACTCAGATATGTACCTTGCATAAAAATTCCAGTACCAAAAAGTATATGTAACCCTAGTTATGGCGTTACAGGTTAGTATAGTGTTAATTAAGAAAAATACCATTTCTACATGTCAAGAAATGAAAGACAACAAACTCCTAGTCCCTTTATGAATAAAATCATGTTAGATAGTACTCTATAAATGATTGCCCAATAACGAGAACATAATCTCCAACTTAACTGGAGTTGTGTTGGTTTGCAACTTTATAGTGAATTAAATCATGAATTGAGATCATCACGTAAACTCATGCATATGCATCTCGTGTAGATTCGACTACTCTCGCCGACGGTACGTACGAGCTGGTGCCCGAGTCCGAGAGTGAGTAGCGTGAAGCTCAAGTGAATCTAACTGAAGCCGCCGAAGACCCGAACCAAAGTTCGGAAGAGCCCAAGGCTAACTTTGCTTAGCAAGGCAAGCCCTGGAGCATGTCCTATTTATTGTCAATTTATGCAACTGCTTATATTTCTATATACTAGTGCATTTACATTTACAGGAGTTGCTTGGAACCTTAGCTGCATGATCCTAGGTACCTATGCGTGAACACTAGTATGTGTAGGTCGCTAGTTGGCTAGGCTAATGGTTTGGTAGAAGTCGAGTGATTTCCTGTCACTCGCGAGAATTTTAGGAGTTGAATGTCTGCTACATACTGCAACTATATGGCTCATGGGCGGGGTTGTGGTACTTATGATGCCCTGTCTGTTTAGTGAAAATGGATAAGGCCGCAGTGTGTGGTAGTGGTGGTTAAGCGTTTGAACGTACTAATCACATGCCGAGAAATATGGTAATCGGTAAGCTTAAGTACCTGATCGGACCGGGGAGTGGACTTTTCCCTCACCCTCTTGGAATGTTGTTTCTCATGCGGCCACATGTGGGTGCAAGCGTGGTCACGACCCGGCGTCAACAGTGGCGTGGGGCTCTTGTAGTCGAAGGGGGTGACCCTGATGCACAAGCCGGAAAGAAAGGGGAAATGTTGCGTGGGGACTCTGTTCCCATGCGTGTGTTTAGGTCTAACTGGCCAAGTTAACAAATTCGATTCGAATCGTCCGCCTCTCACGGATATTGGGACTGCTTAACCCTTTTGCCACATAGAGTAAGAAGTGGAACATTGATTATGAGGAATATGGTTGAATGATGAAAAATAATTGTTTTTCACCATGCATGCTATTGGATAGATGCTAATGTAGAATGGTTAATCAAACTAGAACCTGAAAGCTAAAATCAGAAAATAAGGACTTACTCTTTATTGCTTTTCGGCAAAAACAAACCCCTCAAGCCAAAAGCCTTGCATGTCTAGTTAGAGGGCTAAGTATATCCTAGTCGGATAAGCCTTGCTGAGTATTAGTATACTCAGCCTTGCTTGTGGCTCAACTTTGTTTTCAGGTGATACGTTTGAATATCAGATTGCTAGCTTGACTTGGCCGTGTACTTTACCGAGTGGGATTCGAATCCGGCCAACGATGACAATGCCTAGTGATGTCATGTACGGGCTTCATCATGACATCTTGTATCGTCGTTTAGAACTCGCTTTATTTCCGCTGCAGTTGAACTCTGAACTACTTTCAATTTGAACTTCAAGTATCTTTCTGAGATTTCGAACTTGGTTTGTAATAATTAAGTTAAGACTCTGTAATGTAATGTATTTGTGAAATGTTGTACTCTCTGGACTCACCTTCGTGTGGGTTGCATGTAAGCTTTGGGTTCGATCGACGCTCAGGTGGATTCTTCGGGACTTTACCCGACAGCCCTGCCGGATTACTCCGTTTGAAGTGCGTGTTAGCCGGGATTACCTTCAGGGTGATGGTTAGCACACTTGAGCCAGATTAATTTGGGCGGTACTGCCACAGTCACGGAGGAGGAGTCGGCACCAAGGACGCCGGCAGCGGAGGAAACCTGCGTCCCGGAGCCTGCAAGGGTCGGGGACGAAGGTGTTGTTGCAGCGGCGACGGCGCAAACGGCGTCAGAGAACGTGGTGCCGGTGGTGCAGCTGCCGGAGAGCAGCGACGAGTTCGGGGACTCGAGGGACATCAACCCTGCTGCTGCTGCCAGCGCCGCCGACAGGATTGGCGAGTTCGAGGCCGGCTCTCAGATTCTGAACAACCTCGACCTCGCCTTGGAGCTCCATAGAACGACGGATTTCCAGATTAGTCAGGTAGGTGGCTCCCTCCCGGGAATCATTCGTATTTGGCCTTGATATTGTGCGTTTTGCTCACGCTTTTCCACTTGCAGCGGCTGAGGGATATTTCGCACAAAAAGAGCACCGAGCTGACCCGGCTATACACCCAAATGTGTTGGCTTGGGCAGCACAACGCCGACTTGGTACTCTGGAACATCGACGCCAACACCAAGATGACGGATCTAGGGGCGCGTCAGCGGGAGCTAGAGGAGGAGCTAGCACAGACCGCCGGCGAGTGCGACGTCCTGAAGGCTGCGGCGGAGCAGAAGGCATAGGAGGCCGAGGCGCAGACTGTCGAGCTGCAGCGCGTTAGGACGGCGCTCGAGCAGAAAAAGGCCGAGCTCCAGCACAACGAGGCCGAGCTCCAAGGCAAGGAGGCCGAGCTCCAGCGCGAGAGGACGACCGTCGCCACGCTCACTGGGACCCTCGAGGAGAAGGGCAAAGCCCTCGAGGAGAAGGAGGTGGTCGTGCGAAACGCGGAGGCCGCCCTCAAGGAGAAGGAGGACTCCTTGTCCTCGCTCGAGGAGGCCGCCCGAGTCCCGTAGGAGGAGGCGCAGAAGAATATTGCGGGTAAGTACTTGAGATTTCGCCATTGTTTGATTCTAATTTATCACAGCTTATCTTGATTCCTCTGATCAGAGCTGGGGCAGAGAGTGGCAGACGAGACTGCGGTGAAGGAGGATGTCAACACCGTGCTCATGGCGGCGCAGGCTGAATACACTGAACTGGAGAGGACCGTTGTGAGCGTGTGCCAGGAGCTCCAGGGGGACGGCGCCGTGTCTGGTAGCTCGGTGATCAGCCGCCTACGAGCGCTAGGTGGCCGGATCACCGAGCACGCCAACAGCACCTTCCGCCTTGGTGTCATACGAGCCCTCGCCGTGGCCTCGACGCACTACTTCATGGACCTCCAGAGAGTGTCGTCGGGGTACGTGGTCCCAAACGACGCCAGCTCGGACACTGCGTCGGCCATCATGGACGACGCCGACGCCACCGTCGAGGGGTTCGCCACCGTCCTGGCCGGGAAGCTTGAAGCTGACATCCCCCCATAGCCGAATTCGATGCTGTTGAAGACCCCCAAAGGGGATGATAACTTGTAGGAAGTTTGGGCTGCGGAGCCCATGTAAATAAGTTAGTACTTGTCATAATAGCACTTCTGGATGTAAGAAATTGGTTGTTATAAATCGACAGTGTGGCCCATCGAGGCCTTGTGCGTTCGAGCCCTCGTTTTCTTTACTCTATTTCCGTGTTCTCGTATGCGACTTAGGTAAACTTCTGCGAGGAATTTCGCGTTCATAAACGACTTAGGCGTGGGGTGGTGAGGGGGGTGCCGTATCTCGGAGGCATAGGCGGCCCCATAACTCGGCAGACCCTGTACCATAGTTGCTTATGCCTCGCGTCCATTTTTTCCAAGTATACGAGAAACTTAGAAACATGAATTTTTCGAAAAAAAACGTTGGCGATTTTTGGGGACGTTCGGTGGTTCCCCCCGTAGTAGCCCCCGAGGGAGGCTCGGCTTTGCCGAGGGTAAAGCTGAGCGTACCTTAATGTTCGTGCGCATCCGAGCCCCCGAGTGTCCGGAAAGTTCCCAAAAAACAAACAAGTAAAGCATACTCCTTTATGGTTTCGGAAAATCGTAAATGCGAGTACAAACGATGTACAAATAGCTTGGAACTCTAAGGATAGAAGCGACGTAGCTGCTGTATGTTCCAAGCATTGGTGAGGACCTCGCCGCTTTCGTTTGCTAGCTTGTATGTGCCGGGCTTAAGCACCTCGGTGATGATTATGGGCCTTCCCACGGTGGTGAGAGCTTGTGGCGGCCCCTGTTGTCCTGTTGAAGCCTCAGCACCAAGTCCCCTTTGTTGAGGTCTCGACGCCGAACTCTCTGCGCTTGATACCTTCGCAGGGACTGCTGATAGCGCGCAGAGTGTAGGAGCGCCACGTCTCGAGCCTCGTCCACTTGATCCAATGAGTCCTCGCGGGCTTGCTGGTTCTACTGCTCTTGATAGGCCTTGAGCCTTGGTGACCCGTACTCCAGGTCTATGGGGAGCATGGCCTCGGCGCCATAGACGAGGAAGAACGGGGTAAAGTTCGTGGCTCTACTTGGGGTCATCCTCGGGCTCTAGATAATCGAGGGTAGCTCTGTGAGCCACCTCCGGCCAAACTTGTTCAGCTTGTTGAAGATCCTTGGCTTCAGTCCTTGAAGGATCATGTCATTGGCACGCTCCACTTGCCCGTTCGTCTGTGGGTGCGCCACAGCCGACCAGTCCACGCGTATGTGGTAGCTGTCGCAGAACGCCAAGAACATCTTGCCTGTGAACTGGGTGCCGTTGTCGGTGATGATCGAATTCGGGACCCCGAACCTGAAGACAATGTCGGTAAAGAACAAAACAGCTTGCTCGAATCTAATCTTGCCGATGGGGCGAGCCTCGATCCACTTCGTAAATTTGTCGATTGCCACCAACAAGTGGGTGAAGCTCCCGGGCGCCTTCTACAACGGGCAAATGAGGTCCAATCCCCACACCGCGAACGACCACGTGATGGGGATGGTCTGCAGAGTATGAATTGGGAGGTGCACCTTTTGTGCGTAGAACTGGCAACCCTCGCAGGTCCGCACGACGTCGGTGGCGTCGGCGACCGCGGTGTTCCAGTAAAAGCCTTGTCGAAGCGTGTTACACACGAGGGTGCGCGGCGCGGTGTGGTGACCGCAGATGCCAGCATGGATGTCACGGATCAGCTCCTTGCCCTCAGGGATCGGGACTGCGTTTGTACAGCTCATCATTGGTTAGGACAAAGGACTTGGCCCGCCTAACGAGGCGTCGCGCCTGAGCGTGGTCCGAGGGTAGGATCCCTCGAATCATCCAATTGAGGTACTGGGTGCGCCAGTCTCGCGAAAGGGGAGCCTTGTCGATCTCCATTGCTTCGGCCTTGTCCATGGAGGAGGTCTCGAAGTCAGTGCCCATGGGCTCAGCCTCGTCCGCCGAGGGTTCTCGCCGGGGGGAGGGCTCGGCACTCGAGGGGCCCGGTTTTGTCGGATCCATGAAATCGACGGAGGGCTTGGCGATGTCGCGAGCAAAGATGTTCGGGGGGATGGTGGTCCGCCCTGACGCAATCTTGGCTAATTCGTCGGCATCCTCGTTGTACTTGCGTGGGACGTGGTTGAGTTCTAGGCCATCGAACTTGTCTTTGAGGTGGCGTATTGCGCTGCAGTATGCATCCATCTTCGGATCGTGACAGCTAGACTCCTTCATCACTTGGTCGATGACGAGCTGAGAGTCACCACATACGTCGAGGCGCTTGACGCCAAGCTCGATGGCGATGCGGAGGCCACTGAGGAGGGCCTCGTACTCCGCCATGTTGTTGGACGCAGGGAAGTGTAGGCGTATTACGTAGCACATGTGCTCTCCAAGGGGTGAGATGAAGAGGAGGCCGGCGCGGCACCGGTTTTCATCACCGACCCATCGAAGTACATGGTCCAGCATTCAGCTTGGATTTGCGGTGGGGGCAGCTGAGTGTCCGTCCACTCAATGACGAAGTCAGCCAAGATTTGGGACTTGATCGCCTTGCGAGGCACGTAGGTGAGAGTTTCTATCATCAGCTCCATGGACCACTTGGCGATTCTACCCTCGGCTTCTCTGTTGTGGACTATCTCTCCCAGAGGGAAAGACGAGACCACGGTGACGGGATGGGCCTCAAAGTAGTGGCGCAGCTTGCGCCGAGCCAAAACCACCATGTATAGCAGCTTCTGGATCTACGAATAGCGTGTCTTGGTTTCAGACAACACTTCGCTGATGTAGTACACCGGCCGTTGGACAAGCAGAGCATGGCCATCCTCTTGTCTTTCGACAACGATCACCGCGCTGACCACTTGGGTCATCGCAGCTATGTACAAGTAGAGGGGCTCGCCGTCTATGGGCGGCGTGAGAATGGGGGCATGAGTGAGCGATGCCTTCAGCCTGTCGAGGGCTTCTTGAGCCTCGGGGGTCCACGAGAAGCGTTCGGTCTTCCTTAGGAGCCGATACAGAGGCAAGCCTTTCTCGCCGAGGTGCGAGATGAATCAGCTGAGGGACGCTAGGCATCCCATGACCCTCTGTACCCCCTTTAGGTCTCGGATCGGTCCCATCCGAGTGATGGTCGAGACTTTCTCAGGGTTGGGTTCAATGCCCCGCTAGGAGACAATGAATCCCAAGAGCATGCCTCGAGGGACTTCGAACACGCACTTCTCGGGGTTGAGTTTTACCCCCTTTGCTCTTAGGCAATCAAATGAGATCCTGAGATCAGCAACCAGGTCGTCCGCCTTCCGGGATTTTACAACGATGTCGTCGACATATGCTTCTACGTTTCACCCGAGATGGTCCCCAAATACGTGGAGCATACACCGTTGACATGTAGCTCCGGCATTTCTGAGGCCAAAAGGCATCGTGATGTAGCAGTACATGTCGAAAGGTGTGATAAAAGAGGTCGCAAGCTGGTCGGACTCTTTCATCTTGATTTGGTGGTAACCAGAGTATGCATCAAGGAAGGATAAAAGTTCGCATCCCGCAGTTGAATCAACGATTTGATCAATACGTGGCAAAGAAAAGGGAACCTTCGGACATGCTTTATTTAAACTAGTGTAGTCTACGCACATCCTCCAACTTCCATTCTTTTTCTTTACTAATACAGGATTAGCTAGCTACTCGGGATGGAATACCTCCTTGATGAATCCGGCCACCAGAAGTTTCTGCAGCTCCTCGCCGATCGCCCGGCGCTTGAGCTCGTCGAAGCGTCTCAGGCGCTGCTTCACCGGCTTGGAGTTGGGTCGGATGTCAAGGGAGTGCTCGGTGACCTCCCTCGGTATGCTAGGCATGTCCGAGGGGCTCCACGCGAAGATGTCTGCATTGGCACGGAGAAAGTCGACGAGCACCACTTCCTATTTTCTTTTGAGGGTGGTGCTGACCTGTAACGCCTTGTCGTCGGGGTGATTCGGGTCGAGGGGCACCTTCTTGATACCTTCGGTGGGTTCGAAGCTGCCCGCGTGCCGGTGCATGAAGTCCAAGGTGTCACTTGCCATCTTGTCGAGGGTGGCAGCGAGGGCCTCGTCCTCTGCTTGAGCCTCCGCGTGCTCGACGCACTTGACATCGCATTCGTAGGCGTGCTCGAACGAAGAGCCGACGGTGATGATACCACTCGGGCCCGGCATCTTCAGCTTGAGGTAGATGTAGTTGGGGATGGCCATAAACTTGGCATAGCAGGGACGGCCAAGGATGGCATGGTAGGCTCCCCGAAACCCCACCACCTCAAAGGTGAGCACTTCCTTGCGGAAGTTGGCTGCCGTGCCGAAGCAGACGGGTAGGTCGATCTGACCGAGGGGTTGGACTCGCTTCCCCGGCGCAACGCCATGGAATGGCGACTTGCTGGGGTGAAGCTTGTTCAATCTGATCCCCATGAGTGTAACATCCCAGGTGTTTCATTAGCTAAACCAGGATCATTAGCACCAAATCATGTACCTTAACCAAGAAACATCGAAACAAACGCATGTGTATGTGTGTATTTGTGCATGGTTCAGGAACCTCAAATAACTTTCACACCAAAGCAATTAGGCATATGAAAATGATTAGACATGTTCACCATGAAGTGATGAATCAATGTCTAGTTGAACTTTAGGGGTAAAAGTGACAAAAATTACATGAAATGATGAGTGCTTTGATTTCTAGTTTTCGAAAATTTAAAATAACTTTTAAACCTTTGCTTAAATAAACTTTTGCCTAAAATAAAAGTTGTAGGTTTTTAAATTCTCTACAACTTTCATATTCAGAGTTTTTCATGTTTCAAAAGGAAGTTTTGAGAAAATTTTGAATTTTGAATCAATTAAATCTCTCTCTACTCTCTCTTTTCCTCTCTCTACCTCCCCTGTCTGCGCTGGACGCCGAGGCCGATGGCCACGGGCCGCGCCCTCGCCGTGCCACCAGCCGCTCCGTCCCGGTCGCTCCCGAAGCTTCTCATCGCCACGCGTCGTCATCCATTTGTGTGCACGCCGAGGACTGCCGTCGGCGTGCCACGGCGACGAACGAGCCGAGCAGTGCCGTGCACCATTTTTCCTCAGCCCGCTCGCGCTCTAGCCTGGCTCTTCTCCCCTCCCTTGCTTCGCAAACGGGCCTTCTCCCTCCCCCTCTACTCCTCTCCCTGTTCCACGCGCCGAGCCGAGCCCTCCGCGGCGACCAGAGCTGCCGCCGCCGCCATTAGCGCCGCCGCCCCTTTGGCTCCCGCGGAACTCCCTCTTCCGCTCTTTCTCGCGCCCCACAGACCCCTCAGCCAGCTCCGCATCGCCGCCCTGAACCTCCCGCACCCGGCCACCCCCTCCTTCCCCCACTGGAACGCCGCCGCCGCCGGTTCTGTTCACCGCCGGCCGCCCCTCTCCGCCGCGAGACCACCACAGCCCACCTCCGAGAGCTCCAAGCCCCTCCAAAGGTAGCTTGTGTTCTCCTCTTTCTTTTCCCCTACGAATCCCCCGCCGCCGGCGACCCTATGCGCTGGAAATGGCGCCGCCCTTGCTCCTCTGTTTCCAAACCGGCCAGGGACCCACGGTGAGAAGAAGAAAGAAGTCCAGGGGCCTAGATGCAAGATTTCCTTTTCCATTTCTTTTGTTTTCAAAAACAGCAAACTTTGAAAATACCTATAAATTCGTAGAAAAATCATAAAAATGCAAATCCAAATGTTTTGGAATCCTTGCAACAAGATCTACAACTTTTGTTACTTTCACATATTTGTTTTCTGTCTGTATTTTAATCTACGAAAAAGATTAGTTTATATAGGCTATAATTATTCTAGGAGTTCTACTCAATGTCTATAGATTATTTTTGGCTAGTAGCTACTTCATGCCATGTTTAGCTTTGTTTAAAAATTTGAGCACCAGTTGACACTTGTAACTAGATGAAACCATAGTCTTGGCTAAATCTAGTAGAATAATCTACTTTTTATTTCTGGATGTTATGATATAGATTTGTGTATGAAACTTTTTCTGTATATTTAAAATGCTAAATGAACACCACTGTCCAAGTTTCATTATTTTTAGATTTGTGTAGCTAACTCTGTGAATTAATCCTTAAAAATGGTGCTATTTTGTGATAAATAGATGTTGCTGTTGGAAAAATCTGAAAATTTTACTGTGGCTTAGTCTTCAGAAGATAAGCTAGAATATAAATCTTTAGAGCCATAAACACTTTGCAGCTATCTGTACTAATTAGTCTTGTTATATGTGAGTAGGATTTGTCAATTTTATTACTCCTGATTTACGTCTAGAAAATTTCTGATAAATTTAAAGTGTGTTGAGGATCATATGTAGACTCCTCTGCAAAAATTTGAGACTTAGAATCTATGTGTAACTATAGTTTTAGATAAAGCATGATATCGTTATTTTTGTTAAAGAAAGCCACTTTTGTATGTTTTGGTATATAACGAAAACTCCACTTGGAACTTATGCACTAACTAATATTATTTTCTACTCTATACACGATTGCCCAATGGAAGAAACATGACAGTGTTTATTGCTGTTTTGAGTCTTATTGGTTTACGCTTTTATGATGAAATAATTCATTAATTACTGCCATCACAACAACTCACTCATGTGCATTTCATATAGATACTACTACTCTCGCTGACGGAACTTACGAACTGGTGCCCGGGTCCGAGAGTGAGCAGCGTGAAGCTCAGGTGAATCTAACTGAAGTTACTGAAGACCCGAACCCGATTTCGGAAGAGCCCAGATCTAGTTGCGTCCAGGAAGGCAAGCCCCGGAGCATGTCCCTCTATTTTAAATTATGCAACTTATTATTGTTTATATCTATTTGTGCATTTAAGTTACAGGAGTTGACTGAAACCTTAGTTGCATAATCCTAGGTACCGATGCTTGAACACTAGTTGGTACAGGTCGTTAGTTAGCTATGCTAAAGGTTCGGTAGAAGTCGAGTGATTTCCGGTCACTCGCGAGAAATGATAGGGGTTGGTTGTTTATTACTTGCTATCACTATAAGGTCTACGGGCGGGGTCGTGATACTCTGGATGCCCCGTCTGTTTAGTGAAAAATGATAAGGCCGCAGTGTGTGGTAGTGGTGGTTAAGCGTTTGAACGTACTAATCACATGCCGAGAATATGGTAATCGGTAAGCTTAAGTACTGGATTGAACCGCAGCCGGAATATACTCCCCACCGTCTTGAACTCGTTCACATCTAGCTAATGGCGAGTACAGAGTCGTCGTACTGCTGTACTTGAGGGCGGTGGGCCTGTTCCGTGAAGCGGGAATTGAAGGGAAATGTTGCACGTGTGACTCTGTGAGTAACCACGTGACGTGTGTTTAGGTCTGCCTGGCCAGGTTAACAAATTCGATTCGAATCGTCCGTTTCTCACCGGTTATTGAGACTGCTTAACCCTTTTGCCACATAGAGTAAGAAGTGGAAGATGATTATGATGATGAATATAGTTGATTGGTTGATGAAAAATAATTGTTTCCACCATGGATGCTATTGGATAGATGCTCACCTAGAATGGTTAATTGAACTAGAACATGAAGGCTAAAATATAAAATTAAGGATCTACTCTTTACTGCTTTTCGGCAAAACAAACCCCTCAAACCAAAAAGCCTTGCATGTCTAGTTAAAGGGCTAAGTATACCCTCAGTCGGGTAAGCCTTGCTGAGTATTAGAATACTCAGCCTTGCTTGTGGCTCATTTTGTTTCAGGAAATACTTTTGAGGACATGATTGCCAGTTTAACCTGGCCTTGTACCCTTCCGCCTGGTTGGTCCGTGGAGTGGGATCCGTCCCCGGCCAACGATGACAAGAGCGAGTGATGTCACGAATCGGGCTTCATCGTGACACCCATATCGTCGTTAGTTCACGTGTTTACTTTCCGCTGCCATAAAGAACTTTGGTGGACTTCTTTTATGTTGTTGTACAAAGCACTTTGTTAAATGTCGAACTTGGTTTGTAATCCTGAAGTCATGTTAAACTCTATGTGTTGTAATATTTTGTGAGCTGTTGTAATCTCTGGACTCGCCTTCGTGTGAGTTATGCTGCTTTGTTCGATCCAGGTTTAAGTGGTTTTATCGGGATTTTACCCGACAGCACTGCCGGATTGCTCCGTTTTAAGTGCGTGTTAACCCTGACTGTCGGTTTGTTGGTGGTTAGCGCACTTAAGCCGGTTTATGTCGGGCGGGGCTGCCACAGCTGGTATCAGAGCCGAACAAAGCGTGCACCAGAGGTTGTGACGAGTTTTTGAAGGATTTTCATTAAATTTTGGCCATAACAATTGCGTTTGCAAAATACGTTGGTTCGTTAAGCATGGTGCCTAGTTCGTAAAGCCCTAGGGAAATTATGGGAAGTTATTTGGTGGCTATCTAACTTATGTCTGTATGTACCTGACTTCCAGCACTTTACCTTCTGTCAGACCTTATTTTGTGCACAATCAACCCTTAAATTCTGTAACGACGCACCTACGCTAAGGTAAGGAGGTAATGATCCTCAGTCAGCTGAGGGAGTCTGACCTTCCCATCGGTGATGCGAGCCGAACGTTGCCCTCAAGCAATGGCATACTTGAGGTGCTGCCAATATACCAACTATCAGTTGACTATATTGGGAGTAAAGTATACTCAGTCAGCTGAGGGAGTCTGACCTTCCCGTCGGTGATGCGAACCGAACGCTGTGCTCAAGCAGTGGCCTACTTGAGCTGCTGCCAATATATCGACCATCAGACGATTATATTGGGAGTAAAGGAACTCGTGAATACGCTATCTCGGTAGCGTATGTTAACGTTGGCCATACGGCGGAAAATTGTATGGCTGCCGTTTCTATAGTGAATGGCAATGTATGGGTGAATATGTGGGCAACTGCATATGCGTTACCCATGTGGCGTAGGACACATGGGGGCCGTTCGTGAGTGCTGGCACGAAGGGTCCAGTCATGAATATTCATATATATATACATGCTATGCATCTGTTGCAGGTACACTAACCGCGATTTCGTTAAGATAAGAACGGTTAGAATTCGGCTAGACATATATAGGGAGAGACGTAACTTTGTGCTATGCTACCGCACTAACCCCGTAAGTCCAAAGCTATTTGGCAGTTGTTTGTTTTGTGAGGACGAATAGGTCGTGCATGCATCATGATCTTAATCTGGAAATCAATAAAAGTACATGGGGTAATAGGGAAATACTGAGATTTGCACCTGAGCACATGATATTTTTGTTCACGATTAAGGTCTATCTAGACTCTGTTCTGTCTGCCGTGTCTGGATATAGGAAGTTACCGGACTCAGCAAAGGACTTTATTTGCCGAAGTGCTTTAGTAGACTGTTAAAATACCCCTCTGCTGTCAAGAGCTGATCTTGAAACGAACAACCTTTTGTCCATGATGTTATATAATTCATGCAAGTTTCATTTATCTGCATTACTCTTTGGTATTTTGGGGCATTGTATATTACTTGCTCACAAAAGAGTTTTTGCATGTTCCAGATGGTGGGATCTACGCGTGGCAATCCGGAGGGTTTTGTGAACGCGAGTGGTAGCGGATCGCAGCAACCGCCACCCCCACCACCAGGCATTGCGGAAGTCTTGGCCGCCCAGACTGAGTTGCTTCGCCAACTTGTCCAAGGGCAGCAGCGAGGTGGACACCACGCCCATCAACCTCAAGCTGCTGGTTATCAGGATTTCTTTGCAACCCAGCCTCCTCTGTTCCACAAGACAGAAGAACCACTGGATGCGGATGCTTGGATTCGCACAATCGAGTCCAAGTTTGCACTACTTCCAGTGCCATGTTCGGAGGGAAATAAGACTCTCTTTGCCGCACAACAGCTTCGCGGTTCTGCGCGTCTTTGGTGGGATAACTACCATGGCATGCTCCCGGCTGATCATATTGTCACTTGGAATGAATTCAAGGATGCATTTAGGGGTCACCATATTCCAGAAGGTCTTATGGAAAGGAAACTGAATGAGTTCCTGGCTCTTACTCAAGGGACTCGTACGGTTATCCAATATGCCCAAGCTTTCAATGGTCTTTGTCAGTACGCGGGCTATCACGCTGACACAGATATTAAGAAGCGTGACCGCTTCCGCAGAGGACTCAATACTAAACTCAAAGAACGTCTGAACCCCATTAAAGTCGATACATACAATGAGTTGGTTAATCTGGCCATTACCCAAGAGGATTGCATTGTGGCTCATCGTGCTGAGAAAAAGCGGAAGGCTCCACCTGGACCCTCGAGTGCTCACTCACCGAGGTATCGTTTCGTGCAGAATGTTTCTCCTAAAATTCCTCAGAAGGCCCCTCAGCCAGGGCGTTGGGTTTTTAGGCCGCCGCAACAACAGGGTGAGATGCGACCTCCTGTTCCTCAGCTAACTGGTCCTAGACCATTTGCCCCACCACCAGCCCGTCTAGGCGATAAAAATCGTTGTTTCAACTGTGGGAGTTCAACTCATTTTGCCCGAGAGTGTCCGCAGCCTAAGAAACAAAACCAGGGTCAAGGGTCTACTCAAAGCAACCAGAACAAGGGAAGAAGGCAGACTATTCAGGTCAAGCAAGGTCGGGTCAACTTCACCACTCTTGCAGAACTGCCGGAAGGAGCGCCAGTAATGACGGGTACATTTTCTATCCATCACAAGCCTGCAGTGATATTATTTGATACCGGTGCATCACATAGTTTCATTAGTGCAAAATTTGGTGCAAAAATGGGATTTGATTTCTGTCATACGAAGGGGTCATACATGATATCAACACCCGGTGGTAAAGTTGCTTCTAATCAAATGATACGCCTTGTGCCAATCAAGCTGGGTAGTAAAATCATCAACAGTGATCTTGTCATCTTAGGACTGGAAGGTTTGGATGTTATTTTGGGAATGGATTGGATGACTCGACATGGAGTAACCCTAGATATTCCTTCCCGAGCCGTTGAAATAAACTCTCCAACCCAAGGAGCCACTACTCTTTATTTACCCTCCCCATAGTGCACAAATTCTTGTGCATATGCCATGAGCGGATCCAGATTAGAAGAAATCCCAGTGGTATGCGAGTTTGCCGATGTTTTTCCGGATGACTTGCCAGGAATGCCACCGGATAGGGACATAGAGTTTGTTATTGAATTGCAACCAGGCACTGCACCTATTTCAAAGAGGTCCTATAGAATGCCACCTAAGGAATTGGCCGAATTAAAGATTCAACTTCAAGAACTTCTTGACAAAGGTTTCATTCGCCCTAGTGCATCACCTTGGGGTTGTCCGGCCCTATTTGTGAAGAAAAAAGATGATAGTTTGAGGTTGTGCGTGGACTACCGGCCTCTCAATGCGGTGACAATCAAAAATAAATATCCTCTCCCCCGCATTGATGTTTTATTTGATCAATTGGCTGGAGCTAGGGTGTTTTCAAAGTTGGATCTTCGCTCTGGATATCATCAGATCAAAATCCGACCCTGTGATATTCCTAAAACCGCCTTCTCTACAAGATATGGACTATATGAATATTTAGTCATGTCCTTTGGCCTCACAAATGCACCTGCCTATTTCATGTACCTTATGAATTCGGTGTTCATGCCTGATCTTGACAAGTTTGTCGTGGTTTTCATTGACGACATCCTTGTTTATTCCAAGAATGAGGAGGACCATGCCAAACACTTGCGCATCGTTCTTCAACGTCTTAGAGATCATCAGTTGTACGCTAAGTTTTCCAAATGTGAATTCTGGTTAGACAGGGTGAAATTTTTGGGTCACACTATATCCAGTGAAGGCATAGCCGTTGATCCTAGTAAGGTGCAAGAAGTGATGGACTGGAAATCTCCTGCTTCCGTTCATCAGATTCGCAGTTTTCTTGGGCTAGCTGGATATTATCGTCGTTTCATTCCGGACTTTTCAAAAATTGCTAAGCCTATGACCGAACTATTGAAGAAAGGAATCAAATTTGTCTGGGATGAAAGATGTGAGAAAGCTTTCCACACTCTAAGGGAGTTGCTGACTAAGGCCCCTGTCCTAGCTCAACCTGATAATGCCAAGCCCTTTGACGTGTATTGTGACGTGTCGGGTACGGGTCTTGGTTGTGTGCTCATGCAAGACAATAGAGTCATTGCCTATGCTTCACGATCTCTTCGGCCACATGAGCAGAACTATCCTACTCATGACCTCGAGTTAGCAGCCGTCATTCATGCTCTAAAGATTTGGAGACACTATCTGATGGGCACTCATTGCAATATCTACACAGACCATAAGAGTCTCAAATATATCTTCACTCAAGCCGATCTAAATATGAGACAAAGAAGATGGTTGGAATTAATCAAAGACTACGATCTCGAGGTGCATTACCATCCGGGCAAGGCCAATGTAGTCGCGGATGCATTAAGCCGCAAAACTCATTGTAATTGCCTAGCTGTGGAATCTTATGACCAGACACTGTGCTCTGAAATGAGAAGACTCAATTTGGAAATGATTCCCCAAGGCACTTTAAACCACATTTCCATTGAACCAACCCTTCACGATCAAATTATCATGGCGCAACTACATGATGAAGGTATTAACATCATCAAGCAGAAGCTCTCCCAAGGGGAAGAAAAATATAAATGTTTCCGCCAAGACCACAATGGAATTCTATGGTTCGAGAGCCGCATAGTCGTTCCAAAGAATCATGAGCTATGAAAGCAAATACTCAATGAGGCACACCTTTCCAAGTTTTCCATTCATCCAGGCAGTAACAAAATGTATCAAGATCTTAGACAAAACTTCTGGTGGACTAGGATGAAAAGAGAAATTGCTAAGTATGTTTCTGAATGTGATACCTGTCGGCGAGTAAAAGCCAGCCACTTGAAGGTAGCCGGCCCTCTTCAACCTTTGTCTATCCCATCTTGGAAATGGGAAGACATAGGTATGGATTTCATTGTTGGATTGCCAAACACGTCCCAAAAGCACGACTCCATTTGGGTTATCGTGGATAGGCTCACAAAGACGGCGCATTTTATTCCGGTGCATACTACCTATACGGTCAAGAAATATGCCGAGATTTATCTCGATCGCATTGTTTGCCTACATGGCGTACCCAAAACAATCATTTCTGATCGTGGTACTCAATTCACAGCACGCTTTTGGGAACAATTGCAAGCATCTCTTGGTACCAAACTGATTCGAAGCTCAGCTTATCATCCTCAAACCGATGGACAAACAGAGAGAGTAAACCAAATTTTAGAAGACATGTTGAGGGCTTGTGTCATTCACTTTGACAAGAGTTGGGATAAGTGTTTATCTCTAGCAGAATTCTCGTACAACAATAGCTATCAAGAAAGTTTGAAAATGGCACCCTTTGAGGCCTTGTATGGTCGAAGGTGTCGTACTCCTTTGAGCTGGTCGCAAGTCGGAGAACGAGTAGTATTTGGACCTGATCTTGTAACTAAGGCAGAAGAAAAAGTGAGGGTAATCCAAGCAAATCTTAAGGCGGCACAATCTAGGCAAAAGAGCTATTTCGACAAAAGAAGAGATCCCTTGCAATTCGAAGTTGGAAATCATGTATACCTTCGGGTTTCCCCAACCAGGGGTGTACAAAGATTTGGAGTGAAAGGAAAACTAGCTCCCCGGTATGTTGGTCCCTATGAAATCATAGAAATTTGTGGACCCGTGGCCTATAGAGTGAGACTTCCTCCGCAACTATCCACCATACACGACATCTTCCATGTTTCTCAGCTTAAGAAGTGTGTCCGAGTTCCTACGGAGATTGTCGAACAAGAGGATATACGGGTTGAACCGGACCTTTCCTATGTGGAATATCCTATCAAAGTTCTTGATCGAAAAGAAAGGGTAACAAGAAGAAAAGTAGTTAAAATGTACAAAATCCAGTGGAGTCATCACACCGAAGAAGAAGCCACTTGGGAGACTGAAACCTATCTAAATGAACATTATCGTGGTTTTCTAGCTTCCCTCCAAGGTACACACACCATCCACACTTAGCCTAATTACTCGAATCTCGGGTCGAGATTCTTTTTAAGGGGGGTAGGCTGTAACATCCCAGGTGTTTCATTAGCTAAACCAGGATCATTAGCACCAAATCATGTACCTTAACCAAGAAACATCGAAACAAACGCATGTGTATGTGTGTATTTGTGCATGGTTCAGGAACCTCAAATAACTTTCACACCAAAGCAATTAGGCATATGAAAATGATTAGACATGTTCACCATGAAGTGATGAATCAATGTCTAGTTGAACTTTAGGGGTAAAAGTGACAAAAATTACATTAAATGATGAGTGCTTTGATTTCTAGTTTTCGAAAATTTAAAATAACTTTTAAACCTTTGCTTAAATAAACTTTTGCCTAAAATAAAAGTTGTAGGTTTTTAAATTCTCTACAACTTTCATATTCAGAGTTTTTCATGTTTCAAAAGGAAGTTTTGAGAAAATTTTGAATTTTGAATCAATTAAATCTCTCTCTACTCTCTCTTTTCCTCTCTCTACCTCCCCTGTCTGCGCTGGACGCCGAGGCCGATGGCCACGGGCCGCGCCCTCGCCGTGCCACCAGCCGCTCCGTCCCGGTCGCTCCCGAAGCTTCTCATCGCCACGCGTCGTCATCCATTTGTGTGCACGCCGAGGACTGCCGTCGGCGTGCCACGGCGACGAACGAGCCGAGCAGTGCCGTGCACCATTTTTCCTCAGCCCGCTCGCGCTCTAGCCTGGCTCTTCTCCCCTCCCTTGCTTCGCAAACGGGCCTTCTCCCTCCCCCTCTACTCCTCTCCCTGTTCCACGCGCCGAGCCGAGCCCTCCGCGGCGACCAGAGCTGCCGCCGCCGCCATTAGCGCCGCCGCCCCTTTGGCTCCCGCGGAACTCCCTCTTCCGCTCTTTCTCGCGCCCCACAGACCCCTCAGCCAGCTCCGCATCGCCGCCCTGAACCTCCCGCACCCGGCCACCCCCTCCTTCCCCCACTGGAACGCCGCCGCCGCCGGTTCTGTTCACCGCCGGCCGCCCCTCTCCGCCGCGAGACCACCACAGCCCACCTCCGAGAGCTCCAAGCCCCTCCAAAGGTAGCTTGTGTTCTCCTCTTTCTTTTCCCCTACGAATCCCCCGCCGCCGGCGACCCTATGCGCTGGAAATGGCGCCGCCCTTGCTCCTCTGTTTCCAAACCGGCCAGGGACCCACGGTGAGAAGAAGAAAGAAGTCCAGGGGCCTAGATGCAAGATTTCCTTTTCCATTTCTTTTGTTTTCAAAAACAGCAAACTTTGAAAATACCTATAAATTCGTAGAAAAATCATAAAAATGCAAATCCAAATGTTTTGGAATCCTTGCAACAAGATATACAACTTTTGTTACTTTCACATATTTGTTTTCTGTCTGTATTTTAATCTACGAAAAAGATTAGTTTATATAGGCTATAATTATTCTAGGAGTTCTACTCAATGTCTATAGATTATTTTTGGCTAGTAGCTACTTCATGCCATGTTTAGATTTGTTTAAAAATTTGAGCACCAGTTGACACTTGTAACTAGATGAAACCATAGTCTTGGCTAAATCTAGTAGAATAATCTACTTTTTATTTCTGGATGTTATGATATAGATTTGTGTATGAAACTTTTTCTGTATATTTAAAATGCTAAATGAACACCACTGTCCAAGTTTCATTATTTTTAGATTTGTGTAGCTAACTCTGTGAATTAATCCTTAAAAATGGTGCTATTTTGTGATAAATAGATGTTGCTGTTGGAAAAATCTGAAAATTTTACTGTGGCTTAGTCTTCAGAAGATAAGCTAGAATATAAATCTTTAGAGCCATAAACACTTTGCAGCTATCTGTACTAATTAGTCTTGTTATATGTGAGTAGGATTTGTCAATTTTATTACTCCTGATTTACGTCTAGAAAATTTCTGATAAATTTAAAGTGTGTTGAGGATCATATGTAGACTCCTCTGCAAAAATTTGAGACTTAGAATCTATGTGTAACTATAGTTTTAGATAAAGCATGATATCGTTATTTTTGTTAAAGAAAGCCACTTTTGTATGTTTTGGTATATAACGAAAACTCCACTTGGAACTTATGCACTAACTAATATTATTTTCTACTCTATACACGATTGCCCAATGGAAGAAACATGACAGTGTTTATTGCTGTTTTGAGTCTTATTGGTTTACGCTTTTATGATGAAATAATTCATTAATTACTGCCATCACAACAACTCACTCATGTGCATTTCATATAGATACTACTACTCTCGCTGACGGAACTTACGAACTGGTGCCCGGGTCCGAGAGTGAGCAGCGTGAAGCTCAGGTGAATCTAACTGAAGTTACTGAAGACCCGAACCCGATTTCGGAAGAGCCCAGATCTAGTTGCGTCCAGGAAGGCAAGCCCCGGAGCATGTCCCTCTATTTTAAATTATGCAACTTATTATTGTTTATATCTATTTGTGCATTTAAGTTACAGGAGTTGACTGAAACCTTAGTTGCATAACCCTAGGTACCGATGCTTGAACACTAGTTGGTACAGGTCGTTAGTTAGCTATGCTAAAGGTTCGGTAGAAGTCGAGTGATTTCCGGTCACTCGCGAGAAATGATAGGGGTTGGTTGTTTATTACTTGCTATCACTATAAGGTCTACGGGCGGGGTCGTGATACTCTGGATGCCCCGTCTGTTTAGTGAAAAATGATAAGGCCGCAGTGTGTGGTAGTGGTGGTTAAGCGTTTGAACGTACTAATCACATGCCGAGAATATGGTAATCGGTAAGCTTAAGTACTGGATTGAACCGCAGCCGGAATATACTCCCCACCGTCTTGAACTCGTTCACATCTAGCTAATGGCGAGTACAGAGTCGTCGTACTGCTGTACTTGAGGGCGGTGGGCCTGTTCCGTGAAGCGGGAATTGAAGGGAAATGTTGCACGTGTGACTCTGTGAGTAACCACGTGACGTGTGTTTAGGTCTGCCTGGCCAGGTTAACAAATTCGATTCGAATCGTCCATTTCTCACCGGTTATTGAGACTGCTTAACCCTTTTGCCACATAGAGTAAGAAGTGGAAGATGATTATGATGATGAATATAGTTGATTGGTTGATGAAAAATAATTGTTTCCACCATGGATGCTATTGGATAGATGCTCACCTAGAATGGTTAATTGAACTAGAACATGAAGGCTAAAATATGAAATTAAGGATCTACTCTTTACTGCTTTTCGGCAAAACAAACCCCTCAAACCAAAAAGCCTTGCATGTCTAGTTAAAGGGCTAAGTATACCCTCAGTCGGGTAAGCCTTGCTGAGTATTAGAATACTCAGCCTTGCTTGTGGCTCATTTTGTTTCAGGAAATACTTTTGAGGACATGATTGCCAGTTTAACCTGGCCTTGTACCCTTCCGCCTGGTTGGTCCGTGGAGTGGGATCCGTCCCCGGCCAACGATGACAAGAGCGAGTGATGTCACGAATCGGGCTTCATCGTGACACCCATATCGTCGTTAGTTCACGTGTTTACTTTCCGCTGCCATAAAGAACTTTGGTGGACTTCTTTTATGTTGTTGTACAAAGCACTTTGTTAAATGTCGAACTTGGTTTGTAATCCTGAAGTCATGTTAAACTCTATGTGTTGTAATATTTTGTGAGCTGTTGTAATCTCTGGACTCGCCTTCGTGTGAGTTATGCTGCTTTGTTCGATCCAGGTTTAAGTGGTTTTATCGGGATTTTACCCGACAGCACTGCCGGATTGCTCCGTTTTAAGTGCGTGTTAACCCTGACTGTCGGTTTGTTGGTGGTTAGCGCACTTAAGCCGGTTTATGTCGGGCGGGGCTGCCACAATGAGCTCCAAGGTGTGTGCGTACATGATGTTGAGGCTACTGCCTCCGTCCATGAGCACCTTGGAGAAGCGGGTGTTGCCGATGATGGGGTCGACAACAAGTGGATACCGTCCCGGGTGTGGGATGTAGTCGGGGTGGTCCTCGCGGTCGAAGGAAGTGGTGTCCTCCGACCAGTCGAGGTAGGATGGCATGGCCTTGGTAACGGAGAAGACTTCCCGGCGCTCACGCTTGCGCTGCAGAGAGGTTATGTTGGTTGTCGGCCCTCCAAAGATGAAGAAGGTGTTCTCCACCGGAGGGAACTCGTCGTCTCCACCTTTGTCACCAGCATCCTTCTTCTTATCCTTGTCACGATGCGCGACGCAGTTGTAGTACTTTCGGAGCATCTTGCACTACTCGAGGGTGTGGTTGACCGAGCCCTTGTGGTAAGGACACGGCTTCTTGAGTGTGTCGTCGAATAGGCCGCCACCGCCTCGAGGGGGGCCTCATGGTCCTTTGCGGTCCGGGGCAGCGACAAAGGCCTCGTAGGAGTCCTCTGCCTGTCCCAGTCCGTGCTGGTTCGGTGGGGTCGGCTTCTTTCCTTTCTTCTCCCGCTTTTGCTTCTTGGCGGGGGCGTTGGTCTTGGCGCTGCCGCCCTCCGCGGGCGCGTCTTCCTTGCGCTTGTTCGGCTTGTCGTCGAAAATGGCACCAACTGCCTCCTCGCCGGCGGCGTAGTTGGTGGCAGTGTCGAACAACTCGTTGGTGTTGGCGGGACGGCTTCGCGCAAGCTCGTGCACCAGGTTCCCGCACGTCGTTCCTTCGAGGAAGGCGTTGATGACCTCGACGTGGGTGACGCTGGGGAGCTCGGTGCACTGCTTGGAGAAGCGCCGCACGTAGTCGTGCAGGGACTCAATTGGCTTCTGCCGACACCCTTTGAGGTCCCAGGAGTTCCCAGGGCGCACGTACGTGCCCTGGAAGTTGCCCACGAAGATCTTGACTAAGTTGGCCCAGTTGTGGATTTGGTCCGTGGGCAAGTGCTCGAACCACGTTCGGGTGGCGTCAGCGAGATGAAGGGGGAGATTGCGGATGATGACCACATCGTCCGTCGCACCGCCCAACTGACATGCTAGGCAGTAGTTGTTGAGCCAGACTGAGGGATCGGTCTCGCCCTGGTACTTGACAAGGGTGGTCAGCTGTCGAAAGCGTGGGGGAAAGGGAGCGGTACGAATCTCCCGGCTGAACACACGGGTGCCCGGAGGCTCCGGTGACTCGCCCCTATCGTGCTTGGGGTCGAAGCGGCCACCCCGTCGAGGGGTGTACTTCCTGCCATTGATGATGTTGCGGGCGTTGCTCCCTTGCGGGAGTCTTTTCGATGCGGTCACGCACTGAGGGTGCCTTCGCACCGTCCGCTGCGGCTGCCTTTTCCTTCCCTCCTGGTGGAGTGTGCACCAAGGCCTCGTGGCCCTGGTGTGCTGTACCCTCGGGCTTCGAGACTGTTGAGCACATGTGAGATGCAGAGCTGTCGGCCTGCTGCACAGCAGCCTGCTCATTGAGCACATGTGCCTCGCGGCACAGGTTGTGACCCGAAATCATCGATGGCTCGGGCATTGCTTGGAGTAGGTAGGCTACAGTGACGAGTTTTTTGCCGGCCGTCTTCAGTTCCGGAGGTTTGTCGATGTTGTCATCGGCTAGGATACGCTCCCGGGCAGCGTGTCCCGCCGCCTGGGCACGCGCTCCACGCGCGGTGCGCTGCTGCTTGAGTGCAGCGCGCAGCTCCTGTGTCTGCCGACGCTGCTCGTCGAGCTTGGCTTGAAGCTCCTTGAGTTGCGCCAGCTGTGCCTGCCGCGCCGCCGAGCTTGACGAAGAAGAAGTGGTCGTGACTGGCACCACCTCTTGATTTGCCTGCATGTCAGCCCCGCCGTTCCCATCATTGCCCGGGGCGTTGTCGTTCTGTCCGTCCGCGAGCTCGGCCATGAAGCACTCCCGAGTGGGATCGTAATCCCCCACGCTAGAGTCCTCGGAGCAGGTGAGGCAGTAAGCTGCCGCAAGCTGGAACGAGCGGAAAGCGTCGGGGTAGCAGACCCCGGAGTAGTCCTCGGCCTCCTCGGCCGTGAAGTTGCTCATGAAGAAGTTGATGTCATCGGAGATCGAGCTCGCCGTCTCGGGGTAGGAGTCGTCAGGAGATGATGCGATGAGGTTGCGGATCGACAGGAGGTGATGACCCGGTAGATCCTCGTACTCGATGAAGTTGGTGCTGGATGAAGAGGCATAGGTGGCAGCGTTGCGCATCCCTGGGAGGCACTGGGGCTGCGGCCGATGATGGTGCCGGCGCAGATGACGCCGGGGCACGTGATGACGAAGCGGTGGCTCCGTCGGCCACGATGCTGAGCTGTGACATGCCAACCTCATCCCACGTGGGGGAGGTGAGGCATGCCGCCCTGTGCCGTTCCATGCGCGCTTATCGCGAGTGCTGACACAAGCGCCTGTTGCGCCAGGGCGGTGACGCCGGAGCGCCGGGGTGTGCGAGAGCACTGTACTATCTTGCACCGGAGGTGCCTGTAGTAGGGGGTACAAGCAAGGCGAGAGAGGGAGGGAAGCTCCCAAGTCTCTGCTAGAGGAGTTGATTGAGGCGAGTGCCAATATCGGGGCTCAGAAGAGCGTATGTGCTCTGTGAGTTGCGCTGAGAGTGGTGCTCTACCGTATCGCCCCCCTTAAGATAAAGCCCGCATCCCCTTTTTATAGACACAAGGAGGGGCGGTGTACATGCACAGGGAGATCACGGAAGTCGTCGTCTTCCCCTCGAATCGCGGGGGTGTAGTGGTCGAGCATTGTGGAAAGTACACTGTGGGGTATGGCGCCTGGCGTGGCAGTCGTCCTGGGCATTGTCCTTGGCCAGGCGGAGATCGCGCCGGAGTCCTGGCAACTCCAGGGGGCGGCGTGGTCGTTGTTGTAGGGGTACCATCCTCCAGACGTGGCGTGGCGACGTTCCAAGGGTCGCAGGTTCCCACAGTGTCGCTACAGTGTCCGGAATGGCGGAGCAGTGACCGAAGTTGGCGGACGGGACTCCGGTCACAGCCACTGTGCGGAGTGGAGGCCTGACGCCGTCTGACCCGGGCGCTGTGGAAGAGTGGTACGAATTTAATGCCTCCGTACGGTGGGCGGGCGAGCGGAAGGGCCATTTGTCCTTCCCGTCGAGGGGTGGCCTCAAGCGAGGTGGAGACAATCCGCTCCCCTGAGGGTAGGCTCGCTACCCTCGAGCGAGGCGGAGACGTGGGGCGCGGTCGAGGGTCTCAGTGAGGAGCCCTCGAGCGAGGCGGAGATTGCCCCGCGGGTTCGAGGGGGTGCGGATGGGCCGCATATTGGGCTTCTTTGAGTCCCTTCCTTTCTTCCAGATTGGAAGGAGGCTATAGGCCTTCGTGGGCCCGGTTTGCCTTACAAGTGTTTGCGTTTTTAGGGGGTTTTAGTCCCATGACTAGGGTCCCCCTAATCATGGTACCCGACAGGCTCTAAACGGCTAGTTCAAGTTGGAGGGCTATATATATGGGTTCTCCCAGTCATTTGAAGTTGGCTGGAGTTCAGAGAAGACCCACACACATCCAAGAACATCTCCAAGCCACCCTAGAGCTCAAGTGTTCAAATCCTTAACATCTCCAAGCCACCCTAGAGCTCAAGTGTTCAAATCCTTAGTCCTTAGCTGTCACACCCGGTTTTAAGGACAAAACCGAATGCATAACTATATGTATGCCAGGATCAAGTTTCATACATATAGAGACATTATAAGTAAATAATCAGTAACAGTATCATGAAAAAGAGAAAAACAACAACTAAAAGACAATCAGAGTTATACAGCTTATCCTGGAAACGAAGGCTTCAAACTTCACAGGCAATCGACTGGGGGTTGCGTACGCCTAGAACTCAGCATCATCTTCAAAATTCTTCACAGCAACTTTCTCTTCTGAGCAGCAGTAAGCAAGGGTGAGTACACTTATGGTTGGTACTCAGCAAGGCCACAAGAAATAACCAGAAAATGATTTAAATACATCTTTAAGTTAAATTAATCATGTGAGGGTCCAAGCCGCTCTTGACCGTGAGCACGGCTGATATATCAGTGTTACACTCTGCAGAGGTTGTACACTTTCACCGCAATTCGCGTAAAGTTCTGAAGAACTTTGAACCCAACCACGCAATGTGCTAGCTAGGCACAATATCACACTTCCGAGGTGTGATTGCATAGGGACGCTACGAGGCCTTTCTAAAGAATCCCTATATGTATATGTTGGTCCCTGCCTTTGCGGTCCCTCAGAAGACACAACTTCCTTCACCCGCTCCACAACACAAACTCATAACCACCAAGCAAAACAACCCCAACACAACATATAGTTCATCTAATTACTTAGCCAAGACCAGAGCCATATAGTATTGCGGTTGTACGGTTTTCTTGGGTGGTTCTCCATGTTCCAATTAAATCATCATAATACTCTTGTAAATAAGCATAGACAGAAGGATAGTTAGGGTCACTTGCCTTTCTCCAACAAAAAACTACTCTTACTGCTCTTTAGCTCTTGCTCGCATGAAAAACTTGATCTTCAATCTTCGAACAGCGATTCTTCTACTCGGAACAATCTTCGGGCAAACATACAAAGTAAACAAGAAGATACATCTAAGAACAATACACCAAAACAAAAGAAAGGCTTTAAAAGAGCGTACTAAAGGATAGGGGTCGCAGCTACAGTTATGAAAGCGCAAGAAACACAAAAAACGGAACTAAAACGGCAATTCTATAGACTAAACAGTGCTTCAACGATCTAGTCGCGATTAACTGTAGAGTTGAAGACTAGCGGGAAAGATTTGCAAGACACAGTAAACTGTGCTCATAGATGATAACAAGGTCATAAAGCTATCGCACACGTTGCAA
The DNA here is from genome assembly GCF_016808335.1 of Panicum virgatum. Lineage (NCBI taxonomy): Eukaryota > Viridiplantae > Streptophyta > Magnoliopsida > Poales > Poaceae > Panicum > Panicum virgatum. The sequence continues at coordinate 63,047,309 of NC_053147.1, forward strand.
GGATCACGTGAGCGCGAGAATTGATGAAAACAGAGCTAAAACGAAGAAGTTATGGCTAAAACAGTGCACCAGGGACTTGTTTGTGAGAGTTTTGAACTTCCAGGGGCTAGCATCAAAGAAATTAGGGCTAAAACCTAATTAAACCCTATACGCAGGGGCTAACAATAAAAAACAAGGTCCAGGGATGGAGGGTCCTATTTCTGGGAAAGACAGGGGCTAAAACAGAAAAGAAAGGACCTTTATGCAATTATTTTAGAACTAGATTGGACCGAAGGTTGATTTCAAGAAAACTGAGGGGCTCTTTTGCAAAAGTTCCTCGGTTGACCGGTATATGGCTGGTTTGACTCGGGCTAGATTGGATCTAGGCCGCTGGATTTCGATCGAACGGCCAGGATTGGATCGGGCGGGTAGCGGCGACGCAAGGCGCCGGTGGCGACACGGCGCGGCGGCGGGGCTCGCCGGCGTTGGTCGAAACGGCCGTCCAGGCTTGAATTCGGCTCGGGTTTGGTACGGGAAGCGAGAGTGCGGCGTGGCGAACTCGACTGGGTGCTCTGCGCGGGGTATAGGCGAGCGGAGCAGGGCTCACGACAGTGAGGGGCGGCGCGGCCGTAGGAGCTTGCTCCGACGAGCAAATCCGGGCGAGAAAGAGCAAGAGAGAGAGAAAGAGAAAAGGATTCGGTGACGTGTCTCACCCTGGCGCGAAGCACTGGAGCAGCTCGAACACAACGAGGAGGTGGCGAAGCGGCGGTACGCGAGCGGCGGCCGAGCTCGAGCAGAGAGGGCGGCGCGAGCTAAGGTTTCAAGGCGATGGCGGCGGCTGCGACTTGATGTGGGTCAAGGGGGTGGTCCGCGCGGCGCCTTTATAGGGGCGGGGATGGGCCTTGGCATGCGGGCCACGCCAAGCTCGGACGGCGCGTGGCGTGCGGCGGCCGGACTCTGTGAGAGTCCGCTCATCACGGGGAAGGGGCGGCCCTGACGGGCGGGTCCCGCACGGCAGTGAGAGTGAGAGGGGAGTGGCCGGGTTGGGCTGGAAAAGAAGATGGGCCGGCGCGGGGTTTCTGGACCGGGAAAAAGAAAGGAAAAGGGATAGGGGTTGGGCCTCCAGGGCTGAGATGGTTTAGGAGAAAAGGAAAAGGTTTTTCATTTCCTGAAAACAACTCAAACACATTTATTTGAATTTAAATTAGGAGAATTTAAATTAAACTGAACACCCAAACAATAAAATAAATGCAATTCAGCATGAATGCATAACAACCAAAACGACCTCATTTAATTTAGAAGACAACCAATTATTATTATTTTTTGTACAAAATTCCCTGAAAAGAAAATAAATATTGGCAAACTTTTAAATTTTATGAGAAAATTGTTGTTTTATTTTTAATTTTAATCACATCGTGAAATCCAAAAATTTCAGGGTGTGACATTAGCACACAATTGAGAGAGGTAGTGCTAGGTTAGCTTCTTAGTGATTGAAAGGCAATGTTGTGTACCTTGTGAGCTGATTCTTGAGTGAACCAAAGTGTATCTCGATGAGCCGGCCATCCTTGGAGTCTTGGTGACTCGCCGGCACGTCTTCGACCCTCCAGCTTGGTGTGGAGCGGCGACGACAAGCTTTGTGCGGGGGACGTGGAGACCCCCTTTCTTGGTGGAGAAGCTCCTTAGTGAAACCCGGGATCAAGGTGACCGTGGACTCGGTGTCCTCGGAAGAGACTTGATTGCCGAGAAGCAATACTCTTTGTGAGTGTTTCAACAATGTGGATGCAGGTGTGCCTTTGTGGCTAACCGAACCACGTGATAAATCCTCGTGTCACAAGAGTTTGCTTTCTCTCATCCCCATTTAAGCTTCTACGTTTACTTATTGCAATCTTTGTGTGCCTTTACTTTTTAGAGTAGAATTTTGATAGGATTGGCTATATGTTGCATAACTCTTTTGGGATGAGGGTTTTCACACTAGAAGAATTCTTAGTTGCACATCTAGATAATATGACTTAGTTTATTTTATGTGCAAATAGTTGGAGCTTGAGATTAAAATTTTTAGTTTGTCTAATTCACCCCCTCCCTCTCTTAGGCTACGAGCACCCTATTCCTTTTACAGTGTTCTGATTCCTAGGTTCTAGACTAGATCAGATTGGTTACACAGCATATCGGTAAACTTTGGACACAAGAAAAATTACATCGAGTTCATTGGTGTATACAAATAGTACAAATCTTCATGTTTCTTTCATGGATGGGAGCTTTACTGCCTAGTACAAAAGAAAACCAAACATGCCCTCCTCGCAAAAAAAAACAAAAAACAAAAAACAAAAACAAAACAACAACAAGCATGCCTTCTGGAGTCCAAAGGTTGCTCAAACAGCTATGGTAGTCCGGGGGCAGTTGTCGATGGAGCAGGCCAGGACGTCTCGGTAGTCGCGCGATACGGTGAAATGGTCATACACATTGCCATCACGGCTCCCAATCCTGATTTTCCTGGTGACCGGACGGACTACAACTCGCGGTCAATTAGAGGGGGCCCACCACGTGAATATATTCGCTCTCTTCTAGTGCCTCTGTCTCTTCCTGCTCCCTTTCCCCTTTCCTCCTGTCTTCTCTTTCTTTCTTTCTTTCCTCTAGATCTCGACAGCCGGAGCTCTAGGGCGGCAGGACGGAGGTGCTGCGCGGCAGCCCGGTGGTGTGGCAGGACAGAAGTGCGGCGCAGCAGCCCAGCGGTGCGGCAGGACAGAAGTGCGGCGTAGCAGCCCGGCGGTGTGGCAGCCCGACAGCGGGGAGGCCCGGCAGGCCAGTGGCGGGGAGGTCCACGAGCTTCCCGAGGCAAGCGGCGCTGCAAAGCTCCGCGCGCGTCACGACGGCCCGGCGGCATTCACCTCCGCCGCCTCCGGCGAGCCCCCCGCTGGGTAGCAACGTTTGTTTTTTTTCTTTTTTTATATATTTTTTATGCAAAAATTTTCCTCAATTTTTTTAATTCTGGATGCCAATTTTTTTTCCTCCATTTTTGTTCAATTTTTCTCTTCTAAATAATTTTTTTCTCCTTGAAATATTTTTCGTTTCTCTCCAATTTTTTTTGAAAAGTTTCCCTGAAAATCTTTTATTCTCAATTTTTTAATTCTGGATGCAAAAAAATTTCCTCCATGTTTTTTTTTCAATTTTTTTCCTTTTGAATTTTTTCTCCTTGAAATAATTTTCATCGTCTCTCCAATTTTTTTCTTTTTGGAAAGTTTCTCTGAAAGCCTTTTATCACAAAACGACAAAAGAATGCCAAAAGAGGGAAAAAAATAGCGGTCGGAAACCGTACTCAACCGTCCTTACAGTCGCCGTAAATTAGAATTTCCCATCACGGCTCTTCTTGTACTCAAACAAGAGGAACGAATTGTTGAGCGCTGTGAGCTTGACGAAGCCGAAGTCGAGGTCCCTGAAGAAGCTCCAGTATGGCACGGTGGCTCTCAACGGGGAGAGGCTTGCACCACCTCCACCGACGACGACATGGGTTGTCGCGTTGAATCGCCCGCTGTAATGGTTAGATCCATCTTGGACACATCGATTCTGCAAATGGAGACGGTGCCATGCTAATTATTTTGTGGCCTTTTTTTCTTATTTGCAAAAAATTGTAAAAGGAAGGCCTGTTGGAACAGAATGTGCATTTGGGCATTTGGCTTCTGCAATGTGTTTTTGAAACAGACGTAGGAGAAGTTCAGGCTTGCCTGATAGATGGGGCAGGTGCGTTCATAGCTGTGAATGTGACCGAAAATCACTAGGTCAACCTTGTACTTCTGCCAAAGATCTTGGAGCCCTTCTCGGCCCATCGGCTCACCATATGACCCCATCATGATCTCGTACCAGCTGGCTGATGAGTACCCAAGAACCCGGTGTGCCAGGAAGATGAGCCATGGCTGTTTCTGCCTGTCGACCGACGACAAGCAATGCTCGATGAACTTGTACTGCTCAGTTCCTGGCCTCCAGTCCTCTTCAGTGTCAGCTATGCAGAACCTGAACATGCCGTAGTCTGTCGAGTACCTGGAGGTCACAATGGTTTCGTCAATAGACCAATAGTAGTCAGTTTAAGCAATGATGGTTTTAAGTTTTTTTGCAGTTGTTACCAAACAAAATTTTAGAGAGTTACCAAATTTTTCCCCGGTTCTCTGCAGGGACATAGAACATAGTCTGAGCAGGAACACCACATTCACCACCGGAATCGTTGTATCCATAGAATGATATGGTGTCAGGCCAATCTCTCTCATGATTGCCACTGAAGTTCAGACAAGGATGACGCACCTCCAAACATCACCTTATGAGCAATTTCATTGAAGTTTCTGAAAAATGGACTGAACTGACCTGCCAATCATGTATGGAACAGTTGAAGCAATTATTATGTAAATCTATATCGCTCAACCAAACGGAGAGCATCCAGTGCTCGGCGTTTCCTAGCTTCCCGCGTGGCTTCCGTGATGTGCTGGTGCCCAATCGCGCCGTTGCTTGCTGCCTCACTAGCATTGCTGGCCACGTGTGCAATTTCATTACGTGCATCTGACGCAGAAGGCTTGACGCGGTGGGAAAGAGGATCGGCCTTGCGTGCCAAACAAATCGGACGTTGCTGCGTGGCCTCCGGAGGCCTCTGCACTTTTGCGCCAATTCACCGCGTCCCTTCGTGGTCAGATTTCCTTCCTGCCTTGTGCCTGTGTGACGTGTGCCAGAGCTTGGTGGGACCCATAGAAATTTGCTGCTCATTGCCGTGCCCATTTAGTGCTTCTGTTTGGCCTGTCTCCTTCCTGCGCTACTCCCAGCGTTCTCCCGTGTCCGGCCAATATTTCAGCACTTTTTAATTGCTGTCCGTGTTGCTGCTCATTGCTAAACACGTCATTTGGCCATACAGATTATCATGTCACCCATACAAGCGAATGCAAAGCAAACCGTTAATTGTGCACCATTTTTTCTTATATTCAACATTTATTTTTTAGTTATATGTAAGTAAATGCATTCAGTTCCAGTTAAATATTTCATCTAAAAATGCAATAATGATGCATACACTTCAATACAAACAATAAGCAAATGTCAATGCTACTTTCATATATGTTACTTCATATAATCTCATTAACAGTCTATCTATGTAGTTATATCACCCATACAAGCGAATGCAAAGCAAACGGTTAATTCTGCACCATTTTTTCTTATATTCAACATTTATTTTATAGTTGTATGTAAGTAAATGAATTCAGTTCCCGCTAGGTATTTTATCTAAAAATGCAATAATGATGCATACACTTCAATACAAACAATAAGCAAAATGTCAATGCTACTTTTACATAAGTTACTTCACATAATCTTATTAACAGGTCTATGTAGTTCATATAATCACAAGAAAATGCAACATAAAATTTGAGAATAATTATAATTATTGTATTTCGGATATCACCAGGTAGCAGTTGGGTACCTGATTTCTTACCCGTATTCTATCCACGGGTAAAATTATGTACCAGTACCTGTAGATAAAATTGTCATCCCTACTGGGCATAGTATACTTTCTATATGAACATCGATCATCTTCCACTTGTGCACCATTTCCTCTGCCTGCACCGCCGACTAGAGTTCCTCGGTTGAGTCGCCGAGTATAGGTGTCTTCTCCTTTTCTTTCTCCGGATCCATCCGACTGCTCTATGTTATGGTCTTCTAGCCTCTTGCTGGTATGCACTCTAGGTTAGGTTATCAATAACAAATTTTACTATTCTCCATTGTGCACATATATTATTATGTTATAGATATTTCTGGCTATATTTTTTCTCTCCTTTTCTATTTCACCTGCCCGTTTAGAAAGGATTTTTTTTTCTTCTTCGTAGCCATGCGGTGTACATATGAACTCTATTTGCATTCTGTTCTGCTGGTCTATAGTTGTTGTTTTTTCAATTTTTTTCCTCTCACAAAATATTATTGAACCAGCCAAAACCAGCCGGCTTATGTACCGGCCGAACGGATGTATTATTGCTTTGCCGTGTCCTTATTCTACGTAGTTCGTCTCCATTGCTCACGCCCACCATCCCTTTTGCTATGTCCGGCTCCTTCTACAGTTCCACTACTGCAGCAAAGAAGCTCTACAAGCCACATAACCATATATGCACATTACCTGCAGGCGCGGCGTTAGCGCGCCAATTTTGCTAGTTGGTTATATCTGCGCTGTAAACTGATCCCACTGGGACAAATAGCCATTTGCATAACAAAGATCTCCAATGCGGATGACCATGTCAATGTTCTCCAAGTCATTGATGATCTGTTTGGTGATATTCAGGGAGGCTTACTCGTAGTTACCATACTCATCTGAACCATCTACCTCTGCCTATACTAGTAAATGTAATTAAGTTAAATACTGAAAGAAACTGAAATAAAAACCCTGCAAAGAATCTTCCCCAAATGTGCAAAGAACCACACCTTTCCCATGTCCCTGAAGATAACAACACGTTGCAAAGAATCTTGTCCAGGATAAGGTGATGCACGGAAACTGTAAGACTTGCTCCAAATGTGAGTACCATCTGATAGCCTGTGTCCAAGCTTATACGTGTATCTGAAACATGATCAAGAATTAAAATATGACTGTCCTTCTTTGTGACAAAGTATATAAGGAAATAAAACCAATAAAGGAATGCTAATTGAAAGAGTTGATGCAGGTCACATACAAAGCATCAGGCCACAATTCCTTCAAGAAACTTGTATGAATATAACCAGGATCACGCCACCCAACAGTCCGTGCTGGTGAACCTGCAGTAACAAGTAGTTACGCAGCGAAATGCAAACATGCTATATTCATAATTCATCACTGCATTCAAGCAATCATTTGCAAAATGAAATGTCAAATTGACAGACCTACCACACATGCTATTCCTTCCAAATGTCAATGTTCCAGCAGGCGAAAGCATCTGATGTCCGCCTTTAGGGCCCCATTCCACAAACGGTAGTGCTTCCTTGATGCTGTATCCACTTGTCCAAGTGACTGTCATCTACCATGTTATTAACAATCAAGCACTAGTTCAGAGAGAGAAAGATGAATGAACATGCATAGGCAGTCAAACAACAATCACTCGTGCATTGCCTAGGCAAAAACAAGTCCAAAGTTTGAACTTACTTCATTCCAAGATTTCCCTTGTGCCAGCCGAGGGTAGACGGGCGCCTTTGGATTTTCAAACGTCACTTTGTTTGAGACAGCAATCAGCTTCGGCTATTACAGTGCAAAATAAATCATCGTCAAATACCATTCAAACTATTCAGTGTCAGTACATTACACAAAAAAAAATTGAGAAGACATGCTTTAGTCTTAAAGCCGAGAGGCCTCCGGTGAAGAGCGCAAATGCGAAGTCCGCTCTCTGGTTGATCAGCTGCAGCCTCAAGGACCCCTTCCCACTCTTGTTGTAGGCATCATTCGTGAAGTTTGCATACTGGAACTGTAGGTCCGTGTGCCTCTTCAAAATTCAGTGTCCGATCCATATCATGTACTAATGCACAAAGATGGAAGAGCAGTACTGATGACCTTTATTGGTGCCGTGCACAGGAAGGGCGGGAGATCCTCCCAGTTTTCAGGCTGGCAGATTTCAGAGCTGAACACGTGAAGAGATAAAACATCATCGTCTGAAGAAAAGCCACAGGAAAAGGGGGAAGCAGCAATGTCAGTGTCATAGTTGTAGCTCACCTGAAGCCTGAAGAGAGAAGACGCCGATCCAGTCGTCGTTGGAGGGGTTCGGATGGGAGAACTCGACGACCACCCAATCACTGCTCTGACCCTGCAACACAAGCATCACCAAAAACGTGAGCGAATCGGTGCGCCATCACTGAAGAAAAAGCTGAACAAGCATGAGCGAGAAGACCTTGAGGCCAAGGACTGCGGGGCGAGCCTTGACGCTGGCCGAATCGACCACGGCGGCCGTCGCCCTCCGGATGGCGATCCTCGACAACGGCTGCTCGCTGGCGTGCAGCACGTCGGCGCAGGCTAGAGCGTGTACCAGAACCGCCCATAGCGCCACCAGGAGCCCCATTTGCTCTTCCTCTGGTGCACAGCAGCAGGATAAGATTTCTGAGGGGGATTGAAAGAACTGGACTTGCTTGCGTATCTCCAGGGAAGGAAACAAGGAACTATGGAAGCATTGACTGACTGATCACTTCGAGAAACAGCTTTGGTGCAGGGGGAGTAAAGAAATGGTGATCAGCGAAGAGGGGCTTCGGAAGCCGCCAGCACAGGCCGGCACTTCAGCCACTAGGCCAACAAGTGGGCATAGTTGGAGTTACGAGCTTGCGCGATGACTCGATGAATCTGTTGGCTGCAAAATGAAACCAAGAAATTTTAGAACGTTGTTTTGGGAACAAAGGACTTGAGCTAACAGGGGAGACGAACATGAGGAAACAAAAAAAATGGAGATAACAGGGGAGAAGAACATGAGGAAACAAAAAAATGGAGATAGATAAAAAATGAAACGCCCACCGTGGGGCTCGAACCCACGACCACAAGGTTAAGAGCCTTGCGCTCTACCGACTGAGCTAGACGGGCTTTTTTGATTGCTGCCTTGTTTATTATCTTGATACTTTCTGTAAACACATGGTCATCATTGACTGCTGACCTGACATCGCTGCAAACTGTCGATAATCCAAACAATTATATCCGCTTTGTGGATATATGGGTATAGGACAGACAAGAGAGAATACCTCTGCAAAATTTGTGCCAGAATGAAAATTGGAATCCAGATCAACAACGTTGAAAATTCATTCTTTCAAGTTTCAACAACCAAGAAATGATATCACGTTTTCTAGCCTCACCAAGGGCAACAAAGTACACACAATGCTCTGGCAGGGCCCTAACCAACTATGCCCAACCCAATAGGGCGTTCAAAATTTTACACAAAATTTTACACAGCCACAACCCAAATCAGGCGTAAAATACCACGACTGTATGTACAAACGTCCAGGCATAGTTCCCTTCCAGCCTGGAAGGAAGCATCTGCCAGCTGAAAACAAGAGAACAAGTTATAGGGTGAGCGCTACACAACTACAAGCGCGAGTGTTAGAACTGTCCTACAAAAGCCTAGATGCTATCTCTTGAAGCAGAGTCCTCTTCTGCATGGCCGAAATGATGCCGCTGTTCTCAGCATTTTCCAGGATGTCAGCCATGACGGAAGCAGCATGACCGAGAGGTTCTTCGGAAACTCTCTTCAGCATGAAGGCCTGCATGTGAGAGACCCTTGCTGTAAGTCACGGAGGAAGCAGATGCGGTAGAACTGATAAACTAAAGGGGAGTTAGAGGAACCTGGTTACGATGAGAAACTTCTATGGTGCATGGCTCCTGAGACCATGGCTCTCCATCCACTTGGATTGGCATTGTCGTACTGATCTCAATCTTTATATGATGACCTTGAGCTAATCTTTTCGCACGAGAAAGCCCTACCTAGAACAAGATTGTTTATTGACAGTCCACAGTCCATGTCAAACAACCAACACTGTGAAGTCTAGAATCAAAGAGTATTCGTCTCCCATACCTGCAGCCTTCCCAGATGCAGCATTCCGGTGAAGCTAACTACTTCCAGCTTCTTGTCATGCATGGATTGAGGGAGGTAAGTGTCAGAGACATCATCCTCATTCTTCCATAGGTCAACCCCTCCCATGTAGCTTCGGATATTGGCAACAAGGATACCTTCAGAGTCCTGCAATTAATAAGGTATAAAAACAATAAGGTTACACAGTCTAACCAAAGATGCTTATCTACTACTTCCAAAGGTGCTTACTAAAATTTCTTCAAGAACTGGACCATGAAGGTGTAGTAACAATATTAACTAAACAATTCATCACTGATCACTGATGTGAATAATGGGGTCAGCATTCTATTTTGCGATATGCAAGACATGCAACCTTTGAGGAGAAAAGGGAGCAGAGAGCCAGAGAAGATGTGGTGCGCTTACCTGAGGAATATCAATTTTGGATCCGTCTATCACAAGTTTGACATCCCAAGGAAAATAATCAAACGTGTTGTCCATGATGTTCTTTGCTCCCTCTCTTGCATAAAGCACCTTGTTCATAAACTACAAAAATATCTGCATCCTGTCAGTGCTAAAGAAAATACTTTTAACTATATACAAAGGATGATGCATGCAGAACAGAGTGAAACATTGCTAAGGCAAACATAAGTCTGAAAAAGGTGAGGGAAGGAAATAGACAATTAAGATAATTTGTTGAATGAAGATGCATCAGTTTGTTTCGTTCAACAATTTCTCACTACACCTAGAATACATTTTCAGATCTATATGAGCATTAGTTTGCAAATTCAATCAATGGTTCACAAATCATCCAGGAAATGCTTGCAACAAGACCTGATGTTGAATGTCCAGCTCCCCAAATATAATAATGATAATCGCATGCACAATTATCATCAACATGTTAAAAGAAGATTTATTTCCCTCCAGGCTCCAATGAACCAACTTTAAAAACACATACATATGCACTTTGATCCATAATATTTATTATGCTTACAGATATACATCATACAATATGTACGGAAGTTTGGCATCCTGAAACTTTATGTATTGCATTGTGCTACTCTGAACATTGTCCCGAATTTTAAAAGCATAATTTCAGTCCAAGAGAAGCTGAAAACATACTGTTTTACTCATTCCAAATGTTTAAGCAATTTCAGCAATCTTGGAACATATAATACCACTGGCACAAATCATGCATGACACCACGGGAAAGTAAAGCACACAGGTCCACCACCAAATTGCAACAACAAAAGAGTCAGGGAGAGTAATGCACATAACAGGGGGTTCAGGGAGCAAGCAAGCAGGCATTACCTGGCTATAAAACCGCTCAGGGTTTTCTTCCCTCAAGTTATGGATATCTAAGGCAACCTTTGCATCGCAACCAACCCCTGAAAAAGGATCAGTATTACAGTTATCTGACCATGCAAAAACTTCCAGAATCAAAGATAAGAAGTAACATACCAAAGTAGTTGTTCATAAATTTTGGTGGTGCCATAAGCTTCCCTTGTTTGTCCTTAATTGCGATCTTCCATCTGTCTAGAACAGTGACTGCTGCGTGCTCAACATCTTGCAAAACTGAGAAGAGACCTCCCCGCTTCTCAATAACACCAAGGCCACCACCCCAACACAGAACCCTCGCAAGATCATTACCAGTACCAGCTGGAAGGATGGCTACAGGAGGCGGAGCTTCGAACTTCTGTTTCTCAATGGCATCTAAAACCCAACCAGCAGTGCCATCTCCACCACATACAAGAACTCTGAAGTGGGTTACCTTCCGAAACAAAGCTAAACCAACTTCTGGACCTTGCTGCTTGCTCAACTCAAAAACCTAATGAAAATGAGTTAGTACCATAATGGAAAGTGGCCTTGTGTTGTACCAATAAATGTCATAACATGAAGAGATTAAAAAGGGAAGGTGTACTTTAACTGAATTGCGATTTGCACGAAACTTTATCAAGTCCAAAAAGTTACAGGGTACTGAGTGTCGGAGTTTTAAATAAGCAAAGTATAAAAGGAATTATTAATGTTGTGCAAACAAGCTTTCCACTTCCAGCTCTAAAGATACATGCAAATTCACAAAAAGATCATAATGCATTTGTGCTCCCCAAAAAAATTGGATGGTGTGCTAGATGTATCAGAAATCAGAGCAAATCAAAAATGAAATTTATATAATTTAAAACTGATTAAAGAGCTTAAAGCAACTAAACCAACCTGCACAGGGTTAAGAAGGATCTGCAGACGCTGTCTCAATGAATCACCACTCTGAGCACCACTTCTCTTGTTAACAAAAACAAGGAGGGGCCTGGAATCAGAAGGCACGTTGACAATTTCATACTTCTGATTGTTCTGTACATGAGAATTCTCACGTTGCCCATTTGACCTACCAGTTGCAGCTGTGTTATCTGATACAACTTGTTTTTCTTTCTCTGATTCGGAGCTTTGGTGTACCTCATCGAGTTTGCCGTTGGTCTGATCATCCCTCCTCTTTGCTGCGCTATTTGCTTCTTGCGAGTCTCCTTCAGCATCAGATGGTAGCTCAATAGCCCCAGAGCTATCTGAGTCAGCAGATGCAGTACCATTTTTGTACCTTTTTCTACGAATCATAATCGTTTCTCGGACAGTGGAAGCCAATTCATTAGCCCCACTTGTGATAGAACTCAAAATCCCTGCACCTGTCCAATGAAGCTCCTTAACACAAAGAGGTGACAATATCAGCCGCTTCAATGGTCCCAAGTCACAGATATCACCAGTTTCCTTGGCTAAGCTGCTGTGGCAGTCAACATGCACGAGCCGTTGACACCACATACAGTACCAAATCGGAGACCCTGCAAGGAAAGCTCCATTGCAAGATTCATCGCAGTAGCAACAGAACGAGTCTTCCTCGGAGTGATCCGCTGTCTCAATCCACTGCACAGCCCACTGGTGAAGGACATGGTTCAAACCAGCCATGGAAACACACTTGCAATCCTTGTGCGCATTCCCTGAGCAGCTCGGATGCGCGGCGGCGCCGCAGATATCGCACTGATGGATGGTGGCCCCAGAGTACTGAGGCGGCGAAACGGACTTGAGGCACACGCAGCATTTCAGGCCTTTACTGCGGGGGATAACTTCTTTCCTCCAGACGTGGGACGCGGCGGGGACCTTGTCCTTCCATTTCTTGTACTGCTTCGCCCTGACCCTGATAGCCTTCACCAGGCTCAGGCTGATGTTCTTGTTCAGCTGATTCACCACGTAGTAGATGGTCACCGCGCCCACACACGCGAACACGGCAGTGGCGATTATCACAGACCAGTACTCCGACACGTAGGCCGAAACGGCACTCCACCTAGGATCCAGCATCTTGAGTGTTCCTGCACCAGACACCAGGCAACGAGACAAATTAACCCAGGCAAATCCGTTGGGTCAAGGTGGAGAGTGACGACAGTCCTACAATGAACATTTATTTGATGCCTGCTAGCTTTAAATTTCAAGGGGTAGGGAGTTCTGAACCTGCAAGCACCCATTCGGTGGCAACAAACCGGAACCGGAATCCTAACCCCAATACCATCAACCTATCGAATTCGTGCAGGCGCAAATTGATCAAACGAAGGGCCTCAACCAAACAAGCCCTCGAATCAACCCGCAAGTTCTACACCAATACTCCTCCCTTGAAACCCTAATCCCTATCCGGCTATCCCCCTCGTAGCAGTAGCACCCGCAATGAGATGCCACAGCGCACAACGAAACCTTCCAATTTCTCCAGGGAACCGAGCGGGGGGAGAGAGAGAGAGAGGGATCTTACGGGATCAGCGCACGGGCGGAGCGCGGGCGGCTCGGGAATCAGCGATCGGAGCCCACCGGGCTCGCCCTCACATTTTGATCCTCGAAGGCGCCCGCTCGCTCGCCGGCGCTGCGCTGCTGCCTGCTGCCCTTTCCCCTCCCCCTTCCTGCGCTGCGCTCCTCGATTCCCTGCGCTCCTTGATGGGGGATTTGCGAGTTAATTACGGCGGGTTTGTGGGGCCCGTGTCTCGGGCCACGTCACGGGGGCGGGATCGCGGCCGTTCGTGGAGGATCCGACGGGCGAGGGCACACGTGGGGAGGGGTGTAATTAAACTGCGGGTCCGATTCGGGATGTCTGCGGGGCCCACGTGCAGTGGGACCGGGTGACCAGGCGAGACGCTTCTCGACGCTGCTGCCAGGCCGACATTCGGTGCGCCTTCGGCCTATCGCAATTCGCAAATGTGTTCCGACCATGTGGATTTTTTTTATTGGAAAAAATCTGGAAATTCATCCGAAGCTAAAGAGGAATAAAAGTTTTGATGCATTGCGGAGTACAGTAGAGATGGGGATGCTCATGTACAACACGTACTCACACTTGATCCCTATAAATATAGGTACGCAAACCATTTTACCTTAGCATTGAATCTCTCTTCCATTATATCTTAGCATTTTCTAGACGCGATCTTATTTTGCGCCCCAAATATTTAATCTACGCGATCCACACCGGTGCCTGGGTTAAGAGTTACAAGTTAGACGGGCTACTTTTGGATTCCAATGAAATCAGTGCTAAAATTTATGAATTTATCCATAATTTGGTATGCTCATATTGTTTATGAACCAAATAGGCTCTAAATCTGACCAAGAAACATGAAGATAATTAGCTGAATATTATTTAGATTCTTAAAATTGATTTCCCATGTTGGAAATTTCATGCTCTAATATACGCGAATAGCGCATCCATTAAAAAGGTGGGAGGAAACAAAAGGTCACTCATAATCCATGTATACACACACATAGAAATACTTTAATTTCCTTAATGTCTTCAACCAAACTGCCATTAGTGGCTTCTTTTCTAACAAAAATGTGTTTTAGCTCTACTAACACGAACATAAGCTAGCCTTTACATTACACACGCATCCCTTCGTGTGTATTCATGGTCTCACCATTGCATCCGCCTCTTAAGACTGCTTGGTTTCATTTCACTACCTTTGCCTTCAAATAAGTGGACTACCTATAAAAATTCAAGCTCATTTTAGATATTAGTAAAGTGCGCTCCCAACAAGTCCGCGTCATGCAAAAAAAATTTAACCATTCCATTCAGGTTTTACGGCATCGACTAGCTTTCGCTCCGCTTAATCACCTAGCTGCTGCAGATATATGTACCCGTCAGCCCGTCACTCAAGTGCGCTCCTCATCGCTTCTCCGCTGCTTGGCCGTTAGCTCGTTACTCAGGTGCATATCCTCCGCTCCACCATTGTCCATGCACGCCTCACTCACCGACACGCACAGTCTGGGTTTCCAACCTGGTCCCCAATCCCCTGCCTCACCGCATCTCGAGTTTGTGATTTTACGTCTCTGATGATGTTTTCTCTCGATTTGAATGGATCAATCTTGGGGAGTTCGATTTGTAGTGCTCCTACAAATCGATGGTGGCAGGGGCAGAGCCAGCGTGACGGAGGAGGAGGAGTGCGGCGGCCGTTCGCGGCGGTGGAGGTGTCGCCTCCGCCGCCATCGCGGGCTGGGAATCAACTAGCTTAGGAGGAGGGGGTTCTTGGTGCCGGCGCCGGCGCCGGCGGCAAGACGGCCAAGTGCGGCTCTGGCTCACCCCCTGTCCCCGTGTCCTCCAAGAAGATGCTGGCAGCTGCGAGCAGGAGGAGGGCGGGTTCTTGTGCCAAGAGGTGCTCCACTCTGGGGGCGGCGGCCGCGGCGAAGGCAAAGGCGGCATACGACGCCCCGCGCGCGCCGGTCCGGGGCGTCTCCGACGAGCAGAAAGGAGGAAGGAGGAGGAGACCAGGGAGAGGAGACAAGGGAAAGGAGGAAAAAAAAGAGGGAGGAAGAGGAAGGAACCCCTCTAATGCTGGGCTGGCTCCGCCACTAGATGGTGGTTACTGGTTAGGGTTTTGGTATTGGTATTGGGGATTCCTTCTTTCTAGGTTTAATGTATTTCTATCCATTGTCAATACCAAATCAAAATGATTACTGACCTGTTGGGGAGAGACTCCACCAAACAGTAAAGAAAGGAAGAGAGATCTGAAGACCCACAAAATGAGAGCAAGTGGAGAGAGCTCCAAAAAAAGAGAGCCCCTTTGACCACTTGGGTCAGCTATATATATAGGAAGGGAGGAGGGGCAATTTGCCTCCAGCCCCTCGATGAATACAATATTTACAAATAAGCCCTTAGACTATCAAATGAGGCCCATTTACAATATGGGTTGGGCCATTCCCCCAACAGTAGCCTCTCAGCTACTTTGGTTTGATGGGTACAACAACGCACAGTAGCTGAATTTACAAAAAGTGTCTCAGACCCATCTATGACTTCAGAGTCTTGGTTCCCGGGCGCTCTCACCCTTCGCGCCGGATGAGTCTCGTCGCATCTTCGGATCACTCTTCATCGTCGCCGAAGTAAAAAAGGCGAGCCGGAGTCGCCGTCGCAGAAGTCGAAGGTGAGCCCCTCGGGTCGAGCTCTGCCGACGCGGGCGAAGGCCGACGTCGTCGTCGCCGAAGTAGAAGGCGAGCCCCTCGGGTCGAGCTCTGCCGACGCGGGCGAAGGCCGAAGTCGTCGTTCGCCGAAGGCAGAAGGCGAGCCCCTCGAGCCGAACTCTGTCGACGAGGGTGAAGCCGAAGTCGCGGTCGCCGAAGTAGACGGCGAGCCCCTCGAGCCGAACTCTGTCGACGAGGGTGAAGCCGAAGCCGCGCTCGCCGAAGTAGAAGGCAAGCCCCTCGAGACGAACTCTGTCGACGAGGGTGAAGCCGAAGTCGCGGTCGCTGAAGTAGACGGCGAGCCCCTCGAGCCGAACTCTGTCGACGAGGGTGAAGTCTGAAGTCATCGTCGAAGCCGAAACGACGAGCACCGGGCAAGACTTATTCATCAGAAGGTGCTAGTCCTCTGGCCCCCCTATAGCCCCTCTTGTCCGGAGTTCGTGGTGGATGCAGCATGGTAGTGACGAAGCCCATTTTAAACGAAGATCTGAGTTCAACATGGTGACACAGGCGCGGAGACAGCAAAATAGTTCGGAAACCTCGAGAACTCAGAAGGTGTCAGCCCAAACCTCTATAGTTTCGCGCGACAGGTCCTTCCTAGCTTCGGCGTTGCGCATGGGGGAACTTTAATATACTGGAAGTGAAGCTAAGGAGAGTGGGACCCATTTAGAACGTGCGATCCGTGCTTACTTCTTTCAAGTATCTTCGCTTGGTACGCGCCGATGACTCCCCTTTTCGCTCGACGAAGAGGGATAGAGCTTCGGTGCATACACGTTTTGACGAGATACTCTTTCTGGAGACTTTATTTATATTTGACAAGAGATATGGTAACCGAAGATAGAATTTTTCTGCTAATTGACCTACAAAAACATGTCTTAATGTTTCATATTTATTACAATGCCCTTGGTGTTTCGCACCGAAGAACTTTTCTCGCCCTCGGCATTTCGCGCCGAAGGATTTCTCTGCCTTCGGCTTTTCGCACGACAGCACTTTCTTTGCCCTCGGCGTTTCGCACCAAAGGACTTCTCTGCCTTCGGCTTTTCACACGACGTGACTTTCCTTGCCCTCGATATTTCGCGCCGAAGGACTTCTCTGCCTTCGGCTTTTTGCACGACAGGACTTTCCTTGCCCTTGGCATTTCGCGCCGAAGGACTTCTCTGTCTTCGGCTTTTCGCACGACAGGATTTTCCTTGCTCTCGGCATTTTGCACCGAAGGACTTCTTGTTTCAGCGTGAGCATCTTTGGCTTCCCGCTGCAGTGCAATGCAATACTATGTGATGCACAGATTGCAGTACGAGGTAAATAAGATGCTATTGCAATAAGTAAAGAGTGAAGGGTTGGCCTCATAATCAAGGCCTAACCTTTCGGTGAGTCCCACTGTTATCTGATAGAAATCCCATTGGTTGGCTGCAATTAAGCAATACTGAAGGCCAATTGAACCTCTGTGAGAACCTGGCATAGCCATTCCACCTATAACTTAGCTTGCTTCGGGGTGAAAACCGATAGCCCGAAGGAGAATCTTGCGTAAAATTCGGATAACTGAAACCCCATATATATAGTTTTCTTCGGGGTGAAGATCAATAGTTTGAAGGTGATATTCTTGACGAAGAGCTTTGGTAGGATTGTCTGGAAGGGAGGGTCGTATATCCCCTCGAAGCCCAATCACTGATCTTGAATTTATGTCGTTCTGACCGAAGCTCACCAATGTTGGAATAATAAATTACTCGATCACGTAGAGAAGCTAGAACTGCAGAAGAAATCCCATGATAACCGAAGCTCTCTGCATGCTTAGTTCTGTATGGACTTTGACATAAATAAAAATAAAATACAAGTGATAAGATGATACGAACGCCGAAGCGATACACAAGCATGCTTTCAAAATAAAATATAAATGATAAGATGGTATGGACGAAGTCCAATAAAAAAGCACTCCCAAGGCTGAATGCCGAAGCCCAATATAGCCATTGTCGGTTCATTACCTAAGAGAAGCCTGGTTTCTCGAACGAAGACCAATCTTGAAAGGAAGCGAAGACCATGAATTCTCCGATTTGGTCCATAACATTATGAGATTAATTTGTTTGCAAAAGCCTGTTATTCGTGCATGATGTACCTTAACTCTGAAGCATGATGTGCCGAAGTGCCACCTTGCTGGGCTGGAGTTTGTTGTGGGCCGGCGCTTTGCATTGCTGCCACGGACCGAAGCCAGGCGCGGGGGTTCGTCGTGGCCGGAGCTGCGTGTTGCGGGCGAAGGCCGCCGCTGGTCGTACTGGAGGCCGCAGAGCGAAGCACGTTGTGCTCGTAGACGGCCGCCTGCTCATCATAGGCCGAAGCTGGCGGCGGCTGGGCCGCGGGCTGCTTCGACCGAAGTAGTCTGCGCACGTCCGGGCCAAGGCTTCGGCGTTGGACCGAAGCTGTGCCGCTCGTTGCTTCGCAGTCTGAAATCCCGCCGCCGGTTGAGCCGAAGGCTGCGGGCCGAAGGCGCTACTCGTCGGCCGCGCGTCTGGCGGGCCAAAACTCATGCTCTTCGGTTGGAATTTGCAACCTACACGAAAATTGATAAAAACTGTTGCTCGCCTTGGGCACAAGCCGAAGCTTGGGTGCGCCGTCGTCGACTCTTTCGCCAGTGAATATTTTTGCCCAGGATGAAAGCCATCCGTGGATTCTTTGAATCCTGCAATCAGGCAATATTTTGCTTGCAAGCCAAAGCTCACACATAATAGATGTTTAGCAAGTATTAATTTTGGAGGGTACCTTCGCAACTGAAAAGCTGTGAATAAAATGTTAATTTCCACTTTTTATGGTGCTCAAAAGTGAATTTATCACAACAAAAAACTGAAACATATATATTATTTATGGTGCCGCTGGTTGAGCGAAGCCAATCTGAAACGGGCCGTGTGATAGGTCCAAAGCCATGTGATATTTTTGCCTAACTGAAGGGATCAAAGTCTATGTGCCGAGGATTTTAATTATATATTAAGTAGCAAAATCAAAGGAGCGTGCAACAAAAAAAGATAACAACTGAGTTGGTTGAATCCTTCCTTCCGAAGATGGAACTTCCAGGAACGAATCCTGTTCTAGCCTCCGTCGCAGGCGATTTTTTTTGCCAACCACGGCGTACCTGTGCGCCGTGGGGGGCGCTGCGCGTGGGCCGAAGGAGTGAGGCGCGCCTTCGCAGCGGGCCGAAGGGGGAACGACGCCTGCCGCGTCATGGGCCGAATAGAGGCGCGCAGTTGGCGCGGGCCGAAGGGGGGCGCCGATGGCTTCGCCTGTGCCCGAAGGTGGACGGCGTCTGCCGCATCATGGGCCGAATAAATGGCACACCGACCATTTGGCGTGTCCCTTCGATCAATATTTGAGACCTCTGCACAAAGAGATGCCGCTCTGGTGATTGAAGCCGAAGAGCCATTAGCGTATAGTATTTGAGAAATAAAATGTTTAGCCAAAGCATTGTGGTCTTTCGACGAAGCCCATTCTTAAACTTAACAAGCCTATTTTGGCGAAAAAATGTGGACGAAGACTATCTTTGGACTTGACGAAGGTCATTTCGGCGAAGATAATTTCGACGAAGACCATTCTTGGAATTGACGAAGTCCATTTCGGCGAAGAGAAATGTCGACGAAGACCATCTTTGGACTTGACGAAGGCCATTTCGGCGAAGATAGTTTCGATGAGAACCATTTTTGGACTTGACGAAGGTCATTTCGACGAAGACCATCTTTGAACTTGACGAAGGCCATTTCGGCGAAGATAATCTCGACGAAGACCATTTTTGGACTTGACGAAGCCCATTTCGGCAAAGAGAAATGTCGACCAAGACCATCTTTGGACATGACAAAGGCCATTTTGGCGAAGATAATTTCGACAAAAAATATTTTTAGACTTGACAAAGGCTATTTTGGCGAAGATAATTTCGGATGACGGTCCATGACCGACGAAGACCATTTTTAGACTTGACGAAGGCCATTTTGGCGAAGATAATTTCGGATGACAGTCCATGACCGACAAAGACCGCCTGCGTCATGGGCTGGGGTCACCCATATAACAAATAGTCTGAAAATTATATCTTTGATGAAGAGCCTGTAGAAAGGATATGTGGTATTCTTGCAAACGAAGATTTAGCGTAAGCATATGACTAAGCAAGGTCTTTCGAAGGGTAAAGCGTAAGCCACTAAGCAGGCTACTGGTCGTCCTTGCCATAAAAGTGAGGACGGACTGTGCCCGCTTATTCTGGGCATTTGAGCCCTTCCGCTGATGACAACACCCCTTTGAACAGGAGGGGTAGATTGCTTCAGCGCTGAGAACCGAAAGATAGCTATTTTCTGCTCTAGAAATGAATAATGAATAAAATAAAAAAACATCCATGCGCTACGAAATTGTGAAGCTCAATAATAATAATGACCGAAGGCCCTTGTTGGGTATGCCAAACACCAATAATTTCTTGAGCGCTGACTGCCTGGAGCTTTATATCGAATATGTCACCCGAAGCCCCATGATTTCAGAAATGCCGAAGCTCATAATTAGCGAAGGCAAAGCCCAATAATAATCTTGGTAATCTTGAAACCCAATAATAACAAAGGCCGAAGGCCAGGGTGCTGCAGCCTATTTCTTTCTTGGAGGATGTTAGTTTATTTTGCGGAGAGACAAGAATCCTAGAACGAAACATTCCTTCGCTGACTTGAGCGAAGGGTAAGCAATATGATTTATACATGGTGTTAGTGCTCATATAACGAAGAGTAAAAATTGATGTTGAAAAGTAAAATAAGACAGCACTGTTTTTGTCGACCGAAGGGTTTATGCACATTTTTTGACTCCTGCAAACAGATAGAAATTTGCATGCATGATCAACAGAGGAGCTCCGAAGGTAGTAGAGCGGAGCTAAAAAATGCGACAGGGAGAAGAAGCTTTGACGTGCAAGCGAGCCCATGTAAGGATGTGAATTATACTTTGGTAAGCACGTGCCGAAGCCCCAAGTCGCCACCGAAGGATGAAAAGTTAAATCCGAAGGGGTAAGAACTAACCCACACTCACTACCTAAGGGTGAAAAAATAAATCCGAAGGGGTAAGTTGTTTCGGTGCTAAAAACTTTTCTTTTTATTATTAAATAGAAAATGATATTTTATTTTGCAAAGGAGATAAGTGACTTTTCAACGAACGACCCTTCGGCGCTTTGAGCGAAGGGTAGCCAGCTGATTTATAAAGTGGTTAGCCTTGCGGACTCTTCTTGACAAATAACTGCATGCAACAAGACAATGGTGTAACTGGGATGGCTTTGATGTCTTACCTACGTAACCTGGGTGTGTCCAGGGTTCGATCCCTGGCTCCGCGCCTCCCGTGCCTGCTTTTTTGCTAGAAGCGGAGCATACCTGTTATCCTTCGGGCCGAAGAGGAGATCACGCCTTGGGCCGCCGAAGGCCGAGGAAGCTGGCCTTCGCGTGGGCCTAAGGCAGCCACGCCACGGGCCTTCGCGTGGGCCGAAGGTGTGCCGAAGCCCAAAAGTCCTGCTCGCTGGGCTGGCTGCTGGGCCGGAACATCGGGCAGAAGGCGACACCTGCCGCTTCGCGGGCCGGAGGCGGTGCCGTGCGCTGAAGCAGGCCGAAGGAGGCGCTGTTGTCTTCGCCTTGGGCCGAAGTGTTCGCGGGCCGCCTGGAGCTCTGCAGTTGTAGTCGAAGCGAGAGTGATAATACAATACGAAGACGGTTGTCCGCATACAATACGAAGACGGTTGTTCGCACAAGTAGTCATTCATGGTGAAAGCAAGTGCTAGTTATAAAATACGAAGAGCACAGTCTTGTTCATTTCATGGTGGAAGCATGTGTGCTTCGGCATGAAGCGTCAAGCAACCAAAAGCCAACAGGCAGGCCAAAGGCCGTTCTTGGTATATGGCGAAGCCGAAGCTACGAGCCATGTTATGGCGCCAAAGGCCAACAATCGGAGGCCACACTCCCTTGGTGAAAGCTTCGTCTTGGCTTGGCTCCTCGGTGTGGTAATCCGTGGGATTTATTTCGTGCCAAACACGTGGTGGGCGCCTGACTGTTGGGGAGAGACTCCACCAAACAGTAAAGAAAGGAAAGAGAGATCTGAAGACCCACAAAATGAGAGCAAGTGGAGAGAGCTCCAAAAAAAAGAGCTCCTTTGACCATTTGGGTCAGCTATATATATAGGAAGGGATGAGGGGGCAATTTGCCTCCGGCCCCTTGATGAATACAATATTTACAAATAAGCCCTTGGGCTATCACATGAGACCCATTTACAATATGGGTTGGGCCATTCCCCAATATGGGTTGGGCCATTCCCCAACGTGACCTTTTTCCTCATGATTGATTTTGTTCTTCTCCATTCTGGTCACCCGGGCAAAATATGGGTTTTCTTTTCTTCCCCTTTTTCCATTGCTGCTGCCAAGATTTCTTGATACACATCAGGTTTCTTGATGCCAGAATTTCTCGAGGCAGGTCAGTTCAGATTCTTGTGACACCACACTAGCGTACTTGCTTGGTATTTTTCATCAACACATTTGCTAATTTTGAACCTATGCATAACATGTTCTCCACTGAGATTGAACATCTTTGGTGATTGATGCTCCACCAAGTCATCTTTGTTCATTATGGCCTGCTGTTGCATCTCTGCATTTCACATTTGCCTTTGTTATCCATTGACTAATTATACATACATGATATTAGTTAGCCGGTTCGATTTGTCTGTGACTTATGCTCTGTGCTCGAGATCCATCAGACTCACTGTAAAGAATCGGTCATGGCATCTTGGTAACATTAGTGGTTACCTTCTCTCTTATGTAGTGCTAATTATTGCGATCTGCTTTGTAACTCTATACTGTTGCTAATTGTTGCCATATGTAATTGTTGAAAGTGAATAGAGTTTTTTTATTATTACCACATTTAATTGTTGAAAAGAATAGACTAGAAATATGGAAACTGGCCATTTTGTAGCACAACAGCAACACTACAGCTTTTGCATGTTATATGGATTTACAATTACAAATATTTGACAAAATGTTAGGGCCTTTGAACAGCTGAAGTCCTTTAACTTCTGAGTAAGTCCTTTAACTTCTGAGTACACTGGAAACAATGACACTGAGCACTCTTAAGTACAAGTCCGATAACACAAATAATCTCGATTACTATGACTTAGTAGGTACTAAGATTCATCATGTCTTATTCCTACTTAAGCTGTGCATTATTTCTCCTACTATGTTGACCTTACAAATTTATTATTTGTATACTCTGACTTTGAGCACAGAGAATGAAAATTAGGTACCTTGATACAATGACTCCATTTTCCTACATGGACAATAATAGGTTTATGCCCCACATATGATTTTGCACCTTCTCTTAAACCTGCCTTCTAAGTCATTAATTCCTATCCATTTTGTACTATGCCTCATACAACACATTTCTCAAAAATGCACGCATGGGTGGGCGCTAACCACTAGTGCTTGTCATTGAGGTTTACAAGAACTTGTTTTTACGAACATCATCATTTTCTCAAGTCCATGCCATTAAAATCCAATCCTAAGTTTATGTGATCATGAGGAACCTCACACGACATGAGTGGATGTTTATTAATAGGCTACACGTTTAAGCTTTTCCCTTTTGTGAATTTATGAACCTATTTGTGTTTGAACATTTTACAACCACAAGTGGTGATGGACAATGGATAAATTCATTACATTGTGAGCCTCCCACCCACAACACACACACAGAGACAGATCCAGAGGTGGGTCTGGGGAGGCTCGAGCCCCTCCTACCGCTGGGAATCCCATGGAGCCCCTACAAATTTGAGGAGGAAGAATGAGGGAAGGAAGGCGGGAGAAGGAAGAAAAACAAGAGAGACCCTTCTAAGACTCAATCCTACCTCCACCACTGCCACTACACACACGCACACATTTTTCTACCATGTATAAAGAAGAGGGAGAAGAAAAGAAGAAGAAAAAGAGAGGAAGGAGAGAGAAGAAGCAAAAATAAGCCCCCCCACTAAGTTCAACTCTTGGATCAACTCATAGATCCACCACTGCAGAGGCTGAAATAAAAGACAATTCTTCCCTAAAACTATCAAACCCCAACCCTAATACTTAGGACCAGATGGTGATATGACTAATTCTCATGATACAAAATTCGCTCTAGGCTATTTTTAATGTATATATGTAATTCAGGGTGTAGAAAACCTGCTTGCAGCTGGGTCCTCAAAAATTCAAGAGAAAAAAGGTCAAACTCAAGTATTAGTCGATCTAGAGGTGTTAATTGGTAACCCTTATGTGCACCTCCAATTCTTTCTAGTTCAAAATTTTGTACTAATTTTTTGAAATAAGATCTCATTTTGAAAAATTAACACCTCTAAGTCGATCTGTTTTTGCCGTTGTACGATCGATATCTAGTACCAAGGGGCAAGGGAAAATCAAAACAACAGATTTGATTTGTTCTGTAACATCCCGGGTTGAAAAATTGAATTCCAGAAGCTCCGGGTTCAAAAACCGGAACTTCCGGTTTTACTCTGCTTCGGTGGGCAGAGCACGAATCGTGGCGCGCCCCACGTCACCACCGCCGCCGGCCATCCTTGTGCCACGCACCGGCCATCCTCGCGCGCCGTGCCGCCCTCCCACCCCAATCCTCGCCCTTAAAGCAAGCCGGCCCCTCTCCCCTTAAACCCTAGCCCCCAAACCGCCATTGTCGCCATCCCTGAGCTCCGTTGCCGCGGTCAATTCGCCTTCTCCGGTGAGTGCTGCGCCGATTCCTCGCAGAGGGAGCTTCTCCTCCCTCTCCTCCTTCGATTCCCCTCCTTACCCGGCCTCTTCATTCGCCGTGCAGGGCCGCCGGCGCGCGCCTTCGCCCGCCACCGCCCGTCGCCGTTGCGGTGTTTCCTCGTTGCCTCTCCTCGCCGTCCACTTGTGGGGTGAGCTTCGCCTCGCCCTAGAACACGCCATGTGCGCGCTCGCTTAGCCCCGCCGGCCCTGTTTTGCCGCCGTCGCCGTTCGCCGCCGCCGCTGCGCCATGGTCGCCGCGTCGAAGTCGAGTCGCGGACGGTGCGGTTCTTTGGAGCGGACAGTCCGCCAGTGAAACCGGAACTGCCGGTTTTAGAAACCGGAACTGCCGGTTTTGGCCTGACAAGTGCTTAAAACCGGAACATCCGGTTTTGCAACCGGAACCTCCGGTTTGAAATTCCGGAACCTCCGGTTTTGTCAGAGTTGCATATCCAAAATGCTATTTCAGGTATATCTTTCGCGCATAACATCTCATGCATTTTATCTTATGCATAAGCATAGCATCACACTAATGCATGCATTTCATTCATGCATTTTAGTGATCGAATCGTCGGATAACGAACCTGTGGAGCCCGCCGAGTCCGTTGAGCCTGAACCCGGAGTCCAGTTCGCGGCCGAGCCCGAAGTTAATCAAGGCAAGAAGCTAAGCATAATTCCTTGCACCTATTTAATCTGAGTTAGTTAGTTATCTCAGCGGATAATGTTGGGTTATATAGTATATATATTACATTCTTGTACCCAATTTCATGCATTGCTCTTCCTCGATTTGTAACTCATGTCCTTGTCACTTGTTAGTCAGTTAATTACTTAACTGGACTAGATGCTTAGCTCTGCTTAGAATATTTATATCGCTTGCTAGGAAGGAATGTTTTGGAGTATCACACTTGCCGGTTATACTTGTTGCACTGGTTTGGCTTGGTGTTAAGAGTTTGGTAGTATCGAGATTCGAGCGGAATAGTAGGGCCTAGAGAATGAAGTCACATGGGCATAGTCCGCTTGGATTGATTAAGGACCGAGTGGATGACGTTGGTTTTGAGCGCCTTTCCGTGCTACCACATATCCAATATAATGGTACGGATGAGCCAATTACCTTCTTTGACTTGATCATTGGGGCCCGGTCCCAGATACGTGGCCAAGGGCTATGCAGGGAGGCTTAGTGTGTCCCCTGGTGGAACTATGTGTAGGAAAGTTTAGAGATGTCCCCGGTGAAACTAAGTCTCCACACGCAAGCTGGGCGTACCCTCAACGGTTGAGCCATGTTAGGAACAGTTGACGTGAGTACCGTTTGCCCGGCGTGATCGGTTGGGTGAGTCGCATGGTCCTCGCGTCGTGAGGGTAAAGTAGTACACCCTTGCAAAGTTTGAATCAATTCGAATTGCCGCGCTCTCGGTTATGAGCACGCTCTTTATCCCATGAACTCCTCGTAGAGTTGCGGTCATGTTGGAATGGGTTTTAGTAACTCGGGAATAACTATGTTATTCTTAATATGTTCTACTAAAATTTAATAGGGTTCGGGCAACATTAATTAATTTTGCTAGGTGTTAGTTTAGAGAGCTCATGCTTATGCAATAATTACTTAAACTTAAAGCTTTTACTTGAGTCTTTGCACGATCCTTGTTTATTTAATCGCGTAAGTCTTGCGAGTACCTTTGTACTCAGGGTGCTTCTAACCCTAGTTACAGGTGAACCGGAAGTGGTGTTCGGCCACTTCTACCCCGCCGATTCAGGTACGGGGGAGGAGTAGGTCGTTGAGGCTGGGAGCATGTAAATATAATAATCTTTAAGTTTCTGTTTAATATGGCTTCCGTGAGCCCAAGGCTTGTAATGGTGAATAGTTTGAACCTTCCTATATCAAACTTGTAAAATTAAGTGTTGAACTCAGGTAATGTAAAACTGCTCTTTGTGGTTCATTGGCGATGTATTCGTTTGTAAACGGTATGTGTATATGCTGATCCTGGGCGTATGTTGGAGCACATACCGGGACTACCGGATTTAATATTATTTTAGGCGAATGACGTGTCGGTTATTCGTGTCTCTAGATGTGAGGTAACACGTGGCACGCTCCCTGGTAGGCAAGTGTTAACTCTCCTCTGGAAGATAATGACTGACGGTTCGCTTAAAATAGTACCTAACGGCGATACACTCTCCAAATTTCAATTCATTTCAGTAGCGAAAATCAAATCAAGAGCAGATTCACTGCGAATTTCGCAGCACAAAATTCCACCCAACGGTAAATACCACGATCACCATGGATCACCCCGCTCAATAAATCCACTTATCGACTACGCCCATCAACGGTTGGAGATCACCCGCACTCCCCGATCCAACGGCCCAGCGAACCCGCAGCGGCCAGGGACCCCTCCCGCTTGGCCGCTAGCCGTTGCTTTGCTTGCGCCTCCAAAACCCAGCGTAACGTTGCCTTGCTCTCCCCTGCTTCATCGGCTTCCCCTCCTCCTCCTCCTCCTCCTCCTCTATAAATTGGTTTCGATTCGCCCACGCGGCGGATTCGAAACGCAAATTCCACCCCTCTCGGATCGCGCTCTGCCTCATTACTCCCGCTCATCAACCGCCGAGCGAATTGATTGTTCGGGGATTCGAAGGCGTTTCGTTCTGTTCCCTTCTTGGTTTCGCGTTTTCGATCGGGGATGGCCGCCGCCACGGCGATGAGGAGCGCCAGAGGAGGAGGAGGAGCGCGGCGGCCGTTCGCGCCGGTGGTGGTGTCGCCGCCGCCGCCGTCGCGGGCGGGGAATCAGATGGCGCAGGAGGAGGCGGTTCTTGGCGCTGGCGCCGGCGGCAAGGCGGCCAAGAAGTGCTGCTCTGGCTTGCCCCCTGTTCCCGTCTCCTCCAAGAAGACGCCGGCGGCTGCGGCGGGGAGGGCGCCGTCGAGGACGGCGAGCAGGAGGAGGGCAGGTTCTTGCGCCAAGAGGTGCTCCACTCTGGGTCTTGGGGCGGCGGCCGCGGCGAAGGCGGCGTACGACGCGCCGCGCGCGCCGGTGCGGAGCCACTCCGACCAGCGGGACGACAGGGTGAGGGCCGTGCACTCGTCGCCCCTCTGCAAGGAGCCCGGCCAAGAACGGCGGGGCAGCGAGGCCTCCGCGTCGAGGAAGCGGAGGGCGATGATGAGCGTGGCGGTGGAGGAGGTCATGGCGGGCCTCCCCGAGCCCGGCGAGGGCCGCGTCAAGTACCTGGTGAACACGTTCGAGAAGCTCCTCTCGCTGGCCGCCGCCGGCGGCGGGCCCGAGGCGCGGGGCGGGGGTGCGAGGAGCACGAGGAGGAAGAACGAGGCGACCGCGACGTCGGCGTCGGCGCCAGCAACGCCGCCGGGCGCCGAGGAGATCGACGTGTCGTACCCCTCCATCGCCTCGTCGTCCGAGGCCTCCTTCCCCGCCGTCGCCGGCGTCGCCTGCATCCTCGACGCCTCCGACCGCACCAGGTCCCGGATTCCGATCCATCGCTGCATCGCATCGCCGTTTCTTTGCTTTCTTGCTGTTCTTGACCCTCTCCTGCTGGTGCGTTTCTCTGAAAATGCAGCAGGATCACCCGTGCACGAGGCCAACGCCGGCAGAGGACATACAATGTACGTACACTGCATGATCGCAGTGTTAATTTTCGTTGAGATCAAGATGAATTTGTGGTGAAATTTGTTTGATTTGTTCACACATCGCAGAGCACCGGCGCATCGGAGAAGACCTGGAGCAGGAAGGTGACTAGGGTGACGAGCCAGCACCCGTTCAACCTTAGGACTGAGGTATGAGTGATGGCACGCTCATCATGTGTTGTTTGCTCATCTACAGTGGTTACTCTGTTTTTTTTTTCTTTCGTTGGGAAGCAATAGTGCTTGTTCTGCTGGTCATGTTCTACATGACAATTATGGCGACTGAAGAAACTGCGCTTCTGTTCTTGTATCAGCAAAGAGGAAAGGCAAAGGAAGAGAATTTTGTTCAGAGACTGAGGAAGATGCAGCTGGAGGAGGAGAGGCTGCGCAACCCCCTGGCTCAAGGTTTACCCTACACCACCGATGAACCAGAGGTAAGGCACGATACCTACGACAATATCAGTTCAGTGTTCAAGTTTACATTGCTTGAACATCGTCGCTTCATCATATTCGGCAATGCCTATATGAATTTTCATGTACAATGATCTGCATAAAAGCATCAATAGTGTACTTAGATGAGTCTAGCACTAGTGCCACACCTTTGTCTGACTGGGTGCAGTGGCACACCACACTTGCTAGGATGCTTCTGAACTTGGAAGGAAGACCGTGTTTCATTGTCAGGTATCTCAGCCTCTCTCTGAACCTTCTGCAGACTCCGGTGAAACCTCCGTTGAAGGAACCCACTGAACCGATCGATCTCGTGCTGCACAGTGATGTGCGCGCAATCGGTCGTGCCAAGTTTGATCACCAAGTAAGTTGTCCATTGCGATGCTCCCTCGCCGTCGAAGAGTTCCTGAGGGCCATGCACCGGCTGTCTTCCATCCTGCAGGTCGCCGAGCGCAGCAGCTTCATAGAGGAAGTGAAATTGGAAAGGGAAAGACAGCTAAAGGTATACCATATTACCATCTACCTGAAAGTTACAGCATCAGGTATTCAGGTTCATCTTTTCAGATGCAAGAACTGAAACCATGGTGTGATGTGTTCGTCTGCAGGTGGATGAGGAGATCGAGATCAAGCAGTTTTGGAAGGAGCAGGTGCCGAGAGCACATCCGATGCCAGATTTTACCAGGCCATTCGTGCCGAAAAGGTATGGAATTTCCAATCATTTGTCTCCTGTCTCCTCTAATGATCTGATAGCCACCTTTTGTATCGTCAATCATTCAAATCTTACGATCTCAGCCCCCAGAGGTTCCAAGTCAACTGAAATAATAGATTCATGTAGATTTCCATACACGCAAGTATGCAACTGTTCCTTCGAACTATTTTCAGCTGAAACTTTTGGCGAAAATGCAGGTCAGTGAAGCCTCAGACAATTCCCAGGGAGCCAAGATTTCACCCCAGATTGATGAGGCACGTGTCCAAGGCATAATCAGCTTCAAAAGTAGTAGTAGTCGTCGTCGTCGTCACCGCCATCGTGGCGATTCTTGCTGTTTAGCAAATTTCAGTAGCTGCTAGCAACTACTCCTATATTTTCTGAAACAAAAAGGGAGAAAATACCTTCATCAAACATGTTTGGTGTAATCTGCTGAATGTTTGTAGAGTTCTTTAATTATATTTTCAGAAAAAAATAAATGTAATAGTCCAAAATACCATGGTAGTTACTCGTCTGGATATTCTTCAAAATAAGTACTATGGTGTCCAATTCCCACTTGAAATTTCAAACAATAAGCATTTGAATCTTTATGCAGTTTATATCTGCTCTTCGAATGAAGAAATTGGGTGATACAGAGTTCCAATTCGGAGCATAAAGAATCTTCATCATAAAAGCTGCCATAGGAAAAGTGAGTTTTTATTTATGTTTTGGAGACCAAGGCATGCCTGCATGGCAATGCTTTCATGTTTGGTAGTCTAAAAAAAGGCTTTTATGTTTGGTGATTTGAATCATTAAAAAAATATTTAGTTTCAAAAAAAATTATTATAAACGAAAATTTAACAAATACCAGTAATTTCTCTTTTGAGAGGAGGTAAAGATAAATTAAAAAAAACAGAAATTAGACAATGGTTCATAGTAGGAAAAAACTGGGCCATAGTCAAACGGCCCAGCTTGTTTGCTTAAACTGGGCCGGCCTAGCAACGGTATCTGATAAGAGGGGCCCATTATCTGACAAAAGCCCATGAAATATAAAAGGCCCATCAAGTATAGAAGGAAACAATAATTCGGAAACTAAATAAAAGTGGGGGAAAAAAAGAGGAGGAGGAAATCAGAGGGTGCCGTACGTTCTCGCCACTATCTGTTCGATCTCAATCCCGTTAAAGTCAATCCATTCTCGAGTCGATTCGTGCGGATTCCGCCGGATTGGGAACCAGAAGTCGCCAGCGACCTTCCCAGTCGTCGCGGCGTCCGATTTGGTGGGGGCTTCGGCGAGATAGCCCGCGTCCTGACGCTGCCTTTGTTTTTAGGATAAGATGGCGCCGCCGCGGGGCGACTACGACGAGCAAGGTGAGTACTTATCGAGGAACACAATGATGTTTTTGATGATTCGAGAGGAGTGTTTCATGCCACTGTTCGCGGGATTCTTGTGTGCCGTGTGACTCTGCGCAGATCGCCGAGCGGGGAAAGGCACTGAGGTGTTCGTAGGCGGGCTGCCGCGGTCGGCTACGGAAACCACGCTCCGGGAGGTTGGTTTGCTGCTTCTGTTTCAGGGTTGCCGGTTGCAATTGAACCGCTGGGATTGAAGATTGCTTGATGTCGCAGTGTTCGTAGTTTGATGGCGTAAAAACCCTAGGCATGTAGAGGTAGAGGTTGACTAAGACCATTTTGCGTTGCATTTGGGACGATTTGTGGAAGTAGCGTCCAAATAGAAAACCAATTTTAGATGAGTAACTGCCTTTTGAGCATGTGCCGCTTGTTGTTGTTCTCGCTGTTGTCAGTCATTTGATGGCAACTGTTAGTCGATCTGTTGATAGTTGTTGGTACTTGTCGTTTTTCCCTTTTCCTGATTAGTTATATTCTTGTATTTCCTTCTATATCAATAGAAATGGACATGTGTCATTTGTTAAAAAAAAAGATGGGAGAAGGGGTTTATATTTCTTCTGTAACCCAAATGGGAAGTGTTGAATCTGAAAAGCTACATTTGTACTGTACCTTTGATCCTCTTATTTATTTTGGTGGAACAGTAATACACTGCCATGCAAAAATGCTGTAGTCTATAGTAATGAGATAAAATGTCATATTGTAAGGATTAGGTTATTATTTCATCTTTGAGAGTTGAACTTGATCATATAGAGTTTCTACTATCCAACTATTCATGGCTAAAGGAAGTTTTCTTGCATTTTCTTCGTTATGGGACCAATGGAACTGATTTGTAGCTTTGACAGGTATTTTCTCCTTGTGGAGAGATCGTTGATGTGCGTATAATGAAAGATCAGAATGGCATTCCAAAGGTCTAGTACAACTGTAAATTTTTAGACATTGCTTGCATTCTATGATTTAAGTCTTTTGGATATTCGATTTTTTTCACTGTGTCATGAATTATAAAATATCTAACATCATTTTTTTTCCTGAAATCTTTTCAGGGATATGGTTTTGTGCGGTTTGCAAAGAGGGAGTATGCTAATACAGCTAAAAGGAAAAAGAATGGTATCGAGGTAAGACCGATGTAGTTCTTGTACCATTGCTGACAAAATTTCCATATCTAGCATCCTATATAGTCATTTTCCCTGCGTAGCTATTTTTTTCCACATCTGTATGTAGACACCTTTTCTTTCCTTGTTAACCTTTATAGACCTTGAGTATAGGGTAGGATACTAGTGTGCTGTTTCATAAAAAACAGATGTGAACAACAACATTATGTATCATGTATCAAACCTGACACTCATAATATATTTGTTGTTGGTTCTTTACCAGCTTCAAGGAAAGAAGATTGTTGTTGATCTTTCAATGGATCAAGATACACTTTTCTTTGGAAACCTTTGCAAAGGTAAACTTTGGCCATTGCGAACATCAAGAATCATAATGCAGGAGATTTATCCCAAAGAAGAATACATGCCAATATAGTTGATGGATCAGTTGTTGATGTCAAACACTCATCATTGTTGTCTTGTAGAAAGCTGTAATATCTGTCAATTGTTGTAAACAACCCAATGCAGCAGTGCTCTTGTTAACTTGTTGATCTGCAAAACTTTGTTATGAAAACATGCATGAATGTTTGCTTTCCCTTATTGTTTTGCCAGAGTGGACTCCAGAAGAATTTGAAGAATTGATTCACAAGGTAGGACCCCCGAATACCTATACCTATAAATCATATATTTCTTGTATATATTTACTTCTTAAAATAATTTCACTAAGACACACTTTGTTTTGCCTTTCTCTTTGATCTAGCAGACATTCAAAGATGTAGTTTCGGTTGACCTTGCAATGGCTTCAAACTATGGTTCGTCAAGCAGAAGGCATATAAATCGAGGTTTTGCATTCGTGCGGTTTTCTTCTCACTCAGTAAGTCTCTGTTCATTGCTCGAATAGTTCGTTTTCTTTTGTTAGCACATGCTACTGCAAAAATGTCAAACAGTTAATAAAATGGTTTGTTACAAGTTTTGCAAAATTCTGCATTTACCATTAATTTTTAAACCTTATTGTATGATGTTTACTATGATCTAAGTCCATGTAAATCAGATATACTTTCTCATATTTCATTGCCTTGCATACTTCTTAGTTTAATTGTTCCTTTTGCAAAGGTTCCGTAGTTTATTTAGAGTTGACCATAGCTTTGTCAACTGATTTATCTTGCAGGTATTGGCCAATATTGTTGCCTCTTGTTTTGTTTTTCAAAAAAAAGTTTGTTTGGATAAACAATCTTATGCAAATACCAGGATATGTGCAAAATTACCTTCAATCTATCCTCCTAAGATTCTATTGTTGCTACTTGATGATGTCCTGCACTTTGTTGCTGTGCTCTAAATCTATCTGCTAGCAAAAGAAGCATATGTGCCATTAATTTCATGCATGATCAAGTGACTATATATCCTTAGTGCCACTATGTCCTAATCACAGTATGGAGCCAGATGATGAATTGGCACCAAATTATCAACATACCTTACAATCTGCTGACAAGCTAAGGAATTCATCTATCGCTTACATACCTGACAATTTACATTGATTTTAGAGTCATATAACAACATACTATCTCCCATCTATTTATCTTAAATGACTGACTAATGTTGCAAAGGATGCTCTTTATAGTTACCCACATGGAATTTTTCCTATTGTATCGATGATACTTCTGAACTAACCACACACAAATCTCGACACAGTTGTAGAGAGATTTGGATCTGGTGATATAGGAAAAAGATATATGCCAAAATTGTTCTCACACATATCTTGTATCTTGATCTGTTCCCATCTTTACAAGGATTTCAATCCATCGTTGAAGTTCATTACAAAGTATCGGGGAGGCAGGGAGGGTGAAAATCCCCAATCTTCCTGGTTTGGATGATGGTGCTATATCTGATGAAACAATTGTATGGAAAGATGATGATTGGTTAGATGAGCCAAATGAGTACTTGCATGCTTGCATTTTGTGATCTGCAACATTGAATGAATTGTATTCCATGCTTCCACTAGTAATTAACGATGTGAAATCATCAATTTGTGGAGTCACCTGATGAGCGTGTTCACATACTTACCATTTGTTTATCTGGATGGTCTTTGTTCTATCTGTTTCTCTAGAAACCTGTGAGGGGCTGTGTTGAAAACACATAATGCCGGAGAGATAATGCAGTTCCAAAGTTCAGCCAGCAAAGCTGAAAATTCATATCTAGGATTCGTAGAAACAAGAACGGGGCAACAACAACAAACAACAACATAGCCTTTTGTCCCAAGCAAGTTGGGGTAGGCTAGAGATGAAACCCAAAAGACACAAAGGTCATGGTTCAGGCACGTTGATAGATAGTCTCCAAGCGCTCCTATCCAAAGCTAACTCCTCAGAGATATCCCAATCTTTAAGGTCTCTCTTAACCGACTCGTCCCAAGTCAGTTTAGGCCTACCTCTACCCCTGTTTACCTTATCAACATGCTTTAGCACCCCACTACGCACCGGCGCCTCCGGAGGCCTCCGTTGGACATGTCCAAACCATCTCAACTGATGTTGAGTAAGTTTCTCCTCAATTGGTGCCACCCCTACCCTTTCCCGAATAGCTTCGTTCCGGACTCTATCCCTCCTTGTGTGCTCGCAAAACCACCGTAACATCCGCATCTCTGCTACACTCAGTTGCTGGACATGTCGCTTTTTTGTAGGCCAACATTCAGCACCATATAACATCGCCGGGCGAATCGCTGTCCTATAGAACTTACCTTTTAGCTTTTGTGGCACCCTCCCATCACAGAGGACACCAGAAGCTTGATGCCATTTCAACCAGCCAGCTGAGATTCTATGCCTAACATCTTCATCAATGTCGTCATCCTTTAGTAACATCAAACCTAAATACCGAAAAGTGTCCTTATGGGCCACCACTTGCCCATTGAGACTAACGTCACCACCCTCATGCCTAGATGCGCTGAAATCGCACATTATGTACTCGGTCTTGGTCCTACTAAGTCTGAACCCTTTTGACTCTAACGTGCGTCTTCACAACTCCAACTTCCTATTTACCCCTGCTCTACTCTCGTCCACTAGCACCACATCATCAGCAAAGAGCATACACCAAGGGATATCACCTTGTATGTCATTTGTGACCTCATCCATCACCAAAGCAAATAAATAAGGGCTCAGTGCCGACCCCTGATGTAGGGGAAATTAAAAATTTGTCATCTGCTTGTGCTGTAGAAGCTTCCATGGACCACGGAGTGCCTCCATCAACACTAATCCATTATTTTCCCATTCTGTAACTTCCTCTATATTTCTTTTATTCAAGTAAAAGTAACTGGAACATTCTTTCCCCAGTTTTCTCTTTATCCTGATTGATTGTTCTTCAAGCCCCAGTCTCTGCACATTTGTGCGGGAAAGGCTTGGCGCTTCAAACAAACCTTCCCCAAACCCCATGCAGTGTGGGAAGCCTACGGCACTGGGTACGCCCTTTTTTTTTAATCCTAATTGGTTGTTCTACAACTTATTCCCAAATCTAGCTGTGTTCTTCCCTCCCATTCTGATACTTGATTCACTTCCTTCTCTTTGGCTTCATTACTACACCACAGTAATCTTGAGCTGCCAGAGTATTAAGTCTGCAAATATCACATGGCATTAATCACAGCTGCCATATACAAAATACAAGTATGTTTATTTAGAAAGATCTTGGTTCATCAGGCATCACTGATCTGAGGTTACTCCCACTGAGATATGAGCAAAAGACAAATATCTAGTATCATCCTGGAGAACATGTTCTTAAGTCCATGCTTTCTACTCAAATCAGCTTCCTTTGATTTCATTCCTCCTCAAACTACCAATCACAGGCAGCGGCTCATGTAATCCGTATCGGTTCCAGAACAGATTTTATGCTTGGCGATATTTTGCATCCTGCAATAAATTGGGCTGATAAGGAGTCTCATGTTGATGCTGATGAAATGGCCAAGGTAATGTAGAAGGGAGACAATTTTATTTCAAAAAATGTAGAAGGGAGACAATTTTGTCCTTGGGGCACATATATCTGTCATCTGTTTGAACTTTTGATTGAGATTTCTGTTCTGTTTACTCTCAGATTAAGACTGCTTTTGTTGGGAATCTGCCAGCAAACGTTAATGAGGCATACTTGAGAAAACTTTTTGAACAGTTTGGGGAGGTTGGTGCACCAAGATTGCTGTCAGCCTGTCACATTTTGCAGCTTCTATAACCAATTTTTCATGTAATGTTAAACAACTATGACCTGACGTGCAATCAGGTAATACGGGTTGCTATCTCAAGAAAAGGACAATGTCCAGTTGGATTTGTTCACTTTGCCAGTCGCTCGGTAAGTGCTTCTCTTAAGTCTGGAGACTGTTCTTATCAAATTAATGCACTTGTACATTCTTTAAACAATTTAGGTGATTGCCATAATAAAACTATATTATCAATTGCAGGAGCTGGACAATGCTATAAAAGAAATGGATGGTGAAACAGTGAGAGGACCTGATCGAGGACCGGCTTTCAAGATCCAGGCATGAACAAGAATGCTATCTGTTTGGGCTTATCACTAGTTTCTTAGTACTATTTGTTTTATTTTTATACTTTGGATTAGACAAATTAAATTCTCATGTTTATGTCAATAGGTGTCAGTTGCTCGACCTGCAGTAGACAACGAGAAGAAGCGATCTCATGAAGAAGTGATGAAAAATAGAAGATCAAATGTATTGGTAGATAGGCCAGATTATTCTTATGAAAGACATGGGCATGATTCATTTGATCGTCAAGTGAAAGCTCCGAGATTATCTAATTATGTATGTATGATAATCAACACATCATCAATTATTTTGATATTCTCTTCTTTTGCTTCATAGTTTTAAAAACTAACAAGTTAGATTCAAATAAAGATATAATTTCCTAAAATTGACTCTGAAATACCTTGAACTATTCTCTCAAAAAAAATTCCTTGAACTACTAAGACTTGGAGTTTTTTCAACTTAGCTAGCTATTCAGTTGCTTGAGCTTTGGTTTAGTCAGCTTCAAGCTTATGGGTGTACTGTTTTAAAACTGAAGCGTCCATCATCAACCTGCTACCTCTGGTTGGCCTTATGGTCTATTTGTATGATAGCTTCTTGTGTTTAAACACCTATTATATTGTCATCATCATACACTAAGAACATGAAGGCATAGGATTCCGCATCATAGGTTGCAGCTAACTCTTGCTTAGAAGGCTAGAAGCACAACTATTTTTCTGGAAGCTCTCCTGTTTGATAGCTTGGCTTTTATAGCTTTATTTCTCATATCTTTAAACCGAGCATCAGATACTCCAGCATCAACCAGTTAAATTACAGTTTTCTAGTATTTGAATATGGTTTTTGTAGGCATGCTTTTTCGAAGGGAATAAATTTCATATTGCGGTAAGGAGAAAGGATGATGTGTTTGTTGATGTATCTGACAATCTTTTCTGCTTGTTTTAGGTGGATGATGCCTCTGACCCCTATGAATCAGCTCTTGCTTCACTACCTTCAGCTGCCAAGGAAGTCTTGCTTCGAATTCTACGTCTGGGAATTGGTACTCGATATGATGTAAGTAATTTGTACAGAAAGATCTCTGTCTTGATCTTCTGATGTATGAACTGGAGCACGATGTTCCTGTCCTCCTTTTCCAGATTGACATCCATTGTTTAAAAAACCTCAATGAGCTTCCTGAGTCATCTGCTGTGGCTGTCCTTAATCAGGTATTTCAGTTGTTTACACAAATGATTTCTAAGCTCGCATCCGACTATGTTATCATTAATCCTCACAAAAGAGCACATGCAGTTTTTGATATCTGGTGGAAATAAACGCAATAAAGGAGATTATTTTGCTTCCTTGATTGCTAAGGTTACTACCTCATTCGACATCTTCCACATTTCCCTTTTACACTTCTATTTTTCTTTCCCTGAACGTTTTATTTTGATTTGCAGCACCAGGCTGAGGCCTATGGCTTAGCACACACATTACATGGTACTACTTATTTGCCGAGAAATCATGAAATTCATGGCAAACGTTACCCACATGAAGATTACAATTACATGGCACCCGGGTATGTGCACTCACATCCCTCTTCTGGCAGGCCTCACAGTAAATGGTTCATGTGGTAGCCAAGCTCTAATAGTGGTCATGATTTTACTTGCAGGAGCAGTAGATACAACTCAGGCCATCTTCCTCCTCCATATTACATAGATGATCCACCAGTGTCTCAGTCAAGGATTAGGAGATATGGCGAAGAAAGATCCACCGTTGTGAGAAACCCGGAACCGCAACAAGATGAAGTAGACATCAGAAGATACCCTGAACCAAGATTAGCCCATGAATCAAGGCATAACACTGGAAAGCATCTTGATCGAAGATACATACAAGAACAGAGTTTAAGTATTGAAAGATCTGCTGAAGAATCTGTTCTGTCTAGGGAAAGGGGATTCCTGCCTGCTGCAGGATACGGCACGGACTTAGTCTCAGATTACCGGTCCAGGTCGCCTGCTGAATATTCAGCAGAACGCCAGCAAGTACGGTTTGATCCCTTCACAGGGGAGCCCTACAAGTTTGATCCCTTCACAGGGGAGCCCATCAGGCCAGAACCAAGTCAGCGGCGCTCAGGAAGCTTGTACTGATTGGAGTGGTTAAAGCAACACTGAACATGCCAGATAAGAACATGCTCCTGAGACAAAGCTAGATCTGGATATGCACTTCTTATCTGCCAAGTGCCTCAGTGTGCTGTCAGATCGTGGGTTCCCGAGCCCATCCAATAGCATGCTTTATTTATGTTTGTTCAACCATCTTGACAGGAATTTTTGTGCCCATGTCGCTAAATATTGTGTTTGATAAAACATTCAAGAATATTTTTTTCGATAGATTTATTAAAATTCAGCAACATGAACTGGGGAAATGTATGCTTTTGTTTGTATTCTCTTTGCAGTAAATAATGTAGTTTAGGCAGTGTAAGATTGCGAATACTACGTACATTGCAAGTGCTCTTTTTCTGGTTAATCTTTACCTATTGCCAATTGTTGATTGTTAACTGGAACTTACTCATTGACTTGATAATACTTATTTGTCCACTTTGGATGCTGGCAAAGTGATCATGCATGC
The DNA here is from genome assembly GCF_016808335.1 of Panicum virgatum. Taxonomy (NCBI): domain Eukaryota; kingdom Viridiplantae; phylum Streptophyta; class Magnoliopsida; order Poales; family Poaceae; genus Panicum; species Panicum virgatum. Next base: position 63,086,350 of record NC_053147.1, read on the forward strand.
CTTTCTCATATCTACTCATCTGGAGCATTTCAAGCAAGATGACTGATTGGACAGATGTCAAGACCAGAGGAACTTGCTGGTGCCTCCTAATGATGCTATCTTCTTTTCTACTGCTTCAACACCAGTTCACATGCCCTCTGAAACTTGCATAACGTAATAAAACTGGGTTGCTTGTATCATGCCACTTATGCAAGGTGTATGAACTAGCGAAAAAGGGGACATCGTATCAACGCAATTTCTTGTGAAATAATTGTCAACCATGCTCTGTTCTTTGGCTCAAGGCTGAAGTAACTGGGGATATGGAGGGAGCAAATGGTTATGGTGATTGATGCAATGACTTGAACCTAATTGATAGAAAAAGTAAATCCACAAGAAAAACATTTTTCGCCAAGTACACGCATTGTCCTTTTCAAAAAAAGTAAGCCCCTTGAACTGTAGGGAGTTGAATTCGCAAGAATTTTATTGCTGTCAGTCAGATCTCGGATGCTTCCATCAGCTCATTGGATTAAGGCTAATGGATACACGCTGGATTTGCATTATGGTAGGGTAACACCCATTGACCTACCACCCAACTTGACAATATCCTCATCACATGTGGACGAACTTCTCGGATCATTTCTGAATTATGGCGATTCTCTCTACAGTAACACTCTGCAAATTATTGCAGATCCATCTTTATCCATTTGGCACTGCTCACGTGCCATTATTCCACATAATTTCATGGTAAGTTACCTTTTGGAAAATGAGAATCAACAGTACAAAGAGCAATTGTTTCAGGATCAATCAAGTACAGGAGAAAAAAAGATCCATAATCCCCCCCCCCAAAAATAATAATAATTTAGTGATGATCCAAAATTCCAAATATTTTGGCAACTTGCTTCAGCATTTATGTGTGTGTGTGTGTATTAAAAATCCAGCATATTCAGTTGATGTGACCAAGCAAAACATGCTCAACGAACAGATCATGATGAGCTAGTGTGCTGAAGATGAGATGTCACTGCAGCTGACTGAGTTCTTGAAGGAAGAACAGTACAAAGAGCTGGAAGGAAAGCATCGCCTCACTCACCCCAATCATCAGGGGAATGCATTACAATTAAGGCAAGCAGCTGTGCCCTGCAACTACTTAGTCCATGCATGGGTTATGGATATAAGTTCTGGGACCCAATGCAGAACCCTAAACAATTGGTGGTTGTGGCATTTTTTAAAGGGAAAATGGTGGTTATGCTGTCATTAGGGACAATGGACCCCCCCAATACCAGAGCACACACACTGGCAGCATTTGCTGCCTGAATTTGTTTGCATAATTTTGTACACACACATGAGTGCGCAGCTTTTCTTCGACTTCCCATTCCTCGCTTAATTTTGCCATATCTCCAGCTTTATCAAGGTGCCCACTAAAGACTGTTGGATTCTATGCTATGCTATGCTATGCTATGCTATGCCTTATCTTAGCGATTTCCGACACGAAAGAATTACGACATGAATCCATGAAATTAAATAAGCTACCTGGATAATTTGACTTCCAAGAACCGGTGTGCGAAGGTAATTTGGTTACCGAAAACCCTCCTTAAATTGAAGTCCTGTGAAGCAGTAATCTCGACCGTTCAGCATTTCAATGTTGCAAGTTGAACTTCAACTTGCAACAGGATGGAACATTCCAACATGAAAAAACATTCGAGCAACTCCTCTGACCAGCTTTAAGCTCCAATTGATGTCGGAATCCAAGGAGTCCCTATTCCAAAAGGACACTGACAGCAAGATGCTCAATTGCTGATATGGCGATGATGTGAACAGAGGAAAATGTTAGGGAGTAGCCGTCTCAGGAACACACTAAAGCCACAACAATAATCTGCACCCTGTTAAATTGTTAATGTTTTCAGAAAGAAAGAAAAAAAGTTGTGTGTGTGTGTTTTGATGACAACAACCAGAAAGATTTGGTTGTGACAACTACTCTCCATGAAAAGTATGCGTCACCGGCAGATGAACGACACATGATAACGGTATATGAACTACGAGATGCCGGAACGAACTGAATACATATAATACAGTTACACCCATGATACGAACAGCTAGCTGATGCTAACTAGAGCAGATATGTAACTGCACGATTCACTGCCGTGGGTCATGTGCTCATCATATGAATGGAACCCGAACTCTATGAGCTAGCTAGACACATGTGAGCAGTGGTCCTGATGCTTGCTGGGATGCTGCGGTTCATCAGTGGTTGCGTGCATTCCGGGCTCAAAATTTTGCCCGGTTCTGATTGAACAGAGGGCCCCTAGGTACCTCGTGCACTGTCTCCTAACCTTGGAGGAAAAGGCTTGCATAATTGCATGTATACATGTCTTTTTGTGGGTAGAGATTGGGGATACATGAGAGACACTGAGATCCGGGCTTATGGTTGGGTAGACCGGGGTGCTGTGGTGATAAAGCATTTGGTCGCAGCGGTTGAGAGTAGGGTTGAGGCACTATCTTTTTTTTTAAAAAAAAAGATCGGTTTAAACATTAATTATACCTCGTGCATTTTTGTGATATTAGAAATGATTGATTGCACAAATTCTTTTTGAAGGGAAGATTGCACGGCTTTATTTTAGAAAAGAAGAACCAACTAATATAGTTAATAAACAGAAAGGAAAAGTTTCGAGGAAACATTTTTTAATAAACGCAAAAGATAAGAAAGGGAAAGGTTGAGAGGCCAGCAATAACAGGTAGTAGTTTGGAGGCTTTGTATTATGCTTTGCCACCAAATGAATTGACTTGCCACCAGTAGTAATCCAATACCCAACTAACCACCCCTCCCTCTGGCTCCTCCCAATCAACCTTCCTACCGAACTAACGCTTCGGCATTGGTGGAATTATCATTGACGAGATGGACCAGTAGAGTTTTACCAGCTAGCTAGGTCAACGCAACAGTATGCATTGCCTCTTTGAGTCCCAGCTCAACAATCTATCCGGTCAGCTATCCTAGAGAGTGAGAGTGAAGTGACACCCAAGTCAAAATGCATGCATGCATGGTGCATTTCTTGAACAGTAGTTTTGTCCGTCACTGCACACACTTTCACTTTGAGTGCAGAAGCTGCACAAAGTCAGAACTACTACTGTGCCTTCGTCCGATCTCTACCAAAAATTATGAAAGGAATTTAGGATCGTTTGGTGGCTGCTGCTCTGTCCTTTTGTGCTGTGTTCGTACGCGAACAGCTTAGCTAGCTAATAGCTGCCCCTAATTGCTGGTGGATCTCCCCTTTTTGATGAACAATCACAAGGCTACAGGAAAACAGTTAATGACGATCGACAAAGTCTCGCGGACAAGGTTAGTATAGAAATCTCCTCTGGACATTACAGTCGCCCGTGAACCATAGCACTTCTTCATATGTACGATTACAAACTTGCATCAACTGATCTCAGATTCTCTCTAGCTACCATGTCAATGGAGAATTAAGTTATTGATGAAATGAACAACACGTACAGAACGTTGAAAAGCTGAACAAAAGTGTGACTAGATTAGCAGGGCACTCACTACTTTCAATTTTGTAATGCATATTTTGTTTCAGGACAAAATACTATTTGATGATCAACAGTTACCAACAATTCCTTTCATTACAAAGAATGTGACCTAAGAAACGACCCTCTTGGAATAAAATCAAAAAGGAAAAATTGAATATGTACCATTAAAAGATCCCAAAGTTAGATATATATTATCGTGATCCACATGTCATTTACTCATGTGAACGCCACATATCAGTGAGATAATCCCAGCACGTAGCACAAAGTTCATGAAATACGAGAAGACCGTATCTCCATTCTAGTTTATTTTTCTTTGTCACGGGTTGGACTTATTGCTACCACGGCACCAGAATTTTAATATATTTTCTTTCATTTTTCTGAGAAAAAAAATACCTTGAATCATCTGCCCATAGGGTTCGACCCTCTCCAGAAGAATCCAGCACGTAGTGCCAGATGACTCTGAAGTAACTTCCTTCCCAAGTGAAGCACACGCAAGATGAAAGCAACCCATATCCAAGGAAACCAACCACTGACCAATGCATTTCGACCTTCCTAACTGTCACTCGGTCAGCCTTTCAGTGAATTCGGGCACGGGACCTAATTTCACACCCAACAACGACAGTGACAGTCTCACACCCTCCACTCTGCCATCGCCAGCACCCCCTGCCTTCACCATCTTCTGCCCGACTCCGTCGCCGTGCTATCGACGTCTCAAAGCTTGCAATCTTCTCTGCATCACGTTTAGATACATCTTTGAGTAGGATATGATCCAAGCAAGAAGAGCCCCTCTTCGTCCTCGCACCAGCTTCCAGCCTACAGCTCCCGGCCGCCTTCTAACCGACGGCACCTACAATGCCTGCTGCTGCAACGTCTCCTCGTCCTCGCCCTCGTCTCTTCTGGCCTGCTCGTACACCCATATAATAGCGTCTGGTAGATGTTACCGAGATGGGATGGAATTTCAGGCCAAAATTTTCTACTACTTTTCCCCCCTCCTCATATCGCTTGCTTCTTCTCTACCTCTCCGCCTCTGCTCCTCCTCCATATAAGTAACAAGAAGCTCTCACCGTGGCCGACTGGCCGTGCTCCTCCGCCCGCGCGCCGCCCGTGCAGTCAGTTACCGGGTCAGTGCCGTCATCAGTAGCAGTAGGTGGTTAGTCAATCCTCCGCTCGCCAGCCGTTTGATCGACCTCCCCTGCTCCTAACCGGCCACCCGTCGATCGCGGCGCGGCCAAGCGATCCCCGCCATAAAGGCGAGCGCGACGGAGGGAGAGCAAGTGCACTGTTGCATTGCTGGCTGCCGCCTCTGTCGTCGCCGTCCGTCCGTCTTGCTTGCTGAGGAAGGAGGAGAGTGGCTGCGGCATGAGGCGAGCGGGGATGGCGCGCGGCGCCCGTGGCCATGGCGCGGCGGGGCGGGCGGGGAGGGTGATGCGCGCCGCGGTGTCGGAGTTCTTCGGCGGGTACCACTGCTTCACCTCCGTGGCGGCGCTGCTGGCGCTGCCGTTCTCGGCGGCCGTGCTGGCGTCCGAGGCGGTGGCGCCATCGTCGGCGACGCTGCGCGGCGCGGCGGCGCGGCTCCGGTCCGTGTTCGCCGCCGCGGGGTTCCCGCCGTCGCCCTTCTTCGCGCTGCTCGAGGCCAAGCTCGCGCAGACCGTCTTCACGTTCGCCGCCACGCTGCCGTTCGCGCTCACGTTCCTGCTGCTCGCCAAGGCCTGCGTCGCCGCCATGCTCCGGGACGACGACGCCGCGCCGCCGCCCCGGCGGCAGCGGCGGCTGCGGCTCGCCGCGCTCCCGCCCTGCGGCGCCGTCGCCCGCGCGTACCCGGCCGTCGTCGCCACGCACCTCCTCAACGCCTTCCTCATGCTCACCGCCAACGCCGCGGTGTTCTCGCTGCTGCTGCTCGCCTTCGGCGCCGCCGACCTGCTCGGCCTCACCTCCCACCTCTGGACGCTCGCGCTCTCCGCCGCGGGCGCCATCGTCTACTCGCTCGCCATCGGCGTCGCCACCGTGGTCTGCAACCTCGCCGTCATCGTGGCCGCCACGGAGCCCGGGTGCGCGGGCCACGCCGCGGTGCTCCGGGCGTGCGTGGCGATCAGGGGCAGGGTGTCCACCGCGCTGGCGCTGGCGCTGCCCACCAACCTCGGCATGGCGGCGGCCGAGGCGCTGTTCGGGCTCCGCGTCGTCGCGCAGCGCCGGAGGGCCGGGAGGCTCGCGCCGGGGGTCGCCGGCGAGGCCTTCTCGATCGCCTACATCCACGCGATCTGCGTCGTGCTCGAGATCATCGTCAGCTGCATGTTCTACCGGACCTGCAAGAGGAGTGAAGCGGACGAGCTCAGAGAGCTCGAGCCAGAGGAGAAGGGTGACCTCCAGGCTTGATCTCTCAGGTCTCAGCTCAGCTTCAGCTTCAGCTGCAGTCAGGTGTAAAAGAAACGGCAAATCTCACAAATAGCCTCACAGGATCGGATCAAATGGTACAGACCTGATCCAGAGAAATACAGTGAATTAAGATAGATTTCTACATATGTTTTTGTTTTTGTTGGCAAGTAGATGACAGGTTGAGGTCAAATAAATCATTGTTATCTTGTACAGAAGGAAACAATACCTTCTACTGAAAGCACGGTATTTTGCATTATTCAGTGTTTACGAGGAACACAGTCTGGGACTCGCAAATTTCGTATTCTGTTCCTCCTGTAGACACTGACAGCTCCAAAAGCTTATGACCAATGTTGTGCTACCATCATCTCTTGAGAGTTATCTATCACAGTACAGAATATACAAGACATGCTCCTGCCCTCCGGTGGACCACACAAGCCATAGTGGCTGTTCTCTATTTTTACAACAGATATTACAGTGCTGTACAGATATTACAACTGCGATTATAGGGGGAAGAGAAGATGGCACAAGAGGATAATGCAAAGGCAAACCAGTAGCAGGGTCACCCTATTTTAGTTTTTCCTGTGACTGAAGTCACAAGATGAAACACTGAAGCTGGCATTTTCTCTTGGTTTTAGTCTTCTCCAGACCATTAAGACAGGGGGATTGGGGGGGCATCCACAAACACTTTGCTCTATAATCTGTCAAGAAGTCAAGAACATGGCTATACACTTATCGTCAGCTGGTTAGGAATCTGCCTGTGGTAACACTGATCCTTTTCTATTGCTTCTGAGTTCTGACCTGATCACTACTTCCGCTCCTATTTCCTAGTTTACAAGCACTGACCTACTCCTGCTGCTAGTATAAACAGAACGGAAAAAAAAAAGATCTAGTATGAAATCTGTACAGAAGAACCTAATTTGGTGTGGGGTTAGCTTTGTACGGTGTCATAAGATCAAGTACGATGTTCAACCGAAAATGTATCTGTAGAAAACAAAAGCAATGACTATATGTTAGGGTGATACTTATTCACCTGTTAGAACAGAACACTGAATATAAAAAAACTATCTGTTACCTTGTCTTGTAACCATAAGTTGTCCACAAGAAATTCATGCATTTGGGTAACCACGAATGCTTCTGAGAAAACCTGTGCGGGCCTGCAGAGGTGGCATTTCCCAAGGAAGAAAAGGTGACCATAAAACTTTTGGTGCATACTATTTGAAGGCTGATGGTGATCTTGGTGATTTGTCCTCATTCCCATTTTTTGACTTTACAGGAGTTTTGTCCTGGTTTGCTTCTTTTTCGGCCTCTTTCTGGGCTTTCTTCTTCTCAGCCTCAATCTGCTTGAGGTTCTCATCATGAGCTTTCCGAAACAATCCCACAAAGGTCAGAAGAGTTGTAGCAACTGCAGTGTTTATCAGATCCGTTAGGAGTAAGATGCAAGAGATATAAATGTAATACTACAAAACACTGCTAAGACATTTGTAAAAAGGAAAAAGAAAAAGAAAACATGGGTCAAAAGCTAAAGCAAGTAGAAAATCACATAAAGGGAACTGATGCAGTACACAGATCTATTTGCCATTTCACATCGACTGTCTCAAATGGAGAAATTTGCCTAAGCAAAATGACCAGAAAATCTAATGAAGATCAGGCTTAAGTAGCGTTGCGGCACAGAAGTGAAATGAACTCAAGAAGTTGTTATGTCCCTGGCTGGACGGAGCTGTGTTGGACGGAGGAACGTGGTGCAGGTTGTAGCTATGGTGGGTGGAAGGGCGAGGTCCAGGACCTCTGCGGGTCGGCGCCGTCTGCGATGTCGCCGGATAACTGAGAGGAGACGGGGAAACAGAGAAGAGGCTGAGAAGCTAGATATTTCTTACTAACTGAATACTCCAAAACCGATACAATTCGTCCCTATATAAGTTTATCTCTAGCAAGGCAAATATAACTCAATCTCCTAAATCTACTCTGACCGAAACGGCCATATCTTTCTGTTGGACTTGCAGCCGAAGTTGTAGACCGTCTGAGACTCCTTTAGCCACGATTGTTGCCGGACTCCTGCGGCACGACCCTCTTGTTGCAGCGCTGATAGGTCTTGCCGGTCATAACATCTCTCCTCCCTGGAGCAACAGCTCGTCCTCGAGCTGGTAATCAGGGTACAGTCGCTTGAAATCGTCCAATGCCACCCAAGCGGCTGAAGAAGCATTCTGATCAACCCACTGCACTAACACCTCATAACGACCACGGGCAAGCCTACCTCGGAGAACCTTGGCTGGTTGAGGACAGACACGCCCATGCTGCACTGGTGGCAACGGAGCTGGCGCCACAGGAGGAGTTCCGTGAAAGGGCTTGAGCAATCCAACATGGAAGACATTATGCAAGCGTGCTCCCGCTGGCAAGTCCAAGCGATAAGCCACCTTGCCAATCTTTTCTGCCACTTGATACGGCCCAAAATATCGTGGACCGAGCTTGCCACAACCCTGCACACCGAGAGAGGCCGTCGGCCGATGAAGCAAACGAAGCCAAACCCATTGGCCTACTTCAAAGGATAACTCTCTATGCTTCTTGTTATACTGCACTTTAGCATACTGCTGTGCCTGCTCAAGCCGATCACGAATTTCAGCAATGAATTCATCTCGCTCAAGTAACTGCTGCTCGACCGCCGGCAAGCGGGCTTCACCCTGTTCATAAGCACGCAGCGCAGGGGGATCACGGCCATAAACCACCTTAAAGGGCGAAGTCTTTAGTGATGCCTGATAAGAAGAATTATAGCAAAACTCTGCCCAAGGAAGCCAGCGAACCCACTGTCTAGGCCGGTCACCTGTCAAACAGCGCAAATACATAGCTATGATTTTGTTAGTAGCCTCTGATTGTCCGTCCGACTGAGGGTGAAAAGCAGACGTGAACTGCAAACGGACACCAGTAAGACTGAATAACTCCTTCCAAAAATCACTTGTGAAAACTGGGTCCCGATCACTCACAATAGATGCCGGCAGCCCATGTAGGCGAACAATCTCCTGAAAGAAAGCCTTTGCCACTGATGCAGCCGTATAAGGATGTCCCAAAGGAATAAAATGTGCATACTTGGAAAAACAATGCACCACTGTCAGAATAACTGTCTTGCCATTTACCCGAGGAAGAGCTTCAATGAAATCCATGGCAATGTCAGACCAAACTGTTGATGGAATGTCTAGCGGTTGTAATAACCCACCGGGCCTTAGATGTTCTGTTTTATTTCTCTGACAAGTCTCACAGTTCCGCACATACTCCCGCACCAGACGACGATCCCCCGGAATGTGAAAATCAAAACGGAGGCGGTGGAGAGTTTTCTGGATACCCTCATGCCCCAGACCATGAGCAAACTCCAGCAAGGAAGGAACAACATCATACGAGGCCGGAACAAACACCTTGTCATTCTTGAGCAGCAACTGATCCACCATTTTCCACCCTTCTATACTTTCTTGGGCTTTAGTCTTGTACTCCCGTAGGGACTGATCTGCCTCCAGCAATTGCCTGAGTGTATCAAAGAAAGAGAAAACTGGGACGGACAGAGCAGTGCATAACGCAGAACTTTCCTCATCGCGACGAGAAAGAGCATCGGCCACAATATTTGAAACTCCAGGTTTAAATTCCACACGGAAATCATATCCCAATAATTTAGTGGCCCAGTGATGCTGTGGAATTGTTGAAAGGCGTTGATCGAGCAAGTATTTCAGACTGTGATGATCTATACGGACGATGAATTCTCGGTCCCACAAATAAGGTCGCCAGTGCTTAACTGCTTGTACTAACCCAATGAGTTCACGCTCGTATGCGGCCAGCTTGGCATGTCGAGGCGCGATGGCGCGACTGAAGAAAGCAATAGCCCCTGTTCCTTGATGGAGCACAGCACCAAAACCCGACCCAGAGGCATCACATTCGACAATGAAAGGTGTACTAAAATCTGGGAGGTGTAGGACAGGAGCACTGGATAGTGCTTTCTGTAGGGCGGTGAAAGCTGCAGCGGCTTCCTCGGTCCAGCGAAATCCCTCTTTCTTCAGTAGCTTGGTGAGAGGTGCAGCTATCAGCCCGTAGTCCTTGATGAAGTGGCGATAATACCCGGCCAAGCCAAGAAATCCCCGAACAGCACGCACTGACTTGGCTGCGGCCATGACAAGATAGCTTGCACCTTGCTTGCGTCCATGGCCACTCCCTGGGCCGAAATAACATGGCCGAGGTATCCCACTGATGTTTCCCCAAAGGAACACTTAGACTTCTTTAGAAAGAGCTGGTGTTGCTGTAAAGCCTCAAATACCGCCTGAAGATGCAGCAAGTGTTCAGACCACGATTTGCTATATATCAAGATGTCGTCGAAAAATACCAGCACAAACCGTCTGAGGAATGGCTTCAAAACTGAATTCATCAAAGCTTGAAAAGTCGCTGGAGCATTTGTTAGGCCGAACGGCACCACCAAAAATTCAAAGAGGCCCTGGTGAGTGCGAAAAGCCGTCTTTTCCACATCGCGAAAGCACATACGCACTTGATAGTACCCGGAACGGAGATCCAACTTGGTGAAGAACCGTGCACCACGCAGCTCGTCAAGTAATTCTTCCACAACTGGAATGGGGAATTTGTCTTTGATGGTAGCAGCGTTGAGAGCCCGGTAATCAATACAAAGGCGCCAGGAACCATCCGGTTTCTTGACGAGTAGCGCAGGAGAAGAGAAAGCTGATGAGCTGGCTCGAATGATGCCTTGGAGGAGGAGTTCTGCACACTGTCTCTCAAGCTCATCCTTCTGAAGATGAGCGTACCTGTAGGGCCTGACTGCAACTGCTTCTGTACCCGGTTTAAGGCGAATCCGATGCTCAATGGCTCGCTGTGGTGGCATGCCGTGGGGTTCTTTGAAAAGGCTGTCGAAAGACTGAAGCAGTTCCGGCAGTAGAGTGCCCGGTGGCGTCTCCAAGGATCGAAGGACATGGCCGGACGGCCGGTCAATGCCGCACCACTGGATTCTCTTGTCTGCTACCCGGAACGTAAAGGTCTGCTCCTGGAAGTTCCATTGTATGTCCCCTAATTGACTCATCCAGCTGACTCCTATCACCATATCAAGGGAGCCCATTGTAGAAGAGAATAGAGATGTGTAATTGATGGATTGTATTAGTCTGAGCCTTGGGGCTGAATATATAGGGGTACATGACTTGGAAGGTAAGAAGCCTCTCCTACAGATCTGGTAGGATACGGATACAATCCTAATCTACCTAATACAGAGATATCCCTAATATACTCTAACACCCCCCCGCAGTCACAGCGGGAGCGTCGCAGACGGTGAGACTGGAGAGAAGTCGATAATTGACATCCCCCGCAGTCACAACGGTCAGTGCGCCGCAGATGCTGTGGCTGGAGTGGAAAACCACAAGGTTGCTCAAGCAGATGATAGCCCTTTGTGCCGATGTCGAGGTAGCCGAGGTAAGGACGAGTAGCCATGGTCGATGATGCCGTACGTAGAGTAGCCGTGGTCGACGTAGCTATGTCGATGTTGCCGAAGACAAGGTAGCCACACATGAAGCCGCGGGCGCACGAGGAGGCGCCATGGTGGTGGCGTAATGGAGAAGACGCCGGAGACAAAGATGGCGACGCATAGACGCAGTCGTAGAGGGAGCGATGCCGAAGTCGAAGCAGTCAGGCCATCGGGCGACACATGCCTGACCTTGCCAGGCTCGGGAACGCATCAGGGATGATGGGCACGCACCGGTGTTGCCAATACCGAACGTGCAAGGGAGGATGCACAACCAGATGCCGTCACCGAGGGGGACCAGCAGAGAAGGCCTCCATGGCAGTCGCAGGCGCAGAAGAAGGCGAGGTAGAAGATGGCAACGCCTGCTGTTGCTGGAGTAGACGAAGTAGTCGGGGACGAGATGGCGACACTGGCGACGTGGTTGTGCTAGACGAAGTGAGGAGGGGAACCCAGATTTTCCAGCACAAGGCCGAATGATCCGGTTGACGTGACGGCGGCGCTCGAAAGAGACGGCGAAGAGACGAGGTGAAGCTGGACGCCGCCAGGGGGGTTCGTCGGCGACGAGCATAAGCAGCACTCGGCAGCCCCTGCTGCCAGCACGGCAGCACGGGTCGGAGGCGGGTGCTGCAGGAGGCCGCGACTGCCACCACAGCAGCGCAGGACGGTGGTGTCGTCGATGATTCCCAGCGGATGACGAGGTACTTCCCAATCTGCTGCTGCTTGACGTGATCTGGCGGCGGATTAAACTGATCCGCCGCGGAGAGGGGCGCTGCCCCCGACGGAGGTCATGGGCGACCTCCCCGGGGGCGCGCTAGGAGGCCGTCGAGGGGGCGCTTTGGAGGTGCGCCATGGAGGATGGCCGGCGGCGCGCGAAGGGCGGGGTGCGAGAGGGGCAGCGGAAGATTAGCCTAGGATCTCAAACCCTAATCTCGTGATACCATGTAGAAGAGAATAGAGATGCGTAATTGATGGATTGTATTAGCCTGAGCCTTGGGGCTGAATATATATGGGTACATGACTTGGAAGGCAAGAAGTCTCTCCTACAGATCTGGTAGGATACGGATACAATCCTAATCTACCTAATATAGAGATATCCCTAATATATTCTAACACCCATAGGCAGTGCGTGTGAATCAAACCAGAAATAATCACCACCAACCTTGCCACGCACCTCAGCTAGGCATCCCGGGCTACGGACGTGATCACCGTTCCCCACTGTAACATTAAGAGCTTCACTTGTGTCCAGAGGGATACCCAATTCCTGGACAACTCGGGTATTGATGAAGTTCTTTGACGAGCCGGAGTCAAGAAGAGCCGTGAGCCGGCGACCTCCAAGGAATACCCAAATCTTCATCGTCGGGGCTTCTCGGGGTTGGATGCCCGTGAACGCGTGCAAGGAGATGCTTGGTGGCTTTTTGCTTTCGGCACGAGGGGCCGGAGGCGTGTGGAGGAAGTGTAATTCAGGTTCTCCAATGTCCTCCGTGGTCTCGTCGTCATCGGCATCGTCCGGCACGATCTCGATCACTGCTAGTTGTTTGCAGCGGTGTCCAACGACATACTTCTCGGGGCAATTGTAACATAGCCCCTCTACGCGGCGCTGGGCCATCTCGGCGACCGTGAGCTGACGGCGAGGGAGCGACGCTGCACGTGGTCCTCCTGCTGGGCGGCCTGCAACTGATTGGGAGGCCGGAGCCGGCCCTGTGTACACCCCGGCCTGCTAGCCGCCGGGAGCTGCGAGTTGCCCGCCCGGTCGGAACGGCGAGCGACTGCTCTGCCGCTGCGACGCCAGTTCAAGGGCCAGCCGTTGCTCGAAGGCACGAGCGTAACAGATGGCGTCGTCCAGTGTCGCCGGAGATTGTATGGCCACGTCTGTCCGCAAGGGATTGACGAGGCCCGCGATGAAGAGTTGAACTTGCTGGCGTTCCGAGAGTTCCACCTCACGACAGGCGAGCGCTACGAACTGCCTTGCATAATCCTCCACCGTGCCAGTTCTGCGTAAGAGAGAGATCTCACCTAGAGGTGACTCTGTGATGGCCGGCCCAAATCTGCGATGTACCAGTTGACAAAAGCGGCGCCAATCCGGTTCGCCCTGTGTTGTCTCAAGCCGGTAGTACCAAAGCTGTGCTGCATCAGTCATGTGCAGCGAGGCCATCCAGACCTTCCTGTGCTCCGGGGTGTTGTGGCCTCTAAAGTACAGGTCACAACGATTGATCCATGGCAGTGGATCACCAGTTCCATCAGAAGACGGAAACACCATCTTGGGCTTGAGGAAGGACTGTTCGTCCTCCACGAGATCCACGCGCGGAGCCCATATCGTGCCTGCACCGGCGGTGGTCGTGGAAACGGCGGCGGCGGGTGCCGCGGCCTCGGGCCAAGTACTCCGTCATCCTCCGCAGATTTCTGAGTGTCGCTCGAGCCGGACGAGCGATCGCCGACTTCCAAGCGCTTAACTGCGACAGTGACGGACTTGAGATGATCGCCCGCTTCCTTCATGGTCTGCTGCAGCGACTCCACAGAAGTCGGCAGTGCCACCAAGGAGGCGACGCTAGGGACCAAGGGCTCCAAGGCGGACACCGTGGTGTTCATCTTCTCCATGAGAGTCTTGAGATCCTCAATCGATTGTTGGAGAGCATCCATGGTGATCGATGGGCCTGAGCAATCTGATACCAGATTGTTATGTCCCTGGCTGGACGGAGCTGTGTTGGATGGAGGAACGTGGCGCAGGTTGTAGCTATGGTGGGTGGAAGGGCGAGGTCCAGGACCTCTGCGGGTCGGCGCCGTCTGCGACGTCGCCGGATAACTGAGAGAAGGAGACGAGGAGACAGAGAAGAGGCTGGGAAGCTAGATATTTCTTACTAACTGAATACTCCAAAACCGATACAATTCGTCCCTATATAAGTTTATCTCTAGCAAGGCAAATATAACTCAATCTCCTAAATCTACTCTGACCAAAACGGCCATATCTTTCTGTTGGACTTGCAGCCGAAGTTGTAGACCGTCTGAGACTCCTTTAGCCACGATTGTTGCCGGACTCCTGCGGCACGACCCTCTTGTTGCGGCGCTGATAGGTCTTGCCGGTCATAACAGAAGTAGATCACATGATCATGTAAATCGTGGTTCCAACCAGTGTTCATAAATGTGAGGCTTGTTCTTTGCCACTGCGAAATGGATAACTTAGTAGGGAAGGAACTAGGAATAAATTAGAAATTTGAATCACCACAGAATGGTCTAAGTTATAGTAGCTTCGACATCATTGAAAATAACCCAACTAGGATTCAATGTCACGCCTTCTGCTGGCTTGGACACTACCAACGAATCTCAAGCAATTTCCAGAACACTGACTTCAGTTTTCAAGTGTCAATCTAGTTGATGCAGAAACAACTGAAAGCAGGTGCAGGCTACTTATAGTGCTTTAAGCGAGTCTAACCAAATTCGTAAACTCTAGTTCCTCATACTGGAATCCAGATGCGTCAATGATCAAAATTCACAGTTTCACCAGCAAAATGGTAAAATGGAATAAAGACAATCTAATTTAACACCTCCAGTGAACCAATTTCATGGATGAATTAGCATGAATATTACCTTGCTCGAAAGGAAATTTTGCAGGGTCTTCTCCAAAATAAAGGGCAAGTGCATCTGCACTTTTACCCTGCAAGTACTGGACAAGTTAATAAGGGGCGAATTTAAAGCTCACAGTGTTCATAATGGAAGCAAGAAGGATGATGAATGACTTACTACTTCAGAATAAAATGCTGATAGGGAACGCACATCAGCACCAGAACAATCAATGAACTCCTTTAAGGTCTACATGGCATCGAAAGAATGGATAAATAAACAAAGTCTCGAACTTGGAAGGGAACATTATGATTCCGCTCGATGATATGACCAAAACTAAGATATACTAGCCACAAGAAGCTTCAAACAGAGAAGGAACTGTAAACACCACAAAAGGTGGTGAGAATATACCTTACGGAAAACATCAGAAACTGGCCCATCACTTTCTGAAGCAGTTAGTTCCAGTTCAACTTTCTCCAGCCCTTTTACGACTGCCTGCTGCTCTTCTGCCAATGCTTTCAGTTGCAACTGTTTACATAAACTCCAGAATAATTAATTAATTTTATCAATATAGATTATCTATACTAATCAGAGAAGTAAATTACCTTTGAAGAAGCTTCCAAGCTGACAAGATCTTCATGAAAATCCATTACTTCTGGTGACTTCTCTGCAAGGGACTGAAGTACATTTAAACCGGTCATTAAGTTCTGAAGAAAATTGAGCCGATGCAAAATAAGCAGTGCATTGATAGGATATGCTCTCATCATAATGAGAACAGATCCAGTGCTACCATCCCTTAGGGTGCTTCAATGCAACACCTCTTGGAAAAGGTACAAATGACCATAAAAATCCAGAAATATTAGGTTAGACAAGGCTTATGCAAAAGATCAACTTTAAATATGAAAAGAGTAAACTCAAAATATGAAGTATATCAAGGTCCATGTTCTAGTGCTACTGTAATATGCATGTTCCACTTCTAATATGCATTTTACACTTCTAATATTAGGTGGAGATGGGCTGCATGCAGGGCGCCGAAAGCTGCTAGAAAAGGGCTGAACTCCCTGGTGATCCTCACAGCTTGGTCGATCTGGAAGATGCGCAACAGCTGCATTTTCGATGGCTGCCACCCGGATGCCCATCCTGTGCAGCAGGAGATAAACAAACAGTCTTGGAAGATGGCGGGGCAAAGGCGTTGGGGGAGCTGCTGCCAAAGTTTGTGTGCTGCAGTGTTGTGTGTGTGTGGTTGTTTACCTCTCATTAGGCATGTCTGTAACAAAAAACTAACCCAAGCCGTGGATTCAGCATTGTAGCTTGGACCGATCTTTCTATCTATTAATACAACGACACGCAGTTCTCCTACGCGTTCGAGAAAAAATATGCAATGGTCCTCTTGACCTTCCATCTTATTTTTGCCACTACCTTCAATTTCGTCCAACTAACAACACCCATGAGGTGTCACGTCAATGTTTGCAAGGCCAAAAATGCCTCTATCACCTTGACTCCTCAAGGCCATCTTTGTGCATGTATTAATCCATGACAAATAATAGAGTAGAATAATTTGGGAAGGGAGGATATGTATCTAGTGGCACAAGCAAAGGTTGCATAGATCACAAATTAACATGGCCTTTTTTTAGGGAACATGGCCTTTTTTTAGGGAACATGGCCCAACAAATGCATACATATTTTTTTTAAAAATAAATTATACCGATCTAGGAGGAATTAGATGGCTTTATATTAAGATTAAACTAGGCACCCAAATTCATGTCAACTTGAACTTAAATCTACATCCCAGTTCCTAACATATGCATATATAAAAATTAGCAAAATTCCATATGAACAGTATCTGCTAAATGAAGGCTAATGTTTAATTATTCAAATGTTAGATCGCAATTATCTCCATACCTTACATAGAAAGTGCATTAATGTCATTCTACCATTAGTGGCACGGGTCTCTATAAGTTTTAAGAGGCTGTCCAAGCGAAAACCAACAGCCTGACCTGCAATGAAATAGCAAGAATATTACTTTCTTCAATAAAGTTGATATAAGTTATTGGTAATTAAAATTATTTAGCGACAACAGAGCCCAAAGAAACAATAAGTTGATATTAACACATGATCTAGCCCCCGATTAATTTGCCATTATCCTCCATGCTCCAGGAAAAAAATAAAGAACTGATAATACTGTCTAACAGGGTGAATTGAAATTATCCCAGAAACATCAATGTTTTTCATCTGAACAGACATGCAGAGAATTAGTTTCAAAGATATTCACAACATCGACAACCCAAAGTCCATTACCTCTTGGAGTGCCTTGGTTCAATGTATTCCCAATTAACAGAATATTCTTCATGATGACCTTCAACTTCTCAGAGCTTCTGAGCTGATTGGCATATCAGAGATGAGTTCCCTCATGATCAACATGGATACCAAATGTAAAAAAAGATAAAAATTCAGGAGTAATGCTTACCTCCTCACAAGCGGATGACACAGTCTGCAAATTCTTCCTAACATCCCTAATCTAAGAGGAAAAGAAGAAAGTTGGATAGCGAAAAGCCATGAACAAGTCAATAATCGAAATCCCAAAAAGTTATCAATGTATGACCTGTGACTGAAACTGAATCTTGAAAGCAAATATTCTAAGCTTAGATTCAACCCTTGGCACCTTCATTAACTCTAGAAAGAACTGCAGGGCGGAAAAAAGGCAGCAAGGTAAATTGAAGGAGAACAAGCACCTTATGATTTGTAATAATAACTATGCAGATACTCCAGTATGCATTTGTATCCTTAGAAGAAAACTTAGATAAACATGTTGATTACATCGGAGTATATCTATAAAACAGAATATGTATGCTTACATGCTCACACTTTCCAAGAGCTTCCTTGTCCCCGCTGTAGTTCTGGTGCACAAAAATATGCAAAATATTTGACCTTATTTTGGCAATAAATTCAGGGAAGAAAATGATCCAAGATTATGAGAGGCACATGAAAAGTTCAAGTATTAATTCAAAAACAACCTTTAGAAGCTCCATCTCCTCTTTTGTTGGGCAAAATTTAATGAGATTTTCAATTTGATCAGCATCCAAAACTGAATCATCCAAAGCTAGAGCAGCACTCTGTTATAAGTAGAGAAAGTAAACATATAGATACATTACAGGTAACAACATATAGATACACTTGAAACCTTACTTGACTATTAGTCAACAATTTGGGATTAATTTTTGTGTAAATTCCCATAAAAGGGAGATGTGAGTAAAGCTCTCCAAAAACAGCTGATTTGTAGGAAAGTAGGATGCGTATAGTGTGGTCGATGTATTGCATTGAGCCCCTTGGGCGGTATATATAGAGTACATGGCTTGGAGGGCAAGTAGCCTCTCCTAGAGATAAGGAAGGTATCCCGGGATTACAATCAATCCTAAACTAACCATATCCGGAGTTGCCTAATAGTAGCTTCTCCTAGAGATAAGGAAGGTTATCCCAGGATTACAATCAATCCTAAACTAACCATATCCGGAGTTGCTTAATATACTCTAACATGATTGCCTACATATTTTTCAAGAATACAATTCTGGACCAAAATATGCTGATAACTTCAAGACAATTTTTCTAGATTGTAATCGTTCGTATCAAAATTGTGATACAATCTGATCGAAGTAGTAAGTGTGATGACCAGCCATATGCTAGCACTACCATATACAAAAATGCATTTTCAGTCCGAGGCAGATATGCAGACTAAATTGGGAAAAAGTGCAGCCACAACAGCCAGCGCAGTTATTTTATCCACTTATCTGAGCTGGAGAACCAATCCAACAACTCTAGAAGTATAGATAGGAACTCCCTTTCTTGCCACTAAACATGCTGCTATTTTGTTTTTTTTTCCCATTTGACCCACTTGTTGTTAGTCAATGGCGAAATTTGTGAGACAAACAAAAAATTTCCTAGAATTTTTTTAATGCTTTCACTTTACTGAACTGTTTAAAGAAAACTACTGTGGGTCTTCTACAACAACCAGGTTTCATGCTTGTATGGATATTAAAAGGGAAATAATTGCTCGTGGTGAATGTTCACTATTCACAGCAAACTCATGCAATTGATGGAATTGTCCCTCCACTGATAGCATGTAATTAAATGCTTCAAAAAATATGGACAATCTATGCGCTTTCTCTTCAATTTATGACATAATCCTCAAGAAATGCAAAGGGGCATAGGCACATAGCTAGTCAAAAGATACTTACCATCATATCAGATAGTGGCATTTTAATTTTTGTCAACATGATCTCTGTGTTATTGGCCCGTCTTAGGTCAATCTGTGGATTAGTCAAAGACACCAACACACTTTTAGAGGAAAAAATAGTAACACAAGTAAATGATTTTTTTTATGGAAGCACATAAAGGACTTCTATTGCCACAAAGTGAAATAAAAAAGGACCAACTTTAGTGACAGCATTTTAGTGCTAACAAAGTATATTTTGAGATAAAGTATATAAATGGACTGCAAATACAGAAACATTGCATGTTTTCCTTCCAATTTCAGGGCTAGGAGATTAGATTTTTCATACATATTAAGCCCCTGGGCACAGAAGATTAAACAACAACAACAACAACATAGCCTTTTAAACACAGAAGATTAAACAGAACAAAATATTACTAATCGATATTGAGAGTGACTCATGTACACCAAATAAACAAAAAACAGTTTAGTACATGAAAAAAGGCTTTTTAAATTTTGCCTATTCACTCCTTTCGACTCAAGTCTCTGAGGGTAACTTGGGGAGGTGGTCTTACTTCAGTGTCCGAACATGACCTTACGTGTATTATGCGATAATACATCATTTAATGCTGGTTGGCTACAAAGGTAACTAACATACTATCAGACTGAAGAGTAGATGGCATTCTTTCTATGCTGTATGGACCCATCTTATAAAAGGAAAATAAACTTCCATGCAACTAATAATAACTAACAAAAAGGTAGTACATAAACTCGAGATTGGCTATTATTTTCATGTCTAGCATGCTTAATCATTGAGTAAGTTACCAGTTGAACTTTATCCGGTTTAGATCCAAGAGATTTTCCACGTCCTTCTGATTTTGAGCCACCTTTTGTCTTTGGAGCAATGGTAAACAGAGACTCCAGTTCATTTACATCAAATTCAGCATGACTGCATCAATCATGTTACCAGTTAACATAGTAATGAGGTGAGAAATATATATTGAATGCTACTAGAATCTACTGTCATTGAAAAAAGGGATTTCAGTTAAGTTCATATGACATTTATCATCAGAGCAATTTCTAGAATAAATATAGAGAAGTAGAGAATCTATATCTTTTCGCAAGCAAACGATTGGTCAGTTGATAGTACCTATTGGCATCCACTTGCTTTTGTAGCTCTGCCCACAAACTTCCTTGCATTGCCCTTGTAACTTTTACCCAGTGTAGTGGTTTTAGAGATGACCTTCGTGCTGCGCTTTGTAAGGTTGAGCCTAATGCTCGAGCAAGGCCATGTCCTCTTCCACCAGGTGGAGTAGGCATACCTCTTCCACCTGGAGGTGGAGGGGGCCCACCAGGCACTCCAAGAGGCATTGGAGGGGCAGGTGCACCAGGAGGAGGAGGAGGGCCACCTACTCCTCCATGTCCTCTAGGAGGAGGAGGTGGAGGTCCTCCATGACCTCCAGGAGGAGGAGGAGGAGGAGGGGGAGCTCCACCTCGAAATCCAGCAGGCGGTGGAGGCAGTGGAGTGCCTCCTAGTCCTCCAATAGGTGGTGGGGGAGGAGGAACTCCTCCAATGCCTCCAGGTCGAGGCGGTGGTGGTGGAGCCCCAATGTATCCTCCAGGAGGTGGCGGTGGAGGTGGAGCCCCAACGTGTCCTCCGGGAGGTGGCGGTGGTGGTGGAGCCCCTGCATATCCTCCGGGACGTGGCGGCGGTGGTGGAGCCCCTGCATACCCTCCGGTAGGTGGCGGTGGTGGAGCCCCTGCATATCCTCCGGGAGGTGGCGGCGGTGGTGGAGCCCCTACATACCCTCCAGGAGGTGGTGGTGGTGGTGGAGCCCCTACATACGCTCCTGGAGGTGGCGGTGGAGGAGGAGCCTCTATATATCTTCTAGGAGGTGGTGGTGGTGGTGGTGGAGACCCTACATTTCCTCCAAGGGGTGGCGAAGGAGCCCCTACATATCCTCCGGGAGGCGGCGGGGGTAGTGGAACCCCTGCATATCCTTTAGGATGTGGCGGTGGTGGTGGAGCCCCTCCACATGCTCTTGAAGGTGGTAGCGGTGGTGGATCCCCTATATATTCATTGGAATATGGTGGTGGTGGTGGTGGTGGAGGTGGAGGTGGCGATCGTGAAGGACCTTCCAATCGTTCGATAGGTTGGTACAATGACAAATCTCCACATTGAAATTCAATTGGCAATTGAATTCCCCCTAGCTCTCCAGTAAGGGGTGGTGGTGGTGGAATGCCCCTTAATTCTCTCGAGGGAGCTGTTAGTGGAGCTTCCCTATGTCCTCCAGGAGGTAGATGTGGTGGAAAGTTCATAATTCCTCCACAAAGAGTAGGCAGTGGAGATCCTTTTTGTTCTTTAGGGAGAGGAGGTGGAGGTGGAATTTGTTTAGTGACTTGAGCTTTCCGTGGCGATTTTGTACTCTCAATAGAAGGTGGTGATAAAATTTCACTCCCTCTAGGTGGTGGTGATGGTGGTGGCGGCGGCGGCGGGGGCAGCGGAATTTTATCAACCCTTGTTAAAGGTGGAGATGAAACTACTACATGGTCCTCTAAGAGAGGAGAAGGTGGGATTGCTACATCTTTCTGAAAATGAGGTTGGTATGAACACGGAGATGGAGATGCAATATAACGTAAAGGTGGTGGTGGAGGTGGAGGTATAATATGCCTTGTAGGTGATTGTGAAGGAGGCGATGGAGGTGGAGTAATATGTTTTCTACGGGGAGATGGACGATTAGGGAGTGGAGGTGGAGGTGGAGCTACAAAAGCTTCTCTAGAAAAAGGTGGAGGAGGGGGTGGGGAAGGTGTATTTTCATAATGTTTTCTTGGAGAAAGTGGAATTAAAGATAAACATGGAGATGTTACAATTGTTGCATGACATGATGGTGGTGGTGGCGGTGGTGGAGGAGAGAAAATTATAGGCTGAGACGATTTTTGTGGTGATGGTTGAATTGGAATGCCTCCATGTTCTTTATCATCAACTATAGCGGGCAAGACTCCATTGATTGTTTCACTCTGTGATATCTCCACATTGCAGGGCTCCAAATGCAACAAAGAATTTGCATCTTCACTAGTAGTTGGGACATCCATGCCAGTTAGTGTATCGGGTCTACTTGCTACTTCATCATCTACCAAATTAGAGGCTCCTAAGAGGCATTCTGTTGTATCTATACTAGTTTTTGAAGGTGAAGTTAATGAGGAATCACTTAAGTCAAGAACAGTTTGTATACAATCATGACTAGAGGAACAAGACCTATGAGCTCTTGTTTGTCCATGTTCAGATATTAGGGTGCTTGAATCACTTTGGGTGCAAGGATCACGTGGAGGTGGGAGTGGAGGTGGCAGTGGAGGCGGGCGTGGGGAGTGAGGATCATATTTGTTGGAAGAAGGAAAATTTAGTGGTCGAGGTGGTCGTACTGTGGGAAGATGTGGTTTAACATGCTCTTGGTGTTTGGGCGATATTGAAGAAGACATTGACATCTCTATGTAAGCTTCAAATGTTAATGAAGGTAGAGATGAAACAGTTCTTATTGGTCTGAGAAGGGGGTGTACTAGAGATATTTTGGATGATGATCCCGAGGGTGTATAGAGTGAAGATGGTGGAGGCATAGAAGATGAAGCAGAATCATCCCTTCCACTTGTAGAAGCAACAGAGTTCTGCTTAGATTCTCTTTGTAATGGAGATAAAAAGGACAAATCTGTGGATGCTGCACGAAGCAGACTGCGCCTAGGAGACGATTGAGCAAAAAGACTACTTGTAGACAAAGGAACAAAATGTTTTTTCTTTGCATTGACAGAAGTTGGAACATGGGTTACGGCAATGGTAGATCCTTCTGGTGGAATGTTCACAGAAGAAATATTCGAAGATTGGCTCTGGGAGCTAGAAAATGATGCATCAATTCCCTCCGTTTGTTCAACAGTGCCATTACTGCCGCAAGCACGAAGCCGCTTGATTTGTTTCTTGACAGAACTTGATTCTGAAGAAGTGCTTGAGCTCTGCAGATGTGATTTCCCTGATAGTGGAAGTGCCACCCTGTTATTTTCATCTGTGGGTCCAATCACTTGTACATTTGCATCTCTGATATGAAGTTTTTGTTCGTTGCTGCTCTCTTCGTGTTCAATCACTAGGCCATTGTCATAAGCAGCATATTCACCTCCCCCACTGTCTCCCTCATCCTTGGGGAAAGTATCAAGTTGTTGCTTATCCTCAGCTTCTTCCAATGTAGTACTTTCTAGATTGTGGACTGTCTCGCCTAATTCAGTGTCCATCTTATTCCCTTCTAACACCAGTTTGGGAGCTGTAACTTCAGATATGATGACCTCTTTGATCATCTGTATGTCCTTAGGACTATTAGTTTCTGATATAATCACCTCCTTTACCAAGACATTATCAATCTGACTCGAGTCTTGATTGGAACCCATACTTTTGTCATGCTTGGAACTGCAGTTCTCTAACATACAGTCATGTTCTTTGTTGGAAGAAGAACATGAAATGGCATCATCTCTGTCTTCATCTATTGTAGCTGGCAAACTTGACTTCACTACTCCAGTTTTGTTGCTGTGCATCGTATTGGCTTCATTGGATGTGCATGTCTTTTCATCATTTGTTGTTTCTAGCAACAAACCCAATTCATCAATTTTATTGTCTCCTGATCCATTGATGCCAATATCTAGCTCAAAATTGGTAAATGGTGAGTTTTTCCGAGGTTCGGCTCTTGGAGTTGGACCAAAGTCTGTAGAGGTTGTAGAAAGAGTATCGGCATCCTTTTGTCCTTCTTGGGAGTCAGCATTACTGAAGATTTCTTCAGCTTCAAAGAACTCATCAGCAGAGGCAACATCGATATCATCATCATCATGTGCTACTTCCGTGGACACATCAGACTCAGCATCAAACTCTGAAAAGAGTACCTGGTTCAGGCATGCACTTACAATTAACATTGATATATTTGGTAACGAATTACCACATGCATGCATGAGAAATCATAGCCTACCTCTGCTTTGAAGTTCTTTGTGAACTTGTGATCGGCATCCCATAAGATATCGATGTCTTCAAAGTTCAACAGCAAAATGTGAGACTGGATAAAAAAGGTATTGAACATCACTCTGAACATTAACTTTTCATCTTCATCTTCTGGGCCATCATCCACGTGCAGGCATTCAAGGACGACATCACCTTGGACGTAGGACCCAACATTTAACTTCACTGGCACATTGTCTGCCTGCAACAATAGTTAACGAGTAACTTGAATAAATAGTGGAACCATTTAGATAAGAAATGTGCTTGATGGTACCTGTCTGTAACGCCTAACATGCTTCTTGGCCTTTGATGCTGGTGAAACGCTTCTGTTTAGAATATCCTGCCCATGTACTCGAACTATAGGCCGACAACCACCTACTCCATCAAAATTTGGAACTTTTCTAAGGATTACACAATCCAGGGTGAAAGGAATAGGCTGCGTGGGCCAACCCAACTCATCATCCATTCTGCATATGTACCCAAGATACCGAAAATGAGATGGTTGTGGATTCAATGCGGTTAACATCTGAAGAAGCTCCTTTGGTGCTTGCTTGTACACCATATCTAGAGTTCGTTGCTCCCCGTTATATTGTTTCCTATACAGAAGAAGACCTGCAAGCATAAAAGCCAACACTGGCCATGCACCTTTCTCACAGTGCATTAGCAGAATGTTTTGCTGGCCTTCAACCATAAGCCACCTCTCGCTCAGTCTTAGAAAGTGGAGAATTATTTCCAAAGGAAGTAATGGGCATCCTTGGTAGTGGCAAGGGTAGTCTTTGACTGTAATACCATACATGGAGAAAATGCCTGAAACCAGACCCTTTCCTTCATCTCTGAAGTTGAGTACCATCAATGAAGAATCTGCAAACTGTTCACGGAGCTGCAAAATAATGCTGTCCAGGTAATTCTTGTATTTGTATTGATCCATGGTTTCTGTCGAGAAGCAACAATCGAATACTGCAAGCACAAATAGGCCAATCATTTTCTATTCATGTCAGACCTAATGCACGAGTTATCCTATTAGGCATAGACTAGAAGATATGTGAGGTCTGATAACTAGGGGATATAGATATAAACCATAGTACCATACTACATTTAGATGAAGCACGAGTTATCATATTAGCTGATGCATATTTAAGTGCTGTCATTTATATACACATTACATGCAAACATTGAGGTAACGTTTATGAACTAGAAATGTAACAAACATTTAGCGCAGAATGGTCTACATAGCCAAATAATCATCACAATTCACAACCTATCCTAATTGAGTAAACAGGTCGCAATGTCGCAATTTACCATGTGCTGGACAGTGTTGGCTTTGGTTTCAGCAAAAGCAAATGCACTGAATACTGATAAGGGTCACCCTAAGCAAAGGAGCAAACCCATGCCTTTCAAAATCAAAAGCATGACCTAAGCGAAACTAGAGTAACAAAGCTCAACATTCCAGGCACTGTAGCATGGTAATGCAGCGCGTAGTCACGTACACAGCACGTGTCCTGGAACCATATATGGCCACAGCTGAATTTTCCGACAACATTTCCCCGAGCAATGTAGTTCCGAATCGAGCAGCTCCATTTCTAATGCTGAAATCAATAGGACAACCAATTCCACTAAATCCCCCATGTTGAGAGGCCAGAGCTCGACGCACGCCGATTTTGAATTCTGGAGCAAACATTGCAAGAGGAACGAATGAACGTGGTTACCGTACCATAGACGCGGTCGGCGATCTCGAGGAGCCGATCCGGAGGCTTCCGGTAGAAGAGCCTCCGGAAGAGGGCCATCCCCTTCCGTTTCCGGCCGCCGTCGCCGTCGCCGCCGTCTCCGGCGGCCTGCCCGCGGGCCCACTTGCCCCGCGAGGCCCGGGACCAGCCGACCGCGCGCTTGCCCGCGGCCAACCAGCCTGTCCGTGGCGGCGCCAGCGATCGGGCCCGGTGCTGCCCGCTACCGACCCAACGCCCGCGCCCACCCGCCAGCGCCTGCTACCACGCACGCCGGCGGGATCGGGCGCGCCACCCGCCCGCCGAGCTCCGTCGCGAATCGCGGGAGGGGGCGGGCAATGCCGCGGCGGAATCCGACCAGATAGGGTTTCGCCCTCGTCGAGGAATTTTTGTTTCCTTGGTTTTTTTTGCGCTGCAATTTTTTTTCTGGGTGTTTGAGGTGGCGGAGAAGGAAGCGGAGGGAGCCAGGGAGGAGGGAGGGGGAGGAAGACAGAGGGGAGAAGATGAGAAGGCAGGAGGCGGCGGCGGGCACGCACGAAACAAACACGGGCGAATGTCTGCGGATGACATGTGGGGCCGGCGCCAACGGATTGCTCCGGGCTGCGGCCGCGGCGCGACGTGACCGTTGCCCTCGGGATTCACACCAAGCAGCGCTCACCTCATGGGCTTGTTGGCTTCTTCGGATGATGATGTGCTGAGGCTTGTTCGGATGATGGGCTGGTTCTGCGCGCCTTTTTTATTTTTATATTTTTCGAAAATATTTTTTACAGAAATATATTTTCAATATCACAATTTACAGTTTTGTACCCCTACCGCCCGGCAGGGGGCGGCAGGGACTTATATGTAAATTTAAAAAAAATTATTTACGCGGGAGCCCTTGGCGGGAGCCTGCCGCCCCCCTGGCGGGCGGCAGGCTCCCTGCTGTGGACAACTTGCTGTGGACATTAGATGTGTTTTAGATATGGATACAAATAAAAACCATTAGTAAAGAACATGAATATGAAAAGTATAAGCTAGCAATTCACACACATACGCAAATGAGAACGAAATAGGTAATGTATGAGAACGAAATAAGTATAACATGATGACATGTCCATAACAAAAATACAGAAACAACTAGAAGCGCATCCTAACCACCCCGGCCACCCCGGCCATGTCGACCTCTTTTACGCTGAGCGTGGACGTGGTCTGTAGAGTAGGTGTGTCGCTCTGGAGGCCCTACGTCTCTACCTGGACGTCCGGTGGGCACAGGTGTCTGGAAGGTAATATCGGCCTGCGGGTTAGGTGTAGAAAATAACCGACTCCAATCTTCGAAGTTCGCCTCAAAGGTATCCTGTGTGGGCCCTATACAGTAGCAATTAAGATATCTTAATATCGCCTTATAAGTCATATATTTTGGTATATATTCATCATACGTACCTGGTGGTGGTGGATACGAGGAATGACCCATATCAGGAAGCTGGTGGTGCGATCCTGTAAACCGTTCAAATTATTTAAAATATTCATAGAGATAAGAAGCACATGATAAATTCGGGCTACAGATTAGGTATTTACCTTGCGTTCCTTCTGCTGTCGCCGTAGGGTAATACGAAGAAGGTCCAGCATCATACCCCTGTTGTGATCCTATATGTAGATACAAAAGGAATTAGACTTCATACCACAATTAATTGAAATTAAGATATTGACTATATGTTTACCGAAAGGTCGTGGTGGTGCCTGTGTTGGTTGAAATGACATCCCTGCAGCTGGTGCTATGGTACTAAACTGAGTCCCTCCGTGAGGTTGGTAAGATGGGTGTGCATCACCTGTATGGACTGAGAATTAATTGTTGGCTTCAAAGTAGGAAGTTAGTAAGTATCCTCACGTACCTGGATAATGCTGCTGAAACCAATAAGGTGCTTGGGAAGACTGCTGCTGTGTGGGACCACAAGGAAACGACGTCGAGGCTTGAGACGAACCGTACGAGTCATCGTACGATGTCCGGCTACCAAAGGCTTCAAGCATAGAATGGGCTCTTTGTGAAACTCGGGTCCAAGCCGACTCTTGCTCATTCCTATCCATCATAGATCCCCCTCGAATCCTCATCAAATTCGCCCTGGCATCTAAGTCCATCAACCTGCACATTTCAAACTGCAAGCAAGAAAAAAAAGGCATTAACACTGTAATCCAAAGTATGTGAAAAGCGATGATAACTTTGACTCACCGCCCCAGCTAATGCTTCGTCCCTATGTCGTGCGTACCCATCCTGTGCTGTCGCAACATGCGGCTGTGGTTGCATGTCAGCATATATCAAGCGGCAACGAGTCTGAGGCTGGTACCAGCTCAGGTACGCCCTGTACGAAGCCTCCGTGTGTGCAGGGGTCGCAAGCGCCACGTTCTCCTCTGCCTGGTCCCAGCCATCGACCCAAGGCTGCACCCTTGTCACCCACATGTTGGAGAAGGGTTGCCCAGTCCTCGATAAACTAAATATTGAAAACAATTTAGTCAAATCAAACTAGATGAAGGAATGATGGCATGAGAAAGGAAAGTACCTGAAGCCAAGGAGATGGGATTCTGTAGTAAGTGTATTCCTGTGGAATATCTTGATTTCTTGCGAGCCTTAATTCTTACACATTCTGGAAGGCAATTCCAATATGCTTCCGCATTGTTGGATACTAATGAAACAAAAAGGGTCATGAGTCATGACAGATGTCAGCACACCTAGGTAGCGCTCATCTAGAAGTTGTGCCATTCGATCAGCCCTGATATGCAGAATCCAATTAGCATATTATATTTGGTAGAGTATTATGTAGTACTTCAATATTCTATAATATTACTACCAGAAATCAATATTCACAACATCAGGATTCTTCCTATAAAGCCGCAGAAGGCATAGAGCAGCCTTCTTTCTGACAACAGGACGGCCGCTACTTGAAATCTGTGACAACATAAGATGTTTCATTAATAGAATCATTCACAAAACAATGAAAGGGAAACATAAGCAATAGAACATTCACTCACAAGAAGTTTCTAGACATCTGGGGCTAGTGACTCAGAAAATTCTTTCCCACCAATGTTACCTACCTAAAAAATATTTTAGTAAAAGATATAACACATAATGGACACTAAATGATGCTAATTGTGCAGGACAGTAAAGTAAAAGCCTTAAAAGCTGCGGCAGTCTGCATGAGCTGATGAGATTGATACCCCTAAATCATTCAAAATGGTAGGTCTCCTTGACAGACTGTTGCAATCAGTCACAGTTGAGACTTGAGACAATAGACAGCAATGCCCACGCGACCAAAAGATGTAGCTGGACAAAGTATAATTCTATCATACGTCGAACAGTCTGAAACTAGGACGGCTCAAAACTACACCGCAGAACTACCCTCCCGAACTGACTAGTGACTACCAATCAGCAATTCAGCACCACGCAGCTCCTCAATTATCGTTCAGCGGGGCATTTCGAGCAAAATACCCAACGCCCAACCCTTCAATTACACAAATGCATTTGCAGCTAGCAACCTGCAGCATCAAACAAAAAACTCAAGAGAAGGGCGGGGAACAAGCTAGCGTGACCTCATTTTTGAACCGCGTGCAGCGCCACCACTCCGTGCAGCGCCGCGCCTGGCTGGCCGCTGCTCCCCGCCGCCGCCGCGCTAGCTGCGCAGCGCCGCCGTGTCCGCACCCCCACGCAGCATGGGAGGAGAGTCATGGAGGGGAGGGGATCCGTGCGCCGCGCGGCACTGGAGGAGACGCGGGGAGAGGAGGGGCCCCGTGGAGGAAGAAGGAAGAGGCGGGGAGGGGAGGGGAGGGGAAGGAAGACAGGAGAAGGGAGAGGGAGGGAGATGGAAGATGTGGAAGGGGGAGACAGACAGGAGACGGAGAGAAACCAGATATGAAAAAAAAATTGGCATCACCGCCGGGTTGTAATATAATCCGGCGGTGATGTCTAACTATCACCGCCGGTTCGTAATACGACCCATTGGTGATGAGTGACTATCACCGTCGGGTTAATTTAGAACCGGCGGTGATATACTATCATCGTCGGGTTGTTTCAAACCGGCGGTGATGAGCCGTTTGCAATGATCATATCTGTAGTAGTGCTTTCGTACCATTTTGAACGGAAGGGGTGCTAATAGTGGATAACGGAGCTGCAAAAAGACCTTTATACCCTTGTGTGTCAAAAACTTGCTTAACTCTCTCCTCTCAATGACGAGCGGGCCCTACTTGTCATATTCTTCTTCTTCCTTCCACACCGTCGCAAGTTCTCTGACACCGCCCTCGCCGGGGTGGCCCTGCCCCGGCCGTCCACGCGCGCGACCGCCCTCGCCGCGCGGCTGCTCCACCCCGGCGGTCCTCGCCGCTCCGCCGTCGCCGCTCTGCCGTCCTCGCCGTGCGGTGGCCCCGCCCTGGCTGTCCTCCGCGTGGCCTCTGCGGACGTCCTCGCCCCGGCGGAGCCCGGGCGGCGCCCCAGGCAGCCAGCGGCGCCCCCCGGTGCGGCGCCCGCCCGCGTGGCGGCACCAGGCGGCCCTCGGCGGAGCCCGCGCAGCGCCCCCAGGCGCGGCTGGCGTGGAGCCCGCCCGGCGCTGCGCCCGCGCGGGGGGAGGCGGCGCCGGAGCTGTCGATCCTGCCCATCCTCACGAGCCACTGCCGCGAGCACCATCTGTCGCTCGCCACCCCTCACCTCCAGCACCATCCGAACCCACTGTCCATCTCCAGCGCGGAGCCCGCGGACCCCGGTTCATCGTGGCGGCAGGCCCCTTCGAGAAGATGAGCCTGTTCTTCTATTGGGTCTTGCTGCTTGCTTTGCATTTGGATTGAGCTGGAGCATCGGACAGCTTTTATTTGACATGACGAGAGCCCGGCAGGGAGAGCTTGCGCTCCACGCCGGCGAGCAGGCCGCGAGGTCGTACCCAGGCGACTAAGAGAGCTCTCGGGCAGGCCTTGGCGAACAGGTCGACTGCAGGTGCTCTCGCGCAGGACGCGACGCGTGCAGTGGGGGGTTTTTCGAGCTTCACCGGTGAGCGTGGCCGTGAGCTTGCACGCCGGCCACAACCATGGCGCATGCGCGCGGGAGCTGATGAGCTCCTCGCCATGGGTGGTTGGGTGGGAGCCAAGCGCCTTTCTGCGTGAAGTTCTGGGAGGGCAAAACGGTCAATTTATTATGTTAGGCCCACGTGTCAGAGCTCTAAATTTGTTAATTGCTAACGGATGGTGGATGGAATGGTACAGAGGTTAAAATGAAAAAACACGATGTTAAAGAGGTGTCACCAAAATTTTTTAATGGTATGAACATCGGTGTCATCTTTTGTAATGATATACATGTAAAACCCTCCCATCGGTGGTTAATAGCTCATCATCACGTTCCCTTTCATGATTGATTGTACTTGCGCACCAATAAAAGGGTTTTTTCATTAGTCTGACAGAGGAAATTTAAAAAAAAAAACAGTACGGCTGTTCAAACGTTTCGTCCCAATAATTGGCCTGTCAAATTTCGGAGATGTGACGAAGATATAACTGTTGATCGACCGAGGGAGCTACGCCTTACAGTTCCCTGATCGTTGTAGTATGAACTGGACCTGTCGTTGAAATACAACCTCTAATTCAAAATAATCCAAACACGTCTATTAGTTAGGATATTGACGACATGACTTTAATTGGCAGAATAGTCATTTTGGTTCCTAAACTATCGCGAAAGGTTCAAATTGGCCCCTAAAGTATCAAAATGTCCAATTTGACCCTTAAACTTTTGATTTCCAACTCAATCTCGTCCATCCTCCTTCATTGCTGGACAGTTGAAGACCCAAAATGATTGTACTGTTGTCCCCTAATTTTCTTTACCTCACGGCGTCACCCTTTCTTTTGTCTCTTCTTCTGTAGCGCCGTCACCCACGCGGCTTCCCTCTCCTTTCTCTGACTTGCCTGAGGAGGCGCCGCCGACGGACCCGTCGTCGACACCAGGGCGCCATGGACTACAGCCGCCGAACCTAAAAGGATCGACACTAGGCCTAGAGGGGGGTGAATAGGTCTGTTCAAAAAATTCCTAAAAAAACTTGGCAGAAAAACGTCAGGCCCGGATGATCCGGCCTAGGGTCGGATGATCCTACAGGGGCAAATAAACTTGCACGAGATTTCAAATTTACTTAGCTTTTGACGATTCCCTTTGAATACAAAGTTGATAAAAGAAGTAGACAAGCCTGAGAGACACTTTAGTACAAAGAAAATGCAACTAACAAGTAGATCAAGTCACGATTAGGTCAAGAACAATAAATACAACAAAAATAAAATGGACACAAGATTTATCTCGAAGTTCACTCCACAAAGGAGCTACGTCTCCGTTGAGGTGCTCACAAAGAGCAGGGTTGCCCTTTAACCCTTTCCCTCACTCAATCAACCACTTAGGAGGATTGAGGTGCTCACTAGCAAGAGTCGACAAAGGACGGGTAATACAACTTCCGGAGGCTCAACCACAAAGGAAAAGGAGCTCACTGGCACCTCTAACCGTCTAGGAGCAAAGCTCCAAGAGTAACAAACGCGAATCGACGAATCGAGGTTGCTTCAAATGCTTCTTGAGATGAACAAGTGCTAGCTCACGGAGTGCTCTCGAATCACACCTCGAATCTCACTTCCTCTCAATCCCTAGGTGTTTCCTTGCAAGAATCAAACTCTTGGATGGAGAGAAGTGGAGGATTTAGTGTTTTTGAGTCGAGGTTGGTCGGGTAGAGAGAGAGAAATGAAGGAAGGGGGTGAAGGGGTATATATAGTCCCACCCCTGAAAGTGACCATTGTGTGTTTTCTGGCGGTGCCCGGATCATCCAGGGTTACCTCGGATCATCCGGGGTAGGAACAGAAAAGGCAAAACGCACACTGAAATTCCCAGGTCCGGATCATCCGACCTGAGCTGCTCTGGACGCTCACAAGTCACCAGGTCTGGATCATCCGGCCCAGGGTGGGATCATCCGGACTTACTCCGAAAGTTTAGACACTGTGCGGCCAGATCATCCGGCCCAGGGCTGGATCATCCGACCCAGTGCAGGAACTTGTGCGGTGGCTGATTTTTGTGGGTGTTTTCTCTCAAGGATTGCATCTCATGTGAAGCATTGTAACAACCAAAAATTCATGCAAATGCGTCCCCCTTGATAGTACGGTGAATCCTATACTCAAATTCAAACTGAAAATTAAAATTAAATCCCGATCAAATCCACCATACTCATTTTGAAATTGGGGACCTTCCATTCATCTTCTTCTTGAATTTTTCATTTTAATCCTGCACACACTTTCTTCAAAGCATCATATCCCCAAATTGTGATTGTCAAAAATTACCAAAATTAATTAGGGGCCTAGATGCACTTTCAATCTCCCCCTTTTTGGTGATTGATGACAATACCAATTTGGACTAAAAAAGGGAGAATAAAATTCAAGAATTCTAAATAAGAGATAGGAGAGCTCCCCCCTAAATATGTGCATAAATATTTCAAAGTGGCCTCAAATGCCAATGCACATATTTAAGTGAGCTCTTCCTACATCATTGCATTCAAGTGCTTTTGTGTGATATAAAATCCGTGATGCATATGACAAGATTATCACAACAATAAAGTGAGAAATAACATTACATCATCCATAAGCATCACATCATAGATAAATAAGAGGTTCAACATCACACTAGCAAATTAAGTCTTACAAATAGAAATTGTTCACGTGGCACACACCCCACATAACACCATCACAAATAAGTTCTTACATGTCCAATACATAAATAGGATAGATAGATAAAAAGATAGAGCGAAAGCGAATGAGGGGGGCCTCCAAACGCCAAATTCACTCCCCTTTTGGCATCAAGCACCAAAAAGGGAGCTACTTGTCATCGTCGTCATCGCCATCGCCATCTCCATCACCGTCGGACTCGGTCTCCTCATCATCTCCGGCCTCTTCCTCCTCATCATCAGCTGTGCTAGGCATCTCTTGACCCCCATAGTCAAGCTCAACATCATCATCTGGATTCTCTTGTGGCACATAGTCATCCCATGGGTTATAGACTCTAGGAGGCGTGGGAAAGTCCCTAGGCTCACGAACTGGAGAATATGGAAGATCAACCTTGGCCATGATCTCTTTCTGCCTCCTCTCAAATTTCAGAAGCTCCTCGTCCATATACCTTCTATGCTCACGGATCTCCTGAGAGTTCTGGCGACACATATTGAAGCAAGCAAATATACCTTGAGCAATGAAGTCCAACTTGCCTTTCTTGCTCTTGGGAGCACGTCGCCCACGTGAGGTGGAAGGTCCAGGCGAAGCAGGTGCTGCTCGAGAAGATGAAGGACCTCTAGAAGGTGGAGGAGCCGCTCCAGAAGATGATCCACCAGGAGCAAATGTGGATGAATAAGCGCCAGGAAAATGTCCAATAGGATCAATACCAGTGCTATGATTGCCAATGTGAAGAGACTACTTAATCTTGCCCTTACTTGAATGATATGACACATGTGAGATGTTGGGCACAATGTTGAGATGAGTCACATTCTTGATCATATGGAATATGTAGGGAGCATAATGACAGGCACTAGATGGATTTGATGCACAAGTGATGATCTCATTCCATATAAACTCTATGATAGCAAACTTACTCTTCCCAGGAGCCATCTATACTAGCAAGTTCTTAGCCCTATGTGATATGTTATCCGAGTCACCCCTTCTAGGAGTGAGAGTGAAGCGGAACAATGTGTTGAGCAATCTATAAAACGGTGTGAGGCCCTTGACTTGCCCAAGCACTATGTCACCATAAGCTCTATCATACATAAAGTGCATTCTGGAGGCATCAAGTTCACTACCTTCATGTAAATCCACCTTTGAAGCATCACGATTCACAATATAGCCTCCACCATATTCAACTTGATCTCCACCGTGACCAAACAAGAAGCTGAACTGAGCTATGGTGTATGTGAACCTGTTTCCTCCAATCAGGAACTGAAAGATTCTTCCACACTCACTAATATGAAGTGTGGCATAGAATTGGGCCACCACTTCTTCATTCCAATCACAAGTGAAGTTCATGATCTCAGTCAAGTCCATCTGCTAACAGCGATCATACACAGCATCCACAACTTCTTTAAGTGGTGAAGATAACCTCTTCAGATAATTCCAATCAATCCATTTCATTTCTGTGGTGATATGCTTCATGGTAATAATGACTAACTCATACCAGTCGGCTTGGTGAGGAAACCAGAAGCGAGAATCACCACGGAAGATACACTCAACCTCAGCTGGATCCTCACTATATCTCAAGTGCTCAACAGAACTTCCACCTTTCTTGTAGTTCACCATAGGAGGATCGAGACGGTGACGAGTTGGACGTTGAACAGTAGCCATAACTCTCTCAAGATGTGAAATATCAATATCTGGCAAAGGATCAGCAAGTGCAGAGCTAGATTGCCCTCTAGAAGTACCTCTGCCTCGCCTTGGTGGATTTCCTGAGCCACGGCCTCTGACATTCCTCTTGGATGCACCCTTCTTAGTGCTTTGCGGCCTGGCTTGAACATCCTCATCAGAGCTCCCCCTATAAGATTAATTACTGTCGGAGTCGGTGGGGGGATGGCCCTTCTTCTTGCTCACTTTAGTTTTCACCATCTAGAACACAAGAATAGTAGCCAAAAATAAGGATATAATGAAAAGAAATTGAAAGATTCAAGGAAGTAATAGGTCATCCCTGAGAATAGCCGGATCATCCGGGTATGCATTGGATCATCCGGACCTGTCCAGGTCCGGATCATCCGGGCATAGGCCGGATCATCCGGGCTGCGCTCGGGATGAACACCACATCAATGAATCCGAGGATTTGACCAACAAAATCTAATGAAACTCTATGCATGACCTCTAGATAGATAAAGAAGATGATTCATCGGAGGAAATTCCCTAGAACATCCTACATTAAGAGATCGGGGCGAGGGGATTTTGAATGAAAATACCTTTGAGATTCCCGCGCGAATCGAAGAGTTCCGGAGGGGTCTGGATCTTCCGAGACGTGGAGAATCAAAGGCACAAGAGAGCACAACAATCCCTTGGTCGAATCTTGAAATCACCGTGCGGAGCTTTGAGGAGCAAAGGGGGGCGGCGGGTAGAAAAGAATAGAGGTTAGGGTTGTCCCGGCCGCTAGCCCTTTATATAGTCTCAGTGTCAGGGCCAGATGATCCGGGCAGGGGCCGGATCATCCGGAGATGACTAGAAGGTTTTGGGAAGCTGGGGTACCAAGGGAGTCGGATGATCCGGGGCGAGGCCGGATCATCCGGACTTAGCACAAGATTTGGGCCGGATGATCCGGCATAGGTCCGGATCATCCGGGTCTTCCCAGAAATTTTTGCCCAAAAAGATAGATTTGATGATAGAATTTTGATCCGATAATTTAGAGAATGGTGTATGGACATATAAGAGCCTTAACTCAAAATGATCAGCCACAATCAACAATACATAACAATGATCATTTGAGTCAAGGAGTGATCCAACGATCACAACATCAAAGGTTTTAGAAAATGCTCACACAAATAACATGTTTTTCTCTAGTCTAGTCATCAATACAAGATATGTGCAACATGTCAAGCCAAGTTACGAGAATCCAAGATATTTAGCTCACTCCTAAGAAAACAAAACCTTTGCTCATCGAGGGGCTTTGTGAAGATATCAGCTAGTTGTTTATCGGTACTCACATGACTCAAAGCGATATCTCCTTTGGTTTCGTGGTCTCTTAGGAAGTGATGTCTTATGTCAATGTGCTTGGTTCTTGAGTGTTGGACGGGGTTGTTGGCTAGTTTGATGGCACTCTCATTGTCACACAAGAGAGGTATCTTTTTGTACTCACAACCAAAGCCACTCAAGGTTTGCCTCATCCAAAGTAGTTGAGCACAACAAGCACCGGCTGCAACATACTCGGCCTCGGCGGTGGATAGCACAAACGGAATTTTATTTCTTAGAGCTCCAAGACACCAAGGACCGACCAAGAAATTGGCAAGTCCCCGTTGTACTCTTTCGATCAACTTTACAACCGGCATAATCCGAATCGGAATAGCCAAGTAAATCGAAAGTGGAGTCATTGGGATACCACAAGCCGAGGTTTGGAGTTAAAACTAAATATCTCAAGATTCTTTTAATGGCTACCAAATGGCATTCCTTAGGATTAGCTTGAAATCTTGCACACAAGCACACGCTAAGCATAATATCCGGCCTAGATGCATAAAGATAAAGTAAAGAACCAATCATGGAACGATATACCTTTTGATCTACGGATTTTCCATCTTCATTTAGATCAAGATGTCCATTCACGGCCATGGGAGTCTTGATGGGTTTAGCATCGGCCATGTCAAACTTCTTGAGCATATCATGGGTATATTTAGTTTGACATATGAAAGTCCCTTCCTTCATTTGCTTGATTTGAAAATCAAGGAAGAATTTCAATTCACCCATCATGGACATCTTGAATCTCTTGGTCATGATCTTACTAAATTCTTCACAAAACATTTTATTAGTAGAACTAAAGATAATGTCATCAACATAAATTTAACAAACAAATAGATCTTTATCTACTTTTTGAGTAAAGAGAGTAGAATCAGCTTTACCCATTACAAATCCTTTCTTGAGAAGAAATTCCCTAAGGCATTATACCATGCTCTAGGAGCTTGCTTAAGCCCATAGAGCACTTTATGGAGCTTGAACACGTAGACGGGATGCTTGGGGTCTTCAAAGCCCGGGGTTGCTCTACATATACTAGCTCAGAGAGTGGTCTATTCAAAAAGGCACTCTTGACATCCATTTGATATAATTTGAAATCATGATGGGCGGCATAAGCTAGCAATATCTGAATTGATTCAAGCCTAGCCACCAGAGCATCAGTTTCACCAAAATCCGAGCCTTCAATTTGAGTGAAACCTTGAGCAACCAATCTAGCCTTGTTTCTTGTCACAATCCCATATTCATCTTGTTTGTTCCGGAAAACCCACTTGGTTCCAATGACATTTTGCTTGGGTCTTGGCACTAATTCCCAAACTTCATTTCTTGTGAAGTTGTTCAACTCTTCTTGTATGGCCATTACCCAATCCGGATCACCAAGTGCATCATCTACCTTAAGAGGTTCCAAAGAGGAAACAAACGAGTAATATTCACAAAAACTTGCTAAACAAGAATGAGTAGTTACCCCTCTTCGGATACTCCCAAGGATATTGTCAACGGGATGATCCCGTTGTACACTTTGATTCACTCTTGGATAAGACACTTGGCGTTGTGGTTGAATAAGTTCACCATCATCATCTCTTTCAACTTGAGGTGCTTCTCCTTGAGTTTCTTCACCTTGTGCTCCCCCTTGATCCGTGCCATGATCATGATCGTCACCATGATCTTGACTTTGATCTTGAGGGGCTTGAGAGCTTGATGGCTCAACTCTAGTGGATGATGATGGGTCGTCATTTCTTGCTTCAACCGTAGCATTCCCCTTTTCTTCTCGTTGATTTACTTCACCAAATCCCATTCTCATGATTGCTAGATTTGGAGGTTCTTCATCATCTACAAGGTTCATATCAACTTGCTCTACTTGAGAGCCGTTGGATTCATCAAACTTCACATCTACCGTGGTCTCAACAACACCGGTGGTTTGGTTGAAAACACGATATGCGTGTTCATTAGTACCATAACCAAGTAGAAAACCTTCGTCAACTTTTGGTGCAAACTTCGAGCTTTTGGCTTTCTTGTTAAGAATGTAACATTTGCAACCAAAAACTCTAAAGTAATGCACCTTAGGCTTGTTACCGGTGATTATTTCGTATGGTGTCTTGCCCAAATACTTGTGGATGTATAGACGATTGATGGCATGACACGCCGTGTTGATCGCTTCGGCCCAAAAGATATCCGGAGTCTTGTACTCATCAAGCATAGTTCTTGCAGCTTCAATCAATGTCCTATTCTTCCTCTCCACAATGCCATTTTGTTGTGGGGTATATGGAGCGGAGAACTCATGCTTGATTCCTTCTTCATCAAGATATTCCTCAACATTGGTGTTTCGGAATTCCGAGCCATTATCACTTCTAACATTTTTGATCTTCAATTCAAATTCATTTTGAGCTTTCTAATGAATTTCTTGACAATTCCTTGTACTTCACTTTTGTCATGCACAAAGAAAACCCAAGTGAAGCGTCCCCTCATAAGAGAAGACTTAAATGTGATACAAATATCAGTCCCAGGAGACTGATAATACATTTATTACATCAGATGGTACATCACCATACAACTCTACGCGGTAATGGGCAGTGAAGCGGCACTATCGCGAGGATAACTAAAACCCACACAACGACATTAACTACAAAAAGGTCATCAGAGTCTTGCGCCATACGGAGCTTCTTGCGGGTGACCCTATCCACAGGCAAGGTTGGGTGCAGAATGGAACCACTACTCAACGTCTTCATAAACGAAGTCTGGATCTTCCTCTGTAAAAATTAAGAATAGGGTGAGTACAATCGTACTCAGTAAGTCCAACCACACCCACGGAGGGGGTATAAACAGAATATAATACACAGGGTAAATCAAGGATAAGGCTAGGGTTTAATTTGCGGAAAACTAATTTTTATGCAGGGGTTTATTTGAAAGAAAGGGGTTTTCAAAAGCAATTATCTTGCACTGAGTAACACGTAGGGTTGATCCACACAGGATCTCAGTTTAAAGTTGCTACCGGACTCCTCATCCGCCGTAGCACACGGCACAGCTGCCAGACACTTCTCCAAAACAACTCACGCCAACTCATCCATTCCCAGAAGAAACACTAGTTGTGTGACCAAACCGCAACTCGCCCAGTACCGTGGGCACGACTATTCGAATAGATTTTAACTCTGCAGAGGTGTGCAACTTTACCCACAAGCAGGGTACCACAGCACGATCACCTTAGTGTCAGTGCAGATCCCAACAAAGCCATTACCCACCTTAGCTAGACCTGACTAGCCACCACGGGATCCACCAAGGGGCCATCGACCTATCTCCGAGGTTTAACCGGGGCATAAGTCACACAGAGCTTATCCCTTCTCCTTGGTCACCCGTTGCTCTCATCTCTCCTGATGGCTATCAGACTAACTAGTGGGGTTTATGCTAAGTCGTTGCCCATACAACGGTCGAGAGGTTTGCACGATAGTGGAATTAGGCAAGATGACACACAACTCGATCCTTAATTGTGACAAGATGGATATCTCCCTTCCTTGCTCAACCACACAGGTACGAGCACACCATTTGGCAATTCACACAGAAGTGCCATCCATCCCGTCTAAACTCATCTTTCAAAAATTCCACATTTTCTCTTCCCACACACACTCACACATTTTCTTTTTATAAAACAAGTTGTACCGTGTTTAAGGTCCTAAGCATTCTAGCAGCGACTAATGTCTAAACAAATCACATTCATACATTAATCTTGGTGGTCAAGGAATGGCTATAACAAATCAAGGGGTGGCTATCCAACCATTTTTTCAGCAGTCAAAACATATGCAGTTTCATAAAACATGCCAATAGGTTGTGTTTATAAAACTGTGACAAAACATGCATCAAAAGATGGGATTGAACTTGCCGTTCTTAAAGCCTTCCGGGAAGTCCTGATAAAGGTACTGTCCTTCGGGTTTGGGGTTGGGGAACTGGTTCTCATTCACTTGCTCGCAGTACTGCTCGTCGATGGGTTCTCCCTCGTTCACACCGTGATCTACGACGCACACAAGCAAGCACACAATCAAGAAAAAGAAATAAAGATTTTATCGTTGAGCTCGAATTGGAAACAATTAAGATATGGGGATAGGAGTAATATGTTTGGGCGGTTTTCTAATGGCATGGCCGGAATTATGTTAGAAAAGGCGTGGTAAAATTTCAGGTCAATCGGAGAATGTTTGGCGCATGAAATGATAGGTTAAAGAGAGGTTTAGGGTTAAATAAGGATCCAGGGGCTCATTTGTAATTAGTGAAGGGACCTGATTATAATATTTGGAAATATCAGGGTTATTCTCGGAAAGGATAAGGATCTATTCATAATTATTTCTATATGGCAGAGGGACTAATTCTCAAAAAGAGAGAAGGGAAGGGGCCTTTTTGTAAAAGGTTATAGAGAGGGGGTGGACTCTTAATGGAAATGGGGAAAAGGGAGGGGGCCCAAGGCAATTTTGCCTTTCCTCTTGCTCTCTTCCGTGGAACAGAGGAGGGGAGGGGGCGTTCAGCGCAGGCGCTGATACCGGCGCCCTGAGGCACGGCGACGGCCGGGGATGGGGGCAAAAGAGGGAGGGAGGCGAGGGGATTCCATCCCTCTTCTCACCTCGGGCCGGGATGGAGCGTGGAGGGAGGGCCACGAGGATCGGCAGCGGCAGCGCTAGGGAACCAGGGAAGACGAACGCGGGGGTGGCGTGGCTTGTGGTGGTGATGGGCGACGCGAGGGGTCTTTTTATAGGCGAAATAAGGCGGTGGGGAGGAGGGGCGCCGGTGGTGGCCGGTGAGCTCGTCGGGGCGGCCTTAATGGCGGCGGTACCGACGGTGGCGTTGTGCTGCGCGGGTGTCGAGGCGAGCAAGGGGGCGGTGGCGCATAGCGGGGACGGCGGTAGCTGGGGAGGTGCTCGCAGGAGGGTCGACGCGCGGTGGCTGTGCGAGCTCTGCTCGCAGCGAGCGCGAGCGCCAAGGCGGCGGCGCTGTGCCGGGCGGCGCGGCGAGCGCAGGGTGATGAGACCCGTCGGGCAGCGAGCGGCGCGGCGCTTGACGACGGGCGGCGCGGCACGTGGTTCACGTGGGAGGGACGCGCGCGCGGCGTGGACAGGGAGCAGTGTGTGCGCGTGCGGCCGGCGGCGATGGTGGGGCGCTGTGCGCGCTCTGCACTCGCGAGCTCGGGTGCCAAGGCGGCACTGGCGGCAGCGGCGAGCGGAGCGGCGGGCGTCACGGCTGCATGGAGCGCGTGGGGCGGTGGCGAGCAGGGGCGCGCGGCGCCGAGCAGCACTAGGATGGCACGGCAGCGATGAGAGGAGGGAAGCTGGAAGAAAGAGAAGGAAGGAGGAGGGAAAAGAAAAAAAGAAAAAGGGGAAAAGAAAATGGAGAAAAAGAAAAAGGGAGAGAGAGAGAGCCGACAAAATTCGCGGCGGTGACCGCAGAGCCAGTCGGCCACGCGCGCTCGGCGACGCACGCGGAAAGAGATGGAGTGGTGATTGAATTCGGGGGTCGGGACAGGGGTTCGATGGGAAAGGTTTCGGGAGATTAGGAGTTTAGAAAAGATTTGAGCTCAACGATGCAAAATAAATTTTGAAAATTATTTTTAGCGCGTGATTTACTTTGGTAAATTTTTGGGCTGTTACACCAAGTGAAACGAGAAAAATCATCAACAATAATAAGACCATATTTGTTACCACCAATGCTAATGTAGGTGATTGGCCCGAAGAGATCCTTGTGTAGAAGCTTCAAAGGTCTTGATGATGTCATGATGTTCTTGGGAGGATGTGGAGCGCCAACTTGTTTCTCGGCTTGACATGCACTACACAATCTATTTTTCTCAAAGACAACATTGGTTAGTCCTAGGATGTGCCCGCCCTTTTGAAGTTTGACCAAGTTCCTCATGCTAACATGGGCTAGGCGGCGATGCCAAAGCCAACCCAAGTCAGATTTTGCCACTAAACAAGTCTTGCGTTCAATTTTCTCCTTAGAGAAATCAACAAGATAAACTTTGCCCTTTAAAAGACCCGTAAAAGCAATAGAGGAATCCTCCCTTCTAGTGACAGTCACACCCTCGTTAGTAAAGAGACAATTGTAGCCCATTAAACAAAGTTGTGAGACGGACAATAAATTGTACCCTAACTTTTTAACCCAATAAACATCATTAATTGAATTATTATGAGCAAGAGCAATTTTACCTAGACCGATCACTTCTCCTTTGCTATTGTCTCCAAAGACAATAGTTTCTTTGGGGATGTCATCCATTTCCAAAGAAGTGAACAAGTCCTTCTCCCCGGTCATATGATTTGAACAACCACTATCAATCAACCATGCGCTTCCACTGGAGGAGTATACCTACAAAACAAATTAAGGCTCAAGATTTAGGTACCCAAACTTGTTTGGGTCCTTGAAGGTTAGTATAAGTCATCTTGGGCATCCACACACTCCTCAACTTCCTTGTGTGAGCACAAATATATTTGACCACCATCTTCCCATTTTGAATCACCACAGTATAGTCAATGAAGTAGTTGCGTGATATGGGAGATGACACATTCTTGTTGCTTGTGTTGACCTTTGTTGTGTTCTCAACCTTGTTCTTGCTTTGGTCAACACTCATCTTTGTGCTATGATGAGCCATGTTCATCAAGTCGCCAAGGTTTGCTCCTTTCTTCCAAAGAGGGATGGACATGCCATTCACAATCTTAGAACCATTTGCCTTGTTTCCTCTTGTGTAGCCAAGTCAATCATAAATGCTTGGAAACCTTTGAGCCGTGCTATAAGCCGGGTGTGACTCGAAATCACTCTTTGGCTTAAGGTTTTCCTTTCCAAATAGCATGTTCAACTTGTAAATTTGAGCATCTTTGATCTTGATTGCTTCTTATAGCTTTGCAAAGTTAGTAACACAAGCATTTATATCATGATTATGACATTTCAAGCACCCTTTGCTAGTGGAGGCATTAGACTCAAGAGTAGCTTTGGAATTAGACTTGGTCTTCTCCCAAAGAGTGTTATAGTTCACTTCAAGTTTTTTTAAATATCTTCAAGGCGTGAATGCCTCTCTTGAAGTTCACTATTGGCATTCTTTAGGCTAGCTAGTGAATCATTTGCCAAGGCATGATCCTTTGACATCCTCACATTTGAGTCATTGGCAAGAGACAAGTCCATTGCCAATTTCTCAACCTTATCTTTTTCCTTGGCTAAAGATTCTTCTAGAGCAAGATTTCTCTCCTTCTCAAGGATGAGCAATTCTTCTTGCTCTCTAAGAATCTCTTTCTTTTTCTCTAATTTCTCCATAAGTTTCTTAATTTGTTTATAATCTAGTTTGCCAAACTTCTTTATCATGTTTTCTTTAAGTTGAGCCTCCTCTTCATCTAAATCATTTTCTACTTCACTAGATGTGGAGGTAGGAGAAGATGGAGGATTGGCATAGTTCGTTACCTTGGTGCCTTTGGCCATAAGGCACATAGGACCTTCATCTTCATCATCGGAGAGATTGTTGAAGAGCTTTGGTGTTGATGATGTAGAGATTAAGGCAAGAGATGTCGTGCCCTCATTGTCGGAGTCGTCGCTAGACTCCCATTCTTCATCAACATGTGCCTTGCCATGCTTCTTCTTGTACTCTTGGCTCTTCTCTTTGTACCTCTTCTCCTTGTCATAACTCTTGTTCTTGTTCTTGCCCTTGTGCTTCTTGTCTTCACTTTCATCATTGCCATTTTGAGGACAATCCGCTATGAAGTGATCCTTTGCATCACACTTGTAGCATGTTCTTTGTTTTGTCCCTCTCTTGAAATTTCTTTTCTTCATAACCTTCTTGAAGTTTCTCACCATCATTGCCGTTTCTTCATCAATGCTATCTCCATCACTTGACTCCGCTTTTTTTCTTTTGCTTTGATGGTTTCTCACTTGTTTCAACCGTCTTGCTAGGTTCGGCCTTGAGAGCAATAGTCTTGACTTCATCTTGACCAATTGACTTGGCCACATCTAGTTCATTCATCTCATGAAATTTCAACTCATTCAACAAGTTGATTGGCTTCATCTTTCTATATGATTCTTTGCCTCTACTGATGGTTGCCAACATTGGATTTTTGGGTGCATATTCTCTAAGCATCTTCTTAGTGATCTTGAAATCATCTCAATCTTTGCTACTAAGAGTTCTAATCTCAGTAACTAGGAGAGTGAGCCTATTATGCATTTGTTGAAGGGTTTCATCCTTTTTCATGACAAATGATTCCAACTCTTCTTGAAGAAGATCC
Organism: Panicum virgatum; assembly: GCF_016808335.1. Lineage (NCBI taxonomy): Eukaryota > Viridiplantae > Streptophyta > Magnoliopsida > Poales > Poaceae > Panicum > Panicum virgatum. The sequence goes on from NC_053147.1 coordinate 63,131,135, forward strand.
ATCTTTCCTTCTTTAACTTCATCATTGGCTTCATGTGACATTTGGAGAGTTTCCCAAATCTCCTTTGCACTTATCATTCCTCTAACTTTGTTGTATTCCATTGTGCAAAGAGAACTTTTGATGACTCTCACGGCTTGGGCATTGCGAAACAAATCATGCTCATGTTTCGGAGTGACCACCTCGTTTTCTCCGAGTTGAGGCACACCAACACACACGATGGTCCAAAGGTGTGGGTTAAGACCATACAAATGCACTTGCATGTCATCACTCCAACGTGCATAATCCATTCCATCAAAGTGAGGAGGTTTGCCCATTGGAACAGTAGAGAATGAGAGGTTGTTGGATTGGAAATTTGAGCTATCATATGTATGAGATGTGGTGTGAAAACATTGTTGATCTTTCTTTTCACTTTCCAACCTCATCTTCTCATTGAAAAGAGCTAGAACCGTGTTTTCGACTCTTTCACTCATTTTCTTCTTGATCTTTTCTTTTCGCTTGATTGACCTTTCTTGCTCAGTCATTTCACCTTCAACATCGCTGACTTCGAAGTCACTGTCATTGACTTCGTATGCGGATGAAGCACCACCACCACTTGCGGACATCTCGGCGGCCATAGTGTTTTTCCCTTAGCGATTAAGCCTTAATCAAGAGATTAGGCTCTGATACCAATTGAAAGTATCAACACTAGGCCTAGAGGGGGGTGAATAGGCCTATTCAAAAAATTCCTAAAAAAACTTGGCAGAAAAACGTCAGGCCCGGATGATCCGGCCTAGGTTCGGATGATCCGGTCCAGGTCAGGCCCGGATGATCCGACAGGGGCAAATAAACTTGCACGAGATTTGAAATTTACTTTGTTTTTGACGATTCCCTTTGAATACAAAGTTGATAAAAAAAAGTAGACAAGCCTGAGAGACACTTTAGTACAAAAGGAAATGTAACTAACAAGTAGATCAAGTCACGATTAGGTCAAGAACAATAAATACAATAAAAATAAAATTGACACAAGATTTATCCCGAAGTTCACTCCACAAAGGAGTTACGTCTCCGTTGAGGTGCTCACAAAGAGCAGGGTTACCCTTTAACCCTTTCCCTCACTCAATCAACCACTTAGGAGGATTGAGGTGCTCACTAGCAAGAGTCAACAAAGGACGGGTAATACAAACTTCCGGAGGCTCAACCACAAAGGAAAAGGAGCTCACTGGCACCTCTAACCGTCTAGGAGCAAAGCTCCAAGAGTAACAAACGCGAATCGACGAATCGAGGTTGCTTCAAATGCTTCTTGAGATGAACAAGTGCTAGCTCACGGAGTGCTCTCGAATCACACCTCGAATCTCACTTCCTCTCAATACCTAGGTGTTTCCTTGCAAGAATCAAGCTCTTGGATGGAGAGAAGTGGAGGATTTAGTGTTTTTTGAGTCGAGGTTGGTCGGGGAGAGAGAGAGAAATGAAGGAAGGGGGTGAAGGGATATATATAGTCCCACCCCTGAAAGTGGCTGTTGTATGTTTTCTGGTGGTGCCCGGATCATCCGGGGTTACCTCAGATCATCCGGGGTAGGAACAGAAAAGGCAAAACGCACACTGAAATTCCCAGGTCCGGATCATCCGGTACAGGGCCGGATCATCTGACCTGGGCTGCTCTGGACGCTCACAAGTCACCAGGTCCGGATCATCCAGCCCAGGGCCGGATCATCCGGACTTACTCCGAAAGTTCAGACACTGTGCGGCCGGATCATTCGGCCTAGGGCCGGATCATCCGACCCAGTGCAGGAACTTGTGCTGTGGCTGATTTTTTTGGGTGTTTTCTCTCAAGGATTGCATATCATGTGAAGCATTTTAACAACCAAAAATTCATGCGAATGCGTCCCCCTTGATAGTACGGTGAATCCTATACTCCAATTCAAACCGAAAATTAAAATTAAATCCCGATCGAATCCACCATACTCATTTTGAAATTGGGGACCTTCCTTTTATCTTCTTCTTGAATTTCTCATTTTAATCATGCACATATTTTCTTCAAAGCATCATATCCCCAAATTGTGATTGTCAAAAATCACCAAAAATCAATTAGGGGCCTAGATGCACTTTCAGAACCCCAGTTCCTTCTCCCTCCCTCATCTGCTTCATTCGAGTTGTCTCCCCCGTTTCCCATATTCTGGTGGCTCCAGTGTGGAGGCAGCGGCCGCTGTGCTGGAGAGCAGCGGTGGATCCCGGAGCGTCCAGTTCCAGGATGCCCCTCCACCAACATGAGGACCGAGAGGGAGATGGAGGAAACGGTGGTCAGGGAATAAACACCGTGAAGGGGTGCCAGGTAAATGAATGAGGGAAGGGTAGGAGAGTCATTTGAATGAGCAATGAAGGAGGATGGACGAGATTGAGTTGGAAATTAGAATTTTAAGGACCAAATTGGACGTTTTGATACTTCAGGGGCCAATTTGAGTCTTGCACGATAGTTTAGGGGCTAAAATGGCTATTCTGCCATCTTAATTCAATTTGCAACTTTAATTAATAATATATATAAAAATATATTTAGCAACTTGAAATAGTAACACAATTTTCTTAAAAAAAAGTATTTTTTTCATGATGAAGAATCAAGTTAGGATAGTCAGATTTACATAGTTTTTCTTAGAGCAAAACCAAATATGATTATATTTGCAACTAGAGTTATCATGGAATAAATGTACTACATAGATCTAATAAATACCATAATGTAGCCATATACTGATATACTTCACACCTTTGTTTTTTTATTATAGTGATCAAGTCGTATAAGACTACAGTTACAATATATGACTATTTTTTCTATTGAATACAGTTATAATATCTAGAATTAAATGTATGAGATTATATACAAAACTATTTTTCTAGTTAATGTCTGGCCCCTGGCAACCCAAGTATTGTAACATAACCATAAAAAAAAGTATTGTAACATAGCTCACGTAAGCGATGCAAAACAGCCAATAGATCTCCACTTACCAAACAACCGACACTACACGAGCGCATGATGCAACAAACTAGCTAGTGCACAATAATTTAGTCCAATAACCACACTATCTATATGGTGTTACTAAGCATATATATAATAATATCTTTCATTGTACTACTGCTGCAAGGCGCATTATTGTGTGAGACCCACGGGGAGCACGCACAGATCATGACGGATCAGACGGTTGAGGCTTTTGCAAGCAGAAAAGGAGGGCTCGCTTTAAAATAAAATCGGATTAGTTGGGTACGGTGATGCAAATCAGCCAAGATAGTGGAGTAGTTCAGCTTGCGATTAGTGGACTAATGAGTGGAAAGCCGGCGAACCGCATGCATGACGATGCCATACCAATCCGATTACTTAAATACCTGAAATAACGAAAATAAAGTTACATTCTACAACTACAACAGTAGAAAACTCCTTTTAATTCTTCTTTTTTTATCTAGAGGTAATCATTTCCAATGGAGTCATACTTGACAGCTTCAGGTTGTGTAACAGACAGTTGAGAAATTTGTACGTACGCTCAACGAGAAAGAAATACAACTTGAAATTCGTACTACTCCATGTCTCCAACTCTCCATTACTACTGCGTGTTAAAAAGAGGGAAGGGTTTGAAAAATATAACATGATATATGTTAAGCTTTACTTTTATCGGCTTCAACTTCACCTCTTTTAAGCAAATGAAGAAGTACTATATAGCATGAAGCCGTTTTTTAACTTGAGGTCAAAATTATATTTTTTTCACCAGCTTTAGCTCTACCGGTGAAGTCGTTGCAGGAGCTGCTCTCCAAATAGAGCTCCGTCCAACTCTTTCTCGAGGACGATTATCAACAAGCTGCCTGTTTGTGTGCACCTCGGAGTAATGTATACTTCCTCCGTTCCAAAATAATTGTATAACTAGAGTTTGAAGTTTGCTCCATAAAAATTACTATTTTGACTCAACTACAAGAATATCGGGACGAGATCGGCGCAAATTTGGAGGGCGCGCGACAGGTTTGTGGCTTTGTGCAAAGCACCAGGGCTTTGGGCCCTTTGCATTCCTTATTCGGTCGGATCTTTCAGGTTCCAACGGCCCGACCCCGCGGCCCATCTCGTGCTAAATAGAGCTTTGTCTGCTTTGAGCCTTTGACCCTCTAAATGGATCGAAAGTACTTTCAGGTCAGCATATAAAATTGCAACTTCAAATTTTTCAAAATCATAGTAACTCGAGATTCTCTAAATAATAAAGACTAAACATATAGTTCATGTGCCAGCGTGCTCCATCAAGCTGCTGCTCATGTGGGCTCCTTCGAAGATGGGAAGCCCAATTCAGTCAACATTTGGATAGACAACGAACTAAACATACAACTCTAGGATGCTTCGCTCTGATTACACAAAGCCGCTTACACAATTCCTGGTGAGTTCTATGTATCGTCACAGAACAGGAACAATTATCAAACCCGAAACCAGGGACGATAATACTTCAACATTGCAGGAACAATAAAACTACAAAACCATAGCACGGCACATTAACATAATTCAGAAACCAAGCATTCAGACACAGATACGACACATCCCCAACCAGATACTGCCGCAAGTGAGATACAATTCCATCCCATACCGCAAGTGAGATGTAATCCAATGACGCATGTGACAGATAACTCCATGCATAAAGAACGATGTTTAACAAGATAGGTAAGTTCAGACATGGCACTGTAATACCACCAACACTTGGAATTAAGTTCCACAAAGTAAAATAAGATAGACTAAAGCAAAACGGTTGGAATCGCATTCCTGCTGTAGAAGTCTGGGCAACTTAAGCAACGGCCTCAAGGAAAGCCTTCCCAGGAGCACGCTTCTCAAGCCGACCATGGTTACCAAGCAGCTGCAAAAGGGTAAAGAAAGACAGAAATCAGATTACTTGCACTGGCCTGTGCTGCTGAGATGATCAAACAATCTAATACATGAGGCGTGCAGGCAAATTAGGGATAAAGCTCAGTAAAATTGTAACTATCTTGTCTAAAATATGCAAACATGAAGCAATGGCAAAGGCGAATTATAGCAAAAACAATTCTGAGACTGGCACAACCACAACCATAGGCTTTGAGAAGTTATAGCTATACCTTAGCATTGACACCATCAGGCACGATTCTACCCTCACTCTTGTACTTCAGGTAATCAGCACGGCTGAACTTGGTGAAGCCCCTGAAAATGGAAGTGTAAAGTTAAACAATGACATAAAAATATTTTTATGCTAGCAGGACATCAAAGCAATTAGAAATGCATTCATGTAACACAATGGTTCAACAGTTGATTATTTTTTTTGGCACTCACCACTTTCTGCTCTCAATGATCTTTTGGCGACCAGGGAACTTGAACTTGGCACGACGCAGAGCCTCACTGGCATGGGCAGCATTGTTGTCCTTGCAGCGCACAGAAAGAAGAACCTGGCCAATGTCCACCCGAGCACAGGTACCCTGGGGCTTGCCGAAGGCACCCCTCATTCCAGTCTGGAGCCTATCAGCCCCAGCACACGAAAGCATCTTGTTGATACGGAGCACATGGAAGGGGTGAACCCGGACCCTGAGGTGGAAGGCATCCTTTCCTGCAGACTTGGTCATGTATTTGTTGCACGCGATACGGGCAGCCTCAAGAGCCTCACTAGAGACATTCTCCTTTTCCCAAGAGACAAGGTGCACACAGTAGGGGAACTCATCAACTCCCTTCTTCTTCATTCCAACATCATAGATCCTGATCTTGGGGTCAGGAACACCACGACAATACCTTGACTTGGGATATGGTTTGTTCTTGATCTGGCGATAGCACCTCGCAGGTCCTGAAAAAGGTAATCAGAAACATAAAATCTCGTTATTAACAGCTAGTATTAGAATCAACAGAAGTGCAACAGTGCTGATTCATGACACAAAACCATGAAACATGAGAACCAATACATTAATATAACAAGTGACTAGAGTAAAAACAGGAAGCATCCATTAGCTGCTCACACTTCAAATCTGACATGATTTTTGTGATCGTTTGCTGACCATTTCAGCAGGGAAAGCACGCTAACCACAAGAAGATGATTTGTAAACTACTAATACTGAATCAATTAACTGGTTGCTCTAACATGAGTCACAAAGATCATCAATAAACTGCAACAGTGGGTTGTTACAAACCATGAGAAGCCATTTCAGGACAGACTAACAATCTATTACAGTATTAGGAACAGAGAATCTAATACCCAATGCCCAAGCTCCCTCCTGCGATGCAGGTCTCGCAAATCGAAACTGATACTAGGCGCCCACAACCTAACTAATCAAACAGCAGGTATCCCTGTGAGATTCACAAATCAACTCAGCAGCAAACTACAAGTAACGAGCGCGTGAGGTTAACTCACAGATTAACTAAAAAAATCAAAGATCAAACAGATTTCGCACAACTATCATGGATCTGGTCGAGACTTGAACAGGAAAAGAGCCCTATTAAACATCGCAAGGACATAATCAACAGTAGAGAACATGTGTGAACAGTTCGGAAACGGGAGCTTACTTCGGCCCATGGTGGCGGCGGCGGCGGCGGCGGCGGCGGCGAGCGGAGGCGGCGGCGCGGGGAGGAAACGAAGAAGGGATGCGGCCTAGGGTTTGAGGGCGAGCGACGAGGCGCATTATATAGCGGGGGAGGACGCGGAATAGGGCCGTGCTGCCGTGGGTTTCGTGCGTCACGGCATGCGCACGGGCATATTGGGCTTCACGGTACTAGGCCCTGGAAAAAGCTGGTGTAGAAGCCCATGGGAGCCCAGTAAGTTGGCGAGCCGAGGTGTGTGGTTGGCCCACTGAACCAAATCAGATAGTGGGCTCGTTTATGTGCGATTTACTTTGTCCACTGCTCTGATTGGGCTAATATAGATCGGTTCCTTCCGAATGGATCCAATGTCCAATAGTTCGATTTTCCTTTGTATGGTAATCACATTACATATTCGATTAAATTTGAAAAAAAAACTGCAAAATGGTTAGGGTATTTTGTCACAATGACCCCGGTCCTTTTAAATTCATAAAGTAACCCTTTTTATAAAGATCCATAGATACCTTCGGGTAGATGCCTACGAAGAGAAAGCGGGTCTTTCTCAAGATCGCACAATGGTGATGCGAACAAACATCCAACCATGGGAGATGATGAAGGATAAAAGGGTAACATTAAGGAGTCAAAGAATGAAAAAAAAATCCAAATAGGTATGGCTTCCCGGAGTTGTATAAAATCCAAATAGTAGAACTTTAGAGTGGTACATACTAACGCATTACTCCGACTCGCTATTTGCCCAATGATAACTTTGGAAGTGAAATGTAGAGATTCAAGCTAAGTATATATGTTGAAAGGAAAACTCCAAACAAACATGACATGTTTTAGTTTTCTTATCTAGACCAGGGCGATCCTATGTATCGATCCATACAAGGATTAGATATGAAGTAGTTTTAATTCATGAAGCGAAAAGAAAATACACACCACATTCAAATTTGGAGTGTGGAATCAGTTATACAAGTCTTCTTTTTCAAAAAAGATTCAATGAAAAAAATGTGAGCACACATGGATTTTTTCTCCACTAGATCATATGTTCATGAAAGATAAGGTAACAATGGATCAAACCATTATAATCCTTGTCGGGGACCACGATTAGGGACACCCTAATCAGGGTACTAAAGTCACCCTAAAAACTCAAACACATGTTAGGCGACTGAGCCCACGAAGGCCCACGGCCTCCTTCCTATCTGGAAGAAAGGAAAGGACTCAAAGAAGCCCAGCATGCGGCCCATCCGCACCCTCCTTGGACTCGCGGGGTGATCTCCGTCTCGCTCGAGGACTCCCATCGAGACCCTCGACCGCGCCCCGCGTCTCCGCCTCGCTCGAGGGTAACCTACCCTCGAGCAGGGCGAATCATCTCCGCCTCGCTCGAGACCACCCTTCGACGCAAAGGACAAACGGCCCAGCCGCTCACCCGCCCGTCGTACGGAGACATTAAATGCCAACCACTCCTCCACAGAGCCCAGGACAGACGGTGTCAGGCCGCCATTCCCCACAGTGGCTGTGACCGGAGTCCCATCCGCCAACTTCGGTCACTGCTCCGCCATCCCGGACGCTGTGGCGGGACTGTGGGAACCTACGACGCGGGACGAGATGGGCTCGGCACAGCTCCCGTTACTATTTTGCCAACTCCGGCTGTCTGGACTCCACCTCACCACACGCTGGCAGGGCGCCGGCGCGATCTTCGCAAGACCAAGGACGATACCCATGACAACTGCCACGCCCGACGCCATGCCCCACAGTGTACTTCCCAGAGTGTTACCACTGCACCCCCGCGATTCGGGGGAAAGACGACGACTTCCACGATCCCTTGTACATTGTACACCGTCCCTCCTTATGACTATAAAAGGAGGAGGCGGGCTTCCTTTCAAGGGGGACGTTGGCTATCATCGTCACACAATCAGACCACTCGATAGAACACAACGCTCAGCACCCGATATTGGCACTCGCTTCAATCAACTTCACCTCTAGCAGAGACTTGGGAGCTTCCCTCCCTCTCTCGCCTCGCCTGTACCCCCTACTACAGGCACCTCTGGTGCAAGATAATACAGTGCCCTTGCACACCCCCTTGTTGGACGTACGGCCCCGCGGCCGGAACCAGGATAAACCCGTGCGTTACTATGTTGCCTCTTGCATCAACATCTGCGACGAGGAAACACGCATCATTACTAGTTGGGGTCTCGACCGTCGGGTCAGGACACCGACAGTTGGCGCTTGGTAGGGGCGCTGCGTGACATTTTCTCTTTTGTTCCCATTTGATCTCTAGGGATGGCGGACAGATCCAACCCATTCCCCATGGGCATCTCGGATCCGCTCCCAGCAGGGTACGTGATCTGGTTCGGGGTCTCGAGTTCAGAGCAACCGGCAACGGTTACCTCATGGAGCTCCTCTCGCCCAGACGCAACCCGGACATTCCGGCTTCACCAGCCCGATGCAACAGGCGCTCGGGCCAGCACTCGCGACACGCGCGCGTAGAGCGGCGCCAGGCGGCACGCCTCAGTTCCACCACGTGGGTTGAGGTTGCCATGTCGCAGCTCAGCGTCGCGGCCGACGGGGCCACCGCATCATCATCGCGTGCTTCGGCATCAGCTGCGCCGACACTATCGTCGACTGCAGCCCTAGTGCCTCCCAGGGGGGGCGTGACTGCGACGTCACCCTTCCCCATTGGGATGCGCAATGCTGCCTCCTACGCTTCTTCGACCAGTACCAACTTCGCCGAGTACGAGGATCTGCCAGGACATCACCTCCTGTCGATCCGTAACCTCATCGCGTCGTATCCTAACGACTCCTACCCCAAGACGGCGAGCTCGATTGCCGACAACATCAACTTCTTCATGGACAACTTCACGACCGAGGAGGCTGAGGACAACTCCGGGGTCCGCGACCTCGGTGTTTTCCGCTCGTTCCATCTAGCAACGGTTTACTGCCTCACCTGCTCTGAGGACTCCAGCGAGGGGGATTACAATCCTGCCCGGGAGTGCTTCATGGTCCAGCTCGCGGACGGGCAAGAGGACAACGCTCCGGGTGATGACGGGAATGGCAGGGTGGACGCGCAGGCGAACCAGCCGCTGGTGCTGCCTGCGGCCCCTTCTACTTTGTCAAGCTCGGCGGCGCGGCAGGCACAGCTGGCGCAGCTCAAGGAGCTTCAAGCCAAGCTCGATGAGCAGCGTCGGCAGACTCAGGAGCTATGCACCACACTCGAGCAATAGCGCACCACGCGTGGCGCACATGCCCAGGCGTTGGCACGCATTGCTCGGGAGTGGATCCTAGCCGACGACAACGTCGACAAACCTCTGGAACTAAAAACAGCCGGCGAAAAACTCGTCGCTGCGGCCTACCTACTCCAAGCGATGCCCGATCCATCGACGACTTCGGGACGCAACCAAAGCCGCGAGGCACAGGCGCTCATTGAGCAAGCTGCTGTGCAGCAGGCCGAGAGCTCTACGTCTCGCATGCGCTCGATAGTTCCGAAGCAGCCCGGTGGGACTGCACGCCAGGACCACGAGGCTTCGGTGCACACTCCACCAGGGGGAAGGGAAAGGCAGCCGCAGCGCATGACGCGAAGGCACCCTCGGTGCACGACCGCATCGGAAAGGCTCCCGCGAGGGAGCGACTCCACGACACGCGCGAGCATGCTGGCGACGGCGATGCCCGTTACATCATCGACGGCAGAAAGTACACCCCTCGACGGTGTGGACGCTTCGACCCCGAGCACGACAGGGGCGAATCACCGGAGCCCCCGGGCACCCGTGTGTTCAGCCGGGAGATTCGTACCGCTCCTTTTCCCCCACGCTTTCGACAGCACACCACCCTCGTCAAGAACTCAGGCGAGACCGATCCCGCAGTCTGGCTCAACGACTACCGCCTAGCGTGCCAGCTGGGCGGTGTGACGGAAGACGCGGTTATCATCCGCAACCTTCCCCTTCACCTTGCTGACGCCACACGAACGTGGCTCGAGAACTTGCCCGCGGACCAGATGCACAACTAGGCCGACTTAGTCCAGATCTTCGTGGGCAACTTCCAGGGCACCTACTTGCGCCCTGGGAACTCCTGGGACCTCAAAGGGTGTCGGCAGAAGCCCAATGAGTCCCTGCGTGACTACGTGCGGCGCTTCTCCAAGCAATGCACCAAGCTCCCCAGCGTCACCCACGTCGAGGTCATCAACGCGTTCCTCGAGGGCACGACGTGCAGGAATCTAGTGCACGAGCTTGCACGAAGCCGTCCCGCCAACACCTATGAGTTGTTCGATGCTGCCACCAACTACGCCGCGGGCGAAGAGGCAGTTGGTGCCATTTTCGACGACAAGCCGAACAAGCGCAAGGAAGTTGCGCCCGCAGAGGGCGGCAACCTCAAGACTCACGCCCCCGCCAAGAAACAAAAGCAGGGGAGGAAAGGAAAGAAGCAGGCCCCACCAATCCAGCATGGGCTGGGGCAGGCGGGGAAGACTCCGACGAGGCCTTCACCGCCGCCCCGGACCGCAAAGGACCTCGAGGCCCCCCTCGAGGGGGAAGCGGCCTATTCGATAACATGCTCAAGAAAATGTGCCCTTACCACAAGGGCTCGGTGTAACACCCGGTTTATAAAAGGACATAAACCGAGCAATCATATATCCCCGCCAGGTTTTCCTTTAAACCAAACCGTGACGCCCCTCCGGACCCTACCTCGCTGCCGCAGCCGCCCAAACCATAGCGCATCGCCCTGCCTTGCCTCCGCCCGGAACAGGGCACCCCGCCGCCGCGGCCACGCCGCTCCACGCTGCGCCGCCACCCCCTTGCCCGCGCAGCAGCTTCGCTTCGGAGTCCACAACAACCCGAGCCCGCTACCCCGACTCTAAGCTACACCCGCGCCGGGATTTCCTCGGATCCCATCGCCGCAGGTAATCGCCGACTCGAGCAATTGCTCGCCGCCGGTGGTCCTTGGTCCGCCCTAACCTCCTTAGCACCTTCGCAGGAGCACCACGAGCCAGCCCGAGGGATCCAGGTGCCCGGAGGAGCCCAGCAGCGCCCGGAGCAGCCGTCTTCCGACCAGTTTGAGCAGCAGCAGGAGCAGTACGAGGAAGGTAAGTATAACATGAACAACACCTATCATCTTTAAATACATTTACATATTGCATTTTAATACTGTATGCCTATAAGGACTTTCCTAGCCACTTTATTACCTTATATATATCCTTTGGGTTGCATTTTGGTTAGTTGTGCTAGTTGCCGCGCTATAACACACTTGGTCTTTTTTAATTAAATTGATTAATGGTATATGCAACTTAATTCTGGGAGTAGCCCGTTTGAGTGGCTCACGTCTCGTTAAAATTGGTTTTTCTAGAAACTTGGTTTAGGGGGCTCGCACTGTGTTATGTGCTAGCTACTCTCCATAAGGACCGTACGTCATTAGAGCGACAACCTGGGACAACCGCGCAACCACAAGACTAGAATGGGACGGTCTTGGCTTACTAATTAGGTCATTTTGGTTCAGGAGTAACTTACCGACGGGGCAGGAGGGGTGGTGAGCTTCAATGGTCCCTGCGCTACGAGGCTTGGTCTGCGTACCCCTCGAGGTGGGTCACCATTGTTGCGAAGCCTGATTCCTTAGCGGTTACACATTACCAACGTGTCCTTTGTAACGGCCTCGTAGTGAGTTTGCTAGTCATCTCACCTAAGAAAGTGTGATGAACAACTAGCATAGCTCACGACTTGTGGGTAAAGATGTGCAACCTCTGCAGAGTGTAAAACTGGTATACTAGCCGTGCTCACGGTCATGAGCGGCCCAGATCCTCCTTTTGATTAGTGGGGTTATCTTCTTTTGACGAGGCAGGTTTCCCCGGGTGGCTTGGTTCGGTTTGGTTCTCAGTAGTAACATGATTAATTTTGATTAATCACTATGTAACTGGGTTTATGGTAATTCATCAACTTGTAGTAAATAGCTTTAATAAAATTTTGCCAAGACTTAAAAGCTAATGCAGTTGAGTCAGCCAACCTTAGAGCCTCATAGTTTGTGTTATACTTGTTGAGTACAAGTTGTGTACTCACTCTTGTTTCCTCTTGGGGATACTCTTCTACTGCTCAGTTCCTGCCGACGCAAGGGAGTTCGCTGTTGGCGCTCCTTAAGTATCCATTTTATCCCCTGTTTAACTTTGATAATGGCATGGATTTAATATCAAAATCACTAACCATCCTAACCTCGGCCCAATTATTGGTCGTTTTCACGTTTGCACATATATTTTGGAGGTACTTCGTTTTTGCAGGTTTTTGACCAATTTTGGAGCATGAAATGGCGAGGCCCACGATCACGCGATGACACGAAGAATGACGAAGGCCAAAGCCCGAACAAAGGGTCGAAGGCCATGATAATTGGAGGCCCATTCATGCACATCCACCCTCCAATGAAGCCCAAAAGACAAAGCCCACAAGACAAAGCCCACAAGATAAGATTGAGATACTTCGGAGCTAAGCAAAGCAAAGAGATATTTAAGGAAGGATTTTCCATCCTATCCTTCTCCTCGAAGAAATCTCGAAGATAACGACGTCTAAAGGGGTGCAATCGTGAAAGACATAAACTCTAGAAGATTCCAGGAGGCTTGGGGAGAAAGTTGAGCGCGAGCCGGCGAAGGAAAGTGCTAGGCCGGCCGGCCTAGGCTCATTGGGCCGGCCGGCCCAGGCCTTTTTTAGGTCGGTTCGACCTCCCCTTTGACCGAGGGTTCCCTGAGGCTATTTAAAGACCCCTCCCCAAGGTTCACGCAGAGATCAATTCGGGAGACGACGCCAAGGAGCAGAGAAGATAGAGGGACACCTCTCGGAGAGCCGAGGGTCGTGCTAGTTGTCTAGGGTTTGCCCTAGCTGACGTGGGAACCTTGCAAGGAAGACCACATCGGAGTTCTGGAGCTAGGATCATCAAGATCAAGGTAGGGCCCCGGTTGTGATCTTGTGATGTACTATCATTCATGGTGAAGTTATTTGTGTTTCCGAATGTTTAGCGACCATGTTCTCCTCTTTCGATTTCGTTCTTTTCTTTGGGTTCGCTTCATCTTAGATCTATTATCGAGATAGATCACTTAGCATGATCTTGTAGTCATGGTGGCTAGAGGTTCATGGCGGAACTACCAAAGTGAGTTCGACTTTCTTCAGGGTATCCCGTTGAAAAGGGGGGCGTCGTGACAGGCCGTCTCCACAGAGTAGGTTGGGTATCGAGGGATCGGATTGGAGATTTTGGGTTTAAAGAGGCTTTTCATTGAGATTCGCATCTATCTTACTTCACTTTATCTAGCTGGAACTACAACATATGCATGATCTAGGTGATCTAGATTGGTTATCTCTAACTTTCTCTTGCTACCTTCGGTGTTTGTCGTGTTTTTAGTAGATTAGATTCGTTTTCACCATCTCACACAAAGGAATCTCTATGCTAGTAGATTGTTTCTTGTCTCTTTGGTTCCGTGGATTGATAAACCTTGGGGGAATACTCTGAGGGAAAAGCTACACGAAACCGTGCGCTTGCGGTATATAAATCGGGGGCGCTAAGGAGCGTCAACATTCGTTCAGCGCTACCAGGACTACGAGGACTTCTAGGCGTCCGTCTCCCAGTCGACGTCCCTGTGGCGCCCTGCTCAGCTTCGGAGAGTTTTTATCGTATTTGTACTTCGCTTCCGCTGTATCAGACATTTTTGTCATTAATGTAATAAATAATATTCGTATTCGCTTTATTATATCTTTTTACGTGATATGTGTTGTGATATATTGTTCATTCTGTTGTATATACGTGTGGCAGCGGGATAAGGATCCCGGCGTCCTCGCCGGTGATCTCGGGCGCGGCGTTGCGCTGCAGGGAGAAAGGAAAGGGAAGGGGAAGCCGCTGATGTGTGGGCCTGTGGGTTAGTGACAGAGCGAGCGGGTCGCGGGGCGCGCACGCGGGCTCCGTGCTGCTGCGTGGGTGAGAAGGCTGGGCCGCGCGGGGTGAGGGATGCCGGGCTGGCCTGACCGGGGGGCGTGGGGGAGAAGTGGGCCGCGCGGGGGAGTAAGCGGGGAGGTGGTCCGGGCTGCTGCGTGGGTGAGAAGGCTGAGCGGGATGGGCCACGGGAAAGAGTGCGGGTTGGGCCAAGAAAGAGAAAAGAGCAGGCCGGGCAGGGTTGCTTTGGGTTTTGGGTTTTTCTCTTTTTCCTTTTCTTTTCTATTTCTAAAAAACTCAACCCTATTTGAATTCATATTCAAATTTGAATTCAACTCTAACACTCAAATAAAAAGAACAATGCACCAGCATGAATGCAACAAACATTTTTAACCCTATGATAAATTTTAATTACTTATGGAACAAAAATTAGATTAAATGCAAGACTAGACATATAAAACCTTAGAAAAATAAATAAAGCCAATTAAATTTATTAATAATTGCTGAAATTTAAATTAGGGTGTTACAGACCCTACTCCCTTATAGGAATCTCGTCCCCGAGATTCAGCTGGGCTGGCTAGCAAAGAGATCTAGATATGTCTTCCTCAGCTCATCTTCTCACTCCCATATAGCCTCAGCTTCACTGTGATGACTCCACTGAACTCTGCACATCTTGATGCGCTTGTTCCGGGTAACCCTCTCTGATGTCTCCAGAATCTTCACCGGATGCTCAGTATAAGTCAGATCTTCCTGCACATCTAACCCATCTAGTCGTGCCTGCTCCTCAGGTACTCGCAGACACTTCTTCAACTGAGAGATATGGAAGACATCATGAACTCCTGAGAGATCAGTGGGCAACTCTAGGCGATAAGCAACTTCCCCTTTCCTCTCCAGCACCCTGAATGGACCAATGTACCTTGGTGCTAATTTCCCTTTCAGATTAAACCTGCGGATTCCACGCATTGGTGACACCTTCAAGTACACATAATCGTTCACCTTGAAGGTCAGGTCCCTCCGTTTGCCATCTGCATAGCTCTTCTGCCTAGTCTGTGCAATCCTCAGATTCTCTCGCACAGCCTGTACCATCTGCTCTGCATCTTCTATAATGTCAGGGCCAAAGAGCTGCTTCTCACCAATCTGATCCCAATAGAGAGGAGTCCTGGACTTTCTGCCATACAATGCCTCAAAGGGGGACTTCTTCAGACTGGCCTGGTAGCTGTTGTTGTATGAACACTCAGCATACGACAGGCACTTATCCCAACTAGTACCATACTGAATAGCACAGGCTCGCAACATATCTTCAAACACTTGGTTGGTTCTCTCTGTCTGCCCATTCGTCTGAGGATGATAGGCGGTACTGAAGCGCAGCTTCGTATCCAACGAATCATGGAGCTGCTCCCAGAACCGTGAAGTGAACTGAGATCCTCTGTCAGATATAATCTTCTTGGGCACACCATGCAAACAGACAATCCGGGAGATATACAACTCTGCAAGTTTGGCACCGGAGTAAGTCGTAGTGTTCACTGGAATGAAGTGAGCAACCTTCGTCAAACGATCCACTACTACTCATACAGAGTTGTACCCCTGCTGAGTACGAGGTAATCCCACTATGAAATCCATCGTGATCTCCTCCCATTTCCACTCGGGAATCTTCAACGGCTGCAACAAACCGGTTGGCCTCTGATGCTCTGCCTTCACACGCTGACATGTGTCGCAGATGGCCACATACTCGGCGACTGAACGCTTCATCCCGGGCCACCAGAAATGCTCCTTAAGATCATAATACATCTTAGTACTGCCCGGATGAATAGAGTAAGTCGTATCATGAGCCTCACTCAGAATCAACTTCCTGAGATCATTCCCCTCTGGCACACAAATCCAGTTCTTGTACCACAAGGTACTCTAATCATCCTCTCTGAAATGAGGAGCCTTGCCTTTCTTGAGCAATTCACGAATCTCCTGCAGCTTCTCATCTTCCTTCTGATGCCGCCGGATCTCTGCCTCTAGAGTGGGCTCTGCCTCGAATGCTGCACTCGAATTATGATGCAAGAAACCCAGACTCAACTGCTCAAACTCCTCACATAACTCCTGAGGCATCTGGAAAGCAACGGCCATGTTGACATAGCTTCTGCTCAGAGCATCTGCCATGACATTGGCCTTACCCGGATGATAGTGAATCTCCAGGTCATAGTCCTTGACCAACTCTAACCATCTCCTCTGCCGCATGTTCAGCTCATTCTGTGTGAATATATACTTGAGGCTCTTGTGATCAGTGTAGATATCACACTGCTGCCCATACAAGTAATGCCTCCAAATCTTCAGAGCATGCACAACTGCGGCTAACTCAAGATCATGAGTGGGATAGTTCAGCTCATGCCGACGTAACTGCCGTGAAGCATAAGCAATCACTCTGCCCTCCTGCATCAGAACACAACCAAGACCATCCTTCGAAGCACCACAATACACCGTGAACCTCTTGCTCTGGTCTGGCAGAGTAAGGACTGGCGCCGTAGTCAACCTCTTCTTCAGCTCATCAAAGGCCATCTGACGCTCATCAGTCCATATGAATGCCACATTCTTCTCTAGCAAAGAAGTCAACGGCTTCGCGATCTTGGAGAAATTCTCAATGAACCTCCGATAATATCCTGCTAAGCCCAAGAATGACCAGACTTCCTTCACCGTGTGCGGTGTCTCCCACTCGAGCACATCCTTCACCTTGCTCGGATCAACTGCAATACCTCCCTTGGAGATGATATGACCGAGGAATGGAACCTCGTCAATCCAGAACTCGCACTTACTGAACTTAGCATACAGCTAATGCTCTCTCAATCTCTGCAACACGAGCCTCAGATGCTCTTCATGCTCTTCCTCTGTCTTGGAGAAGATTAGAATATCATCAATGAAGATCACCACGAAGACATCCAGATAATCCATGAAAACCATGTTCATCAGATGCATGAAGAAAGCCGGGGCATTAGTCAAGCCGAAGGACATGACCGTGTACTCATATAGCCCATACTTGCAGGTGAATCCCGTCTTCGGAATACCCCCAGGACGGATCCTCAGTTGAAAATAACACGAACGCAGATCAATCTTCGAGAATATACGAGCACCTCGAAGCAGATCAAAGAGATCCTCAATATGGGGCAGTGGATGCTTGTTCTTGATGGTAACTGCATTCAGCTCCCGATAATCGACACACATTCTCTTCGAGCCATCCTTCTTATCTACTAGCAACAATGGAAAAGCCCAAGGAGGAAAGCTGCGACAGATATAGCCCTTGGCTAGCAACTCATCAATAGTCTTCTTTACTTCCTCATGCTCTATAAGTGTCATGCGGTAGGGCCGCTTTGCAATAGGAGCTGTGCCAGGCAAGAGATCAATAGAAAACTCAATGTCGCGTTCAGGCGGCATACCTGGCAAATCATCCGGAAAGACATCCGGGAATTCAGACACCACGCGAATACCGTCCGTGGGTCTAGCCTCCATCTGATGAAGAAATCCCGAGGGCTCTAAAGCACTGACTGTCACCTCTTGGCCATCATATGCTGTCAAGTGAACTGCCCGATGAGCACAATCAATTCTGACTCCCCACTTCGCAAGAGTATCCATTCCTAGAATCACATCAATACCCTTGGTGTCTAGCACCCTCAGATCTGCACTGAATTTTACCCCCCTTATGGCTACACTGACTCGAGGGCTAACAATATGGGATCTCAACTCCCCTCCCGGTGAAGAGACTAGCAGACACTTCTTTAATGGGGTGGTAAAGAAACTATGCTGCTCAACATATGACTTGGTGATGAATGAATGAGTAGCACCAGTATCGAAAAGCACTATAGCTGGATGGGAGTTGACCATGAACGTACCAATAACCACGTTAGGAGCCTCGGCCGCTGACTCGGCCGTCACGTGGTTCACTCTGCCCTGAAGTGGCGCCCAGGGCTGAGCTGGGCACCCCTGCTGTCCCGCCTGCGCCTTCTGGGGGCAAGCGTTGGCGTAGTGCCCCGGCTGGCCGCAGTGAAAGCACGCGCGAGGAGGTGCCTGCTGTCCGGCAGGAGGAGCTGCCTGCCGTGGAGCCTGAGGTGCTGGCAGAGCTGGTGGAGCACGAGCTGGAGGTGCCGGTAACCTCTGGCCCTGACCTGCCTACTGCTGCTGGTACTGCTGGGGGCGGCTGGAGGCGAGGATGAGTGTTGCTGCCGGAAGCAATGGGGACAATCTTCCTCTTTTTGTCCTCCATCTCCAGGTGCTTGCGCTCCGTGTTGAGCGCGCTGTCAACCAGATGGTTGAAGTCGTCGAAGCGGAGGTTGAGCAGCACGTACTGGATGTAGTCCTCAAGACCCTCCATGAAGTGCTCCTGCTTCTTGCGGTCATCCGCATCCTCGGCAGGGGCGTAGCGAGCAAGCTGCAGAAAACGATCACGATACTCCATGACCGTCATAGTCCCCTGAAGTGAAAAAGACAGACATATATATCGAAGGATTAATTCATGACTCAGAAAGATAGAACAAGGGGGTATTAGCTCAAAAGGAAACGCTGAATGATTATATCTGAGATTACCTGCTTCAGTGCAAGGAACTCGTTCTGCTTCATCTTCATAACGCCCGCGGGGACGTTGTGGCTGCGGAACCGCTCCCGGAACTGGATCCAGGTGAAGGCCTCACGGTCCTGAACTGGGTGGGACTCCCACCAGTCCAAAGCTGCCCCTCGCAGCTGTCCTGCTGCGTACAAGACTCGCTCTCGATCATTGCACTGGGCGATGTCCAGCTGACGCTCCACTGCACGGAGCCAGTCGTCTGCCTGAAGTGGGTCATACGTGTGAGAGAACGTCGGCGGGTGACCCCTCAGGAACTCAGCACGCCTGTCGCGGGTCTGCGGCGGTGGAGGAGGCGGAGGCTGAGTGTGAGCCTGCTGAAGTGCCTGAACAATGTTGTTCAGGGTAGCCATCATCTGCATATGGAGCTGGAAGAACTGCTCTGGAGTCAAGGGTGGAGGCATCGGCATCCCGGTATCCTGGTTGTTCTGACCCTGCTACTGGCCAGAACCAGAACCGGTGCTCCTGGTGTTCACCATCTGATTTGAACAAAAGATGTATGAGCAAAGATATTGCAGGAATAATTTAGACGGATATGATATCTTTCTGCAAGGAAGACTTAGGCATGATAAAGTAGACAGGACAGAGTGGACGGTTTTACTCCCAATGATCTAACTCATTTTATTAGTTAATTAACTTTAACTTAAAACTGATTTTCATTAAACAAATTTAGCTACTAAACTATGCAATCAACCAAAAATCCAAATCAAACATGTAGCATAATAACAAGCATACAAATTTCACAACTTAGCCGAGTTTAACGCACGACTCGACTAACACAATGCGTCGCAGAACGTACTATCGTATTATTATAAAGGGGTCATCTAGCTTATACCTATGATGGTCAGATGATTTTCTTCAGGCCAGAATCTACGGAAACTATTCTATAGAGAGAAATCAAGGCAGGACGAGTAAAAATCTTAGAATTCAAGGAGTATAATAGCAAAATAGTTTCAGCAGATAAGGCTGAGAGAGAAGAAGGCTTAAAACTCGACCAGTTCTATCTAGGCTTCTGTCCTACAGTCGATACGGCTCTGATACCACTCTGTAACACCCGGTTTATAAAAGGACATAAACCGAGCAATCATATACGTGCCAGGATCAAGTCACACGTATATACAACAGATTGAACAATATATCACAGCACATATCACGTAAAAAGATATAATAAAGCGAATATGAATATTATTTATTACATTAATGACAAAAATGTCTGATACAACGGAAGCGAAGTACAAATACGATAAAAACTCTCCGAAGCTGAGCAGGGCGCCACAGGGACGTCGACTGGGAGACGAACGCCTAGAAGTCCTCGTAGTCTTGGTAGCGCTGAGCGAACTCACTTGCGTCGGCAGGAACTGAGCAGCAGAAGAGTATCCCCAAGAGGAAAAAGAGTAGAGTAGGCAAGAGTGAGTACACAACTTGTACTCAACAAATATAACACAAACTATGAGGCTCTAAGGTTGGCTGACTCAACTGCATTAGCTTTTAAGTCTTGGCAAAATTTTATTAAAGCTATTTACTACAAGTTGATGAATTACCATAAACCCAGTTACATAGTGATTAATCAAAATTAATCATGTTACTACTGAGAACCAAACCGAACCAATCCACCCGGGGAAACCTGCCTCGTCAAAGGAAGATAACCCCACTAATCAAAAGGAGGATCTGGGCCGCTCATGACCGTGAGCACGGCTAGTATACCAGTTTTACACTCTGCAGAGGTTGCACATCTTTACCCACAAGTCGTGAGCTACACTAGTTGTTCATCACACTTCCTTAGGTGAGATGACTAGCAAACTCACTACGAGGCCGTTACAAAGGACACATTGGTAAGGTGTAACCGCTAAGGAATCAGGCTCCGCAACGATGGTGACCCACCTCGAGGGGTACGCAGACCAAGCCTCGTAGCGCAGGGACCATTGAAGCTCACTACCCCTCCTGCCCCGTCGGTAAGTTACTCCCGAACCAAAATGACCTAATTAGTAAGCCATGACCGTCCCATTCCAGTCTTGTGGTTGCGCGGTTATCCCAGGCTGTCGCTCTAATGACGTACGGTCCTTATGGAGAGTAGCTAGCACATAACACAATGCGAGCCCCCTAAACCAAGTTTCTAGAAAAAACCAATTTTAACGAGACGTGAGCCACTCAAACGGGCCACTCCCAGAATTAAGTTGCATATACCATTAATCAATTTAATTAAAAAGGACCAAGTGTGTTATAGCGCGGCAACTAGCACAACTAACCAAAATGCAACCCAAAGGATATATATAAGGTAATAAAGTGGCTAGGAAAGTCCTTATAGGCATACAGTATTAAAATGCAGTATGTAAATGTATTTAAAGATGATAGGTGTTGTTCATGTTATACTTGCCTTCCTCGTACTGCTCCTGCTGCTGCTCAAACTAGTCGGAAGACGGCAGCTCCGGGTACTCGTACTGGGGCTCCTCAGATGGATCAACGTCTATTCACGAACACATAGCCAAAAACAATACACAACATAAACATACAAGCAAACAAGTGCAAACACTAAGAAACAGTACAACAATACATAAAAACAGCAAACAAAACTAAGCTAGAACTATTCTACGCGTTACAACGATCGCGTGGACATAAAGAACGCCTAAAACGGAGCTAAAACGCAAAATCTAGGCCAAAAACAAGTTCCAGGGACCTTTTTGTATGAAAACTGGAGTTCCAGGGGGTTTCTGGGCAAAACCGAGGACCAAAATGTAATTAAACATTAGTTCTAAGGTCTAACTCGCAAAAACAGCAGGCGCGGATGGCGGGTTCCATTTCTAAAGAGCTCAGGGGGTTGGGCGCTAATTTCTGGACTAAACTGCGAATACTTTTGACTAGAGGTGGACTGCGGGTTGAATAGGGAAAAACTGAGGGTCTCTTTAGAAAAAGAGCCAGGCCGAACCGGTGAGTTTTGTTCTGGGCTCTTGGATCTGGATCGGATGGTTCAGAATAGATTGGATCTGGATCTAATCCCACCCGTTGGTTTCTAATCGGGCGGCTCAGGGTAGTTGGGGGTGCGGGCGGCGGCGGAAGGCCGCCGGCGGCGAGCAGAGGCGGCGGAGGTTCACAGGAGATGGCCAATCTCGGTGCTCCGGGGCTTGTTTCCACTTGGGTTTGGGTCTGGGAGATGGTTCGCGACATGGGTAAACCACTGGAGCCAAAAGCGGGGTTCGGCAGGTGTCTGGGCGGCGTGAGCGATGGCGCAGGCGGCGAGCCTCGCCGGAGCGCGGCGTGCAGGGACCAAGGGGTGGCCTATGACTCCAAGATCTAGCGTAACCGAGGTAAAAGGTCAATGCGGTGCTCACCGGGGTCTGGGAACGAATAGCGTAGCCGTGCAGGAGGGCTGTCGACGTAGACTGGCGGCGGCGCACGGTCGGAGCTCGAGGTCTGGGCGCTGATGGGCTCCTCCGGGCGCCTGGATCCCTCGGGCTGGCTTGTGGTGCTCCTGCGAAGGTGCTAAGGAGGTTAGGGCGGACCAAGGACCACCGGCAGCGAGCAATTGCTCGAGTCGGCGATTACCTGTGGCGACGGGATCCGAGGAAATCCCGGTGCGGGTGTAGCTTAGAGTCGGGGTAGCGGGCTCGGGTAGTTGTGGACTCCGAAGCGAAGCTGCTGCGCGGGCAAGGGGGTGGCGGCGCAGCGTGGAGCGGCGTGGCCGTGGCGGCGGGGTGCCCTGTTCCGGGCGGAGGCAAGGCAGGGCGATGCGCTAGGGTTTGGGCGGCTGCGGCAGCGAGGTAGGGTCCGGAGGGGCGTCACGGTTTGGTTTAAAGGAAAACCAGGCGGGGATTTCGGCGTGGAGCAGCGGGATAACGATCCCTGCGTCCTCGCCGGTGATCTCGGGCGCGGCGTTGCGCTGCAGGGAGAAAGGAATGGGAAGGTGAAGCCGCTGACATGTGGGCCTGTGGGTCAGTGACAGAGCGAGCGGGTCGCGGGGCGCGCACGCGGGCTCCGTGCTGCTGCGTGGGTGAGAAGGCTGGGCCGCGCGGGGTGAGGGACGCCGGGCTGGCCCGAGCGGGGGGCGTGGGGGAGAAGTGGGCCGCGCGGAGGAGTAAGCGGGCCGGCTGGGGGGGTGGTCTGGGCTGCTGCGTGGGTGAGAAGGCTGAGCGGGATGGGCCACGGGAAATAGTGCGGGTTGGGCCAAGAAAGAGAAAAGAGCAGGCCGGGCTGGGTTGCTTTGGGTTTTGGGTTTTTCTCTTTTTCCTTCTCTTTTCTATTTCTAAACAACTCAACCCTATTTGAAATCAAATTCAAATTTGAATTCAACTCTAACACTCAAACAAAAAGAACAATGCACCAGCATTAATGCAACAAACATTTTTAACCCTATGATAAATTTTAATTACTTATGGAACAAAAATTAGATTAAATGCAAGACTAGACATATAAAACCTTAGAAAAATAAATAAAGCCAATTAAATTTATTAATAATTGCTAAAATTTAAATTAGGGTGTTACACTCGGTCGACCACACCCTTGAGCAGTGCGAAATGCTCAAGAAGTACTACAACTACGTCGCGCATCGCGACGAGGACAAGAAGAAGGATGCTGGGGACAAAGGTGGAGATGACGAGTTCCCCCCGGTGGAGAACGCCTTCTTCATCTGGAGGACCAACGACGAACATGACCCCTCGGCAGCGCAAGCGTGAGCGCCGGTAGGTCTTCTCCGTCACCAAGGCCACGCCATCCTACCTCGATTGGTCGAAGGATACCATTTCCTTTGGCCGCGAGGACCACCCCGACTACGTCCCGCACCCGGGACGGTACCCACTTGTTGTCGACCCCATCATCGGCAACACCCGCTTCTCCAAGGTGCTCATGGACGGAGGTAGCAGCCTCAACATCATGTACGCCCACACCTTGGAGCTCATGGGGATTGGATTGAACAAGCTTCGCCCCAGCAAGTCGCAATTTCATGGCGTTGCACCGGGGAGGCGAGTCCAACCCCTCGGCCAGATCGATCTACCCGTCTGCTTCGGCACGGCAGCAAACTTCCGCAAGGAAGTGCTCACCTTTGAGGTGGTGGGGTTTCGGGGATCCTATCACGCCATTCTTGGTCGTCCCTGTTATGCCAAGTTCATGGCCATCCCCAACTACACCTACCTCAAGTTGAAGATGCCGGGTCCGAACGGTGTCATCACCGTCGGCTCTTCGTTCGAGCACGCCTACGAGTGCGATATCGAGTGCGTTGAGCACGTGGAGGCTCAAGCGGAGGACGAGGCACTCGCAGCTACCCTCGACAAGATGGCAAGCGAGGCCTTGGACTCCACGCACAGACACGCAGGCAGCTTCGAACCCGCCGAGGGTATCAAGAAGGTGCCCCTCGACCCGAATCGCTCCGACGACAAGGCGTTGCAGGTCAGCGCCACCCTCCACAGCAAATAGGAAGTGGTGCTCGTCGACTTTGTCCGTGCCAACACAGACATCTTCGCGTGGAGCCCCTCGGACATGCCTGGCATACCGAGGGAGGTCGCCGAGCACTCCCTTGATATCCGACCCAACTCCAAGCCGGTGAAGCAGCGCCTGCGACGCTTCGACGAGCTCAAGCGCCGGGCGATCGGTGAGGAGCTGCAGAAACTTCTGGCTGCCAGATTCATCAAGGAAGTATTCCATCCCGAGTGGCTAGCGAATCCTGTATTAGT
This sequence comes from Panicum virgatum, assembly GCF_016808335.1. NCBI lineage: Eukaryota > Viridiplantae > Streptophyta > Magnoliopsida > Poales > Poaceae > Panicum > Panicum virgatum. The sequence continues at coordinate 63,155,796 of NC_053147.1, forward strand.
GAAGAAAAAGAATGGGAGCTGGCGGATGTGCGTAGACTACACTAGTTTAAATAAAGTATGTCCGAATGTTCCCTTTCCTTTGCCACGTATCGATCAAATTGTAGATTCAACTGTGAGATGTGAACTTTTATCCTTTCTTGATGCTTACTCCGGTTACCACCAAATCAAGATGAAAGAGTCCGACCAGCTCGCGACTTCTTTTATCACGCCTTTCAGCATGTACTGCTACGTCACGATGCCCTTTGGCCTCAGAAACGCAGGAGCTACATATCAGCGGTGTATGCTCCACATTTTCTGGGACCATCTCGAGCGTAACGTAGAGAGATATGTCGATGACATCGTTGTAAAATCCAGGAAGGCGGACGACCTGGTTGCCGATCTCAGGATCGCATTCGATTGCCTATGGGCTAAAGGGGTAAAACTCAACCCCGAGAAGTGCGTGTTCAGAGTCCCTCGAGGCATGCTCTTGGGCTTCATTGTCTCCCAGCGGGGCATCGAACCCAACCCTGAGAAAGTCTCGGCCATCACTCGGATAGGACCGATCCGAGACCTAAAGGGGGTATAGAGGGTCATGGGATGCCTAGCGTCCCTCAGCCGATTCATCTCGCGTCTCGGCGAGAAAGGCTTACCCCTGTATCGACTCCTGAGGAAAACCGAGCGCTTCACGTGGACCCCTGAAGCTCAGGAAGCCCTCGACAGGCTGATGGCATCGCTCACTCACGCCCCCATTCTCACGCCACCCGCGGATGGCGAACCCCTCTATCTGTACGTAGCCGCGACGACCCAAGTGGTCAGCGCGGTGGTCATTGTCGAAAGACAAGAGGAGGGCCATGCTCTGCCTATCCAACGGCCGGTGTACTACATCAGCGAGGTGTTGTCTGAAACTAAGACACACTATCCACAGATTCAGAAGCTGCTATATGCAGTGGTTTTGGCCCGGTGCAAGCTGCGCCACTACTTCGAGGCCCATCCCGTCACCGTGGTCTCGTCTTTCCCTCTGGGAGACATAGTCCGCAACAGGGAGGCCGAGGGTAGAATCGCCAAATGGTCCGTGGAGCTGATGGGAGAAACTCTCACCTACGCCCCCCCGCAAAGCAATCAAGTCCCAAGTCTTGGGTGACTTCGTGGCTGAGTGGACGGACACTCAGCTACCCCCACCACAAATCTAGGCTGAGTGTTGGACCATGTACTTCGACGGGTCGGTGATGAAAACCGGCGCCGGCACCGGCTTCCTCTTCATCTCACCCCTCAGAGACCACATGCGGTACGTGATACGCTTGCACTTCCCCGCGTCTAACAACATGGCGGAGTACGAGGCCCTCCTTAGTGGCCTCCGCATCGCCATCGAGCTCGGCGTCAAACGCCTCGATGTGCGCGGTGACTCTCAACTCGTCATCGATCAAGTGATGAAGGAGTCTAGCTGCCACGACCCAAAGATGGAGGCATACTGCAAAGCAGTACGCCACCTCGAAGACAAGTTCGACGGCCTAGAACCCAATCATGTCCCGCACAAGTACAACGAGGATGCCGACGAACTCGCCAAGATCGCGTCAGGGCGGACCAACGTCCCCCCGAACATTTTCACTCGCGACATCACCAAGCCTTCCGTCGAATTCAAGGATCCGGCGGAACCAGGCCCCTCGACCGCCTGGCCCTCTGGCAGGAACTCCCCAGCGGACGAGGCCGAGCCCATGGACATTGTCTTCGGGAGCTCCCCCACGAACGAGGCCGAAGCAATGGAAGTCGACGAGGCCCCCACTTCGCAAGATTGGCACGCCCAGTACCTCGACTGGATGATTTCAGGGGTCCTACCCTTGAACCGCGCTCAGGCGCGGCGCCTCGCTAGGCGGGCCAAGTCCTTCGTCCTAATCGACAACGAGTTGTACAAGCGCAGTCCCTCGGGCGTCCTGCAGCGATGCATCCCTATCCCCGAGGGCAAGGAGCTGATCCGCGACATCCACGCTGGCATCTGCGGTCATCATGTTGTGCCGCGCACCCTCGTGGGTAACGTGTTTTGGCAAGGTTTTTAATGGCCCACACCGCGGTCGCCGATGCCACCGACGTCATGCGGACCTGCGAGGGTTGCCAGTTCTACGCTCGAAAGACACACCTCCCGGCCCACGCTCTGCAGACCATCCCCATCACGTGGCCGTTTGCCGTGTGGGGACTGGACCTCGTCGGTCCACTGCAGAAGGCACCCGGGGGATTCACCCACTTGCTGATGGCAGTCGACAAATTCTCCAAGTGGATTGAGGCTCGACCCATCGGCAAGATTAAATCAGAGCAAGCCGTTCTATTCTTTACCAACATCCTCTTCAGGTTCGGGGTCCCGAACTCGATCATCACCGACAATGGCACCCAGTTCACGGGCAAGAAGTTCTTGGCGTTCTGCGACAGCTACCACATATGTGTGGACTGGTCGGTTGTGGAGTACCCACAGACGAACGGGCAAGTGGAGCGTGCCAATGGCATGATCCTCCAAAGACTGAAACCAAGGATCTTCAACAAGCTGACCAAGTTTGGTCGGAGGTGGCTCACAGAGCTACCCTCGGTTATTTGGAGCCTGAGAACGACCCCAAGCAGAGCCACGGGCTTTACCCCGTTCTTCCTCGTCTATGACGCCGAGGCCATACTCCCCACGGACCTAGAGTACGGGTCACCAAGGCTCAAAGCCTATCAAGAGCAGCAGAACCAGCGAGCCCGCGAGGACTCGCTGGATCAAGTGGTTGAGGCTCGAGACGTGGCACTCCTACACTTTGCGCGCTACCAGCAGTCTTTGCGAAGATATCAAGCGCAGAGAGTCCGGCGCCGAGACCTCAACAAAGGGGACTTGGTGCTGAGGCTTCGACAAGACAGCAGGGGCCGCCACAAGCTCTCACCACCGTGGGAAGGCCCATACATCATCGCCGAGGTGCTCAAGCCCGGCACGTACAAGCTGGCGAACGAAAACGGTGAAGTCTCACCAACGCTTGGAACATACAGCAGCTACGTCGCTTCTATCCTTAGAATTCCGAGCTACTTGTACATCGTTTGTACTCGCATTTTCGATTTCCCGAAATAATAAAGGAGTATGCTTTACTTGTTTATTTTTTGGGAACCTTCCGGACCCTCGGGGCCTCGGATGTGCACGAACACTGAGGTACGCTTGGCTTTACCCTCGGCAAAGCCAAACCTCCCTCGGGGGCTACTACGGGGGGAACCCCCGAACGTCCCCAAAAATCGCCAACATTTTTTCGAAAAATTTCCGTCTCTAAGCTTCTCGTACACTTGGAAAAAACGGACGCGAGGAGTAAGCAACTACGGTACGGGGCCGGCCGAGTCGTGGGGTCGCCTACACCTCCGGGATACTGCACCCACCTGACCACCCCATGCCTACGTCGCTTATGAACGCGAAATTCCTCACAGAAGTTTGTCTAAGTCGCATACGAGAACACGGAAGTAGAGTAAAGAAAACGAAGGCTCGAATACACAAGGCCTCGATGGGCCACACTGTTGATTTTAACGATAACAAATTTCTTAATTCATAGATACAATTACAAAGTGCAATTACAATAAGTACTAATTCATTACATGAGCTCTGAGGCCCAGTTTTCCTACAGGATATCATCCCCCCTCTGTGGATCTGCAACAGCATCGAACTCAGCTATCGGGGGGATGTCAGCTTCGAGCTTCCCGGCTAAGGCAGTAGCGAACTCCTCGGTGGCTGCGTCGGCGTCGTCCATGATAGCTGACGCAGCGTCCGCATCGGCGTCGTTGGGAACGACGTACCCCAACGACACCCTCTGGAGATCCATGATATAGTGTGTCGAGGCCACGGCGAGGGATCGCAGGACACCGAGGCAGAAGGTGCTCTTGGCATGCTCAGCGATCCAGCCACCTAGCGCTCGCAGGCGGCTGATTACCGAGCTACCAGAGACGGCGCCCTCCCCCTCGAGCTCCCGGCACACGCTCACGGCGGTTCGCTCCAGGTCAGCGTACTCCGCCTGCGCCGCCATGAGCACGGTGTTGACCGCCTCCTTCACCGCAGTCTCGTCTGCTACTTGCTGCCTCAGCTCTGATCAAAGAAACGAAGATAAGCTACGAAAGACTAGAACCCAACAACATCGAAATTTCGAGCACTCACCTACGATGTTCTTCGGCGCCTCTTCTCGCTGGACTTGGGCGGCCTCCTCGAGTGAAGACAAGGAGTTCTCCTTCTCCTTGAGGGTGGCCTCCGCATCCCGGAGGGCCACCTCCTTTTCCTCGAGGGCCTTGCCCTTCTCCTCGAGGGTCCCGGTGAGTGTGGCGATGGTTGCCTTCTCGCGCTGGAGCTCGGCCTCCTTGTCTTGGAGCTCCACCTCCTTGCGCTGGATCTCGGCTTTCCTCTGCTTGAGCGCCGTCCAGGTGCGCTGCAGCTCGGTGGTTTGTGCCTCGCCTTCCCGAGCCTTCTGCTCCGCTACGGCCCTCTGGACGTCACGCTCACCGGCGGCCCGCGCCACGCTCATCTTGGTGTTGGCGTCGATGTTCTAGAGCACCAGGCTAGCATTATGCTGACCAAGCCAGCACACTTGAGAGTACACCCTGGTCATCTCGGCGCTCTTCTTGCACGAGATGTCCCTCAGCTGCTGCAAGAGGAAAGGCGTGGGTAAAACAAATGAAATCAGGGCCAAAATACGAACGATTCCCAGGAAGGAGCCGCTTACCTGGCTGATATGGTAGTCTGTCGTCCGATGGAGCTCCAGGGCGCGATCTAGGTGGTTCAGGATCTGAGAGCCTGCCTCGATCTGTGCCTGCCTGACGGCCTCCTCCTCCTGCTCATCGTGGAGAAACTCCGGGGGGACCCCGGACTGGATGATCGCCCCGTGATGGGGCCCCTCGGATGTTCCCTCATCGAGCACCTCCGCGCAGGCCGACGTGAACTCAGCGATCTTGTCGGCGGCGCTCGCCGCAGCAACGGGGTCGATGTCTCTCGAATCCCCGAACTCCTCGCTACTGCCTGGCAGCTGCACCACCAGGATCACGCATTCTGTGGCCGCCTGCGTCGTCACCCCCGCAACGACACCCTCGTCCTGGGCCTCTGCGAGCACCAAGACGCAGGTTTCCTCCACCACCGGCTCCCTCGGCGCCGACTCCTCCTCTGCGACGCCCTCGACCCCAGCCCTCGAGGGCTCGGGGTTGAGGGTCTCCACCTCCGTTTGGCTGGCGGGGTGCTCCTGTGCATCCCCACCAGCTCCTTCCTCTGCGACTGGCCGGGCGGCGCTATCCGCGTCGCTCCGACCGGCCTCGACTTCGACGACCGGCCGGGCGGCGCCGTCTGCGCCGCCTCGGCCGGCCTCCCCCACGGCGTCAGCCGGAGCGGCTGCTTCAGCTCCACTCTGGCCAGCGTCACCCCCGTTCCCCGGCGCTCGAGCCTGTTGGGCCGCCTGGGCCCCTCGAGCCATGGCCTCCCGCAGCTTCGATGCCTCCACCACGATATCCACAATGGGCGGGGGCTGCGGCGCCTGCAGCGCCGAGTGCGGCGTGGCGCACGCCCCGGTCTTGAGGGCTTTGGTCGGCGCGAGCGGGGCTGCATCCTTGGCAACGGCCCCGGAGCTGGAAATCAGAGAAAAAAGGCTGAGGTTAGCAGGACTGGGGGATCGATTAAATGAACGCAATGAATAAGACCAGAAACACTTACCCAGACCGGGCGCTCATGCTGCGCTTGCCCGTGCCACTCCTTCGGGCCCGCGGCACGCTGACGCCCCTCGACAACTGATCCGAGGGTGTCATCCCTGGACCAGCCTGAGGCCTCGAGGCCGTCTGCGCGGGCGTTCCCGCGATCGCCGCGGACCCATCGCCGCCCATCGACATCGTGGGCGCGGGGACCCCCTCACCCGTCGCTGGCAGGGGCGACCTCCGCTCTGTCGTGGGCGTAGATGATCTGCCGCCCGCCACCGGCGTGAGTGACCTCCGCTCCGCCCCCGCGAGGGGCGGGTCCGCCGACAACCCCGGTGCGGGCCTCGCCTCACGCGGCGCCGCTGGCGCATTGTTGGCGCTCCTTAAGTACCCACTTTATCCCTTATTTATCCTTGATAATAGAATAAATTTAATATCAAAATCACTAACCGTCCTAACCCCGGCCTAATTATTGGTCATTTCACACTTGCACATATATTTTGGAGGAACTTCATTTTTGCAGGTTTTTGGCCTATTTTGAAGCATGAAATGACGAGGCCCGTGATCGAGCGCTAATACGAAGAAAGACGAAGGCCAAAGCCCAAAGGGAGGACCAAAGCCCATGTTGATTCGAAGCCCATTCATGCACATCAATCCTCCAAGAGAGCCCAAAGGACCAAGCCCATGAAGATGAGATCAAGATACTTCGGGATTAACCAAAGCAAATGAAGATTTAAGGAAGGATCCCTATCCTATCGTTTCCTCGAAGATATCTCTAAGTTAACGACGTCAAAAGGGGTGCAATCGTGAAGGACATAAACTCTAGAAGATGCGAGGAGTCTACACGCAAAAGATGAGACCGAGGCGAGGCCGAAAGGGGGTAGGCCGGCCGGCCTAGGCCCATGGGACCGGCCGGCCCAGACCGTTTTCGAGGCGGTTTGGCCTCCCCTTCGACCGGTGGCTTCCTCGGCTTATAAATAGCTTGCACCTTATTCAACTCGTGGCATCCATCCACCCAGAACTCGACGAAAACCTAGGGCCAACACCGGAGGGAGACGACGGCCGCTGCAAGTCTTCGAAGTTGTCTAGGAGATGGCTTAGGCCAACCCTAGCTGCCGTGGCCTCCCTGCGTGGTTGTGCCATGGCGGAGTTCATGAGCTAGTTGGATTCATCGATGGTGTGCACATGGCGGTGATGATCCAAACAAGTCTATTATGTGAGTAATGATAATCATGTCTTTCGAATCTATTAGCGACCATGTTCTCTCTTTCGATTTCGTTCTTCTCTTTGGGTTTGCTTCATCCTAGATCTATTATCGAGATAGATCGCTTAGCATGATCTTGTAGTCATGGTGGCTAGAGGTTCATGGCGGAACTACCAAAGGGGGTTCGACTTGCTTCAGGGTACTTTTGTCGAAAGGGGTGGCGTCGTGATAGGCCGTTGCCACTAAGTAGGTGGAGTATCGAGGGATCGGATTGGAGATTTTGGGTTTAAAGATGCTTTCGATTGAGATGCATGATTTATTCGCTCATTAGCTTGAACTACAACTAGATGACGATAGGCCTAGTCATATCTTTGGTTTCGCTATGATTAAGCCTATGCTCATGGATGAGATCAACCTTTACATATCACTCATATCTATTAAAGGTTTACCCTTTATATGCAATCAATGCTTCATGTTAGGATAGATCAATTAGATTAGATGGAAAACCTTAGGTAGTTCTTTGTCAATCCACGGATTGATAAACCTTGGGGGAATACTCTAAGGGAAAAGCTACACGAACCGTGCGCTTGCGGTATACAAATCGGGGTGCTAAGGAGCGTCAACAAGCTTTTTTGGCGCCGTTGCCGGGGATCGGCAACACGAACCCTAGGGCGATCTGTCTAGTTTTTGGACTAACCCTAATCTTATTATTGCATATATCCTGTGTTTCTTGTTTGTGTCCATGAATGCAGGTAAAACCCTAGACACAAAGTGATTGAGAAGTTCTCAACGTCTGTACTTTGACAAGTCCAATTTCACTCATGCAAGTTGATGGCTACGTGAAGACCCGCTCTTTAGTGGTAGGTGCTAACTTTTGTTAGTGGCCCAGCATCCGCTATCGAGTCCCCACTCCCCAAAGCAAAAGATGATAAATAAGGTACGCCGCCATGTCAATTGATTTTAAAGACTAATGTTTTTGGAAAAAAAATTATTTGTTCAAGCAATAGGTATGAAGCATGCCCACGAAGAAAATCGTGCGATCGGATCATCATCATCTCCAAAGTGTTACTATTGTAATGAATTTTTTGTCCAAGATCAGAGAAGTACCATGAGCAAATAATAGATTATTTTGAAGCTCCATCAAGTCAACTTTCCAACGCATCAAGAATTGTGAATTTTGGAGAACAGTGTGAAGAGTTATGGTAAAATCTTTCAACGTTGCGTGTTCTGAAATGTCTCGGGACAGAGCGTAGTGCCGGAGTAAAACGACCATAACTTCTTCATTCGGAGTCCGTTTAGGATCAATGACCACTCGTTGAAAAGGTAATTTCATAAGGCTTTCCATGGAGTAGAATTTTGGTACATGTTCTGTGCAGGATGATCAAGTAATTCAATGAAGAAGAGGCAGCAACAAACAATGGAGAAAGCGATGACGATGTCGCAAGATGTTTGGAGAACCTTGTGCACAAAAGTTGATGATTTGAAGTTGACCAACGCTAGAGGCAACAAAATTAGAGGAACCATGATGCCACCCATCTTCTCCATGGGATGCTCAAGAAGCTTCTAGTCGAGTGCAATCAAAGAAAGAGACCGCTCTGATCATCGACACAAAGCACGGGAGCCTCCTTCGATCCCGACACCTTAGGCAAAGCAAGAACCATGGAGACAGACCATTGGAGCCATGCTACTCGCTGGCGAATCAATGGTGATGACCTTGAAGCCAAGGATGCATAACAAGATGCTCCGAAGACCACAAGATCAAGATCATCGACATCTTCGGATCGATTCGTAAGAAGTCATTGTTATCATCGATATTCTGCTCAACCTCAGAAGCAAATAGCAGCATATTTTTGGATATTCAAAAGCTCCACGAAGTTCCCGTCCCAACGAATCAAGAACCAAGTCAATCGGAGATTCCTACAAGAGGGTATGGCCAAAACATCGAAGGTTGTGCACTCTGAAAATTTCTGGACAGCACGCAGCGCCAAAAGTGAAACGGGCATAACTCCCTCGTTTGGACTCCATTTAAAGCGAATGACCACTCGTTGGAAAGGTAATTTCATAAAATTTTCAATAGAGCTATATTTTGGTATATGTTCTGTTGAGTATACAAGAGATATTCCACGAAGAAGAGGCAGGAGCAACGTGATGAGAACAAGATAGAAAGAGATGACAATGACAACAATGAAGGGGAGCTTGGGCGATGTTTTCATCAAGCGTGCATGATAAAATTCAGAAGCTTGGAGCAGAGGAAGAACCCCAATGACATTAGCAAATGAAGGCACAAGCGGTCGACCTTCGACAAACGAGGATGTTGCAAACAAACCACGATGGATTACAAGAGCGCAACATTCAACACATGGAGACGTGAGAAGCAAATCATAACGGACCACGAGGAGTGCATCAAGATGACATCTCGCACAAAGCACCACGACTCCAATGAGTATGAAAAAGCTCTGAGGCTAAGGTATACATTGAATTCTCAAGCTTCTATTGGTTTTGTTGATAATCGTTAAAAATCTCATGCTCGAACCAATAGTCGGAATGAAAGTTTAAATTCTATGCCTTGTTCTTTTCATGATGATAGGCTAGAGTTTCTTGAGAAGGTTGATTTCATGCTTAAAGAACCTCTGCCTAATAATGAGCTCCGCGCTAAGCAAGAAACACATGTTGCATTTAATTACACCATGCCTTGTTGATGAAATATAATTGAGGATGTGATTATGTAGCATGTGTTTACAAATAATTGCAAATCTCGATCTTGCTTTGCGCTTGGTCAAGCTCATGACCCTAAAAGAGCACATGTCAGGAGAAGCCCCGAATTTCACTAACCATGCAGGACATGAAACTCAAATGATGAGGAGGGAAACTGTGCCCAAAATTTTGAACACCATCATCAACGTCTTCAAGTTTCAAGAACGGACGTCGCTAAGCCTCATAAATTTTGTGCACAAGTCCAGAGATTTACAATGCAAGAAAGTTGAATATTCAGGATCTCCATCAAGTCCTCGGTTCAACGCATCCATGATCGATACAATTGAAGACCCACGGGAGGAGCTATGTCCCAAACATCGGAGATGCACGTGCTGAAATCAGCACGGGGCAGATTGCAGTGACGGGAAAAAGGGGCATAACTCTCTCAATTGGAATGCGTTTTGGGCAAATGAAGACTTGTTGGAAAGAAGATTTCGTGCACCTTGCATTGGATCAATTGTTTGGTGCAATTCCGAATCTGGACAGAGAGGAAAATCCGTGAAAAGAAAGGTAGCGACGAAGGACAATAAAGAAGGAGGTGACCATGATGTGAGAGGCGATTGGGCAAGTTTTTCATTAAGCGTGATTGATCATGTCCAACATGGGAAGTGGAATAAGAGCTGCATGGAACACCTTCACCTCTTGCATGAAGGACCATGGCTTCGCATCAATGAGAAGGTATGTAAGAAAGTCGAGCTCTATGACTCTAAATGAAGCGTTTTGCGGGAGGCAACCCGATCTTTTATTTTATATATATTAATATGACCATCTACATTGCACTCTTTAATCGGAATATCAAGTAACATTGTACCATTGCTCTAACAAAAACCACAACTTCATGTTGTTCATTCTAAATGTTATTGAGGGAGCACTTTGTTATTTGATTTTGGGAAACTTGTAGACCTTTTTGTGTGCCTATTAGTGTTTAGAGTCTTTTTCTTTGTGTCCCTTTTAGAGAGATTTATGAAGCATTGTACCACCCTTTGATTCTAAACTTGTGGCTAGTTAACTTAGGCTAACTTTTTGTTTTGTTTTAGACCACCTCATCATGTCATATCATTTTGTTCACCCACCCCGTGTTGCATTGCATACCATGTTGTTCGCCTCACCTTTGCATTGCATTGCATGTTGCATTTTAAAAAAAAACTTTTCCTAAAAATATTGACTAGCCTCGCTTTTGAGATCCTAAAACCCTTAGGAAAACCACTCATAGAGCAATCCTAAAACCATAGGTTATATTTTTCATTCAAAAAAATCTAACTTTTGTTTCTCTCTAGTTTTTTTTTTAAAAAAACCACCTTAGATAGAATTTCTATACCCAACACTCTCTCTTCAAAATTTTTGTTTTAAGCAAAAAAAATATAGGAAACCCATAAACCTACTTCTAAAACCTTGTTAGCTCGGTTGCTTGGTCCTTTTTGATAAATAACATTTTCATTGACAAAAGCCTCACTTCTTATGAAGTGTCGCGAATGCTTTTTGTCACTCTTAGCAATTATTTTTGAATAAGCTAGTTGCGGAACAACATCGAAAAGTCCTTTCAACCTTGCTAACACTTGTTTTTGCTAACTTTGCATTTACATTTTGCATCCACCTCATTGTCCTCACTTTCATTTTGTTAGCTTGATCCTTCGGAAGAACTTTATTGATGAAAGCTTTCATATCCATGTTAATGCTTGACGTGAGCATTTTCCTTTTTACAATCTTGTGTAAACATTGTGTTTAGACATGATTGAAGACCATCATCAGTCAGTTTTATATACCAAGCTATGAGGTTGCATTTGGTTGGTTTATAAGCTTTGCAATGCGCTTTATTTTTTCTTGTGCTATGAAGGCCTATTGATCTTGGGATAGACATGGTGTTTTGACCTTGGTTAAATAAGTCTTTGTGGCTATGGAGAAGTTCGGCAACCTAGTTGTAAACATGGTGTTTAGAACTAGGTGTAAACATTGTCTTTGTTTATATATCTTCCTCTCATTTGCATTTACACTAGCACACACGTACACTCACTAGGTTTTTATTTATTTTTGCTAAGCTAGTTATGCCACAAATTGAGATCTTAGGAATGGTAGGTTTGTTGGCAATTATCTCTACTCCCGACTGTCACCTTGGGGGTAGATTGTGCACTTGAATTGTTTTGCAGGCATGACAAAGCGTTCCCATGAATTCGTGATCAAAGAAGAAATCAAATTCGTCAACATCTCCAAGGTTCGAAAGCAAGCCCTGATGTTTTCATCAAATTTTGCACATGGACAGAGATGTACAAGGAATAAAAAGTTTATATTCAGAAGCTCCATGAAATTCCCGTTCCAATGCATCCAAGATCAATGAATTTGAAGACCCGTACAAGGAGATATGGCAAAAACTTTGAACGCTGCGCGTTCTGAAATTCAAAACAGATTGCAGCGCTAGGATAAAATGGACATAACTGTCTTGTTCGGAATCAATTTTGGGCGAATAAGGACTTGTTGGAAAGAAAAATTTGTGCACTTCGTAATGGAGCAATGTTTCAGTATATGTTATGTTCTGGAAATTGAAAGAAAAATTCGTGAAGATGAGGCAGCAATGGGACAACGAAGAATTGAAGGAGACGACGACGATGAGAAGCAAGGATTGGGACCATGACTTAGTACAAGAAGAAGTTGAAGGAAATTGAGGCAACAAAGGTGAAGACACATTGAAGATGATATTCATACACATGATGGAAGGACTTCAAGAATTTCAAGATGGTCCATCTTCTCCTTTCACGCCTAGCATCATGCTAAGCATGGGGGAGGATTTCATGGACAAGGAAGAAAGATCTCATGGAGTAAGATAATCACGGTTGCCACAAGATGCTCATGATTCTTCTTCCATGCTTAGCACAATGCTTAAGTATGGGGGAGGCCGCGCTACACTTCATTACAAGCATCGAGAAGGACGGTAATTCTTCCTCAACTCTCTCTTTTTCTAAATGCTTGTACATATATGCCTTCAACCATAGATGCAACCTTTGTATATACATCTCAACCTATCACATGGCTTCTAGGAGGACAACCTAGTTTTATCTTTGTTTTCAATAAGTGTAGGAGCACCATCACTTTGCGCTCACCACATTGATACATTTTGGCAATGCCTTATGCTTATGGAAAAATGATGAAAGTTGCTGCTTTGTTTTACCTACGCTATGTTGTATATGACTTGACCATTTGCTCTCAATTAAATGGAATTAAAATGATTCAATACAAGCTCTTTTATTTGTGGAGGTTAAATGACTAAATTGTAAACCCACATATTCTATGTTGCTCTTTGATTTAAGTCTACCGATGACCTTACACCTTGTGATTGTATAAATTGAAAACTTAATTCCTATACTATCTACATTTGTGAATCTCTTGCAAAGTTCTACCTACCAAAGCCTATACATACATATTCTTTCATGATGAAACCTTTAGATTGCAAACTTATATTTTGATGAGTTGGATTAAGATTGATTTCTTTGGTATGAGACTAAGAAGCTGGTCATTCCGTTTTTTTTTGTGTAACCTTCTTTTTGCTAGCCTATTTATCCATGCATTGTGAGTTTCTACTTCGGGAATTTTGCAAACCTCGCTGGATATCCACCCTAAACCAAAAATATCTTTTTGTGATTACCTCCTTGACCACAACCCAATTTGAGTATGGATTATCATTTCGACGGAATCAAAAGAATCAAGAGCACCATATAAAGAAAAGTTTTGGGAGACAAGGCTCCCCGGAGATTCAAGAGGTTCTACGAAGAAGAAGGTGAATTTGAGATACTTACCCTAGCTAGTTGGTTCTCCCACTATTCATACTCGAGGACGAGCATTCGTTCAAGCATGGGGGGATGGCTGGGTAAGTATTCTATGTTATCAAAAGTTCTAAGGAGCAAAAAGAAAAATGAAAGAAAAATGAAAAAAAGGAGAAAAAAAGAAGAAAAAAAAAGAGAATAATAAAATGCTCCTTAGCTCTTTTTGGCTTCATTAATTTTCCAAGTTACTTTGAAGAATTATTCCATACTCAAATCTTCCAACCATATGCAATCCGATAACGAGAACTTCATTTGTGTCTCGGGATCATCCATTTGCCACTTGCACATGTCCACCTATCTAAATGTGTGTGTTTCATCTTTCTCCATCTCCAACATTATTTTCCAATGGCCCTTTTGACTAGTCTCAGTAAATCCAATAGATCTCTCTCTTAGTTTGACAATATTTCAGATATAATGTTTTGCTAGGATTGTTTTTACCTACCAAGCTCCACATAAGCCTTCCACTTTTATATATGAGTAGAATAGGTTGAAGACAATCTAATGTAGTCTTGAGCGACTTGATGAGATGAGTATTTCCATGATCTTTTGCAAGAGAACCTCACTTATGTTTGATATGCATTCTTTTGAAAACTCTTCACGATGAAACAAGGTAAAGGTTTGAAGTTCGCTTAAGTTTGAGAGCATTGCATTTATTTATTGTTGTGGCTTGTTCTTTAATTGCTAGTCTATCTTCCATAATGAAAAAGTAGCCGGTCACAACATGAACTTAAATGCTAAATACTTGAGAGAGCAATATGTCTTGTTATGTATGACTAAGTGCAGAGAGGACATTGAGGGGCAACGCTGATTTCTTTATAAGCAAAGCTCCTGGACTTACTCGAGGACGAGCAAGGTTTAAGCATGGGGGAATGTTGGCACTCCTTAAGTACCCACTTTATCCCTTATTTATCCTTGATAATGGCATGAATTTAATATCAAAATCACTAACCATCCTAACCCCGGCCTAATTATTGGTCATTTTCACACATGCACATATATTTTGGAGGAACTTCGTTTTTGCAGGTTTTTGGCCTATTTTGAAGCATGAAATGACGAGGCCCGTGATCGAGTGCTAACACGAAGAAAGACGAAGGCCAAAGGCCAAAGGGAGGACCAAAGCCCATGTTGATTCGAAGCCCATTCATGCACATCCATCCTCCAAGAGAGCCCAAAGGACCAAGCCCACGAAGATGAGATCAAGATACTTCGGGATTAAGCAAAGCAAATGAAGATTTAAGGAAGGATTCCCTATCCTATCGTTTCCTCGAAGATATCTCCAAGTTAACGACGTCAAAAGGGGTGCAATCATGAAGGACATAAACTCTAGAAGATGCGAGGAGTCTACACGCAAAAGATGAGACTGAGGCGAGCCCGAAAGGGTGTAGGCCGGCCGGCCTAAGCCCATGGGGCCGGCCAGCCCAGACCGTTTTCGAGGCGGTTTGGCCTCCCCTTCGACCGGTGGCTTCCTCGGCTTATAAATAGCTCGCACCTTATTCAACTCGTGGCATCCACCACCCAGAACTCAACGAAAACCTAGGGCCAAGACCGGAGGGAGGCGACGACCGCCGCAAGTCTTCGAAGTTGTCTAGGAGATAGCTTAGGCTAACCCTAGCCGCCATGGCCTCCCTGCGTGGTTGTGCCATGGCAGAGTTCATGAGCTAGTTGGATTCATCGATGGTGTGCACATGGCGGTGATGATCCAAACAAGTCTATTATGTGAGTAATGATAATCATGTCTTCCGAATCTATTAGCGACCATGTTCTTTCTTTCGATTTCGTTCTTCTCTTTGGGTTTGCTTCATCCTAGATCTATTATCGAGATAGATCGCTTAGCATGATCTTGTAGTCATGGTGGCTAGAGGTTCATGGCGGAACTACCAAAGGGGGTTCAACTTGCTTCAGGGTACTTTTGTCGAAAGGGGTGGCGTCGTGATAGGCCGTTGCCACTAAGTAGGTGGAGTATCGAGGGATCGGATTGGAGATTTTGGGTTTAAAGATGCTTTCGATTGAGATGCATGATTTATTCGCTCATTAGCTTGAACTACAACTAGATGACGATAGGCCTAGTCATATCTTTGGTTTCGCTATGATTAAGCCTATGCTCATGGATGAGATCAACCTTTACATATCACTCATATCTATTAAAGGTTTACCCTTTATATGCAATCAATGCTTCATGTTAGGATAGATCCATTAGATTAGATGGAAAACCTTAGGTAGTTCTTTGTCGATCCACGGATTGATAAATCTTAGGGGAATACTCTAAGGGTAAAGCTACACGAACCGTGCACTCGCGGTATACAAATCGGGGCGCTAAGTAGCGTCAACACGCATCCTCGTCGCCAGCCTCTTGATAGACCGGCGGGGAGTCCGCACCCGTTGCCGCCTCGTCCCCACCCGGGAGGTGGGCCTCGGCATCCGAGGCGTCGTCCTCCTCCTCACTCATGGACTCGGGTGTAGCGGGTCGTGGCTTCCCCTCCGCGCGTGCGATTTTGCACGCCTTGTCGTGCTTCTCCTTCCTCCTCCTTTTCCTGTCGGTGGCCGCCTCCGCCACTTCCTTCCGCTTCTTCACCGCCTCTGCGTGAAGGCGGTTGACCTCGCGTTCCTCCGGGATCGGAGGCCTCGAGGGGGTAGCACTTGCGGCTCACCCCCTGCAAAATGCAGTCAAATCAGAGTCAGGGAAGGGGAAAGGAATAACACAAATCAACAACGGGTTCAAATCGAGAATCACCACTGATATGTACCCCGGCTCGGGGCACATCTTGATCTCCCAGAGATCGTTTGCGTCGTCGGGGAACTCCACCACCGTGCTCCTGGCCCTCCGAGCAGCGATGCCTCGAGGGAGCAGCACCGTCGACGTCCTCGAGCCCGAGGCTGGGACCCTGGGGGTGAGGCCGAAAAATGGTAGGCTCCTCTCCGTCAGAGGAATCACCCTATGCTGGTGGAAGTTCGCGATGACGGCAACCGCCTTCAGCCCCTTCCTCGCAAGGTGCACCAGTGCCTCGGTGAGGACCTCGAGCCTGGCTTGGTGCGCAGGGGGAGACACCCCCCAATCCTACTTCACGGGCCTCTCCCGAAGCACCTTGTTAGTGAAGGCCGGGAGCTTGTTGCCAAAGTTACGCAGGTAGAACCACCCACGAGTCCACCCGGCGTTGTTCGTGGTCATCTTGTTCGGGATGTAGAGGTTCTTCCGGCTCGGGCGCAGGTGGAGCATCAGGCCTCCGGCGTGCGCGAATCTCTTTAGCTAGCACCGCATGTTGTCGACGAAGAGCTCGCTGCGGAACAGGTGGATCCACAGATCCCAGTGGGCTTCGATCCCCAAGTATCCCTCGCAGACGGCGACGAAGACCGCCGCCTGCGAGATGGAATTGGGGCCAAAGTTGTGCAGCTCTGCTCCATAGTGCTCGCACAAGGCCCGCATGAACCTGCTGACGGGGACGCCGAATCCCCGCTCGTGGAGACGCACGAGGCTCACAACATAGCCTTCGGGGGGATTCGGCTCGGTCTCCTCTGGCCGCGGGGAAATCCACGCTGGCCGCTCCGAGCTGATGTTCATTGGCAGTAGCCGCTCGGCGACCAGCTGCTCCAGAACTGCCTCTGTAGCGGTGGATTTCCCCCACGGCAGCGGCTCCCGGACATCCGACATGGCTTCGAACTACGGGGAGATGTGGGAAGGCAAGCTTTGTGGTGCCTAAGGTATGCTCTCGCTCTCTTTTTCTTCTTCCTCTCGCTCTTGGCTGTGGGCTCAGGATGCAGGGGAGGCGAAGAAGGCAAGGGAGATGAGGGCAAATGGCCAGGTGAGCCCAAACAGTCCCCCCTCTCTCGCTTTTATATCACCACGACGCGCGGATACGCCGCCATGGCCCGAATCCGCCGCATTCAATGCGGTAGATTTTGCCGTCGCTGACGGATGGGTCCCATGACTGCGGAGTCTCCCACACGCGCACTCAGCAATAACTGCAGCGCAGTAACCGACGGGCGCGGCGCGACTGTTGCGCTTTGCCATCCGTCAGCCAGCGCCCACGCCGCTTCGTCTACCCGAGGTAGCCGCCTGAAAAGGCGCGCCCGCACTACACCACACGAATCGGGCCACGTCACCCACGACCAGCGGAAGACCCGTGCACATGACCGGCGACTCCACGCCGTTTGCGAACCGTGACGGAATATTCCTTTCGGGGGCACTTCACCCTCGAGGGAACCTTATTCCGAGGCCTTACTGATCAGGGGTTCGAAGCCTAGCCCGTCGAGGGTTTGACAGGCGCCCCAGATCGCCAGAGTCAGGGACTGCATGTACGTGCCGTACAAGCTACCCTCGAACACGGAGTTCGAGACATCCTACGCATTGTTCAAGGCCAGTCGAGAGTGCCTAGCAGGTGGATCCCATCGAGGGAGAGCATCGAACCCTCGGACCCTATCGAATGGTCCCGAGCCCCACCTAGCGAACCTTTGCGAGCGCTTTATGTGATGTGTCCACGGACCACGAGCCGACCCTTATCGAACGGGGCACGGACGTCCACTTGAACTACCCAATAACAGCTCACCGAAGTAGCCATAGCTCGCGGCCCGGGCATGGGTAGCATGGTGCGCTTTACCCCTCCTCCCTGCGGAAGGGCGACGAGGGCCGTAACCAAAGTCGAGGGTTCCTTGAACACCTTTACGTAGGCCGGGGCTCGAGGGCTCCTCGCACACCGCGGCTCAGGCCGCACCCTCGAATGGGTCGATGACCGTCGATTGTGAAGTTCCATGTGTCTAACCGAAACTCCCACTCTTGACGCACGCCTGCCATATGGTTAAGCTGGACACTGGGTCGCTGTTCCAGCACGAAAAATGCCGAGGCCGGCTGAAAGAGTGCCGATGCCGGCTGAAAAAGACGCTGGACGGCCACCTCAGTAAAGCAACCAAGCGAGGCGACGTTTATAGCCCTTGGATGAGTACAAACACTCCTCCAAGGCCTCGGGGGCTACACCAGCGGGTGCGCTGACGCGCCCCCACGGAGGAAACTTCACACATTCGAGGACCGAAAATCTCCTGCAGGGGTGGCACCCACCCATACACTTTCGGTCGTCCTCTTCGCGAAGGAGAAGGAGACTTCATTGCTCTTTACAAACAAAGATTACAAAGGGCTACCGGCTTAAAGCCGTCAAGAAGTACAAACGCATTGCCACTTGCGTGGCAATTTTCCCTGTCTTGGGGAGGAGTGAGCGACGAAAAAGAGCACCGAGCCCCTGGCTGGCGCGACAGCCAGGCTGCTAGGGATTGCGAGGAACAGCCCCCAGACCGCACGGGTCCAGCGGGATACTCTCCTCGCAAGCTTTCTTCTAGCATCTCCTCCACCGAAGACCCTGCGGGGGGTCAAGCTGGCGGACAGCACCAAACCTTGTCGCCAGTGGGGACGATGCGAAGAACAGCCACCAAACCTGGCACCAACGCCATGGTCAGGCGTCTCCATCCCCCTTCCGGCTAGGGGACATCACAGAAGCAGGACCCCACGGGCCCGATGCTCTTCTGCTGATCCCACTGAAGCTGAGAGATGGTGCGCACGCCCTCTCCGGCTTTCCCCTGCCGCTCGCAAGCATTCTTCTAACATCAAAGCCTTAAAAAGCCAGGCCACCCCATCTGGGGGCCGGTCATGAAAGGCAAAGGAAAACATTACATGACTTGGGCGATGTTATGAGTAAGAGCAGGGAAGTTGGAGAAGAAAGGGAGTCCCTCGACCCCTATTTATAGCTGCGTCGGGCGCCAAGCTCCAAGCCTGTCGAAGGGCGAAAGCTTGGACCGCCCGTGACGGCACGACTCTTCACAAACGAGAGATACCCTCGGTTACCATTCTGAGACATGACGGGGCAAGGCAAAGCTGAGCCCTTGGACGCTGAGCGGCGCAGCATCGGTGCTGGCCGACTGTCCTCGAACGGCGCATCGCAAGGCGACCAGGGAAAGCAGGGCCAAGACCCTGAGCTCAGGACAGCATGGCAAACGCACCAGCTGCAGAGCAGCAGGCGCCATCGTGGCCCTGACCCGCTCAGCACGCTAACGCGTCTTGTCCCCGAAACGAAACAAAAAGGGGCGCGCGCCTCGAAATACTCTCTTCACAGGTGCACTACCCCGACCGACGAGTTGTCACATCTGCTGGGCCGGCACCCAGGTGCGCCTGGCGGAGTGCAGCATCGATCGATCACGTCAAGGGGTAAAATCGCCGAAATACCCTTTGGTCGAATCCCTTGACTCGACCAAAGTCTTGGGGGCTACTGTCGGGGACCACGATTAGGGACACCCTAATCGGGGTACTAAAGTCACCCTAAAAACTCAAACACATGTTAGGCGACTGAGCCCACGAAGTCCCACGGCCTCCTTCCAATCTAGAAGAAAGGAAAGGACTCAAAGAAGCCCAGCATGCGGCCCATCCACACCCTCCTTGGACTCGCGGGGTGATCTCCGTCTCGCTCGAGGACTCCCATCAAGACCCTCGACTGCGCCCCGCGTCTCCGCCTCGCTCGAGGGTAGCGAACCTACCCTCGAGCAGGGCGAATCATCTCCGCCTCGCTCGAGGCCACCCTTCGACGCAAAGAACAAACGGCCCTGCCGCTCACCCGCCCGTTGTACGGAGACATTAAATGCCAACCACTCCTCCACAGAGCCCAGGATAGACGGCATCAGGCCGCCATTCCCCACAGTGGCTGTGACCGGAGTCCCGTCCGCCAACTCCGGTCACTGTTCCGCCATCCCGGACGCTGTGGCGGGACTGTGGGAACCTGCGACGCGGGACGAGATGGGCTCGGCACAGCTCCCGTTACTATTCTGCCAACTCCGGCTGTCTGGACTCCACCTCACCACATGTATGGCCCCGGACCCGCCCCCCTGCTCGGGAAGGGGTCCGGTGTCGCCACGTGCCCCTCAAGGAGGGACGCTCAGCACTAGCAGCCGGAGGCCCGGACCTCCCCCCTCGAGGGGTCCGGGATCCCCATGTGACTCCTGGACCTCCTTAGTGCACACGCCAGCAGTCCGCCCAGGGGGGTCCGGGATCGCCACGTGCTCCGTTACCACTGGCGCTCATATATATGCAAGACCCTGGCCTGCGGGGCCCACGGAACGCCACCACGCCACGTTTGGAAGACTGTACACCCTACAGCAACGACCACGCCGCCTGCTGGGGCTGGCAGGGCGCCGGCGCGATCTCCGCAAGACCAATGACAATACCCAGGACAACTGCCACACCCGACGCCATGCCCCACAGTGTACTTCCCACAGTGTTCGACCACTGCACCCCCGCGATTCGGGGAAAAGACGACGACTTCCACGATCACCTGTACATTATACACCGTCCCTCCTTATAACTATAAAAGGAGGAGGCAGGCTTCCTTTCAAGGGGGACGTTGGCTATCATCGTCACACAATCTGACCACTCGATAGAACACAACGCTCAGCACCCGATATTGGCACTCGCTTCAATCAACTTCACCTCTAGCAGAGACTTGGGAGCTTCCCTCCCTCTCTCGCCTCGCCTGTACCCCCTACTACAGGCACCTCCGGTGCAAGATAATACAGTGCCCTCACACACCCCCTTGCTGGACGTACGGCCCCGGGGCCGGAACCAGGATAAACCCGTGTGTTACTGTGTTGCCTCTTACATCAACATCTGGGACGAGGAAACACGCAGCATTACTAGTTGGGGTCTCGACCGCCGGGTCAGGACACCGACAATCCTTAAATCAAACGAAAACATGAGAAATGGGAACACCTTCTACCTCAATTCGAACACCACCTCCCCATTCCTTCACTACATCCACCACCTGAGACTCATCGTCGCCCTCTTCCTCTCCAGGAACCGTGCGACACGGGCAGTGAATCGATCAAATCACTCCCTCCTCCGCGCACCTACAGTGAGGTTTGTTTGTGCAAGATGTTTTGTAGCTGCAAATAGCTGCATGATAGTTATTGAATGTAGCAGTATCATGATTTCCTGACCTTGAGAACCGATACCATTTTTTGATGGGCAAAGTAGGTGTTGGATTGGAGTGTTCATTTTCTTATTGATCCATACCAACGTCCGTAGTTTACCCCTTTGACACTAATCTTAGTGTCTGTCCAACTCGAGTTGTAGATGGCAACTGTACCTCATTTAAATTTAGTGTTATATCAGAATGTGTGTGTATTCTTCAAGCTTTGGAAATGCATTTTGTTGCATTTTTGCTTGGATACTTACACATTGACTGGTTTCCCTTTATCCAGGGAGCATTTTGTTTCAGTGGTGTGCAAGCTTTGTTGATTGGAGTTCGCAATAGGAGGCTTTGCGGGGAAGGTGAGCAATCTGAAAGAATATTCATCCTTTTTGTTTTGTCTGTGTGTAGCATGCAGATGTTAGCCTTAGATGTGTTAGTGTTTTCTTTTGATAGAAAATTATTTTTGTTCTTTGGTCAGACGCATCGTGAAAGAGGAAGATAAGCTTGATTTCAAAGGTGGAAGTGTGTGCATATCATAATAACCAAAGAGGGTTGGGATCAGAAGATTGCAGAAGCAAACAGAGATGGGAAAACCGTAAGTAAAACTCCAAGGTAGGGATGTAAATGGTACGGATATTTCCTGACTGTATTCGAATTCGATCCGATCTGGAAGGGTTTTTATCCGTCCGTATCCGTTTCCGAGTATTCAATATCCGTATCCGAATACTCAAAAGTTATATTTTTATGATGTCGACATCTATTGCAATCTTATCCGGCAAAAACTAGCACTATCCGTATTCGACTCCGTATTCGAACAAAAATATGAAAACAAATACGATATCAGTAATATCCGTCTGTATCCGATCCGTAGATGCCCTTTGTGTCTTGTGATGTTTGTTATGCATTACTTTTTTGTTCAATAAATTATCCTACACAAATTGTCTACTATCATGCCCAATTCAAAAAACTAAACACTTGTGATGTGTAGGAGTTGTTGTTATAAGGAGATTAAAATCTTGATTGCATAATGAATCATAATAGATTGTCCACAAAAAATGATTTTCTGCTAGTTTTTGTTGTCTGAAATATTAACTTTGAACTTACTATTTGTAAGAGCTATCTTTGGGGGATTTTCAGCTTTTATTTTGCTCTCATGTAAGGTCACTTAGTCATGTGAACTAACATATAAGGATTGACGATGCAACTTCTACAGTTATATTTCTTAGACATCAAATTCTTTTTGTAGGTTGTGGCAAATTTCAGCGCTTCCTAGTGTGGACCATGTCGTGTCATTGCTCCGGTTTATGCTGAGATGTCAAAGACTTATCCTCAACTCATGTTCTTGACAATAGATGTTGATGACCTGATGGTAATCTAATATTTACTTGTGTCAAATCATCAATTTGTTGAATTAACATGGCTTCAGCTTCTTTATGATCGAGTAATGCATATACTCTCTGATGTTATTATCCGCCTCTTGATCTTTGTTAGCATTAGGGGTTGTTTGTTCACAGGGACAAAGCCTTTGCCGTGTACTGTTTTGGTCCGTGACAAAAAATAACACTCGGTAAAATTTGAATTGAAAAAAACCTGAACCAAATGGCAAAAAAAAAATTAATCAGGGAAGGGCCTCATCAGCCAGCGCCCGCTCGTCTCCATCACAAGTCGCGGCATTTTTCGTGCAATATTCGTGCGCTACGCGGCCGGCAGATTTAAACCCGCAATCTCCCCTCGCGTGTAACCTACTCTACCAATGCACCACATTCTTATTTGTGTAAATTGCTTGTTTGAGACCCTAAACGAAGTCAAAAGTTATCAACTAAAGAGTTTCATAACTTTTCGATATCTACAATTTTCATTTTAGTTGTTTTCCCAACCGAGATCATTTACAAAAATTGAATTTCACTTTGCCGTGTGACCAAGCCTAATCATTTGCCGTGGGCCTTGATCTAGCACACAACAAAACCTTTTTTTTCATGTTTTTGCTCCCTTCTTCTTCTTTTTCTGTTCTTCTAAATGATTACGATGCAGTTTGAAAATACCTTGTCACATTCACTCAACTATTTTATGCAGCTATAGATCAAATTCAATTTATATTAATTTTGTAATTGCATTTGATGTATTAAAATTATCAAACGGTTCCAAAACATTACCAAAATTGTAAACTCTGGTTTTTAGAAGGTGAGCTGAACGCCAGGGGCGGACGGTCCGCCCCTCCTTGAAGTTTTTTGGTCAGAGTTACAAGTATTTCTGGTGGGTTTCGAAAGTTGAACTGCGGACGGTCCGACCTTAGGGGGTGGACATTCCACTTGCTCGGATGTCCGAACTTCACTGCAGAAAGTTTGGATGTCCGAATGTCTTTACAGACGGACGGTCCACCCAGGTATAGCGGACGGTCCACCCCTCCTTGAAGTTTTTTAGTTAGACACAAGTGTTTCTGGTGTGTGTCGAAAGTTGAACTACAGATGGTCCGGCCTTAGGGGGAGGACAGTCCGCTAGCTCGGACGTCCGAACTTCACTACAGAAGGTGAAGGTTCGGATGTCCGAATGTCTTTAC
This sequence comes from Panicum virgatum, assembly GCF_016808335.1. Classification (NCBI taxonomy): domain Eukaryota; kingdom Viridiplantae; phylum Streptophyta; class Magnoliopsida; order Poales; family Poaceae; genus Panicum; species Panicum virgatum. The sequence continues at coordinate 63,179,694 of NC_053147.1, forward strand.
AAACGGACGGTCCGCCGGCCACTAACCGGTTTAGCCAGAAACATTTTCTTCTCTGAGTGTTCGGGGTATTTTTTCCATAACGAGTTTTAATAAATTTGTTCGAATGTACTTTTAAATTATTTTATCAAATACACTCAATACACCGTTCATATTTAATGCTTCAGCAAAAAAATATTCCATTATTTCATGTACTATTTGTTCAAATTTAATTTGTATCAATTTCGAATCTATAATTACAAAAAAATAAAATTATCAAAAACCAAATTAACCAAAATTTGACATGAAACAATTATAATGTATATTGGCTATACAAAAAATTTTGAAGTCAAATATCAATCCGATCATCACTTTGACTCCAAATTTTAACGAATTGTTCACGACTCTCTAGAACTTCTATGGAGATACTTCGATTTGTAAGCAACACTTTTGCGAAACCTTTCCAATTTTTTACCACAACCTCCACATATGATATCATGATAACGTAACAAATCTCATGATTTTAGACTTTATTTGCTTTTTATAGAATAAAAACTATCCAACCACACGTTCGTGGTCATGTTTCGTGAACAAGATGTCCCAATTTTCCTTTGAATTATTCCACAATGCCTTACATTGGACTCAATAACATGAATATTATTTTTCCATTAATTATATTACATTATTTGAATCACTTGTAGTTCATATTTTAGTTATCCCCAAAAAATTCTTTTAATCTAATAAATTAATAAAATATAGCAACTAAATTTTAACATGGAGTACCACATATAGTATGTAGGCAGCAGAAAAAGTTTGGGGGTAGAGGAGAATTTTTTTTTGATTTAGTTTCTCAAGTGTCAAAAAAGACACTCGGCAAGCTCCTTCTTAACCGAGTACACCAAAGAAGGCACTCAGCAAACAACTAATGTTCGACGCTTGGCTCGACGGCCATGTGCACGTAGTGAGCACGTGCCAATGTTTGCCGAGTGCTCTGTAGGTGGCACTCGGCAAATACATTATTTGCCGAGTGCCTTTTTTCTGCACTCGGCAAATGCGTTATTTGCCGAGTGCTACCTGTTTGCCATGTGTTTTTGTGGCACACTCGGTAATTGGCCTGTTTGCAAGTGTTCGAGAAAATGCTCTCAGCAAATATAAATGCACTCGACAAATATGGGTTTTCTGCTAGTGCCCTTTTATGATACCCACAACAAGAGTTTATTCTAGTAGGTCCATTTGTAAGCCAACCACAATACTGTGCAGATCGATGACACCCACGCGAATTGAGTATGAAAAAGGTTGCCATGCATGGATCGGACACAACACGCCACTAATGCAAGGTTGTGTGTAGGACACTTGTAATTCCGTTGGTTGCAAGAGGATACAAGAACTAAAGCTCATCAGCCGTCCTTATCATTTTTATCTACCAAGAAAAATAAAATGAAGAAGCAGCTCATCAGCCGCGAAATGTGCTCGGCATTTTCCACGAGCATATAAAGTTTGCACATTTTCCCCTTCTCGTAGCTCAAAGGCTCCACCACTCAACAAACAAACACTATACATTTTGCATCATCTCTACAGTACCATGCAGCATGATTAAAGCCTCATTTGTTTTTTTAGTTTAAATCATAAGTTCCGTCACATCGCATATTTAAGCACCAATTAGAGCACTAAACATAGATTTATTACAAATCCAATTTCATAAATAGTGTTAATCACGAGACGAATCTATCTTACTATTACTAATTGGAGGCTCCAAAGGAGCCTCCACATGAAGCCACCTAGGATTTTAGGTGGATACTCTAAAAAATAGAAAAATCTTATAAATTCTCACAAAAATTAGAAACATCCAACCATCAATCCAATAACTCTAATTATAATAACCACCAGATGTGTTATTTTCTATTAAATTACCCACCTCTGTCATTACGAAAATAGACTAAAGTAACCCCCTAAACATGTATCCAAATTACCCACCTTTGCCGTTATAGTAAAAATCTAAAGTAACCCCTTAATTTTTGTGTAAATTACCCACCTATGCCATTATAAAAATAATATAAATACTCTCCTAAATTTGCATATAAATTATCCAATTATATCATTATTATTACAAGTTAAATTACTCATAAATCTGAATCTAAATTATACAATTATGACAATATATTAAAGTGCAACAATATAAAATTCTAAATTACTATTTCTATCAGTATTAATATATTATTAATATTATTATTTATATAAAAATGCTACCCATGATATATGTCATCATATATTCATGTATGATGGAATAGATAAGAATACCAATTCACAAACAAATAGTTCAACTAAACATATATTAAATACACATGGAGGTGATGTAAAATAAAATCTATTATATCTACATAATGATAAATATATATTTTAGAGTATGCATTAGAATATTTAATAGATGAAATGAAATATACTGGTGCAAACTAACCTCTTCGTGCAAACCGAGCAAACTTCAATCTGAGCCACCGGATCAACATCCAAGGGGAGGCGCAGAGGGAGTGGAAGGGGGGATTTGTAAAAGTGTGATTACCCAATGCAAGGGGAGGCGGGCGGTTAATTGTAAAATTACTCAATCCCCACGTCCCTTGGATGTTAATCTGGTGGTCCAAATTGTAGTTTAAACTATTTGCTTGGTTTGCACCTGATATGTTTCCTAGATGAAAATTGTGTGAGATAGATAATTATAATTATTGACCTCATTCTTATATTAATTCTAATTAGCCGTGCGGGAGCACGGGTTGATAGACTAGTTAAACCTAATTAATCCAAAATTTGACCACTAATTGCTACAATAAGAATTCACTAATTGTGCATTAATTATACTTAATAGATTCATCTAGAGCTCTAATTGCAACTTATGCAGTTAGTTTTATATTAAGTTGACATCTGAATATTTGAATTGACATCTGAATATTCGATGTGACAGCTACTTAAAAACCAAACGAGACCTAAAGACTCTCATTCTAACTGTTAGGATTAATTAGATTAATTAATTAGTGATCAATAGGATAATCATGTCATTAGCAACTGTAATGACTTGACACCCTTTCAGAAGTTACGTTAGACACAAGACACCCTTTGGGGCAACAGGCACCCCTTCAGCCATGGCAACTGCCCTCTGGCTTGTATATATACTTTTTACTATACACAATCAAGAGATCGATCATTCATTCGTCAACCACTTGCAATACGTTATCACGCACGCACGCTCGGTCGCACCACTAACGCTACAGGCAAGGAACGAGAAGACGCCGGAGACCTCGCCGGACTTCTGCAAGGTAACCACTGATGGCGAACGCCACTGCTCCCTCCATGAACGCGATGGTGGATACCATCACCGACGCAGTTGAGACCGCAATCGCCCGCAGCAACGCCCCCAGTGGCCCTCCCCGCTTCATGCTGCAGAGCGCCGTCCGCCGGGCACTGCGCGACATCAATGAACATCGCACCCCGCTTCGCCGCTCCAATGGAGTTCTCACGGCAGACAGCGCTCGACGTTCGTCGCCGCGCACTCCATCGCTGCAGTTCGCCCTAGGCACTGGCCCGACGCATGGCGCGGCCATGTTCGTCAGGCGCCTGGGCGCTCCGCCGTCGTTGCTGCCAAGACCCCCGACGCCTCACCCGTCAGCTCTGCCGAGACCGTCACCGTCGATGACGATGATGCTGCCACCGGTGTCGTCCGCAGTCGCTGCACCATGGAACGAAGGAGGTGGAACCATGGCTGGACGCCGAGGCACTCCTCTGGCCTCCAACAGCAACGCCGGGGCGGAGGCTTGGCCTCCGGGATTCGCATACGACCTTGACGTCGCACTCCCGCCCCCGCCCCCGCTGCCTCGTGGCTCCTCCTACACTGACGCGGCGGCAAATCGGCTGCGCAGGGGCGCCCTTCCGCCGGGAACGGCTCTTGGCACCGGATTCGCTTCTTCCCCGACCCCGGGGGAGGCGGCTCCGCACCTCTGAGTGCCACCGGAACGGTCGGCGGGGACGGATCCGCCACGCCACGGCTTGCAGCGACGATTCTAATGGACCGAAGCTCGCCGGGGACGGGCGGCCCTGCTCTGTTGGCCGGCCTCCATGGCCGGGTTTTGTGCTCGCCATGAGAGGAAGAAGGGGAAAGGGGATTGGAGACTTGGAGGCAAGGAGGGACGGCGGCTTGGCAACGGCGGTGGCCTGGCGACGTCGGCGGGTGGCGACGGCGGCGGCCGGAGCAACCCACGGCGGCGGCGGCTCGGCACAGGGGGCGGTTAGGGTCCTCAAACCCTAACCGTCGCCCTTTTATAGGCCACCAACGATACTGGGCTGGGCCGGCCGAGTGCGCCTGGGCCGCTTGGCCTGCTGGGCTGCGCGCCTGGCCGATAGGCGGGCTGGGCCGTGCCTGGTGGCCGGGTGGGCCGGTCAAACGCGCCGCCTCTGACTGCCTTCTTCTTTTATTTTATTTTTTAGTTTTAACAGCATTATTAGTCTAATTAGCATCTGATTTAGCTAATTTGTTATCTTGTGAGACTTATCTACTTAAATTGTATTATATGCTGATTGCTCTGTACTATTGTACTTGTATTTGTATATATATTTGTGGATTAATTATATATATATTGCAATTAAATATTCTATGAGAGTATTTTTTTTGTGCGATCATATTTATTTTTGCACTATACACATAGTATTTTGTGTTCTTTTCTAGTAAATATATTGGTGCAAATAATTCCCACTGTTTTTCACACCTCGTACTTGTTTATATTGTCTCTACATCATAGAATCTTGTATGTTTGTGCCCCAAACTTTTAGCACTACATACAAGTTAACTAGAGCAATTCCAACGTTTGTTCATTAAATTGTACATATACTATTGCCTTAAATATTACAACATTCTCATGTTTGCTTTAATTTACCTTATGGTAAATTTATTAGTCCATAATTGTCCACGTAGGACCATGGCCACTAAGGAGTTCGAGGAACTCGCATTAGATGGCAGTAATTACCCTACATGGGCTTCTGATATCGAGATAGCGCTTGCATCTCGTGGACTTTTGGCCACAATAGAGCCTGCCCAAGCTGGAGTTGTCCTCCAAGACAAGCAAGTCTATACTGCTTTGGCCTTACTACGATTTTATATTCATAAGGATCTCAAAGCTGAATACCTTATGACTAAGAATCCTCGTGAATTATGGGACTCTCTGAAAGAGCGCTATGAGCAGCAAAAGGAACTCATTTGGCCTGAGGCCAATCATGAATGGAATCACTTACGTCTCCAAGATTTTAAATCTGTGCCGGACTATAATCATGCTGTTCATAAAATTTGCTCTAAATTGAAGTTTTGCGAAAAAGAGCCAACGGATGCAGATAAGATAGAGAAAACACTCTCTACTATGCTTCCGTCTGATCGTGTATTGCAACAGCAATACCGGGTCAAGAATTATCAAGTTTATTCTCAGCTTATTCATACATTGACTCAGGCCAAAAAACATGCCGAACTTCTTATGAAGAATCATCATAAGCACCCGGTTGGTTCGGCACCTTTACCTGAGGTTCACAATATACAGAAAAATGCTAAGAATAAAAAGTTCAATGGAACTACTCCAAAGAATAAATTTGGTAAACGCAAACATAATAAGGGGCAGAGACCGAATTCATACAAGAGGAACAAAGACAATGCGAGATCCAAAAATGACAACAAGTGTCATAGATGTGGTGACTTCTCGCATTTTTCTAAGAATTGTAGTGCTCCAAAGCATTTGGTTGCTTTGTACCAAAAGTCATTGAAAGAGAGCAAGCACCCAAGAGGAACAAGATATGAGACACACTTCAATCTTGCATCCGAGATTGTCAAGGATAAGGGTTGTTCACACAAGGAACCAAAAGAACAAGAGAACAACAACACTCTTCACATTGAAGAGAAAATTCCATCGACAGACAACATACTCATAGACTTCGGTTCTAGAGATATGTTTGGCGATATGGACTAATTTTGGTCCATCACTTGATATCAGATTGCACTTATGTTGTAATATATTTGAGTTGGCAATAGTTACCTTTCATTGTATTATTTGTTTTACTTACTAATTGCTTACATAAGTTATTTGTTTGTACATACCCATAAATATTGTAATATCATACTCTTATTTTATTCAATATTATATGCATGCGTCTATATGTTATAATATTAAATTATATTATATTATTATTTTACATATAGATGTCTATTGACTGCAATCCAAAAGAGGAAGAGTTATGCCTTGTGGACTCTTGTACCACAAACTCTATACTTAGGGAGATCAAATATTTCCAAACTCTTACAAAAAAAAGAGGGAAATATTATGACTATTGCTGGTCGTGATGCATTAATAGTTGGCTCTGGACAAGCCACTATTACTCTCCCTATGGGTACACAGATTACGATAGAGGATGCCTTGTTGTATCCTGATTCGACTCGTACCCTTTTAAGTTATAGAGATATCCGTAAGAATGGTTTTCATGTAGAAACACATGAAGACAATAAAGAGGAATTCCTTCTCTTTACTAAACTTACGAGATTTGGCAAACAAATCTGCGAAAAAATTTCTTCACTCCAAACTGGATTGTACTTTACATACATAAAGCCTATAGAACATGTTGCTTATAAGATAATTTTCCAAAACATCGATAAATTCCAGAATTGGCATGATCGACTAGGGCGTCCAGGACTAGGGATGATGAGGAAAATTATTAGCAATTCAATTGGTCATGATATGGAAAACACAAAGTTTCCCAGAATAAAGATTTTTGTTGCACTGCTTGTGCAACTGGAAAATTAATTTTAAGACCATCATATCTTAAAATTAGAGCTGAACCATTAAAATTCCTTGAAAGGATTCAATGAGATATTTGTGGTCCGATTCAACCATTATCGGGAACATTCAGATACTTCATGGTATTGATAGACGCATCTACTAGATGGTCTCATGTGTCCCTTTTATCGACACGCAACCATGCTTTCGCTAAGATAATGGCTCAACTTATTAAGTTGAAGGCTAATTATCCTGAACATCGGATTCAAACTATCCGAATGGACAATGCTGCTGAATTTTCATCCTGTGTATTTAATGATTATTGCATGGCATTGGGAATTCAGGTCCAACACTCGGTTCCATATGTCCATACTCAAAATGGTTTGGCTGAATCATTGATTAAACGAATCAAGCTCATTGTAAGACCATTACTAATGAATTGCAAATTGCCTACATCGTGTTGGGGTCATGCAGTTCTGCACGCTGCCGATTTGATCCAACTACGACCAACTGCATATCACGAAACCTCCCCATTGCAGTTAGTGTGTGGAAATCCTCCGAGTATTTCCCATTTGCGTAAGTTTGGGTGCGCTGTATACGTACCCATCTCACCACGTCAGTGAACATCGATGGGCCCTCACAGAAAACTGGGGATCTATGTTGGATATTCATCTCCGTCCATCATTAAGTATTTAGAACCTTTGACTGGGGATCTATTTCCTGCCCGCTTCGCTGACTGTATTTTTAATGAGGATCATTTCCCGGCATTAGGGGGAGAATTGTACCCAAAAAAATGCCAGGAAATTAATTGGAATGCTGAAGGCGTTTCATTCTCTGATCCACGTACTACAGAAACAGAACTACAAGTTCAAAGAATTATTGATTTACAAAATATTGCAAACAACCTGCCAGACGCTTTTGCTGATTATAAAGGTGTCACAAAGTCAATATATCCTTCAAGGAACGTGCCTGAGAGAGTGGAGGTACCTAATAAAACCATTCAACCCCAAACTGGAAACAAGAGGGAGAAGCACTTCCAAGAAGCAAGAAAAGACTGGAAATACATCTAAAATTTCCATTGATAGACACCTAAAGGACAAACAATGTCCTGTGGATATATGTGATCCACAATCTAGCCCAATTATGCGCATAAACACTGAGGCTGAAACATCGGAAGACCCCCAGATCCATCGTTTTGGGAAATCATGATGAATCTTTAAGGGTAGACGAAATTGCTATAAATTTCGTAGAAACTGGAGAGTCTTATGATCGTAAGTCCACAATAGTCGACTGTTACCTCTCTGAGCAAATTGCAAATATTCTTCAAACAGATTCAGATCCCAAGTCTATGACAGAGTGCAAGAAGCGCTCTGACTGGGATAAGTGGAAGATAGCAATAGAAACAGAGATTGCCTCGCTTTATAAAAGGAAAGTGTTTTCGGCTGTAATGCCAACACCTCCTCGTATCCTTCCTGTGGGATACAAATGGGTTTTCGTTCGTAAAAGAAATGAAAACAACGAAGTGGTGAGATATAAAGCAAGGCTAGTGGCACAAGGTTTTACGCAAAGACCTGGCGTTGATTTCAACGAAACCTATTCTCCAGTAATGAGTGGGATAACCTTTCGATATCTAATATCACTGGCAGTACAAAATCGTCTATCTATGCAGTTGATGGATGTAGTGACCGCATATTTGTATGGGTCATTGGATTCTGATATATACATCAAAGTTCCCGAAGGAATTAGTATACCAGATAATAAGGTAAATCGCAACATGTATTGTGTCAAGTTGCAGAAGTCATTATATGGCTTAAAACAGTCAGGCCGAATGTGGTACAATCGGTTAAGTGAATTCCTTAAATTGAAAGGATACACAAATAATGATGACTGTCCATGTGTCTTCATTAAGAAATCTTCAACAGGATTTTGTATTATATCGGTATACGTTGATGATCTTAATATCATTGGCAACGGACCCGATATTAATGAAGCACGTCATCATTTAAAGACGGAGTTTGAAATGAAGGATTTGGGTCAAACCAAATTTTGCTTAGGTTTACAACTTGAGCACTTTCATTCTGGTATATTTATATACCAAGCTGCCTATGTCCAGAAAATATTGGAAAAATTCAATATGGACAAATCATATCCGACAAAAACACCCATGGTAGTAAGATCTTTAGATACTGAGAATGATCCTTTTAGACCACGGGAAGAAGAAGAAGAGATATTGGGACCACATGTCCCATATCTAAGTGCCATTGGAGCACTAATGTATCTTGCTAACAACACCAGGCCTGATATTGCATTTGCAGTAAATTTGCTAGCAAGACATAGTGCTGCACCTACCAAACGTCATTGGGTAGGAGTCAAAACAGTATTGAGATATCTCAATGGCACTAGAGATCTTGGATTATTTTATAACAGAAATCAAGATCCAAGTTTGTTAGGATATACAGATGCTGGTTATTTATCAAATCCCCATAATGGCAGATCGCAAACAGGCTTTGTATTTTTACAAGGAGGAACGGCAATCTCTTGGAAATCTACAAAACAGACACTAGTGTCTACTTCCACCAATCATTCTGAAATAATAGCTTTATATGAAGCTTCACGTGAATGCGTATGGCTTCGCAGAATGATAAACCACATAATACAATCATGTGGTATAGGTGCGATTGAGACACCAACAATTATCTTTGAAGATAATTCAGCATGTGTTACTCAGATGGAATCAGGTTATATTAAGAGTAATATGACTAAACATATTATTCCCAAATTATTCTATCCCCATGAACTCCAAAAGAATGGAGAAATTGAAATCTTGCAGACTAAGTCATGTGATAATTTAGCAGATTTATTCACAAAATCTCTACCATACTCTTCATTTCGTAAATGCGTTGAAGGTAATGGTATGAAGAGACTTAGAGACTTGCAAGGATCAGGGGGAGAATCAAATAAAATATAACTTGAATAATCATCACATTATACTCTTTTCTTTATATGAGTTTTACTTCTAAAAAAAGAGAAGTTTTCTCACATAAAGTTTTTAATGAGGTAATGTTAACACATGGTAATTGTCATATTATCTATTTTTCTTTACAATGGTTTTTCAAGGATAATATATGACATATTGATCTCAGATCAAATTGTTTAGACTATGACTTTAGAATTACCTAAAGGGTCTATAAACATTGGGAGTTATATATATCATGGCGTTTCTCCTTATTTTTCACATAGGGTTTTAAGGAGTTTTACCTGGTATATCTATACACTTTGGTTTTTTTCCCACAGGGTTTTTCCAAAGCTTCAAGACTATGAATGATAAACAAGCAACGGTGCATACATATGATTAATTGATCAAGGGGGAGTGTTAGGATTAATTAGATTAATTAATTAGTGATCAATAGGATAATCACGTCATTAGCAACTGTAATGACTTGACACCCTTTCAGAAGTTACGTTAGACACAAGACACCCTTTGGGGCAATAGGCACCCCTTCAGCCATGGCAACTGCCCTCTGGCTTGTATATATACTTTTTACTGTACACAATCAAGAGATCGATCATTCATTCGTCAACCACTTGCAATACTAACTAATGATGGACCATCCAGCCATCCACACTGGATAGGAAAAAACAAAATTTTTACATGATACCACAAATATTCTTAATCCATGACGTGCTGTCATTCTACTCATCACATATGTGTCCTACTCCCTCCGTCTACAAAAGTTAATAATTTGGGATGGATGGAGTAGCTTGAAACATCAATCAATTCTATACTCGAGATTGAATCTTTTTTTCTCAAAAAAAGAATCTTTTCTCCAATTACAATTAATTAATTTTTCTCCAGAAAACAATCTTTTCTCCAATTACAATTAATAAATAGAAATGTTGAAGAGAAAATGTTGGACTCCCTTGATAGAACGATAGATCACCCGGAGGGCAAGCTCTTGAAACTTTGTTGCAACCAGTGCATTTATGGAAGGTCCGCATTGGACTGGAAGCAGCTCGTCAGAGTGGCTGGCTCCACTGGTTCGTGCGCATCTTTGAGACTTTGACCGCTTGCTTGGACCACATCGGACGGTCGCTGTGGCACACGACCTATCAACGACCGTGGTGTCCTGTTTAGGTCAAAAAAAAAAAATTGTGCAGTACTCATTACATCGAATCTTCGGACACATACATGGAACATTAAATATAGTTAAAAAAATTAATTACACAGTCTAACTGATTAACACGAGCTGAATCTTTTAAGTCCAGTCTATAATTAGATATTATTTGTCAAGTAACAATGAAATGTGCTACAGTACCAAAACTTTAACTTTTTCACAAACTAAATACCTAAAATTGGCATAAAACGTGTCTCCAATTCTTGAGATACTAGTATTTCATTTAAAAATTGTGAAAAAAGATTCTTTTAATTCAAATCCATGTTACAATAGTTTCTGAATTTTGAGAAAAGCGTTTCAGTAATTTTTTCCTTCGGTGAACCGTGTTTCTGTTTCATCGCTCTTTTTTTTTACCACCGTAAATTTCCTCATGCACCGAGCCTCTGCCAGCAGAGCAGCCTACGCGCTAGCGAGATGGTCGGTGAATCGCAATATTCCTGACGTTGTCTCCTACTGATATGACGCCACCGGAACATGTACCGCCCGCTTGTACTCAAATATTTCTTTTATTCTAGTCTAGGAAAAGAAATCGATGACTTGTAGTAGTACTTTTGTGCACTCCCTAGCAACTGACCCAGGTGCCACTGAAAAACCTGCCAGTGTGTGGCCTCTCTTTTGAGTATTAAAAGCTTGTAGTTTATGGATCGTTATTAAAAGCTGGCCAGGATTACTAAAAGATGGCCGGTAAAAAGTTAGGACTTGTTTGGATCCCTTGAATTAAAAAATGGTTGGATTGTTACTTTTGAGTGTTTAGTGTACTTTTTACAGCCATTATCTGAAGTAGATGTCTCCTCCAGCTTAGAGCTGACAAAGTTGCTAAAACAAGCTCTAGCTGGTCCAAACGGTCTATTTATAGCCGGGTCATAGTCCGGTTTTCAACTTTCCAACAATCCACTTCCATTTGGATTCACTTCAACTAAAGTTTAGCTTGCTAAAGTTTGGAGGTCTTTTTAGTAAACCAAAGGTTTGATTGCTGAACTTTAAAGTGACCATGCTACCCTTCATTTAAAATTCTGTTTGGTTTGATGGACTTTTCTTTAAGTCCCCGAGACTTATGGGATTTTAAAATCAAAATGAAGGGACTTTTTAGAGACTTTATGGGCTAGAGACTTTTGTTAGAGAAGACCCTCTTGAGGATCTTTTTGGGACTTTTAGACCCTGTTTGGTTTTCAGAAGTCTCTAGCCTCTCCAAAAGTCCCTAGGGCCAAACAAAAGTCTCACCCTGCTTAGTTTCAATAATTGAAGGGTCTAAACATTATTTAATGGAGAGTTCAAAAGACCTCTTTACCCCTTCTCCCTGCGTGCATGCGCCCAGGCGCCCTACCCTTCACCTACGCCGAACCTCCGTCATGTCTGATGCGCGGGCTCGTCATCGTTGTTGCCGGCCATGGCTGACGCGCGGGGCACGGATCCGGGACGCACGGGCGGATTCGGGACGCACGGGCGGATCCGGGACGCGTAGGTGACGGAAGGACGCGCGGGCGGCGGAGGGATGCGCTGCGCCGTCGGCGGGGGTGGGGGGTGTATAGCGGGCGGCGGCAACGGCAGAGATCTGGGGCGGCAGAGAGGGGAACGGGTTGGGGAAGAGGACGAGAGAGACAGGGGATGTGGATGAGGGGGGGCGGGGGGCATCGGGGTGTGGGAGGGGCGGACCGGGGTAGGGTAGGGGTAGTAGATGGAATTATAGCCCAGAAGTCCCTAAAAGCTCCTCACGAGGGTCTCCTCCAAGAAAAGTCTCTATCCCAAAAAAATCCCTAAAAGTCCCACCCTATTTGGTTTAAAAGTCCCATAAGTCCTAGGAACTTCTACAAAAGTCCCTCAAACCAAACAGGGCCTTAGCTTACATGAGGCCTACTATTCCACCCTTACCCCTGGTTCCCACCTCTTGGATGCATGTATTAGGGGTGATATGGTACTTTGTGCACTCATTTAATGACATCTAGTTTATTTTAGGCCAGTCTCAATGTATAGTTTCATCACACGGTTACCTAGACCAAAAACTAGGTAAGCGAGCCGGATAAGTTTCATGGGGATGAAACTCCTCTCACATCCCATGAAACTCTGCCTTCTCTTTTCTCATAAATATCCTGCCGCATCAACAAAATTAAATGCCATGAAACTCTTATGAAACTCTAATGAGACTAGCCTTAGTCCTTGGAACCAATTGGTAGAGACTAAAGTTTTTAGTTCAAGGACTAAAATTAGTCCAGGGATGTTTAGAAACCAAACACCACCATAACTCTGTACTCCACCCCTCCTATACGTTATTTCTCCCAAGGCCATTAATTGCGAGGATAGTTTGAATTTTTCATTACTTTAGGCCCTGTTTAGTTCTAAAAGAATTTATACAATATCCGTCATATCGAATCTTCGTACACATGAATTAAATACAATTAAAAAAAGTAACTAATTACACAGTTTAACTGTAAATGATGAGATGAATCTTTTAAGCTTAATTAGTCTATATTTAGATATTAATTGTCAAATAACAACGAAAGTGCTATAGTACACAAATCCAAAAAATTTCACGAACTAAACACGGCCTTAGCAGGTTTTAGCAATCCTTTGCTAAAGGCTAAAGCACTTTTGGGGCTCCAACTAAATTTTAGCAAAATTTTAGTTGGACCTGTTTGGATCTAAATTTGCTAAATTTTAGTTGGACCTATTTGGATTCAAATTTGCTCGTTTTATTTTATCAACTAAACTTTAGCAAGGGATCCTGTTTAGATTAACCAGAGCTTATAAAATAATTTATTTTTTAGAAAAATCTCTAGCTGACATAAACACGACCTCAATTTTCATGTGCGACGAATCCTGATGGTCTTGTGACGCCTAAAGTTTTTTGAAAGGCTATCTGAAGGTGAAGGCACACGCTGCAGGGCAGGGGGTAGGTGACATCATGCATCTTCTTGTAGCTCGAATGCTCGATCCGGGCGCCGGCAGAGGGACATCATGGCATGCAGTACTAGGCTGGTGCTCCGCGCCCTATCGAATTTCTTCCTCAATATAACTACAGTAGCTTGTCATATCAAATTTCTTTCCGATGCATAGGAAGAGCACTAAATGTAGTTAAACAAAATAAATAATTATACAGTTTAGTTGGAAATTGCGAGAAGAATCTTATTAGTCTAGTTAATTCATAGTGGGATAATATTTATTAAATATAAATAAAAGTGCTACAGTAGTCCAAACCAACATTTTTCACCACCTAAACACGCCAGTAACGTTGTCACCAGGGGCCTTGCCCAGCTCTGCATCGGAGCGTGCATTATTATTCCAGCCCAGCGGCATCTTCCCTCGGGCACCGCAAATTAATATAGATAATCTTGAGGACCGCTCTGCATAATTACCCTGCGCCACCCAAAGGAACCCAATCAATGCAAACAACAGAGACAGCACAATATTTTATTTTTCTTCTCTGTTTCCCTTCTCAATCAGGGAGCACTTGGAATTTGGGTGGATTTCATATGATTTGTGCTCTCTTGGTTTCAAAAAAATGTTTATTTGGTGGGATATTCAATTCTGTTTGGATCCCTGCAACTCATTATAAGCTGATGGATATTTGCTCATGCTCCGTTCCAAATTATGAGTCGTTTTTAGTTTTTCTAGGTGCATAGTTTTATTAAACATCTAAACATGTATGTCGGTACCCTGAGCTGGGGTACCCACTCCTACTGTGTCAAGACTCGCGTAGTTATCCGTAACTACGCCCTAAGGAGCTGAGCAGCCGGACCCCTGGGGTCCTCCTGGGGTCCTGTAACACCCCTGTGTTAATCGTACTCGCTAACCACGTGTTTAATCGCTAATCCTGTCTTGAGCACGTCATTAGCGATAACCGAGTCCGCGTTTTAATCTTTGTCTTAGCCGTTTTCGATCTCGTTTTTCTCACCGATCCGAGTTCCAAATCAACTTTCGCCCGAAACGAAAGTTGTAGATCTTTTAATCCTCTACAACTATTATTTTGGCCAAATTTCAAGTTGTTACATGAAATTTGGAGTTTTAGTTAACCAAAAATCGAGTCAAAATCCTTAAATTCGATCACTGTGCTCTCCAGTGCCTTTACTGTGACGCTCGCCGGCCATACCGGCGATTGTGCTCGTCGGCGCCTCCTCCACGCATCGGCCGTCGACGATCCTCGCACGCCGCGCTGCGCGTCCTTATCCGGTCGCGGTGCCGTCTCCGTTTTTCCCCCTTCCATCGTCTTCTCCTTCCTCGAGCTCACGCGGAGCCGAGACGAGCTCGAGCCGCCGTCGTTCGTCGCACCAGCCAAACCTCGCCACCCCGTCTCGATTCGCTGCACCCCAAGCCGAGTAACCTCGTCCTTCACCTCCTACGACCCTCCGCGAGCCCGTTTGAGCTCCACCTCGGCCGAAATCGACCCGCAGACCGCCGTTCGCCATTGCCGTTCCCGCAGAGCATCACCCCCTCCGTCGAGCTCCCACCTCCGGCCCTCCTTCGCGCAAACCAAGCCCTCGGTGAGCTTCCCCATGCCGCTCTCGTGCTCCCCGACCTCTTCCCCGGTTGATTTCCGCGCCGCCGCCGCCGGGAACATGCCGCGCCACCGTCGGCCGCCCTGTTCCACGCCGCCGCACGCCGCGGGCGAAGCCCACGCGGCTCTGGGCCGCGCCACCGCGCGCGCCGACGCCGCCTGGTCGCGCTGGTGCTTTGTCCGCACCGCAGCGCCGCCGCCTGGACTTGCCCTGGCCGGCACGTCCGCGCCACCACCGCGCCACCCCTGCCATCGCCGCGAGCCGCCGCCGCCCTACCGTGCACACCCCTGCGCCCCGCCCCGTGCGCGCCCCCGACCCCCGACCGCCCTGCGTCGGCGCCACCGGGCAGCCCTGGCTGCGGCTGGGCATGACCCGCCGCCGGCGAGCCGCGGGCCGGCGGCCGTTGAGCCGCTGCGCGGCCAGCGCGCGCCGCCCGTGCGGGCGAAGCAGAGGAGGGGGCAGGCTGGGCTCCCTGGCGAGTGGGGCCCGGCTGTCAGCCCCCCCTTTTCTCCTTTTATGTTTTTAAGTTTTATTTCTTTATTCCGGATGAAACATTCATAATTGCATAGAAATTTACAGAAAAATGCGAAAAATACCAAACAAATTTTGTTAGGTTTCTAAAATCATGATCTTTAGAGGAAAAATACTTGTTCGTGTGATTTATCACTTTTGCCCTGCTGAAATTTCGGTTTGCGTTAAACCTAGTTTATTTTTTTTCTGGTTGTTCTAGGGCTCTAAGAATTATGGAAAATTCGCAGTGGCTTAATTCTTGCATGTGTAATCCTCTATAAAAATTTCAAGTGCTGGTGTTGTTCACTTTTGGGTAGATCTATTTATGTTCCTTTTACCTTGCTAGGGTAATTTAATGCTTTGTTAGCAGCAATTTAATGTTGGAAAAATTCTGTGGCATGCTTTATTGTTATCACGTTAAGCTGGTAAATTCTTGTTGCTAGAGCTTGTATGCAAGTTAGGTTTTTACTTATATTTTGCTCCTAGCTACTCTTTTCTTTATGTAACTGTTGTTAGTTGTTATTTCATGCATGTGTAACTTCAGCAAAGCTAGTTTTTGCTTCACTTCATGCTACTCTAAGCAAATTTAATAGTTGCTGTTTTGAAGGAAACGCTTCATGCTAATTGAGTTGAACTTCTGAACCGCATAGCATTTCATTGTTTTGAAATGCATCGCATCATAAGCACTCATACATCGCTCTGTGTCCTAACTGTTGCATGGCATATTTTTATTCGTGTAGACGCCGCGAGCGAAGCTGTCCACGAGCTAGTTGCTGAGCCGGTCCAGGAGCCACAAGCAAAAGAGCAGCAGGAGGTCGCCGTTGAGCCCACTTGCGAAGCAGTTGTTAACCCCGCTGACCTGCAAGGCAAGCCCCAGAGCATAACCATAATTTAAATTATTCAATATTTATTTAAGTATTTGTGCATTTATGTTTTAGGAGTTGAATGGAACCATAGTATGCATGTTTTCCCTAGGTACTGTGGGCCTATACTAGTATGCAGGTGTCGATAGAAATGCTCTGCTAAATAGGATTTCGGTAGAAGTCGAGTGATTACTGTCACTCGTGAGTTTAGGATCTTGATCCCTTAGCTTTGGCTTTGAAATGAATTGTAAAGTAAAGAGAATTGGAGACCGGGCGGAAATGAGTTGGATTAATGGTATGGATTGGATGAAAAGAAATCTCCGCCTGTGTCGATTGAGGACCGTTCCGTTGTTGGCAGTGTTGACCGAGTTTGAACAGTACTAACCACATGCCGGAAGTAGGAGGTAGTCGAAATCGGTAAGCTAATTACCGGATTTGCAACGATACTTTGAATCGCGACCTGCTACTCTGGGAGTGGAATGATGACGGGTGTTGGATAGTATGTCGCCTCCGGGTTCTCAGGGAGTTCGCCATGAGGGACCCTTCACCCGGGTTTTGGCAGGCGTGATTCAGACGTCGGGGTGATGGTGGGAACAGTTGACGTGTGTGGCCCGACGGGGTTTACGCGTGTCGTGTGAGTTAGGTCCACCTTGCAAGGTTAAATCGGATCGATTCGCCGTCTCTCTCGGTTAAGAGAACCTTGGTCACTTTGTCACATCGTAGTAAGAAAGTGGAATGAAAACGGAATGGAAAAGGCTGGTTTGGTAGTTACTGAAAGATAATCTGTTCCACCATGTGTGCTCTAGATGATTAGGCGAATTTAGTTAATACTTGGTATACTAAATGGAGCTAAAATATTGAAAGTAAGGATTCACTTCTTGCAGCCTTTCAGCAAAAGAACTCCAGAGCCAAAAAGCTTTGCATGTCTAGGTAATGGGCTAAGTATACCCAAAGTCGGGTAAGCCTTGCTGAGTATTAGTATACTCAGGGTTGTTGTTGTAACCCTTTTAAGCAGGTTGCGTTCCCGCTGACTTCGAGGAGGTATGTGCGTCCTGGATTGGACAACCACTTCCTCCTGGGTGGACCGTCGAGTGGGCCCCGTCTTCCCCGTGAAGATCGGGCAGGTTGGCGTCACATCGGTGGGCAGGATGTGGAGCTCACCTTGTATCGTCGTCGTGGTTATCGTATTGTATTTCGAACTCAGTTTTAACCTTCCGCTGTGTTTTGAAACTCTGTCGTTTGTATTCGAACCTTTTATGTAAAACCTGTGTTGTAAATTAATTTGAAGATTTCTGTATGCTGGTATCACCTGTGCTCGTCTTCGTACGGGTCTAAGTGCAATTGTGATCCTGGAGTACAGTAGTTTAATCGGGATTTTACCCGACAGCCTGTCAGGTTACACCATTTTAAATGCACAGTAACTGGATTAAGTATTAAGATGATGGTTAGTGCATTTAAACCGGTTTAATTTGGACGGTGCTGCTACAGCTGGCATCAGAGCTCTAAATTGCACTGGGGTGATTACTGGTGTGCTTAATTACATTAAGTAACTCTTACCTTGCAACGATTTCGGGTTTTTCGAAAAGTTGACGCTAGATGCGCTAAGGAATAAAATAGATAGTTCGTATGCCCTAATTATGTATATAAGTTAGGTGGCAACTAAGTATCTATTTTATTCCAGCACTTCCAGCTTTTACTTTTTGTTAAACCTTACTTCTGTAACGACGCACCTCCGCTAAGGTAAGCAAGGTAAGCATTCTTGGTAGTCCTTTAGAATAGCCCACGTGTTTCATACGTGCGTGGGTCCCGTATGATGAGCATACGAGGAGGTGATAAGGCTCAATTCAAACGAGCCTGTCGCTATCTGCCGCCTGATATGGAGTGCGGATTTCATACCGTGTGATTGTGATCACGGTCATTTCGTAAGGCAATGTTACGAGATGTAAACCTGTCATGCGGTTGGCCATGACCGTGACCCTTGGGACACGTCTACCCTTGGATGTCCCGTAAGGCGAGTGTACAGGAAGTGAATACGTTGTTATGGCATATGCAGCGCTGCCCATTCAGCGTCGAACGTCCGGGTGCCATCTCTATAGTGGATGGTAATGTATGTGTGAATATGTGAGAAACTGCATATGCGTTACCCGTGTGGCGCAGGACACATGGGGGCCGTTCGTGTGTGCTGGCACGAAGGGTCCAGAAATGGATAATTATATCTCTCTTGTTGTCTTGGTTTGTTTGCAGGAAACTAACTACGTAAGCGCGTTATGAAATCCTTGATCGTAGGAACGACTAGCCTATATATAGGGAGAGTGCGTAATTGTGCCACCGATTGTTCTCGTATACCATATTTTGGTACTTGTTTGGGTGAGAAACGCTAGAACGTGCATGCATCTTGCATCTTGCATAACCAAGTTGTTGATTGTTTTGTTACTTTCGGTTGTGCTTCACAAAAATTTATTTGGATCACCATGTTTTTACTATGTATTCTTAAAAATTTATTTGTGTTGCGTTGCCAAGTTAAATCTGTTCTTTTAAAAATCTGTCACTTACGTTAGCGCTATGTGTTCTTACAGATGGCTAGCTTCACGCACGTGATCGTGGACGCTGAGGGTTGGGCGCACTCCAATGCCCTCCACACAGGCCACTTTCCTCGTCTGCTGTGGCAGATGCTCAGGGCGTTTGACTACACTGAGCCCCCACAGTACTCAGGACACGAGTCTAGTTTGCTGGGCACCGAGCGCTGTCAGATGATCGTGAAGATCCCTGCGTGCCCCGCTCGCTTGGAATGGGACTCGTGGCAGCTCACTGTCTATGGTAGGAAGCTGGCAGACTCCTGGGAGATTGCAGCTAGGAAGGCTATTGAGGAGTTCTCAGAGAAGCATAATGCAGAGGTGATAGATACTCCTTACAGTGTGTTTCCTCTGAAGGATGAGACTACTCAGGCCTATGCAGATCGGGTGAACCGCAACATGAACTACATGATGCCCGACTACAATGTCAGGACAGCCCTCTCATTCAGCTATTCCTCAGCGTTGGTCAACATGTATGAGCAGCTTCGCGAGGAAAATGCGATATGCAGGAGCAAGGCTCGAGAGGCTCACCTCCATGAGCAGCACATGATTGGTACCCAGGACAAGATCAAGACCCTGAAGGCCAAGTCCAGAGCGAGGAAGATAAGGATTCAGGAGTTGCAGGAGGAGTTGGAGAACAGGACTCAGATGGTGCAGCACCTGGAGGGGCAGCTTCAGCAGGCCCAGGAGTGGATTGAGGACGCCCAGGCTCAGGTGCAGGTAGCAGCAAAGATGGAGGCCGAGGCAGCCGAGGAGGAGCCAAAAGAAGAGGAAGAAGAAGAGGACCCTGAGGAGATCGAGGGAGTGTCTGGAGTCGAGTCGGGACCTGGGACTCCGTGAGGACGTGGTTGGATAGTGTTGATTCTCCCCTTGCAGTGTAGCCTAACCGTAGGATAGTTGGCTAGGATGACCAACATAGTGCTCTAGGCTAACCTTGGGTTGAGAATTCTTTTGTGGCTCAGTAGTTCGAGTCATGTAGGATAACCCCTCGCTAGTGTGGTGTGTAGCCGGGTCGTGCAAGACCTCTTTTCGTAGTGGTGTGTTGTCGGGTCATTTGTGAACCCTTCTCTAATGTTAGTTGGTTTGCAGCAGGGCTTTGGTAATGTAATAGCCCTTGTTTCAGCTTAAGCAGCGTGGCTGCTTAATGTAAATTTTACTTCCGTGATGATCTTTTCTGTTAGTATGTGAAATTTCAGCTATGAGTTGCGCTTTGACCGTCTTCAAATCTGAAATTTTGTTGAGCAATGTTTAGTATCGCATACGTTAGAACTACTCTGGATGGAAATTGTTGAGTTGAGGCGGTTCCAACCAAAGCAAGTTAGTTTATCTTCCCTTGGTGAACCATATCGCGAGGGGAAGGATTCATGCCGTGTGTTCATATTATATATGCACATTCTTTAATTGCATGAATTAGTCCTGATAGCGAAATGGCTAACCCGGGGAATGATTATTTTTGCAGATGGGCGATAACCATGACAATGAGAATCACGAAGCACTGCCCCAACAACCTCCCTCTTTGGCTCAAGCTGTTGCAGCTCTTATCGCGGACCGCAATGAGCAGACGGAGTTAATAAGGCAACTTGTGCAATCCCAAGTCAATGCCGGCAGAGGTCGACACGCTCCCCCACTACCACTAGCAAAAACTGACTAAGTCGGTTTTCTGGCCACCCAGCCACCTCTGTTCCATAAGGCCGATGATCCCCTTGAGGCTGATGCTTGGATTCGCACCATTGAGGATAAGTTTAGCATCCTCAATTGCACGGAAATGGATAAAGCTGCCTTTGCAGCACAACAGCTGCGAGGACCGGCAAAAATATGGTGGGTCAATCACAAGGCTTTACCTCCCGCCAATACGCGTCTCACCTGGGATGAGTTTGTGGCAGCTTTTAAAGCCCACCACATCCCTACAAGTTTGATGAGGAGAAAGATGGCAGAGTTCCTAGCCCTGAAGCAAGGGACCAACACTGTGCTCCAGTATGCTCAGACTTTCAATCAGTTGTCCCAGTATGGCTGTTTTCATGTGGATACTGATGAGAAGAAACATGATTGCTTCAGGAGGGGACTTAGCACAAAGCTTCAGGACAAGCTAGCTCTCACCACATGCAACAACTTTACTGATCTGGTTAATAAGGCCATCACGCAGGAAGATGCCACACTAGCGCACAAAGCTGACAAGAAGAGAAAGGCACCTGCTGGATCCTCCAGCAATGCCCCCCAGAGGTACAAGCTGGTTCAGACAGGGAATCAGCAGGCTGCAAAACCGACCTCCACAGCAGGGCCGTTGGGTCGCTAGGCCACCCCAGCAACAGCAGCAGTGGGCACCCCGTTTCCCGACACAGCAGCAGAGGCCCCTAATGCTACAAGCTCCACGCCCCAACAACTACCCATGTTACAATTGTGGTAACCTGGGGCACTTTGCACGTGACTGTTGTCTGCCACCTCGGCAGAATAACTACAAGACTCCAGCATTGAGTCAAGGTTCCAGCCAGAAGGATCAGAAAAAGAAGGTTGTACCTGCCAAGACTGGTCGTGTAAACTACACCACTCTGGAGGAAGTCCCGGAGGGCACCCATGTGATGGCGGGTACGTTCTCCGTTAATCACTGCCCTGTTACTGTGCTATTTGATTCGGGAGCATCCCATACCTTTATTAGTCAAGCATGCGTAGAACGACTCCACTTGCAAGAAATTCAAATAAAAAGACCTTATGCTATTTGTACACCGGGTGCACGGTTGCACACTCAACGAATAATTCCGAGTGTGTCCCTTGAATTGGGTGGAAAAATCTTCCAAACCAAGCCCATTGTCCTTCCAAGCCAAGGTATAGATATCATACTTGGAATGAATTGGATGAAGGAACGCTGTGTTATCCTTGATACTTCTTCTCGTGTCACTCAGATTAATTCCCCCATATATGGTTCTATGGATATTCAACTTTCCAAGCATGAAATTCCAGCCACTATCATATACCATCTTGAGGGAAAAATTCTAGAAGTAATTCCGGTGGTTTGTGAATACCCCGATGTGTTTCCGGAGGACTTGCCAGGCATGCCTCCCGATCGAGATATTGAGATTGTCATTGAGTTACAGCCTGGCACAGCGCCCATATCTCGAAGGCCATATCGAATGACTCCGAGTGAGTTAGCTGAACTAAAAATCCAGTTACAAGAGTTGCTGGATAAAGGCTTTATTCGACTGAGCACCTCACCCTGGGGTTGCCCGGCTCTATTCGTAAAGAAGAAAGATCATGGGCTGAGGCTATGTGTGGATTACAGGCCTCTGAATGCAGTCACGATCAAAAACAAATACCCACTTCCTCGTATTGATATTCTTTTTGATCAACTAGCTGGAGCTAAGGTATTCTCAAAAATAGATCTACGATCTGGTTATCATCAAATCAAAATCAGACCGGTGGATATACCAAAAACAGCTTTCTCTACTCGTTATGGTTTATACGAGTATTTGGTGATGTCCTTCGGATTAACCAATGCTCCCGCTTATTTCATGTACCTCATGAATTCGGTATTCATGCTGGAGTTAGACAAGTTCGTCGTGGTCTTCATTGATGATATCTTGATCTACTCCAAGAATGAGGAAGAACATGCTCATCATCTTCACACAGTACTTCAGCGTCTGAGAGAGCATCAGCTTTATGCCAAATTCAACAAGTGTGACTTCTGGCTGAAGGAAGTGCCATTCCTCGGTCATGTCATATCTGCTGAGGGCATCTATGTGGATCCCAGTAAAGTGCAGGATGTACTCGATTGGGAAGCCCCAACTTCAGTCCCTGAAATTCGCAGTTTCTTGGGCTTAGCTGGGTATTATCGACGGTTCATCCCAGAATTCTCCAGAATTGCGAAGCCGATGACTGAACTTCTTAAGAAGGGTGTCAAATTCTATTGGAGTGCCCAATGTGAGGAAACTTTCCAGAAATTGAAAACACTTCTCACTTCAGCTCCAATCTTGGCCCAGCCCGACACTACAAAACCTTTTGATTTCTACTGTGATGCCTCGGGCACAGGACTCGGTTGTGTCTTGATGCAAGAGAATCGAGTGATTGCATATGCATCTCGATCACTCAAGCGTCATGAAGAAAACTATCCCACGCATGACCTTGAATTAGCAGCTGTGGTTCATGCTCTGAAGATCTGGCGACACTATCTTTTAGGTTCTTTGTGCAACATTTATACTGATCACAAGAGTCTCAAATATCTTTTCACTCAAGCTAATTTGAATATGTGTCAAAGAAGATGGCTTGAGCTGATTAAAGATTATGAGCTCGAAGTGCATTATCATCCAGGCAAGGCAAATGTGGTTGCCGATGCGCTAAGTCGCAAAGCTCACTGTCATTGCATCTCAGCTATACCATTAAGCGAATCTCTTTGCTTTGAAATGGAAAAGCTGAATTTAAGTATTGTACCACATGGCACATTGGCTCATCTAGAGCTTACTCCTACTCTTCGCGATCTTATCATAGTGGCACAAAAGCAAGATAAAGGGGTGAAGGAAATTCAGAGAAGACTATCAGAGGGAGACCCTAAAGTGAATTGCTTCCACCAGGATACTGAGAATGTGTTGTGGTTCAAAAACCGATTAGTGGTGCCTAAGAATTTTGAGCTCAGAAAACAGATCCTTGATGAAGCCCATACTTCACGACTATCAATTCATCCGGGTAGCAACAAGATGTATCAAGACCTAAAGCAACGATTTTGGTGGACTCGGATGAAAAGGGAAATAGCCAAATATGTGTCAGAGTGTGATATCTGTCGGAGGGTTAAAGCCAGTCATCTCAGACCAGCTGGAACTCTTCAACCCTTGAGTATTCCAGAATAGAAATGGGAAGATATAAGTATGGATTTCATCGTCGGCTTACCTCGAACTCAAAAGGGTTACGACTCTATTTGGGTTGTGGTCGACAGGCTGACCAAGTCGGCACATTTCCTCCCAGTTAAGACGACGTACTTAACCAAGCAGTATGCGGAATTGTACATTAATCGCATACTTTGTTTGCATGGTGTGCCAAAGACCATCATTTCTGATAGTGGAACTCAATTCATTGCTCGTTTTTGGGAGCAATTACATGCTTGCTTGGGAACCCATCTTATTCGTAGCTCTGCATATCACCCTCAGACAGACGGCCAAACCGAAAGAATAAATCAAATTTTGGAAGATATGCTCCGTACCTGCATCTTAACCTATCCACAGAAATGGGATCAATATTTGCCATTAGCTGAATTTTCCTATAACAATAGTTATCAAGAAAGCATCAAAATGGCACCATTTGAAGCATTATACGGTCGTCGATGCTGTACACCTCTCAATTGGTCTGAAACCGGGGAAAGAACTATTTTTGGGCCCGACATGGTTAAAGAGGCCGAAGAACAAGTTCGTCTTATCCAAGCCAACTTGAAGATTGCACAGTCTCGACAGAAGAGTTATGCGGATAAAAGAAGAGATCCACTCGTCTTTAAGGTCGGTGACCACGTCTATCTGAAAGTCTCACCTTGGAAAGGCGTGCAAAGGTTTGGAATAAAAGGAAAGCTAGCTCCCCGCTACATCGGTCCATATCCAATTGTGGAACGATGCGGTCCAGTGGATTATCGGTTGAATCTTCCAGCGAATCTTTCTGCAGTTCATAACATCTTCCATGTGTCACAACTTAGAATGTGCCTTAGGGTTCCAACTGAAGTTGTTGAAAGTGACTCGATTCAATTAGAGTCTGATCTCACCTATCCTGAGCATCCTATCAAGATTATTGACCGAAAGGATCGAATTACTCGTCGCACCACCAACCCGCACCACCAACCGATTCTACAAAGTTCAATGGAGTAATCACTCCGAAGATGAAGCTACTTGGGAGAAGGAGGAATTTCTGAGATCCAAATATCCAGACTTTTTAAATGCTCATCCAGGTACTTCATCTTCGAACCTTCTCGCCTTATACTTTCTATCGTGTGAGAATCTCGGGACGAGATTCCTTTAAGGGGGGAAGGCTGTAACACCCCTGTGTTAATCGTACTCGCTAACCACATGTTTAATCGCTAATCCTGTCTTGAGCGCGTCATTAGCGATAACCGAGTCCGCGTTTTAATCTTTGTCTTAGCTGTTTTCGATCTCATTTTTCTCACCGATCCGAGTTCCAAATCAACTTTCGCCCGAAACGAAAGTTGTAGATCTTTTAATCCTCTACAACTATTATTTTGGCCAAATTTCAAGTTGTTACATGAAATTTGGAGTTTCAGTTAACCAAAAATCGAGTCAAAATCCTTAAATTCGATCACTGTGCTCTCCAGTACCTTTACAGTGACGCTCGCCGGCCATACCGGCGACTGTGCTCGTCGGCGCCTCCTCCACGCGTCGGCTGTCGACGATCCTCGCACGCCGCGCTGCGCGTCCTTATCCGGTCACGGTGCCGTCTCCGTGTTTCCCCTTTCCATCATCTTCTCCTTCCTCGAGCTCACGCGGAGCCGAGACGAGCTCGAGCCGCCGTCGTTCGTCGCACCGGCCAAACCTCGCCACCCCGTCTCGATTCGCTACACCCCAAGCCGAGTAACCTCGTTCTTTACCTCGTACGACCCTCCGCGAGCCCATTTGAGCTCCACCTCGGCCGAAATCGACCCGCAGACCGCCGTTCGCCATTGCCGTTCCCGCGGAGCTTCACCCCCTCCGTCGAGCTCCCACCTCCGGCCCTCCTTCGCACAAACCAAGCCCTCGGTGAGCTTCCCCATGCCGCTCTCGTGCTCCCCGACCTCTTCCCCGGTTGATTTCCGCGCCGCCGCCGCCGGGAACATGCCGCGCCACCGTCGGCCGCCCTGTTCCGCGCCGCCGCATGCCGCGGGCAAAGCCCGCGCGGCACTGGGCCATGCCACCGCGCGCGCCGACACCGCCTGGTCGCGCTGGTGCTTTGTCCGCACCGCAGCGCCGCCGCCTGGACTTGCCCTGGCCGGCACGGCCGCGCCACCACCGCGCCACACTTGCCGCCGCCAGCCGCCGCCGCCCTACTGTGCGCGCCCCTGCGCCCCGCCCCGTGCGCGCCCCCGACCCCCGACCGCCCTGCCTCGGCGCCGCCGGGCAGCCCTTGCTGCGGCCGGGCATGACCCGCCACCGGCGAGCCGCGGGCCGGCAGCCGTTGCGCCGCTGCGCGGCCTGAGCGCACCGCCCTTGCAGGCGAAGCCGAGGAGGGGGCGGGCTGGGCTCCCTGGCGAGTGGGGCCCGGCTGTCAGCCCCCCCTTTTCTCCTTTTATGTTTTTAAGTTTTATTTCTTTATTCCGGATGAAACATTCATAATTGCATAGAAATTTACAGAAAAATGCAAAAAATACCAAACAAATTTTGTTAGGTTTCTAAAATCATGATCTTCAGAGGAAAAATACTTGTTCCTGTGATTTATAACTTTTGCCCTGCTGAAATTTCGGTTTGCGTTAAACATAGTTTATTTTTTTACCGGTTGTTCTAGGGCTCTAAAAATTATGGAAAATTCGCAGTGGCTTAATCCTTGCATGTGTAATCCTCTATAAAAATTTCAGGTGCTAGTGTTGTGCACTTTTGGGTAGATCTATTTATGTTCCTTTTACCTTGCTAGGGTTATTTAATGCTTTGTTAGCAGCAATTTAATGTTGGAAAAATTCTGTGGCATGCTTTATCGTTATCACGTTAAGCTGGTAAATTCTTGTTGCTAGAGCTTGTATGCAAGTTAGGTTTTTACTTATATTTTGCTCCTAGCTACTCTTTTCTTTATGTATTTGTTGTTAGTTGTTATTTCATGCATGTGTAACTTCAGCAAAGCTAGTTTTTGCTTCACTTCATGCTACTCTAAGCAAGTTTAATGGTTGCTGTTTTGAAGGAAACGCTTCAGGCTAATTGAGTTGAACTTCTGAACCACATAGCGTTTCATTGTTTTGAAATGCATCGCATCATATGCACTCATACATCGCTCTGTGTCCTAACTATTGCATGGCATATTTTTATTCGTGTAGACGCCGCGAGCGAAGCTGTCCACGAGCTAGTTGCTGAGCCGGTCCAGGAGCCACAAGCAAAAGAGCAGCAGGAGGACGCCGTTGAGCCCACTTGCGAAGCAGTTGTTAACCCCGCTGACCTGCAAGGCAATCCCCGGAGCATAACCATAATTTAAATTATTCAATATTTATTTAAGTATTTGTGCATTTATGTTCTAGGAGTTGAATGGAACCATAGTACGCATGTTTTCCCTAGGTACCGTGGGCCTATACTAGTATGCAGGTGTCGATAGAAATGCTCTGCTAAATAGGATTTCGGTAGAAGTCGAGTGATTACTGTCACTCGCGAGTTTAGGATCTTGATCCCTTAGCTTTGGCTTTGAAATGAATTGTAAAGTAAAGAGAATTGGAGACCGGGCGGAAATGAGTTGGATTAATGGTATGGATTGGATGAAAAGAAATCTCCGCCTGTGTCGATTGAGGACCGTTCCGTTGTTGGCAGTGTTGACTGAGTTTGAACAGTACTAACCACATGCCGGAAGTAGGAGGTAGTCGAAACCGGTAAGCTAATTACCGGATTTGCAACGATACTTTGAATCGCGACCTGCTACTCTGGGAGTGGAATGATGGCGGGTGTTGGATAGTATGTCGCATCCGGGTTCTCAGGGAGTTCGCCGTGAGGGACCCTTCACCCGGGTTTTGGCAGGCGTGATTCAGACGTCGGGGTGATGATGGGAACAGTTGACGTGTGTGGCCCGACGGGGTTTACGCGTGTCGTGTGAGTTAGGTCCACCTTGCAAGGTTAAATCGGATCGATTCGCCGTCTCTCTCGGTTAAGAGAACCTTGGTCACTTTGTCACATCGTAGTAAGAAAGTGGAATGAAAACAGAATGGAAAAGGCTGGTTTGGTAGTTACTGAAAGATAATCTGTTCCACCATGTGTGCTCTAGATGATTAGGCGAATTTAGTTAATACTTGGTATACTAAATGGAGCTAAAATATTGAAAGTAAGGATTCACTTCTAGCAGCCTTTCAGCAAAAGAACTCCAGAGCCAAAAAGCTTTGCTTGTCTTGGTAATGGGCTAAGTATACCCAAAGTCGGGTAAGCCTTGCTGAGTATTAGTATACTCAGGGTTGTTGTTGTAACCCTTTTAAGCAGGTTGTGTTCCCGCTGACTTCGAGGAGGTATGCGCGTCCTGGATTGGACAACCGCTTCCTCCTGGGTGGACCGTCGAGTGGGCCCCGTCTTCCCCGTGAAGATCAGGCAGGTTGGCGTCACATCGGTGGGCAGGATGTGGAGCCCACCTTGTATCGTCGTCTTGGTTATCGTATTGTATTTCGAACTCAGTTTTAACCTTCCGCTGTGTTTTGGAACTCTGTCGTTTGTATTCGAACCTTTTATGTAAAACCTGTGTTGTAAATTAATTTAAAGATTTCTGTATGCTGGTATCACCTGTGCTCGTCTTCGTACAGGTCTAAGTGCAATTGTGATCCTGGAGTACAATAGTTTAATCGGGATTTTACCCGACAGCCTGTCAGGTTACACCGTTTTAAGTGCACAGTAACTAGATTAAGTATTAAGATGATGGTTAGTGCATTTAAGCCGATTTAATTTGGACAGTGCTGCTACAGGTCCGACTCCATCTCACCGGACCAACGGTCCCGGACCCGCTTCCCGCTCGGGGACGGGTCCGGTGTCACCACGTGTCCCAGTGGTGGAAATGCTAAGCACCTGTGGCCACGGACCCGGACTCCCGCATGTGGGTCCGGGACCTCCACGTGCCTATTCGGACCCCCGTGAGCTCTTAGCTCAGCTAGCTGCTCGGGAGGGGTCCGGAGCCGCCACGTGTCACGCAGACGCGGGCGCGGCGCAAGCCTTCCGCTGGAAGCTTCTTCACCCACCCGCATTAAGTGTGAACGGTTGAGGCGTGCTCTGCTGCCGCTGGGCACGGGGCAACTTTTGTCAGTCCACACTGTGGATCGCCAGTTACCAAGGCAAGCATTAAAGACTCAGCGCCGCACGCATGGGCAACGAGTCATGATGACCAGCTACTAACTGGAGCAACAGTGCACGCTGCTACAGCGGACTGAGTCAGTGGTTCGGCGCTTCATCATGACCTCGACGCGCGGCTTCAGAGGCTAGACTCTACTTCGACAGGACAGCTCAAGACCATCCCTGGTCAGAAGCTACGCATGAAAGCCGACGACAAGATCTCTAGATCTGTGGCATTGAAGGCCAAAGTGTAGTTTATAATACATCGCCGGGCCCACCTGTCGGGGCCCCGCTCAGTGTACGTGCTCCCCTTGGACATATAAAAGGGAGAGCACGCCCGCTAGAACACAGGTTCACACGGACACAGACACGAGGTTCCACAAGTTTTCACACATGCAGAGACGGGCATAGTTCCTCCCCTAGCTTGCACACAAGCTCAGGCAATACATCACACAGTGGACGTAGGGTATTACGCTCCGGCGGCCCGAACTACTCTAAATCCTTGTGTGCTTCCGTGTTCTTACGCCTCTAGATCGAGCATTCCTTGACTGCCCCCAAGCACATCCTACACTTAGGATTAGGCGGGTGCACTACGCCACCCGGCTGTGGGTTTGCACAGCACGACATTTGGCGCGCCAGGTAGGGGGAGCTTGGCTTTCGCTTGATCATCGGCTCGGCATCACCATGTTTCAAGTGGCGAGTGCCCGGGGGCCAGAACTCGCACGACAAGAGCTTGCGTTAGCAGGATGGCGACAGCGGGTCATGCTCTCCCAGCTCGTCGTCAAGCAGGTCTGGGGGAAGCACAGCTTCAACAAATCCCAGCTCGCAACATACCTCACTCATGTGAGGAAGCCCGCACTGGCAGAAAGCCGACTCCGATCGCACCAAGTCCGCTCCGGCGGAAAGCCGACTACGGTCGCACCAAGCCCGCTCCGGCGGAAAGCTCACTCCGATCGCACTAAGCCGACTCTGGTGGCTCTCTCCGATGTTAAGCCGACTCCGGTCGCACCCCCGACTCTACAACTCTGTAAGTCCTTCCCTTAGAGGCCCAGCAGGGAATAAAATCTTTTCCTTTGTAACTAGGTAGTACTTCCATGTGGTCTAGTCCGGTGAGCCTCCCCCGTGGAGGAGTCCGGACCTCTGCGAACCAGGTTCAGGGAAGCGTACTCACCCTCCGGGGAGGTCCGGAGCTGTGTAGCCACTTAGTGTGGTTCCGTACCCTAAGCCTGCATGCTCTAC
Organism: Panicum virgatum; assembly: GCF_016808335.1. Lineage (NCBI taxonomy): Eukaryota > Viridiplantae > Streptophyta > Magnoliopsida > Poales > Poaceae > Panicum > Panicum virgatum. Next base: position 63,210,258 of record NC_053147.1, read on the forward strand.
CTCCCTAGGGCGAGTACCGTAGTACCTAAGACTGGGGGCCTGGAGGTCCGGGCAGCTCCGGCCTCATAAACCCGTGTTCTGGCTTACATCACACATCTCATGTACATCTAGTTATAAAGGAAAAGTTTATTCTCAGTTCGCCTCTAAGGATGTTACATTCCAATTTCAATCTACACATTCTGTTTGCGCTAACCCCCACGTAGCTTCTTACTCTTGTGCGGTGATTGTGGTCCGAATTGAGTTGGCTAGCTAGTGACTTAACTCGAGACCTCTCATGGAAGAGAGGGGTTCGGACACCTAGGAACCTGCAGGTTCAGGGAAGCGCACTCATTCTCCGGGGAGGTCTGGAGCCGTGTAGCCGCTTAGCCTGGTTCCGTACCCTAAGCCTGCACGTACCACCTCCTGTGAATGAGTGCCGTAGTACCTAGGACTGGGAACCTGGAGGTCCGGACTTTCTCTTAACCTAAAGGCCGGCCCCTTGAGCTCCGTTCACTGAGCCTAGCTGTCTATCTCAAAGGATCACATCCAACAAGATTTGGGACCCGTGGGCACGCTACTAAGCATCTATCCTGAGTCATGTGCAGGTCCAAAACGTGAAGATGCAGCAGGTGACCCAAAGGATGGACGACGCAGGACAAGACCCTTGCGGCGCGCACCGCTGGACGCCAGAAGCAGCCAAGTTGCTCACAGTAGTGGCCCCACCTGCGGGTTCATTGCCTCTCCCGAGGCGGGCCCGGGGGCCTCTGTCGGTACCCTACAGCTGGGGTACCCACTCCTACTGTGCCAAGACTCGCGTAGTTATCCGTAACTATGCCCTAAGGAACTGAGCAGCCGGACCCCTAGGGTCCGACTCTATCTCACCGGACCAACGGTCCCGAACCCGCTTCCCGCTCGGGGACGGGTCCGGTGTCACCACGTGTCCTAGAGGTGGAAATGCTCAGCACCTGTGGCCATGGACCCGGTGGGTCCGGGACTCCACGTGGCTATCCGGACCCCCGTGAGCTCTCAGCTCAGCTAGCTGCTCGGGAGGGGTCCGGAGCCGCCACGTGTCACGCAGACGCAGGTGCGGGCGCAAGCCTTCTGCTGGAAGCTTCTTCACCCACCCGCATTAAGTGTGAACGGTTGAGGCGTGCTCTGCTGCCGCTGGGCACAGGGCAGCTTTTGTCAGTCCATTGTGGATCGCCAGTTACCGAGGCAGCTCGTCAGTTACCAAGGCAAGCATTAAAGACTCAGCGCCGCGCGCATGGGCAACGAGTCATGATGATCAGCTACTAACTGGAGCAACAGTGCACGCTGCTATAGCGGACTGAGTCAGTAGTTCGGCGCTTCATCATGACCTCGACGCGCGGCTCCAGAGTCTAGACTCTACTTCGACAGAACAGCTCAAGACCATCCCTGGTCAGAAGCTACGCACGAAAGCCGACGACAAGATCTCCAGATCTAAGGCATTGAAGGCCAAAGTGTAATTTATAATACATCACCGGGCCCACCTGTCGGGGCCCCGCTCAGTGTACGTGCTCCCCTTGGACATATAAAAGGGAGAGCACGCCCGCTAGAATACAGGTTCACACGGACACAGACACGAGGTTCCACAAGTTTTCACACATGCAGAGACGGGCATAGCTCCTCCCCCAGCTTGCACATAAGCTCAGGCAATACATCACATAGTGGACGTAGGGTATTACGCTCCGGCGGCCCGAACCACTCTAAATCCTTGTGAGCTTCCGTGTTCTTACGCCTCTAGATCGAGCATTCCTTGACTGCCCCCAAGCACATCTTACACTTAGGATTAGGCGAGTGCACTATGCCACCCAGCTGTGGGTTTGCACACTACGACAATGTATTATGTCTAGTTTTATAGTAATATTTATGCAGCTAAAAAGGCGAAATGACTAATAATTTAAAATCGATGGAGTAGTTTTTATAAATTGGGTGGTCGGATAGTTGAAAACTGGACGATTTAGATCAATCAGAGTTTGTTTTAGCAGCTTTATTTCTATTAGCTCCGCGCCTCCGCCTGATCTAAGACTATCTCCAACCATTCCCCCTCTCCAACTCCCCCAAACGTACTATTTACTATATTTTACTACCTCCCTCCAAAAAATTCCTCCCCCTATAACTCCTACTCTCCAACTATTCCACCCATATCTATTCCCTCTATATACTATCACTCATTAACTACTATTTATTTATCGTTTGTGAATTTTAAAAAAAATCATACAATATTTGTACTGTCATAATACGCATTATCATCATGTTACGGAACTCAAACGAGATTAATATCGTGAAGAAACGGTGTGATTAGAATATAGGAGGAGTTGAAACTCACCCTATATATAAAGGGAGTTTCAACTCCCCCCATATATAGGGGGAACCATTGGAGGGAATTTCCCCCCCAAAACTCCCCCTACATAGGGTGGGGGGCAGTTTCCAGAGAACCGTTGGAGCAAGCCTAAGCGGATCCTAGTTGGATATTGATATCTCGGCTCAGCACAGCAGGATGGTATATGTTCATGTACCTCTAGATATGCAGCATGATGCAAGATGGCACTGAAAAAGCCTGGCTCCACCCACGGTTCAACTTTTCGGTCGAATTTCGCCGAAATTTCGGTGTTTTTTTTCGTTTTCGCTAGTTACCGGGAAGAGAAATTCCGGTATTTTTCGCCATTTTTCGTTTTCAAATTTAAAAATTCAAAAATATTTATAAAAAATTCGAAAAAAAATATGATAAAAAACTGTGTGTTCTTCTGAGCAAATAGGACTAGAACACACTCAAATTTAAGATCATTTGCTAGGCTAAAATTGCATTTTAGTTGAAAAACAAGGTTATTTGTAGTCTAATGAGGTAGAATTTATAGCTTTTTAGTATCCGACGCAGCTTGGCATTTCTCCAGACCCCTCCTCGCTCTATACAAATTACATTTTAGGAATTCTCTATACAAATTGAATCAAAAAAAAATTCAAACACTGTCACATGAATTGATAACCAATTCAAATCATGTTTGTCCTGGATTTAAAACAACTTTCAATTGGATCAACCAATGTCCCTGAAATTTAATAGGCATATCCGCAATAACAAGAATAATAAAAAGTTGAGACCTAAGAGAGAAAATGGAAGTTGTCACATGAAATGACAAGACTTTTAATTGGTAGTTTTTGAAATAATTAAATAACTTTCAAACCATTGCTCAAATGAAAAGTTCCTGAAACAAAAGTTGTAGATCTCGAAAAACTGAACAAAGTTGGTATTCAAAAGTTTTTCATTTGACCACCGAAACAGTACAAAAATCACAACGGACATCATTTTCCGGTCGAAATCACCGAAATTTCGGTCGAAATCACCGAAATTTCGGTAGGAATTCACCGAAATTTTGTTTTTTGAATTTGAATTCTCTTTCCGTTCGGAATTAGCAAAATTCGGCGAAATTCCGGCCGAAATTTCGTTTCTGGCAGTTGGCGGGATTCGGTAGAAAAACGAAAAGGTGAACCCTGGCTCCACCTCAACCAATGCCCATTTCCATACCAAGCCACACACATGCATCTGTTGTCTGGATTCAATTCCTAGCTATAAAAGTCGCCTGCAATTTCAGTGAGTTTGCGCAGCAGTTTATATTGATTGTGGACGCCTGTTCCCAGCTCCCCCGTTCACCAAACTTTGGCCAAATTCGCAACTAATCAATTTATGTCTCGCCTGCACGAGATGAAAACCTTGCAAACCAGTGTCAGACAGGTCTACAGCCTTTTTGCAGGTGAAAAAGGGAAGGGAACAAAAGTTAAAAATCAACTGCTAGTCCAAAAAATTTTACAGTTAAAACTTATAAAAAAGCAACAGAGGCAGGAGGGGGGAGAGAGAGAGGTGGAGAGTAGAGAGAGAAAGGCTGCAGCCTTGTAGCCATCTCCATTTTCCCCTGTCCCTCTCCCTCCACCTTCCTCCTGGGAACGGGGAACCTTCTCAATCTCCCCTCTCCCTATGCTCAAAAAAAAAAAAAATCTCCCCTCTCCCACGTGGAGTATAACAACTATACGCAGGCGCACACGCGCAGGCATATGAACCAGTGAACCACCACCACCTCGGCGACTTCCTCTCAGCCTCCTGCTCGTGCACAGCTCCACCCCAGGACGGCCACCTCGCCGGCGGCCGCCGCTGGCCAGGCTGCCCGCCTGCTTCCTCCGCGTAATGCCTCGTCTCTTCCCGGTTTGCGCGTCGGTTACCTTGTTGTCAGGGGGGAAAAGATTTGTGCTTGATAGCTGTTCGCCGGCGTCGGCGACCGGCGAGTTTGTGGCCAGGGATGGGGAGTTTTTTTTTAGTTTTGGGGAGTTCTGGGTGGATCTTTGCCGGTTTTTGCAGGAAAGGAAACGGCTTTGTTGGTCTTGGCGTGTCGGTTTGGCTCGGTTTGAGATTTTTTTTTCTCCCTCCCTCTCTTTATTTTCGATTTGTTCTGGACGAAGCCGGCAACGGCATGCTTGGCTTCTTGGTACAGACACCTGGGTCCTGGGGCTTCACCTGTTTATAGTTGGAATTTCTCGGCATATAAATTTGTGTGTTCTCCTGAGCTCCTGCAATGCCGAACAGCTAGTTGTTTGGGCGTTCAAGGCAGAGCTTCATCCTTTGGGATCAGGCTGGGATTGCGATGCGATTCTTTGCGGGCTTCTGCTGCTGAAGAAGCCCCTTTCGATCGATCAATCGAGGTAGTATTTGCCCGCGGGAGAAATGCCATGGTTTTCGGCAATTTGTTCCGTAGTTAGGATTCGCTTCCTGCTGTCATCCGTGGAATTAGTGGGGACGTGAGTCCAAGTCTTTCGGATTCTTGTTGTGCCTATTCATTTTCTCTTCGTTTTGAAATGATTCTTTATTTCTTTTAGGAAAAAAAACTCTTTCTGAGATGTTCTTGGCTAGGATGAAGACTAAGATCCAGGTCTTTGCTATTTCAGTCTCCATTATTATGGGTTTCTGTGTTCTTTGCCTCATGAAACTTAAAAAATTTCTGTTAGTGCCGTTAAGTCAACTTGTTGGGCTGAAGAGTTCAAGGAGCAATTAAAACTTTGCAGAACCTTTGTGTTTATATATTGTTTTTTTTAATCTGGAGTGCTAGTTGTTTCTGAAGACTTTCAAAGTACTTTGATTCTTATATTTTTTAATTTTATTTTTTAGATTCTTTTTCGTAGCTGTTTGCTCCGCAAAACAACTGTTTATGTTATGAGCATATATGCTTGATTTCTAATGGTCATAAAATGGATTTCGGTGCAGGCTGTAATAGGGAGTGGACTACGCGTCGGTGATTAGTAGGCCACCAATAATATCATCTCTCCTGGGCTTATTTGCCCCCATTTGGCATCAGGTAGTTTGAGCTCCAAGCCTTCATATGATTTCTGGCTTCTATCTTCGCACTAAGAGATCTGTGCATTTTTTTTCTTCTTCCAATGCTACATGCTTTTTCGATTGTGCGTCTTCTTTCATGTCACTGCATGTAGTATTTTGTTAGTGGCTTTCATCAACTTTCGGATCCAGTGCTCTGAACATCTTCAATATTATTCATACTTCAGTAATAGCCTAGTAGTAGTTGTCATTATTATTAGATTACAAACGCATAAATCCATCTCTTTTTGGTTTATTTAGTTCATTTGTGAAAGCATTCCAGATAGGTGTAGCTAATCTCTCTTTGGCATTTCTGTTTTGCAGCTTCCTGAAATCTAAGTTCTGGTCAAATGCTGTGAAGAAGAAATCCTATTGTGCTGAATAAATTCAGCTTTTAACCACTATGGGTGCCTGCGTATCTTCAAGCAAAAAGTGGAGATCGCAAAGATTGTGTTGTATATATAGGCATTACCGTGGCAAGATTTTAAGCACTACGCCTATAGTACGTGCTACTGATGTGGAGAACTTTGTTTCTTCTGGAGAAGTAGTCCACTTAGGGACTTCTGCAGCCACTCGGCGGAGATCTGACGGCTCGAACGTCACATTCCACCTAACACAATTGCAATGGCATCATAGTGAGCTGGACGCAGAGAATGGAAATGGTAATATTTTGTTCCTGGCATATGTTTTAGTAAGGAGAAGTCCCACATGAGCTAGGCTAAATCTTCAGTATTTTTCCTGTTGGTCCAGTTGTGTGCCAAGAAGAAGCATGGTTCGACTCTGTTAGTATCTTGGGGTCTGACTCTGATGAAGACTTCAGCAGTGTCAATGGAGGTTTGTATTGCTTTTCAGTCATTTTGATTGTTGCTAAAACTACAGATTTGACGCTTGGTATTCAGATATTTTTGTTGAAAAGTCAATTTACATTCAGGCTTGATCTTTTTTGCAGACCTCCCTGCTGTGCCAAATTCAACAGGTACACAATTGATGCAGTGCGAAGATGCTTCATCCATTGCTGATGCCATACAAAAGTTTGAAAGGATTTTTGACGGTTCAAGTGTTGCTCAAGCTGTTGGACAGTACCTGAAAAGAGATGCAAACAAAATAGAAGCAGAAAGGCCTAAGGTTGCAAGCCCGGAAGCATGTGATGTCACTAGTGGAAAGGCTGATGAAGGAAAGACACGAAATGAGGGTATAAAAATTCTTACGAAACTTAGAAGAGGCGAGGATGCATGTAATACCTTGAAGCCTTTCAAAGATGGAGAGAAGCCTCATGAAAGCATCTTCAAAAATTTGACACCAGTGTGCACGCCTCGTCATGCTAACAAGGTCCAACCATTGGCGGTAGCAAGTCCGCGGAGCCAAAAGAAGAAATCAGCAGTTGTCAGGCTTTCTTTCAAGAGGCAATCTTTCGATGGAGAACAAACTACTGAAATATGTAGGTTTTGCTCAGATGTGTTCATCTTTTGCTTTCAGTGAACTGAGGTAAGCGAGGACTAACAGCACGATTTATATTAAATTTCTAATTGCAGGTTCCTCTAGGAGGTACTTGATCCGTCCACGTGCTGGATTATTGGTTCCACAAGCCGGTGAGAAAATTTTGGAAGGTTGTTGGTCTGTGCTTGAGCCTTCGACCTTCAAACTGCGAGGGGAAAGTTTTTTCAAGTAAGAATTGCTCAGAAAATGTTTGTAATGTCTCACGAACTTGGATTTGATTTTATATTAATTTGGAGGTACTTGCAGGGACAAAAGGAAGTCTCCGGCTCCAGGTTGTTCTCCATACACTCCATTTGGTGTCGACATATTCATGTCCCCGAGGAAAATACACCACATTGCTCAGCATATTGAGCTTCCATCTGTAAAGCCAAATGAAAAAATTCCTTCACTACTTATTGTAAATATTCAGGTATAATCACCAAACTTTCTGCCTTAACATTTAACATGCTAGTTTTTCCAATGACTACAAATACGTGTGCCATGCAGATGCCTACATATCCTGCTGCTATGTTCCTTGGTGATAGTGACGGGGAAGGGATTAATATAGTGCTGTATTTCAAACTGAACGACAACTTTGAGAAAGAAATTTCTCCTCAGTTTCATGACAGCATCAAGGTAAACTTATTTTTTGTTGGATGCCATCTCCTTTTCACAAATAGCTGATGCCTACTAACCGAAACCTGAACCATACTGAATTTCTGTCTCTTGGTTTGTTTGTTTCCAGAGACTTGTAAACGATGAGATAGAAAAGGTCAAGGGTTTCCCAATGGACTCAACAGTCCCTTTCAGAGAAAGGTTGAAAATATTGGCAGGGCTGGTTAACCCAGATGACATGAATCTTAGTTCTGCGGAGAGGAAGCTTGTGCAGGCTTACAACGAAAAGCCAGTCCTCTCAAGGCCTCAACACAGCTTTTATGTGGTAAGTTGCTTTGCTCGATATGGTTCTACTTCTCAATTTCTTTCACATAGACTCTTTCATGACATGTGGGGTCGTTGCAGGGATCAAATTACTTGGAAATTGACCTTGATGTACACCAGTTTAGCTTCATCTCAAGGAAAGGGCTCGAAGCATTCCGAGAACGATTGAAACATGGGGTAGTTGATCTCGGCCTAACCATACAGGTAGGTTCATGGTCCTTTCTGCTTTCTTTATTTGTTATATGCATCCTGATGGCACAAAAAGAAAATGGCATTTGTTATGAAAAATTGTCATCCTGTTGAGTTAAAGATTCAGACTACTTTCTTAATGAGCTGAACACACTGACCACTTTGCACAGGCGCAGAAGCAGGAGGAGCTTCCTGAACATGTGTTGTGCAGTGTAAGGCTAAACAAAGTTGATTTTGTCGATAACGGCCAAATACCGACACTCCTGCCATGTGATGACGACTGAATTGAACTGGCACCAAGTTAACTCAACCTGATGTTTCGGACAAGAACATTAGCATGCGCTTGCAAGTTCTTGGAAGGGAGGAGGCATGGTGGTTAGGCTCTGCGAGATGAATGGCTTTGTAGAAGACCACGTGTATAGTCATGTTCTTTGGCATTCTGGTGTTGTGAGTCAAATTCTGAAGTTGATTTGCGAACCTGGAGAGAATGCCACCAAGACATCAATCTGTTTATTCAATTTATCTGTTCTCGGTCTTATGATTTGAGGCATTGCTGAAATCTGGGGTACCCACCTTCGTTGTGAACTTGTGATGGCATGTTGTCCTTTACTATGTAATGGAAAGCTGTTCTTTTAAAAAGAAAGATTTTTGTTTCACAAAAGAAAATTTTAGTTTCTTTACTTAAACTTTGTGGGAGTCTTTTTTGAAAAACAGAAAACCAAGATACCCCCCCCCCCCTATAATTATAGTGTTTTCAACAGAATTAAGAAGTGCTACTGTTATATCAACCTGGCAGGCATTACTTGCACACAAGTAAAATATAGTCAATTGACTCTAAAATATATTATGAAAATTTCCATATCAATTTGGTTCTAGATTTGAAGTTCTTTTTTGTTTCTGTTTTTCATTATTATACACCTGATTGTGTGTTTGCACATGATACCTCTCCAACTTGTAATTTTTGCTTTCTAAAAAAAAACCATGTAACTTCTGCACATGGTGAATAGCAGCAAAGCAACAAGGTTTTGAAATTGGAGAAGTTAAACACAAAAGGGAATAAACTGACCTTATGATGGACAAATGCAAGAAACTGATGCAGCAATCGGATGGCAAAAAAAATCGGAAACCACATGTTGAAGCTTCCCATGGATATTATCAACACAAGTGAGCACAAAAAGATCTTGTACAACAACAATAACGACAGCGTTGTCTAGTTCAGGTAGAGCATATTTGGTTGCATGAAACCTGAAAGTACTACAGCAGCTCTAACCCTGATGGCAGGAGGCCGTCTGTCTGTCCAGCCTTAAAAAACACCTGCTCATCAGGAGGAACTCATGGTCCAACCCCTTTCATCCCTTTGATTTGCCTGCAGCATCTTCATGTTTGTTCTGTGGTAAGTACAAACAAATCTGATAGCCGTCTGATTCTGATCATGCCGTGCCTATATTGTCATCAGTGATGCTCCTTCTTGCTGCCTGTAAACAACAAGGATCCAATGCCATGGCAGTTGGTCATGGCGGTTTCAGAGAATTTCATTCTAGTTTATGAATCAGAAAGGCACCTCTCTTGAACCATGACCGCCGGCCAGCTCGCCGGATGTGCTGCTCGTGGTTCTCAAGGAGCTCGTCGATGCGCCGTGGCTGCGACAGCAGCGGCCCTGAGAAGTCCACCCTGTCCACCTTCCCCTTGTACTTCTGAAAAAGCAATCACCATTCCAGAATCACGCATCATCAAAGAAACAAAATTCAGCAAAAGAGACTGTCAAAATTCAGAACACAACACTGAAAATGAAATGCTTGTGCTTAGAGAGAGTGAGACCTTCCCGTTCTTGAGCTGCTTGGCGTCCAGCGTCTGCCTGAACCTGCTGTTGTTGTAAGCTTCGGAGGTGCTGAAGGCGTCAGCAACCTGTGCCCACTGCTTGATTATCTCCTGCTTCTCCACCTCGTACGGTGCTGCGGTGGTGGTGGCCGCCGCCGCCGCCGTTCTCGCGGCGTCTCCTCCGGCATTGTTGTTGGCGCCTGCTCCCTTGGAGCCGCTCCTCTTCGTCACCGCGGCCGCCGCCGTGGCGTCGGGCCGGGGCTTCTTGGCCCAGGCGAAGCCGGTGGACGCGGCGAGCTGCACGGGGCCGGAGAGCGGGAGGCGGTCCGCGACCCGGGGCGCCTCCTTGAAGCTGCTGGACACGGTCCTGGCGCACGGCGCCGCGTCGCCGCCGCCGCCGTCGGCGTCGCCGTGCCCGTGCCGCTTGCTGATCGCCGGCACGGGCTCCAGGTCGACGAACAGCCGCGACTCGCCGTCGTTCCTCGCCGCAGCGCCGCCGTCGGCGGCCACAACAGGCAGCGATTCCTGCACACGTCAGGTCAGCTCTGAACAGAAGAGGAACGCGCAGGGCGGGCGATGTCGCGCGGCGGCGCACCTCGGCGTGCACGTGGCTCTGGTTCGTGTCCTGCAGCTGCATGCTCTTGTGCCCCCTCGACGGCCGCCTCGCCGCCTCGCCGGCGTGGCCCCGGGCGTTGCTCCTCAGCCTAGAATCTTCCCGGAGCTTGGCTTCCATCTCCTTGTTGGGCGCGTACTTGGGCAGGCTCGCCGGGTCGCACGCGTACGGCGCCGTCGTGAAGTACTCGGCGTCGAGGGCGGCGGCGGCGGTGCCGCGGCCGGCGGGGTCGAGGGAGAGGAGCGTGGCGAGGAGGCGGAACGCGTGGTCGGGCATGCAGCCGGCGAAGGCTTCCCTGAGGCGGCTCGGGTGCGGGTGCTGCGGCCGGAACACGGCGGCGTGCGCGAGCCCGGAGCGGCGCCAGAAGTCGTCGGGCGGCGAGCCGCAGAGCTTGAAGATCCTGTGGATCTGCTCGACCTCGGTGCGGCCCTGCAGGACGGGGCGGCGCGCGTGCATCTCGGCGAAGACGCAGCCGGCGCTCCAGAGGTCGACGGAAGGCTCGTACGCCGTGGCGCCCAGGAGCAGCTCCGGCGGGCGGTACCAGAGCGTGACGACGCGAGTGGTCAGCGGCGCCGCCGCCGCCGACGGCGCGAAGAGGTTGGCCAGGCCGAAGTCCGCCACCTTGAGCTCGCCGCCGTTGTTCACCAGCAGGTTGGCGCACTTGATGTCCCGGTGCATCACCCCCCGCGCGTGGCAGTGCGCCAGCCCCTCCAGCAGCTGCCGCATGTAGCACTTGATCTGCACGCATCGCACCACCACAAGTTTGTCACGATCGATCGCCATTGCCAAACGGCACGGATGATCGAGATCCTAAACTAAGATGATGATGATGATGATCATTTGGTCATGGTCACCATATCCATTTATTCGTGATATAAATTAGGTTTGTCTTCGCATCGTAGACAAGCTAGTTTGTACCTGGGGCTCGGAGAAGGAGACGTCGGGGGAGGAGGTGAGGCCGGCGAGGTCGTGCTCGAGGTACTCGAAGACGAGGTAGATGGCGGAGGAGGAGCGGGAGGTGATGATGCCGTCGAGGCCGACGACGTTGGGGTGGCCGCGGAGGCGGCGGAGGATGAGGATCTCCCGCGCCATGAACCGCACGCTCTCGGGCTCCACGCTGTCGAACCGCACCTTCTTGAGCGCCACCAGGCGGCCGGTGGCGAGCTCCCGCGCCCGGAACACGCTGCTGTAGGTCCCCTGCCCGACCTTCTCCAGCTTCTCGAAGCTCTCGGCGCGGAGCGGCACCCACCCTTGCACGGCCTCGGCGGCCACCGCGCTCAGCCACGACGGCCACCCGGCGGCCGCCTGCTCGCCCTCCACGCACCGCCTGATGTTGCCCAGCCGCGTCGTCGCCACCGCCGCGTTGGCAGCCTCCCTCCCGGACCGCCGCCGCCGCTCGTCGTCCTCGTCGCCGGCGCCGTCGAACGCCTCCAGCCGCACCGGCCGGCTCCACAGCGACACCGCCGACGCCGACCCCAGCTCCGCCGACGCCGACGCGCAGCGGGACATGTGGTAGGACGCCGCCGACGACACGTCGTACGACGGCGAGGACACCGCCCCGGGCCTCGACGCCGCGCACCCCATGGCCGCCGCCCCGCTGGCGCGGCGGGCAGAGCACTCGCGCTCCCTCCCTACGGCTCCACGAAGGCAAGGCGGCGACCGACCGACCCTGGAGGCAGGACACGGCGGAGGAGCAAGAACACAGGGAGGGGGCGCTCTCCTCCTCTCTCCTCTGTTCTGGCTCCCCCAGGGCGATCACCCTCCTCCCCTGCCTCCCACAAGCAATGCGAGCAGCGGCTAAAGATAGCAAGGAAGGAGATGGCAGGCCATGGCCGATTTGCCGCAGCTGCCTTTAATTGGTGCTCAACCTGTCCTCCCCTTTTGCTTTAATTCCTGTGCTGGGCTTGAGCTGGGGAGCAAGTGCAATCCTCAATTCTGCTGACTGGTTTTTTCTCATGGCACTTAAAGCCTAAATATGAGAAGTGATCATGAGCATGGTAGAGGATTAGAGAGGTCTTTGGTTAAGTGCAACAGCTTCTCTATGTCAGAGGGCAAGGAAGAACAGGTGCACCTGATTAAAGAAAAAAAAAGGCAGAAGCTTTTGCTAGTGTTTTGCATGGATTTTCAGATGGTTTTGTTGTGGAATTGGTTGGGGGGTTTGAGAGTAAAAAGTTTTTTTTTCAAAGAAAAACCATTGGGGAAAAGATACAGGTGTGTGGTTGCAATGGTCAAAGAATACATTTGTTTTGGGGGAGGGTACACGGGCAAAGGAATTGATGTGTGTGTGCAAGAACTAACAGGCAATGCAACGTGGTGTCCTGGTTTTGGGCGGGGAAATGTTCATGTGATACCTGATAAAAATTTAAGGCACTAGGGCAGTATGGGCATGTAGTACTAGCCGTTTGTATTTAAAATCCCTAGCCACCTGGTTCTCTCTCTCTGTCCTTTTATTTGGCTGTCAATATTTTTATTCAGATACTCATAGGTTTAGTGCTGTTTTGTGATGATGTGGTTGATGGAAAGATTAGCACATGAACAAAGGTGGTTTTGTTTGGGAGGAGCATGACATCAAGTGGTTAGCAAAACAACTATAAACAAGATAAAAGATGATGATCTCACACTTTGACTGGTGTTTTTTTTCACTTTCCCTTTTCTCATGTCTGGAGAAAGGGATATATGCCGGCGGTGCAACTATGGTGATAGTTGATGCCCCATCTCCACCGATCCACTTTCATGAGATTGAGAGGGATGGGTGTATGGGAGGGAATGTTTGACTATTGTGGTTGTGGGCATTTGGTGAGAATTTTTGTGATAGGGACCATTGCTCCAAGCGAAGTTAATGTTAGATCTCAATTTGCTGCTGGAATTATGTTTCGTTTCGCTGCGTACCGTGTATTTATTTCTTTGAATCATGAATGTCTGCATCTGAATTTCACAAGTACTACTGATTTTTAGTTGCGGTATAACAATGTCTGAATCTGAAGATCTGGGGAAATTTTCTCTAAAATTTCCTGAACAAGAACAATGTTTCTGTATTCCAAACGAGATCTGAAATTTATGGGAAGCTCACGGTACAACACGAGGCGGTGTGCACGCTCACCTAGGTGTGAATTGTGATGAATGTATTGCAAGGACAGTGCTTGCATATTGCATGGTTGGTTAGCTAGCCATGCAGTTCATATTCATTCTTTCTGTAGAATAGGAATTTATTCGGCCTTGACTGCCGTTTACCATCTTGTCCCGGCTCCATGCTTCCCAAAGAGGTACAAAGTAAATGGCTCCATTTGTCACACATACATTGGGGCGTACTCTGCATAGGACTAGACTGTGACTGATCCAAGCAAAATTTCTCACAGATAAAAAGAGAGGGAAAAAAGTAGAAGAAAAAAGAGAGGGGAAACTCAGCAAGGCAAAAGTCCACTCATTGCAGCTGGTGGTTGGGCATTCCTTTTGAGGAGGTCTCCTCTTTTGTGGTTTGTGTTATGTGCCTGCTGTTCTTACTCTAAGAACAATGGTTTTTTGAGTGGTGGGGCTAATGAACAGAGACTGATAAATGGGCCTGGATAAGTTGCGCCTGGTGGGGTCCAAGTGTCTGTCACTCTGTGTAAAGGAGTTCCTGTAGCAGTGCTCTTTCTGCAATGTTGATCCATGGGCAACTGCATGGGGAGATAGGATCATAGGATGATCTTTTCTGCTTTGTGCCATGCTTTGGTGCTCACGCATCTTGCATGCAACCTTTGACGCAAGATATGATCCATCATGTTGCTCCTCTTTTGCTTGCGGCAAATTGAGATCCCTATCGAGATGCTGCAGTTTTAGTATGTAACTCTTGTAGTAAAGTTCTGAACCATCCTTTGCCATGTCAAAACTTCAGAATTGTCCATGCATCTTAGAGTGAAAATTCAGAGAGTGCGACATTGATATTTTGCTCCGTTACATGCTTATGCCCCTGTGCTTCTTATGGGCCCCACAACAAATTCAAAGCAAATGCAAACCTGAGTGATAAATTTCAGAAATAAACAAAACAAAATGACCGTTTGAGAAACTTATGCAGAAACAGTTGGTCAGACCTGTAACAAGAAGACTATGGTTGCATGCTGCTACCTTTCTCAAGCAGTCTTTTCACTGATCAAGAGGGGCGGGCCTGCGACCCAGGCCACTAGGGCCGTGGCCCTAGTCGTGGGCCAAAAAAATTGTAAACCCCCCCTCAATCTTTGGCCCATTAGCCCAACAAAAGAAGGAGGCCAGGGGCACTCGCGGCCAGGGAACACGCACGCCGCCGCAATCAGAGTCGCAACGCTGCCTCGCGCTCGCGCCCTCGCCTGAATCTCGCAGCGCACGCACGCGTCGCCGTCGCCCCCAACGGCGTCGTGCCTCCCCCGTCAGCCGTCGGCGTCATCCCCCGCGGCCCCGCGTGCTCTCGCCGTCTCGCGCTCTGTTGTGTGGCCTGCGGGCAGCACCGCAGCAGCCGCTGTCGGCGCCGGCCGCCGCTGCGCTGCGCGCCTGCCGCTGCCGGGCGGCGGGCTGCACCGCTGCCTGAGTCAGGCGGCCGGCAGGTCGACAGCAGCCAGCCATAGCGGCATAGGCAGCACCAGCACCCAGGACCAGCAGGCACAACTCGACAGCACTGACCAAATTGAGGAAACTTCTCTCCGAAATCGCAATTCCCAAATGCATACGAAGATTATTGGCACTGACATGAGTAATTGCCAATTGGTGTTATAGTTTGCACAATGAAGAGGAGCAAGACTTTGCAATTTTATTTTGCACGTGTCCCCCCCCCCCCTGCGACACAACAGAATGCAGATGAAGTGGATGAAGTCTCATTTGAAGAAGTTCACTGTGTTCGGCTGCTCTCTAGCCCTCCAGCGCTACAGTTTTTCCCTCTCACATTCTTCCAGCTCCAGCCTCCAGCCACCAGTCAGGTAACAGTATTTTTCTCTCACACTACTCCAGCTCTAGCCTCCAGCTCCAGCCTGCCGAACGCAATGGTTACCTAGACTAAGCACTATTTCTGGTATATTACATTTTTACATTAAAAAAGAACTATGGAGTTCTAGTTCTTTCGTTACATTTTTATTTATACTTTCATCTTGTCCATGTGCAGGAGGTGCCGATAGCGATGAGGAAATGGAAGATGCGACCGAATGGAACGCGCCAAATCTTGGCTACCTGACTAGGTATTGTATCAAACTTTTAATTCAAAGTTTTTTTTTCTCGATCTAGGACTCTTACTGTAGCTGTTACTTTATATGTGATTCGCATGAGATAGTTTTAGCCGTTGAATTTCGGCCCTAGTCTTGACAAAAAGCTGGGTCCGCCACTGCTGATCAATCAAAGAAGAAAAGAGTACTTATAACGCTTGATAGGGAAGAGACATGCTGATGCAACATGTCCTAGCACTCTTTTATGCCTCTTGCGTGGGCCCAACAGTGCACTAAGATCTTGCTTAAAATCCTTTGTTAGTTACAAACCGCGTGTGTACATGGATGCTGCAATCAGTGCAGTGCGGTGTAGCACAAGGATGGCAGCAAACGCAATGCCCCTCCTGCCGTGCCGTATTCAGTGCAGGCGGTTGTGGCATTTGCAGGCTTTAGGGGGCGTTTAGTTCCAAAAAAAGTTTGCGCAGTACCCGTCACATCGAATTTTCGGACACATGCATAGAGCATTAAATGCAGTTGAAAAAATAACTAATTATATAGTCTAATTGATTCCTACCAGATGAATCTAATGATGCTAATTAATCTATGATTGGATATTAATTGTCAAATAACAACGAAATGTGCTACAGTAGCCAAACCCAAACTTTTTCACCAACTAAACACACCCTTATACCATCACTCGGGCATTGGTAGTTGGAAGTTGGAACCGTCTTCATCTCTCTAACAAACTTCTCGAGAAACTCTGATGAACATTCTATATCAACTTGGCCAATTTAGCTAGCAGAATAGTGTAGTTAACTTCTTAAAACTTGTACCATTACTTAAATATAGAAACAATGGCATCATTGGTAACGTGTTTAGGGAAAAGTAATGGAAACTTTTAGCGTTAGATTTTGTATGTTTGAACCAAATTCTTCGCAGGCGTTGAAAAGCTTGAGAAATAAGTGCAGAACTGAGATTAATTTCCCTTTTCCCGATCGAGTGAGAAACTGAAAACTGAAACATGATGGATCAACCAAGCCCAAGAATCGGCCGGGCTTACTTTTGAGGTAATGGCCCAACCAAGTCGTCTGCTTGCCAGGTTATCAAATGTGGAAACTGTGATCAAAATAGATCAAATGATACTTGCAGTAGAAAGGGTCACAATAATAAATAATTTGACTAATCAAAAGAGGAATAAGAAATGAAACATGCCTAAAAGATTACTATGATGTAGTTGGACAAACTTCATGGCCTGGTCCATTTTCAAAAAAACTCCCCTACTTCATAGTAAAAACCAACAAGGTTCTAATGACCTCAAACAAACTGACGTCAACGTTTGGTATGAAAGTGCTAAGAATAATCTCTTGACATCAAAAGTAATACAACTAATTAATCCTGATGCCTATCCAACATGTGATTAGCATGTCAGCTTTATCAACAATCAGGTAAAATTAATGAAAACTGGAATGCCAACAAACTGGTAGAAAGGCTAATTCTCCAGGTGCATTTCTTTCAGGACTAAGAGTTCATTTCAAAGAGATATGCAAGATATTTTGATCCAATGCAGGTTCTGGAGCCCAAATTAGTGCTGAGAAGCATGTACAATTATGACTTGACTACTTTTTCACCTACTAGTTCCTCAATTTCTCTGCAACTCGTCAGGAAAGAAAGCACGGTTTCTGAACTTTGACCAGTCTCACCAGTTAAAACACCTAAAAGGCTAAAACTCTTCAAGTTACATGCAATGACGCATTGTTAGCTGGTGGACATCTTGGCCTTCGACAGCGTCTGGTGGTCCTCCCCCACCTGGTTATGCCCAGTGCATCGGCACCTAAGTCAGCAGGGGCAAGTGGTGGTGACACCGGCGGTGGCCTTACCTCAGCAGCTTCCTCCACCTCCATGGACACAGCCACACTTCTTGCCCGGCGTCTTCCCCTCGGCTGCTGCCCATTCCGGCCTCTTCGCTTCGTTGGTGTCACTAGCTTTGGCCTCCCGAGTGCACAAAGATCCTCAGACACCTCATGCTTTGGCAATGAGGCGAGGCATGGCAGGATGTCCCTCTGAAAGTCTTTCCTCTGACGGCGTCCTCGCCCTTTCCCTCTCTGAGGTTTTGGGATCAGCATTGAAGCTGCAGAACAATGCCCATTGTCGTAGATATCCTCCTGGGTGGCTCTTGGTGTTGAATGGTACTCGTTGCTTTTGGTTTCTTGCAGCTTCAGCGTCAAAGCCTCAAAGTCATCATCGATGTCCTTGTCAAACATTGTGTTCTCTTTGGATGTAGCTAGGTCAGCGAACCAATGCAAAATGTCAGGTTGAGGAGAAGTTGGCTGAACGACAGCATTACAAATTGCTACTAGATTCTCTACTGCAGATATAGCAAGAGAATCCCTTGAAGGATCATCAGGTTCATAAGGAGCAAGTTCACTTGATTCACAAGCATCCATCTCTGCATCATCCATAATCGGCAATGGTTCATTCAGGTCAATGAGATTCCTAGCATCAATGTCAGCTTCCTTCCTCTGGGGTTGCATTTCCATGTCAGGTTCACACTTAATCGATGGTCCAATGTTTAGGTCATACTGAAGAGTGGGTGAACACCGAGAATCTTTTTCAGCGCCAACACTGATGGGAAAGGCGGGGACTCTTGTGGAAGGTTTACTTTCTGAATATAATGTGGGACTGGGCAATATCTGAGGATTGCCATTCGCATAGCCTGATGGGACTTCTGACTTCATCAGGCTTACCAGTTTCTTGCTGAGACAAGAGATATCGGCCACTGATTTCTCACTTCCCTGTTCCCAAGTGGCAGCAGTATCTACTGGCGTGTCATTCAGATCTATATCCTTCAGGTTATGGTGGAGTGGAGGGAGCTTTTGATGTTGTGCCTCTTCATGAATCTTCAATGAATGATGATATGGCGTATTTGGAGTAGAATCCATCGAGATACCACTGGAGGGAGCATGCTTAGCAATGGATGTTTCAGCAGTACCATTATGACTCTTAGTCAAGTAGCTTGCGTTGTTGCTTTGATATGGAGGATTCAGTGCGTGATTGAACCTAGGCGGTGCAAATACCAAGTGATTGAAGGTGCTAGCACTAGACGGGTAATGCCCCATTGAAGAACCAGTACAATTTTGTTTGTACCATGCCATGCTAGCATTGGAATCTGAAAAAAAAGAATAGTAGTTAGATAGTAATTTAAACACGATGCGATAAAACTTGCCGTAAAAAAGGGTGTACAAATCTTACAATCCTTCCTCTGTCGAAATGAATTGCAATGCCTTGTATCATCATTTGCACCAAAGAACCTAGATAAAGATATTTTACCAGCACATTTTTCTTTTAATTTTCCTTCCAAGCTTAGGGTGTTCAGATTCACTCCCTGTGATACATAATGCTGGTTCTGAGAAGCAGATGTTCCCACACCAAAAAAATCTGTTACTTTCATACTAGATGATTCTTCAACTGGTTTATTCAGTATATGCGCAGCTGAGCTGTGATGTGCCTGCATATCAGTGATCCAAGAACCCTCACTATTTTCAATGTTGAGATTGAGATTTCCACCCAGAATAGAACCATTAACCAATGCCAAACTTTTTGAAGGCCTCACTTCCAGGATCTCCACATCGTCATCATCGTCAGCATACACATCTGCTGGAAGCTGAAGGTCCAACATTTTATTTTGAGATCTAACATTCTTATTCCTCAAAGGAGCTCCACTCACGCTATACTGTGAACTACTTTCTTTAATCAAATGTATGGATGATTGCTTATGATCGTGTTCAGAAATAGGACTCACAGTTTGGCACACTCGTTTAACATCCCCAAGTAGTATCTGCGATGGAGAGGACCTTGGCTGCAATGCATCTGCATATCTAGCACAACTATTGAACTCTTCTCTTTGGAACTGTGCCATTAATTCCTTCTGAATTTTGTAAAGACGGTGAAGTTCATACACCTATATAAAGATCAAATGGCAAAGGAATTGAGACATTTTTTGAAACTACATACCAGAAAAGGAAAACAATACCAACGCTACAAGGAATGCCTTGTTCTTACATGTCAACAATAACATGGTTTCATCAAAACATACCTGTTTCCGAAATGTAGCTTCATGTACAAGCATTGTCCGCTTTAGCATTTCCTTGTCATAATGTACAGATCCATCTGAAGATGTTATTGTGAACTTGTCACTAAGATGCACACTTGGTTTATTCTCCTTGAAGTATGGCAGTGCATTGAAGTTAGAGTTTACA
This sequence comes from Panicum virgatum, assembly GCF_016808335.1. NCBI lineage: Eukaryota > Viridiplantae > Streptophyta > Magnoliopsida > Poales > Poaceae > Panicum > Panicum virgatum. The sequence continues at coordinate 63,230,049 of NC_053147.1, forward strand.
CTAGAATCTGCCATGTCAAAGCATCCTGGAATATAAATCTTTCCCTCAACTTTTGTTCCCATTCCTGACAAAGTGTTGACAGAGGAATTCTAGATTATCCAGATATCATCCACGTTTAACATACTGCATATCGAACCTGAAATGCACTGTCTCAGTATCCATTTCCTCAGAAAGTTGCTAAAGTTTAACCCAAAATGCAGAACGTTACTAAAGTTCTTTTGTTCACTAATCATTATAAATCATCAGCTAATAAAAAATAAGCTATACTCTACATCTTAAAAAAATTCTCCATGGTAACAGATTAAACTTGTTACTCCGGCGAGAATGTCGATATCGGTCAAATCCGGACTGTCAGCAGATAAAAAAGAATTACCCATGTAGCAGTGTTTCTCTAAATGTTTTCTAGCCCAAATGGCATTGGTCTAGAAAGATCAGATCCACTAACATGCCATCTTTTATCAATGTCAGGAACAAGTAAACAAAGCAACAGTAGGCTTTATCTACCCATGACAATAATTTCAGGCATAATCACAAACACCATATGCACTTCAACGGGTGGGGACCTAAATAACCAACAAAACAAAACAGCTTTGATTGGAATATCAACAGGTACACCTGTACTCTATAGTGTACACTGAATTTGCAATGTTAAGACCATGGGTGTCCTCTGCAAATAATCGATTATGATCCTTTATAGCTCCTTACTAAATAGCTGGCATAAAAGAGCAACCCCAATTATGAAACAATGAGTATCAAATCATTAGTTTGCTTAACCCAGATATGTCAGGTAAAAGCGGGGAACTACCACACAAAAGTTAAATTGTATGATTGTATCTAAGTGGACAGATGCTTGAGTTCGTTAGCAAACTTAGCATCATTATTTTTGCTAGAACAAATTGCATAACTGGAATACATAAAGATACTCATACAAGAAGCCAAGAATAGAAACAAGCATCATGGTTTGGAGACAAGTGTAAGATATCTAACTTACAAAGTGATCAATATATGAAATAGTGCTGAATAGAAGAATCTGCAGAACAAGTCTCCGTAGTTCAGCTATATTATCCAGCTATTCCTCTTGCAGCACAAGAAATGCACCTCGAAGTGACCTGAAAATTGACATTAACACCTCATAAGCATTCATATAACCGAGAATCGATTAGTAGGAACCCCCCCCCCCCCCCCCCCATTTTGTTTTCTGCAAACAAGAGGCCATGCGCCATCCATCACAGTTTTTAATGACAGAACTCAAGTGGAGATCAAATTGCAGTTAGAGTTAAACAAGAAATCGAGAACTGAGAATGAGATTTGTTGAGGAAAAGAATCTATGTGCCACCGGTCTTATCCGTTGAAGAAAATCCAGGATTAAATAACTACCCCAAAGTGAACGAAATTGCGGTGAAGCCCTCGAACCACATCACAGAAACATAGTAATTCTGATCAACAAGTAAAACAAGTATCTTCTATGAAGGAAAGCAGAAGGTAAACAAGCATTGGTTCAGAAAACCAAGGATATCTCCCACTACTCACCAAGTTATCGGATGCAAAACGACGGTGGGTGAGAGACTCTGTATGTATAACTCCCAAGAAACTGAGCTATGAATGCCAGCTTATTCAGTTCATCTCTATCATGAATGAGCCGAGGAAAATTCCAGGTTGCGTCACCAAGAAGAGACCTGTAATTTGTCATTTGCAGCACGTCAGGGCATGGGGAGAAAGGGAAATAAATGCAAGCGACAAGAAAATTGAAGGCAAGATCACAAACCGCAGGAAATCGTGGAGACAGAAGGATCTCAAACATTAAATTGCTCAAAAAATTAGAGCTTCCCGAAACAATTACTGAAATCGCAAAATCAAAAGCAAACTGCAAGAATAATCAAACCAAAACCACGAAAAGCCGCCTGCTTTCTGCCATTGTCCGATCAAAAGTCAAACAAAATAGGAAATGAAAAGGAGAGAAATTCTTTCCGCGTGGATGAAATCATGGCAAAACAACGCATGGCCAAGAAAGCGGGAGGGAGAAGAGAACATCCAAGAACAAGGCCTCCGACCCGACCTCCTCCGCCGAAACAATGGCGACCAGACCAAAACAGAGGGAAGCAGCCAAGAACAGGAGATGATTCCTCGGCTTACCCTGTCACGGGGAGACGAAGCCCGCCGGCCGCCTGGGAACCGCCATGATCCAACGAAAGATTCCTTTTCCCCCCACTTCCTCAAACAAGGAGACAAGGCCAACCAAACAAACAGCAACACCTATAAACAAGTACTAGTTTATCGCCATCCGCATGGACAGAGATACAATACAATCCTTGGTCACTAGGCCATGGACGGGAAAACCAGATGCAGGCCAGGGAGAGGGGAGATTAGCTTGGCAGGCAGATGGAGATGAGAGGAGGGATCTTCTCCTCTCTCACCCCTCTAGTGGTGAAGAAGAGGAGAAAAAAATGAGCTTCTCGAAGAACAGGAAAAGTTTGTCAACTTCTGGTCTTCTTGTATTGTTCTCACTCTACCAAGGTTTGGTGGTGGATAGGAGAAGACATTGATTTTCTTCCTCATCACTTTGCATTGGGTTTTGGGTGGAAAAGCCATAAATTAGGGGCTTCTCTGTGCCTTTCCCATTCCTCTCTTCCTTTTTTTCCTGTGTGAGTTCAGTCTTTTGGACAATCAGACTGGGAGATTCTCCGGCGCTTCTCTCTCTCTCTAGAGTACTAGCTTTCTCTCTCCTGCTGCCTCTGGATTGGAGTATAAAGAAAGGAAAGGCAGGAAGATCATAAATGTAGCACCACTGCTACATGCACACAAGCACAAATCTTGTCCCTGCTGACAGGGGACAAATCCACAACTAATCACCTGATATTTTCGAGAATGTTGTTAGTGCAGCTGAAAGCGACGCATCATCTTGTTTTTATAGACATTGACATATCAAGTATTGTTCCTAATCTTGGATTAGAGTATAAGTACGGGCCATTATAATTCATGGAAAGAAAACTGAAACAGCAGTCAAAGGCAGGTTGCTGGCATGACCGTTTCTTCAATTAATTTCATTTCTTCGGCTGCGTAATGGATGGTTTAATGAGGCATTATTATGCCATTTCCTGGTGCTGGATTCCCAGGATCCCAAGTGTACTAGCGTCCACGGTACCGGTCAATTCTTCAGTCGCGTTCCAGCGAAGCCAAGGACAAACATTTATCAGATTATTTGCAATACTTGGGTGTGCTTAGTTGGTGAAAAAGTTTAAGTTTGGATACTGTAGCATATTTCGTTGTTATTTGATAATTAATGTCCAATCATGATTTAATTAATATTGTTAGATTCATCTCGTGAGAATCAGTCAGACTGTATAATTAGTTATTTCGTTTAACTACATTTAATACTTTATATATGTATCTAAAAATTCGATGTGATGGATATTGTAGGAAAAAATTTGGAAACTAAACGGGGCCTTGAATTTAAAATTGCAGGGTACATTGGTACCAACTCATGTTCAGCCGATATCTTTTTCTGCATTGAAATGGGTTTATTTTGACGGTTCACTTGCCTCATTTCGTTCGTTTTCTTCTACTACCAAGTAACTACGTGGTTTTCCTTATTTCTTTTTTTAAGAAAGCCTTATTTCTTTTTCTCCAATTAGAATTTGGGGACTGCTGAGTTAGTTTATCAAAGAGACAAGGAACCATCATACTTTTGTTCTTCACTCGTGTACTCCACTAGAAATGGTATATGACCCATGTGACATCCCAAAATTAGCTCTGAAACTGTTTTTTTACAGAAAAAAGAAAGATTCTCTGGATTTGTGATGTTGTTGTTGAGAGCATCTCTAGGAGCTTTTGTATCTATGGATAGCTAAAATCCTAATATAATTATTATGTAAAACGAAATAGCTAGCGAAAAAAAAACGAAATCCAACCGCTCCTCCAAAATTCAAAAAGAAATGACTAGCGCTCAACGCTAGGCAAAGATAGCTAGCGACACCCTCTGGATAGAAAACGAGAATAGAAGACGAAGTAGATAGAATTTCTATTGGATAAGAGTTTTTTATTTTTTTAGCTAACTCATCCAAGATACAAAGTTCTCTGATGCTACAGGAGCAGCATCACTGATGCATCTAACCAACCAGTACTGCACCCTGATGTTGCTAATACTAGTAGCAATTTGCCATGTTCCTGATGTTGCTAATACTAGTAGCAATTGGTTCAAGGCTTGCATGAAGGTGATACTAACTCTGACTCTGGGCGGTAGCCAGGCTGCCCAAAACATGGCCGCAGAGTGGTCAGAGCAACGGCCAGTAGGGTTGGGACTTGGGAGGAAAGGTGCGCCAGCGAGTCTCCGCTCCGGTCACAGCCCCACAGTACACAGAGGCCTTCCATTGGGATTCGGGCAGAAGATTCTTGTTCCAATTCTTGGGCAAAGTTTGACTACTGGACACTTGAAAATTTGCAGCGTTTGAACAAAAAATATTTATTACTCGCAATATAGAAAAGAAATGGAAGTAGTTAAAATGAGTCCATGAAACCTCCTGGACCCTAATGACCAACCTTACCTCCAAATCTGTTTTTTTTGTTTCTTTGACAAATTCAATTATTGAAAACATATAAAAGATACTATCATTTTTTAATTGATGGCGGTTTTAGGTTTTAGATGACGTGGCGTCCATGTAGGTGACTGCATTGATGTAACAATTTAACATCCAAATTAGTACTAATCTATATATTTTCACCTAAATTTTTGGTTTGATGCGTCTTGTGTCATTAATAGGTGGACCTTAGTCCATTCCATATACAAGTCGAACCGGCCATTCATCCACGCTTGATCACATAGATCCCTACAAATTAATGCATAGGCAACTATCAACTTTGTTCGTAGCAATATAAGACTCTGTTTGTTTCCATCAGTTTTTTTAGCTCCTGTCACATCAAAAAGAATCTTACCATTTAGTAATATCAAATAAAATTTATTTATAAAACTTTTTTGACAGATGGGTGCTAATTTGTGAGACGAATTTAATGAGTCTAATTAATTCATGATTTGCTACAGTGATGCTACAGTAACCATCCGCTAATTACGGATTAATATACATCATTAGATTCGTCTCGCAATTTAGCCCAAGGGTTCTGCAGTTAGTTTTGTAATCAGATTTTATTTAATAGTAATAAATATCAAGATTCTCTTGAATGTGATATAGTCTAAAATTTAGCCTCTGAAACTAAACCACTCCTAAGAGAAGCTCCAATGTGGTTGCCAAGGAGGTGCTAGCAGGTGAGAGAAAGCCTTAGCACCTTGGCCAAACGGTGGAGCAGTGGTGCGAGCCTAAAAATCTTTGGCATCGGTAGCTTAACTGAGCACCGGTGCTAACTTTAAAAAAATCATTCATTCCCATCGATGAGCAGCACATTGCGTGGGGAAAGCTGAGTAGGGGAGTATTTTATTTTTTAATGTAGATCCAGAGTGGTGCTAGACTTTGCTAAATGTTAGAGTAAAATGTGACGAGCTAGCACCACCTGACGTGTCGGAGGATAGCTCATCTTTCTGCACTATACGTTGGAGTTGCCCTAAGGACATATTTGCCTAATAAATTAGAAAACTAAGGAAGAGATTTTTCAGAAAACTCAGATCTTGGCAAACCTCTTGATCCGTGATGCAACATTAATTACACGTTTCAAACATGGTCAAACGGGTAGCATCAGATTTTTCCACTTGCTGATTAGCCAAGATCATACTAGTTTTCAAAGAAGTGTCCTTTTTTTTAGAAGTGTTGATGACATCCAATTCTGGTGTGTTCCCCTAGAATACAGTTACACACTGGCCATAATAACATGCTAATTATCCAAAACCAAATCATGAAAAAGCCCTTTAGTCTTTGAATTATTTTAAAAGAATGCCGAGCCGGGCCCGGATAGGTGCATGAGCATCAGCGTGATCTAGAAAGCAGCTTCACACCGCGGCTTACCGTAAGCACAACCGGTTTTCCCGGTGTCACGTGATGGATGGCTACTTGTTTATGGTTGCATTGGCATCTCTGAATCTCTGATCCGTGCCTTCGCTTTCACAGAAGATGGAGGAGGGGAGCACGAAAAGGACGGTCTCTGAGATCTGCCAGGGGCATTTCCGCCATTTCTTTACGCCGACCAAGCCCTCCACAGATCCCCCCAAAAGATCCTCTGCGCCCAGGTGCCGCATGGCTGTCCGACCTGTGCTGTTTGCTCGCATGAATTTTTGGCTCCTCTGCATTGGAGAGACAAGACATAAAACAATGTCGTTTTGCCCATTGGCAATTTGAAAAAAAAAAACGCGGCCGGGGTGAACGGACCCCACCGTTTTTCATTAAGAGGAAGCGACTACGGCTGCGGAAAAATCCCCGAACCCTGGCTCATGCCAGAGAGGGCCAAGCCTTGCGGCGAGCATAGCGAGAGGATTTTTTTACCCACAAGCGGAAATTCGTCTCAGCTGGAATTCGAACTCACGACCTCGTGGGAGCGACGCTACCGGGTTGGGCTAGCCAACTCGGCTGCCCAACCTTTCGCCCCATTGGCAATTTGGCATGGTAGTACTTTGTATTTACAATGAAGAACACATGTACAAATATGAAATATGTATATTAGTCATGAAATGTGGAGAAAGTGTTAAGACTACATATTACCCTTCTGTGATAAATATATGCAGTAACATATTTGGATTTATGCTGAATTTTGCGAACGAAAAAGCGTATTTCAATTTATGAACTCTTTTTAAGCTACCTCTTACATGTTTTTTTCAGAATGAATTTCTCGTGAACAGAAGGTTGGGACAATGTGGACCTGGTGAACTGACTATTGGAGTCCCCAGAATTCCAATAGATAACTTAAGATATCCAGGTTAGGCAGCACATATCCTGATATCCAGGCTTAAAGATGCCTTCTAAAAGTAATGATGCAAAAGGAACATCGTGTTGCACGAGTAACATAAACAACACCGAAACCAAAATAGTGCTTCTAAATACGCATGGCGCCGAACCAACAAATCACAAACACCAAGAGAACGGCGAAATGCAGCTGCTTTGATTTCATTCAAAAACACATTTCCATTTCATCTATTCAAACTTCATTTGGAAAAATCTATACCCTCCGTCCCTCTCATCCAGGGGCGGAGCCAGGGCCCGTGCTGGGAGCACGGCCCAGCTTGTTCATCCCATGTAAACCTACTCTGACATTTAGGCACAAAGAAGGAGCATTAGGTATAATTTTAGTCAATGTTTTACTTATCCATTATTTAGCCCGGGCTGGTGGGAGGGGAATTTCTCACAATGGAAAAGGCAAAAATTGCTTTCTGAACCTACTGTCTTCTCATTTTCACTCTATGCATTTTGAGAAAACCCTATTCTAAATCTTCTATGGATCAAATGATGGCTCAAGTGCAGATGCTGGGAAATGCCAGCAATCTGACCAACCAATCACTATTGACAGTATTTTGACAGCCCTCACTGTCACCAGCTTTCTTCACAGTGGCAGATTAACAGAGCAAAGCTGATGGCACAAAGCAAGAAAAATCACTAGGGATATAAATGCTCAAGCAGAGTGATCACCTGATGGCAACCTAGAGTTCTAATAGGGCCTTCAAGGACCAAACCAATCGTATGTGCAGCAAAGAATTAAGTTTGGCTCATAAAGATGCACATCAAGAATCATCAACCTCACATTCTTACTCATATTTTTACTAATATTCTGTAACCTTGTTGCAAATTGCAGGGCACGTTGACTAACCAAAATACAATATATAAATAAGATGAACAGAACAGGGGTGACAAAACATACCTGTCCATCAAACGACTTCAAGCCTCCAACCGCAAAGGTTATATATCACCCAAAGGCAAAATCTGAACTCAAAAGAGCCACAGAAATAAAGGTTATTGGCAAATGAGTGCACAATTATAAGGCACAATTTCATAGACAATTTACAGTATTAAATCATGCAATAGTTGTGTAATCAAATGCGTCATGACTCAACGAAGATCGACCCAGTGGGGAGTGTCATCTCCGTGTCATGGCTTGGCAACCGCGCTATGAGAGGATCATGGTGATGATTCGGGTCATCTCTCTCATCTTAACTCTTTTGCCAAATCAGCAATTATGCTGATGTATCATAGTCTTTAATACCTATGACACTCTTATGACACTAGCACTGAGACTAGCCTAAGCAGTATAACGAAAGCAATTGTCACACATGCAAAATGTGTTAGCACCTTGCTAAGATTATTGGCCTTAAATCCAACAGTTACGTGATGTAGCCTGGACACGTGGCCCAACATTTTATTTCAAAAGCAATTAAGCAAACCAACAACCAATAGCAGAAGTAAATCAAAACTAGGTGATTCCCCGCGCGTTGCTGCGGGACTTGAAACCTAGAAATAAGATTATTTTAGCTAAATAAAAGATTAATGACAAAATGACACTTGTAAAGTATGAGACAATTTTTCTATTTTTTATACTTTTTTCTTTTTCTCTCTCATTTTATTTTTTCCTGTTTATTTTCTCTACCTTTTCCTTTTCTCCTTCCTTTTCTTTTTCTCCCTTTAATCCTTATCCTTGTAGTCTTATTATTATATTATTATTTGTCCATTGAAAACCAAACCCCTTATAGATGAGCGTAAACACCATCAAAGACCTTTCATCTCCTTTTTCCTAGATGCTGCTCTAGTTGGGGAGCAGACGGCAGGCATGGAGGTTGCAGCCCTGCAGCATGGCAGCGGCGTTACCGAAGATGAAATCAACGGTGCCCTTAGCTACATCCGTGCCGAGTAGGGCAGGGCATGCCGAAGGTGGACTAGAGTTATTTAAACTTGATTGCACGGATGATCTTTGGGTTTCTTCGTATTGCAGTGATGGCCTTCGGTTTTCTTCAGCTCCTTTCAGGTGTGTTTGTTGTGGTGGAATTATTTGCGCTAGAATTGATGGGTTTACAGTAGTGACTTACGGTTGTGCACAGAAAATCAGTAGAAGTCATAAATAGAAGATCCTAGTGGATGATGATGTAGATAGCTTGCATGTTGAGAGAAATAGAATTAATGATTCTTAGTGGGGACTAACTTTGTAGATATTATAGATTCAAAACATAAACTTTAATAGCTCATAATGGGGTCACAATTGCAACACTGACTACTGAATCAGTCTTTCCTCGTGTCATGGCGATGCAAAAATTGGTTCCGAAAAACATGAAAATCAATTGAGCAATCTATTTGGTGAGCTACTGCTTCTCAGCGCGCTTTTTAGTGTTCACCGCTGCTGGACATCTGCTCTCTTAGTCCTCTAATCAATCTGCATAATCAAAGTGATATACTCAAAAAAGATCCTTTGATGTTTTCTTCTAATTTCTGGGCAAGTTTTTTTTTTTTCTGAAGGAAAGGCAAGTTGGGTTAAGTAGGAGCAGGGAGCAGCACTAATCTGTACCATTTCAATCATGCACGTTACAAAGATGATACATGTAAAAGCTTGGAGCCACCAACAGGCAAACACCCAACTTCCAACATAAGCACTTTTCTGTCACAATAAGCACCAAGAGAACAGTGAAATGCAGTGTGTTTGATTTCACTCAAAGCACATTTCCAGGTGCTTCTACTCAAACTCCATGTGAAATAATCTGTACCATTTCAATCATGCACGTTACAAAGATGATACATGTAAAAGCTTGGAGCCACCAACAGGCGAACACCCAAATTCCAACATAAGCACTTCGCTGTCACAATGGAACGGCAAAATTGCTTTGCTGAACTCGAACCTCCTATCTTCTCACCTTTACTCTATGCATTTTGAGAAGAGTCTAATTCTAAATCTTCTATGGATCAAATGATGGCGCAAGTGCAGATGCTGAGAAATGCCAAGAATCGGACCAACCAATCATTCTATTGTCAGTATTTTGACAGTCTTTACCGGCATCAGCTTTTGTCAGTCATCACAGTGATTAACAGAGCAAAGCTGATAGCAAAAATGCTGACTCTATGAAATGGTTGAGTCATCTCTGGGCATCCATTCCATCATGGAACTACTGTACAATGCTGCAGCATCTTCTTTATTGCAGGCAGTGCCGTAGTTTCATTTCTTGGTTGCAGGCAGTGCCATAGTTTCACTGAGGCTGATGCCTTCCTTTCTTCAGATTACGCAGCCTGCAGCGCAAACCACGTGTGGAGCATTCCATATTTGTAGTATAACCACGGGCATGCCCTTGGAAGATAAACTCATTGCACAAGCAATTCATGGACTTCTGGAACACAACCAGCATGCTTAACATGCGAACTCAGCCTATCAACCATCTCGGATATCTGGTCGGACTCCAGGTGCTTTCTGTCCCCAACTGTGAACTCGTGGAATGCCTCATCAAGTTCTATCCAGCTTGAGCCTGCTGTTTTCTGAGACCCTGTTCCTTTCATCTGCACCCTCGCCTTTGCCATGTCGCTCCACTGCCCAGCCTCTGCGTAGATGTTTGACAGGACAGCGTAGTTCCCTGCATTCGATGGTTGCAGCTTGCTCAGTTCGTTCACTGCCAGTTCTGCATACTCCACGTTCTTGTGCAGTCTGCACGCACTGAGAAGGGATCCCCATATGACCTCATTGGGCTCCCATGGCATGCTTTTGATCATGTCAACCGCCTCTTCAATCAGCCCTCCACGGCCAAGAAGGTCAACCATACAACCATAATGCTCTATCTGAGGCCTGATGCCATAATCTGTCTCCATGTTGGTAAAGTACCGCCGTCCTTCTTCCACAAGCCCCATGTGTGTGCAAGCACTGAGAACATTGATCAGGGTCACAGCATCAGGGCGAAACCCTTGCTGCTTCATTTGAGCAAAGAGGTACAGTGCCTTTTCACCATCCCCATGCATTGCAAACCCTCCAATTATAGTGTTCCATGACACCGAATCCTTTTCTACTATCTCAGTGTCAAATATGTAATCAGCTCGGTTGACGCATCCACACTTGCAGAACATGTCCATCAGGGAATTGCATACAAGGGTTGATCTCCCCAGCTTCCTCTGCCGCACGTATCGGTGAATCCTCTTCCCAAGGGCAAGGGAGCCAGACTCCGCACATGCAGCCAGGATACTCACAACGGCAGCTACATCAAGCTCCACGGCAGCCTCCTTCATCTGAGTAAACAGCCTACCTGCCTCCTCAACGAGCCCCTTCTGTGCACACGCTGACACCATTATAGTCCACGTCACCAAGTTCTTGGTCGGCATCTTATCGAAGATCACCCGTGCCATCTCCATGTCGCCCTTCTTGCAATAGGCTGACACAACCGTGGACCACGACACCACATTCCTCTCTGGCATGTGCTGGAACAGCTCGAAGGCCGCCTCCGCCTCCCCGGCCTTGGCGTACGCGTCCAGAATGGTGTTCCAGCTCACCGTGTCCTTCTCAGGCATCTCGTCAAACACCCTCCTCGCGCCGGCTACCTCCCCTTGCCGCACCATCGCCACCATGACCGTGTTCCAGGACACGACGTCCTGCGCCGGCATCTCGTCGAACACCTTCCGGCCGTCGGAGGCCACGCCGTTCTTGGAGTAGGCGTCGATCAGCGCGTTCCCGACGAAGGTGTCCTCGACGGACCCGAGCTTGACGACGTGCGAGTGCACCGCACGGACGGGCGCGATGCCCGCGGTGGCGAGCGCCTTGATGAGGAAGGAGTAGGTGAATGTGTCCCGCTGCCGCGACGGCATGGCCGCGAACGCTGTGAGCGCGGCGTGCGGGAGGGCGTTGAGCGCGTAGGCGCGGAGGAGCGTGTTGGCGAGCAAGGTGGTGCTGGCGGCGTACGGGCCGCGCGGGAGCGCCCCCGCCGCCGCCGCGGCGGCGGAGAAGACGCGGCGGCAGGCGGGGACGCGGCGGAGGAGCGCGTAGGAGGCGATGAGCTTGGACGCGGCGCGCGGGTCCCGGTGGATCCCCTGCTTGAGGAGCTGCGCGTGGAGCTCCTGCACGTGGCGGAGGCAAGGGAGGCCGTGCGGGAGCGAGGCCAGGTGCTCCTCCACGAGCCGGCGGTGCGACGGCGCGCCGCCCCACCGCGGCGCCGGGCGCAGCGCGGGGGACGCGGCGGCCGCGGACATCTAAGCTCGATGCGGCGGCGTAGGTGGCGCCGCCGTTGTGGGCGGCCGCCGCCCGCCGGAGAGGACGGGTGCTTCGCGGCCGGCGAGGGGGGACCAGGGGGGGGAGGGAAGGGAGCAGCTGCTCCGCTCGCGGGCAGTGGATGTGGTCTGGCTCGCTGACATGTGGGGCGGACCAAAACCTTGTTCATGGTGATGAAACGGGCCGGGCCGTGTGAAGCGACGGGCCCGGGGCAGCCTGGCTTGCACGACAAAATATAGGGCCCGGCTCGCCAGATGCACATGCTACTTCTTCCGCGGGCCAGGCTCGGTTCCATGGGCCGTCATTTATACTGGGCCTTAGTGCGTTCCAGCCCACGGCCAGAATAAAGGCATTACATGGGCCATCAGCTCACAATAGAGTGTGCATGCACGGAGACAACCATTACGTCATCCATATGCATGAATGTCCGAAATTAAAAAAATTATAACTATCAAACTGAGCATCTAATTAAATTTGGATTACACTTTCTTATGACATGATCTTCAAAATAAGACTATACTTACATATGTTTGCGTGATACTCTTTAAAGATATTTTTCTTTAATACTAAACAACTAATTTTGACCTGGGAACAAATAATTTAACAACACAAATAAATATTAATTTTTACGAACAAAAAATCAATCACAACAAACAAATAATAATGTACAACATTACAACAAACATAATATTAAATATCTTGAACATTTGATTGAATGATAAGTAATGAAAAATAAATTTCACGAATAAATGGGTCAATATCACGAAATAATTTAATCTACAAAGCGAATAAATAATTTGGCATTGCAAACAAATTAGTTACACGCTGATAAATAATTGTACATGAATATAAATACATATGCAAGACAATTATATATATACTTAACAACATACATTTTAAGAATAATTTCATGCGTAAAAAAATGTTTTTATAAGCATATATACATATCCTAAACTAAGATAGCATATAAAGGAAATTAATCATCTCACACACCAATTATGAATCAACAATACAAAGAAATGAATTTCATGTGAAAAGAAATATACTGAGTAATGAAAAATGTACTAAATATTACAGTGATAAAATATATAGTTTTCAATTAAAATTTAGAAAAAGAAAAAAATACCTAGAACAAATCTGTATAAAATGGGAGAGTCAAAGTACCAAGTAACCTGCTAGGAAAGGAAAACATAGAAAAAAGAAAAAGATAAGGAAGAAAAAACGAGCACAAAGGGGGAAACCCGTCAAAGAGAGAAGAAGATAAAAAGATGAAAACAAGGAAAAAGCGTAAAACAAGAGAAGCTAATAGAATTGGAAAGAAGAAATGAAATAAAAATGCATATATGACAACATTGTCTAGTTAGACATATAGTCCGACACAGATTGAAACAGACAGCTATGGTAAAAATATTTTTGTATATCTCACACATCTTTCCATGCAAGTTCCTCACGTGGTCTCACGTGGTAATTTGCCCACCTGAGATTATATTGCCTTCAGGTGATGGACGAAGGGATTATCGCGTCATCGATGTATAGCCCTAGCGCCGTGTGGAGCGATGTTTATAATCTTTCAAAATAAAAAGGAGCGGTGTTTATTATAATGTATGATTCTTCTTTTTTTGACAGTGACGTAGCACTTTTTTATTATTAAGGGTGTGTTTAGTTGGTGAAAAAGTTTAGGTTTTGATACTGTAGCACATTTCGTTGTTACTTGACAAATAATGTCCAATTATGGACTAATTAGGCTCGGAAGATTCAGCTCGTGCTAATCAGTTAAATTGTGCAATTAGTTATTTTTTTAACTGCATTTAATGCTCCATGCATGTGTCCAAAGATTCGATGTGACGGGTATTGCACAATTTTTTTTGAAAACTAAACAGGGCCTAGCGGAAAAAAAATTACATCCTAACTCCTAAGCACGCCCTGTCACCCAGGAAAAAATTACATCCTAACTCCTAAGCACGCCCTGTCACCCAGGAGTTGTCTTTCCATTCGGTATAGCAAATGAAACAATCTTTGTCATTGCTTAGTGAATCTTGTTCATTTGACCATGTGAAGTGTCTATCTTTCTTGTCTAGTTTCAGCAATTGCAGACTATCAATTGGTCTTTTCAAAAAATTTCATTATCGGCAGGGGTTCAGCCTATTATTATTGCTTATACGATCATAAAGAATTAATAAACTGCTCCATTGGCCTGTTTGGGGGGTTTTATTTCAGCTCTAGCTTCACCTGTTTTGCATAAATCAAGACAATGTGTGAAACCGTTTTGTAAGATTAGGCAGAAATGAACTATAAGTAAGTGAAATCAGTTTCTTTCCCCTCACTGGCTTTGATGAAGCCATTTTAAATGAAGGCCTCCCAAACTGCCCCAAGTTTTTCTTTTTGGGAAGGCCCAATAATGAATTTCCCATCGCCCGTAGCCAAGTAAAGTCACGGTCGATATGACCCACCACTAGATCCCACAGCCTCTCGCACCCCTTTCTGGCTTTCCCCACACCTTTCTCCTTCCTCCGCCCCCATCAGATCCATTCCTGGTGCCCTTCCCTCTTCTCTTTCCTCCGTTCCCCCATTCGCAGCGACGGGAGCTCTCGATCCAAATCTATCACCGCGTCCTCCTCCAAATCCATGCTCCATCCCCTTCCCATTGAGGCTTCCTCCTCTCCCATGCTCCAGCACCGCGTCCTCCTCCAAATCCATGCTCCGCCCCCTTCCCGTTGAGGCTTCCTCCTCTCCCATGCTCCAGCACCGCTGTGGATTCGCCGAGTTTCAGCTCCCTGCTGAGAGGCGGCGCATGGGCCACGGGGAGCGACAGCGCGTGCACCTCCGGGGCGAGCTCCAGCCCGACCGGGAGAGGTGACGTTCGCCGCAACCCCAGGGCGACCTCACCAGCTGGGAGCAGGGCGGCCCGCGGCCTCCCCGGGCAAGCTCCGCCGTCGGGCGAGCGCAACCCCCGCCGGCGGTGCGCGGGCCACCGCAGTGGGCTCCCCGCCGCCAGGAGTGCTCGGCCGGCGGCGGTAGTGCCGAGGTGATTTTTTTTGTTTTTTCTTTTTTTTTCTAAAACTTTTTCTCTAAAGTTTTACAAACCTTTTTGTTCGTCAATTTTTTATCAATAATTTTTTACTTGATTTTGGATGCAAAAGTTGTTTCTTCAAAAAAAATTGTTAAAATTTTCTCTTTCAATTTTTTTCTCATCACAATTTTTCAAGTCCTCTCTAGATTTTTTCTTTGAAAAATTTTTCTTGAAAAAAGTTTTATCACAAAACGACAAAAAAATTACTAGAAAAAAAAAACACCAGTCGGAAGATCGACCGTAGGGAGGGCTCCCTTACGGTCGACCGTAAATTAGCGAGCCCCCCGTGGAGGATAAAGTAGGAGGGTAAAAGTGTCACTTTCCATCACTACTCAATTAAATTAATTATAATATTAGTTACGGTGTCTTTCAGCCAATGCATCTGATTTTACAGATCAGCAGGGATGTACTCCCTTTGTCCTGAAATGTAAGTCATCTTGAGAGTGTTTTACTGTGTCCAGATTCATAGAATGTTCAATGAATCTAGACATACAGTTGAATCTAGACATACAGTTTGTCTAGATTCAGATAATGTTCAATGAATCTGGTAAAATACCAGAATGACTTATATTTCAGTACAGAGGGAGTAATTTTTTAGTGGCCCTAAGCAAAATCACCCTTTTAACGGTGTCTCTAGGCAAATTTTGCCTCGCTGCTAACCCTAACCGATCGAATTCCTCCGGATCCAGCGATGCCGGCGGCGGCGCAGGAGCCCTGGTCCATCCTGGCGGCAATCCCCGACGTGGTGGGGTACACGAAGGAGAAGCGCATCATGCCCCCGGGCACCGACATCTCCGTCGCCCGCAACGAGCTCCCGCGAGTCTCCGTCCTCACCGTGTCACCCCACATCTCCCTCCTGGCCTGCCTCGGGCTGTACCCCTACGTCGCTGCCGCCGACCGCTCCGGCCTGCTCCTCCTCTGCGGCACGCATCCGGTCACATCCACCTCCGCCACGATCTCCTACCACATCTGCGACGCGCGCACCGGTGAGGCTGCCTCCCTCCCCAACCCTCCGCGCCGCATGGCCTGCTACGGCACCAGCATCGGCCTCATCGTCAAGGGAGACGGATGTATGGTCGCTGGGCTCCAGTCTGTAAGCGGTGGCGGCGGCGCCGCCACGCTGCTCAGCTACAAGGTGGGGAACTGCTGCACATGGCGTGAGAGGGAGATCACATGCTCACCCCCGTTGCCCCGGGACTGGTACCCGGAGGGCGCCATCTCCCACGGCGGGATGCTCTGGTGGGTCGACCTCTCCTTCGGCCTCCTCGCGTGCGACCCCTTCGTCGAGGAGCCGGAGCTGCTCCACGTCCCGCTCCCGCAGGTCCTCGACGAGCTTCCCGCTGACGACCAGATTAACTGCGGCGCCCGCCGCTGCGTGAAGGTGAGCGGAGGAAGGCTGAGGTACGTGCAGATCCACGGCGACGCCGGCACGCCGGTGGTCAGCACATGGGCGCTCACCGATGCCGGCGAATGGAATCCCGAGCGCAGAATGCCCATGGCTGAGGTCTGGATCGACGAGAGCTATGTGAACACCATGCTGCCGTTGAGCATTCCTGCCCATGCACTGCTCCACCCCACCAACCCTGACAGGGTCTACTTCTTCCTCCGTTCCTGCATCTTCGCGGTCGACCTACGGCTGAGGAAGCTAATGGAATTCAATGAGTGTGAGATGCGTGCCCCTCCTCGTGAACTTCTGCTGAAGCGCTCCTCTCGCTTTGTCCATGCATGGCAGTATGATCCTTCAAGCAATCGTATGTATCGTTGTCTAGTATATAGTCTCTTCTATCTTGGTGTCAATTTATTTGAGCTTTTTTGAATATACTTCTAATGCCATATGCTTGCTTAATTTGTGTGCTGTTTGTTACCACGAATCACATATTGCACAGTTCGAAAGTTTCAAAGCGGGACAAGTACTGGTGTTTATATAGCTTGGCACACTAAGGTGATAGGTGGGGGGGGGGGGGGGGGGGGGGGAGGGATTTAAGTTGTTGATGCCCTGCTTAAACAAGCCTTCATAAATATCTGTTAACGTAGCTAAATAGACGGTACCTTGTGTATTGTCAATTGTATATCTGCAGATTATTTAACCAGTTTATAATGCTTGTAAATCTTGGTTGAAGTGTTAATTAGTTTGCTCTCCTCATATAACCATTGTAATTTCTTGTCTTAAAGGGTCTGACACTCTGACTTTGTATCGACATGCTTGAGGCATGAGAAAGCGATTGCTGCTGTGAGCAGGTGACCTTATGATCTTTGCTGAATCTTCACTTGCATATAAACTTCAGCTTCCATTGAGTAGATTTTCTTTTGAGGGCTAATACAATCTCTTTTTGATTCAGCTTCTCTGGTATCATTCCTGCCAGGCGTAGAATCAGGACGTACTATATGTGAAAGTGATCGGGTGCTCTAGGCTAAGAGAGGGAGGGGGTGAATTAGGCACTCTTAAAACCTTAACCTATGGCTCCAACTAGTTTGCACAAAACTTAAACTAGATCAAGCTATCTAGATGTGCAATTACGGTTCACCTTAGTGTAAAACCCTTATCCCAAAAGAGTTTAGCAACCTATAGCCAATCCTATCATGAAACTACTCTATGAAGGTAAAGGCACACAAGTTGCAATATGAAATACGGAAGCTTAAAAAGAGAAATGAGAGGAAGCGAACTCTCGACACGAGGATTTATCCCGTAGTTCGGATTGCCACAAAGGCACCCCTACGTCCACGTTGTTGAAGCACTCACGAAGAGTATCGCTTCCCAGCAATCAAGTCTCTTCCGTAAACACAATCACGGTCACCTTGATCCCGATCTTCACTAAGGGAGATTGCCCACGAAGGAGGGGTCTCCGTCCCCCGCACAATGTTGTCGACGCCGCTCCACACCAAGCGGAGGGTCGTTGACTTGCCGGCGAGCCACCAAAGTTTAAGGATGGCCGGCGCACCAAGATACAAGTGTGGTTCACTCTAGAACCAGCCACAAGGATCTCAACCTTGCTTGTTCACTCACTCAAGAGCTAATCTAGCACTTACACTTTACAAAGCTAGTGCTAAAACCTAAGGATATGATCAATAAGTTCTTGTATGGTTTAGAGGTGTTCTTGGGTGTGTGTGGGATGTCCAGCAACTCCAGCAATGTTCAAATTGCCGGGGGAGCACATATATATAGGCCTACAAGTCGAACTAGCTGTTTGTAGTCGTTAGCAGCTTTCTGCGTATGCATCGGAACTTTCGGTGCATGGGCATCGGTTCTTCCGGTCTCTCACAGCAACAGAACTAGCCGTTGGACACTCTGACACAGTAGCAGCCACTTCAGGGACCATCGGATGAACCGATGCTATGGCGTCGGAACTTCCGGTGACACTTGATCCGCAGATAGCTGTTGCACTTGCTGACGTCATTGCACCGATGCTTGCTCCGATGGGTCATCGGTTCATCCGGTGCTGAAGGCTTGGCTCCTGCTTGCTTGATATCGTCTATGGACAATAGTATGTTGATTACACCGATGCTTGACTTGGCCTCGTCGGTTCAACCGGTGCTTCACTTCTTTCTTCACTTGATCTCCAGAGAGCGCTCAGACTTGCACGATCCAGGGCGTCGGATCTTCCGACAACCACCGGATGCATCGATGCTTAGGCATCTGTTAAATCGGTGCTACTGATTTCAATAGAACTCGTCCAATTCAGCGTTTCTTTGAGTTCTTTCTTCATGTTTTGCTTTGTATGGTCTTTTTACTTCATCCCTGGGATCTAGAAATGTTTACTTAACAAAAACAGTAGTCCCATTGACTGCGTTGTCATACGATCACCAAAATCACTCGAAATGACATAAATGGTGCCATGTTCGTTACAATCTCCCCCTTTTTGGTGATTGATGACAACACAATCAAAGCAAGCATAAAATTTACATAAATTGACAAATTGAACCACTTACAGTTGTTTGGATGCTTACCATCATCCAATGACGGCTTGGCCTCCCCCTAAAACCATGATTCCCCCTTTGTTTCTCCCCCTATCTTGCTGCTCCTCTCTCATATGGTGACTTGATCCATTCGACATTTCTCCCCTTTTGGGATATACTTTTCCTTCTTGGGAACATCTCTCCCCCTTGTTGGGAACATGCCTTACTTTGATCCACATCTCTCCCCCTTTGGAATCAAATCACCTAAAAAGTCTTGCACCTAAAAAGTCTTGCAAAACAATATAGCTCAAGAGAAGATTAGTAGCCTAGGGAGTTAGTTCCATGATTCATGATTCAATGGTATGATATCAATGAAGATACTAATTAAAAATTTACTTTGGTGGATCACAAAATCACGAAACTAGCATGATATGAGCTAAACTTTCCATAAATATGTGCACGTAATGATACTGTGAAAATTAAGTGCACAACTAGATGTTATAACTAGAAAGCTTAGATCATATCATGCACGGAGGTAGCTCTAAAAAAGATAAGAAAATGACAATAATACCAATTGAATGGATTTATAACCTTGCATACCTTTGGGGTTTCTTTGTTTACCTTGCATGTACCAATTTGAAAGTGACATGCAACAATTGAAGTCTTTAAAAGATGAGCACTTGGTACACCAAGGTTAAGCAAATGTATGAGCACATAGCCTATAAACTTAGATATGAGTATTTAAGTTCAATAGAGCATGGCTCAATATGCATGAAATCACAATTTATCTAATCACTCTTATAGAGTTGTCTGTTTACATTAATTGTGAATAACATTCTCTTAGAGTGTTAACTCCGTTGTGAGACTACAAAAGATAAAACTTGCAAGCATGTTAGTCTCAAAATCACAAACCATAAGATGAGCTCCCCCTAACTGTGTGCATTTAGTGTTTGAATCACCGAGCAAATGTATGCACATTGATTTTGACATAATTGGGAAGTTTACCCTAGAGCTTGTGTTCATGGTATACATATAAAATACATACCTCATGAAGTCCATGTACCATGAAGGGTAGCCTTGTGTAGTTTTCTACACACTTATCAAACCATATAGGTTGCTTATGGGTTAGAATCATGACACAAGCAACCTACCATATATAACACTAGGCAATGCAATGTATGCAAACAACATAGCAAGAGCAATGGATCTACATGATGCTTGAATTGAGATCTAGCTACCATTACCTTACGGGGGACTTGGGCAACAAATGTCCAAGAATTGAGCTTAGCTTGTTTTGTCTTGAACCTTCATTTCAACTTGTAAGCTAAGTCTCCAAATCCCCCGCAGCTGTTCTTGGCTTTAAGTCTCCTCTGAAACCCACACCATTTGAGGCCCCATCAAGTTGGTGATGATGTCTTCGGGCACCCAAATGGAGTGGTTCCAATTCCTTTCCTTTTTCCCAACCTTATGAGCAACCACCTTGCCATTGGTCTTCTTTTGATCACATAGGAGGTGCTATGGCTTTTGTTCATCCGGTTGGGTTTGGTGTAGATGAGAGAACTCTTAATTATGAGCTTCTTTTTGTTCTTCTCATCCGGAAGCTTCTTCCTTGGTTGAGGACACTTGTTGGACTTGTGGTCTTCTTTGTGGCACTTTGACCAAGTCACGGTGGACCCCTTCTCAAGCTTCTTCACCATGTCTTCACGGTTATCTTGAGAAAGTTGGACATTGCTCTCTATTCTTTTGCCCTTCAATCTATACAAGTCCTTCATGAGCTTTTCCACTTCTTGCTTGAGCTCATCATTTTCCTTGGCAATGAGATCATCACATGATTCTATAGCAACACTCTCATAGCATTTTTTATTGCAAGGGTTAGAGCAAGATTCATCAATTAAGTCAATGCAAGAAGTTGAAGCATCTACCCTAGAAATTGGAATTACACAAGGGATAGTTTGCTTCATTTCCAAAGAGTCATTAGTATCATTAATGCTCTCAAATTTTAATTTGAGCTCTTCATGCTCCTTGCTAAGCAATTTGAATTTGTACAATAAATTTTCATAATTTGTAGCAAGAGAAGCATTTAGATCATTGAGAGCATTCATGTTTTTGATTTCCTTTGATTGTTTCTTAATGACTTTTTGGTGCTCATGAACTAAGTCAAGAAGTTCATCAATTGAAAGAGAGTCGGAGTCATCATCACTTACATCGCTATCCATACCTTTTGCCATAAAACAAGTGTTGGATGATGATCCCATGCGGATGGTGAATTTCTTGTTTGATTCATCACTTGGACTTGTACTTGATTCTTCACCACCACTTACCAATTCACCAAATATGGCATATGATTCATGCTTGAGCTTCTTCTCCTTCTTTTGCTTGTTCTTTTTGAACTTCTTCTCAACCTTTATGAGTTGATGGTGAGGCCCATCTTTGAGGAAGACCATATACCCCATTGAATTAATTTCCTTCAAGCATTTGTTCATCTTCTTCACTTGCTTGTAGAGGTTGGGGTTCATTGGCTCTTTTTCATCATTTGAGGAGCTTCTTTCATCCTCTTCTTCCTCATCACTTGAGCTACCTTTGTTGGCCATCTTCTTCAACTTCTTGAGTTGTTTGCATGCAAGTGTGCTATGCGTTGGTGAAGAGAATGACGCCTTTGTCTTGATGTCATTGCGTAGCTTATGGGCGATCACCTTGTTGAGGACTTGATTT
Organism: Panicum virgatum; assembly: GCF_016808335.1. Taxonomy (NCBI): domain Eukaryota; kingdom Viridiplantae; phylum Streptophyta; class Magnoliopsida; order Poales; family Poaceae; genus Panicum; species Panicum virgatum. The sequence goes on from NC_053147.1 coordinate 63,251,812, forward strand.
GGTGTCAACGTGTTGAACTCTTTCTCACATTGAATTGTGGTTACCAAATCATAGTCCGACCTTCGGAGTGAGTGAAGGATCTTGCGAATGAGTTCCACATCTTCAATTTGCTTCACACCTAAGGAATTAATCTCATTCACAAAAGTATTCAATCGTGAGTACATAGATTCAGCATTTTCATCATCAAGTTGCCTAAAGCTATTAAGCTTTTCAATGAGAACATGATATTTTTCATTGGCAACATCCTCCGTGCCCACATGGTTCTCAATGATAGTCTTCCATAACTCTTTAGCATTTTCACAAGAATAAATACGATTGAACACATTATCACTAAGAGAAGACAAGATTATGCATTTAGCGATGACATCATATTGCTTCTCTTGTTGACCATTATTTTTTACACCTTCACTCACAACTCTCCAAACATTCAACCCCGTTGCTTGGAGATGGGCTTGCATTAAAATCTTCCATCGTTGGAAGCTCGTGCCGTCGAACCGTGGAGCGGGTCTAAAAGGATCCATCCTTTCCCCCTAAGAGCTAACTCACTAGGCGGTGAAGCCTACCGATATAATGAGCCAGTAAACACAAATTTGCCAATGTAATTGGCTTTCTTTGTGAGAGAAGTGAGTCCCGGCTCTGATACCAATTGAAAGTGATCGGGTGCTCTAGCCTAAGAGGGAGGAGGTGAATTAGGCACTCTTAAAACCTTAACCTATGGCTCCAACTAGTTTGCACAAAACTTAAACTAGATCAAGCTATCTAGATGTGCAACTATGATTCACCTTAGTGTAAAATCCTCATCCCAAAAGAGTTTAGCAACCTATAGTCAATCCTATCATGAAACTACTCTATGAAGGTAAAGGCACACAAATTGCAATATGAAATGCATAAGCTTAAAGAGAGGGATGAGAGGAAGCGAACTCTCGACACGAGGATTTATCCCGTGGTTCGGATTGCCACAAAGGCGCCCCTACGTCCACGTTGTTGAAGCACTCACGAAGAGTATCGCTTCCCGGCAATCAAGTCTCTTCCGTGAACACAATTACGGTCACCTTGATCCCGATCTTCACTAAGAGAGATTGCCCACGAAAGGAGGGGTCTCCGTCCCCCGCACAATGTTGTCGACGCCACTCCACACCAAGCCGGAGGGTCGTTGACTTGCCGGCGAGCCACCAAAGCTTAAGGATGGCCGGCGCACCAAGATACAAGTGTGGTTCACTCTAGAACTAGCCACAAGGATCTCAACCTTGCTTGTTCACTCACTCAAAAGCTAATCTAGCACTCACACTTTACAAAGCTAGTGCTAAAACCTAAGGATATGATCAATAAGCTCTTGTATGGCTTGGAGGTGTTTTTGGGTGTGTGTGGGATGTCCAGCAACTCCAGCAATCTTCAAATGGCTGGGGGAGCACATATATATAGGCCTCCAAGTCGAACTAGCCGTTTGTAGCCGTTAGCAGCTTTCTGCGTATGCATCGGAACTTCCGGTGCATGGGCATCGGTTCTTCCGGTCTCTCACAGCAACAGAACTAGCCGTTGGACACTCTGACACAGTAGCAGTCACTTTAGGGACCATCGGATGAACCGATGCTATGGTGTCGGAACTTCCGGTGACACTTGATCCGCAGATAGCCGTTGCACTTGCTGACGTCATTGCACCGACGCTTGCTCCGATGTGTCATCGGTTCATCCGGTGCTGAAGGCTTGGCTCCTGCTTGCTTGACATCGTCTCTGGACAATAGTATGTTGATTACACGGATGATGCTTGACTTGGCCTCGTCGGTTCAACCGGTGCTTCACTTCTTTCTTCACTTGATCTCCAGAGAGCGCTCAGACTTGCATTGATCCAGGGCGTCGGATCTTCCGACAACCATCGGATGCATCGATGCTTAGGCATCGGTTAAACCGGTGCTACTGATTTCAGTAGAACTCGTCCAATTCAGCGTTCCTTTGAGTTGTTTCTTCGTGTTTTGCTTTGTATGGCCTGTTTACTTTATCCCTAGGATCTAGAAATGTTTACTTAACAAAAATATTAGTCTCATTGATTGCGTTGTCATACGATCACCAAAATCACTCGAAATGGCATAAATGGTGCCATATTTGTTACAATATGATCTATGGAATTCTTCAATTACAATTATTGTATGGGATGTCTTTTCATCTAGGCTGTATAAAGATGAACAAATTTCGACACAAGGTCTAGAGCCACATGTACACAAAACTCATGTTTTCGATTTTTGCCTAACATAAAAGTAGCTAGGTGACACATAACACAAAACCCAAGTTTTAAGCCTTCCCATTTCACAAGTGCAGATGAGGTGGTAGCCGCACCAGTTGAACCCACCTGTAATCCAGACCAAACCCCACGTCCCCACCAATAGTCTTTAAGAGGGTCCAAGCTCTCCAAGTCACCATGGCGTCGCTAGTGTTGGTCTTTCATCTTTTTGGATGATGTCAAGATAGATTGTAAAAAGGGGAGCTATAGCCATTCGTGTAGATTTGGTGCAGCAACATAATACCACAAGCACAGCCACTCTGTCAAAGAGATGAAGTAGCTTGTTTCATTGGAAAGTGAATGGCTGACTGAGCTGGCCACCTAATCTGTCTGAATGTTGGTGTGGATCTTTAAAACTGGTGTTTTATGTGTTTTTTATGATATTTCTGGTGTTATGTGAAGAAAAAGAAAACAAAACCTGGTTTCTGATGTTTACATATGGTTCTGGATCCAGTGTTTTGTCAAAATAAAAATTAATACATCCTTTTTTGTGTGTACTATGATACTGTAATTGTGGCATCGTGTTTATTTTTTCTTTCTTGGGTCCAGCGTTTTTGTACCCAGGAGCTGATATTTTCTTCTGTGCTTTCAGCTAAGCGAGTTTGGGATTCAGTAACCAGGCAGCAGCAGGAGGAGCAGCAGCAGCGGCGGGAGAAGGCGCAGAAATTGTGGAAGGAGGATCAGAAGTGGCGGCAGCAAGCTTTTTGCCATGCTTTTAAAAGGAGATGTGTTATCTCGGGAGAAAGCTGAATCAGCCTTCCTCATTCAAGTATGAATGAAAGGGTAGAGTAGTGTATTTTGTGCATGTTTAACCTGCCTCATTAACCAGGAGTTTTAAAAACTATCCGAGATACAGCACCGAAGCACTGTACTTGTGGATCTTATTCTGCACATTTTCTTAGTTGGGTTTGTGTTTTAAAAACTATCCTTTATTCTGGCTGCTACACGTCGAGTATCAATGATAGGTGGAAATTCCATATGGGGATCCGAGGGTTTATGCACAAGTGCTCCTTGGCTCCTATAATGTTCCTTCACAGTAATTGGCTTCATTTCAGCAGTTGTCAAGATCGTTGGTTTTCTTTCAGCTAGTCTCGTAGCTGAAGCATTGATAATGTCAGAAGGCAATACCTATTGAAAACTGCTCTGCACTGGACTGGTGGAATGAAACATTGTACTGAAGGCAACGAATTTGATAAGCTTCTTATGTCTTGAATTGAAGTTTGATCACCAAAAGATTCGGAAAATATGCACTCAACCAGTCGGACGTATAAGGATTCTTTGGCACCTGCTGCACTATTATTGCTCCTTCCTGGGCCACACATGAAGGTGCCTTCTGAGTAGATAACAAGCATGTAGACACTGCTAAAAGCTACACCCTATGAGACAGTTACAATCCATTCTTAGAACTTTGTGCTATGGGACTACAAATCCTTTGCACATGCAGGATGAAAGATAGGCAGGTGTGCTTTTGTCTCGTCACATGTAATTCTTGGTGCGCAATACGGTGTAGTAGCTACAGGCCTGCAGCTACTTCTTTAGCCCAGAGATGAAGTGGGAGTCCTATCGAGAACGAAACATGGTGACCAGCTACTTCATATCGTAGGGTGTTTGTTGGCTGCAGTATCTTGCAGCTCCCGGAGAATCTCCAAGATTGAGCAGCCGGAGGTCATTGTATAGAATTTCAGCATCTTAGTCATCTGAGCACATTACCATTGCCGTGTTGCTTCTATGCGAAATAACATCAATTTCCCCTAACTTACAGAACATCAGGCCAATTAGGTTCACGTTTTGATGGGAAAAATATAATTAGGTCTGCCAAAAGCTACCAAAGGCAGGACAAGCTGCCGACCTTGTTCTTGAATTGCCCCAAGAAACACATCCTGATATTTGATGATACTGTAAGTACAGAAACAGAGTGGACGGAAAGTTAAAAAAAAAGGCAAAACAATGAGGTATTTATAAATAAAGTATGTTTATTTTGTGTACAATGATCAGGGACATCTCTAACTATGGGGAAACCTTGCCTAAATTTAAGACCAGAGTGACACAGAAACTAACAGTACTTGCTTGAGACATATATGTTGGCAGGACACATAATTTTGTTGAGGAAAAATAGTGCGAGCGAGGAAGTTAGAAAATAGAACCATCTATAGTGTTTGGTTAGGCCGGAAACTTTTCCTTTTTTCTAAAAAAAAAACACTGTTTGGTTATACATAAGAAATGTAGAATCGTCTAAGTAGGAGAAAGTATCAGCTACACTCACAGAAATAAAAAGTATGGGCTCGTATGACCAATACTACGAATAGACTCCATGGAAGTTAATCATGTATTTGAACTAGCTTTGTCAATTCCCCAATCCAAACCATCTAGTATTCTTATACTCGGGAAACATGATAATGTAGTAATTTTTTGTATACTAGTGTCATGCAAACAACAAAGTCATCAGTGCCAGCATCAAGAGCTGAGGACGTCCAGGGTAAAGGCAAGGAGCAAGAAGCACTTGGCCGGCCAATTCGTCTCAAGAAGCCCGGTTCCAAGTATGAAGGCCCACTATGGGTGAGGCGTTGATGAGGCCCATGATTCGTGTAATGTTTATGTATATATACTTTTTTGATCTCTGAGGATGGCGTGTAGAAACTAGACATCAGAATCGGACCCGGCTGCGTCCGGCGGCGGCGAGCTGCGGCTCGATTGTACCAGATCTTGAAGTAGACCTCGTGAATTCGTGAGAGAGAATTGGCATCATGACATTTGGTAATCAGAGCTGAGATCCTGACAACAATTCTTGATTATCTTCTGTGTCCTCAGTACCAGACGAGGGAATAGAAGCGTGTTGCGGATCGGAGTGGAGCAATCGGTCAAGGATTTGGCGGATCTGGTGAAGGAGATGTAGACCGATACAGTGGCGGATCTGGTGAAGGAGATGTAGACCGATAGAGTGGCGGATCGTGCTGCAGATCGCGAAGCCCTCAAGGCCCTCAAGTTATCGCTGGATGCGAACAGGAGGCGATGAAGGAGTTGGTGGGATGGAAGTCGAGGGTGGACTCCAGAGTCGATGAACTGAGGGGTTCCATCGAGGAACTTTGAGTCAAGATGGACCAAATCGCGCAGAAGCAAGGGTTGAAGGAGAATCCTGCGTACAAGGTCTTCCAAGAAGAAGAGATCGATTTCACGAAGCCGGCGTACATCACTAGTTTTAATGTGCATGTGTCACACAGAAAACAAAGCAACAAACTCACATAGCGAGGGCCTTCCCTTCTAGATAGGACATCGTCACAGCGGGCTGTGTACTACCGTACTGGCATGCGGGCCACACCACACGTTGCCGGCAAGTACCAGTAACCCAGGCACACGAATTTGTTTTGTGAAAATAAAATTCAAAAACCGTCCATATAGAATTTGGAGTATGAGATTTTCCACCCACCCCCTTCTTTCAAAAATAAGACCTTTTTGATGCAGATGCCCACCCCTGTCAACTCGGGTTGCAAAAATCACCCCCATTACACAAACAACAGTTGATTCCACCAATTTTTTTTTGCTGATGTAGTGTCATGATAGGCCAACTGGCCAAGGTAGCCAACTAACCAAGTCAAGCTTCTTCAAGTGCTTAGATTGAACTTATTCACTGTGTCGTAATGTTTTTTTACAGAAAAGAAATTTATTGCGACAATATTTAAGCTAGCTCTCATAGTAGAGGCTACATCTGCTGCTCCAAATCAATCATCAGTCTATAAAGGAAGAAGTCTACATAACCCCCTCAACTATTGAACATAGACTACATAACCCCCCAAACTACAAAACCGGTTATTCTACCCCTGAACTTTCCAAAACCGGCCAAATAATCCCCAAGGCGGTTTTGGAGGGTGGTTTTGTCTTTTTCTTTACTATTTATTTCAGCTAGATCTTTAAACAATCATAATAATTCATATAAAAATCCAAAATTTAAGATCTGAGTAGATCTATATGTTGAACATATAATATGGTATGATTTAGTACAAATTTTTTATTTTAGATTTGGATCTATACTTTTTTGCAATTAATGGAAATAATTCATATCTGCAATTTCCATTGTCCAATCATGGTGAAATTTTTATGGTGGGCTAACTATTGTATGCTTGAACTCTAGTAAAAACTTCATACTCATTAGATCATATATACCTTTGTTATAAATTTATTTATGTTCATACTGGTTAAATTAAAATAAATCTATAACTAAATTATACATGATCCAATGAGTATGAAATTTTTACTAAAGTTCAAGCATATAATAATTAGCCAACCATAAAAATTTCACTATAATTGGACAATTAAAGTTGCAGATATGAATTATTTCCATTAATTGCAAAAAAGTATAGATCTAAATCTACAACAAAAATTTGTACTAAATCATACCATATTATATGTTCACTATGTAGATCTACGCATAAAGAGTCCAACAAAATTTGATTTTCAATTTTTATATTTTTCTATGATTTGTTATGATTTTTCAAAGATTCATATGAAATAAATAGTAAATAAAAAGATAAAACCACCCTCCAAAACCGCCTTGGGGGTTATTTGGCCGGTTTTGGAAAATTCGGGGGGTAGAATAACTAGTTTTGTAGTTCGAGGGATTAAGTAGTCTAGGCCCAATAATTGAGGGGGTTATGTAGACTTCTTCCATCTATAAAAAATTGAAATAATTGAAACTCTTTTTCATCAAGCTTAGACTTACCGTACCCCTAACAGAGGCCCCATAAAGTTTGACGAAAAGGAGGGGAGATTGGTCTTGTCAATGTTTTCCACCAAAATCCTAATATTTTTTACACCAGCAATTTTCTATACCCACTTTCTTGTATCCGCGTACTACTTTTCTTTGGCACACACTTTACTTTACTTTGCACATGCACTCACCCATAATTTGCGTTATTATTTGTTTTGGAAGGATAATAATTGACATTATTTTTTATGGAAGGAAAAGAAACATATGTATTATTTTTTGGAGAAAAATAAATAACATCGTTGCTTGATGGAAGAAAAATTAAATATGTGCACGTAGCACGTACATCTCCACTAGTTGATGAAAACAGACCGAGTCAATTAAGAATGCGCAGTCTATGGTGTTTTTTTTTTGCAACATAGTTGAGTAGGGGGTATGCATTTTGGAAAATGGCTTACGAAGAGGGATTCAAAACCCAAGTAACATACTAACGTACAGGGTGGTTTTGTAACTTATTTGTTGCGGAAATGCTGACATGGAGCAAATCGACTTTGCTGCCGCGGAGTCTGATTTGAGAATCGCCGAGCTTCTACTAGCAGAGGAGATCGATCGATCGACTTGTTTGTGCGTCGTCGGCGCTTGGTGGTGGTGTTCACTATTATAGAAATAAATGCTAATTTATTCCAGTTGGAAATTCTTATTGTCCCGGTTTCCCAACCGGAAACGCCAGGCCGGGACAAAAGGTTTTTTTTTTCTCCTGTTTTCCTTTTCTCAATTCTTTTTCTATTTCAATTATACTTTTGCATTTCAATTAAACTTATGTATTGGAATTCAGTGTGTATGATCTCCACTAATATATACATATATATAGTTACTTATATAATATTTGTTCTAAATAGTTTTCATATATAAATTAATCCACTTATATATGTATACACATATCTATACATGTGAATTCCTTTACATATGAAAATGTCTAGGACCAATATTATATATATATACACACATATATATTATTGGAGTGCTTATATATATAATACATACATACTCATAAATAGAAATTTAATACATACACACACATATATATTTACATAGGTATATTCGTTCTTAATTACGTATATACGCGTATATTATCATATTTGCTGCGATTGTCAATATTAGATAGTCCATCATAGTAGAATTTGACTTTTAGATCAAGGACTTGCTCAACAATAAATCTGGATAATTGTTCTTGAATCGCCATAATCTTTTTCTCCGGTATGAGTTTATCGCGCATCTCCTCGACCTATGGAAAAAGGGGATAATTAATTTCGACTAATTAAAATACGAGTTCAAATATTAACAAGTTTTTTACTTACTTCCTCCTCCCAATCTGTCCAGGCCCTTGGAGGACCTACCAGACCATGGATGTTCTCGCATACATAGTATGCGCATAAATTAGTGCCTTGTTTCTTCATCATACACTTTAAGAGAGAAAAAAATTATCAGGTATTTACATGAATATATAATAAAACTAATGAATCGTGCAACGAATCATCCAAGTGCGTACCGCAAAATCTGTCTTGATCTTCAATTCCTTGTCAAATTTGCCTGAATGATTTTTAGCGAATTGTTTCTAAATCATGTGCATGATTAGAACAATTATAGTCAAGTAACAAAGTGATTCAAATTATCGGTCATCGACGGAGTAGTGGTAGAATTACTTTTTCGTCATGTTAAGAAGATTTTCGTATTGTTCCGGATTTCTCCTCAATGAGTCCATAACCACGAGTAGGCTCTTCTCGGGAATGATGACAATTAGGACCCAGTGTTCACTGCAAGATTATACGGAGACAGTTCTTGGTAGTTAAGGTTTAAATAATTCGATTACAGAATAGAAAGAGTTAGACGGAAGGAATCACTCACGCAAAGTTGTAAGGAAACAATATCATTTGCTTGTTGTGATGAACGCTTATGTACTTGAACAAATTTTGGTATAGCTCATCGGAAGTGTCGTGTAGAATCCTCCAATTACAAGTAATCGGGTCGATGAAGCCGATGTGAGAGTATCTCATTCTCCTGCAAGTTTGTATCACCATTCTACATGATACCGAATAAATCAAGGGATCAGTATGTTGAGATCATCCAAAACAATACGTAAGGAGAGTAAAATACTTACAGAACACACAAGCCGACCATAGAGATGTCGAGGTCCTCCTGATGGAATAGTTGGTAAATTTCTTCCCGGTTTATCCATATAATGGTTTCCCCCGTAAGAAACCGTCATCTTTAATCTTTGCGCTCGCATGAAGATGCAATCGGCCATCGCACGCATGTAGTGCTGGTGCAGCTTATACATTTGCGTTGGAAGCACAGACACTACTTCGGGGGGTACAAGAGTTTTGCCCTGCTCATATGTCCATTTGACGACCACATCGGCCTTTGGAATATCTTCTCCCCCTGCAATCTGAGCCGCCGTCAGGTTTGATTCTTTCAAAAATGTAACAAAGTCTTGTTGTTGCGTCATCTGTCCCACTACGAGAGGCTCTATTGATTGTTTCTTTTGGGCTCCGAGCTGTGGAACATCTGTAAGCATCTAGGCCCTCAAGGTATGTTTCGGTGATTAATGACAACCATTATTGTGACTAATGAGTTTGTGCAGCTTAATAGATCATTATCGCTCATTTGGTCATATGTCAAAAGAGGCCCCTCAATTTCGTTATCCAAAAAGGCGATCTCGGTATTCAACTCAAATATATAACAAGACTAAGGATCTTTCTAGTCCTAAGTGTCGTAAGGTTGAGAAGGACACTTAGGTTAGTATAGGTTTTATAGTTTTGTAGTGATCGCACTATTAAGAGGGGTTAAGGCCAAGTAACTTGAACATGGACATGGTCATTTGAAAATGGATTCACACTATGGTCACTCAGGTTCCTAGAAGTTCAAATAAGTGGTTTTCAACTTATATCTCAAGAATATTTGGATTTCACTCAAGATTCAAATCAAAAAAGTCAAAATCAGAAAAAAGTCTATACACCGATTTAACCGACGCTTCCATTTTTCTATACGTCGGTTAAACACAGTCAGCAGAGTCTGGACAGGTTCTATACACCGGTTAAACCGATGTTGTTTGAGTTAACGTCGGTGCAGTTGTCTAGAGACTTGGTTTTTCAGTTGATCAGTGGACAACTACACTCACCGGTTAAACCGATGATACATCGGTTAATCTGCCCAAGTTGTAACGGCTAGTTTTCAGAATGGGCAGTTTACATTCATTGGTTAAACCGACGCTGACTATTGGAGGTACATCGGATTAACCGGCGCTACGCAGTTTTCTGGCAGCTTTTCTCCAACGGCTCTATTCGTGTGAGCTGCCTATATATACCCCTCCAATGGGTCATTTTGCACTCTCTTAACACCAGGCAACATTCATACACTCATACATTGTTGAGAGCCATCTTGAGCTTCATCTTCCACATATTTGTTCATTCAATCAATCAAGAAGCAAGACTAAGGACTTGAGTAGAGAGAAGCTTGTGTGCATCCGTTCTTGGTGATCGGTTCTTGCTCAAGTGAAGGCCCTAGCTTGTTACTCTTGGTGATTGGCAGCACCTAGGCGATCTTGGTGATTGAAGGTGTTTCTTCCGGAGCTTGCCAAGGATTGTGGGAGCCCGAAGAAGGTTGTACGTGGCTTGAGCTCCACCACGCCGGGATGGTGAACGGAGACTCTTAGTGAGTGCTCTCGTCTCGGTGACTTGGGAGGTGACAAGACTCTTAGTGAGTGTCACAACGTGGATTAGGGGTGTGTGCCAACACATCGACACCACGGGAAAAAATCCGGTTGTCTCTTGCCCACTCTTTACTTTCAAGCACTTACTTTCATGCAATTAATCATGTGCTTGACCTTAGAGATCATAGCTTAGCTCTACCTTACTTAGTTTCATATCTAGTTGTATCTTTTTAAGCTTGTGTAGTTTGCTTAGCTAGCCGGTTGGTGAATTGAGCCTTACTAGTATTGCATAGGTTAAGGTTGCTTTACCTTGTTTTAGAAATTTGAAAAAGGTCCAATTCACCCCCTCTTGGTCCATCGATCCTTACAATTGGTATTAGAGCCTCGTTGCTCATTTGGATCATTAGACTTCACCGCCTAGAGCTATGGCCAAGATGGGAGGTTCGTCGCCTCACTTCGAGGGGTAAGAACTTTGCCTATTGGAAAGTTCGTATGGCCGCATACCTTGATGCGATTGCCCCCGAAGTGTGGTTGGCAACAAAGACCGGGTTCACCGGAACTCCCACCTCGGAGCAATTAAAATGGAATGCTAAGGCTAGAAATGCAATTTTCGAAGCCATTAGTGAGGAGGTCTTTGCTAGAGTAAATGACATGGACTTAGCAAGTGATATATGGAAAGAGCTAATTGAAATTCATGAAGGCTCTACAAAAGTTCGTGAACAAAAATATCACTTGTTTAGAGCTAAGTATGATTCATTTAAGATGCTAGCTCATGAAAATTGCAATGATGTGTATTCTCGCTTGAATGTCATTGTCAAGGACATTAATGCTCTTGAAATTTCTAAAATTGACAGTTGCTCCATCAACCGCAAGATTCTCATACTCCTTCCGAAGCCCCAGTATAACATCATCAATGCTATGCTTCAAAAGGAGAATCTTGATACAATGGAAGTGGGAGAGCTTGTGGGCGAAATTCGCACTCATGAAATGGGGATCCTTGGTATGTCCGAAGAGCCAACTACGAGCAAATCAATTGCTCTCAAAACCAAGGCCAACAAGCACCGCAAGCTCAAGATGGTCAAGCAAGAATCAAGCTCAAGTAATGAAGAAGAAGATCATCATGAGAGCTCATTCGATGAAAAAGATGATGGAGAACTTGCTCTCAAGATGAGAAAGTTCACACGCTTGAATGACAAGATCAACAAGAAGGGTTTCAACTTTGACCCTAAAAGAAGATTGTTCCGGCCATGGGGAGATGTCAAGAACAAAAATTGCTACAATTGTGGAGAAAAAGGTCACAATGCTCCAAATTGCCCCAAGCCGGACAAAAGAAAGAAGGACAACAAGAGCAAGCATCGCCATGATTCAAGCGATGATGATGAAGATGAGAAGAAGAACAAAAACAAGAAATTTGGAAAGAAGAAGAGCCATGACAAGAAGACCAAGCTCTTCCAGAAGAAAAAGGGCAACACCAAGAGAAGCTTCTTGGTAGAAAAACAAGAGTGGGTGACCGATGTCTCATCAAGCGAAGAGTCAAGTGATGAGGAAGAAGATATCGTCATCATCGCCCTCACCAATGAAGAATCATCGCCATCTGGACCCACTTCCGTTATAATGAACCGCCCTTCCAGTTTTTTTGTCGGGCCTCGCTTCGTCTTTTTCTGCTGCGACGATGATCCAGACGGCTATAAAAAACATTCATAGTATTCATATAGATTCAGATGAAAATATGATTTTCACTACAAATAAGTATAGTTGTGATATGTACATTAGCACATTGTTCACCAACATCGTCATCCTAAATAGATGGTGGCTCAATTCCATCACCGGACATATTCAAATATATGTCGGTATTGCTGCCATCATCAGCTTGTTCAGGGACATCTCCTTGACCTTCGCCAATCATATTCAACAAGAACTGTTCGTCTTCCGCGTCTGTGTGTCGCGGGTCCATCGTCACTAAAATATGAATACAAATAAAACCCTTAAAAAATCCTCTAAAAAATGCACATATTTGCGAGGATTGGATCAAAATTCGTTTACATGGACGAGGTCGAGAAGGGGACTACGTTTGGATCGGACTACGTTTACATGGACGTTTAGATGGCAAATACTCTAACCATTTCCAAGCGGTAACGAGAAGGGGACTACGTTCGGTAACGGTTTGAGTATTGAACGAGTGAGTGAGCGACCGAGTGAGTGAGTGTGTGTATGTGAGTGAGTGAGTGAGCGAGCGTCGGTGAGAAGGAGAGAGCGTCGGTGAATATAAAGAAGTAATATAAATGACACCTTACAATTAAGAATAAAGAATACATGTAATTAAAGTCTTTGAATGACATAATTAAATAATAAATGCATGATAAATTAAAGTCTATGAATGACATATGTAAATAATGAATACAAGATAATTAAAGTCTTTGAATGACATAATTAAATAATAAATACATTATACACTCTCTAATTCTCTAATACATTATACACTCTATTTAAATAATTAAAAGCATTTCCTTTTCTATTTCTCTCTAAATTCTCCATAATTCTCACTATATCTAATAACTAAATTCTAGATAATATCAAATAATGGAAACCATATACCTTAATTAAATTCAACAAAAATATCTCTATAATTAAATTGTAGTTAATATTTACTAATAGAAACAAATAATATATATATATATAATTCTATAGTAAAAGAAAAAAAAAGAAATGGCCGGCGGCCGGCCCATACCACATCGGGGACAAGGACGACAGCGCTGCGTCGGCGTCGAGGTGTGCCGGCGGGTGGAGTAGCGGCGAGGCGGCGGCGCGGCGACGTCGAGGCGTAGCCGGCGGCGCGCAGGGGCGGGGGCGGCGGCATCGAGGCATACGACGGCTGGCGCGACGGAGGCGGGGCCGGAGCGGGCCAGGGGAGGCACGCACAGGGTGGAGGAGACGGCGGCGAACCTCACTGGCGACTCCAAAGGGGCGGAACGGCGGCGTGGAGGCGGCCCGACGGCACTCGGGCGGCGGATCGAGCTCGGGCGCGCGGCGCTCGTGGGGGACGATGGGGGACGTAGACGGCGCTCGGGGATGGCGGAGCTCGGCACCGACGGCGCGATGGGGCGGCGGAGCTCGGGCGGCGGAGGTCTGCGGCGCTCGGGGACGGCGGAGGCGGCGAGCAGGAGGCGTGGTGGGAGCAGGGGACGACGGCGGCGCGACGCAGATCAAGAAAACCACCAAGTGTTGGGGAAGGGGGAGGAAGAAGGGAGATATAGGGGTGGGGGGCTTTTGTCCCGGGTAGAACCAGGACCCGGGACAAAAGGCCCTTTTGTCCTGGGTGGTGGCTTCATCCGGGACAAAAGGCCCCCCCTTTTGTCCCGGGTGAATCCACCACCCGGGACAAAAGGGCCTTTTGTCCCGGGTCGTGGCTCCACCCGGGACAAAATGTATTTTTGGGCGGGCCGGGAAAATTCCCAGCCCGCGGCCCACCTTTAGTCCCGGGTGGATCTACCACCCGGGACAAAAGGGGCCCGTTTTCCCTCATTCCTGCCAAATCTTATGTTTGTTTTTGCTTCTTTTTACTTCTCTTTTAAAATAGATTTTCATTTGTTAATTCAGTTAATAAATTTTGATTCCAAAAATTATGGAACAAAATTGCTTATCTCTATATAAACTTGATACACACAACAAAAATAATTAATTTTCATTCAAGTGATTGGGCCAACTAAATATCTAATTTTTTTTTGAAATCATATTTGTTATTTTGACCATGCAAAAATATATTAGGTGAACAAATTTTTTCAAACTGTTGCTTTTCGATAGAAAATGGATTCTATCACGATATTAACGTTTAAAAAGTGAATTTTACATAAAATTAAGTAATTTCATGATATTAATGAGTAGTGTGTGAGTTTGAGAGATAGTGTGTGTTAGTGAGAGAGTATTGTGTGTTAATGTGAATGTAATTTCATGAAATAAATAAAATTAGTTCAGTAATCCATTATTGAATGAAAATTATAATTGAGTCTAGTAATTAAGTGAAAAATATAAAAAACGATATATATAACACATAAAGTATAATTGTACAGTACATATATAATAAAAGTATTCGAATTGCGATTACGTTTTTATATAATAATATAAAATGATTCAAGTACATGAAGGATTAGCAGTAACAGACTTTCTCTTCACAAATGTCCCTTGATTATGATCACGGCGCAATTATGTAGCATCATCATTGGCTAGCAGGATGCATGGATCAACATTTACTTCGAAAGGTGGAATGACAACAAAATTATTATATTCTTCTGACAAGTCTGTCTTGTCCTCCACTCCAACGATGTTTCTCTTTCCTGATAGAACTATGTGTCGCTTAGGCTCATCTTTTTGCTTGTTTATCCCTTTTTTTGGCTTGCTGGACATGTCCTTAATGTAGAAAACCTGAGCGACATCCTAGGCTAGGACAAATGGTTCGTCTCTATACCCAAGATTGTTGAGATCAACTATTGTCATCCCATACTCATCTTTTGTTATCCCTCCTCTAGATAGCTTAACCCATTGGCAACGAAATAGAGGCACCTTGAAATTGGGACCGTAATCCAGCTCTCATATCTCTTCAATGTAGTCGTAATATGTGTCCTTTTTTACATTATTGTCCGTGGCATTCATATGAACACCGCTGTTTTTGTTGGTACTCTTTTTATCTTGGGGTTTCGTATAAAATGTGTTTCCATTTATCTCGTACCCTTGGTATGTTAAGATATTCCAAGATGGTCCCCTAGCCAATAAGAACAATTGTTCACTTATATCCATGTTATGCATTAGATGCTTCCGCAACCAGCTGCAGAAAGTGTTCATGTGCTCACGTGTAATCCATGCCTCAGACTTTTCCGGGAAATTGGAGAGCAGAATTTTCTTGTGTTCCTCGATATATGAGTCAACCAAGGATGATTGTTGAATAACCGTATAATGCGCTTTTTTGAATGAGAAATCATCTGTGCAGACATAAGATTTCTTTCCTAATGTACCCTTTCCAGTTAGTCTCCCCTCATATCGCGATTCAGGGACTCCAATCGGTTTAAGGTCATCAATAAAGTCAACACAAAAGTCAATGACCTCCTCAGTTCCGTAGGCACTGGCGATGCTTCCTTCTGGACGAGCTCAATTACGAACTTATTTCTTGAGTACCCCCATGAACCTTTCGAATGGGAACATGTTGTGTAGAAATACTGGTCCGAGGATATCAATCTCTTTCACAAGGTGCACTAGAAAATGTGTCATGATGTTGAAGAAAGATGGTGGAAATATCAGCTCAAAGCCAACAAGACATTGCACCACATCGTTTTGCAGCTTTATCAAATTCTCCGGGTCAATTATCTTCTGAGAAACTGCGTTGAGGAAGGCACATAGCTTCACGATGGTTAACCGGACGTTATCAGGCAGAATACCCCGCAGCACAACCGGAAGAAGTTCGGTCATAAGCACATGGCAGTCATGGAACTTGAGATTTGTAAATTTCTTCTCTGCCAAATTTAAGATTCCTTTTATATTGGATGAGTATCCAGATGGAACCTTTATACTGCTCAAGCAGTCAAACATGGTTTCTTTCTCTTCCTTACTAAGAGTATAGCTGGCAGGACTTAAGTATTTTCGTCCATTATCTCACTGTTGTGGATGTAAGGCATCTCGTTCTTCCATACGTTGCAATTCTTGACGTGCTTCTACTGTATCTTTTGTCTTCCCGTACACTCCCAAGAATGCTATCAGGTTGACGCAAAAATTCTTCGTGAGGTGCATCACATCAATTGCATGACGAACATCTAAGACTTCCCAATATAGTAGCTCCCAAAATATAGATTTCTTCTTCCACATGGGCGCCATTCCGTTTTCGTTCGGAACAGGTTGGCTACCAGATCCCTTTCCAAAAATAACTTCTAGATCTTTTACCATGTTGAAGACGTCTTTACCACTATGGTGCATCGGTTTTGTTCGGTGGTCCGCTTGGCCTTTGAAATGCTTGCCCTTCTTTCGTACCGCATGCCTGATGGGAAGAAACCGACGATGACCCATGTATACAACCTTCTTACAGTGAGTCAACCATATATTATCGGTATCATCTAAACAGTGTGTGCATGCTTTGTATCTCTTGTTCGAATGTCCTGACAAGTTACTAAGAGCAGGCCAGTCATTGATCGTTACGAACAGCAATGCTTGTAGGTTGAAGTTTTCCTGTTTGTATTCATCCCACATCCGTACACCTTCATCGCCCCAGAGCAATAAGAGTTCTTCGACAAATGGTCTTAGGTACATATCAATGTCATTTTCGGGCTGCTTTGAACCCGGGATAAGCACTGGCATCATGATGAACTTTCGTTTCATGCAGAGTCATGGTGGAAGATTGTACATACAAAGAGTCACAGGCCAAGTGCTATGACCACTGCTCATCTCACCAAAAGGATTCATGCCATCCGTACTCAAACCGAACCTTATGTTTCTCGCATCCAAATCAAATTCAGGGTACGTTCTATCTATTATTCTCCACTGCGACCCATCAGCGGGGTGTCTCAACATCGAGTCTTTCTTGCGTTCCTCTTAGTGCCATCGCATCAACTTAGCATTATCTTTATTTCTAAACAGACGCT
The DNA here is from genome assembly GCF_016808335.1 of Panicum virgatum. Lineage (NCBI taxonomy): Eukaryota > Viridiplantae > Streptophyta > Magnoliopsida > Poales > Poaceae > Panicum > Panicum virgatum. Next base: position 63,269,115 of record NC_053147.1, read on the forward strand.
TCAAACGTGGTATTATAGGAGAATACCACATGACCTTCGTAGGAACTCTCTTCCGGGGAGGCTCCCCCTCGACATCTCCAGGATCATCTCTTCTAATCTTGTAACGCAATGCACTGCATACGGGACATGCATCCAAATTCGCGTACTCGCCTCGGTAGAGGATGCAGTTATTGGGGCATGCATGTATCTTTTGCACTTCCAATTCTAAAGGGCAAATAAGTTGTTTGGCTTCATACGTTGTGGTAGGCAATTCGTTGTCCTTAGGAAGCATTTTTTTAACAAGTTTGAGTAATTCACCAAATCCCTTGTCGGATACACCATTTGTCGCCTTCGATTGCAGCAACTCCAAGGTGGTGCCAAGTTTCTTCAATCCATTTTGACAATCTGGGTACAACAACTTATGGTGGTCCTCTAACAACTTCTGGAACTTCAACCTCTCCGTTTCACTCTCACAGTCTGCCTGCACATTGTGCAATGCCTTCCCCAGATCGTCGCTGGGATCATTTTCTGCTACATCTACTTCGGGCTCTTCCATGGGAATATCGTTATCGAATGCACCGATTCCAGCATTCCCGGGAAAATGGTCATCAAAATCTTCTTCTTCATTGTCTTCCATGGTAACCCTCTGTTCTCCGCGCTTCGTCCAACAAACATACTTCTCCATAAAACCATTTGCGAAAATGTGGTTGTGTAGGATTCTTGAAGATGAGTAATCCTTATTATTGTTGCAATGCACACACGGGCAGCACATAAAACCATTCTGCTTGTTTGCCTCAGCCACAGACAAAAAATAATGCAGGCCATCAATGAATTCTTTCGAACGTCGGTCAGCATTGTACATCCATTGCCAGTCCATCTGCATTTTAAATAAATCGATTTGAATTCTTTACACGTATCGAATAAATAAAATATATCAAACCTAAATTAAACTAAATGTAACATAACATGAATAATTAAAAGATCTGAAATATCCATCATACATCTTGATTAATTAAAAGGAGTACTTAATCCATTACACAACTTAACAAATGAGTACTATACATGAAACTTAAAAATTCGGACAACAACACATAGGTTTTCAACCGTCCTTGCGTTGGAACGCAGAATGCTCTAACGGATTTCTTACTGGCGCAGAAGAAGATTGCGGAGCTGAAACCTCCGAGTTTGGTGGTGACGAACTATAACGCCGCAATAAATCCTCAAGATCAAACGGAGGTTCCTCGCCCCTTGCCATGCATTCTCTATATTTTTTTTCTAAATAACGGAGCGCTGCCCTATGAAAAGCACTAGGTTTTTTGGACCGACGACCTACTCGACTTGTGCCCTTCTCTCCAGAAGGGCAACGATCACCCCCACCGGTGCCACTCCCTCCAGCTGCTGAAGCCATATTTTACTGAAAAATATCTTTATTTTCCACAAAATTATAAATTCTTACCATTACAATGCAAATATTATTTACTATTATAATACAATGATCAGATTAATAACTCTTGCAAATAACAATGAAATCATATAAAAATACGAAATGTATCATTAATTGAAAGAAATCTCTAATTAATTGAAAGAAATCTCTATAACTTCTAATTACTTTGACACCCTTCAGTTCCAGGAGTACTCTTTTCAATATCCAGAAACCCTCTAGAAGAAAAAAAAACCTTTATTTCTGAAAATGTATATGTCAGTAACCTCAACCCTGCGGTGATGACACTGCCTTTCGGGGGGACACGGTGCGGTACAAGGATGTCACCAATCGGCCAGTCGCAGCACCAACATTTACGATTAATAGGCACAGCACTTGGCACAGACAGCGTGCTCGTTGATATGCTCTCAGTACAACAACGGCCATGCTAACTGCGTCAAATGCTGTCTTCTTATCAATTGGAAGTGCTGGTGATGTGACCAACCGATTCGCGACGTCCTTGTAGTGCATCGTGTATCCCCGAAAGGTAGTGCCATCACCGTTGGATGGAGATTAACAACGTATACTTTTTTCGAAATAAAGATTTTTTTAGCTTCTAGATGGTTTCAATATGAGCCTAAATAAATACATCACTAGAGTGTCAAAATAATCCATTCATAATAAAAAAATTCTAATATATATATACTCATTTCATTAATTCATTCATGAATACAAAAATCAACTATCCACAATATGGTCATATATACGAGTACATCACATGAAATGTCTACACTCATTCTAAAAATTTCTACTATCCACATACTCATCTAAATCTAAAAGAAAATCACACCTACATATGCAATCTAAATGTCCAAGAAATGAGCTAGCTACACATTTTCTCTATTTCTAAAGCATGAAATGAGTTATACAAGCCAAGGAAGAAGAGAAAAACAAGCCCCAAACCTTTAGCGCCGATGGATGGACGGGGAATCAAAGATCTTCACAAATGTGGTGAAGAAATGAGCAAGAACTCCTCTCTCCCGAGCCAAGAACAGTAAAAACAAGTGAGCTGAATGGCTCGAGCGGGGGGAGAGGGAAGGGGATAAGGGGGCCAAGAAGTTTTGTCCCGGTTGGAGACACCAACCGGGATAAAAGGTCTTTTATCCTGGTTGGTGCCTCCAACCGGGACAAAAGGCCCCTGCCCCCCTCCCCCCGCTGGCCCGGCTAGCCATTGGACTCGGGACAAAAGACATCTATTGTCTCGGACCCAAAGACTGCCGGGACAAATAGCCTGGAATAAAGTACTGTTCTGTAGTAGTGGTTGCACTCAGGCTATTGTCATGCGATGCGAGCCCGGCAGGGTGATGTAATTTCTATATATGAGACCCCCGCGGCTCCGTGGACGCTCAGCGTGTCCACGTCAGCAAAAATTTTATTGCCCATTCGATGTATATCGGACGGTAAAGATTGTTCTCCACGGTTGAAACTGTAGCGCCGCTTACCGCGTCTAATAGTCACACCGAGGTAATAACTGCGCACCAATTTTTCTCCACGTTCACACCATGCTTGAAGTGGTGGTGTGGAGTCGTAAAGTGAACAGCCCGCCTCGAGCTTCACTCCACTGAACTTTCAAATCACCAGACCCTGCAGCGAGCTCCTCTTCCTAGCAGCTCCTGTGAACCCGCGTCAATTTTACTGCCCATTCCATGTTTATCGGACGGTAAAGATAGGCCCCGTTTAGTTCCCAAAATTTTCCCTACATGCATGATGCATTAAATGTAGTTGCAAAAAATAACTAATTACGCAGTCTTACTGATTAATATGAGATTAATTTTTTAAACCTAATTAGTTCATGATTACCCGTCACATCGAATCTTTCGACATATGCATGAAGCATTAAATGTAGTTGAAAAAAATAACTAATTACACAGTCTAACTGATTAGTACGAGATTAATTTTTTAAACCTAATTAGTTCATGATTGGACATTATTTGTCGAGCAAAAACGAAACGTGCTACAAGAACTTTTCACCCAACTTTTTACGAACTAAACACAGCCATACCCAAAATTTTCCCTACAGTACCCGTCACATCGAATCTTTCGACACATGCATGAAGCATTAAATGTAGTTGCAAAAAAAACTAATTACATAGTTTAACTGATTAGTACGAGATTAATTTTTTAAACCTAAATAGTTCATGATTGGACATTATTTGTCGAGCAAAAACGAAACGTGCTACAGGAACTTTTCACCCAACTTTTTATGAACTAAACACGGTCATACCCAAAATTTTTCCGACAGTACCTGTCACATCGAATCTTTCGACACATGCATGAAGCATTGAATGTAGTTGAAAAAAAACTAATTACACATTCTAACTGATTAGTACGAGATGAATTTTTTTAGCCTAATTAGTTTATGATTAAACATTATTTGTCAAGTAACAACGAAACTACAGGAACTTTTCACCCAACTTTTTACGAACTAAACGCGGGCATAGTTCTCCACGGTTGAAACTGTAGCGCCGTTTACCACGTCTAAGTGTTCACACCGAGGTAATAACTGCGCACCAATTTATCTCCGTATTCACACCATGCTTGAAGTGGTGGCGTGGAGTCCTAAAGCGAACAGCCCGCCTCGAGCTTCACTCCACTGACCTTTCAAATCACCAGACCCTGCAGCGAGCTCCTCTTCCTAGCAGCTCCCATCAACCCGCGTCTCTCTACTCTCCCGTTGGCATCCTTCTTTGCGGTTCTCTCCTGCATTTTGATTCACTCGGACAGAGCTCTCATTCGCTCGGCTGAAGGTTCTTGCTAAGGGATTTCCCATCGATTTGTCCTGCATTTCGATTCACTGGGCTGAGGCTTCTTCCTCGGGATTTCTCGTTCGCTCGGTTCAAGGTTCTTACTGAGGGATTTATCATCGATTTGGTAAGCAACTATTCCCCTTCCATTTGTTCTTTCAAGTCTGCGCGCCTAGTCCTTATGGAAACATTCAAGCTTTTGATTTATATTTTTGCTGCTCGTTGAGTGTAAAGGTTTGCGATTCAGTCGCGCGTCTCGATCTTCTGTCCGTGATATTTCCAAACGCCACGGTTTCCAGATCTGATCCTCCCATTTGTTTTTTGGATAACTGAGTGCTGAAACGAACATTGAAATCGGTTTAACAGGTTGGTTACTTTTCTGAACTGAAGATCTTTATGATTGATTTATATTTATTGAGTAATGTTTACAGTGCTGCTCATTCTAGCGTTGGCTTCAAATATTCTAGCGTTGACGAAAAGACATTTAGAAAATTACTTCTGGAAGAAATAAATTTGGTATGCATATTGATACTCCATTCTTTGTTTATCTATAAAACTTTGGGTAATATGATAATATTTCATCTTCTTTTCTAGGAAGAAGACACAAATGCAGATACAGCTGCACAAAACTTATCACCCAATACCAATAATTCTGAAGATGTTGTTCATGCTGGTGTTAAAAGGTACATTTCTTCTATTTTGCACAACACGTAGTTCAATACTAATGCTGTAATGTGTTAACTTTACTTATTTCTGATTATTACATTTTGTACTCTCTCAGAGGAGCTACAGAATCAGAACCACTTACTGTCCCAAAAGCTACATCCTCCAAGGGATTACGAAGCCATAAGAAATAAGAAAATTCACATGCTCCAAGGCTGCTGTGGAAGAGCAGAACTTCATCAAGTTACAAGCAGCAACAATGCATCTTAGTTTATTTTATCCAAGTTAGAATATGCAGTGCCGCAGTGGGAAACCACTTTGGTAGAAAAGCTGTATAGATGCACATCCCTCTTAGTGATGATTAGCAGTAACAATAGCTGAATAGCAGTAACAATAGCTGAATCATTCTGCAAGTATTAGTTGTCATTGTACTTTGAAGAACTCTAGCACTGTCTACACTCTGTGTACTAAGCTAATATTATCGTGCACTAATCCCATTTCGAGCATCATATATTTGCTTCCAAATAATCAATGTACTGAGAAATACCTATTATTAAGCTGATATAGCAGTCTACTACATCTAAACTATATCTTACCTCTCGAATGTTACAAAGCTCCCAAATGTACTTTTTTTTGGCCCATTACATATAGACTGCAGCCCATTACAAATTACATAGCACATCTCATGAAACAGAGCCCCCAAACGTATACTCTTTTTTGGGCCATTTAATATGGACTGCAGCCCATTACAGATTACATGGCCCATCACATGAATATTCGACTTCATCTAAATTGAGATCCATTACATTTTCTTTAACATCGTATATTACAAATTAATAATTAAACCAATAAACACCACCGATCTACGCGCGCGCAATCCACTAGTAGACTAACCTTTGCTCGGTCCCGCGAGCCATCGGTTGCCAAAGGCGAAGGCCTGCGCATCCGACGAGGGCACGAGGCCGCGCGCGGTCAGCGGGAGCAGCGCCGGCCAGCACGCGTACGTGCTCTGCGCCTGCACTTGCAGCGTGCGCGCGGCAGCATTGAACGAACGAGATGGAGAAGAGGGAGCAAACGGTGCGGTGTTTGCGAGCTAACTGACGCATCATCTAGAATGGCACGTTCCGACTGTACAATAAAAAAAAACGGTGGCATGCGTGTTGGAACTAGTACAATCCTGAGGCCTCCTGCAAAGGGAGGCAACGTCGCTAGCGACTAGGCTCGCATGCAGCTTCGGAGCTGACGGGGAGGGAAAAATAGAGGAGAGAGAGGATCAGCTAGCGACGAACTCGTCTCCAGTCGATTTGCAGCGATGAGAGAGAGCGCGCGGGCCCTAGGGAGTAAATGCACCTGGGCCAGCGCGGTACGGCACATACAACTCATCCCACCGAAGAGGAGAGTGGGTACGTGCGCGGAGGAGGAGGGGTGCCAACACCTAATATGGGAACAAATGAGTCGTTACAGGCAGCTAAAAAATTAAATTGAACTATTGAGAAATAGTAACACTAACCTCGGCACGGTCAACTAGGACGTGTGCTCCGTGCTTGGAGTCGTACAATGTCTCTAGTAGGGGGAACGTGGGGTGCGCCATCCTGCAATGATGAATCAAAACTTCATGAGTATAAGATAAAAATAAAGACCAACACAAACCCATATAATAATGATAAGCAAAACACTGTATGTATATATTAATATTTGTGCTAAGCACAAACTACTGTACCTCTCTCCGTGTGATATGCCTAGTCCTCTTTCTAACGCTTGTTGTGGACGTTCTTTTTCGTTTAGATTTTTTTCTTCTTCTTACACTTGCACTGAGAACAAAATCTATGGCACCTGGAGCAACGGTTCTGGCTCCTGTCCTCATCGAAATCACTGGTGTCATAGTCCGCACTAGCCCGACCTTGCGACTTGTCCATGTCACCTTTGAGCCTTTTCTTCCGCCTCCTTCCTTTTTTAGGTTTCAATAGCGACGCATCCGGCACGTACTCTAGTCTCTTGTACTCGGGCCATTGGGACGGATCGAGATAAGGCTCAAAATTGTGTTAGACCGACCGTAGTACGGACTCAAATAAGTGGGGCTTTTGAAACAAAGTCCTCGAGCTCTACATGCCGTTATTAGGTGCGAGCATGGAAGGTGTAACAGCTGTGGTGTCATGCAAGTGCACTCGCCAGATCTGAGGTCCACTTTGTAATGGCGTCCTCCATGACTCTCTCCTCCTATATTTGTACCACCTGGACATCTAACACTATAAATCATTCTTTCACGGCCGTAAGGTGCTGCAAGTTGGTTCACCGATCTATCCTCAGCATCCTTCAGGTGTTCCTCCGCTATTAGTCCCCATTGTCCACCCTTATCCAACAAACTTCTACCTTTACCTCATCTATCGACGAAGTACTCGTTCAACTTCTCGAAGGAGTACTCTACAATGCCTGCAACAGGTCTTGACCGAATACCCCTAAAAATATTATTTAATGACTCAGCATTGTTTGTGGTCATGATACCATACTGCTTCCCCCCTTCATCATAAGCAAGAACCCATTTATCCTTGTCCACCATCTCGCCTTTCAGCCACTCTTTGGCCGTGTCATTCATTTTCTTTTCTAAATCAGCAAGTTTTTCTTCAAAAGCTTTCTCCGTGCGCACTGAACACAATAACTTTAGTTTCCCAATTAGTTCCTTCTTTTTCTGACGCCTCCACATGTTTGCTGCAAAATGTCGCATGCACCACCTATGCACAAGAGGGGGAAATCCATCCATGTGCTCTTTAACATAGTTTAAGAGTCCATGGTGCCGGTCAGAGATCATACAAACTTGTCTGGAGGTACCCAAGACATACTGCCGCACTAGCTTCATGTACCAGGACCAGCTGTCGTTGTTTTCTCCTTCGGTCAAAGTAAATGCTAACGGAACTAGTTGCCTCTCTAGATCCACGGCAACTGCCATCATTAGTGTCCCCTTGTATTTACCCGTCAAGAATGTGGCATCCACGAGGATCACAGGTCGATAATGCTGGAATGATTCAGCACACTGGGGAAAGCACCAGAACACCATTTGTAAAACATGTTTGTACACTCCATTGTGAGGAAGCATCATGTTTCCCGTGTGTATGAACCATGTAATCCCTGGATTGTATAGGGACATGCCCGTCAAGACTCTGGGCACCCTTGCATATGACTCAAGCCAATCTCCCCAGCAAAGAGCTATAGCATGCTGTTTTGCATGCCAAGCTTTCGAGTACTTCACCCTGTAAGAACACATGCCGAAAATTGACTCCATAAGCGAGGGAACGGATGTGTCGCTGTCCTTCCAAACAATACCAAGAATGCGATGTGCTAGGTAACGTGCCGTGCACTGTGCGTGAACTTGCTTCGGTCCGGAGGATGCACATGTGTGAGGCTGTCTGACTTTGGTGATTTTCCACTGACCCGTGCCCCTAACAATCCGTGCCCATACACCCCATAAGCACCCCTGCTTGCATAGCACATCGTACCGTACGCTCTTGTCCGAATGAACCACATTAAATGGACGATGATGACGCACTGCATAATCAGCTAACAAAAACTACAACTCTGGAAGTGAATTGAACTTCATGCCCTTGCGAATCTCTGGACTGTCACTATCAATTACAGACTCGCTTTCAAAGACATATGAGTCACAAATTGCTCTATGGATCCTACTAAGATCCTTATCATTTGAAACCGCCGGGACTTCAACGTGGGCTAGCTTCATCATGCGCAACTCTTCAGCGGTATAACTAAATCGTGCCTCGGCATTATTAACAGCCCGACCCATTGCCCCATCCCTACACTCCTCATCACCACTTATTTCCTCATGACTAGGACTGGATTCGTCGCCATCATCATTTTCCTGCTCTGCTTGGGGCGCCCTAGCATTACCCTCCGGTTCTTCTTCCCCAGTGCCTTCATCATCGTCCTCATCATCACTACTATCGTATTCATTGTCCTCTGAACCTAAAGAAACATCATCATCCTCTCCAGCACCCCTCTCATCCTCCTCCTCGAAGGTACCACTGTCGAAATGATCGCAAGCGACGGCCATATCATAATCCGCAACAATTTCACTAGGACAAGTGAGATTTGGGACATGTTCTACAACAGTTGACTCTTGAGTTATATTCTCAATACGAAATTGAACTTCATCTACTATCCCAACTGGTTCTTCTAATCTTGTTCTACGGGTTATTTCAACAACCACCTCTAAACAAACCACATTTGCACGAGCTACTATATCCTTGTACTTTCTCCAATGCATCTCAGAATTCAATGTCATCAAAACATAATGTGCTCTAGCTTTACCCCAATCAAATCTACCCCTCAGAGATATTTCATTAATTCCACATGAATGTTTTGAAACCACCCGGTCTACCAAATCCTTTAACAATGGAGGACTATCGAACAGTTCGATATCCTCTACCATATTCTCAAACTCTCCAGTTTCCTTAACCATACCACCATGAAAAACCCGAACTAATTCGTCCATTTACAACAAAAAATAAATCGGAGTACCTTCATCACTTATACAAAGAAATGAACTACAAAAATAATTCTTCACGGTGCCTAGTATCCATGAGTGAAACTCATATTAACATCCCTACTACTCAATCCTAGAAATCATATTAATCGATGCATGCACGTGCTACCTCACGTCCAAATCGAGAGCAGAGTACCATCTACGCATCATCTAAAGCCCTAATCATGAGAAAACTATCAACTACGACATGATTTTTTAAATCAACAACCAAACCCTAATCACCAAGAATCCCTAATATCTACAAATGTGCACGGTTAAATGAGGAAAAAATAGGAGCAATACCTTCGGGGAAGGGTGGGGAACGTTTCCCCCAACTTTTCTCCCCCCCCCCAAAAGGCCGGATTTGGGGGATCGGGGGGTGCGGCGGCCGGCGGCGATCCCTGGACGAGCTCTGGTCGGGGAGGAGTGAGGGAAAGAAAGGGAGGGTGGGGGAGAGGAGGCTGGCGCGGGCCCAGGACATTGGCCTTGTCGCGCCGGCCCGCATGGCGCGACAGGCTTGTCGCGCCAGTGTATGTGGCGCGACAGGGAGGGCCACGTCATCGCCATCGCGGCGCTGCGCTGGCTCGGGCCGCCAGCGTGGCCACCCTGTCGCGTCACATGCACTGGCACGACAGAGGCTATCTGTCGCGCCATGAGGGATGGCACGACCAAATGGGCTACGCTCTGCAAATAAAAACAAATACGGGTTAAACTTAAAATATTATCAAAAAATAGTTAAAAATAAAAAAAATCCGGCGTCGCTAGCACTAGCAGGACCGCTGGAGGAGGCCTGATGGTATAGTAGTTGCAGTATATCATTACATAATTAAAACCCAATCCAGTTGAGCTCTTTGCCTCGGTCCGACGTCATCGTCGGGAGAGAACCACAACCCCCTCCCCAAGAAGAATGATCAGCGAACGGGGCCCACCTGCTGCAACCCCTGTCTCCCCTCCTCTTCCACGCCACCATCCTCTCCTCCAAGCTGACGCGTGGGCCGCACCGACCGATCGTTGTGCTCACGACATCACGTGATTTATTTCGAACCAAACAGATTAATTAGGGTCTCAGGTCAAACGTGCATGCATGCTCGATCTATCAGTGATCCTTCCTATCCTAGCTAGTCAGCTGGTTCTTCGTCTTCCGTATAGGCAGTCCATGGTTTGTGATCGATGATCTACACGTACCATCTCTCTCTCTCTCTCTCTCTCTCTCTCTCTCTCTCTCTCTCTCTCTCTCTCTCTCTCTCTCTCTCTCTCTCTAGACTTCAATATCTCTCTCCGGTCGGGATCGATCGATGTGTGTGCGTACGTGTTCCACCATGCCTGCATCTATCCACCGTTGATCTCAGATGGTAACGGGTGCTTAATTAACCCGGATAGCTCAAACAATCGAACCACATTGGCATTCCTAGGTAAAAAAAAACATGCATGACCCCTATAGCTTACAAGTGAGGGATATAGAGGAATATGGTTCGTGCCCAGATAAAATTGTTGCCCAACATTCGTGGACAGAGAGATAGTAATAATTTTTTTTAAAAAAAACAAACAAAATGTGTTGCATACATGCGTTTTGGAGTGGGGGAACAGAGCTGGGGCCAGCTGCACAACCAAAGCTGCCGCCGTGAAAGCTGAATGTTTTTCACAGTAGTATGTGGGGAACGGGTTTCTCCTCCCACCGTGAAAGCTGCCGCCGCCCCCATCTGCTCGTTGGGACCTTCTTCAACTCGTCGGGGTAAGACAACTTTGCTACTCGGAGTCTGAATGTTTCGTTTCGAAATCTGCTTGCTACTCAGAATCTGAATGTTTCGTTTGCTACTCGGAGTCTGAATGGAGATCTCACTTGCTACTCGTCGGAGCTTGTGGTCGATCGCTTGGCATGGGCCATGGGGTGGAGAGCAGCACTCGTTGCCGTAGATCTACTAGGTAAACCGCGCGCTACGCCGCGCCCAGTTGAAAATGTGAAGTAAAATGATTGATGTGTTGACGGTTACGTATACATATAGAGAAGGATCAGAGGTACTTTGGAGGGCGGTGCGGTAGGTCGGCTCGTGCGGCGTCCCGTGGTGATGGATTTAGACCGTCCCCACTAGTGTTATTTTATTTTTATCCTTTAAAAGGAATATTCATATATGGTTATCAATATTCTCTTCTCTATATGCAGATTTCCCGCACTCATCATCCTATATATCTTTTACACTATACCAACTACCAGCAGTGGACCCGCTTATCATATTTTTTCTCCTTTATTTCCCCACCTGTCGCCCTCCCTCCACTCTCTCTCTCTCCCCCACCGAGCGCGCCGCCCGCCCTTGCCTCGTTTCCTCCACCTCCACCTCCTCCTCACCTCCCCGCCTCCGACTCACCCCCCCGCGCCGGCGAGTAGGCATGGCCGATGAGGCACAGATCGAGGCGGCGAGCTCCGGCGACGGCCGGATCCGGGCGCGACCTCCTCCTCCGCCACCTCCAAACCTCACCGGCTCGCCTGCCCCACGCACGCCGGCGAGTAGGCGCGTCCAGCGAGGCCCGAATCGAGGCGGCGAGCTCCGGCGGCGGCCAAATCCGGGCGCGCCGAGCTGCCGTCGCCTCCTCACCTCCCCGGCTCGCCTGCCCCGCATACGCCGGCGAGCAGGCGCAGCCCGAATCGAGGCGGTGAGCTCCAGCAGCAGCCGGATCCGGGCGCGCCGAGTTCTGAGGCATGGCGGCTGCCGGATCCTCCGTCGTCCTTCTCATCTCCTCCCCTTCCTCTTCGCCTTCCCTCTCCTTCCACGCTAGCTCCTCGCGGCTCCGTGTGTCGATCTACAGCAGCCGGCCCTCCACCCCCCTCATCCTCCATCCTCCTACGCCCTCCCATGGAGGCGCCCGGATTCGGGCACCACAAGCTCCAAGCTCCGTGCGGGCGGGCGGCTCGGAGGAGCACAACGCGGTAGGTGCGGCGTTGTGGGGAAAGGAGCGGACGCCAAACCCGTTCCCCATGTCGGGTTTTCTTTCTCTCCAGGGACATGTGTCACTCAGGGAGCGCCCGGTTACTCTCAGCTCTTCCTCTCCACGGCGTATAGTAATAAGAGTATATCTAGGAGTATTTCCTTGATCACGTTGCCAGTCCCAATTGTTGCATTGGAAGAGCTGCGGGCCGCGATAGGCATTGGATTGTTAGATTTGTGGGCCGGAGGGGAGAGCAAGGGAAGGGAAGGGAAGGTCCGGCCCAGCCCATTTCAGCATAGCCGGAAAAAGAAAAGCAATAGCTCCGCAAACGCACGCCGCCACAATCCCGCCATCGGTGCCGGCGGCGAGGCTGCCACCACCACCCCGAACTACTACTTCCCATTTCCCGCCCTTTCGTAACCAAGACTCCAGAACCCTTCAATCCTTCATGCTCTGCAACCTCTGACGCCCGCTGCCGCCATCGCTCAGCATCTGTGACGCGACCACCTATTTGTTGTTTTGCTTCAATCTGATTTTATAGTGAAAAATTTATATCAATTTGGTAGTTCAGAATAGTAGTTAAGTAGGGAGACAAATTTTCTATCAATTTTGCTTCAATCTTTTTTGTTAGTTCATTGATGTAGTCTTATATAGTTATCTCTGAAATCAGTCTCTGAATTATGCAGTCTGATACACAGTCTCTAAATTATGCAGTCTGATACATACTCTGAATATGAATCAGTTTTCAAATCTGAATATGTACACAAATTTGGATTTTAATTTGGTTTGTAAACTCTCATATTTTAATTTACTGTTGATAAAGATTGGGTGTCAGATCCTCTCAGTCCTCATAACACCTGAATTCCCCTGATCATATTCTTCGAGTATTCCATGCTGTCCAAATGTCCGGGTGTTAGACAGCTCTGAAACACCCAGGTGTCATATTTTTTGTTTTAGTCATGATTTAGTTTATTTACTTCAACATGGTAATTATTTTTTTAAATGGAATCACAATTCCTGTTCACCAGTGGTCTTCAAGTAGTTGTGTTAGTTGCTTATTAATCTTTTTAGGATTATCCAGTGAGATATTTTGCTCCTATTAGTTACTGGTCAGTGTTTGGATGGCACGTAAAAGATGTAAAGATTTAGGAGAATTTAACAATGATATTGATGGTGACGATAATCACAATTAGTTGAATTTATAGTGATAATGTCACTGTTATTTCCTAATTTTGATGCTGTCATTTAACTTTTATCATTTAGTTGGCATATTTGCCAATCTGCATCTGCCGGGTTTCATTAAGCAATTCCACATATCTGTCATTTTACTGATCGTAGAACAATCTGTTATCTTATAATTTGCAATTGCATTTTAAGTTTGCATCTGCCAGGTTTCAATAAGAAATATTGTATATTTGTAATTTGACTGACCATAGAAATATTTGCTATTGTTTATTAATTTTCAAGTTCTGCCTATTATTTGCAGTACAGTTATTTTGCCTATTATGCCTTTTTAAATCTCTACCATCAGAATCAAATTTGGTGGTGCAAAAATTGAGTGCTACAACCTGTCCAAGCACTCCATTTTGCTACTTTGGCCAATTGTGTGTTTTGTTTAACCAAAACACTCAGGTGCTGGTAGCTCCTAAATTACGAGTTCCATGTAGACAGATGATCTGTTATGGTCCCAGATTATGTCCCTCTTTGCATTTTTGCCTTTTATTTTTTTCTTGTAATGCTGTCTTTTTTGTATAAAACTGCTGTTCTGCTGCCTAGGTCCTTGGACGACGATGCAATGAACTTGGAGTTCATTAGAGAAACTCTAATGACACAGGATAATATGATCTTCTACAGCTTACTCGAGAGATCCGAGTTACCAATGAATCTTGAAACATACAGTAAGGAGTATTGCAAGGTCCCTGGTTTTAATGGAAGCCTTATGAACTTCATAATGCAGAAGACTGAAAAAGCTCATGCAATGGTAAGTCACAATCGATTTGTGAAGCGCCCCGACCCGAAGATCAAGGCTAAACCATGTATTAATTACCGAATAAGGTCTTCGGCATAATACATGTTACATCAAGTGGAGTCCAGAGTCATACAGAGCTTTATTTAACACGTACATGAGGAGTAAAGTGACAACACAAAGCTACACAGAACAACCATAGGATAACAACTAGCATAACGACATGGAGGACAAACTGTTCATCCATCACGGCTCCACTCGATCAGCTTGGGTGCGGACACAATCTACTCGTAGTCTTCTGGCACAAAGTCAGGATCCTCTGGAGAAAAATCAACAGGGGTGAGTACAAAAGTACTCAGCAAGCTCCACCTCACCCTACGGGAGGGGACTGACATGCACGACACATAATAAGCACATTCTACTAACAATGCAACTAATGGTATGCAATTCTTCCCGACTCAACCCACAATAGGTAGCTCACTAGTTGTCAGGACCACACCGTAGCCTGTCCATACCGTGGACACGGACAATTCGAATGGATTATACACTCTGCAGAGGTCGTACACTGTACCCACACGCTCGGCTGTCCGAACGGACAACCGACATAGCCGACACCCAGTCGTGGTCACGCCCCAGCCCGGCCGCACAAACCCTCGGGCCCTGACCCCAATGGTTTATACCCGTAAACCATCCCTGCGACCGCCAGGCTAACCAGTGGGATTAGGCTAAGTCCGGCCCATACCGGAACCTGTGGTCGTACTAAAGTAAGCTAGGTGAGATGTCAAAACAACTCGGTCCTTATGGTTCACCAGGGCAGCAACCATCCCTCAACATGTCAACTCGAGCCTACCACCACGGTAGCACTCACCTGCCAGTCTACCACCACGGTAGCGCCGGCTCCAGCATACCCAGCTGCCCTGGTCTCAGCCAGATCCCTTCGTATCCTATTCTCAGTTCTGGATATGCATGACTACTCAGATGAATGCATGAGCACACTCAATCACTCAAGTACTGGTATATGTAATCGATCATAGACCCAGGCTACAGCTAACCGTCCTCACATGGATGCAACCGCTCACGTAGGGGTCGATGAAACTTGCCTTCGCTTGCGTATGCGTCGTCGTTGGCGGCTTCCTGCTCGTGGTACGGGTCTTCTGGCTCCTTGGCGGGCTCCTCCTCGGTCACTTCGTGATCTACGGGCGAGAACGACACAACCGGGAAACAAACACAAGCAAGCAATAAGCTCAAATGGAGATGAAAATAGGAGGAAAAAGAGTTACGTGAAAATGAGTTGATATGAAGAAGATTTTGAGTTTACAGTATTGATTGGTAGAATGATTTGGATTAAGTGCTCACGGCCTGGGGGTGTTTTGGGCCTTTATTAGTGGAGTTAATGGTCAGGGGAGCTGCCTGCCATCTCACCTTGGCGCGGAACAGCTTGAGGAAGAGGATCAATTGTTGGAGCTTCGTTTCGTGAGTGAGCTGGGCTCGGGAGGAGTGGTTCAGCTGGTGGAGCGAAGCAGCTCGGTGTGCTTGGGCTGGTGACGGGGCTCGTCACGGCCTCGCTCCTTTTATAGGCGAGGAGAGCAGCAGCGGCGTTGCGCAGGGACGGGCGACGGCGTGGGCTGTGGCAGCTCGTCGTCAACGCGAACAGTGGCAGCACTGAAGGCGTGAGCGCCGAGGCAGCAAAGCCGGCGAGGGCGCTACAGCGGCGTGGGCGAGGTGGGGACGCGGGAGTGGGCGGCACGGCGTGATGCCGGCGACAGTGCGCGGTCCCGTCGTGGGGCCGGCGTGTCGCGCGTGCGCGAGCGAGCGGGTGAGGCGGTTCGGCGGAAAAAAAATCTCGGCCGGCACTGTGCGTGGCGACCCTGATTTTTAGCGAGGTGGGTGCTGCCATGACGGGTCTTTTCAAGATCAATAGTGTGGGTACTCTGTGGCTTCCAGGGAATGATGAAGTTATGGCAAATGAGGTAGGCGCTGTCATGATTGTCTGGGAATTATGGCATGGCACGGTGATTGAGAGGCTTTTATGGAAACGAGATGATTTTTGTCGTGGGTGCAAGCATGCGTATGCTGGTTACTGGAGGGAACGAATGTACTAACGCAAGGCAAGAGTATAAAATAATTTACCTAGTAGTTATGTAATACCTCGTATAATGTTAGTATTAATTTACGTTGCTAGTTTAATTGCAACATAAGTTTTATTTTAGTGATTGTTGGAATTTGAGGTGGCCGTACTAAGTTGAGGATCTACACCAACTCACTTCAGAGTCGGTCAGCTTCTAGTTACTTAGTGTACCGGGTCCTTTTGACGGCAGAGCCGCCTTTTGCTTCCGGGAGGCAGAGCCTACCAACAGATGAAGCTGGCTTCCGGGTGGCAGAGCCAACCTTCGATGAAGCCCAGACCCTTTTGTGATCCCGGGTGGCAGAGCCAACCTTCGATGGATCACAATTTATACACTAAATACTTAAATTTAACCGGGAGACTAACACTTATAAAGACGCTTACCTTATTGAAGCAACAAAGGAACACACACCTAGCACACTCTACCTATGCTCACTTCTACCATGCCCTTGGATGTGTGTGGGATGGAGTGGAGTAGTATGGCATGGCAAGGGGTGGCACCCTCCTTATATAGGCACCCATACCCTCTTGGATGAGTGACACATGTCACACTCTAGGAGGTTCCCTACAAATATCTAAGTTCCCTACAAATATCTAATTCTAGAAAATTCTAAATTTTACCATGGCAAGAAAATATCCAAACTTCTTGTCTTCTTATGATTCTTGTGGAACATTCTAGAACCTTGTCATGGTGAACAAAATTACGCCATGGTTTATCCTTATTTTCATAGAACCTTCTAGAAGTTTGCATTATAAATTTCAACACTCCCCCTTAATCATGATGAAAACTGGGATGTTACAATTTGTTACTTCGTTCAGTAGTATAATGGTCTAAAGCTAATTTGAGTACCTCATATTGTAACTATGTAGGCCGGAAGGTACAACAGGCAAGGAGAGTTGCCCTTTTTCAGCCAGGTGGTGCTGGAGCATGTACTCCCTAGGTTTGAGTCCTCACATGTGAGTATACCATCTCTCCATATACCTATACTCCCATCTTGATGGATATCCGGTAACACTTAATCGTCGGTGTGTGATAATGCATTGCCACTAAATTCTGAGATCTGGATTCGTTCTAGTATTACCCAACCCGATAATATCAAGTCTAATCAACCAGTGACTCCAGCATGTCAACTAGCTGAAACATCATAACATGATCCATGATAAGGAAATTATCTTTTTGGTCAGGTTAAATTTCAATAAAGTCATATGGGACATATATTTCAAAAAAATGTTGCCAAAACTTTCAAAGTTAGGAAGCAATGGTGACAATGTCTTCTATGCTGTTTCTGATACCAAGACCCTACATGTGAGCTTTATTTCATTTTCTATATAGTTTTTTGTTTATATGCTTACATAGTACTTTAAATTGTTGGGGAGAAGACTCCACCAAGGCAGCCGAGAGAAGAGAAAATGAGAGAGGGAGTGAGAAATGCTCATGAGGGAGAGAGAGCACTCTTGACCTCTAAGGTCATCTATATATATAGGAGGGGAGGGGGTGGCAATTTTCTCCTAGCCCCCTCATGAGTTAAAGATTTACAAACAGGCCCTTGGGCCGCCACATGAGGCCCATTAATATCATGGGCTGGGTCATTCCCCAACATAAATCAAGCAATATATCTCAAGATTCTATTATTTATAGTTAAAATTCTAATGTTGTTATGTTTTGCCATATCTTTGCTGTAATATACGTAATACATTATATTTGTAATTGCTCACCTTTTACTGAAAAGTTGGTTCCACCACACAAAAAATATCCTATTTTTTAGAATATCTATTGAATTGACTCGGTACACTTTAATACCATCAATTTCTCACTATCGATAAAACATTATCTTCTGTAGTTCCATGAGAGTTTTTATCTTACCATTGGTGGCTACTTCATTATTTTTGCAGCTGACAGTTGTGCCTTCCTTGCCGACGCTTATGTCATCACTATTGGCATTGCTACCACTATCTGTCCCGTCACCCTCATATTGAGGAGCACACTTGGACCGACTCGTACTGCTTGCGCTCCCTGATCCGAACATCATTGATTGCTGATTCTGAAACATAGACCTTCCCGATGGGGCTCATTAATGGTGATGGGTAGAGGTGTGAAAGGCAAGGAGCGTGAGCAGCGCAGGGGCGACTAGGCTATTTTGGTTGTAGGGAGAGCTGTGTTATTTGCTTGAAAATGATGAAGAAATCATCAGTGTCAAAGGAATTTCTCTGAACAGAAAGAGAGAGCCTTGGAAGTTGAGAGAAGGCTTATGAGGGTTTTAGATAGGGAAACTGAAGATCTCAATCTCACTGAGAGAGATGATGAGAGAGAAATTAAGCAACTCATATAGCAAAGGGGAGAGGTGTGAATCTGTTGCCCTATATGAGATATATGCATTATAAGTTTTCCATTATAGGCATTTTGGACCATTTTCGCTTCATAAGCGTGGGTTATACTTCTAAGCATGTATACATTTGCAATTGGGATCTTTCTGTGTCATGAAACCAAAATTTCTCCTTTTATGAAAGTATATAGTTTGCTTCAGTTTAATTCAGGAATTCTTTATAGTTCTGAATTTAGCCACTCTGAAATTGTTAACTGATACTGCAGGCGTTATCCAAAAGCTTACACCATACCATGTTTCTCGCTGAGGCAAAATTTAGGGAGTCCCCTGATCTTTTTGAGGCTGCCATCAAAGAGCATGCAAGTGTTCATTTCATGTTAGATTTATGGGCTTGGCCCATATAAATAATCCTAATAAATCTCAAAGGCCCATTAGCGCTAAAAGGAGGTACACCATCTATTAGTCCCGTATTGCTAATGGACGAGGGTGTATGGGGGTTTTCTCCCTTTAAATACGGACCACCTCACTCATAGAAAAAGTGCACCATAGATCGTTATACGTGGAGTCCCCAAGGTTTGGGAATTCATAAGAAGATCTAATCTGAGTTTGGGTTGTGCCTCCTCTCGTTGCTGCGCCGCCACCGTAGTCTTCTCCATCCCGAGCGCTGGCGTGCACCGGCGAACGGGAGAGCAAGTATCCGGAACCGCGTGTTCTTGTGATCCTGCACCGGGAGAGGGCGAATAAGGTTTTTGGGAAGCGCTAAGCGCGACTGCTCATCTTCTTCGCCACGGCTCGTCCTCCGTCCAAGTCAGGAGCTGCGGTGTACCGTCGTCTGCAACGCCGGTTGCTGCGCTCCGTTCGAAGGACCGTCTTCGTCTCGTCTGCACCTTTCGTCTTCCCGGCGGCTCCCACACAGTGTGTATTTTGTGATCAGATCTGTTTCATAATCATGTTTTCTGAGATCATGTTTATACTATACTTACTGTCTAATATGTTAGAGTCATGCATGCTAGGTTTAATTCTCATCATGATAAATCTAGTTCGGAATTTAAACTTACAGTTGTCTATTTTTCCAACATTTCAACTATGATATTTTGAGATTGAATAATCCAGTTACCTCATTAATTTGGATGCCTGTTTTTTCTTTCAGAATGCCGAGAAGTTAAGGAAGCTAGTTACATGTTCTGAAGCTGATGAAAACAACCTGCGGGTCAAGAACAGAGCAGAAACTTTTGGGTTGTTGGAGAATCAGGGGAAATCATTTACAATGAAGCTGCAGCTCAGTGCAAAACTCTTTGACATGTATATAGTACCATTGCTAATAGAGGTACAAGTGCAGTACTTGCTTCTGAAAGGGAAGGACACCAACTCTTCATCAAGCGCCATCAGCAATATGATCCGCATAAAGGTAAGTAGTCTGATAAAAAGTTTACTCTCTATATGACAAACAGACTGCTTATTTTCCTGTCTAATATTCTTAGGCACTATCGAAAACCACACAAGTACTTGTCAAAGCTGGGCCCTCACTTGTTTATGTTGCAAAGGCGATTGGGATCTTAAGTCTCTCTTTGTTGCTGGGAGTAAAAGATAAGATTTTGGAGTTGTTGAACAACAATGGTTTAGCTCTCGACAAGTCTTCTTTGGTTCTCTTGCTTATGGGATTCTAATCATAAAGAGTGCATACACTACATTGGAGGACTGGAAAAAAGCTGCAGAGCTCGTCGAGTACTTTGCAAAAGTTTAGGAGAAAGATAAGGGAGAGAAGAAGTAGCTGTGGCGACACGGTGCTTATTTCTGCTACGACCTACGACGGCCTCCTTAGTACTATGGAGCTGGGCATTCAGAAGGCCGTCATCAGGGCCGTGCCGGCATAAATCAGGGCCCTGTGCGAAATTCTAAAGTGATGCCTACTAGACTAACTATTCTTACATTTTTGGCTGCCAGAATCATATTTTCTAGATCGATTTGCAAAAAATATGGCTTCAATCGACCGTTTTCTAACATAAAAGATGAAAGAACAAAATTATAATTAATTCATTAAAGACTCAAAGGATACAAGTATATATGTATATCAATACAGTTGGGAAATTAAAAAGAAATATTTATTTACCTTCTCCTTAAGCCAGTCCATTGCGTGAAGAGTTGAAATTGCCGACTTGTCGTTGCTGAATTCTCCGCCTGCCCTAGGGCCGCCGGCCGGCTGCTGCACCGCATCGCCGTCGTGAACTCGCGATCATGGCCTCGGCGGTGACACGGTGTTGCCTGCCCCTGCCGTCTGGCATCTGCCTCGACAGCTCGGCCCTTGGTGTCGTGACTCGTGAAAAACAAGAACTGAAGATGAATCGGCACAGGATTAGAGGAAGACGGCACGACAACTAAACTGGCGAGCGGCGGGCGTCAGGACTCCTCAGTGTTGCGGGCCTTTTTGTTTTGTGCAGGGCAGGGGCGTGGCATGTGTCCGTTTCACCATTTGCATTAGGGCCGGTCAAGTAGGAAGAATGCAGGAAGTTAATGGGCTGCTACAAATTCTAGGAAAAAAAATGGGGCCGCTGTGCAGCCGCACGCCCCCTGGGCACGGGCCTGGCCGTCATAAAAAAACAGTTGCCACAATGCTCGTAAAGGCCCTCCCTAGATCAGTAGATCGTACTAGCGTTCTGACATGTTTAGAGAGATGGGCAGTTCTAAAAAAAGTTATAGCTTCGCTACATTCTGCATAAGGTGTATGCTACTGCTTAATGGCCAAAGTAATGTTTTCGGTAACGTGCTAACAACAACAGTTATTTGTTTCCATAAAAAGCAACAACATTTATTTGTGATTAAGTTCCGGACATTTGAATGGTCTTACTCATGTTTTGGGTATAATAATGTACATGTTTTCCAGGGCATCTCGAGATCCGATCACGTTCAAGTTTGCATTTGGCACACTGCACTGTAGAGTTGAGAAAAGTAGCAGTACTGCATGGACATAAACAAATAGCAAGAGTACTGATGGTGTTGGCCAAATGGTTAGTTGAGTGTCTTCTCGTGAGAATCACATGGTGATGATTTGTCAATGAGTGAGGACAGGTTTAGATGGAGATGAGATGGGAGGTCGGTGGGTTCAGTTAGCTTGATGCCATCCGTCCCAGTCTGATCACAATTTTATACGCAGCTTATTGGGTTGGCTTCATGGACTCATGGAGATGGGGCCATTGAGGTCTGCACGCATGGACTCGGCCTATGCACTACTAGCATTGATGTTGAGATGTCACGCTTGTCGCACAATTTGACTTTACGAAAAATGGGCAATCAATGACTTCTTCAATACAAGGGATACCAGAATGCTGTATCTTTTGGCTATTTGAAGGCCACTTCAATGAAATATATCCAGGTTGGGGAGCCTTTCCCCCATTGACCATAAAAAAAAAGATTTATCAAAATGTGAAATCTAACGAGACTAGCATACATTTCAATGATTAAGTTACATCTCGTAATAAATATCGAACAAACTAGCAAAATTGCTTGCTTATCGCACAGTCTATTTTGCTTATCATGCATTCTATTTTTTTCCTTTACCAAAGGTCTTGATATTGGTAGGACTCTTCTCAATGAAGAATCTCATTTTAGAGCTTTGTATGGTTTGGTGGGGATTGAGAAAATTGAGAAAGGAACAGATCTCTTGTAACTAAGAATTCCATAGTACCCTTGAATCCCCTTAGAGGGGAATTAAGCAAAAAGCTTCTTAAAAGGGCAATAAATTTAAATCACTAAATGTGAAGAAAATCTCTATGTATTATTAGAAAAATTAATAATTTTATAAAAAAATTTAGTTTTATTTTTTTATTTTGTTTTTAAGAGAGATGAACACTAGGAAATCCCTAATACATGACACGGACAAGAGAAAAATAGGTCGTGATTGTGTGTAATAAACATATCATTCCTTGATAGACTTGAAAATTCACCATGTACGCAATTTGGAAAATACATGTTTGCTTAAAGAAATAACTAAATCCTAATAGGCTACTCTTTAACGATACTCTCCACTTCCACACCTTCCATAAATAGGTTCATACAATGGTGTCGTAAACTAAACCCGAACCAACCCTATCACTCAAAATCAAATCTCAAATTCCGGACACGGTTCCTCTAATGTGCTACCTCAGCAGTTGGCTCGCTAACGCGTGGATCCGGACCCACTTGTTAGTGACCAACACCCTATTTTTGGACTCTGGACCTTGCAACCCTTGTGTGCAATTCTGTTGCAACCTTCAGAAGCACCATCCAACTCCCAAAACCTGAAAACCGGAAACCACCTCTACCGGTCCATGGACCCTGTGCAGCTGCCTTTTTCTCCCTCCCAAGTCAGACACCTCGCCTCCCTCCTTCCCTCCCTTTCCATCTCCTCCGGCAAGGCTCCAACTCATCAACCAGCGACCCCTCCTCTCCCTCTCCCAACCAGTTGCTCGTCCGTTCTGCGGCGGCGCAGCGACAAGGCAAGCCATTCCTTCCGTGATCGCACGTCCCGGCGCCTCTCTGCCTCCGTCGCCGTCTTCCGGCTGTCTCTTCGCCGGCAACTCTGCATCTCGATCAAGGATCGGCGGGAGGTGAGGTTTATTGGCTTGTAGGTTCCTTTCTGACGGCTGACTGCCTGTTCCTGCGTTTTCCCGGAGATTTCCGTCGTTGGTACTCTGTTACCAAGACGATCCGATCAGGTTCTTGAGTTTCTTTTTCCTTCCCCTGTAGCACAGCTATTGAGAACACGCAACAATGATCAGAATGCGTGTTTCATGTTGCGATCCTTCGTTCATGTTGGTGCGGTTTTTTTTCAGATATGGTTTACTTTTATGCCACTGTGGCCTGTTCAGTTCTTTGATTCTGGTGAGGACTGAGGAATCATTTGACATTTATTGATAATGTTGATTGGAAATTGAGTTGTACTGATGTGAACTAGGCTAACTCAAAATTATCAGTTAGTTAGCTGTACAACTTTTTTTTGTCAAGAATCTGATTGCAGTGTTTACAGTACTATATCAGAAAGAAAATAAAGGGTTCATGAATAAAGTAACACTGCATGATTAGCTAGATTATGCTAGTCAGGACTCAGGATTAAAATACAGAGGCGTGCTTGCGAATATTCTGGAGCCTGAATTATTTTTTGGTCCACTGTATTCTGGTGTATGGTTGGAGTTGTGCCAGAACATGGTTGACTTGCATCGAGTTGCTTGCACACGCCTTCTGGTATCAAGTTGGGGGAAATGTTTTAGCATTTAGGTTTGGTGAGAATCAGTTGAACTGAAGAAGAAACTATAAGCTCCATGAATGCTTGTGTACTTCCATAACAATTTCTTAGTAGCAGGTGATGAACACCTTGAAAAAGTTTATTCATTAACAAAATATAACACGGAAAAGATGACAATAATTCTGATTTAAAAATAGGGCTTGTTTAATTTGCACATACAGATTATGCCATTATATGTTTTTGTTTGTGTTTGATGTTGGTATCTCAACTATTTGTGGCGCTCACATCTGTGTCTGCAATTGCAGCTTCTGTGCTTCTAATGGCTGAAGAAGTGATCAAAGAGGTGATCACCTCAACTCCTTCATCAGCTGAACCCAAATGCGAAGACCTCCTGATAAACTCTCCAGTAATCACAGATGGCACCAGCATGCCGCCTGATGTTAAGAGGAAGGAGAAGCCAGTCCCACATTACCTAAGAGCGTCCAGTAGGTCTTGCCATGACAACTGCAAGTATGGGATCCAGCATTCCTCTGAACCCAAAAAGTACTGGCCTATTAGTCGCAAGCAATTGCGTCGTGCGAGTATTGGAAACCATGAACATAGCCCAGTCGAAATCAGACTACCAAAAACTGCCAGGCCAAGAAAGGAAGACCAGAAGCTGAAAAATTCTCATGAAAATGATGGTAATGCTACTGCTCCTGGTAAGCTTGAATTCATCAATCCCAAGGCACCACTGGAAAGAGCACCTGATCATTTTGACAGCATTTCCTGCGTGGAAGATTTGTCAGGTGAAGCATCTGAACCTATTGTGGCTGAAATGCAGCCAACTGATGCAGAATGCTTGGTCATTTCTCATGATGATGTGGCAGATTGTAAAGATGGAGTTTCATCCGATGGAGCTGAAAGCATTGAGCTGGAGATGCCATTAGCTATCCAGGACATTGATGAATCTGATGAACACACCGAGGATGCCATTCTGCCAGCTAACAATGTATCAGTTGTAGATCATGTGCCTGATCAATCAATAAATGAGTGGGCAAGTTCAGATAAGAGGACTACTCAGGCTGTGATAGCATCAGAGAAGCACGAACAGGCTGCGCTTGGTACTAAATCAAAGAGCTCAGCTAATGAACCTGTAAAACCAAAGGTGAAAGAGACAT
Source organism: Panicum virgatum (assembly GCF_016808335.1). Lineage (NCBI taxonomy): Eukaryota > Viridiplantae > Streptophyta > Magnoliopsida > Poales > Poaceae > Panicum > Panicum virgatum. The sequence goes on from NC_053147.1 coordinate 63,294,227, forward strand.
CAAATATAACTAGGAATATTGTCTCAAGCCAGAGAAATGGAAGAGCATCTTATCTGAAAGCTACTGGTGCAGCAGTTGAAAGCTCCACTGGACCAAAGACAATGAGAAAAACTGCAGATGGTACTGCTACTAAAAAGTTCAGTATCCCGGAGAGGAAATTAAGCTCAACTGTTGCATCAGCTGCACCAAAAGCTAAGGAGATCAAAGTACCATCATCCTCTAGCGCAACTGATTCAGCTGCCAAACCTGCTAGGTTAGCAAAGCTGAAGTCTCAGACAGTGAAAAATGCTCCCTCTCCACCGCTTTCCTCAGGGAAACAGACTGAAAGAAAGATGACAGAAAAAAATGCTGTCAAGAATGTTCAAGTCTTGCAGAAGAAGGGAGATGAGAAGGTGGTACTAGGTCCACTGAAACTGTCTCGTTCTGTAAACATGTCCAGCAAGTCCATCTCGAGCCTCAGGTCGAAATCAATCAGAAAAGACAAAATTGCTCCCCCAATCAAGAGCAGTAAGAAGGTTTCTGAAACAGAAAATTCAGCCGCTGATGCTAAGAATACCAAGGAGAAAATTTTGAAGATGGCTTCACCGAAAGTGCGAAAACCAGATGTTAACAACAACGAGATCCGTCCTCCTCGCAAAGGTACATCGGCATCTCTCAAATAATCACATGATTGCTTCCTATATCATAGCTTGCTTAATTGCATTCAATACTAATATCATGAACATGTTTGTTCACATTGCCAATGTTATATGCTCATTTTACATTGTTCGTTGTGCAACAAAATAAATTAGTCATTGTACAATCCTTTCCTTCTCAATGCAGATATATTTGTTTTCTGAATTTGGTGCATTTCTTCTGCTTAATGTAAGCTGAAACCATACCATGTCCATCGCCCTCTTTTTTTATGATTCTTTTCTGAATTTTTTTTTGGTAAATGCTTGTTCTGAAGCTGCATAATTCAAGTTTTAATCATTTACAAATCTTCTTTGATGTAAACTAAATTCTTGTCGTGCACGATGACAACTAAATTCTTTCATTACAGAAAAAACTGACATTTCAAGAACTGCAATCTCAAGGAGAGCAAAGCCTGCACCCATCGCTCCCTCAAGCACAGTGGCACCAGCGTCGCAGCCTCGCAAGCTGACGTTCCGCCGTGGCAAGGTGCTGAACCCTGACGACAGCAGCAGCAGCACGCCGAGACGGCTCGGGTTCAGGCCTGCCATGGCCGCGGCAGACGCGAGCGCCGCCAGGAGCAGGGGGATCAGAATCACCGGCAGGAGGAGCGGCGGCAGCGCCGCGGCGAGGGACGCTGGCGCCGTGGTCGTCGTGCTGCGGCGGCGGCAGGACGGCAAGGAGACGAAGAGGCAGGAGCAGGTGCTGTTAAACAACGTGATCGAGGAGACGGCGAGCCGGCTCGTGGCCGAAGCGAGGAAGAGCAAGGTGAAGGCGCTGGTCGGCGCCTTCGAGACTGTCATCTCGCTGCAGGAGACCGGCAAGGCTGCTGCTCCGGTGGCCGCGGCAAGCGTGGCGCCATGAGCGTTTCTTGAGCAGAATGTTGGACCCTTTTTGTGACTGTAAATGAGGTTTTGCTCTCTCTCTTTTGCCTTTGTTACAGCAAAAATAATAAAGAAAGTATAAGAAAGAAAAGCTTGTAAAAAACTTCAGTTTTTCAATAGGAGTTTTTGTCCTCGGTCTTAGATCAAAGAAGAGTTTATGAAGTTTTGTATTTGTACAAGGCTTGGCATTTTGTTGCAGACGAATTACTAGCAAGTTACACTGATGATGCACTGTTTCAATGGATTTCTGACAGGGTACTAATCTTATGCTGACACTTTCTTTGTTTCCTGTTTCTTCACTGCTTTTTTTTTTACAGTTACACTGCATAAATCACATCAACGCATTCCCTGACATGGAGAACCTGTTATGTTTCACTGTTTCCTATATGGCAGCTGCAAAGGTCAGAGCAGCTCAAAAGTCATACCTTACACATGCTCAAATTCAAGTTCCAAGAGCTTTTGATCGTCGTTGCTGGCTTGACTGGACCGTTGACCATGGAGAACCCGGGTCAAAGCCAGATGGTGTGGGTTGACCTGGTCAAACCCAACGCTGCTGCGCCTAACCATGTGGGCCCTTGAAGCAACATATTGGAAAGTAGTGGAAAGGGCCGGACAGCCCAGGCCCACATTTGGATTTTTTTTTCGCAGGCCCACATTTGGAATTTTTTTTCAGACGGAGAAAAACGAAACAAAATGGAATTCAGGGTCAACGTTCGAGGGAAGAACGAAGCAGCCAGCCAGATTAGTCCAACAGGCAATTTGTAAGGTAGTGCTTTGGAACTTGCCAATTTGGAGTAGTTTGCTAACAATGAGCCGGACGCGGCAAACAATGTGCCATGGAGGCATCCAAGCTTACAAGTGGATCAGTCAAGCAAATTGGACATGCCAATTTAAAAAGTGCTAATATCCAAAAGTGCTGGGTCTTGTTTGGTTCATTCTAATCTAGTCTCTTCTAGGAGAGAATTTTGCATGAAGGTCTAAATGAAGTCTATTTGTAAAACCTCTTTAGGGACGAGTGTAACTTTTCGCGGCGAATCTAATGACGATAATTAATTGTTGATTGACTACAATGATGCTACAGTAACCATTCTCTAATCACCCGATCAAAGGCCTCATTAAATTCTTCAGAGTTACTAGCGCAGGGGTTTTGAAGTTGGTTTTGAAAACTGAATTTATTTGGCACTATAATTAGCGGTCAAAGTCCGTTCTAGAGAGTTCTAGAGAGTAACCAAACGGGGCCATATGTCCAAAAATGCTAAATTTTAGTAGTAGTCCATTCAAATATGAGTGCTGATCGGACGGGCTAAACTTTAACAAAAACTTAAAAACTTTAGCAGGAATGTGAATACTAACATATGCTAAAATTTAAAACTCAATTTTAGTCCATCCAAAGAGCGTGTAGCCAGCCCAAATTTGGATTTTTATATGTGCAGGATGAATGCACTAAAATTCAAAGTCAACGTTCGAAGGAAGAAGTGTTGGATGTGATCTCCAGGCCCGATCCAAAGATCGGGCCAAATCTCCTTTGATCGCGCCCTGATCGGGGGCGCCCAGTCAATGTGACTGGTGGGCCCCCGTTGCCAGCGCTATATTAAGAACGGAAAGGGGCCGGGGCACGGTATCCCAAGTTGACCGCCGCCAGAAACCCTTCCCACAGTCCCGATCCAATCTCGGGGAGCGCTAGGCCGACGGGAAGTTCCGCCTGCGCCTCTTCCCCTCCACCACGACGTTCACCGGTGCCAAGACCATTCCCGGCTAGTGCCGGTACCGGCCCGAAGGGTACCGGTACCCTCGCCGCCCTCCGTCGCCGCCGGATCCGCGCCTCGCCAACCCGAACTTCCTCGCCTCCATCCTCGACTCCATCGACGCCATGGCACCCTCCGGCAACTCCTCCTCCGCGGCACCCGCCGCCGATGGTCTGCATCCCTCTCACCCACCTCTCTCTCTCTCTCTCTGACTCTATCTTGTATTAGATTAGGCATGAACTTTTGATTATCTACTCAGAATGTGTACCCTTAGACTCGATTTGTACACTAGATGTGATCCTAGTCTAGAAACAGAGAAGACTAGAATCTATCATTGGTATTATTCGCCAATCTAGTTGTGGATCGAGGTTTTTGGGTTTCGTTTTACTCAGATCTATGCTCAAAAAGTAGAAGGAGATGAAAGAAATCGAGTTTCGATATCGAATCGAACAAGAACAGTAGAACCCTAACCCTAGACCCAAGGAAAACCCACCTGCAGAATCAAGAACCCGACCGGGGGGGACTTACCTCCTCGGCCGCCGTCGGCTCGCCCGCGTAAGGTGCAGAACCGGCCGCCGCCGCTCGACATCGCGCATCCGCGCGCGGGGCCGCGTCCGCCAAGCAGAACCGGCACACGGCCCGTGCACCACCACTAGTCCGCTCGACGGCGGCGCGCTCCCACTCGGTTGAGCGCGCGCGCCGGCGAGGGGACCGGCGGGGGGGCGCCGCCGTGCTGCCGACTTCCCCGGGCCGCCATGGCCGCCGCTCGCTCGCTCGGGCGTGAGAAACGGGGAGGAAGGAATAGAATGGCGCTAGGGTTTCCGGGAGATCCGGCCGGCCGCGGCCTTTTTGTTCCGCTGAGGGCGTTTTCCAGCCGTCGGATTTGATCCAACGGTTTGGGGGCGGTCGCCGGCCAAGCAGGCCAGAAGAAGCCCAAGAGGGCGCACCGCGCGGGCCGTTTCGGCGGCCCGGCCGTCGGCTGCTGGGCCGCGGGCCCAGGCGCGGGGTAGCGGCCGTGCGGAAACGGGCCGTGGGTCGTTTTCCGTCTCGGGCCGCATGAACAGTGAAGAATTGAGTTTTTTTTTCTTTTATTTTCAGAAGCTTTTGAATATGAATAATTGATGATTTTGTTTAGAATTGTTTTCTGCAAATAAATGCACCAACGTGTATTATTTTCAGAGCAGAAAATTACAGAATTGTGCTTCTGAATATTTAGAATTTTACATGTTTCCGCTGCATAGAATTAATTTTGTCTCTATGTTAATTTGAACCAACGAGATAATTAAAATAGAGGCTTATAGAATTTTGTTTCTCAGAACTTTTATACATTATGATATTGTAATTTCTGACCAAAGTTGTTATTGTAATATTATAATTTTGTCCAGAATTATTTATGCATTATTTCTTTTCTGCCCAACGGTGATTAGGAATTAATGCACATAATATCGCATGTTTTAATTTTGGCCAATGTTAATTGATACATGCATTTATTATTGTCCTCACAAATTTTGAATTCAAATTTCAGGCTCTAATGCTATGACTTATGTGAATGCCATTCCTGAACTGGATGGCAACAACTATGGGAAATGGTACCAGAAATTGGAGATAGCTCTGGCGATGGCCAATATAGATTTGGCCATCACAACGCCAGCTCCACAAGAACCAGAAAAGCCCGTAAGGGCACAGAATGAAGAAGCTGCTGCTTGGGCTATCCGAGAAAAGAATTATGACTCTGCTATGACCAGATATGATGCTGATAAGACACGTTGGAATGATTCCAACCACAAGTGTCTCATGGTCATGAAGGGTTCCACCTCAGATGCCATCAAGATGGCAATCCCAGATTGTGACACCGCTTCAGAATATTTAGCAAATGTGAAGAGTCAGTTTACTGGTTCTTCCAAGGCTTATGCTGCCATTCTTGCTGAGCAGCTAATCACCAAGAAATACACTGGCGGTGGCATCAGAGAACATATCTTAGAAATGAGCCATATGGCCAACAAGCTTAAGACAATGGACATGCCTTTACCAGAAAAGTTCATTGTTCATCTAGTCTTCAAGTCCCTACCAAAGGCGTTTGAGGCATTTCATGTCAATTATAACGCTTTTCCAGAAGATTGGGGTATTGACAAGCTGATTGGCGTGTGTGTTCAAGAAGAAGATCGCCTTAAGAACTCCAATGATGGTGAGCTTGCTTTTCAAGTTCAGCACAAGAAAAAGAACTTTCAGAATAAGAACTTCCAGCATAACAAGAGATCTTTCCCACCAGGCAAGAATCAGCATGAGAGTGGCCCTTCTAGACCACCTCCACAGAAAGACTGGGAAAATTTTCCAGTTGAACAAGACCAGTGCCTGAAGTGCAAAAAGGGAGGGCACTACAAGAGGGACTGCCCAGAATTTCTGAAAGAGTTGTTAAGAAAGGGTGAGGACACCATTAATTTTGTAGATAAATCCCTGTATTTAAGTTATGACAAATCCACTTGGTGGATTGATTCTGGTGCAACTACTCATGTTGCTAATTCTTTACAGGGATCAAGTATGAGGAGGACCCTGCCAAGAGGCACAAGAAGAATTAAAGTTGCAAACGGTGTAGAAGCTGAAGTCGAAGCCATTGCAGAATTTCACTTAGAATTACATAGTGGCTTTGTACTTTGTTTGAGAGATGTTCTTTATGTACCGTCTTTGCAACGAAACTTAATAAGTGTGTCTAAATTAGATGATGATGCTATTGCTTGTCATTTTGGTGATGGCAAGTGTAAGATACAAGTTAATTCAGAATGTGTTGGTCTTGCCTTCCGACAAGACAAATTATATTTGCTTTCATTATCTGAGAATGCGAATGCAGTATGTTCTGAGAATAAGAATGTCTCCTCATATGAGAATGTTACTAAGAAACGCAAATGAATTGATGCAATCTCGTCGAAATTATGGCACTGTCGTTTAGGCCATATTTCGAGGGGGAGAATAGAGCGCTTAGTGAAAACATCAATTCTTCCACTGTTAGAATTTTCAGATTTAGAACAATGTATTGATTGCATTAAAGGAAAATTCGTTAAGAACATAAAAAAAGATGCCAAACGAAGTGCGGGAATTCTAGAAATAATCCACACAGATATATGTGGACCATTCCCTGTCACTACTGTAGATGGTTATGTTTCTTTCATAACGTTTACAGACGATTACTCGCGTTATGGCTACATTTATCCAATCAAAGAACGATCAGAAGCGTTGGATAAATTCAAGATATTCAAAGCAGAAGTAGAAAACCAACATGATTTAAAGATTAAGATAGTCAGATCCGACCGTGGGGGAGAGTACTACGGTCGACACACCCCCTATGGCCAAGTTCCAGGACCTTTTGCAAGGTTCCTTATGGAAAATGGCATAGTTGCCCAGTATTCTACACCGGGCGAGCCTCAGCAGAACGGAGTAGCAGAGAAGAAGAAACCGTACCCTGATGGATATGGTCAGAAGTATGATGAGCTACTCCACGCTACCGATTAATTTATGGATGGAGGCGTTAAAAACCGCCATTTACATTCTTAATCGGGTGCCAAGTAAATCGGTGCCGAAAACACCGTATGAACTATGGACAGGAAGAGAACCCTCGCTTAATCATTTTCGCGTATGGGGCTGTCCAGCTGAGGCCAAAGTGTTTAATCCGAACATTGGGAAGCTAGATCCCAAGACAGTCAGTTGTCATTTTATTGGCTATCTGTGCAACAGACACACGAAGTTTGTAGAACAAGACACGCTGCTTTCTTAGAAGATCAGATGATCAGGGGGAGCATGGTAGCCAGAAAAATCGACCTTGAGGAGAAGCGGGTATACGTTCCCACTCCGATGATTCAAGAGCCATATTTCTCGTTACCTGTGGTTGTGGCACCGATAGAGCAGGAAACTGCAGTGCCACCACCTGTTGTCAGTCCACCTGACGTTGCAGTGCAGGAAACTGCGATGCGACCACCTGTTGTTGGTCCTCCAAGCATGGCATCAAATGGAAATGAGGACCCTATTCCTCATGACCAAATAGAACCCGCTGCCATGGATGACGGGGAGCAACAACAGCCTCCTGTGCAAGAAATACCAGTCGCAGTGGCCCCGAGAAGGCCACAAAGAACTAGAAAACCAGCTATTTCTAAAGACTATGAAGTCTATCATAGTGAAGAAATACAGAATGAGGGTGATCCCACCTCTTTTGAAGAAGCCATGAAAAGCGCCAATCAATCCAAATGGTTTGCAGCCATGGAAGATGAAATGAGATCCATGAATACCAATAAAGTTTGGGACTTAGAAGAAATTCCCAAAGGAGCCAAAACAGTAGGCTGCAAGTGGATCTACAAAACAAAATGTGACTCCAAAGAGAACATAGAAAGATATAAAACGCGGCTCGTGGCAAAAGGCTTCACGCAAAGATAAGGAATAGATTACAATGAGACATTCTCTCCGGTCTCATGTAAAGACTCTTTCAGAATAATAATGGCCTTAGTGGCACATTATGATTTAGAATTACATCAGATGGATGTAAAGACGGCATTCCTAAATGGGAATTTGTATGAAGATGTCTACATGGCACAGCCCAAAGGTTTTGTCGTGGAAAGCAAAGAAAATTTAGGATGCCGCTTGAGAAAATCGATTTATGGCTTGAAGCAAGCCTCGAGGCAGTGGTACTTGAAATTTGATGAAACAATTAGAAAGTTTGGATTTAAAGAAAATGAAGAGGACAATTGCATTTATGCGAAGTTCAAGAACGGGAAATTTATTTTCCTTATCCTGTATGTGGATGACATTCTGCTAGCAAGTAGTGATGTTAATCTACTACTGGAGACAAAGAAATTTTTGTCCTCGAAATTTGATATGAAAGATCTTGGTGAAGCTTCGTTCATTTTAGGAATTGAGATTCACCGTGACAGAAGAAGAGGGGTTTTAGGATTATCACAGAAAACATACTTAGAAAAAGTATTAAAGAAATACGGTATGCATGCGAGCAAGCCCACACCTGCTCCAATAGTCAAGGGCGACAGTTTCGGGAAACATCAGTGTCCCAAGAACCAGTATGAACTCGAGCAAATGAAGGCAGTGCCTTATGCTTCAGCTGTCGGAAGTTTACAGTATGCACAAGTGTGCACACGCCCTGACTTAAGTTTCGTTACTGGGGTACTTGGCAGATACCAGAGTAATCCAGGCATAGAGCACTGGAAAATGGTAAAGAAAGCTTTACGCTATGTGAGGGTCACAACTGGCCTCATGCTAACATATAGAAAATCAGAAACTTTGGAAATAGAAGGGTATTCAGATTCAGATTTTGCAGGAGATACAGATGATAGAAAGTCCACATCTGGATACATCTTCACACTTGCAAAAGGAGCAATATCGTTGAAAAGCTCCAAACAGTCTGTTACATCATCCTCCACGATGTATGCTGAATTTGTGGCATGTTATGAGGCCTCGGGGCAGGTCACATGGCTAAAGAAATTCGTATCCGGATTGAAAGTGGTCGACAGCATAGAAAAACCACTGAAATTATACTGCGACAACGAGCCAGCAGTATTCTATGCTCATAACAACAAGTCGAGTGGTGCTGCCAAACACATCGACATCAAATTTTATGTTGTTAAGGAGCAAGTCCAGGATCAAACTATTTGTCTAGAACATATCAGAACGAACAAGATGTTAGCGGATCCGCTCACAAAAGGCCTACCACCCAATGTGTTCAGAGAACACTTAGCCGGCATGGGTTTAAGGGAAAGACTATGATTCCTGGACAAAGAGGGCCCTAGAATAAAGACTCTGTTTCAGACCAGAAAGATGATTGTGGCTGTTAATCTGACAGTAATAATTGTCACGACGAGTCACGCCCTATACACTGATCCTGCGATGGGATGGACAAACTTAGATAAAGAACAAGAATAAGAAAATGAGAGATCAAGGGGGAGAATGTTGGATGTGATCTCCAGGCCCGATCCAAAGATCGGGCCAAATCTCCTTTGATCGCGCCCTGATCGGGGGCGCCCAGTCAATGTGACTGGTGGGCCCCCGTCGCTAGCGCTATATTAAGAACGGGAAGGGGCCGGGGCACGGTATCCCAAGTTGACCGCCGCCAGAAACCCTTCCCACAGTCCCGATCCGATCTCGGGGAGCGCTAGGCCGACGGGAAATTCCGCCAGCGCCTCTTCCCCTCCACCACGACGTTCACCGGTGCCAAGTCCGTTCCCGGCCAGTGCCGGTACCGGCCCGAAGGGTACCGGTACCCTCGCCGCCCTCTATCGCCGCCGGATCCGCGTCTCGCCAACCCGGACTTCCTCGCCTCCATCCTCGACTCCATCGACGCCATGGCATCCTCCGGCAACTCCTCCGCGGCACCCGCCGCCGATGGTCTGCGTCCCTCTCACCCACCTCTCTCTCTCTGACTCTATCTTGTATTAGATTATGCATGAACTCTTGATTATCTACTCAGAATGTGTACCCTTAGACTCGATTTGTACACTAAATGTGATCCTAGTCTAGAAACAGAGAAGACTAAATCTATCAAGAAGACGCCGCTGGTAGCCAGCCAGAGAGTTCCAGCTCGGAACCAACCAGCTTAATTATGATTCTGGAGCAGTTGAGGCATCCAAAATAATCCCAAGCCGGATGAACAGGGCATATACTATATCCTTTTTCTTTTTTGCAAGAGACGTGCTTTGGATTTGATGTAGATGGATGAGCATGCCTGACGTGGTATGGCCTCGTTTGGACCATGTGTCCTGCAGCGACTGCACATGAAAGGATCAAATCATGTCAGGTCAAAACTGACGTTGAGATCTTGTTTAGTTGGTGAATTTTTTTTTGATTTTAGTACCGTATTACTTTTGTTATTATTTAGCAATTAATATCTAATTATAAACTAATTAGATTTAAAAAAAATTCTCATCGTTTACAACTAAACTGTGTAATTAATTATTTTTTACTGCGTTTAATGTTTCATGCATGTATTCGAATATTCGATGTGATGGGTACTGCATGGTCTGAGTTGAATTGCACATAAAGTAACATTATGTGAAGATAACCAAACCAAACAAATAATAGTCATGTCGTGTTTCAGCTAAGCATTGGCAAACTAACGCTGACAGAATTGGGAATAAACATAGTGACCGTTTGCATCACATGCACATCATGGTCTGACGTGAGAGGCCTACAAGATAGGGATCAGACCAAGGTTGCAACTGCAGCCATGGGAAGGGGAAGCTGCACACGCCCAACCAGCAAGAACATGCTTTTCCAAGCTCAAGTTGCACGATGAGTCGACAAGGAAAAAGTGGACAGGAAGCACCGAAGCACCTCTCCATTTCAGAATGAAACGTGAGACTTGGACTTTGCATGATTGACGATTGCATCAGCAAGTGGACATCCCTTCCCAGAAGCCTCCAAAGTCCTTGCTTACTGTTTCTTCAAGCCATGGATCATGGATGACAATGAAGTCCATCTACCGTTTCTCTGATCGTATTATCCTTGATGATGTTTGTTTCTTTCATCATTACGATGTACGACATGCTTATCTTGGCTGTAAGCAAGCCAGAAAAAAGAAAAGGGAAAGGTTCTTCCACGAAAAAGACTCTGCAAATGACTGGACCACTGCCATGTTGCCTGATGAGTATTGGAGCCCACATGTCTGGACCATTGCATTGCATCCGGCTGCCACAGTTGACCAGGAAGCCCCATCCATTGCTGAGAAATTTCCATCTCAGAGCAAAATGATCCTTTACAAAGTCCGATGCCATTGCACACAAATGACTCGTGATTTTCAGCAGAATTCTTTTCACAAGTGGATAAAAAGAGTCTATGAACAATTTATCTCCAGATTTAAATGAGAAACTAAATGAAACAGCATCTGGGCCCTTGGATCCCATCTCTGCCCGACTTGCACGCAGTAGGAGCCAGGATACCATCCTTTTCCTAATCCAAACTCGTTTCCAGACGCGGTGATTCTTTAATCCCCCGCTCTGTCACATTCAGATTCAGGCGCCGTGTTCTCTGCACAGAAAACAAACGCACAGTCCCCCGGAAAGAACAACACAGCCGTGACTTCTCCGGACACGAGTGATGCGAACAAAACCATCACTGTTTGGTAGTAGCCATGCCACTACCTGCCTCTGTACTTAATTTTTTTTTGAGACAACCTCTGTACTTAATTGGGAGGGAGGTGCGTAGCTTTCGGCAAGGTGAGGGAGAGGGAGTAGCTTGGAAGGGAGAGATTGCACAATAGTATAAAGCGAAGCGGCAACCACCGCCGAGATTTCCTCAGACCTCGAATCTCCCCGTCCCTTCCCCCAACCCCACTCTTTATCCATGAGCAGGAGCTGCGCGCGATCGTAGAATCCACCCTCCGGGCCTGGTTCCGGCTGACGAGGGGCTGGGGTTGCGGCGGAAGGTTCGAGCTTTTCTTGATTTGCGCTGCCGCCGGCATTGGGAGGAGAGGGGGTCCTGTTCTTGGGAGCTCACTGAGCCGAGTGGCGGGCGTCCTTGGGGGTCGGGTGTGGGTGTCCAGGTATCGCCCCCAGCCTAATTCAGTTCCTTTTATTACGCAGTTTGCCTTGTTGATTGTTAGAGTGCTCGTGGTTCATCAGAGGTTCGGATTCAGCTGGGTTTTTCTTGGGCTTTTCTCCATTCCATTTCTCTTTCGGCTTTATGGTGGGAGAAAAACCTTGTTCTTCAGCTTCCATCGATTCGAGTCTTTAGAGATGGTTTCGTTAGATTCGGGAAGATATTAGGTCCGTTGCTGATTTACAAGTAAAATGGTCACATTTCTTCAATATCACACGCCCTTCTTCGGGAATCCGAAACGGACATTTCCTGGAGTTCCAGGATTTTGCTTCCCTCTTGAACCGATGAAATTCCTTCTTTCTATGAAAAAAAAATATTTTTTTCTCTACCTGAAGATATAGATGGAATAACTTATCCTGGTACTATGTTAAATGGAAATATCTGGAGGTGCCTCAGTGCCAAACGGCAAATCATAGTTTCATTCATGATTGAGACATCAACAAAGTTGTCTACTTGAATAAAGGAAGCTGGAACAGTTCCACGAATTCTGACCCGTTAAAATAAAAGCAGATAATATAACCAAGTTGAAACGGCAGCTGTCACTTTCTGCTCCACTAATGGAGTGGAAGTTTAGACCTTTTCGTACCAACTACTATTTCCCTTACATAAACAGCATTGTAGTAGGTCTGAGCCGTTCTAATTGTCCTTTTTGTCGAACCACACCACACCGTTTGCAGGTTCTGGAAGCATGAGCTTGTGGTTCATCTTTCTCTTTTCTCTTCTCTGTCTGGCTGCACGGATTCGATCAGAGGATTACTCCGATGTGACTGTAATTGTTCGAGGCTCTGAGACGATTGCTTCAACCAGTGATGAGTTTATCTGCGCCACCATGGATTGGTGGCCCCCAGAGAAGTGTAACTATGACCAATGTCCATGGGGAATGGCCTCTGTCTTAAATTTGGTAAGTTCCAGGATTATGCTTTTCGTCATGTGGCGTTTGGTGTATCGGAAAAGAACTAAATTTTGTTCTTTCTGTGAATCTCTCCAGGACTTGACTAATCCTTTGTTGGCTAAAGCTATTCAAGGTGAATATTCGAACTACTTAATAGAATAATTTTCGAAAATACGGAGGAGCTTCTCATCTACTAAACCCATCTATTGGAAGAAGATGGCAATTCATGCTGATTTATAATCTAATGTAAAATTGTTTTACTGCTGAAATGTACCATTTGACCTGTGCCAATTCTTAATTGCAGTCTGCCTTCTTGATGATACTTTCGCATATTTTGTCATGAACATATTCCTTTTCCACTGTTGTTCTTGTAGCCTTTAGCCCACTGCGAATCAGAGTGGGAGGCTCCTTGCAAGATCAGGTGCTATATGGCACACCAAATTTGGGATCTCCATGCGATCCATTTACAAAGGTTTCAGGCAGTCTGTTTGGGTTTTCTCAAGGATGCATAACCTTGGAAAGATGGGATGCTATTAATGATCTGTTCCTGAATACAGGGTGAGCCCTTACTTCTTTATTGCGCTCTGCATTTTCTTTAGGATGTTTATTGTAGCATGGCTTGTTGAATACTATGCCACATCTTGAAACTTTTACATGAGAACAGGACTTCACATTAGGAATATCCTTATTCTGTTCCTTTGCCATAATTCAGTTTGTACTACTGTTTCCTAAATCTAGTTTGTTTTAACCTTCAGGGCAGTAGTTACATTTGGTCTTAATGCACTTCAAGGACGACGGCAGATAAGCAGAAGTGTTTGGGGAGGTCCTTGGGATTCGAGCAATGCTCGAGAGTTCATGGAATACACAGTTTCAATGAACTATCCCATAGATTCTTGGGAATTTGGTATGCAATGTGATGAAATCCTTATTTTGCTGCTCTCAAAGTTGGGAATGTTTTCCATCCATGTAGTGCTTATATAAGATCGGTGCTCATGTCATAGGTAATGAATTGAGTGGAAGTGGAATCGGTGCGAGTGTGGGAGCTGAACAATATGGAAAGGACCTAGTTGAACTCCAAACAATCATCAACGAGTTATATGGAGATTCCAGGAAACCACTGGTTGTAGCACCAGGAGGATTTTATGACCAAAAATGGTTTGCTCAACTGCTTAAGGTCTCTGGGCCAAATGTTCTTAGTGCAATGACTCATCATATTTACAACCTTGGTGCTGGTGAGACCTTTTCAGACATAAAATTGGCACTACTCAAGTAATCTCTGTTTTCTATCCTACATCCAAGATGACAAAATTCTGATAACTTTAATGTTGATCAGGTAACGATCCACAAGTTCCAAATAGAATTTTGAACCCACAATATTTGAGCCGGACTTCCGACACATTCAGAAGTCTCCAACTCACAATACAACGCCATGGACCATGGTCTTCTCCATGGGTTGGGGAAGCTGGTGGGACATATAACAGCGGCAGCCGTCTCGTGTCTAATACTTTCCTGAATAGCTTCTGGTGATTACTTGTCTGATGAACCAGTAGTCCTGTCTTCACCCAGTTGTTCTGTTATGTTATTCTTATGTTTGCTGTTTCAATTAGGTATCTTGATCAACTTGGGCAATCAGCAAAGTATGACACCAAGGTTTACTGCAGACAGTCGCTGATCGGTGGCAATTACGGGCTTCTTGACACTGACACTTTCGTACCAAACCCGGATTACTACAGGCAAGTTTCTATAGTGAATATGCTGCCACAAACTTGCTTTACTATTTCCATATGCGTTGGACTAAACCACAGTATCTGTTCAGTGCCTTGCTGTGGCATCGGCTCATGGGGACGGGAGTTCTTTCCACAGACATCAGTGGTTCTCCATACTTGCGTGCTTATGTTCATTGCGGGAAGCAAAAGGTATAATTCTTCCCCAATATTTTGATTACTCACCATTTGTGCCCACGAAACTGAAACAACCTAAGGAAATATTAGAATTGCAATGCACAGTCATGTCAGCCTGTTAGCAAACATAACATTCTGAGTCTTCAAGTGAACCTTCAACCGATGCTGATCTCATCGCTCCCAAAATGCTCTTGATATAGGGGGGCGTCACACTCCTCTTGTTGAACCTGCACCGAAGCATGGGATTCATGGTTTCAGTCAGGAACGACCTCAATGTCAATCTCGAAGAGGGGCAAGGGATCAGAAGGGACAATGTGTTTGTCCATGGCCTTAAAAGGACAGTTTCTTGGGTCGGGAGCAAAGCTTCAGACGGGTATTCCAAGAGGGAAGAGTACCATCTCTCGGGGAAAGATGGGGACCCCTTTGCCCGGACCATGCTCCTGAACGGAGTTCCTCTAGAACTCACTGAAGATGGTGACATCCCTCCATTGTATCCTGTGGAAGTTTCGGTCAATTCACCAATCTATGTTGCTCCTCTGACCATTGCGTTCGTCGTGTTCCCAGACTTTGAGGCTGAAGCTTGTGGTCGATGATTAACTGTAGAGATGTTCTGAAGAACACGAACACTGTAAAGATATGTGTTTTCGTTTTCTGATCTGTCCCAATTGGGGGCCACATTTTCCCAACAAATAGAGTCCCCTGTTTACTAATGTTATACTGATTCATGTCAATGCCTCGTGCCTTCATTGATGTACAATTCAGCAACATCTCGAGAAAGATTTGTTCAGCTTTTCCCTGTATCAATCTAATTCCTGAAAAATTGTGCCTTCAAACTTGCTGGGCTGTGAGTCAATTATACTTTTGTTCAGAGCTGTATTGATCTTCCCACCGATTAAAATTAGTCAAACATGCAGTTTTATTCTGTAAAAAAATATATATTCAAATGGAATGGATACACATATACATGGTTAACCTGTTTTGGATGATCGGACATAAAAATAAGGAGCAACTCTACAAGGTTCCCTTTGCAAAATCAAAATCCCATGCTGTTCACATGGTGAACTGTGTATACTCTTCATCAATTACAATAGTGATGGGGCTACCATCAGTTCTGCCGAATCAGGCAACTTATATATTGCTCCATCAAATACAAAAGAACCATCCTAAACAATATTGTAATTTCATGAGCTATGATACAAATGGAATAAATTAAAAGAAAGAGGTCCTAGAGTAATGGGTGAAAAAACATTTCCTTTCTGTTCATCAAGTATCTCCATCAGCGCATGTAACCATCTGGGGGATTACTAAGCTCCCCGGTTACCCTTAACGAATTCTCTGATGTCTGGTTCTCCAAATAACGAATTTAATTTCACTTAATATATGCTTTTATTTATTTTGTCACGACAATCTACAACTGAGGCTCCATTATATGACAGTTCCTTATGAATTCATTTGAGTAGTTCACATGTCTTGTCCAAAATTGCTGAAGATGTTTAAAACCAATCTCCAGCCATGGTTTGCTTTGCCCGTTATAATGTATAACTGCTGCTTGTTCAACACTACTGATATCTGTCTTTTCTTGATAACCCAAGCCTAGCAGATGCCATGATGGATCAATTGGATGAACATGGCCTTTAAATGCTATAAGCCCCGGTGGTAATGTTCCAAGCCTCCAAAGTGTGAAGTTTGACTTTAGATTCTGCATGCAAACGAGTAATGGAAGCTCATCAGTTACTTTCAAACATAAAAAATATAACAATAAAGACTAAACTGCAGGATATTTTCTATAATCAACTAAACTTGAAATTAATACTGATAGAATTCAGATCATTACAAAGTAACTATCACAAGCTTTTGTTATCAAGCTTTTAGTTCTCGAGCAGATCAGCGGACATGTATTGATTTTCATTATTTGGTCTGTTTTAGAACTTTGCTACCAGTATAGTTCAAATGTAGGGCATGGGCATATTAAACTCTTAATAGTTATACATGTTCCCTTGTTTTACTATAAAATGACAAAAAAAAGTATCTATTGTTACCTCCTTGACCCAATGATGGTATTTGTCTTTGATTGTTGTCTTCCTCCATACATTCAGGTCAAAAATATTCATGCCATATGCCCAAGCACACTCTGAAGGGTCAAAGTTGTTTGCAATGAGGGGATGAGAAAAGTTAAAATAATTCCTGAACCTTTTAGACATCACCCAACTGTCTCCACCTCTACAAGTCTCAACAGCACCATTAACCTTCCCAGCTAGATCAATATCCCAAAGTGGTGATAGGTCATGCTGGACAACAACATCATCATCAAGAAATACAACCTTGTTGAGGCTTGGGAACAACTGCATTTACAGATTATAGTTAAATCATGTAGTTATGGAACTTTCAGCAAAAAGGACTGCATTATACAAATTTTGTATCTACAAGTAGAGAAAGCTACAGATATCTCAAGACAAACAAAATGTATTTATTCAGCATCACTTGCTTCTTGATGCCAACAGGACCAGATAACTACAACAGGTTCACAGTGGCTAATTTTACAGAGTACAAAGCTAAAATAATACTTCGATTATTTTGCGTGTTTCATAGTTTGAGCTCATACTTCTATTCTACCAAGTACTATGCATGATTTACCTGCTCTCAAATACGCCAGAGCTGACAAAACTGCACTAAGAAAATAAAGAGCTAAGATAATAGTAAGAAGAAAATTGTAATACCTCAGGCAAGTATATTCGAATATGATTGAGCACGGAAGTATATGTTGGACTTCCTGCCTGCAGTTTGGCTGCAAAGACCCTTGGGCTGTCACTAGCGCTGGTTTTTGCAAGGTGATTTCCATGGTAACGATCTCTGACAGTGCGCTGAGTTTCTATAGCTTCAAGTACAGGACCATTTTCTTTTGTTAACCAATCAAATTGGTGCACACCTTTCACCTCAACAATAGCGGGATAGAGAGAATTCAAAGCAAACCATGAATGCATGGCAGGGTAGGTCTTTTTGTCAGTAATAACATGGAAGACTATCCTCTCAGGCTTCAGTGATGATCGAACTGTCGATCTAACCACAACTGAGGCTGCAAGGATGTTATCTGATGCTAAAACAAAATGGTAATAGGAGTTGTCCGAAAGACGAGGCACCAACTCAGGGGGTGGTAGTTGTTTCCTTGCAAGGGCATTTGAGGAGTATTCATCGGTTAAACGCAACGAAAGGCAATAAAGGCCTTTAGGAATAGCAATTGCAGCATAGTGCTTGTTTAGCTGCTCTGATAACCTTGATGATCTCAATTCCTTATCCATGCTCTCCATCTGGCATAATGAAGAAAATCAGTATAAGAACTGAAGCTTGCTGATAAGACCGAAGCAGAGAAATTGTATAAAGGGCGTCATGAAACACTAGCTGATATTAAAACTTTAGGTTGGTGATCGCTCACATTAAGTGCATCAGCTTTGTGGGATGCTGTGTAAGTAGCAAAAAAGGTTAATAGTTTCTACACAAAAACCATACTGTCAGTGTTGTAAAAATAACTTCAGATTTAGAGTTAGCTAGATTGAGTTGATAATTATTATTTACTCAAAAATTGGGTCCTAGTGTAGCATCGTCATTACATCATTCAATCAAGTTATTAACCTTCAGAACAGAAAATACTTAAGAGATGGTTCAATTAAATGCCTTTCAATTGAAAAGGCATAAGTCTGTGAGCACAGAAACCATATACATTATTACATGAAAGGCATCCTTTCATAGAAAAACAAAACATTCCTATAGTACCTTTGTACAATATATAAGTGTATATAAATCTTTTCATTAATGTCAACAGTACAAGAAAACATCAATAATAATCTCACAGCGAAGCATGGGTGAATAACTAAGAACTGACATAAGCTAACAGTTTACTGCCAAAACCAGAATGCTTGTACTGTCAATGTTTAAATGCAGTGGGGAGAAATAAGCTAGCGTACCGTAGCCTTCAGCTTAAAAGCAAATGACCTTAAATCGTAATCATTATTCTTCATATCCCAGATAAATTCATCAAAAGATTCTGGAACCTTCAAATCAACAGGAGCTTCCTCAGCATTTATTTCATCAAGTATTGAATACAAATCCCTCACAAGCCTCTGCACATTAGAACACAAAATTCAAGTAAATAAAGCAAATACTCAAAATGGAAGAAAATAGATGCTTAAAGGACATAAAAGTACCATGGAACCATCATTGCCCCTACCAAGAAGCCGTGGACCTAACCGTCTTCCCAGACAATCTGATAATAGCAGCTGGTGATTAGTAACAAGTTGTTTACCAGACATATTAAATATTATACAATTACATTTTATATACAAAATTCAGCATTGAATAAAAATTGTTGCAAAAATAGCCAAATAATGAGAATCCACCCCATGCTTTTGCATATTGCCTTTAACCAGCAACAACAATAGTAAGATTTTATTTAAGTATATATAATGGAATTCTGAAAATCAGAAGTAAGAGGCACTTTAACTAATGTATCAATTATGATCATGATCTACTAAAGCTGGCAAATAGATCTCAAAATCCACTATACATAGCGTTTAGATATAAACTCTTATCCATTTGGAAGCAATGGTTCATCCAGGTGTAGCATTTCAGGATGGCAAACGAATCATTGCTCTCTGCAGCAGCTTCAAATCTAAAACAAGTGTATCAAAGAAAAAGTGCACAAAATCCAGCCTCCATGGCTTCTTGTAGTGTAGAAAGGTAGGGGTATTGCTTAAGATATTAACTTGTTAAGCTGTTCTACCAATAAAATGCAATCAGTTTCTCACTAAACCATGCAAAAACCATGATGCTACTAATCAGCAACGGAACGTGTTCCGGAAGCAACCTAGCAACTACTTAAGATGGGGCATAAGCAGTAAGCATCCTCCTCTGGAGAGCCTTTAATGTACATGCTATACTACATAGGCCAAAATAAGCGGTCTCTGGAAGCAGGAGGAAACCAAGTTGGCATGTTGGCAGTTAATTGCACACAAAGCATGTATGCGATCAAATAAGCTGCCCAAAGAGGCCCTAGATTCTAGCAGCAGAAAGTGTAATGAGTCACTAGAGTCATGACTAATGCAGTTACGTGTGCGTGCAACATAACAAGAATTCTGGTTAAAAATGCCAAATTTGTCAGCTTCATTCCCGTTATTCACCGACCAAACCACACAATTCATGCTACCGTGGGCACATGGAGCATATCTAGTCAGCCAGTGCATTACCTAAACTGTCCAGTATACTAACATTGCTCAGCACCACGTGATTTCAGGATTGAAAGTAGCAAAGCACAGCATTTCAATAGCGTAAGATCATTCCTTTGAAACTAACTATATGCATCATTTCCTTAGCAGTAGCAGCAGCAGCGGTTGCAGGTTCTGTGGAGTAGGTACCTAGGGAGGAGCACTTGTTGAAGCCCTCGAGCGTCATGACAGCGGTGAGTATGAAGACGAAGGGCAGGAGGAAGGCGAGGATGAGGACGGTGTGGAAGACGGTGCGGTAGGAGAAGTGCCGCGCGGCGGCCTTGAGCCTCATAAAGTCTAGCAGGCCATGGCTAGTGGAGATGGTGATGCTCCTCATGCTCGGCGACAGGCGGATCTGCATCCTCGCTGGCCGCCGCCCACGCGCACGGCCGCTGCTCCCTCTCCTGCCCCCGTGGACCAGACGAGCATCGGGAGCCGCGGCGGCCGGCGGGGTGGCTCAGACGGGGCATGCCAGCCCGGCGGCGTGGGGGCGGGGGGCGCCGCCGGCCGGATCCGGCATTGCCGCGCGGGGAGCGGAACAGAAGCGACAGCCCTCAAGAGAAGAGAGGGGGAAAAAAAGCGATCTTGATTCCTCCCCGGCCCTGGCACCCGCGGGGCGTTCTTGATTCGCCTTGCTCTGGGTCCTGGGCGCGACCAATCCCGCGCCCGGATCAAGAAACCCCGGGGGCTGGTGAGATTCCTGGCCCGATTTCTTTGTCCACCCTCTGGCGGGCAGGGAAGAAGGCTGGATCGCGCGGGCGGAATGGGAATGTGAACGGGCGGGGGGAGGGGTTTGATCTGGGGTTCTCGGCGGTGAGGTTCCGGATTGGGGATTAGGATTAGGCGGGGGATGGGGAGTGGAGAGAGAGAGAGAGAGAGAGAGAGAGAAGCGACGAGGAAGAAGACGAGGGATTTGACCCGATGAACAGGGCGGCACGGCACGGCAGCGAGCCCGAGTGCGTCGGTCAGGTCGGCGCGGGGTCGGAGCCCCGTCCCGCGTGGTGTGGGTGGGTCAAACGCCTGGCTCGGGCTCGGCTAGACCCAACGGGCAATGCGGTTGGTGGTTCCGGGAAGACGATGACTCGGACAAGTCCGCAGCACGATGGCAGAAGCCCATGGGTTGATTTTTCGCCGGTTTGCCAGTTTGCCACGCATGGAAGTTTTTTTTTTTGAATACCTGTAGATTCGCTGAAAATGATGCGATCATGCTTTTCTTTAGATGTAATTCCGTAGTTTGGTCATGGGTAGGCAAGAACCCAAATCACTATGGTACAAATTTACACTAAAAACGTGTCATGTAAAATACTAATATTCAAAACAATTTATTGATTTAAGGGAGTAGGTAATATTTTGATCATCTTTCTAATATCCTACGTAAAGGGATTATATGGGGGGCTCGTAGCCGGAACCGACCACACGTGTTGTAGCGTCGCCACACTCTGTGACGCAAGAAACGGCCGCCACACATGTGGCGAGATTTTGCACTGGTAAACCTGTGATGGCAACTGTGGCGGCCTCGATTAAAGTACAAACCAAACAAGCGTCTACGGATGTGTGGCGAGCCATTATGTGGCGTGGAGGATGCTGACCACCAATTAAACAGCCCCTATGTGTAAGACGCTTGGGTGTTTCAAGGAAAAATACCATCTGAGTTACATTACATGCCATCGATTGAAAGATTTAGATACCATCCTCCTTCCACAATTTTTTTTGAAGCCTCCCTTTCTGAGTACGGATGTAGTATCTGTTCTTATACATGTACAGAAGTGCACCACACACTCACACCCCTACACACACATACAGACCTACATCTACACACAGAAAAATGATCGCGTCCCTCATGATATCGGCAGAGCCAGCTTGGTTCTGCAGACGACGGGCACATTGTACTGACCATTGTGGCGTCACGCGAGGGAGGCGGCACAAAGCTTCACCGACGACAAACTCCTGTACAAGAAAACTCATGGACCCAACGCCGTCGCCAGAGCACACGACAACGAAGGAGAGAGAAGCCCGTAGTACTTTATTCCACGAACGCGACGCCGACTCCCTTATCCGAGTGCCGCCGGGAAACCATCACACCGTTGTCGCCCACCACGCCGCCGAACGACCA
This sequence comes from Panicum virgatum, assembly GCF_016808335.1. Taxonomy (NCBI): domain Eukaryota; kingdom Viridiplantae; phylum Streptophyta; class Magnoliopsida; order Poales; family Poaceae; genus Panicum; species Panicum virgatum. The sequence goes on from NC_053147.1 coordinate 63,316,272, forward strand.
CGGGAAGACGAGGAACAGACAGCCCAGAACAAAATCCACAAGCCCACACCGAAGTACAGCTCCAAACATTGGAAGATGCCGCAAAAGCCAACGCTGCAGATCGACCACCGCAACGTACTATGCCCACTGAACGACCATCAGCGCCATCATTCCGGTGGTGACTTGGAAAGTGAAGATCCAGCGCCACCATGAACGACCTCCGCAGTAGCCTAAATCGCATCCACAGCCTAGAAATCGAATCCACAGCTGCCTCCACAAGGGAAACCGATAGCAAAAGATCCCATCCAATTGCAAAGGATAAGGACCAAACCAACCTCGCACGCCGACCAGATCACGTCCCCATCGCCGGAGCCGAGCTTGTCGCCGATGCGGAGGAGCAGAAGGCCGGGCCGCCGCCGGATCGATGCCGCCGAGCCACCTTTTATTATCATACCGCTATATGAAGTAGATATAAGGTAATATACATCGCCGGCAGTCAAATCCCTCCGGTTCCCCTTCCTTTCCGGCGCCGGCATGAGCGCCGGAGAGGAGGAGAACCAGTGGATTTGGCTCCGGATTTGATTTTCGCCCTCCCGGTCGCCCTCTCTCCTGTAGCAAGGGGAAGTCGAGAAGCGCCCCCACCAAAGGATTGTTGGGATGGTGATATTGATCGCATAAGCTTCTCCTCCTCCTTCCACAATTAGTGTGTATAAGAGCACCCGCAGTGTGTATAAAAAGCAATCTCCCCTTTTTCTCTTCCCTTATCAAGCATCGGTGTTTGCCGAGGTTTGCACACTGCTTGCCGTGTGCTCAAAATGTAAAAAGCCTGCATCGATGATGGGTTGATGTACTGCTGCTCACCGGCTCGAAGGTTGACAGTGAAGAGGATAAGAGTTATTTTAGTTTTTCTTTAACTGCTAGCGTGGCCTACACAAGCGATGCTTATTTGCTCAACACTGTGGTAAGAAAACAAAATGCAGCACCGGCAGTGATGTGATACTTTCTGGCATCAATATTGCACAGCACGCTGTGGCTGCCCTAAATTTGTTAAGGTTTTCTCTTTGTAAAATAGCAGCCGAATATACTCAGCATGCACAGATGTAAACTCCCTGTTTTTTCGTGGCACATAGAATCCTATTGTTTCTGCATATTTATAATTTTATGGGTGTTTTAGTATTTACTATAGCTTTCATCAGGTTACACACGAATTATTGGTATAAGTCCCTGTTTAGTTCCAAAAAAATTCCTATAGTACCCATCACATCGAATCTTCGAATACATGCATGGAGCATTAAATACAGTTGAAAAAAAATAACTAACTATATAGTTCAACTGAAAATGACGAGATGAATTTTTTAAGTCTAATTATTCTATAATTGAAAATTAATTACCAAATAACAACAAAAGTGCTACAGTACCCAACCCAAAAACCTAGTTTTCTTCTAGAGCCTCGAAACTAAACAGAGGGGGCTGGTTTCAAATACAGTGTGCACCACTCTCTCCTCTTTCTCGCACACGAGTATTTATTGGCAAAAGTGTTTTAGAGAATGCTACTTTTACCGATTTGAAAATCTTTTTAGTCTTGGTTTTCCAATAGTACAACGAAAAAATCTCAGTGTTTAATAACGGGTGAAGTCACTTTTAGTATCAATGATGACTAAAGTGTCTTGTAAGATGTTAAAAAATATTTTAAACCTAGGGGAAGACATGCGGTGCATAGGAGTCAAACCTGAGACCTCTGCCTCGAATGCACCTTCTTTACCATTTTACCTACAAAACAAACCTGATGAGAGAAGAGATGTTTTTAATTCACTCGTGGAGCATTCTTATTATCCGGCGATAGCACCTACCAATAACAAAAGTCTACTCCCTCCATCCTAAAATGTAAGATATTTTGATTTGCTCTAAATTAAAGTAGTTCAAATTTACTAAATTTATAGAGAGAATATTAACATCTAATACATCAAATAAATTTATTCGGGTAGTTTACTCCCTCCATCCTGAAATATAAGATATTTTGATTTGCTCTAAGTTAAACTAGTCCAAATTTAACTAAATTTATAGAGAGAATATTAACATCTAATACATCAAATAAACTTTATAGAGAGAATTTATTCGGGTCTTGGCTGCAGGGTTTTACGTGGGAAAGTAAAAAAATTATGTTCACAGGTTTATGTGTGCTTCTATGGTCAATCTAGCTATCCAGAAATGTAGTTTTTCATAATACTCAAAGACAAACTATTCTCCATATCCTTTTCAGGGCCATTCATCTCACCAGGACATGAGCGATTTTGCAAAAGGAGGAGGACAGAGCTTGATTGCACATGCATATCGCGCTTTGGAAGTGACGGCGATGAACATCTTTGCGTGGAACGAGTGGCAATTTAGCAATAGGTTTTGTGGCTTGTAATTTGCTTTATGTTTATTCTTCATAGTTTGTAATAAAGGCCGGATATATCTCTTTGATATATAGGCTGGGATATTGTTTCAATATTTTTTTATCTAAAAAAACATCAAATAAATACATTATAAATATATATTTCATAATAAATCTAATTATTATCATCTGATATTCAAAATATTATTACTCTTTTTTCATAAACTTGGTCAATATATATCGATACATATTACTACGTGGTGATGAATGAGTGAAAGAAAATATTTTATCCAATCGAGACAGCCCCTTTATTTGAATCGGTATGCATCAGTTAAAGCTTGCGTTCCACCTTGAGGCGTCAGATTCTCACTGGTCCGCAGGGGAAGATCCAGCGTAGGAGCACGAGGGCTCAAGCCCACCTAACTAGAAACTCCATTGTGTTAGCTTAAAATCAAGAGAGTTGGCCCAACCAAACGTACATCTCAAGAAAATCTTGCTACACCCTGAAAAGAACTCCATTGTGTTAGCCTAAAATCAGAAGAGTTGACCCAACCAAGCGTACACCCGGAGAAAGTTTTGTTACACCCCAAAAAATAGTCCAAGAGGTGAGAGACTCCCACACTTTTTAAGTTGGTTCAACCTCCCCTAAAACCAATGTGGGCCATGTAATCCCAACAATCTCCCCTGTCGCACCTTGGTGCCCCTTAGCACTGACGGGGTCCCACACCCACAGTCCGCCAGTGATCGGCACTACACACAGGTACAAACGAGGTGCCCCTTAGCATTGACCGAGTCCCACACCCGCAGTCTGCCAGTGATCGTCCCTACACACGGGCTCAAATGGGACCCATGGTTCATTGGGATTTGGGCCTACACCATTCGAGTGTGCACGGGCACAAAGAGATTGCGAACCTAACTCTGGTACCAATTATCACAAACGGAGGATACCAATTGTTACAGTGAAAAAAGAATTTTATTCATCCGGATGCAAACAGATTATGTTGGTATGAAAACAGCCGAGAAACATATGCTATAACCGGCAAAGGTTCTGTTTGTTTTCGCTTTTTCGGACCTCGCTTTTCTGAGAATCGGCTATCTGGATAAGCTGGGTGTTTGGCAATCCTGATTATTTTTAAGTCGATTCTCTGAGTTCAGTGGTAAATTGTCTGAAATGCCTCTGAGACTGATGATATCTCATTTTTTGCTAAATACATGGAGAATTGAATAATTCTTATTTTTTTGAGTATCTTGACTGCATAATTATATTACTCGCGGAAAAAAAAAGATTATAGTACATTCGGACCAAGGAAAAAAAGATTATAGTACATTCGGACCAAGGACTCTTTCTAATTCTTTTCTCTCTCATTTTTCTTATTCGATGACAAAGGGCCAGGGGTATACGTACGAATTGGAATACAAATGAAATCAATAGCGTATAAAGATTAACCCGTTAGCGTATAGGAACTACATCATATAAAAGTTGGGTGGATACTCCTATTTAATTGGTTTAACCAGAAACAGAGGATAGGGAGGTCGGGCGGCGCGTAGCAGCATCCCACGGGCAGCGGCGCGCATAACAGCAGATCCGGGGGTCAGGGACCTCGAGCCGCGCGATTCCAAGCGCCGGCGCGGTTCCGGCCTGAGGGAGGAGGGCTGCAGGACCTTCCGCAGGGCGCCGCAGGAGAGGGCCTCGGGTCCGCGCAGGATGGGCGGCGTCTCCCCGAGGGCGGCGGCGGTAAGGGGCGGCGGTGAGATATCATGGGAGGAGAGAGGGTCAAAGCTCGTGAGATGGGGGAACGAGAGGGGTATCGGGGGCTGCAGGAAGAAAATCCGCTTCCTTCTCCCGTGCGCGAGTCTGGCGACGCGTTGGGAAGAATCAATTTTCACTTGTATGGAAAAATAAGCGAAAATTGTAAGGCCAATGTGCGATTCTCAGATAAGCGAATCAATTTTCCCAGATAAGTGGCGGTTTAGGTAAGCGAAAAATAAGCTAGGCGTTTGGGTGTGATTCTCGATTATTTTTATCCAGAATCGGTTTATAATCAGAAACAAACAAGGCCAATGTATGAATGCTCTAGAAAAATTGTAAGGTCCGGAATATCGATCGACTGGTTTGCTCTAGGCGAGGTGAGACCAAACTCTCCATGTAGGGCACGACATAGCGTGTATAGTATGATTGGCACATGTACTTGGATCCGTCTGGTCGCCCGTATTGCAGCCGGTGTTCCATGTCCACCACTTCCTCCACGCTTCCGTTCTGCACGTTGTACCTGCACACCTTGTCGCCGGCAATGGCCACTAGCACGTCCCCGTCGGCGGCGACCGGCATGAGGCTGTAGTAGCAATTGGGGACCGTGTCGACGAGATCGATGCGGCAGCGTAGCGACCACTGCACCTCGGGCCTCTCGTCTGGCTTCCAGCCAGACCTGGAACGACGCCTTCGCGGCGGCGCGCACGTAGCACAGCTTGCCCTCTAGCTCCGTCATGTCGTCCATGGGGCCCCAGCCGATGGGAGGGCGAGACACCACGTCGAACGCCCGGTCCGATCCTGCAGGCTGAGCCGGATCAGCCGGGCCTGGTCTCGGTGGAGTGCCGGTTATAGTTGGCCATTTGGCTCGATGCCCATGGGTCCAAGGCCCGGCCCAATTTAGCTCGTCCTCAGCACGGCTTGGGCCTGGTGATTATTGGGCTCCGGGCGGCACGGGTCCGATACCCGAGCTGTGCTTGAGCCTCAATGCCGGCTCGCTGGACGCGTCTAGACAAGAATAGACAGTCTGATCGGCTCGATGGGTAGCACGATAGACCTATTTAAATATCAGCCCACCCATTATCAAATCTTATTAAATCACTTTCGGCCCACCAGGCTGTCGGGCCAAACGGGCTGGCCCGACACGATTAAAACACTTTCGGGCCGTATTTGAATCGGCAGTTCAGCCCATAGACAGACACAACACGATTCGTTTATTAATCCGTGTCTAAATGGGCTCGTGCCGGGCCACCCATTTGGCGATTATAGTGCCAGTAGAAGGCCCGCCGTGCGTGCAGATCAGCCTCACGTCCCCGATGGCGTGCGGTGGTTGATCTTTCTTGGCGTGCAGATCGAGATCGGCCTCACGTCCCTGGTTGCAGACGAACACCGTGTCCGTGGTCGTGGCGACGGCGACCAGGCCGTCGCAGTGCGTCGGGAAGATGAGGCGCGTGATGCCCCCGGGCCACGCCTTCTCGAGCATGAGATCTGCCTCGGCGATGGTGCGTCCTGGCGGCGGCAGCACGAGGGGGCGGAAGCTGACCTCCACGCGTCGTCGTCGACCTCGCGGGGGATGACGAGCACGGACGGCGGCGGCGGCCTCGCGCGGGACAGCTCGAGGTGGCGTCGGGCGAAGGCGGAGCCCACCAGCGCAGTGCTTCTTGGATCTCGTGCGTGATGTGCTTGCCGTATTAGATTCCGAGACCCAATCCGATCCGTTTCTCATCCTCTGTTTGGAATCCGAGTAGGTTTCGGCTCCTTGGATTGGATCTCGTGATGTGCTTGTTGGCTCTGGTCACAACTCACAATGATCATCATCTCCGACCCGGATTCAGTCGGCGTGCCTCGTCCCTCCTCCATGATATATACGCCTAACACCTCTACCTGAGGAGCAGGCAGAGGCAGACGATGGAGAAGCGCCGCCGCATCACGGGCACGGCTGCCACCATCCCGGACGACCTGCTGGTCTCCGACGTCCTCGTCCACCTCCCCGCCAAGTCCCTCGCACTTTGCAGGTGCGTGTGCCGCTCCTGGCGCGCCGGGATCGCCGGCGCCGCCTTCGTCCGCCGCCACCTCGAGCTGTCCCGCTCCCGCACGGAGCAGCACCCCTCCGTGCTCGCCATCCCTCGCCGGACCGTCCCTGACAACGACCGCGCCACGTGCCAGGAGATCAGCTTCCACCGTCTCCTCCTGCCGCCGTCAGGACGACGGGCACGGGCTCCTCCGGGGATCGTCCACGCCGAGCTCGTCCTGGAGAAGGCGTGGCCCGAGGGCATCACGCGCCTCATCGCCCCCACGCACTGCGACGGCCTGGTCGCCATCGCCACGGTCTCGGACAGGGTGTTCGTCTGCAACCCGGCCACCGGGGAGTTCGCCGCGCTGCCGCTCGGCAGCCACAACGCCGAGCTGGATCACTGCGAGGATTTCGTCCCGCAGGTGGCCCTCGGTTTCGACCGGTGGCGCAACCGCTACGTCGTCGCCAGGTACTTCTACCGGACGTACGGCGGCGGCCAGGACGACGTCGGCCACGAGGTGTTCGCTCTCGGGGCCGGCGGCGACTCATGGGAGCTCACCCAGGACCCGCCGCACGCCGTGGGAGTCCAGAGGCCGATGTGCACGCGGCGGGCCTTCTACTGGCACGCCAACGAGCCGGAGCCGCGGCTGATGCGGTTCGGCCTGCGGGACAGGGCGTTCGCCGTGGTGCGGCGCCCTCCCACCGGCTGGAACTCCGGCGACGACATGGCGGAGCTGCAGGACGGGAACAAGCTCTGCTACGTGCACGCCGCCGCGGAGGCGTCGTTCCAGGTCTGGCTGGCCGACGACGACGACGAGCTGCGGTGGTCGCTGCGCTGCCGCATCGACCTCCTCGATCCGAACCCCGGCGTCCACTACAACTTGATGCCGGTGACCGCCCTCGACGGGGACACACTGGTGGCCCACGCCGGCGGCACGCTGTGGAAGTACGACATGGGTAACCAAGGTGCGGAGGAAGCGGTGGTGGAGATGCACAACGTGATGTACGAGCATCGCGACGGATCCAAGTTTTATCTGCCCCTGTCGTTCCGATCCGAACACCACATCGTGCCTTACATTGAGAGTTTGGTCTCAATCGCTTAGAGCATGGCCTGGAACTCTGACTCCATCTTTGCCTATATATATTGTAGCTAGCTGCAGGTCTAGCTAGTTTCATGGTAGCCAATTAGCCAGCCATACTATGTACTGGTATCCTTTTGTTTGTGTCATTAATTTGGTTCGGTGGTGAGCAGTTTCAATATGTTCATATTCATGAAGTTAATGCCATCTTAATACGTCATTTGAACTCGATCCACGTCATTTGGTTCAATATGTTCTTTGGCATTATATATACTCCCTCTTCCCGTTTATAAGGCACGGTATTTCTAGAACATGACACGGTCTTCTAAACAAACACTTTGACCATTTATTTATCATATATTATATCACTTTGATTATAAGCTTATAATCATTGTAAACTATATTTGATTATGAATCCAATCATATGAAATATTGCATTATAAAATAAAATTTAATAGTCAAATATTTAGTCAAAGATGAGAAGGTTTGAATCTTGATATACGGTATGCCTTATAAACTGGGAAGGAGGGAGTAGATTATAGAACTAGTTAGATTCTTCTGATAATTAATATGGCTATATTGGAAGGAACCATCAATGGATGAAGTGAGCAAATCCTTCAATGTGCGCATTATTGATATTTCAGATGAGAAACTTGAGCTATTGATCAGTACTATAAATTGTCAGAAAGTTAGTTTTCCTTTCACTTCCTAGCAGAGGGCCCATATGAGGCATGCACCTATTTTTAGAAAATAAGAAAATAAAAATCTCTGTTGTCCCGGTTTTCAAACCGAGACCGCCAGGCCGGGACAAAAGGGGATTAAAAGAGACCTTTGGTCCTGATTGGTCCCTTTTTTTTCCTGTGACCCTTCTCTCATTTATTTTTCATTTCAATTACACCGTCGAACCATCTCCCACCTCCCGTCTCCCACCTCCCACCTGTGCATGCATGCAAACTCACCTTTTTCTTTTAGTTTTTTGTTATAATTCTTCACTCGAATATCCAACTCACAAACAGTTTCCACCATAAAATTCGTGACATTTTTATGCACAATTTGAGATCCATTGTGAATAAATTTTTTGAATTCAAAATTTATGTGAGCATAGAAACATAGGGACATGAGCATAGAAAGTGTTTCAAGCGTAGAAACATAAGGGTATGAGCATAGAAACCTAGAGACACAAGCATACTCGTATCTCTATGTTTGTATGCTCGAGAAAATATCAATGCTCCTGTCTTTGTATTATATGCTCATGTTTCTATGACCGAAATTCCAGAATCTATGATCAAAATTTCAGTTTATATGATCAAACCAACAGTTTTTATGATCAAACTACTAGTTTTCATGATAAAACTACCAGTCTCCATGATCAAACTACCAAATTCTATATTAAATACTCAGGATTCTGACCAAAATCTCAGAATCTATGATCAAACTACCAGCTTATATGATCAAATCCTTAGTTTTTATGATCAAACTACCAGTTTCTATGATTAAGCTATCAGTTTCTATGATCATACTACCTGTTCCTATATTATATGCTCAGGTTTCTATGACTGAAATCTCAGAATATATTATGAAAGTACCAGTTTATATGATCAAACCACTAGTTTATGATCAAATTACCAGTTTCTATGATCGAACTACCAGTTTCTATGATCAAACTACCAGTTTATATGATCAAACTACCAGGTTTTATGATCAAATTGCCCATTTCTATATTATATGCTCAGGTTTCTATTACCAAATTCTCAGAATCTATGATCAAACTTTCAGTTTATATGATCAAATCAATAGTTTATATGTTCAAACTACTAGTTTCTATGATCAAACTACCAGTCTTTATGATCAAACTACAAATTTCTATATTAAATGCTCAGGATTCTATGACCAAAATCTCAGAATCTATGATCAAACTACCAGTTATATGATCAAATCACTAGTTTTTATGATCAAACTAACAATTTCTATGATCAAGCTACCAGTTTCTATGATCAAACTACCGGTTCCTATATTATATGCTCAGGTTTCTATGACCGAAATCCCAGAATATATGATGAAAGTACCAGTTTATATGATCAAACCACTAATTTTTATGATCAAATTACCAGTTTCTATATTATATGCTTTGGGTTTCTATGACCGAAATCCCAGAATCTATGATTAAACTTCTAATTTATATGATCAAACCAATAGTTTTTATGATCAAACTACTAGTTTCTATGATCAAACTGCTCGTCTCTATTATCAAATTACCAATTTATATATTAAATGCTCAGGTTTCTATGACCAAATCCCTGATTCCAGGACACATATGTTTCTATACCATGTTTCCAGGATAGATGCATCTACGACTATAACTATGGGTATCTATGATGCTTAGATTCAAATTTCAAAATTTTTCAAAAAAAATATTCAAAATGGATCTCATATGATGCAAAAAAACGTCAGTAATCTAGTGGTGAAGACCGTTTGCGAACTGAATATTCGAGTGAAAAGATATTGCGGAAAAAAGGACACAAAAATAATTGAATGCATATATAGTACGTCAACCAACCTCTCTCTCACCTGGCTTGTGCAGGGGCTCACGTGGGGCTGGTACAGCAGGGGTGGTGTATGGAGCTGGCGCTGGTGCAGGGGGCTGCCGTGCAGGTCCGGTGGGTGCTGGCGCGGAAGGTATATTAAGATACATACATACACACATAAATAACTATATTTAGATATATACACATGTATATTTACATATGCATATTCTTAATTACATACCTAGGCACACAATATCATATTCACTTCTATTATTGATGTTCGACACTCCATGATAGTAGAATTCGCCATTTGCGCACATTATCATATTCACTTCTATTATTGACGTTCGACACTCCATGATGTAGTAGAATTCGCCATTTGGCTCGAGGACTTGCTCAACAATAAATACAGACAAGTGTTCTTGAATCGCGAGAATTTTTTCCTCTAGTATTAGTTCATTGCGCATCGCCTTGACCTATGAAAAAAATGGGAATATTAATTACAACTAATTACAATACGAGTACAAACATTGATAAGTTTCTTACTTACTTCGAGCTCCCAATCTGCTAAGTTCTTCCGAGGATCTACCAGACCGTGGATGTTCTCGCAAACATAGTACGCACATAAATTAGTGCCTTGTGCCAGCCTCATACACTTTAAGAGAAAAGAAGTTATCAGGTATTTACACGAATATATAATAAAAGTAATGAAACGTGTAAAAAATCATCTAGTGCGTACCGCAAAAATTGTCTTCAATTTCAATTCCTTGTTGTATTTATCTTTATGATTTTGAATTAATATTTTCCAAACCCTGTGCATGATTAGAACAATTAAAGTGAAGTAATGAATGGTTTCAAAGTAACGGTGATCGAGGGAGTTGTGCTAGAATTACTTTTTCAACATGTCAGTAAGGTCTTTGTATTGTTGAGGATTTCTCCTCAATGAGTCCAAAACCATCACTAAGCTCATCTCGGGAATTATGACAAGTAGTATCCAGTGATCACTGCATGATTATAAGGAGGCAGTTCTCGGTATGGTTTAAACAATTCGATTATACAGAATTAGAATGATTTAGATGGTAGGAAACACTCACACAAAGTTGTAACGAAACAATATCTTGTAATTGTCGTGCTGAACGGCTAAGTACTTGTACAAGCTTTGAAATATCTCATCGGGCTTTTCACGTAGATTTTTGTAATTAACAGTGATTGGGTCCATGAAGACGGGGTGGGAGTACCCTTTTCTCCTGCAAGTTTGAATCCCCATTCTACATGATACAAAATAAAATAAGAGTTAATAGGTTGAGGTCATGCAATACAATACGTAACAAGTAAAATATAACAAAACACCACTTATAGAACCCACAAGCCGACCAAAGAGATGTCGAGGGCATCCTGATTGTATAGTTGGTAAATTTCTTTCCAATGTATCTATATGATGGCCTCTCCCCGAAAGAAATCATCATCTTTAATCTTCGCGCCCTGCATGAAGATGCTCTGGGACATCGCAAGCATGTATTGCTCGTGTAGCCTTCGCATTTGCGTTGGAAGCATAGGCACGATTTCGGGGGCACAAGAGCTGTGCCCATCTTATACTTCCATCTGGTGACTACTTGGGCCTTTGGAATATCTTGTCCCCCTGCAACCTGAGCCCCCGTGAGGTTTGGTTCTTTCAAAAAGGTAATCAAGTCTTGTTGTTGCGTCTGTTCCACTATGAGAGGCGCTATTGTTTGATTCTTTTGGGCTCCGAACTGTGGAACGTCGGATGACGACGACCTTGATTGTCTCTTCTTCTTCTTGTAAGACTTAATAATTTGTCGGTCGTAGTCTGAAGGCGGCTCTTTCGGAATCAATTTTCTCTTTTTTAATCCACACATTCTAATAAAAAATTTCAAATCTCCCAGATTTATTACTTTCTCCTTTTTCTCTGGTGGCTTCAGTGCTCTTTAACACAGTGATCTCTTATCCTTGCACATTCTTCAAGACTCATGTCCCAGGGTTTAATATGAGCCTCCTTTGTTTTTTTCTTCTGTCCCTTCTTCTTTGAAGGCTCCTTAACCAGTGCTTGCTTCTTCGGCGGCTGTTTTTTCTTCTTTGTCGGCGGTGGAGGAGGTGACCATGGAGGCGACGGTGAGGCTTGAGTGTTCATTGGCTGCCCAAGAGATGATGGTGATGGAGAATGTTCCGGTGAAGCTTGCGAAGACAGTGGTGCCCTTGGAGAGGGTTGTGGAGATGTCGACCTTGGAGAGGGTTGCAGAGATGTGGGCCTTGTTGTCCGATCATCCGAGTTCAGGATGATGTAGCGCTTATCCCATAGGATGTAGCCATAAATGGCATCTACTAGTGTCCTCTCCTCGTCGCCTCCAGGATATCGAACTCGAGCGTCCCCCAACCCTCGCACAACTACTCCATGCCAACTCTAGTGTATCCACCTGAAATTTGCTGCCCATGGTACACGTCGCCTGGTTGGGTTGGCATGGCAGTACTGTACGCAACTGTGAATTTTAAGTTCTTGACGGCACTCTGCAGGTCACAAGGCGTCTACAGGGTGATCTCATCCACTGGATACCACTGCTTTGCTGTCACTTCAACTGCGGCCGGGATTGCCATTGTATCGACAGTAACGTCTATGGAAGTGCAGGTGCTTTTCCACTGAGATAGATGATCCGCTGCGACATTAGGCTCTGGAGGCATCGCTTGTGCTTGCTGTTGCTGGCTCATTGCTAAGGCCACTGTGCACTGAACCTCTTCTGCCAGTCTTTCATCGTGTGAGAGGAGCTGTTTCGCTAGCCTTGGCAAGTGCTCTCGCTCCTCATTCTTTCTTCTTTGCCGACTTCTGTATGATTCAATGTAATCCCTGAACCCATACTTCCACGGAACCACGCCTTTGCCTCATGTGTGCCCCGGATGTTCAGGATTCCCAAGGGCGTAAGTCAACTCATCCCTTGTTCTATCTGGCTGAAATGTTCCCTCGGCAACTGCTTGTATAACCTCCTGTAGCCTCTGGGCTGCTCGCTAAATTTTTTGGCATAGATGCAGGCCCCAGTCACTGGGTCCAAGCTTCCCTCGTGACCATAAAACCAGGTCCTTGACCATTCAGGCCAGTTTATGGTCACAGGTGTGATACCTCTATCAAGCAGATCCTGCTCCATCTTGACCCTGTTGACGGTCGTTAAGTGCGAAATATGACCGTCAACTATACTCATAAAAGAAGATAGACTATAACTCTTACTCGCATATTTGTATCACTAACCTAGCTCCACAGTTGTTTTCGAAGATTCATGATTTCAAGAGCACAAGTCCGGAATAAGATGAAAATACGACGAATACGCAGACAGAAGTCACAGACGATCGTGTCCTGCGTAACATGAGCAAAGGAGGCCCACAAACCAGACCAAACCGACCAACCAAGCCCCGGCCTGACCATCTGACATCAGGACCCACCAGGCAGTGTACCAGAGAAGGATAGTGGCCAGTGGTGGGAAGAGGGGGTCGGCTGACCCCCACAAGTCAGCCATTCAGGCTGAGATTTGGCGGGAAGCTTGATCCTATCCTCCTGAAGGCGGTTGATGATGTTTCCATGTTTAGAGATGGCGGGAACCGACCTCTCAAGCTATAAAAGGGTCCTCCTACCACTCTCACCACACACACCACTTGAAGGCCTCTCTCTCTACACTCTCTTGTGACTTATACTCCTTAGGGTAGTGGAGCTAGGCTAGTACTTCATCTCCTTAGCGAATCCAGTCGTCCTCGGGGTCGGCGAGCAATCCTTGGCCTCTGGTATGGTTTTGTATTCCAACTTTCGTTATATTATTCATTCAGAGTTCGTTCTTGGTAATCTTGCTATGTTCGTAGCTTGCTTAGCCTTGATCAGTGCTTATTCAAGTTATAGTAGTTGCTTGCTTAGACCAGATGATCTGGGTAAGGATATCGGTTCGTTGTGCTTTCGGGCTTGCCTTAGCATCTTACCTGTCCATCCGAAGGGTGGGGGACCCGGGGGTGCTAGGGTAGTGACTTCATATGCGGACATGGTGCCCGGGTATGCGGGATCCTTCAGATATGACGGTGCTCCATGGTGTGACTGGGGTAGACCGCAGATGGTGACAACCCTGTTGTTCTGCCGGGAAGCTGCTTCTCGGTTAGCGTACTCGTCGGCGTTCGGGTACTGTGTAGGAGTTCATGCAAAGATGAAACGAGACTGGATGTTCTCCAGTGCGGGTCATTCTCCCCGATGTCCCTAATTTCCCGGCACCTGTAGTTCTAAGCATGTGGCTAATGTAACTTATCTGCTAACATGAATAGTATACTAGAAATCTTTACCTATGCTCCCACTAACCTTAGGATTGCTTGTTTATTCTTTATTCATGAGAGTTGGCTATTCTATGTGTGTCACATTACCCCTGCTTATCATTTATTTATCACTTACCCCTGTATAGTCTGTGGTCTTCATCTTACTTCATATGTGTCATGATTTTGCAACTAAGTAAATAAACTTTACACAACCTAGCCATCCCTTGGGAAAATATAAATAACGATACCCTGAATACTTCCGGGTGAAATGCTACAACGGTATATCCGTGCGATTGCGGATCCCTCTGTAAATGTTAAGACAAACCACACGGCATTTTCGTGGCGCCGTTGCTAGGAACTAACCACTCCTAGTAATGATGCTAAGAAATGACAACAAGCATTTCTGGCGCCGCTGCCGGGGATGGCGCTAGGTGTAAAGTATATTTACAAAGTACATAAACATGGCAATATAAGTAAGAGGTAGCTACTGCTTATACAGGCTAATGTGTTTATCTTTTTGTTTTCTCTTGATTGGATGAAAATAGGGTAGTGTATGTCTGGTTTCTCCTTGCCAACAAATTTTGTTGAAAATCCTGAGAAGCTCGTGAGAAGGGTCAGACCTCGCGTCGTCCCTCCTCCGCTCTCGTAGTCAACAAGTGAACTAGCTTCCCAAGCACCATCAATCACCGAACTCATGGTTGAGAAGACTCTCCGCGACTTCTCCGTCTCCTCAGCTGCCAATGTGGCAACTGGACCCAACGTTGATGTTGGGGACGTGAACTTTGAGCTGAAGTCCAGCCTCGTAAACATGGGTCAGGCTAGCCCATTCTGTGGCAAGCCAAATGAGGACGCTAACGCCCATCTCCAGAACTTCCTGGAGTTATGTAAGACTGTAACCATACGTGGCATTACGGCAGACGCCATCAGGCTCCGCCTGTTTCCTTTCTCCCTCTTGGGGAAAGCGAAATTGTGGTTTTATCAGAACAAGGAAGCCGTCAGCACGTGGGACAAATGTTCCACGGCGTTACTCGCTAAATTCTTCCCGTCGGACAAAACAAATGCCCTGAGTGGAAGAATTTCAAGTTTCCAGCAGACAGGGATGGAATCCATCCCAGAAGCTTGGGAGAGACTACAAGAACACATACTCGCCTGTCCTCATTATGGGATGGATGAGTGGCTCGTGCTCCAAAGCTTCTACAACGGGCTAACAACAACATCTAGAGCCCACCTTGAGGCTGCTGCTGGAGGAGCCTATCTGGACCTTACAATTGCCAAGGCCACAACCTTGATTGAAAAGATGGTCTCCAACCAGTGCTGGAATGAGGAACGTTCCCAGCCCAGAACCAAGGGCGGAATGCATACCATCAAGGAGACGGACATGCTCGCCGCCAAGCTGGACCTCCTAATGAAGATGCTTGACGAAGGGAACCAGAAACAAATACTCGTTCCCGTTCATGCCATGAACTCGTACTTAATGTGTGAGGTTTGTGGTGACGGTGGACACTCAGGGAATGACTGCCCCGAGACCCAAGAAAATGTAGCCTACATCAACAACAACAACACCGGGTTCCGTCCACAAGGAGGCCAGGGGTGGGGTCAAGCACGCCCACCATTCCAAGGAGGAGGTAACAACTTTAACTCAAATTCCAATTCCAATTTCAATTCGAACCAAACCTCCTTAAGAGACCTTGTTTTTGGCCAAGCTAAAATAAATGAATCTTTAAACAAGAAGCTTGCCGCCAATGATAAAATTTTGGAAAGTATACATGCTAAAGTTGAAACTCTTTCTTCCGCTCATAAAAACCAACTAAGTTTCAACAAAATGATAGAAACGCAACTTGCACAAATCGCTGTTGCTGCTCCTTTTTTAGAAAAGATAAATGCGGTGACCACGAGGGGTGGTAAGTCCACTCGTGATCCACCGCATCCTAACCATGCAGAGAAAGCAGCAAGGCCACAAGCAGAGGATGATGAATCTACAGAACAAGATGACTCTAAAGAACCCAAGGAAGAAAATCCATAGAAAACATTCGATACAAGCTTCCTCCCATTTTCCTCTCGGAAACAAAAGATCACCGTGGACGAGCAGTTCACTCATTTTGTTGAGATGATCCAGAAGATACATGTCAACATCCCATTGCTAGACGTGATGCATGTACCAACTTACGCCCGCTACATCAAGGACATCATCAACAACAAGCGACCGCTGCCCACAATGGAGGTTGTCAAGATTACGGAAGAATGTAGCATTGCTATACTCAACCAACCTCCAAAGAAGAAAGAAGACCCGGGATGCCCAACGATCAATTGTTCGATTGGCACTCAACACTTTAGCAATGCCTTGTGTGATCTTGGGGCTAGTGTCAGCGTAATGCCCAAGGTCGTCTTTGACAAACTCAACTTCACGCATCTGACGCCAACACCAATTCACCTCCAGTTAGCAGACTCTTCGGTCCGCTATCCAGAGGGAATCGCTGAAGACGTTCCAGTCAGAGTTCGAGACTACTTCATCCCAGTTGACTTCGTAGTGCTTGACAAGGAAATATCAAAAGAGACACCACTCATCCTTGGGTGACCATTCCTGAGCACGGCCGGAGCACACATCGATGTGGGAGTTGGAGAAATCCGCTTCAACATCAATGGGAAAGAAGAGAAATTTCCGTTCTGGCCCAAGAAGGAACAATGTTCAATGATCAACATTGGGCCAAGAACACAAGAAAAGGCCGAAGTGACCACTTACAATCAAGATCGTACGACCACGTGATTCACAAAGATGACCAAAAACGTGTGGCGTAAGGTCGCTGTTGGCACTCCTTAGCCTATACGAATTACTCCGCAAGCGCACAAAGACCGATGTAGCTTTCACCAGGGAGTATACCTGGGATATCGGATCCAAGGAACGGCAAAGCTTCGTCCAAACCTAGAACTAGTTCAACCGGACCCACCAGGGGAAGAGAGGTAAGTGGGTAGAGGGTCTAATGTCGGTTAGCCAACTCGTTACCCAGAAGAATTGCAACTAAACTATCTTGATCTGCTTCGGCGGTTGGAAGAGGAAGGACTTCAGAAAGGGATGAGAGGGGAGTCCAACAGCAACGTGCAACTACTACTATGAAAACACCCAAATGTGGTGGACTACAAAGGACGGACAGGGCTGTCACCACCTGCCGCCTACCACAACGGTTCTGTGGGGTGGAACACAACCCTATGTAACTAACCAAGTCTAGGCACCACACCTAACACTATCGAGTTACGCACTCCTGCCTCCCGGCAAGATAGAAAGCACTCTCAAATAAGTAGAACTTGCTACTTACACAGACTAGGGATCCCGCAGATTAATGACAGGAAGTAAACAAGTAACTGAAGTAAAGAGAAAGACTAGCGAGATATCGACGGGAGACGAGGAACTTCACTCCGAAGATATTCCATTCCTCTAAGGTGGCTTACAAGATGGAGTAAGGCCGAGAGAACTCGGAACCACTCCTTTACTTTGGCTTTCGCCAAAACTCTCACCACACACTCTCCCTATTCTACTAAGGGGGACTACATCTTGGACTCTTCTCTTCTCCAAATGGTGTGTGCTGAAATGATGGTGGGGGCTTCCTTTTATAGGCCTCCAAGGTGGGTTGCTTAGCTTGTAAGCAAGGCTAAGGTTGCTTAGCTTGTAAGCTAAGCTATGGTTCTCTTGACTTGTAAGCAAAGCTGTGCACGCATGCATGGCGGTTGTAACCTCCACTTGAGGGCTGCACACATGTCAGTGGTAACTCCTTCTAGAAGGCTGCACGCGTGGCGCAACAAGGCCAGGCCGACCGGCCTAGGATCTCCATCAATTTTGTGCCACCTTTCTATGGATGCTCCTGATTGCCTGATGAAGTCGGTTGCTCTAGGGTCGGTCTGAAATGAGGCAGTTAGGGGACGGGTGGCCCGGCCTAGGCCGGCCGGCCTGGGGTTGTCCCCTCTCGGCCCTTCGTTCCACCGACATGTCAATCAACGCTTGTATTTTCCTCCTCATGTCGGTTTAGGATTTGGTTCTGAGTTTGCTCACTGCAGGTGGACCCAACTTGTCAGGGCTCAAGCCTTTCAGTCTTTGTTTGTGCATTTTGTATAAAACCACATTAGATTGGCTTGTATTTGCACTCATGAGCACTCTGACCAAAGACGACCCTGAGTTGCAAGGTGGATAGGCCGGCCGGCCTGGCCTAGGCCGCCCGGCCTGGGTTTTCTCCCATTTTGGCCCAATTTTGTACATGTTGTTCCTGCATTCAAATACTCACCAAAACTCGTGGAACTTGTTAATATAAGTGAATTTGGCATGAATGTGACCTTTGTTTCATGAAATCAGGCGGAGCGTTGGCGGCGAAAATCACCGATATCGACCGCCAACACAGCCCCACAGCCAGACTTTGCTCGCCCCGAGCAATAAGGTTGAAAAAGAGCGAAGCCTGGTTTCATGAACTCAAAGAATACATAAGATTTGTTTCTAAGCTTTCCTCATACCTTGGATTCCGGGTGGCTAACACCTTCACCTTCGAATATTGATCCCCAGAATAACTCGATGTAGAACATGATTCACTTCCTTTTCTCTGTACTTGGAGGTTTTGCAAGATTTTCAAAACAGGAGGCATGCTCTCATCTCTTTCAACTCACTCTTAGTCTCTCATTTTGTGTTTGAACCTCACTAAGGTCTTTCGAGAAAACCTCTCCTATATTTAAATAGGCTTTTGTGTGGCTCAAGGTAAGGATAAACTGCATATCTTCCTCATTTATTTTGCAAGATCAAAGATCTTGTCTTTGAGAGATCATGTCATCTTTAGAACTTGGTCATGTGCATGTGTGTGTGAGGGATGAATGTCCCTGTGAGTGGTGTTTAACTTTGGCTTCTCCATCTTTCCCCGTTGTCCTCTTTTTTTTGCTCGAGTAAGATTGCTGCTCACTTTTTTTTCAGGGGGATGGGGAGCTTTTGGTGGACCACTTTTGATGGACTTTATTAATGAACATGCACAGTAGATGACCAAAGTACTCGATGATCATGACATTTCTCGAAAGGCAATGATGTTTGATCAAGCTCAAAATGTCAAAAGATAGCTATGTGGGTTCAATTCTATTCTTGTATGGTTCTGGATAGGACTTTGTATGGTTGAAAGTGAATGAGAGTTGCCTCCTTTTAGCTTTTTAAAGAAACACTCCAAGACTTCGAATTTGAAAGAACATGTGTCTCATTTCATTATTTCATGAGGGTCAATAAACAAAAGTTCAACTAATCCTATCATGTAGGTTCCAAAGGTAACAAGTACTTGCATAAGAAATAAAACTTAGGCACCTTTGGAAGTCATGTGTGAATTCATCTCTTCCATGAGTTTCATCCAAATTTTACTTTTATTTAGAACTAATTTGAATGAAATCAGGAAGGAAAAGAAGGATAGGGTCGCAAACCTCCATGACGAGTTGTTATGTCGATGTTTTGGTTAGGCACGGGTCTAATCTGGTTACCTGATCTTGAGTTGCATCAAATTTTGCTCAACTTCGCCAAGGAGTCCGTCTCAGTGTTGTTCATGATGTTCATCTGCGCACTTGATAAAAATATTAGAATAGGGGGGGGGGGGGGCGGTTGGCACACAAATGTGCACCAACCAACTAAAGCACAAGCATGAAGCATTTATTTCATTTTATTTTAGGTTTTTTTTCAAACATAATTGGGCGCTTTTGAAACAAAACTTGAGAAATAAATTGGCGCCCATTATCCTAGACTAGGGTAAGGCACATTTAAGGTCTGGCGATGACCGTAGACGGGGGCTCTAGCTCGGATAACTCGAAGACATCTATTTCTTTGAGTTCCGATAGTTTGGGCTCGAGGAACATTTTCAATATTCCCGGCATTGTCCTGGAGGGTTCACTAGACAAGGCCCTTTCCACTTACTTCTAAGCTTACCAGACCGAGCAAACGAAGGCGGGAAATAGAGAAGAATACCTTATTTTCCACTTTGAAATGCTTGATCTTGGTCCGCTTATCGTCTCATCTTTTCATCTGCTTCTTGTAGAGCTTGGAGCTGTGGCAGGCCTTCTTCCTCCATTCATCCAATTCAGCCTATTGGATTTTCCTTTTTAACCCTGGCTGATTGGAGATCCATTATTCACCTCTTAATTGCCCTGTGGGATCTCAACTCAAGGTCAACTGGTATATGGCAAGTTTTGCCATGGATCAGCTGGTGCGGTGTTTGTCCTATCAGTGTCTTGATGGTTGTTCAATATGCCCAGAGTGCCTTGGGTTTCATGCTATTCCATCCTTTCCGCATGGCATCTTCTGCAGAATGTTTCTGATCTTCTTTTTAGATGTTCCACCTAGCCATTGGTATAGGGATGGTATGGAGTAGCAGCTCAGTGGTTTTACTCTCAATTCGCTGAGACACTTCCTGTAGGTCTTGTCTTGTGAAGTGTGAGCCTTCACTACCAAGCATGACTCTTGGAAATTCAAAGCAAGGAAATGTGATTTCCTGAATCATCTTCTTTGAATTCTTCGAGTCGGCCGCAACATAGGAAGTGCTTCATCCATTTGGACAAATAGTCCATTACCTCCAAGATGCACTTGCTCTGACATAGGGAAAGGCTCACAAAGTGAACTCCCCATATGTTGATTACTCCAACTGAAGGTTGCTCTTCAGTGGCATAGCATCTGACATCTTGGGCTCCGCACAGATTCTTTAGCGTATCAAAACTTAGTTGGCTAGAATTATGCATTCTGCCAAGCCTAAGCATGGATACGAAATACTCCGTAGTGTCATCCTTATGGTAAGGAGTAGCATGCTCAAGAATCTCGTGGGTCTCACAAAGAGGGATGCGGCGGTTGGAGTAAACCAATAGCACAGACTTCAATTGATAGGGGTTCTCCCAAGGGTGGTATTTGCTGAGGTGTATATAACTTCTTCTTGTCTTCATCTAGAGAGATATATCCAGTCTCCATAAAATTTACTTAGTTCTAATACCTTGGACTGGATATAGTGATCTCCAAAAGAGTATCATCTCCCGAGAAGTCAATCGGTTTCTTGAATTCTTGAGAGATGAGCAGCCACACAATTTTCGGCTCCTTCCTTATCTCTGATTTCCAGATCGAATTCTTGTAGGAGCAGAATCCAACGGATGAGTCGTGGCTTGGCTTCCTTCTTGATCAATAGGTGATTAGTGTAGCATGATCCGTGTATACTATCACCTTAGCACCAACCAAGTAGGAGCTGACCTTAAGGCAAATACCAATGCCCGAATTTCCTTCTCCGTTGTTGCATAACTGAGCTCTGGTCAATGTCTTACTTGCATAAGATTTGGCATAATGCTGATTATCCTTGCATTGACCCGGCACTGCTCCGACGGCGTAGTCGTTTACATCACACGTGGTCTCGAAAGGAAATTTCCAATCAGGAGGATGCATGATGGGTGAAGAAACGAGTGCCTCATGGCACTCAATGTCCGAGGACAATCTATTCGCTGACCATAATGTGACACTTCTCCTAATTAAGGCCATGTGTGTTTCTTGGCAATTCTTGAGAACTTTGTCTGAATTCTCAAGGTAATCTTTGCTAGGGACTGAGAAATCTTCCATGAAACCCTTCATGATACTCTCGATTTGGTCAGAGAAAGTCGCCATCTTGCACTTCTGAAATAAAGAAGGTGCGTTGCAAAGACCAACGACATTCACCGGTAGGTGAATGTGCCATAGGGATAGGTGAAGGTAGTCTTACTTGGTCATACGAATTTTGTGATGACCAAAATATCCGTCAAGGTATTGGAAGAATGAGTGCTTAGCCAACCGTTCAAGCATCTCGTCAAAGAATGGGAGAGGATAGTGGTCATTTCGGATAGTCTTGTTGACTATCGATACACGTCCTTGGTGACTTCTCTCTAGGATATGAGCGCGCTACTCTCAGAGGTGGTCGCTCCCTTCTTTGGGACTGCTTGAACTAGCCTGACCAAAACACTATCTTACACGGGGTTGATGATGCCCGCGTGCAGTAATATCAATACCTCTTGGTTCATACCTTCCTCATCACACTGTTCAGCCATCACTGGTGCTCTCAGGATGACTTATGGTCCGGTTCCATAAAAATGTGATGGGTGCACAAGTCGGGGCTGATCCCCTTTCTAGTCCTAGAGAGAATACCCGATGACGGACCGGTACTTCTCTAGGACTGTAGCGAGCAGCCAAGCCTCACTCTCTGTCAGCTTGTCGCTGATGAAGACTGCCATGCTACGGTTGTTGTTGGAGAAGGGCGATCTTCAGCCAAGGAGGTAGTGGTTTCAGCTCAAAAAGCAGATGTTGCGGTTTTTCTTCTTTGTTGAGCTTGAGGTGGCCGCCCTGATATGTTTCCTAGGTGAATGGAAAGACATCTTCTTCAGGGATGTTTATTGCCTTCTCCATTGGGTCTTGCTCCGGTCTAGTCTTTTGTATTGCCTGAACGGACTAGACTGACCGGGATCTTCTTTTTGTCAACCTCAAGCTATGAAGAGTAGCTCGGAATCCATTGGAGTTGACAAGTGGCTCTATTGGCTGACCGATCAAGAGAACTTATCACCTTCGGGGATATCGAAGATGTGGAAATCCGGAAAAATCTTGTTACGCCCCATCTTCAGGGACATAACATGGAAAAATCTCCATACTTTCTATCACTTGGCCGTCGATCCACTTTGGGTGCTTACGGGAGAAGGACACGATTTCCTTCGGATTGTAGAAGTTCTCTTGTGGTGCAGTGTCCCCAATAGTGTAGAGGAGTTTTCAGGAATTGAATTTCACTTCTCTATCCATTCCTTGCTAGTGATCACATTAAGACCCTCAATCTGTGATGTAGCATCTGGAATGAATGCCTCAGATCTTGAGCGTATGCACTTATGCTCCTTCGACATGTTTGAAACATGACCGAGGCCATGATGAGCATTGGCATATCATCAATGAGTGGCTCATAATCTGTGGACTTGATTGATTCGGTAATTTCCACTATATGTGGTGGAGGTGAGAGGATGCAGCTGATAGGGTGATCAGTTGGTTTGAGTGGAAAAAGAGGCTCCGAAAACCAACGAGGTGTTGCTTTAGCATCTTCTGGAATACGATGAGGTGTCCCGGATTTTGCCATTAGCAAAGATCTTTCCTATGTTGTTCCAAGTGCGAACACTTTGGTAGCAGGGAAACAAAATTCATCCTTCAACTTGATCCAATCTCCTCCGACTCTCCCTGCCATCTGGTCATACCAAATTTTCGCTTCACCCGTCAGAGAGAACGGGGAGAGCTTCACCGTAAGGTGTTTTAGTTCCAACCGGTATGGTTGAACTCCAGCAGGGATTATTGTCCTTTCTCATAGAGAAGGACTTTGCGCGAACCATGATTTACAAGACTGGGACTGATCTCGTAACCACCAGATAGGGGGGGGGGATGGTAGGATGGTGGCCATTCCGAACACTCGTGGGATGGAATTGCCGGATAACTAGGAGTAGAACTCCATGTGGATGGGCAAAAAGGTGTACAGCTGAACGAATTCTAGAATAGTGTTGCTACCGTTCCCTGGCAACGGCGCCAGGAAGCTTGTTGGCACTCCTTAACCTATACGAATTACTCCGCAAGCGCACAGAGACCGATGTAGCTTTCACCAGGGAATATACCTGGGATATCGAATCCAAGAAACGGTAAAGCTTCGTCCAAACCTAGAACTAGTTCAACCGGACCCACCAGGGGAAGAGAGGTAAGTGGGTAGAGGGTCTAACGTCGGTTAGCCAACTCATTACCCAGAAGACTTGCAACTAAACTATCTTGATCTTCTTCGGCGGCTGGAAGAGGAAGGACTTCAGAAAGGGATGAGAGGGGAGTCCAACGGCAACCTGCAACAACTGCTA
Organism: Panicum virgatum; assembly: GCF_016808335.1. Lineage (NCBI taxonomy): Eukaryota > Viridiplantae > Streptophyta > Magnoliopsida > Poales > Poaceae > Panicum > Panicum virgatum. The sequence goes on from NC_053147.1 coordinate 63,340,150, forward strand.
TGAAAACACCCGAACGTGGTGGACTACAAAGGACGGACAGGGCTATCACCACCTGCCGCCTACCACAACGGTTCCGTGGGGTGGAACACAACCCTATGTAACTAACCAAGTCTAGGAACCACACCTAACACTATCGAGTTACGCACTCCTGCCTCCCGGCAAGACAGAAAGCACTCTCAAATAAGTAGGACTTGCTACTTACGCAGACTAGGCATCCCGCAGATCAATGACAAGAAGTAAACAAGTAACTGAAGTAAAGAGAAAGACTAGCGAGATACCGATGAGAGACGAGGAACTTCACTCCGAAGATATTACATTCCTCTAAGGTGGCTTACAAGATGTAGTAAGGCTGAGAGAACTCGGCACCGCTCCTTTACTTTGGCTTTCGCCAAAACTCTCACCTCACACTCTCCCTATTCTACTAAGTGGGACTACATCTTGGACTCTTCTCTTCTCTTCTCCAAATGGTGTGTGCTGAAATGAGGGTGGGGGCTCCAAGGTGGGTTGCTTAGCTTGTAAGCAAGGCTAAGGTTGCTTAGCTTGTAAGCTAAGCTATGGTTGGCTTGACTTGTAAGCAAAGCTGTCCACGCATGCATGATGGTTGTAACCTCCACTTGAGGGCTGCACACATGTCAGTGGTAACTCCTTCTAGAAGGCTGCACGCATGGCACAACAAGGCCAGGCCGGCCGGCCTAGGATCTCCGTCAATTTTGTGCCGCCTTTCTGTGGATGCTCCTGATTGCCTGATGAAGTCGGTTGCTCTGGGGTCGGTCTGAAATGAGGCAGTTAGGGGCCGGGCGGCCCGGCCGGCCTGGGGTTGTCCCCTCTCGGCCCTCCATTCCACCGACATGTCAATCAACGCTTGTATTTTCCTCCTCATGTCGGTTTAGGACTTGGTTCTAAGTTTGTTCACTGCAGGTGGACCCAACTTGTCATGGCTCAACCCTTTCGGTCTTGGTTTGTGCATTTTGTATAAAACCACATTGGATTGGCTTGTATTTGCCCTCATGAGCACTCTGACCAAAGACGACCCTGAGTTGCAAGGTGGATAGGCCGGCCGGCCTGGGTTTTCTCCCATTTTGGCCCAATTTTGTACATGTTGTTCCTGCATTCAAATACTCACCAAAACTCATGGAACTTGTTAATATAAGTGAATTTGGCATGAATATGACCTTTGTTTCATGAAATCAGGCAGAGCGTTGGCGGCGAAAATCACCGATATCGACCGCCAACAGTCGCCAGCTCGTCCTCGTCCAATTCTCCAGGATGAGCCGAGCAGTGGTAATCACAGCAGGAGAAAGGTCCCGCTCGTCAGACTCTAAATGACGAGCCCTTGTCGAAGGTAAATCGGTACGTATCTCATATATGCTATCCACCATTTTACTTTTTTTCAACTTTTTCGATTTTCCCACTGTATGTTTGAATTTTCAAAACACCCTTGCATGCTAGAAACTTTTCTAGCACTTTTCTGACTTTCACAAAAATCCAAAAATATTTCCGAGCATAAAAATCCTTTGAAAAAAAATTTGAACATCTTTTGAAGCAAAGTTTAGCCGGGCACCCAAAAATTTCAAAACTTATAGCCGTTAGGGAGCCCCTAGGCCCTGGCTGTCAGCCAGTGCGCCCACAGGGGGGCCGGCCAAACCCTAGGGTCGGCCGACCCCACCTGGCAACGGCTCCCTGCTATCTTTTTTCCAACGGCTAGTGATCATTGTGTTCAGCTCCTAGCCGTTGTGTCCGGGCATTCTCTCTTTAAATAGAGGCCGAGGGGTGGGTGTTGAGCTCTCACACTCAACTCTCATTCACTCACTCTCTCTCAAACTCTCTCAAACTTTGCTCTCGGGTTTTCATTAGATTTTTGCTCAAGATTTGAATTCAAGAGACCTCTCTCTCTCTCTCTCATTTCTTTGCTGCAAGAAAGAAAGAGCAACTCACGGGTAAGAACATTCATTTCGGTTTCACTAACGTAACCCATTTCGAGTTGCACACATTTTTGTTCCATCATGAAAGGCCTAGGGCAGAAGGTTTCCGGCACATTCAAGAAGATGACGGGTGGAAGTTCATCCCGTTCTCGGAGTGGCTCAAGCTCGTACACACCCGAACCTAAGCCTACACCAAGCACGATGGACAACGAGGAAGAAGAACAATACAAAGAGATGCAAGACGAACCACAAGTCGAGGTCATAGAAATTGATGCGGAAGATGCACCGTACCTTGACTTGCGAGATGATCGTGAACGACAAGGTTACGCCATCCTCAACAAACAAACGCTTCGTCCACACCCGAGCATTCGATCCGGACCTCCTCATCAAAACAGGTATGTACGAAGACTTCTCTAACGTTTGGCATGCAATTGGATGGGATAGCTTCGTTCCCGTTGAGGAGTATGGTTCTCGACTCCTCACCATCCAACTTCTTTGCACTCTTCGGGAGGTGAAAAACGGGGTTTATTTTCGACTTTTCGGGGAAGAATATTTTCTTTCATGGAAAACTTTTGCCGGCCACCTCGATTTCAACAAACGCTGGCCGATTTCTCTAGACCAAGCTTGCCGCGGTTTTAATCGTCATGAATTTTGGGGCTGGATTTCAGGTCTAGTTGTCCATGGCAAGTTCGCACTTCGGTGCGGCGATATTCATAATCCAACTCTTCAGTTGATGCATAAGTTGTTGACCGTCACTCTCTTTCCAAGAGATGATGTCCGACCCGTGCACAACGATGAGTTGCTCATTCTTTATGCCATGGTCAACAAGATCAAAATCTCCCCCGCGCAAGCTTTGGTTAGGCAATGGCTTTCGAATTTCAAGATGATGGGTCCTATTGAGTGTACTTCTTTGATTACTCGTATCGCTACACGTATCGGTGCCTTAGAGGGGAATTCTATTCCTTTCATTGAGGGCGACCGAACGTATATCGACCAGGCTTACCTGATCCAAGGTCACACACTCAAGAAAGGCCCGAATGACTCTTTGATTTTCTTTTACTTGGGCTATACAAATGAGATTTCGCTGCCCAATGCGGAGTTCCATTTGTATAATTGCCATTCGCTAACCATCCCTCTCGTTCTACGAGAAGGAGGTCGTAGGCATAGATCTTCTGGTTTGCCTGGTAGGATGACAATAAGCAGGACCAGAAGGGATACAGAGCCGACACCATCGCCTCTGCAGCCACATCACTCATATCAGCATGAGGCCAGAGGTTCGTCATGGCACAGTGCTAGCACTGAGGAGTGGACACGGCAGGCACCAGTCCGCCGGTCCACCAGTTCCAGCACCGGTGGAGCCCCGAACCTCATCAGACGGACGTCCTCGTCCCGAGGTTTCGGTGCCATCACCCAGCAGCTAGGTGAGCTGCGGGTGCAGGGCGACAACATACAAGAGACGCTGAACCAACATATTGATACAACCCAAGCATGGCAGCGTCACGCTGGCAAGAGAATCCACGACATGGAGCAGTTGCAGTTGCAGCGACAGGAGGAGTGGAGGGCATACTGCCGCTGGACGGGTTTCAACCCCGATCAGCTGTAGTGAGCCTGAAGTTAGCTTGGGGGAGGACCCCCAAGAGATGTAACTTGTATCATTTATCTTTATTGCTTTCATAACCTTGCATAAAACCCATAAAAATTTGCAAAACCTAGAAAACACTAAAAATATCTTCCTTTTAATATGTGTAGTAAGCATGGTGTAAGTTTTTCCTTGTTGAGATGATGAATAGTTGCTCTGTTAATTTCCTTCATATGCTGAGTTACAACTTTATGCTCTTCCTAGTTTTGGGTTTGGTGGCTTAAAATGTTCATACCTTAAACTTGAAACTTGTGGGTAGCAAAAAGCATGATCCAAATTTAAGTTGTTGTGAGCTATGTTATGGTTAAATAGAGTTTCTATGATATTCTCTTATGTGATACTTGACATCCGAAGTATTTTAATTTGAAAACACAAAAATATAATAAAGTTCCTCGATGATATGAAAATTCCTATCCAAAGCCATATGATGTTTTCATTGCAAAACCTTCCACATATGCAACTTGCTATCTCATTGAGTTTTGTCAAATTATTGTGACCCTTAGTGAGACTCATTTCATACTCTCATGATCAAGATCACGTACACATCTCCACCACATGCTATGCTTCTACACTAGAAGTAAGCAAAATTCCATCCATCCACAAAATAAAACTCCATGTCCATGTATGACACCACTCTCTCTCAAAAATATATCAAGGATATGGGGCTATGCAAAAAGAAAATAAAAGATGCATACCCAAAGAAGGTATGCCACATGCTTCGGCATGTCAAAAAAAAAGAGAAAAGATGCATACCCAAAGAAGATATGCCACATGCTTAGGCATGTCAAAAAAGAAAGAAAAAGAAAAAAAATGAAAGAGAAAAGATAGCTCCTTATCCAAAAAGAAAGAAAAAGAGAGAGATGGTGCATACAAAAGAGTTCATACACCATCCACCAAAAATATCCACACACTTGCACATCTTGATCAAGGTTTATGACTTGTTTCTCCTTTGGATCCGGTCTTTGACTTAGCAAAATATGAGAAGCAGGTATGCCTTCAAATCCTCCATACCTATAGCTCCACAAAAACAGCCATTAGAGATAGGTTGAGGAAGAAAGAGACAATAAAAAAGCCTTGGTAAGGAATCATACACAATGAGCAATATGAGAGATCATCCGAGGAACTTTATAAACTTCTTTTGAAAAACTTTACAAAACATCCGGATTGACGATTGAACTAAAGAGAAAGAAATATGAGCACTCTATGATACCGTTCTGACTCTCAAACGCCAAAGATGGGGTGAAGCTATAAGCTCCACAGGAGTAAGGTAAGAGGTAAGAACAAAGGCCAACTTATTCAAAATCAAGGTAAGAAGCATTCGGTTGTGCCTAAATATAAGTTGGAAATTCAACATTGTAGCAACTCCTAATCAACAACGAGCACCTTGTTTTGCTCTGGGACGAGCAAAAGGCTAGCTTGGGGGTGTAGTTAACGGTCGTTAAGTGCGAAATATGACCGTCAACTATACTCATAAAAGAAGGAAAACTATACCTCTTACTCACATATTTGTATCACTAACCTAGCTCCACAGTTGTTTTCGAAGATTCATGATTTCAGGAGCACAAGTCCGGAATAAGACGAAAACACGATGAATACGCAGACAGAAGTCACAGACGATCGTGTCCTGCGTAACATGAGCAAAGGAGGCCCACAAACCAGACCAAATTGACCAACCAAGCCCCGGCACTGACTATCTGACATCAGGACCCACCGGGCAGTGTACCAGAGAAGGACGGTGGCCAGTGGTGGGAAGAGGGGGTCGGCCGACCCCACATGTCAGCCATTCAGGCTGGGATTTGGCGGGAAGCTTGATCCTATCCTCCTGAAGGCGGTTGATGATGTTTCCATGTTTAGAGATGGCGGGAACCGACCTCTCAAGCTATAAAAGGGGCCTCCCACCACTCTCACCACACACACCACTTGAAGGCCTCTCTCTCTCTACACTCTCTTGTGACTTGTACTCCTTAGGGTAGTGGAGCTAGGCTAGTACTTCATCTCCTTAGCGAATCCAGTCGTCCTTGGGGTCGGCGAGCAATCCTCGGCCTCTGGTATGGTTTTGTATTCCGACTTTCGTTATATTATTCATTCAGAGTTCGTTCTTGGTTATCTTGCTATGTTCGTAGCTTGCTTAGCCTTGATTAGTGCTTATTCAAGTTATAGTAGTTGCTTGCTTAGACCAGATGATCTGGGTAAGGATATCGATTCGTTGTGCTTTCGGGCTTGCCCTAGCATCTTACCTGTCCATCTGAAGGGTGGGGGACCCGGGGGTGCTAGGGTAGTGATTTCATATGCGGGCATGGTGCCCAGGTATGCGGGATCCTTCGAATATGATGATGCTCCACGGTGTGACTGGGGTAGACCGCATGTGGTGACAGCCATGTCGGTCCACCGGGAAGCTGCTTCTCGGTTAGCGTACTCCCCGACGTTCGGGTACTGTGTAGGAGTTCATGCAAAGATGAAACGGGACTGGATGTTCTCCAGTGCGGGTCATTCTCCCCAATGTCCCTAATTTTCCGGCACCTGTAGTTCTAAGCATGTGGTTAACCTAACTTATCTGCTAACATGAATAGTATACTAGGAATCTTTGCCTATGCTCCCACTAACCTTAGGATTGCTTGTTTATTCTTTGTTCATGAGAGTTGGCTGTTCTGTGTGTGTCACATTACCCCTGCTTATCATTTATTTATCACTTACCCATGTATAGTCAGTGGTCTTCATCTTACTTCATACGTGTCATTATTATGCAACTAAGTAAATAAACTTTACACAACCTAGCCATCCCTTGGCAAAATATAAATAACGATACCCTGAATACTTTCAGGTGAAATGCTACAACGGTATATCAGTGCGCTTGCGGATCCTTATGTAAACATTAAGACATACCACACGGCATTTTCGTGGCGCCGTTGCTAGGAACTAACCACTCCTAGTGATGACGCTAAGAAATGCCAACAATCCCATTTTGGTTTAGCGAGCTTGTAGCCTCCTTGCCCTAGATTGTGATGCTATACTTTCTTCGAGGAATTATCTTTGGCCTTCTGCACCTTCTGAATCCCAAGCTCGGAAGTTTTGTATTGCACAAATACTTCCCAATTATCCTTTTGCTTTTCAAGCTCCCCGGTAAACTCTGGCGTGGTCCCGGTCTTGATATATTTCTTCGTCACATTTTTCTTGAATGTCTGCAGCTGTTCGGCCATCTTGCTCATGGTCCAGCGCTTACATAACTCTGCTGATTCAGCTGGGACCATGAAGTGCTTCTGTAGCTCCCGCCAGAGCCATTCCTTCTCTCTTTTGGGTACCACATCCATTTGCTTGCTTGGATTGTTAGCTTTCCATATCCTAATGCTGATCAGTATGTGGTCCCTTACAAGACATCCGGATTGTCTTATGTATTTTTTTAGCGGCAGCTTCGGGAGCTATCGGTTCATCATCTGGAGCTACTTCTGTTATAATGAATCGCCCTTCCAATTTCTTTGTCGGGCCTCGTTTTCGTTCTTTTTGGCTATGTATATGTCATTAATCTCGACCCTATGGTGATGACACTGCTTTTCGGGGGCCAACATGATGTCTATGATACGGTGCGGTACAAGGAGTTCACCGATCGGTTAGTCACAGCACCAACATTTACGGTTGATGTGGACACAACACTTGGCACAGACAGCGTGGTCATTGATATGCTTTCAGTGCAACAACGCCCACGCTGCCTGCACGAAGTGCTGTCTCCGCATCAACCGTAAATGTTGGTGCTGCGACCAATCGATCGGCGGCATCCTTATAGTGCGTCGTGTCACAGGTATCATGTAGGCCCCAAAAGGCAATGCCACCACCGCTGGGTCGATGTTAATGACATATACTTGTTCCGAAATAAAAAAAATTTAGCTTCTAGATGGTTTCAATGTGAGCCTGAATAAATACATCACTAGGGTGTCAAAATAATCCTTTCATAATACAAAAAATTCTAATATACTCATTTCAATAATTCATTCTAAAAATTCCTACTATCCACATATTGTCATATATACAAGTAAATTACATGAACTATCATTCTAAAAATTTCTACTATCCACATACCCATCTCATTCTAAAAATAAAAAATATACTATGCTTATTTATAATATATAGCCATTTAGTCAAGTAAATCACAACAACTCTCGAGACTCATTTAGATCAACTAAACCAAGTCAATCACATCTACATATTCAATCTAAATGAGCTCCACAATTTCCCTATTTTCAAAATCTAAAATATATCACATTTCTCTATTTCTAAAGCATAAAATGAGCTACACAAGCAATGAAAGATGAGAGAAACATACCTCAAACCTTTAGAGCCGATGGATGGACGGGGGAATTAAGATCCTTCACAAATGAGATGAGCAAAGGAGCAAAGAACTCCTCCACCTGAGCAAGAACAGCAAGAACAAGTGAGCTGAATGGCTCGGGTGGGGGGAGGGGATAAGGGGTCCAAGGAGTTTTGTCCTTGTTGGAGGCACCAACCGGGACCAATGGGCCGAGTTTGGTCCCGGTTGGAGCAACCAACCGGGACAAAAGAGTGTCGTTTGGTCCCGGTTGGTGGCTCCAACCGAGACAAAAGGGCCCTGCCCCCCCTAGCCGTTGGACCCGAGACAAAAGCCCCCTTTGGCATCGGGCCTAGCGCAGCCAGGACAAATGGACTGGATCAAAAGCCAGGACAGTACTGCTAGTAAAAAGATATTTAATTAATAAACTAACAATATATTATAAATCATATCATAATAATTTTTATCCATGCATTGCATATTCATTAGTGATAAAGATGTTAAGGTCATGAATAAACCTACAATATTCAAATCAAACAAGCCAAAACTGCCATGTATTTTTAGTGAGCTTGTGCATTGTGTCGGTACGACAAACCAAATCGACACGCATAACCATCAACAAATGTTTTAGTGATGAAAGAGAAACCTCGTTCAACTTGGTTCCTAATTTGGGATGAGGAAATGCAAGTACAATACGACAGTTTGGTTCCGAATAGGATCTGAAACAATGTTAGTCATAGTCCTGATTTTGAAACCTATGGGAATAAAAGCAAAATGAAACTCAAGAGTTTGTGATGCAAATGCAGCATGACCAGAAAGAAATAAAAGATGGACAAGATTAATTACAATGGTATTGAACTCATGAAGGATTCTGCAAGATATTTAAATTACTGTAGTCGTAAACAACTCATAGCAAAATGTGGCATGGGCTGAGGGCCATCCCCTAATTATCGTAGTTCAACTATGAAAACAATTGTGCTGCAAGGACCAAAGAGCATTAACTATCAGCAAAAGAATTGATGAGTCCATATAATGAATAGACATACAGGGGGTTAGCACTTCGTGCAAAAAAAAAAAAAAATGGTTACAATGTGCATGGGTTGCTGGCATTAAATGGTACTATGTTTTGAAAGAGCATATGGCACCATTGACCTCTTTCTTCATTTGTTATTATACAAATAATTGTGCAGATAGATACATTTACAAGTTAACACTAAAATACTTTTGATGATAGATGTAGTGATACCCATTTAGTCTTATCTATACATGAAGGGAGTATCTCACACCGAATAATCATGGGTCCACAAAAATGAGTACTCAAAATACAAACTCAGTGGAATTAATGGAACACACCAATAACAAGGAACAAGTGATCAAAACAAGCTTTACTAATCAGTAGGGATGAAAACGATCGGGAATGGTCTGAAGCGGCATTACGGTAAAGAAAAAAAAAGCGGTCGAGTCAGGATTTTCTCGTATTTATGAAATTAATAAAAACAAATATGGCAACAAATAACTATAAAATTAATTGTAAATGATAACTTTTATTTTTCTAGAAACGGAAACGGTTGGGAACGATACCATAATACAGAAACGATATCAGTCGGTATGGGAATTTCCCGTCCCACTTTCAACCCTACTGATCAGTATCTTAAACACTATATGAGAACAATAGCATCAGTTGAGCCAGAAGAAATTATAACAAGTCTGAAGCAGTCATTTGGGAAGGAGACTAGTGATCCTGTTCTGCAGTAGAATATGATAGATTAGTCAATATATTCAAGGGAATCCAAAAAAGAGTTGTGTGCCAAAAAACCCATTGACCACCATAATAGCCCTTTGATTTACTTAGAAGGTTGATCATGCAATTTCATCATTCATTTGCAGGAACATAGTCTGAAGCGCCTAAATTTACATATTGTCTAAAAGATTGGTAATTTCTATTTGCCAAGTCTATTCGAACATCTCATAATATTGAGACATCAAGCTTCCTACTGAATTTGATGAGATACCATCAACATTTGGTAGAATTTTCAGCTACTCCTTTAATAATCGAAGCTTTTTAGCCTAGAACAACATGGTGCCACCATAGAGTGGCCATGCAGAGCCTAACAAAGCACATGATAAAAATCGGTAGCCGGCTCACACTAATGGAAATTGTAGCTTCAGTGATAGACGAGTTTTGTCACTGTAAAGCCCAAATACGTCATAAAGGAAGGTCAGTGACATCATAGTGATGAATTTCAATTCGTTATAGAAGTTGCGTCAAATTTGCTCTACTGTGACGAAAGGCCCATAAACGTCACGGTAATGTTTTTTTTTGCTGTGAAAAGAACTTTCATCACCGAACCATTTTTGCTTCTGCAACGAGTCGCAAAAACATCATTGGATGTCCGAATCCACGTGTTCCCATCCATGCTGGCAAGTGACATGGCTCGCCGTCAATGCATTAGTTGACGTTCCGGCAGCATGTTTCACCGATGGACGAACATGCGGTGAGCTAGCAGAAGGCCACGTGTCCACGCATCAGGAGCCTCCAGGTTCGACCACGTGTCCCTTTCCCACTTGTCCATGTGTCACTTTCGTGTTCAGCCACGTGTCGCCTCTAGTTCTAACACGTGTCATCTCCGTAGTTGTCCACGTGGCATTACCAAGTTCGGCCATGTGTTGCCTCCAGGTTGTGACATGTGGCGTCTCCCCCCCTACTTGTCCACGTGCCAATTTCGTGTTAGGCCATGTCTCGTCTCCCATTTTTGGCACGTGGCATCTTCCATCTTTTCCAGGTGTCACTTTTACGTTAGGCCATGTGACCCCTCTAGGTTGTGACATGTGGCGTCGTTCTGCTTGTTCATGTGTCAATTTTCTGTTCGGCCACGTGTCTCCTTTGCATTCTGACATGTGTTGTTTCTTGAGTTCTGCCACATGTCATAATCCTGTTGGGCCACGTGCCGCCTCCACGTCTCTCCACGTATTGTCCGGGTTTCACTACGTGGTGTTCACGATTTGTACACGTGTCCATCTCTTATTGGACCACGCATCTGTTTCTTGTTCTCCTGCATGTCCATTTCGAACCACCATGTGCCTGAAACCTAGATGTTACACGTGTCCATTACATGTCGACGTTCATACAGATCCATTTTCTCATGGAACAACAAATGATACGGCATTATTATTCTGAGAAAGTACACCTCAATTAATTAAGTTACAACCAAAAAAGTTTATGAGACAACCAAATAAGGTCATGAGACCAAATAAGTTCATCAGAACACCACAACAAGGTTCATGTTCAAGACACACATGATCAGGTCTGAGAAGATATACCAGTTGTCACACCCTGAAATTTTTGAATTTCAGGATGTGATTAAAAATAAAAATAAAACAACAATTTTCTCATCATTTTAAAATTTTCCTAACATTTGTTTTCTTCACAGAGAATTTAGTGTAAGAGAAAATAAATATTGGTTGTTTTCCAAATTAATTGAGGTTCTTTTATTTGTGTTGCATTCATGCCGCAATGCATTATTCCATTGCTTGTTGTTCAACTCAAGTTTGAATTCTCCTGAATTTAAATTTGAGTTGAATAGGTTTGAATCTATTTCAAAAGAAAATGCAAAACCTTTCTCCCTCTCCCCATCTCTTTTCAGCCCAGCCGGCCCAATCCCCCTCCTCTCTTTTTTTTTTCCTTTCCTTCCCCCGCAGCCCAAACCGCAGCCCGTTTCCTGTCCCGGCCAAAACCCCGGCCCTAACTCCTTTTTCTAGCCCAGTTCGCGCCTCCCTTTTCTCTGCCGCCGATAGGTGGGCCCCACCTGTCGGGGCCGTCCCCGACCTCGAGCCGGGCTCGGACTCGAGCAGAGTCCGGCCGGCACACGCGCCGCCCGTGCCTCCCTTGGCGCGCACGCCAAGACTTGCGGCCGCCCCTATTTATAGCCCCGCACCAGCCCCTTGGACCCCCGTCTAGACCCTCTTCGAGCCGCAGCCGCTCCAGTTCGCGCAAACCCTAGCCGCCGCCATTGATGAGCTCGGAGCTCGGGTTCACGCTGCGCCGCCACTCCGCCGCTCCTCCTCGACAAGTTCACCGCCCCGTAGTTTCGCGTTGAGGTGGGGATTCTCTTCGACCCGTTCTCTCCCTCTCTCTCGCTCTTTTCCGCCCGGAACCGGTCACCGGAGTTCCGCCGCATCTGCTCGTCGCCACGCGCCTTGCTCCGCTCGCCTAGGTCCTGCGTAGGTGCCCTAGATGGCTTCGCCATATCGCGCGCGTGCTCCCCAACATAAGCTCGAGCCGAAACCCTGCCCGGATGGCCGTTTTGGCCTGCGTCGGCGACCCTGCCGCCACCTAGCTCGCCGCCGTAGCTCCCTCCGCCGCATTTTATCGCCGCCCCGATCACCCAGATGAGTTCGCCGCATTGCTCTCTCCCTCCCCGTCCAAATTCGAGCCGAATCGAGCCCCGAAGCATGGAAAACCATGAAGTCCGGCGACCCCCGCCGCCGCTCGCCGCCGCTAGCTCGCCGCTGGCGCAGTGCGCTGCCGCTCCTTTCGCCCCAATCCACCGCAGCCGTTTGATCCTCATCCAACGGCCCCGATTAGATCTGACCCAAGGTCAACAGATCCAATACCGGTCAACAGTGTCCTTTTTGCAAATAAGCCCCTTGTTTTTATCAAAATAAACCCGCCGTCCTACGTAGTTGAAAAGTATGTACAAAAGAGCCCTTTTATTTATGTTTTAGACCCTGATCTTTTAGGAAAATTTAACCCGCCGTCCAGGAAGTGTAGTTTTGCTTTCTAACCCTCGCGAGTTAGGTTTAATTATGTTTAGGTCCCTGGTTTCTTTAGAGTTAGCCCCTGGAAGTTCAAAACTCTCACAAACAAGTCCCTGTTGCACTGTTTTAGCTATATCTTTCACGTTTCAACTCCGTTTTCAGCGATTATTGCGCTCACGTGATCCTTGTGACATGTGCAATAGCTTTATAACCTTTTTATCCTCTGTGAGCACACTTTGTTGTGTCTTACAAATCTTTTTTGTTAGTCCTTAACCTTTTAGTTAATCGCGACTAGATCCTGGAAGCACTGTTTAGTCCATAGAATCGCCATTTTAGTTCCGTTTTCCGCGTTTCTTGCTCCCTTGTAACCATAGCAGCGAGCCCTATCCTTTAGTATGTTCTTTTAAAGCCTTTCTTTTGTTATGATATATTGTTCTTAGATGTATCTTCTTGTTTGCTTTGTATGTTTGCCCGATGATTGTTCCGAGTAGAAGGATCATTGTTCGAAGATCGAAGATCAAGAGTTGCAAGCGAGTAAAAGCTGAAGAGCAGTAAGAGTAGCTTTTCGTTGGTGAAAGGCAAGTGACCCTAACCATACTTCTGTCTATGATTTATTTATAAGATTATATGTTTAATTGGAACATGGAGAACCACCCAAGAAAACCGTACAACCACAATACTATATGGCTCTGGTCTTGGCTGATTAATTAGAGACTCTAGCTTGTGACAATCTTACCGAAAGGGCAAGAGGGGATGCATCGACGGGGTATAACTCGGTCCTCTTGGGGCAATTGGTATTGTTTAATGGTCCTTTGGCAAGGTACCACCTCATTAGGACAGTGTTATGACCGCTTTGGCTTGAAACCTTAGCGGATTGTCATAGGTTAGGGAATCTTTGTAAAGGCCTCGTAGCGTCCCTATGCAATCACACCTCGGAAGTGTGGTATTGTGCCTGATCAGCACATATGCGTGGTTGGGTTCAAAGTTCTTCGGAACTTTTACGCGAATTGTGGTGAAAGTGTACAACCTCTGCAGAGTTAAAACTAACCGGTTAGCCGTGCTCACGGTCAAAAGCGGCTTGGACCCTCACATGATTAATAAACTTAAAGATGGATTTAAATCATTTTCTGGTTATTTCTTGTGGCCTTGCTGAGTACCAACCATAAGTGTACTCACCCTTGCTTATTGCTGCTCAGAAGGAGAAAAGTTGTGGTGAAGTCTTTTGAAGATGATGCTGAGTTCTAGGCGTACGCAACCCCCAGTCGATTGCCTGTGAAGTTTGAAGCCTTCATTTCCAAGATAAGCTGTATAACTCTGATAATCTTTTAATTGTTGTTTTTACGTGATACTGTTACTGATTATTCACTTATGATGTCTCTATATATATGAAACTTGATCCTGACATACATATAGCTATGCATTCGGTTTTGTCCTTAAAATCGGGTGTGGCAGAAGTGGTATCAGAGCTGTATCGACTGTAGGACGTAAGCCTAGATAGCAATGGCCGTGTTCTAAGGTTTCTTTTGATATCAAATCTATTCCTGCTTGTTCTTTGACCCCCTCTATTGAATATTCTCTCTCCTTAACTATTTTCTTTTCTCAATCAACCTTGACAATATTTTTCTCACCTATCTATCTTCTCATTTGCACTTTCTCATTTGCAAATGTAAAAAAAATCTTAAACTTTCTATTGACCTATTGTCCTCTTGATAAATTTTCTTTTTGATAACCAATTCTTGGTCAATTAACCTTTGTTGTTTCTCAACACCCTCAATCCTTCCGTTGATTCTTCTCTCTCCTGAACACTCCTTGATTTTCTTAAAAATTTATCTTTGTTGATATGTCTTTCTTTTCTTTATTTTATCTAGCTTTCTCCGTTGAGCCTCTCCTCTTCTTTCCAAATAAATATCGTTTTTTGGATTCATCCCTTGGCTTGGATTCCAAAGTATCTCTTTGGATTCAAAAAAAAAAGATTATCCGTGCCATGTATACTAATGCCTGTCCAAGTCATCTGAGATCCAAGTCATCTTAAGAATAGAGTTGCTAGTTCATCATAAGGACTCGAGTTGAATTGGAAATAATACCACCTGCTCACCTTCCTACTCATGTTGGATGGAAAAATTCAAAGCACTACCAAAGAATCAAGCTTGAGCCACATGGTGACACTATCACTACTACTGCAATCACGATGGTGAAGTCAACACTGGACAAGTTGAAGGAGACAAGTGTCATCAATGACGAAGATGGAAGATATAACCATGCTTAGGATGTCCCCTTCTAACACCATTAACAACGTGTAGCATCGCTCCTTGACTATATGTTGTTTGGTGGAATTCTGTGTTTACATGATGATGTTTGTCTTTATGACCTTGTCTGATTCGCTTCTTTGTAATGATTGTTGGTGTATTGTGGGTCTTCTACCTACAATGACATCAATTGTCTAGCTGGGTTCTTTTGTACCTCCCACCTCCTTGTTATCCTCCGTCATTCTACCCAATCTTTTAGAGGATGTCCAGAAAGGAGTTCATGGCAACACTCGTCTACAATGATCAACAAATGAAAGAAACTGAAGACAAGAATGCTCTCTTTTCCTTTTTGTTACCCCCATGTCTTTCTCCCCTCCACCTTGATTTCTTTAAGTTGCGACCACCAAGAGTTGAAGAGGATATCATGGATTTTGCCTTGTTAATTTGATCTTTCTTTTTCATTCTCTCTACTGACCTTATCCTTACCACGCAACTAGATGGTGAGTCCCAGCAAAAAGGAGAAAGAAGACCTCAACATCCCAGCACAAACTCAGGGAGTACAAGCAATGGTTCCAACCAGGGTCAATATCCAACAACATGTTACAGAGCAAGCCTCATTTCCTAGGAGCCACAATCCTATTAGCAGTGATAATCAAGTCCCAACCGGTCTGCCACCGTTTGATAAAGAGAAGCTGTTAGCTATGCAAGCTCGTGTCTTACAAGGAAGGTTGCAGTCTAAAACACCAACCTCAAGTGACATGGAGATGACCAAGGCAGAATTCCCCACTGGACCAGTGAAGAGGCAAGTAGCTGAAGCATGGAACAATGAAAAGCGTAAGAGAAACTATGAAGCACCAAAGCCACAGATAGAGAAACAACATGAGATTAGTAAGACTTCAGAAAAGTGCCAATGTTGTGAGCATTATGGCCGTCGGTGTCTACAAGAAGATAGCCTAATGACAGCAGAAGCAAGGCAACGTTATCATTCAGATATCAATAGAAAGTTATCTATGCACGTTCCAAACCTAGAAGGAATTACTCAAGCTGAAGATAGAAATTCGACTATAAACCTCGAGGATTGGACTATCACTTTCAAAGAATATCAGCCTAAAAGAAGCAAGCAGCCTAAGAAACAAATTAGTAAAACAAGCCAAGAGAAGATGGAGTTACCACAACCATTGGCAGATAACGGTACTCAACTTAGTTTCAATCAACCACAGCCAAAAGTTGTTCAACCTCCATGTGACCCCTCTGCCAAAAAGGATCCTGATGTACAAGCCATTCCACTAAGAGTTGTGGAGGAGCAGAAAAGTAGTCGGGATGGACGTATTAAAAGAGTAATGTGCTATAAATGTGGTGAAAAAGGCCACTATGCCAATAGATGCCCCACAAAATGAGAAAGTCGAAATGGGTATCCTAAAAGAGTGTGTTTTGGATGTGGTAAAGAAGGGCATTATGCCGATAGCTGTCCAACAAAGCATAAGAAAACAAGATCCCGTGATGCGAGATTATACTGTCTCAAGTGTGGAGAAGATGGACATCTTGCTAGCTGATGTGAAAAAGAAAATGACAATTAACTCCATGATAGAAGTATATAAAGATTTGAGAGATGATACAAGACACCCAAGCCAGAAAGAAGCAATCAAGCTCTTTTCAAATCACTTTATCAAGATACGAAGGATGGGCCAACGAAGCTGAGGAAAAAATGGATAGTTTTAAAAAAAATGTAATTAGACTGAGTATCCGTGAAGTGTTTTGTGTGAGTTACCAGGAATTAAGAAGTATACATTGTAAGAGGAAATGATCGAGAAGGAAGATAATATGTGTTGAATGCTACCCACCTAAACCTTTGTCTCTTGCTAGCCTTGTGAATCTCGGGACGAGATTCCTTTTAAGGGGGTAGTTCTGTCACACCCTGAAATTTTTGAATTTCAGGGTGTGATTAAAATTAAAAATAAAACAACAATTTTCTCATCATTTTAAAATTTTCCTAACATTTGTTTTCTTCACAGAGAATTTAGTGTAAGAGAAAATAAATATTGGTTATTTTCCAAATTAATTGAGGTTGTTTTATTTGTGTTGCATTCATGCCGCAATGCATTATTCCATTGCTAGTTGTTCAACTCAAGTTTGAATTCTCTTGAATTTAAATTTGAATTGAATAGGTTTGAATCTATTTCAAAAGAAAATGCAAAACCTTTCTCCCTCTCCCCATCTCTTTTCAGCCCAGCCGGCCCAATCCCCCTCCTCTCTTTTTTTTTCCTTTCCTTCCCCCGCAGCCCAAACCGCAGCCCGTTTCCTGTCCCGGCCAAAACCCCGGCCCAAACTCCTTTTTCCAGCCCAGTTCGCGCCTCCCTTTTCTCTGCCGCCGACAGGTGGGCCCCACCTGTCGGGGCCGTCCCCGACCTCGAGCCGGGCTCGGTCTCGAGCAGAATCCGACCGGCACACGCGCCGCCCGTGCCTCCCTTGGCGCGCACGCCAAGCCTCACGGCCGCCCCTATTTATAGCCCCGCACCGCCCCCTTGGACCCCCCCTCTAGACCCTCTTCGAGCCGTAGCCGCCCCAGTTCGCGCAAACCCTAGCCGCCGCCATTGATGAGCTCGGAGCTCGGTTTCACGCTGCGCCGCCACTCTGCCGCTCCTCCTCGACAAGTTCACCGCCCCGTAGTTTCGCGTTGAGGTAGGGATTCTCTTCGACCCGTTCTCTCCCTCTCTCGCTCTTTTCCGCCCGGAACCGCTCACCGGAGTTCCGCCGCATCTGCTCGTCGCCGCGCGCCTTGTTCCGCTCGCCTAGGTCCTACGTAGGTGCCCTAGATGGCTTCGCCGTATCCAGGAAGTGTAGTTTTGCTTTCTAACCCTCGCGAGTTAGGTTTAATTATGTTTAAGTCCCTGGTTTCTTTAGAGTTAGCCCCTGGAAGTTCAAAACTCTCACAAACAAGTCCCTGGTGCACTGTTTTAGCCATATCTTTCACGTTTCAACTCCGTTTTCTGCGATTATTGTGCTCACGTGATCCTTGTGACATATGCAATAGCTTTATAACCTTTTTATCCTCTGTGAGCACACTTTGTTGTGTCTTACAAATCCTTTCTGTTAGTCCTTAACCTTTTAGTTAATCGCGACTAGATCCCGGAAGCACTGTTTAGTCCATAGAATCGCCATTTTAGTTCCGTTTTCCGCGTTTCTTGCGCCTTTGTAACCATAGCAGCGAGCCCTATCCTTTGGTACGTTCTTTTAAAGCCTTTCTTTTGTTATGATGTATTGTTCTTAGATGTATCTTCTTGTTTGCTTTGCATGTTTGCCCGATGATTGTTCCGAGTAGAAGGATCATTGTTCGAAGATCGAAGATCAAGAGTTGCAAGCGAGTAAAAGCTGAAGAGCAGTAAGAGTAGCTTTTTGTTGGTGAAAGGCAAGTGACCCTAACCATACTTCTGTCTATGATTTATTTATAAGATTATATGTTTAATTGGAACATGGAGAACCACCCAAGAAAACCGTACAACCACAATACTATATGGCTCTGGTCTTGGCTGATTAATTAGAGACTCTAGCTTGTGACAATCTTACCGAAAGGGCAAGAGGGGATGCATCGACGGGGTATAATTCGGTCCTCTTGGGGCAATTGGTATTGTTTAATGGTCCTTTGGCAAGGTACCACCTCATTAGGACAGTGTTATGACCGCTTTGGCTTGAAACCTTAGCGGATTGTCATAGGTTAGGGAATCTTTGTAAAGGCCTCGTAGCGTCCCTATGCAATCACACCTCGAAAGTGTGGTATTGTGCCTGATCAGCACATATGCGTGGTTGGGTTCAAAGTTCTTCGGAACTTTTACGCGAATTGTGGTGAAAGTGTACAACCTCTGCAGAGTTAAAACTAACCGGTTAGCTGTGCTCACGGTCAAGAGCGGCTTGGACCCTCACATGATTAATAAACTTAAAGATGGATTTAAATCATTTTCTAGTTATTTCTTGTGGCCTTGCTGAGTACCAACCATAAGTGTACTCACCCTTGCTTACTGCTGGTCAGAAGGAGAAAAGTTGTGGTGAAGTCTTTTGAAGATGATGCTGAGTTCTAGGCGTACGCAACCCCCAGTCGATTGCCTGTGAAGTTTGAAGCCTTTGTTTCCAGGATAAGCTGTATAACTCTGATAATCTTTTAATTGTTGTTTTTACGTGATTCTGTTACTGATTATTCACTTATGATGTCTCTGTATGTATGAAACTTGATCATGGCATACATATAGCTATGCATTCGGTTTTGTCCTTAAAATCGAGTGTGACACCAGTGGTGTTAACGTGCAAGATTTTCTTAACGATGCGATGTCTCTCCTCATGTTGCCTCTTGAGCTCATCATAATGTCTTGCTGTTCTCTCTAGCACTTCCTCTGTTGCTTTAGTCTTCTTCTTTAATTCTTCCAGTTGTTCATGGAGAACAATTTAACCTTGTTTTTCAGCATCAAGTTCTCGACGTAGTGCCTCTTCACGAGCTGATAGAGACTTCGAGGAAGGAGTGGGTATACTAGCATTCTTCAAGAACGTGTTATTGGAGCTGTTCTGCAATGGGACCTTGGAAACAACATCAGTACTAGGCAATGGTGGCTGCCCATCAGCAACAACTTCTGCCCACATAATTTCCATTGACAGCTAGAAAATGCAAAAATGAACTATTAGAGAAACTGAGAACAAATGTAGATTGGAAAACTGATAGTAAATAGTGTTAATGTAATACAACTTCGAAAGATAGGGGCGGCCATGAATGTTCAAACTATATGATGCGGCATGTACAAAGAGTGATGGATAAAGGACAAAAGAATTGATTAATGGTTTAAGAATCATGTAAGTCTTCCTGGTACTGACTTGTTGAGCATGGTAACCAAAAGAAACTAAAAGTACAAACTTCAATCAAATTGGCTAAATCTTGGAAGAGCAATGCAAATAAGCATGTACAGGGACTTACAACTGCTTCTCTAGCTGCATCACTCATACCCTTCTAGTGACTGGTATGGTAGATCTTGAAGGCTTCCACGACATCGATTTCTTCATAGCTTCATCACTTGCTCCTGGGGTTCCTCCTCATTGACTTTAGTGGCATTTATAGAGTTGTCCTTGTTCTGGTCAGACAAACAACAAAAACATGATAAGAAAGCAGGAGTAACTGATAATTGGACTTGCTTCGAGAGACATCCGAGGTGTCTATGTGTACTCATTTAGGGAAGTAGAAGAATGGAAATATTACATCGCAAGAGTGTTGACACTTACATATTAATGCAGCTGCGCAATGTAGCAGCGAGATCTTGTTGCTTGAGCCACTTGAATCTAGCACGATTTCACTTGTTCTAGTCTGAAACTCCCTGCAAGAGACGTAAGTTTTGGTCTCCCTCATAAGTACATGAAAGCACACTAAGAGAAAATACCTTCTTCTGTGCAGATGACACATGTCAACAAGTTCGGACCACTATGTATCATTTATATAGGGGACATGAGAGGTTGTGGTGATCTTATTAGCAAGGACACCAACTAAGTGTCCATGCCTCAACCTATACCGGTTTTGCCGTATGGTTGTCTTGAATTCACTGGCACAAGCATCTATCATTGACTTGTGCCTTGTGTCGACTGCTAACCTCCCCTGGTGCTCAGAAATGAAATTTAAATTACAGAAGTGGCGTATAAAAAGAGTTGAATGTGAAACAATTAGAACATAGGCACTCAAAGATAGCCCTCCCATGAAGCCATCAAAATGGTCAGTCTGTTCCTTGTATTGTTTCCAATGGGTCAAGATAGGAGGAACTTGAGACCTAACAATAACACCAGCCTCTGATGCAAACTTGGCAGCTTGCACCGGTTCGTGCGGCCTTAGGTTCCCCTCAGCAACAGAGATGGGCATCCTTCTCCCCATAGCTTTGGTCATCTGGTCAAGCAAAACTCCCCTAGTTGTTGGCCTCGCCTTTCTCCGACCACCTCTTTGTGGAGGTACTGTAGTGACTTCATTCAAATTCCAATTATTCATCAAATTTAAAACCATAAGCGCTAAAAGACTTGAGGGAAACATAACAACCTATTGATACTATTTTTTGGCACATGTCAATCTGTAGACCAAGCGACTGATGGAGAATGGGCCAGCACTAGATCATGAAAAAGAATGGAAGTTATTGGGCTTTTTGGGCCAAATTGTGTCGCAGCCGATGGAGTTAAGGAAAGAGCTGGCGGGGCTATGTCAACAAGTTATATATTAGATTTTGTGTTATTTAAGTTAGGCAAGTTTGTTTCATGATTCGCAAGTTGTAATCTCGTCGTATCGGCACATGGGTCTAGGTTTAGGCTATAAATAGCTGACCTCCGGCATCTGTAAACTTTGATCAACCACACCCAAACACAAAACTTTACATTCATCGCATCGACTTTTCAGTATGGCGGCTTTGCCCTAGTTGCAGTAGCTTTTCCTCTTTACGAGTTCTTCTTAGCAGGCACGTTCATCGTTAAGGAGCTTGCACCACTTTGTAGATGTTTTTTGCTCTCCAAACTATGAATCTTTCTATGTCAACTATCTTTCCTTCTTGTAGATGAGGTTTTAGGTATGGAATATCTTCCGGTGGTATTTCAACATACATGGCATTGCTCTGTAAAAGAAATGATTAGTGTTATAAAATGATATTAACATTACTGAAAGAAGTAGAATAGTGAACTAATAAAATTGAAACATACGTTTTTGTCTACGATGACCAAGTCTTGATGTTTGATTTGTCCATCCTTGTTATAGAATTCCCACACCCTTGATATGCATACACGTATGTTCCAATTCAGTCCATGAGGATTTAACTCTGTGAGCATATTAGTCGCCATCTGCAAGAAAAATGTTAGATAATGTTTCTGGTTACATTGCATCTTAATGAATTGAGTTAATTCTAAAAATAGCCTAATTTGATTGGTGCTTAACTGTTGCAAGGACGCTTTCGCTTGTTGAGTTGTTGCTGACTAATGCTATCAGTAAGGAGTAGATCGGAATTTCACAGACTCATTGATCCGTCCTCTGAAAAGTAAGGATTAATGAAAGTGATCGGGTGCTCTAGCCTAAGAGGGGGAGGGGGTGAATTAGGCACTCTAAAAACTTAGACCTATGGCTCCAACTAGTTTGCACAAAACTTAAACTAATTCAAACTATCTAGATGTGCAACTAGGTTGTTTCTAGTGTGAAACCCCTATCCCAAAAGAGTTATGCACCCTATAGCCTTTCCTAACAAAAAACTATTCTATGAAAGTAAAGGCACAAAGGTTGCAAGTATTAAATGCGGAAGCTTAAAGAGCGGGATAGGAGATAACAAACTCTTGACGCGGGTGTTTATCCCGTGGTTCGGTTAGTCACAAAGGCACACCTACATCCACGTTGTTGTAGCACTCACTAAGAGTATTGCTACTCGGCCACCAAGCCTTTTCCGTGAACACAATCACGGTCACCTTGGCCCCGGGTTCCACTAAGGAGCTTCTCCACAAAGGATGGGGGTCTCCACGTCCCCCCGCACAAAGATGTCGTCGCCGCTCCACACCAAGTTGGAGGGTCGATGATGTTGCCGGTGAGCTTCGCAGCTCCAAGGAGGCCGGCGCACCAAGCTCTTGTTTTGGTTCACTAGAGAACCACAGCACAAAGGCTCAAGGCCTTGCAATCACACTCACTAAGAGCTAACCTTTACACAACACTCTCAAAGTGTGCTAAGGGCTAAGGATATGATATTGATGCTCTTGTATGGCTTGGAGATGTTCTTGGGTGTGTGTGGGATGTCCAGCAACTCCAGCAATCTTCAAATGGCCGGGGTGAGGCGTATATATAGGCCACCAAGTCTTGTAGCCGTTGTTCCAACGGTCAGCAGAAAATCTGTGTATCATCGGATGAACCGATGCCTCTGTCTGGGGTAGCGTCGGTTCATCCGGTCACTATAATACCCGAAGTAGCCGTTGAACTCCTGACAGCTGACACAGTGACCACCGGTTGAACCGATGCTTTCCCGTCGGTTAAACTGGTCACTCACAGCATTCCCCTCTTCTGCTGACGTCATTACACCGATGGTAAGCACCGATGCTTCACCGGTTCAACCGGTGCTGAAGACTTGGCTCTTGCGTGACTTGCATCGTCTCTGGAACACAATACGCCCAATGCACCGATACCCCTTTTTGAACCATCGGTTCATCCGGTGCTTATAAGCTGACTTGGCTTCGATTTCCTTCTGCACCAAAATACCATGGCGTCAGTTCTTCCGACAACCATCGGATGCACCGATGCTCATGCGTCGGTTCTTCCGGTGCTACTGACCGAAGAGCTTTCAGGGCGCTGCCTTGAGACCCGCGAGGGGCGGCACCCCCTCGACCCCCGTCCACTAACCGGGTAGCGGAACCCTCGTAGGGGCGGCCCTTCGGGCCTTGCTACGCCTATCTTCTCTTTCTCTTTGTCATCACTTGAACCTAAAAGCCTGAGAATGGTCATCTTAACAATCATATTAGTCCAAGTGTTGTGTTGTCATTCGATCACCAAAATCACTCGAAATGACATAAATGGTGCCATGTTCGTTTCAATTAAGGAATCACAAGTTATTGTGCATTTCTTCCTATAAGTCTCTTTGGGACTGGAACTTAATTTGCATTATTTACATTTTAGATGAATGTATGGTCCAGGTGGGCTCCTTCATGTTGCTCTCTAGGAACAATTGTTCATCTAGTGTTTCCAGAACTTGAATATATGTAAGAGAAATAGGAAGAAACAAAGACACAGGTACATACATGATGAGTTTGGGCATGGAAGGGCAACAACAGTGGATCAAGATGGCATTGAGCACGGATGGGTAGACGGCAAGGAGGTTGTCAAGTAGATTCGCAAAATGGTAATAGAACTTAGATATGTAAAATGAAAAGCAATTAAAACTTACCATTCAGATTCAGTTGAGCATGCTTTCCTGAGTTGGTAAGATGCTGAGTTTGCTTTGCTGGAACAAAATGACCCTTCATCTACTGGGTACCTATATATAGTATGAGATTGCTTTGTCAGAACAAAATGACCTTTCGTCTACTTGGTATTATTTATAGTATGTAAGTTTACATCACGGCTGTTAACGCCGTTTCGTCTTTCATCCGTTTGAATTCTCATCGGCTGGCTCGAGTTTTCACGAGCTATAAGTGTAGCGCATGGTGGAGTCTTGTTATTTATGATACATGGTAACATTCTGCGATGGCGGACTCGGCGAGGCATCGATGAGCAAGCATCGGGCGGTGGCGGGAGAGAAGGACCAGAGACAGCAATGCCTCGTTGGATCGGTGATCACGCGAGTCCCAAAACGAGGTGAGCGCTTGTGGCTTTCCCTGACCTGGCGACGACACATCTTTCCGATTCAGCATAGCAGGCAGGAACCCAAGGCCTGCAGCCCGGAAACAAATAGTGATAGGCGACTATATGGGCCTAGACGCTCCAGGCCCGCGCACGGCAGAGTACCTGCGGGTGAGGCCTCGGCCGCTGTAGATGTCGGGTGGAGGGATGCATTCTTAGGGGAGTTGAGCTTGGTGTGGATGCTTAGAAGCGGAGCTTGGCGTGACTGAAATTCTAACTGCAGATGCTACTGAATCATGTCATTTTATTTTTTTATGGCCTCTGTTTTTCTTTTCTCAATCGTCAATTTCTGGTTGCTTTGAGCTCTAGGTTGGCCAGGCGACCAGCAGGCACAGGCGGTCCGCGAGTAACAGCGCAAAGCTTGAGCGTGGGGGTGAGAGAGCAAGCAAACAATCGAGCCAATGACAGTAAGCCAGCAAGATCTAGAAATTCTCAACATTTTGTGAAAATTGTTGTTGCTATTTGTGAATGCTTGTGAGTTGTATCAGATGTACTATACATTAGTACGATTCTTATTCAAATAAATTTGTTAGATGTAATAGAATATTTCATGACATACAATATTTCGAGTTTGATTTCCACAAGTTCCATCTTCATTTTCTATTAGTATTTTAAGGCCAGATTTGGATGTTACTCTTGAAATTGCTACATATAATTGACCATGTGTGAATACAGGTCTTTTAAGATATATATACCTACATTAGTTAATGTTTGTCCTTGACTTTTATTTATAGTCATGGCATAGCACACTTTTACTGGAAATTGTCTTCTATTTAATATAAATGGCCATTTACATCCTCTTGTTGTAAGATTTATACGTGGAATGTAAACTTTTCTCCAATTTGGAACCTGTTATTATAATAGCTTCAATAATATTATCAGCTAAATTTGTTACAATTAATCGTGTACCATTACAGAGTCAAATGCTTTTGATTTAAATTTCGTAGTAATATGATTGGCACGCTGATTTTAAGAACTAATCTATGTTGTGGAAAATTATTAGCAGCTAGAGTGTTTGGGTATTCAACAGGATAAAGAATATCTGCATCCTTGCATGTATCTAAACACTTTGAAATAGAATCAGCACTTTGATATTCTTTACCTTCTTGTGGCACAAGAGTTAGTATATGAGTATTAATATCATCTACTATCTCATTAGTTGGAGCTAAAATTGCTCAATCTTTTGAATATTCTGGATTGAAATAGTTTTCTTAAATTATGGATAAATACAATTTATTAAAGCTGAAATTTTTGGCCCATCAGTATAAATTAGTAATTCATGTGGTATTTCTATCCATGCAGGCTCACTATCTCCATCACGTTTATTTGTTGGTAGGAGTCCTTCACCTAATTGTAATAACAATTGATAAAATGATTGGAGGTCATTATAAGATGTACTACATTTATTGTTGGTATTTTTTAAACGCATGTTTTCTGTTAACTTCAATACATGTACAAATTTCCATAGATATGATTTTATTACTGATGGTGGTACTACGTATGCGACTTCCCGCACATTATGACTCCATGCAGGAAGTCTACTATGGAGGAGCTAAGAGTATGTACAAACCGTTCACACGTACATTTTCCTAATTATACTAACGCGATGAAATTAATATATCAGTCCTTTCTTTTCAAAAAGATAGATGTGTCGAATCGCAGATGAAGTTTACTCTACCGATCGGATTAACACCGTGTGCGAGCAGCTCGCCGGATTCATTTTGAGGGAGATCATAGATCCAAGAGGCGCCACGATGGTCACATCCACAGAGGATTCCCATCGACGTCCTGAAAAGCCCAACAGTGAAACCTTATAAACATGACTTGTACATTTGTAAATATTTCTAAATGTGATGTCCTGTTGTTTGTATATTTGTAAATATATTAGTGTAGCCAACTAGCTTAACTATATGCTTGCGTTTGACTTTTAGTTAGTTTCAAATATTCTATGAACTCGAACACGACCAATGGACCCATAGTACTGTAGACCTCTGGTACGCTTAGCACTTATAAAAGAATAACAGTAATAAATAAAAAAAACAAAACTGGATTTGGTTAAAATAGAGAAAACTCATTGGTACCGCCGTACCGGTTGGAAAGACCAACCGGTACCAAAGGGGCTGCCAGCTTGCGTCAGCGTGGCAGCCTCTGTGGTACCGGTTGGTCTTTCCAACCAGTACCAATGAGTTCCTAAGGCACCGGGTGAAAAACCCGGTGCCTTAGTGCGAGGCCAGTGGTCTCGGTTTGGGGGAACCGGTTGGAAAACCGGTTCCTAAGGCTCTTTCCATCCGGTTCCCATGGCCCATTTTCTAGTAGTGTCAATTATTTCTGTTCTTGTTTCATTTTCTATTACTGGTAGAACTGTCGTAAATCTCCTCCCAATACTACAACTTTTCCTCCAAATGGGATTTCTTTTGCTTGAGAGTTTATTTGAACTATAATATTATGTAGTGATCTATCTAATGCTTCAAAACATCATCTATTTGTCACCAATGCTCCATCCCATATTATAAGAGAGTCTCAATGATTAGTTCTGCAAGTTTACTTCCACCTTTAATGTCACATACTGAAGTTTCTTTTATATCTAATGGGATTTTAAATCGTGAATGCGTTGTTCTGCCATTTGGTAATAATAA
This sequence comes from Panicum virgatum, assembly GCF_016808335.1. Classification (NCBI taxonomy): domain Eukaryota; kingdom Viridiplantae; phylum Streptophyta; class Magnoliopsida; order Poales; family Poaceae; genus Panicum; species Panicum virgatum. The sequence continues at coordinate 63,367,012 of NC_053147.1, forward strand.
AGGTGCTACGCCATAAGATGCCACTAGTAATACAATCTTTCTACGTGCTCTTAGGTATGAAACAATTGCATTCCATAGATAAGTTTTTCCTGTGCCACCATATCCTGATATGAAATAGAATCCACCTATATTATCGAAAACATTTTCTATAATTATGTGAAAGGCATTTCTTTGTTCAGAATTTAGGAACGCATATAATGTGTTTGCTTGTTCCTCTAGTTTATCAATGTCATAGCTTAATTCTTCTTCAATTAAGCGATTCATAAAATAATTTTTATACTCTTTGCTTTTTCGAGGGAAGTTAAAGTTATGTAATTGTACTCCATTTCTAGGGAAAATGTATTCCAAATCATCTAGCAATAAATCCAGTAATTCAGTTTTTGGTAGAGTACGATTTATTGGGTGCAATTGTTTTTGTGCTGCGTATTTAAAATCATCTGCCATGTAGTGTCAATTATTTTCAAAAAATCTCTTTCATTTTGTATTCCACAATACAATACCATAGTTACAAGTAAATGTCTTAATTGTGATGATGATGCCCATGTTGCAGACTCTCTAAACGTCTAGTATCATTCCTCATCATTATTTAGTAATCCACGAGTCATGCATGCTTCTTTAAATGTGCTATATAAGATTCCATTATACGTTCTTAATTATATCTTTATAGTTTTTTGCACCTTTTACAACCGTTAATAACATTCATAAGTAGAATTGTTCTCCTTCAGCTCGATTCACATAATATAGACGGCCTATTTTTTCTCCATGTTTTCTATCATTCCATTGTCTACTTTTTTATCCCATGTTCATTTTGAAGGAAATTCACAATATGTTAATCCATGATCTGTTTCATATTTTTGGTTTGCTGTAAACCATTCTGTTAACATTGTTTTTCGAAGATCAGGATTTTCTATAAGTTTCTTCAACTTTGCATTACTTTTAAAGGGTATTATATTCATGAATGGCAAGTGAACCGGTAGTCATTCTACTGCAGGTGTGTGATGATGAATGTCATAACCGAATAGTCTCCAAAGTGCATCTTGTTCACATATATATCTACAATCAAGATATTCCTTTATTTCATCAATTGGGTTATTATTCTCATTCTGTTTTTTATTTCAAAAAATATTGTTGCTTGATCAGGTCCTTTGTTAACATATTTGCATAAGTATTTCAAGATTGTGCTCTTACTGCAATATTCAACATTTATGTGTGCTTGGTATTTTTTAGAAAAAAAATAAATTATGAGGTACAACACATCTGTTGTATAATTTGTGGTTATTTCTACATATGTATATTTTTGTATTATGCCTTTTCTATAGTGTGAAACCCTTTTCTTCAAATATCGTTTCTTCTTGGAAGTCTTTTGGATTGTATTTTGAGCATTTACCTTTTTTCATACATGGACAATTTGGATCTTTTTCGCCACAAGGACCATGCATCATGTGCTCTGCAATTAGTATGTATCATAATGGATCAATATTTGGGTCAGGTATCTCAGCTGAAATAAAATGATCTATCATTTCAATATTCATATCAGATCCATTAGTATTGGCTAGCCAGACTAATATATGTACATGTGGTAGGCCTCTTTTCTGAAATTCTATAGAATATAATATTGCATTTATAGGACCAAAAACTACACCAGAATGTATATCTTGTAGCAATTCTTGTAGTTTCATACGAAAAATGCATACCATTATATCTAGTCTATCATTAGGCTGTTGACATTCAGATAATACTTGAGTAATTTCTGGCCATTTAGGATTACATGTAAAGGTTATACTTTGGTGGACCATATACTCTGCAGATTGCAATACCATCACGATAGTTTTGAATCATATATCTTCTGCATCCTGTATGGCTAGATGGTAATAATGTTTTTTTTGCCAATTTGATCACCATGCAGGATTCCTTTTTCTACAGTATCTGCTATACCTCGTAGATATTCCACTCTTAGTTTGTCCTGATTTTTGGCTATATATTGTAGTCAACCTTCATCCTCACATGCACGAGCGTCAACAATTATTTGTTTTGATAATCGTCCACAACAAAGATATGGATTTGGTTGGTTTTTCCTATAGTGTATTTTGTATTTAAAATAATCATGCATTCTTACCCTATTTCTTTTTTGATTAGTTTTTTTATTGTCGTCATAATAGAAAATGCCTAATCGGTACCCTCTACCATAGGGAAATAGTAATGGATATTGCAAAGCCATAAATGAAGGATGTAAAATTGATATCTTATGTAAACCTTGATCTTTACTACATACTATGATATCTTGTTTATAATTTTCCAGTGATACATCACCGACTATTAACAGGGCTAATTCATCAATATTTGGCATTTCAAATTATACCGGATCATTTTTATCTGCACTAATTATACGCATACTAACATCAATGTCATTATGTTTCTTTAACAAATCCCGTGCAAAACAAAAAAATTTCACCAATGGATTATATTGGTTAAGCATGTCCATTAGACCTTTTACTATATCTAGATCAATATCTGATGTTTCACTTTCTTGATTTTGCAAAGCATGTATTCTGTTTGAAATTTCATTTTCAGTATCAAATATGTACAATTCAGTGAATCTAGGGTTATCATTAGGTTTAGGCGGTAGTGATCCTATACGATGATGTATTTGTCTGTTAATGCGAAAAACATAAGGTCCATCTACTTGATTTATAGATTTATCTATATTTGCCCACATAGATGCAAAAGCAAACAAGCTATTGTATTGTCTTATTTTCTGAAGAAAATGTTTAGATCGACTATCACCATTGTAATTAAGCAAATTTGCAAGAAACTCAGGAGGATTTTTAAATGGAGGAATGCGAATTTTTCCTTCTTTACAGCATAGGTATAAGTAATAGTTCCATGATTAGGTTTAGTTCTTTCATTATACTTGAATACTGCTCCACAATATTGACATTCATGATTAGCTACTCCATAGTATGATCTCTCATGGTATGATTCTTTCAGGTGTTGTATATGTTCTGGAGAGAAATATAAGTTATCAGTTGGGATTGATAAGTATGCTGTTTTTTTGTATGTTTAGATTATGTCTCTTCATCCGTTTAATTGTACTTTCTTCTATTGTAAAGTTTTGATTAACATCAACTATTTTATGATTTTTAGTTCTTGCCATATTTTTTGCTAATAAGAGATGAAAAATCATTAGTATGTTTAAGGGTAGTAGCTAGATTGATAAAGAACACATAACAAAAAATGAATGGTCAGATAGGAAATACTCAAGCATCATACACAGAAGTTAGATTATTGATGTATAATCAAATTGATTGTACTGTTTGGAAACAGAAGTTAGTCCAAAACCTTAACTGTTTTGTATTTTCTTTTGTTTATTTTGGATTTGAGGTAGCAGACCAGGACTCGTTGACCACTCTTTTGTAAGGTAAGGAAACACAAGTTGTGTTGGTGTGTATGGTTTTGGCCCATCTAGAGGCCCATGTAAAGGCTACTATATTACCCACCCTCTAGGATTTAGAGGAATACAAGGAAATTAATCCCCAAACATAGTATCTAGTCTTCTCTTCCATCTCCCTCCCTCCCTCTAGCCGCCACCGTCGGCCCCACTCGACGCCGGCGCCACCGCCCCTCTCCTCCTTCCCTCCCGTCTCCTCTTCAGCCGGTCGCCCTTCCTCCTCTGCGCCGCGGGCCTGGCCTGCTGCTCCCTGGCCGCCCGCCGCCGCCCTCGCCGCCGTCGCGCCGCTCGACGACCCGCCCCACCCACCACCGGCCCTCGACGCGCGGGATCCGGCCGCCATGGGCGCGGATCCGCCAACCCCGGGCACGGGGGGCGCGGGCACGGCGAGCGCCGCCGCCTCCGCCGACCCATCCGTCCTGGGCACGGACGGCGAGGGCGCGGGGGGCGCCGTCACCGTGGCCGCCGCCGCCATGGGTGCTCGCGCGGCCGCGGGGGATGCCGCCGCCGCCGCAGGCATGGGCGCGGAGGGCGCAGCCACCAACGCCGCCACCGCCGCTTCCATGGCGCGGGCTGGGTATGCACCCATGGACGCGCCGTTCGCCGCTGCCGCTTTCCGCGGGACGCCGTCCCACATCGCCGGAGCTGCTCCGGCCTACGCTGCTCTCGCCGCGGCCCGTCTTCACCGCCAAGTCTGAGGCTGCGGCGGCACAGAAGCGGGTCCGCGCGGCTGCCATCGCCTGGGAGCGCGAGCGCTCCGCGGCTGACGCTCTTGCTCGCCGGGTCGCCGAGGCGGAGCACTACGTTCTCCTCTCCTCCGGCCAGTAGCTCGTCGTCCCCTTCGCTGAGCACGCCGCCTCTTCCTCTCACCAGGCTCCGCCCTTGGGATCTCGACCCCGGCTCAACCCGTACGACCCCATGGTCGCCCAGCTCCACCTCCAGGCCGTCGGCGTCCAGAACATCAAGGCCCTGGTCTCCGTCCTCCTCGACCCTACGTCCTCCTCCTATGGGCACTAGCGGGACCAGATTCTCCTCGCCCTCCGCCGCTACGCCCTCGACGACCACGTCCTCCTCGACACACCGGTCGAGGCGCGGGACGTGGTGTGGCTGCACCTCGACAGCCTCGCCCTGTCCTGGATCTTTAGGACCATCTCCCTAGATCTGTAGGACATCGTCTGGACTCACGGCGGCACCGCGCAATAGGCCTAGCTGGCGCTCGAGAGGCAGTTCTTCGGCAATACCGAGTTCCGCGCTCTCTAGCTCGACGCCACCTTCCGCACCTTCAAATAGGGGGACCTCTCAGTTGGTGAGTTCTGCAGGAGGATGAAGGGCATGGTCGATGCTCTTCACGACCTCGGGAGCCCGGTGCCTGACCGGGTCTTGGTGCTCAATGTCCTGCGGGGTCTTAGCTCCACCTACGGCCACATGCGGACATGGATCACCCACCAGAGGCCCTTCCCCTCCTTCCTGAATGTCCGGAACGACCTTGTTCTCGAGGAGATCACCAGGGGGCCTGCGACCGGCTCGTCCTCATCCTCCTCCATCGTGCTCGTGGCTGCTCCACCGGCTTCCTCTGCCTCGCCGGCCACCTCCCTCCTTGGTGCTCCTCCCACCGGGCAGACCGTGGGTCGGGGGGGCGTGCTGGACGTCGTCGGGGGGGGGGGGAGGGGGGACGTGGTGGTGGTGGTACAAGTGGCCCTGCTTCTGGTACTGGTGGTGGCTCGGGTAGGGGCCCAGCTGCCGCTCCTGCCCCTACCTCTGGAGGTACGCCCTGGCCATCCTTCAGCAACCCATGGTCAGGGCGCATCTCGATGTGGCCGTTCTAGGGTCAGGGCGGGGGCTCTCGCCCACAACAACCGGCGGCCATGTTCACCGGTGCTGCTCCCCAGTTCGCACCATCCTGGACTCCACCCGCTCAGCTCAGCCAGCCAGCCACCTGGCCTGGGGGGTGGGACCAGGCTGCGCTGGGGCAGTCCTTCAGCACTATGGGGCTAACACCGTCGGTCAGCACCGAGTGGATCACCGACTCGGGTGCCTCCTTCCACATCACCCCAGATGCCGGTATCCTCTTTTCTGTCCGACCCCCACATCCCTCTTGTCCTTCTTCCATTATGGTTGGCGATGGGTCCTGTCTTCCTGTCACCGCCGTGGGTTCTGCTCCTAGTTCTTTCCGCCTTCTTAATGTTCTTGTTGCTCCTCAGATGATTCATAGTTTTCTTTCCATTCGTCAGTTTACTGCTGACAATTCCTGTTCCATCGAATTTGACTCCTCTGGTCTTACTATGAAGGATTCGGCTTCTCGGCGTCCGCTCCTCCGATGTGACAGCTCGGGGCCCCTTTACACCCTTCGTCTTCCTGCTTCCGCTGCTTCGCGTTCGACTTCCTCTTCGTCTGCTGCCTTTGCCACGACACCGTCTTCCACCACCTGGCATCGCCGGCTTGGTCACCCCGGCCGCGACGTTTTGGCTCGGCTTAGTCGTAGTACTGATGTTTCTTGTACTAGGGCTCCTGCTGAGCACCTTTGTCATGCGTGCCAGCTTGGTCGTCAATTTAGACTTCCTTTTTCTTCTTCTTTTTTGCATGCGACACATGCTTTTGATCTTGTTCATTGTGACCTGTGGACTTCTCCTGTACTCAGTATTTCTGGTTATAAATACTATCTGGTGGTGGTTGATGATTTCTCTCATTACTCTTGGACTTTTCCTTTGCGTCCCAAGTCTTAGACCTTTCCCACCCTCTTGCCTGGGTGTCTACTCAGTTCGGCCTCACCATTAAGGCCGTCCAGTGTGACAACGGGCGTGAGTTCGACAACTCCACCTCCTGTTCTTTCTTCCTCTCTCGGGGTGTTCAGCTGTGCATGTCTCGTCCATATACCTCTCATCAGAATGACAAGACTGAGCGGATGATTCGCACGACAAACGACGTCATGCGCACCCTTCTGGTCCAGGCCTCTCTGCCTCCCCGCTTCTGGGCTGAGAGTTACCACACCGCCACCTACTTGCTCAACCGCCTTCCGTCCACAACTTCTCCTATTCCCACTCCTCACCATGCTCTTTTTGGTACTCCTCCCAGCTACGACCACCTCCGTGTCTTCGGGTGTGCATGTTATCCTAACATCTCCGCCACTGCTCCTCACAAGTTGGCACCCCACTTGACTCGTTGTGTGTTTCTTGCTTACTCTCCTGACCACAAGGGGTACCGATGCTTTCACCTCTCCTCTCGCCGGGTCCTTATCTCCCGACACGTTGTGTTTAATGAGTCGGATTTCCCCTACTCCACCTCCACTACACCTTCTCCTGACCCCGAGTTGGAGTCCCTGTTTTCGTTTGACCCGGTGATTCAGCCACCTTTGTATGTCTGTCCTTTTCCTGCAGGTCTTCCTGGTACACCGGCACCACCTCCGATGATACCTGCTGCGCCTCGCGAGGCCCCGGCATGTTCTATCGCGCCACGCGCGGCCCCGGTGCCTCCTCCTGCACCTACGCGCTACGCACAGCCGGTGCAGGTGTACCGACGTCGTTCGGTGCCGGCACCGGCGCCGCCTCCGGCTCCGGAGGCTCCACCAGGGCCGTCGCCGCCGCCACTCCACCGTCTCGCTCATGTGTCGAGCCGGAGGCGTACCACCCACCCCTCATCCATCGGGACCCTGGTCATATTCATCCCATGGTGACTCGGCTGATGGCTTCTCAGCCCGCAACTCTCTCCGCCATCGCGGGAGAGCCGCGAATCTCTCTAGTACCCTCCTCTATCCGTGACGCCCTGGTGGATCCTCACTGGCGTCGTGCGATGGAAGAGGAGTGCGTGGCTCTTCTTGCCAACCAGACATGGGACCTCATGCCGCGTCTCTCTGGTTGCAATGTGGTCACTGGCAAGTGGATCTGGATACATAAGCATCGGGCTAATGGCACACTGGATCACTACAAGGCTCGCTGGGTTCTCCGGGGTTTCACCCAGCGACCTGGTGTGGACTATGATGAGACCTTCAGTCCAGTGGTGAAGCCTGCTACAGTGCGCACGGTCCTCTCGCTAACTCTCTCCCGCTCTTGGCCTGTGCACCAGCTGGATGTGAAGAATGTGTTTCTTCATGGCACTCTTTCAGAGACAGTCTACTGTTCTCAGCCAGCGGGATTTGTGGACTCCAGTCATCCGGACATGGTCTGCCGGCTCAACAAGTCTCTCTATGGTCTGAAGCAGGCTCCTCGGGCTTGGTATTCTCGGTTCGCCATGTTCTTGCTGACATTGGGGTTCACCGAGGCCAAGTCTGACACTTCTCTATTCATCTACCGCTGTGGGGTTGAGACTGCCTACCTGCTGCTCTATGTCGATGACATTGTGCTCACAGCCTCCAGTCAGTAGTTGCTTCAGCGCATCATCTCCTCTCTGCAGCAGGAGTTTGCTATGAAGAATCTTGGTCAGCTCCATCACTTCTTGGGTGTTACTGTTGAGCCTCGCCCATCTGGCCTTCTTCTTCACCAGCGGCAGTATGTACTTGATATTCTAGAGCGGGCTGTGATGATTGATTGCAAGCCATGCTTCACTCCTGTCGACACTCAGGCGAAGCTATCTGCTGCTCTGGGTGATCTCGTGGCTGATCCTACTACCTATCAGAGTCTTGCTGGAGCCTTGCAGTACCTCACTTTCACCAGGCCGGATCTCACATATGTCGTTCAGCAGATCTGTCTTCATATGCATGATCCCCGGGAGTTACATCTTGCTGCGCTGAAGCGTCTCCTCCGCTATATCCGTGGCACTATTGACCTCGGCCTGGTTCTTCACTGCTCCCCCTCTGCTGAGCTGGTTGTCTACACCGATGCTGATTGGGCTGGCTGGCCGAACACTCGCCGCTCCACTTTCGGCTATGCCGTCTTTCTGGGCGGCAACCTTGTCTCCTGGTCGTCCAAGCGGCAGCCGGTTGTCTCCCGCTCCAGTGCCGAGGCGGAGTACCGTACTGTCACTAACGGCGTGGCGGAGGCATCCTGGCTCGACAGCTCTTGGCGGAGCTCCATAGCCCACTCGCCAAGAGCACGCTCGTCTACTGCGCCAACGTCAGTGCCGTGTACCTCTCCACCAACACTGTTCAGCATCAGCGGATGAAGCATGTGGAGATCGACTTGCACTTCGTTCGTGACCTGGTCGCTATCGGCGATGTTCGGGTCCTCCATGTCCCGACCACCTTCTAGTTTGCCGACATCTTCGCCAAGGGTCTCCCCTCCTCGACTTTCTCGGAGTTTCGCTCCAGCCTCAACGTAGCAGGTGGCTAGTTTTGGCTGCGCGGGGGGGGGGGGGGGGGGTTGCCCCTGTGTGTGCATTCTTTGTTCTCCAGTCTTGAACTCCGTTGCGCCGGTAGTTCAGACTGCGGGGGAGTGTTGGTGTGTATGGTTTTGGCCCATCTAGAGGCCCATGTAAAGGCTACTATATTACCCACCCTCTAGGGTTTGGAGGAATACAAGGAAATTAATCCCCAAACAAGTTGTTCGGCAATGTAATCTTGATCCACAACCTATAAAGGCCCTGGTGCTGGAAGTCTTGAGCATGTATAGGTCTGAATACATTACGCTTCATGGCAGCTTCATACTGAATCAGTTTTGCACTTGCTTTGACTCTGGAAGATAATTCTTTTTTTTCCCTATAACAGCTGTGGGTCTTCTCGCATGTATGTGTGTGAAACTGGTATAAGAAGCAAGAACACGGATACACATATTGACAAGGAAGAAATAGGTACAGGAGGATTCAGATATGTGTAGAAGGAAAAATAATGGAAACCTACAATCAGAAAAGCACAGTTCACTTCCAAGTGTTTTTGTGACTTGTGAGGTGCTGAGGTTGCGTTGCTAGTTAGATGGAACAGATGTTGCTTTGCTAGTTGGTTGAAATCTAGGCGTCGCGGATCATGTTTGGTGCTGAGAAGCATCATGCCGCCCGAGCATGAAGAGAATCGGTGGTGACTTGCTTGTTAATTCTTGTTCGTCTAGCGAACTTTGAACTTTCCTCATCTTGTATATCCGGATGATAACAAGAAAAAGTCATATAACCTTTCATCGCCAAGTTCTAAAAGGGGGAAACATTCACATATGACAAGATTCCTTGAGAAAATTGCCTTGTAAGTGTAGCTTAATGACACCACAACCTATCCACAATAGCCTAACTAAAGACTGATCAGCTGGTTAGCTCAAATGAAAATGGCAACAACAGTACAGGTTAAACCAGATAGATGGAACCACCAGATATGGAACCACCAGGTTAAACCAGGTTCATCCAAACTATCATTTACATGTGAGTGCTGTTGCCAACAAAAACGAACTTTTCTCATGACGAAGAAAGAGATATAGAGCTCCGACAAGACAAAGTTGGCCCTTCTTTTTTTTACTTCACCTACTCATCAATTAGGGTTGACACCAACTTCTTGAGTGTTGCCCTCTGTTGCAACTTTATAACTCTCTCATGGCGCAGCTTCCCATATGTCCAAATACTCATGCCAAAGCTGGGAAATCCTTTGCACAATACTTGCAGAAGAATTTCTGTGGTCCACGCGAAGGCTGATTTTCTGAAATGCATAGTTGTCGTATAAGCAATTGAGTTGATACCAATACAAAAAATCTATAACATACGTGATTCTCACAGCAAACAGAGAAATAACTACAGCAAGCATATCACTTACGTTTGCATTGGCCCTTTTGCCCTCCATATGCTTGACGGTTGTCGAATGGTTTGCCACAGGTTAGGCAATAGACTTCCCTCTGTCTCCCCAAGTTACGTAGAAGCTCACGTTTGTCATCGCTTGTGTCAACAAGGGTCAACCCTTTGGAACGAAGGTGGACTTTTGGGGTCTTGTGTAGCGCTTGTTCACCAACCTCCTCGTCCACCTTGTTCATCCTCCTGTACTCATCAACAGCACGCTCACTTGGACCCAAAGTTATAGCAAGCCATGGATAATCATCTGTAGGATCCTTAAGGATCATTTGACCTGCCAAACAACAGCTTTGGTTACTTAGTGACTGAGCATTCATCATTGGGATTCTTGGGGACATCAGTTTCTTTGAAGAAATGCAGAGGCAGATAGCATTTGATTAGATAGTATTGAAAATAGAAGGACAGGAGGTCACTTGAGACAGAGCTATTGGACAGCATGATGCAATGTAGCACTAAGAAATTTAAAGATGAACCAAAACATTCTCTAACTACTGCTTCTTTGAAATCATTTATGCAAGCACTTGATTAGAATTGTTCAAGGAAGCCAGGTCACTGTCACCCGCCGCGCAAGCCTGCAGCATGCAGAGTCCATTGCATCTTTCTCGACGAGATCAAGGCAACGCGGCGCATACAGGACCAAGAGTCCAAGATTGGCCAACGCAAATGCTTCAAACCAAAAGCAGGCTTACATGGCAAAATCTTATCGAAGAAAGTTCATGGACAGCAAAAGATGGAGAAAAGACTACTGCCGTTGGCGTTCCGATCCGACAGGTACGGCGGCCGGCGGGTCAGGTAGGCCATGGCGGTCATTGTTCTGACTTCTGACGATCGAGCAGAGCAGGTGCTACTCCTCCTCCACTCGGCCGTCACTGTCCCGGCATGCGGCTGCCACCGCGCCGGCCCGCCGCGGATCTCGACGGCGCAGACGTTTCACCTCGCCGTGCCCCGACGTGCTGTGCGCGTGCTCGACGAGCTCGTGACGGACCGTGGCCGCGGCGGCGCACCGGATCACTCGGACCTGGGCCGTCCATCTCATCAGCAAGGCTGGCCTGTCCATCGGAGCATTGATGAAGCTGCTTCTCCTCGTCCAAGGCTCTGCGAAACGCGCGCAGCATCGATAGGCAGGCTTGGTCTGAAGTCAGACCGGCGAACCTCAGCTGATGAGCATTATTCTCCTCCAAGCGCGGGGTGCCCAGACCGGCGGCCAGCGCAAGGAGGCCGGCGATGTCGTATGGCAAGATGACTAACCCCTGCTGCTCGATCTCCATGTCGGCGGCGGCTGTGGGAGCAGGGCCGGCGTCTCCAGCAGGGTACGGGACCGGCGCTCGGAGGCCGGCGTTGTCGCCGAGCTGGCCGTGGAGACCGACGTCGTCGTCGTCGATCGGGCCGAACCCCGGATGCAGGATGCCGGCGTTGTCGTCGTCGATCAGGCAGAACGGCGCCAGCTCGTCAAAAATCCCCATGCCGTCAGTGTCACCCGCAGGGCACGGGACCGGCGGCTGGAGGCCGGCGCCATCGCCGTCGGTCGGGTTCAACGCCGGCTGGGCCAAAATCCTCAGACCGCCGACGTCTCCGTCTCCGGCAGCGTATGGCTGGGTGAAGCCGGCGCAGCTATTCAGCAACTCCATGTTCACCTCATCAACTGAAATGTCAGCCCCTGGCTTCATGAATTCAGCATCTCCATCCACCAGCCCATCATCAAATACATTCAGCAGCACCATCTTCTTGGGAACATCAGCAGCTAAATTCAAATTGTTTTCCTTCTCAGAGAAATCATAGAAACCCTCATAAGCTGCATTCTGGTCAGACTTGGGCCTCATGTTATTCAGGACATACGGTTGAGACAGCTGATCAAGAGCATTTGATCAGATAGTATAGCTAATAAAAAACTAGAGGTCACTTGATACAGAGCTATTGGATGAATCATGCAATACGGCACTAAGAAAATTGAAGATGAACCAGAACATTACCTAATTATTGCTTCTTTGAATCATTTGTGCAAGCACTGAGTTAGAACTGTTCAAGGCAAATACTTTCCTAAGTAACTAATTGCATCAATTTGTGAAATGGACATGGGCATTGGCAAATTTGAATTTAAGGACTAAGAAACACAATGAGGTATTAGTTGATAGATAAAGGAATCACAAAAAAGACCTGGCCACAGTTTCTGAAGCATTTGCAAGTGCATGGATGGGTTGAACATAGCAGGAACCAAGGGCATAGTTAGATGCCATAGCAAGATCAAGCAAACATGAACTAATTGCCTGCTGTTGAATTTAAGCATTTGCACAAAGCCAAAAACACAAAGAACAAATTTGATCAGAAAATTAGGGGATCGCGTTGACTTGCTCTAATAAATGCAGTGGCTTGAGAATTGGGCATCAGATAGGTACCTGCAGGCTTCGGAGTTCTTGGTTCGTCAATATCCATGAGAAGAGAGAGCCAAGAAAAAATGTGACACAATCAGGTTGTGCAGTGAAGCCTAGGCCTGACACTGAAACATCACAGGAAACAGATTAGTGGCATAACCAGAGCCAATGATTCCAAGAACACCAGCACATCACGTGAATTCCCACCCCAGAGACACCACTCATTCAAATTCTGCACGAAATCTCATAATTCTTTTTTATTAACATCAACATCTACCCAAAGCAAACCACCAATTGATGCAGAGTGACATGAAGAATCATTACAATGCAGTAGTCATTTCAGCGAGACAGCAACTGTGCAACTAAACATTACAACAACTTGAGAATTTGCAATGCAGAATTGCACATTGCTTATCTGAATTCAGTGTAAGTTAACAAGGATTCAGAAAGTAACAGCAAAAGCGAGACGCTGATTGCTAGACGAAGCAACCAGAAACCAACCACCAAGTAGCTCTAATCTTTGCGGTTCCGCTGCGAATTGGGCGTCGGATTGGTACCGGGAAGCCCTCGATTCTTTCGTCCGTGTTCCCCAAGAACAGAGAGACAGAGACAAACCGGCGAGACGCGCTCAGGTTCCGTCCGCAAAGGAGGCGAGGCTTGAACGCTGAAACCAGGTCGCAACAAGCGGATTAGCGCGGTCGAAGAGCCCTGAAATCCACGAGCACTAGCGTTGCATCACCAAAACTCCCAGCCCTGAGGCGCAACTCGATCGAACTCCGCCCGAAATCGGGGAAATTTCAGCGCCACCAGCAGCTCCGAAGACCCAAGAACCACGCCCCCGAGAGGAGCCGCGGAATCAAGATCGAAACCCCCAAGCATTGCGCGGAAGAAGAAGAACCCACCTCGAGTTCTCGTCCCCCGATCCAGCTCCGCGGCGGTTCCTTGGAGCCCGGCGACAGGTCCCCGCGCGCTCGCCCCTGCTTGCTCGCGTCGCGGCTGCTACTACTACTTCTTTGGCGGTGGGTGTGGGGCCGTGGCCGTGGCCGCGGGGAACGGGGGAAGGCCTAGTTATAGGCGGCGGCTGGCTAGGAATGTAGACCGCAATCATCACCAGGTTCACGCCGGCTGCTCACGCGTTGAGGCGGGGAGGGGAGGGAGGGAGGGGTGGCCGGGCTCGCTCTTGCCGCGTCGCTGCGGGGGTTTGCGAGGGGAGAGAGCCAGCGCCGAACGAGGTAGTAGTAGGCAGAGGAAGGTTTGTGCGGTCGCGATCGAGCCACGTGTCTTGATTGGATGGCTAGCATCGCTGCTGTCTGGAGTTGCCACTTTTTCTTTCTAAAATTCCTTTTCTTTTCTTTTAGCCACGTGGTAATAATTATTTTGTTGAAAAAATTATCACTAACTACGTACTCCTACATGCCTAAGAATATATCTGTACTGATATATGGTGCCATAAAAAAATGCAATCCTGCGTTTGAAAAAAAGTTCATACAAGAAGTGCAATTCTAGATATTGGGTTTCCACTAACTGCTTAATTAAGTCGTTAAATTTAGAATGCATGCCAAATCTAACGGTATGTGGCAAACAAATGAGGGTACGTGAGTATTTTCACATAGAATTGCATTCTTCATGGGACGGAGAGAGTATTAGAGTAAGTATGTCAGAAATAAAATAGAACACAAGTACCAAGTGTTTATTGAAGGAAAATATTCAAGTACCGTTTCAGATATGAGATATCCAATAGCACATAAAAAAAGTAGTAACCAAAGTTTTGAATCGTTGATTCCAAGTACCGTTCAGAAATAACAAAAAACACATGCCAATTTTATCTTGTGACTAATGAAAAAAACAAATATTAAAAGAGATAGTTGATGCTGCTCTTCTTTCTGTTGCAGGCGTGAACACAACAGATGCAATCGGTAACTTCCTGCATTGCTGCCAAGGCCGATTTGGTGTAATACTTTTTTTTAATCTTCTTCAGAGTCACCACGACATCGCTCATCGACATCCTTTTGGTCAGGTGAGTCACTTGAGCAGAGCAAACTCACCTCAAATACTGCTGAAAGAAACTCGTTCAGGTTGCAGGCAATGGTAGGAAGCATCTTGCATCAGCTGCTTGCCCAGACTCCAGAACAGAGGCAAGTTCGGTTCGCATTGCTTGATGCCTGATGCTCACCTCCCCAACGAAAATAGGATCTGTGGGGTCTCCTTCCAGTGAAGACTTGTAGGAGCGTGATTCCGTAACTGAGCAAATCGCTCTTGCACTAAACTCTTCATTTCAATGCCTCTCATTGGCATCCTCTTGTCAGCTGAATCACTTTCACTTGACAGATCAAACCGAGATTGAATCACTCCGTACCATCTCTTTCTGCCTCATTCTCCAGTTGTTCGTCACGTCGTGGCAAGTCGCCTGTAGGATCTCGTGGCATCATGTCAAAATCGTTGCGAGATTAACTGGGCCAAGCAGCACTGCAATCACGTACGTGCGCCGCAGCTGAACAAACAAGGATGACGAGGCCGGCCGGCGACGGGGAAGAAAGAGCCCTGGGGAGATGTCAGCCGGAGTTCCTCAATGCGGAGATGATCCGACAGGGAGGGCAACGCCGTCGAAGCAATCTCCGGTTGTTTCGCTCGCCATGGAGCAGTGGATCGTGGACAGCGCGCGAGCCCCCGACTGCGCCGCCGTGGCCGTCTTCGTCGACGACGCCGCCGACAGTGGGGCCCCCTTCCCCTCCAGCGGTGGCCAGTGGAGTCGTCGTCGCCGCAGGAGGCCGGCGCGCGCGACGGAAGAAGCCTCCTCGATCGGCGCATCACTAGCACGGCGCACAGTGATAACTGGGCTGCTTACTGGGCCTTGAAGCCCATACGACGCGGCAGCTCGCCTTCCCCCGGTCGATCCCGCCGCTCGTTTCCTATCCAACGGCTGCAACGACCTCCAGGGGCGGACGGTAAATGAAATGCCGTCCACCCCTGGTCGGGGGACGAGCCACCGTCCACCCCTCTCGCCGCGCGGTCACCGCCGTTCGCCGCCTCCGGTCGCCTGTCGGAGCACGGTGGGTCCGAGGACGCCGATCCTCAGCCGTGAGGACGCTTCCGGGGAGATGCCCAGGGAGCGGCTGCCTGCCGGGCGCCTGGGCGCCGCCCGCGCGTCGGTCCTCGGCACGGCGGCGAAGCGCGACGGCCACGCGCTCCGCAGACCCCGAAGCAGAAGCATCTGTTTCCTCGGATGCAGGCGTCGTCTCCTGCTCCGGCGGCTCGAGGCAGGGCGAATGGAGGACGTGCCAGTAGCGCTGTTGGGTGGGTGAGCGGAGCGCCCGTTGTCCGCGCCGCCGCACCGCTCCAGCCGTCCTCCAGGCACATCGTCGGATTGCAGGCGCGGTCGTCGCCTTCCATTGCTGTGAAGCTGTTTCCTGGTTTCTCATGATCAAACGTCTACTCATAACTCATCATAGGAAAACGAAGGACGTTCTACAACACACTGATGCACGATCCATGGCTCCGCAGCATGTTTCATCTCTCAACTAATTTCTACCACACCGCCGATGGCTGACGGCTGAGAACAGCGAGCTGATGCATCACCTCCTCGCCGGCCGTGCGGCAGCTTCAAGGGCTCGAGGACGGCCGGCCGGTGACGGGGCAGAAGAACTGTCCGCCTCGGTGTTTCAATTCCGAGAGGAGGGAGGCAACAACCTGGCCCGTCGTCGTCACGAACGGCGCGCAGCGCCGCCGGCCGGCCGCCTGGCCCTTGTCCTCCAGCAGAGCGAGCGGCCTCGTCGGATGCCGGCCCGCGCGCACGCCCTGCTTCAGCTCGGGACGCATCAGCTCGCCATCGTCCGCTCGGATCCCGCCGCTCGTGGCCCATCCGACGGCTCCCGTAACCCCAGGGGTGGACGGTAAATGAAACACCGTCCACCGCCTGTGGTCGGGGAACGAGCCAACCACCGCTCCCTCGCCGCGGTCACCGCCGCTGGCCGCTCCCGCCGCCGATCGCCGGCCACTGGATCGCGCCGCGGGTCAGAGGATGCGGTTGCTCCGGCGCGCGGATGGTTCGTGCGGGAGACGCGGCTGGAACGCCATTCCTCGCCGCGCGGCCCTCGCACGGACGGCGGCCCGCAGGCAGAAATGGCCCCTGCATGGCTGTATCGTATAGGCTCCTTATGCTCTCGCCGTCCGCCGCCGACGGCCGCCGCCACCGCTGCTGGCTCCGCAACAGCGGCGGGAGAAGCAGGAAAGGAGCAGCCGGCCGGCCCACTCGATCCGCCGCCTCTTGTGCTCCAGAAAGCCGAGTCGCTTGATTCCACAACGCCGTGAATTCGCCTCTTCCAGGGGGACTGGAGGGCGGTGCGATCTCGCCGCCGGCCGGTGCCAATGCCGGTGTTACATGTATCTGAAGCAAGGTCCGTATTCTGCAACGTAACCAAGCAGAACGTGGCTGAAAAAAATATACATATACCCAGATACAGGTTCAACTTGAGAGCTTGTAATTCAGATCCACAGGTTGAACAAAGTGTAGGTATAAATACCACAGCTGGTGGACTTGCTCACACGTACCGTTCATTACTGACTGATACAAACTCAAGAATTTGCATAGGGCAGTGCCAAATGACATTTGGATAATCCATCTATATGGATCAGGAAAGCATTGTTGGGACGCAAATGGCTGCTCTGACTAGGTTGTGATCTGCAGTGCAGATTAACCTGAATTCTTCTACTGGAAAACAATCAGTCTGAAGTTCCTACTTCGATGGCAAAACTTTTCAACTCGTGATTCACTAGTTTCGGCTAAAGGCATCATGGATGCTTCAGACTTCACTACTTCAGATCTGCATGGAAAGGGCAACAAATTTTTTTGCCAAAAATAATAGGATATTCAACTGAATACCAGGATTTGGCACTTGGGAAAGTTTGAAACTTTGCCGAATGCCAGGATTTGGCACTTGGGAAAGTTTGAAACTTTGCCGAATGCCGGCCGGCTGGCACTCGGCAAAGACCAAAACTTTGCCGAGTGTTAAACTCCTGGCACTCGGCAAAGTTGCTTTTTTTGGTATACCCCTTATGGCCACTTTTGCCGAGTGTTTTTCCCTATGCACTCGGCAAAGTGACCAAATTTTTTTATTCCATTTTTCTCTATTTTTCGATATAAATACAACAAAAATATATCTGAATATAGGGACATTACAGGCAGTTATTATAACAAATATATAATTGACAAATAAGACGATAACACCGATACAAATAACACAAGTCATCACATATATCACAAGTCCGATAAATAACACAAGTACATCACATAGAACGAGTCCGATACATAGAATAAGTCTGATACACAAAATGAGTCCAATACATAGAATATGTCCACGATTAATGTCACAAGTCCACTAGTACTACAAGGCACTCACTGCTCAGGTCCGTGGGGCCAAGTTTGCCACGGGGCCGCCGGCGAGTTCTGGTCCAGAGGAGGGTTGTTCGATGCGTTCCACGACTGATTCTGCAAATAGGAACACATAAATTGAGTAAGAATAACAAAGATATAATAATACATACTAACAAAGCATACTCACGGGAGTGCCAGAAGGTCCCGGAGGAAGATAAGGCTGAACTGGAAGGGCGAAGGGAGGAGGCGGCGGCGTATAGTTCATCGACGCGCTAAGTCCTTGCATCCAGGTGACCATGCTCTAATTGGCTTTTATTTAACCATTGTTAACATTTACCTTTTAGGGCCAGATATTCTACCGAGTTGTTTCAGCAAGGATAGATTTTCTGTAGGGCCTGACTTTAAGAAGTTGGGAAAAAAAGGTTTGGAGCTGCTCAGAGCAGGTCAGCCTAATTTCAACGAAAACTTCTGATTCATCATGCATATGCATTACCTTTAACTTTTGATTATAGGGTATTTTTGAGGTCCTAATACTGTCCTCTTTTGGTTCAGGTCGACTGCTGCCAAGCCTGTTATTATTTGCAGCTGCTCAGAGCAGGTCTACTTAATTCCACTGAAAACTTCTTGTACACATTTCCTTATCTTCTGATCAGAGGGTAGTTTTGAGGGCCGGTCTAACTGTCTTCTTTTGATTCAGGTTGAATGCTGTCAAGCCTGATACGCACGACAAGCCTGATATGTTCTATGCTTCGTTGGTAGTGATCCCATGAAGTTATTTCATTGCAGTAATTGTTGTTGGGGTTCCTTGATATGGGCTTTATGAAAAAAAAATATATGGAATGTCACTGCATCTGGTTTATTTTTCAGGTATAAGGTTGAAAAGAATTCGGGATCATGATGACATGCTGAAGGAGGAGCTGGAAGCTAAACGGATGAAGATGAAAGCTGTATTTGCTGGAGTAATAGAATCACGGAAGAAGAAGCTCTTAACGATGTTTCTCTCTAAAAAGCTCTTAACGATGAAGGAAGGTGCAGTGCGTGCAATGGGAGGTGGTGTTATTCGTGTAGTCGACTGCAACTTCGGCAGTGCATTATGTGAATAATTGTTCAAAGCGAAGCACAATGTGCATATAACTTTGCCTTTATATTGTAATCCAAATTCATTGCATAAGGAAAGGCCGACTTCCGACGGAGCGTAGCGAAGGCCTGTCGCTGGGAGGCTTGGGCCGAAGCGATATAGTGAAGGTTTGCTGGCTGGCGTCTGTGGCTTTTTCCTCTTCGCATTGGAGGAGTTTTTCACGTTAAATCCTCGTGTCTCTTGTGCTTTGATTTTCTGTTCTTTGTTGTTTGTTTGCCGTCGCATCTAGCACGCCTTTGTCCACTCTTTTTGGCAATCTGTCAATCTGGTTAGAAATGGAGGTGATCTGATCAGTCAAGTTTCAGAGACCCTGCTGCGTGGTAGTAGTGGAACTAGTCTATACTATAAAAGTTGAAACAATTAAAAACAATTCTCACCAAGATTAGGCCCACCGTACCCCTCACGGAGGCCCCACTTGTCAGGCTAAAAAGGTTTGACGAAAGGGAGGGGAGATTGATTTCATCAATGTTTTCCACCAGAATCCTATTACTTTTTACACCAGCAATTTTCTATACCCACCTCTTGTACCCATATATTACTTTCCTTTGGCACACACATACTTTTCTTTGCATATCCATTGACTTCTCACAAAGATTAGGTCCACCGTACCCCTCACAGAGGCTCCACTTGTCAGGCCAAAAGGTTTGACGAAAGGGAGGGGGAAATTGATTTCGTCAATATTTTCCACCAGAATCCTATTACTTTTTACACCAGCAATTTCCTATACCCACCTCTTGTACCCATATATTACTTTCCTTTAGCACACACATACTTTTCTTTGAATATTCATTGACCCATAATTCACGTCCTTTTCTCTTTTGGAAGGATAATAATTGACATCATTGTTTGTGGAAGGAAAATAAAGATGTGTATTAACATATTATTATTTTTAGTATACACATACTTTCCTTTGCACATATATTAACCGATAATTCACGTCATTTTATTTGGAAGGATAATAATTGACATTATTGTTTATGGAAAGAAAAGATAGACATGTATTATTTTTAGAAAAAAAAATAAATGGCATCGTTGTTTGATGGTTTTCGAATGATATTAATTGACATCATTGTTTTATGGAAAGAAAAGAAAGATGTGTATTATTTTTGGAAAGAAATCGCTTGATGGAAGAAGAAAAATTAAATACGTGCCTCCCTAGTGACACAAAAAAACCAGCAAAGTGACTTACAAATGTACATGGGCCGAAATCAACACAGAAATGCACAGTGCATCAACAATCGGCCCACAAACCATGAACGAAAACGAAATGCGACACAGACACGAATCCCTTGCGGAACGGAGAATCTGTGGCCAGTCAGAATTCGAGTGATGAAGTAGCAAACATTAGAGTGTATTTAGTTGGTGAAAAAATTTGGGTTTTGGTATTGTAGTATATATTGTAGTATACTTTGCAAATTTTTTTGAAAAGTAAACATGGCTAACAGTCTGAAAGGCTGTCTCCGGACTTCTCCGACACTGGCATGGAGCGCGTCGTCGGCTAGGATGCTGATCCCCGACGCCATGGCCGGAGAAGGTACTGCAAGCAGCCAGAGACGCTCATCGGCCTGCGCCCTAGCGGGAAGCACCCACTTCCCTCATAGAGCGCCACATGGGGCATCTCCAGTGTTTAGCACTTGTGCTAAGCTAAAAGGGACCCATCTAAAAAAAGTTAGATTGGCAAAAATTGCACCGATGTTTAACAATCCTATAGTACCATCAAACCAAATAATAAATTGATTTTTTTCTCTTTCCACAGGCCCAACAATGAGAGAAGCTAGGAGCTTGTACTGGCGGACAAGGTAGAGAGAAACATTTTTTTATTCTTAGCACCGGTTGCAAACTAGAGCTCTAGATGCTAGTGTTTCTTCTATAGCACCACCTACTCCAGTGTATGGCATCTCTTCTCTTTGTTTCTCTCTCCTGCGCACCCTCAAATACACAACATTGGACATGCGCGCACCTTGGCCTACGCTGCTACCGGCGCCCGGCGCATCGGGCACTAAATAATTTAGCATCACGAATAAATTAGTCTATAGACATACACAATATTGAATAAATAAGTCTACCTGAAGAACATGCACGCCTACATTATCAATAAAATATTAATACATGTGAAAAATATATACAGATGACGAACAAGTTCGTATAAATAAATAGAATTGAAAAAGAGAAAAATAAAATAAAAAATATTATTGTCGAAAATATAAAAGAAATTTAAAAAAAGAAAAAGAGATAGAAAAAATTAAAAGAGGAAACTAAAAAGAAAATTTAGAGTTTTTTATGGAAAGAAAATTTAGAGTTAGTGAAAAGAGAGAAAAAAAAGAAGAGAAAGTTACTGCCGAAAATAGAAAATAAAAGATGGAAAGAAATGAAAAGAAATAAAATAACAAAAGCAAGCTATGCGAGCCGCCTCTTCCTATATGATAGGCGGGTCGAAACTCTAACTGAGCTAAATCTCGATTGTCTCCACACATATATATATATATATATGACAGGGCTAATACCTACTCTGGGTATGGAACAGTTATTCCATACTCGAGCCCGTCCCGACACTCGACCTGCGCTCACCACCCGACGCGGCTGCGCTTCTTTCTTTTCAGTTTTTTCCCGACGCCTGGTCTGGTTTTTCCCTAGCGGTTTCCTCTCGTCCCGCGCCCACGCATCGCGAGCAGTTGAGGAGCTGCTTTTCCTTCCAGCTCGCCGCCGCCTCCGCGGATTATGGTGCCGACGCGGTCGAACCCGGCAGTAGCTGGCTCCTCGTCGATTTTGGTGATCACGCCTGGTTCTTGGACTGCGACCTTGTTTTTCCTCTGCCCGTCCCGACTCCGGAATCTGCGATCATGCACGGGTGCCCGCCACACTACGCCGCCGGCGGAACAACAACGACGCCCAGCCAGAGTAGCACCAGCACCATGGTGATGGCCTGCTGCTTCCTGCTAGATGAACTACCGATCGCCGCCATTGCTGTCATATCAATTAATAAGCAGCTATATTTTGTCGATGGATCGATCAGCAGGCTACGAGTGCCGTGTAGTGATGAGATGATGGCTGCTTCAATTTGATCGTTTTATTTGCAGCTAGCTCGATCTGCGATCAGTGTGCATAATTGGGGATTGAGCTCAATTGGAATCATCATTATAAATATCAAGTGTTTGTATCGTCTTACTTTCTACTAAATTCAATGCTGGGGATTGAGCACGGCGCTGGCTAGTACCTACTGCACTGATCAACCTGGAAACTCACTAGTCACTGCTGCACTAGCTACTGAATTCTTGGCAATTCTCTGTTTTTAGATTGGTCTTGCAAATAACAGGGTGGTGTCTACCTGCTGTGTAATGTAGTTAACTGCAATTTATCTGATGTACCATATATGTATAATCTCATCTCAAAGATTTCTTCCACGCAGTGCAAGATCTGCATGCAGACTTTCGTAACCCACTGGTATTGTTATCATCATCATGTACGTAATGACTGGTTACTCTATGTATTACAGGTCTGAACTGCTGTGGCAGCTGCTGCTGCTTTTGTTGTGTTTGCGCCATCTGAATATGTAATCCTTCGCTGTCCAGTGTCAACCTGTTGCGTTGCAGCGTCAATTGTGTGGATTTGTGATCCCCGTGCTTGCTCAATAATTTCACCTTGCTCTATGTTCTGGATTTGGGTATGCTGGTGTTGCGGAACCATGATATCGTTGGATTTTGATTTTAGAAGGATCAATGCCTGGATCTAATCTCATCAGATTAGCTGTAAAGCTATACATGTCACTATGATGATCCGTGACCAGAGAGAACTGACAAATCACCTGAAAGTTCATTTAAGCCAAATTTTGCAAGTCATCTTTGGTTTCTTCGCTCAACCTTGCTAGCTAGGGAAGGAAGGAAACATTTGAAAGGGCACGGGTGCCACAAAACACGACATTTCTTAAGGTAAGAATAGCCCACGAGAGAGCTTGATGGGGTCCAAACAAAAGGTTGGTAATTCTTTACAAGCTCAATAATACAGTAGTACAATCTGCCAACAGATAACGTTTTATGGCAAACAACTTACATGAAAATAATGTTCGCAATCACATCTCAAGCTCATAATCTGATTCCTTCTCAATGCAGTCAAAGACAGGCTAAAACAGAGGCTCCCTCGTAACCTTTTGTTCCCGTCAAGTGACCCAACCGCTATTATACAACTGAAGATTGATGGAGCCCAGCTGATGATTCGGTTAGCGTGTCTCTGCCCTTGCTTGTTATGCGTGTGTCCTGCTGTTCTCTGCAGCTCTCACTTGTTGGAACAATGGGTGCACCTACAAGAATACAAGTATCCAGTATAAGATGACACAGACTTGGCAACATTAATAAATTATGAAGAGGAAATACTATGCAGCATAAATCAATTAAATCTGTTGGGTCTTATAAATTTGCATGCAAAAGATCTGGCTCAGAAACCAAAATGCTCAGCCAAAAATACCATTCACCTATAGTAAGTAATTTGCAGCCTTGCAGCAGGGAAGGAATAGTATCATAGCACGGAAGTCGGAAGGAACAAAAAGAAATGAATTCACTCATATCTAAGCATGAGCAGAGATATCTACTGGAAAACGCAACATGAAAATTAATCAATCCAAACCAAGAACCCCTACTGCTCAACCACGATATACCTTATGGATGTGGATCCTTAAGTCTAAAGCACATACACTAGCCAGTATGTCTCTCCTCTCCCTTACCGCTGTCGCTGCTCCGATGCGCCTCTACAGAGTCGCACAGTTGGATGAGGCACCAAGGTGGCATCGTCAGCACAGCAGTGGAGAAAAACGAGGAACTAGGTGTCCAAGAGTGGTCCCCTGACGTGGGCGAGATCGAACACGGGTACGATAATGACGGCCACCGGCAAATTCAACACTAGATGCTCAGATTGGGAGATTATGCTCACAATTAATCAACAGATCAGCTCCTTCTATTTTCGGAGAGGGTCTCTGACTGCAAGCGACAAAGAAACATTAGGATTGGAAATCCATTTGTCACTCGTAGGATCAAAGAATTCCTCTCTGCAATTACCTTCGGTCGATGCTTCCTTCAATTCCAAAGTCTGGAACAATGGGTTCTGATGCAATTAACCTGGATCTAGATGTCCTGACGGCGGTGCCAGTAGGAGAAAATGGAGGCAGTGCTAATGACGCCACAATCGCCTCGCCGCCGCAGTCGAGGGCTCGAGGCGGAGTTGGGTGACTAGCTATAAAAAATATGCGCAAACAATTGAACCATCAGGGGCAGGATCTACCTGACGAGTGCCAGAGCCAGTGGCTGGGGCAGCAGGTGGAGTCCGCGTAGACGAGATCTGTGCGTTGCTTCCGCGGGTCCAGTGCAAGCAACCGGAGATGCAGTGTGGTGAGGAAGCTCGATGCACGCAGCACCGATTCCGGCGGAGCGGTGTCGCGAAACGGATCGCGAACTGGGAGGAGGGAGCTCTGTCGGAGGAGGGGAGCGCCATCGGGAGGGAGGGGCAACGGCGGGAGGAGGGAGCGTGCCGTCGGGAGGAACGGCGGCATCGGGAACGGGAGGAGGGAGCGCCGTCAGGATCTGCTCGCGACCTGGGGGCACCCTGTTGCATTGGACGAACGCCCGGGTGGAGGCGGCAACAGTGGATGGCCGGCTAGGGCCGGCGGGAGCAGGCGCGGCAGCTCGCCGGGCGGCACGGACGCCGACGGCGCAGCGAATCGCACTGGACGGCGATGCAGGGCGTGGCGGGCGTAGGGAAACGCCCGGCGGCGCTGTGCATCTATGAGCTGGGGAGGGGGGGAACCGCTCGCTCGGTCGTGGGTCGACGACGGCGCGAGCGTTCGGGTCGGGTGCGGGGGTCGAGCGCGGTGGGCGGGCTCGGGTACTCAATAGTTTATTCAGTACCCAGGTATCTAATAGACCTACTATATATATATATATATATATATATATATATATATATATATATATATATATATATATATATAAAGAACTACCTATATAATATATAGCCATCCCAGTCTTCCGGGAGCATGACTACCCCCAACCCGCACCGAGATTGACTGCAACTGCACTTGATCGTGCCCGTCTATTTTCTCATGAACTGTCCAGATCAATCTGTACAGTAGCGAACAGTGATAAGTAATACCTGGCCGAACGTTGTTACTACAGTGTCCCAAAGTGATGAACGGCAATTTGCCTCTGTCCTAGCAACGGCTTAAGTTGCACTATGTTGACACCCAAATTTGGCACCTGCTGAGGTCGACCGGTCTGACCGGTCTGGTCTGAACAGTCCGAGTAGAATTAGAGTTTTTGTAAAGAGTCCTCATGTAATCCTACTCGTGAAGGGGTACGTCTTCCCCGGCCTATAAATATAAAGGCTAAGGCCGATTGAGGTTATACCCAATCGAATCAATACAAAAAATCGCATTACTTTTATCTCTCAAACCCTAGCCTTTTCTAACCCTAGATTGCTTTCTTCCAACCCTAGATTGTCTGAATATAGGGACATTACAGGCAGTTATTATAACAAATATATAATTGACAAATAGGACGATAACACCGATACAAATAACACAAGTCATCACATATATCACAAGTCCGATAAATAACACAAGTACATCACATAGAACGAGTCCGATACATAGAATAAGTCTGATACACAAAATGAGTCCAATACATAGAATATGTCCACGATTAATGTCACAAGTCCACTAGTACTACAAGGCACTCACTGCTCAGGTCCGTGGGGCCAAGTTTGCCACGGGGCCGCCGGCGAGTTCTGGTCCGGAGGAGGGTTGTTCGATGCGTTCCCCGACTGATTCTGCAAATAGGAACACATAAATTGAGTAAGAATAACAAAGATATAATAATACCTACTAACAAAGCATACTAACGGGAGTGCCAGAAGGTCCCGGAGGAAGATAAGGCTGAACTGGAAGGGCGAAGGGAGAAGGCGGCGTCATATAGTTCATCGACGCGCTAAGTCCTTGCATCCAGGTGACCATGCTCTAATTGGCTTTTATTTAACCATTGTTAACATTTACCTTTGTAGGGCCAGATATTCTACCGAGTTGTTTCAGCAAGGATAGATTTTCTGTAGGGCCTGACTTTAAGAAGTTGGGAAAAAAAGGTTTGGAGCTGCTCAGAGCAGGTCAGCCTAATTTCAACGAAAACTTCTGATTCATCATGCATATGCATTACCTTTAACTTTTGATTATAGGGTATTTTTGAGGTCCTAATACTGTCCTCTTTTGGTTCAGGTCGACTGCTGCCAGGCCTGTTATTATTTGCAGCTGCTCAGAGCAGGTCTACTTAATTCCACTGAAAACTTCTTGTACACATTTCCTTATCTTCTGATCAGAGGGTAGTTTTGAGGGCCGGTCTAACTGTCTTCTTTTGATTCAGGTTGAATGCTGTCAAGCCTGATACGCACGACAAGCCTGATATGTTCTATGCTTCGTTGGTAGTGATCCCATGAAGTTATTTCATTGCAGTAATTGTTGTTGGGGTTCCTTGATATGGGCTTTATGAAAAAAATATATATGGAATGTCACGGCATCTGGTTTATTTTTCAGGTATAAGGTTGAAAAGAATTCGGGATCATGATGACATGCTGAAGGAGGAGCTGGAAGCTAAACGGATGAAGATGAAAGCTGTATTTGCTGGAGTAATAGAATCACGGAAGAAGAAGCTCTTAACGATGTTTCTCTCTAAAAAGCTCTTAACGATGAAGGAAGGTGCAGTGCGTGCAATGGGAGGTGGTGTTATTCGTGTAGTCGACTGCAACTTCGGCAGTGCATTATGTGAATAATTGTTCAAAGCGAAGCACAATGTGCATATAACTTTGCCTTTATATTGTAATCCAAATTCATTGCATAAGGAAAGGCCGACTTCCGATGGAGTGTAGCGGAGGCCTGTCGCTGGGAGGCTTGGGCCGAAGCGATATAGTGAAGGTTTGCTGGCTGGCGTCTGTGGCTTTTTCCTCTTCGCATTGGAGGAGTTTTTCACGTTAAATCCTCGTGTCTCTTGTGCTTTGATTTTCTGTTCTTTGTTGTTTGTTTGCCGTCGCATCTAGCACGCCTTTGTCCACTCTTTTTGGCAATCTGTCAATCTGGTTAGAAATGTTGGAGGCGATCTGATCAGTCAAGTTTCAGAGACCCTGCTGCGTGGTAGTAGTGGAGCTAATCTATACTATAAAAATTGAAACAATTAAAATAATTCTCACCAAGATTAGGCCCACCGTACCCCTCACGGAGGCCCCACTTGTCAGGCTAAAAAGGTTTCACGAAAGGGAGGGGAGATTGATTTCATCAATGTTTTCCACCAGAATCCTATTACTTTTTACACCAGCAATTTTCTATACCCACCTCTTGTACCCATATATTACTTTCCTTTGGCACACACATACTTTTCTTTGCATATCCATTGACTTCTCACCAAGATTAGGTCCACCGTACCCCTCACGGAGGCTCCACTTGTCAGGCCAAAAGGTTTGACGAAAGGGAGGGGGAAATTGATTTCGTCAATATTTTCCACCAGAATCCTATTACTTTTTACACCAGCAATTTCGTATACCCACCTCTTGTACCCATATATTACTTTCCTTTAGCACACACATACTTTTCTTTGAATATTCATTGACCCGTAATTCACGTCCTTTTCTCTTTTGGAAGGATAATAATTGACATCATTGTTTGTGGAAGGAAAATAAAGATGTGTATTAACGGATTATTTTTTTTAGTATACACATACTTTCCTTTGCACATATATTAACCGATAATTCACGTCATTTTATTTGGAAGGATAATAATTGACATTATTGTTTATGGAAAGAAAAGATAGACATGTATTATTTTTAGAAAAAAAATAAATGGCATCGTTGTTTGATGGTTTTCGAATGATATTAATTGACATCATTGTTTTATGGAAAGAAAAGAAAGATGTGTATTATTTTTGGAAAGAAAACGC
Source organism: Panicum virgatum (assembly GCF_016808335.1). Lineage (NCBI taxonomy): Eukaryota > Viridiplantae > Streptophyta > Magnoliopsida > Poales > Poaceae > Panicum > Panicum virgatum. The sequence goes on from NC_053147.1 coordinate 63,394,985, forward strand.
TTGATGGAAGAAAAATTAAATACGTGCCATCTTACTCGTGAATTTGGCACCTGCTGAGGTCGACCGGTCTGACCGGTCTGGTCTGAACAGTTCGAGTAGAATTAGGGTTTTTGTAAAGAGTCCTCATGTAATCCTACTCGTGAAGGGGTACGTCTTCCCCGGCCTATAAATATAAAGGCTAAGGCCGATTGAGGTTATACCCAATCGAATCAATACAAAAAATCGCATTACTTTTATCTCTCAAACCCTAGCCTTTTCCTACCCTAGATTGCTTTCTTCCTTCGTCTCTACGATGTTTGAAGATGTTCTGAGTGGCCTGCCGACCTCAGAACAACCCTAGCCGCGCAAGCTCCGACAGGGTCCCTCCCGAGCTCGCGTTTCTAGGTCTTCGCGGTTCTCTACCCCACACCGGTCAGACCGGTCTGTGGAACCAGTCAGACCGGTCTGCCCAGAGTTCTGCTGTTGTTGATCGTTTTGATGATCGTTCGCGCGTTCTAGCGCATTCGAGTGTGTTGGCGCTATTTTGTGTCAACACACTTTTTGGCGACTCCGCTGGGGACTCAGATTAATCTGGTTTTAAAACCGATCTAATCTAGATTCTCCGAGAAGATGGGTACTCATGGTGAAATCCACAACGGCAATGTCATCAAGGCAACCATGGAGGAGCTCACTGAAGAGGAGCGGAAGGCCTACCTCATCGCTGAATAGCACCTGAAGGAGCAGTTTCTTCAGGGATTCAAGAAGGAGCGAGGAGGCCTATTCAAAGGGTCGGGGAGTTCGTGATGCCATCGTTCAAGTTAAACCAAGACAAGGTCGAGGTACTTCCTAATGATCCCTCTGAATTAATTAAACAATTCTCTCTCATGGTAGATTCGAAAATATCTGCTACGAAAGTAGCTGCGGGAGAGACTCTTGCTGGGCTTAATGATGAAATTGCAGCGCTTAAAAAGGGTAAAACTGTCGAGAGTGGCGCTCAATTCACAGAAGCAGATTCGGCTGGCACATCTTTTACCCAAGATCAATTCTATGGGATGCCGCCGAACTCATTCCCTGGGCAAACTTCGTCGCCATCTACTGTCCATGCGCCACCGGTCCCACCGGTCTCCTCGACCGGTCAGACCGGTGTTGGCGGTCAGACCGGTTACACGACCGGTCAGACCGGTCTGACGGGATAGCAGCCAGTGCCCTCTGTGCCGCACACGTCCAACCCTAGTTCGACCTTCCCTAGCCAAACTAATGAGATGGTGATGTATACAGGGCCCCATGTTACATCACAGCAGGGATCTGGACCTCATCGAGGACCGATTCCTAACACTAACGTGGCTTACTCCGGTCCTACCATTCAACGTGTTTCATCCTCTTCGTATACTTCGGCCAATGGTGCTTCTCAGGCCTATTTTAATAGATTTAAAGAAGATTTGGCCGGTGTACTTAAATCTAAACTCGGGATTGATATGGGTGGGTCGCGTTTATATCAAAAGTCATATCCTCCTGAGTTTGATTTTATTTCATATCCTGCTGGTTGGCGCGTTCCCGAGTTTGTCAAATTCAATGGTGAAGATTCTCGCACGACTTGGGAGCATGTTAGCCAATATGTCTTGCAATTGGGAGAAGCGGGTCTTAATGATGCTTTGCGGGTTCGCTTGTTTTCTTTGTCATTGACAGGAACCGCTTTCTCTTAGTTTTCCTCGCTTGCGCCGGGATCTATTTTAAATTGGAATCAATTAGAGCGCAAATTTCATGATCACTTCTATAGTGGGGAAGCCGAAATTCGATTGTTAGATTTGACGTCGATTAAACAAAACCGAGATGAATCGGTTTTGGATTACTTCCAAAGATTTAAAGTTTTAAAAAATCGGTGTTTTAATTCATCTCTTTCGGAGAAGTATTTGGCGGATTTAGCATTTAATGGCTTGTGTTCTTATTTGAAGGAGAAACTTGAAGGTTTTGATTACATTACGATTAATCATTTGCAAATGCGAGCTATTGGCACCGAATTTAAGTACAAAACTTCTAAAGATACTTTCAAGCCTCATCGGTCCAACACACATGTTCTTGATCATGATTCGGATAGTCCGGACGATGATAGTAAGGAAGTATATGCCGCTGAATTTGTTTGGCTATCAAAGGTCGAACCCGGTTCTGTTCCGTCTCTCAAGCCGATTCAAAAGAATCGGCAACAGGAGCTGAAATTTACTTTTGATGTTTCTAAGTGTGATCGGATTTTTGACGAATTGCTTAAGAATGGTAACATCCGATTATCACATGCTATTCCATCTCCCGACGAACTTAAACGACATGCATATTGTAAGTGGCATAACTCTACATCTCATGCTACTACTGATCGTAATGTTTTTCATCGATAGGTACAATCGGCCATTAATGAAGGACGATTAGTACTTTCTGAGATGCAAATTGACAAAGCTCATTTCCCTGTTCATACGCTGGAATTGAACAATCTAAAGGTGCTCATTCGGCCGGAGCAAGCCGAAGGAGCTAAGGGGAAACATGTTGTCATCGGTGATCCAAGACCGATGAATACAAGTGACAAGATCCTTGCCTGAGAAGTTATCAAAGAGAAGACTGATGATGGCAAGGATACTTTGAAGATCATTGTCAGAAATCCCAGACTCGGGGGGCAAGGACGCTCTCCACCAGAAAATCGGTCTGCTGATCAGGCGCAACCGGTCAGACCGGTGTCTCCGACCGGTCAGACCGGTCCGGCCGGTCTGACCGGTTCTTCCAGCCGGTCTGACCGCCCTAGTGACCGTCCCCGGACTTTCAAGCCAAAACATCCGGAAGTGGGTACTTGGAAGACCAATGAGGTAAAGGTGCAGGGAAGAGCAGCTAATCAGAAGCTCACCTTCAACCAATTGTTGAACAAGTACACAAAGGCCATTCAAAATGATCGGCCACTAAAAAAAAGACCACGATCACCACCGCGCCAAGATCGTCCAACGTCCCTGAGGAGGGAGTTCAGCAGGCGCAGAGGTGATGTTGTCACATTGTATCATCCTCAGAAGATGTATGCTACCATGCCATGGATGCCACCGGCGTCAAATGCAACACATCCGGTGTGGGAGCATGCAGAGATTTGGATGCAGTGTTTTCCGATGCCTTATCCTCCACATTACCAGGGGGAAAGCTCCAGAGTACCAGTACATGACCGATTGGGACCACGCCAATCTGGTCCAATGCAGCAGGCTGCACCAGTCAGACCGGTCACCTCCGACCGGTCAGACCGGTCTCATCAGAGGCCGGGCCAAGCTCCTGTTCCAAGGTTCGAGTATCGCGTCAAGGAGAAGAAAGGGGAGCAGAAGCCTATGGCCGACCTAGAGAAGTTTAAAGCCGATGTTGTGGTTCAAATCGGTGAAATCGAGGTGCCCATAAAGGATACGGGCAAGAAATCGATGGATATAGATACATCAGTTGACGTTCCTTCGCAAAAGCCGGTCATGGCCAATGATCATGGGGCTGGTAGCAGCAAGAGCGCGGTGGACAAGTATCATCAGCCTAGGTGGTGCCCTTCGAGTTTAACTCATACACAAAAGAGGAAATTGCAGCGCCTTCGCAACAAAGAAAAGAAGGAGCAGGAGAAAGAGAAGAAGAGGGATGAGGACTTCAACAGATACAGGCCCATGTTCCCTCAGAGCGAGGTTTGAAAGGCCAAGACAGCTGATCAGCCAGCCAGACCAGTCGGACCGCTGCGGCTGACCGGTCAGACCGATCAGACCGCTATGAGCAACCGGTCAGACCGGTCGAGCCTTCCGCAGAGTCAGCAGCCGAATCAGCGCCGCCCGTTTCAGTTTCTTCTGTTGATGAAGCCCCAGCAATTCCTCCGACAGCCGAAGACGAGGAATTAGTGGATTATGAAGCGTTTCCGGAGCACACCAATTTGGAGATTAACGTGGTGCACTTGTCTTCGGATTATTTTGTGGTTCCGGAGGAAGACATGGCTCATCTTCAGTTTGGTCCCCGTGAAGCTGTGTTCCAGAAGCCAAGAGAGAAAGACAATCACCTCAAGGCTCTTTACATGAGGGGACACATTAATGGAAAGCCGGTGACTCGCATGCTAGTGGATGGTGGGGCTATTGTAAATCTTATGCCCTACTCATTGTACAAGAAGCTCGGCGGCCAAGACGAAGACTTGATCAAGACGAACATGACAGTCAGCGGCGTTGGAGGGAGCGAGCCCCTTAGCGCCAAAGGAGTTGCTTCCATGGAGCTCACCATTGGGAGTAAGACGCTTGCTATAGCTTTCTTCGTCTCAGAAGTGCAAGGTAACTACAATTTGATTCTTGGGAGGGATTGGATTCATGCAAATCAGTGCGTTCCTTGTACCTTGCATCAATTTCTTGTTCAGTGGATCGGCGATGAGGTTGAGATTGTCCAAAGGGACACTTCATCCTTTGTTGCTTTAGCCGATTCGGATTCTATTAGTGCACACGACAACGTCAAGTGTTTATCGGGTGTGGACCTGTCCGATTATGATTTGATCAGTTGCACTAAGGATGGTTTTGTCTCTACTGTACTAAAGCCGATGGATAATCGGCTAAATCATTTAATGTAAATCAGATGAGTACAACAGAAGCTCCAGAAACGACCGGTCAGACCGCCCGTGCCAACCGGTCAGACCGGTCATGTCCCGTTCGGCGCACAGGGCCGACCGGTCAGACCGGACACCCCGACCGGTCAGACCGGTCCAACGCAGAATGGCTGCAGCAGAGGCTAGATCAATATCGGGCGCGTACGAACGATATGTGTGAAGCCATTGAAGATTCTGGTGATCTAGGTAAGTTGGGCCAAGGGTTTACATCGGCCGATCCTTTAGAAAAGGTAGCTATTGGTGATGGAACTATTCCTAGGCCGACTTTTGTAAATAAAAATTTATCGGCTGAATATAAAGCCAATTTGGTTAATTTATTGAAGGAATATGCTGATTGTTTTGCTTGGGAGTATCATGAAATGCCTGGTTTGAGTCGTGATCTTGTTGAGCATCGTTTACCAATTAAAGCCGGTTTTAGACCTTATAAACAACCGGTTAGGCATTTCAATCCCATTATTTATGACCGAATTAAAACTGAAATTAATCGTTTATTTGATGCTGGATTTATTCGGTCTTGTCGTTATGCTGATTGGATTTCTAATATTGTGCCCGTTGAGAAGAAAGATTCAGGGAAAATTAGAGTGTGCATTGATTTTAGAGATCTTAATAAATCTACTCCCAAGGATGAATATCCTATGCCTATGGCCGATATGTTGATTAATGCGGCTTCTGGACATCGTGTCATTAGTTTTCTTGATGGTAATGTCGGTTACAATCAAATATTTATGGCCGAAGAAGATATATCTAAAACGGCCTTTAGATGTCCAGGATTTGTCGGGTTGTTTGAGTGGGTTGTTATGACTTTTGGTTTAAAAAATGCGGGTGCTACTTATCAAAGAGCTATGAATTTAATCTTCCATGATTTGATTGGTGTCATCTTGGAAGTGTATATTGATGATATTTTCATTAAATCGGCCGGTTTAGATCATCATTTAGCCGATTTAAGAATTGCTCTTGAAAGGATGCGCCGGTATGGTTTAAAGATGAATCCACTCAAATGTGCTTTTGGTGTATCGGCTGGAAAGTTTCTTGGCTTCATTATTCATGAGAAGGGAATAGAAATTGATCCTAAGAGAGTTGAAGCTATGAAGAAGGTTGAAGCCCCTACATGCAAGAAGGATTTACAGAAGTTCTTGGGCAAGATAAATTTCTTGAGAAGATTTATATCTAACTTGTCCAGGAAGATCGATGCTTTTACTCTTATTCTTCGGTTAAAAGACGAAACCGAATTTACTTGGGGGGCAAAACAACAAGAAGCATTTGAAAAGATCAAGATTTATTTGTCTTCACCACCCATACTCAAAGCACCTAGGAGAGGGGTACCTTTCAGATTTTATGTGGCTGCTGAAGACAAGGTTATTGGGGCTGTTTTGACTCAAGAGACCGAAGGGAAGGAATATATTATTACATATTTAAGCTGACGACTTATTGATGCGGAGACGAGGTATACATTAATTGAGAAGTTATGTTTGTCTCTTTATTATGCTTGTACCAAATTGAGACATTATCTACTATCTAGTACTTGTATAGTAGTATGTCAAACCGATGTGATCAAACATATGTTATAAAAACTGATTTTGAGTAGTAGAATCGGTAAATGGGTTTATGCTTTGGTTGAGTATGATTTGGGTTGTGAACCTTTAAATTCTATGAGAGGCCGAATTGTAGCGGATTTTATTGTTGAGCATCGGATTAATGACAAGCATGATTTAGAAGTCGGCTATATTACTTGCACACCATGGAAGTTGTACTTTGATGGATCGGTTTGTGATGATGGTCAAGGGATTGGTGCTATTCTTATTTCTCCGAATGGTGCTGTTTTTAAATTTTCAAACCGATTGGAAGAAGAGTGCACAAATAACCAAATTGAATATGAGGCTCTTCTATTTGGCTTGGAATTCTTACAATCCATGGGCGTGAAGCATGTTGAAGCCTTTGGAGATTCTCTTCTGGTGGTGCAGCAAGTATCTAAGGTATGCCAGTGTTATAATGGTTCTCTAAATGCATGTCTTGATAAATGCCTCGATATTATTTCTTCCTTCGATGAATTTATTTTCAAACATATTCCGATGGAAGAGAATGGAAAGACAAATACTTTGGCTCAACAAGCATCTGGCTATAATGTTACAAAAAAATATTTCAACATTCGCAAGCCGATGCAAACGAAAGCCGAGTGTCTGGTTCTGGACGCACCGGTCCGACCGGTCAGCAAAACCGGTCTGACCGCCCAGACCGGTCTGACCGGTCCAGAGACCGGTATGACCGGTGATGCAGCAGCTGGTTCGGATTCGGCCAAAAAAGATGATTCAATTGTCTCGGCCGAAGCCCAGGATTGGAGGGTTCCTCTTATGTCGTATTTGAGAGATCCTGGTCGTGGCGCAGAGAGAAATATTCGGCGTTTGGCTTTCAAGTATGTTTTAATTGACGATGAACTTTATCGTCGAACTGCCAAAGATTTGCTCCTCAAATGTTTAGATTTGGATCAGGCTCGGGTTGCTATGGGTGAGGTTCATGAAGGTATTTGTGGTACTCATCAATCGGCTCCCAAGATGAAGTGGTTACTCAGAAGAGCCGGTTTTTATTGGCCCACTATGTTATCCGATTGTTTCAAATACTATAAAGGATGTGAAGAATGTAAGCGGTTTGGTGATTTGCAATTGGTGCCTGCTGCGTTAATGCATCCTATTATTAAATCATGGCCATTCCGAGGTTGGGGGTTGGATTTTATTGGACAGATGAATTCTCCATCTTCAAAAGTGCATCGCTTCGTGTTGGTTGCTACGGATTATTTCACTAAATGGACCGAAGCGGTTCCTTTGAAGAATATGACACATAAGGAGATAATTGAGTTTATTACTGAGCATATTATTTATAGATTCGGCGTTCCACAAACTTTAACAACAGATCAATGTTCTTCGTTTATATCAAAGGAGGTGCGTGCCTTTGCCGAATCTTATAAGATTAAGTTGCTCAATTCCTCTCCATATTATGTTCAGGCCAATGGACAGGCCGAGTCTAGTAATAAGATTTTGATCAAACATATTAAGAAGAAGATAGAAGAAAATCCTAAGAGGTGGCATGAAGTGGTATCCGAAGCACTGTGGGCTCATCGCATATCTAGACATGGTGCTACTAAAGTTACTCCTTTTGAGCTTGTGTATGGTCAAGAGGCCGTTTTACCCGTTGAGGTAAATCTGGGCGTATATAGGTTGGCAAAGCAAAATGACATCTCTGCTGTTGATTACTATGATTTGATGATGGATAATATTGATGAGGTGACCGACAAGCGTTTGAAGGCTTTGAAGGAGATTGAGAAAGACAAGCTTCGGGTGGCCAGAGCTTACAACAAAAAGGTAAAACTTAAATCTTTTCAGGTTGGGGATCTGGTTTGGAAGACAATTTTGCCTCTTGGGACGAAAAGCAACAAGTTTGGCAAATGGTCACCAAGTTGGGAGGGTCCATACAAAATTATCAATGTTATCTCCGGAAATTCATATATGGTGGAGACGGTGCAGGGTGAACGTCTACCCAGGGCTATCAATGGGAGATGTTTGAAGAAATTCTATCCTAGCGTATGGCAAAGTGCGTGAAGACGAAGACGGCCGGTATTGGATATCGCCCTTAGTTTTATGTTTAGACTTGTATGCTCTGTGTAAAACATGTACATCAGGATAGTTCTTGCTTTTTGGCTTGTGAAACTCACCAAAAAGCAGGGGGGCTTATGTTGACAGCCAAATTTGGCACCTGAGGTCGACCGGTCTGACTGTAACATCCCAAAAATCCACAAAATAAATCACGCGCTAAGTTATTTTCAAAATTATTTTTCGTCATTGAGCTCGAGATCCTCCTAAAGCCCCAAACCCTAAATTCCAAAAAAAATTTCCTGTCCCGAACAACCGATGTCCCATCTCCTTTTTCCTCTCCGCGTGACGCGCTGCGTGTCGCCCGACAACACGCACGTGGCCGACAGCCGCGGTCGACGCCGCGATCAGCGCCGGCAAAAACCTCCTGTTTCTCTCTATCTTCTCTCCCTTTCTTTTCCATTTTTCCATTTCTTTTCCATTTTTCTTTTATTTTCTCCATTTTTTTCTTTCCTTCCCCTTTTTCCTTTTCTTTTTTCCTTTCTCTTTCCCTCCTGCTCCCTTCTCCTCTTTCCTTCCCAGCCGCGCACCTTGCCGCCCACCACCGGCCGCTCCCCGCCCTCTCCACGTGCGCGCTCTACCCCGGCTCCCTCTCCTCTGTCGCGCACCCCTCCGAGCGCAGCACCCCTCCTCCACGCACGCACGCCCCCGGCCGCGTCGCTCGCTGCACACCAAACCCCGCCAAGCCACTCGCCGCCACCCCTTGCCCTCGAGCACCCGCACCCGCATGCCGCGCCGCCCGCTGCTGGCACCCTGCCCTGCTGCTGCTCCCACGTGCGGCACCCCGCCGCTCGCGCCGGCCCAGAGCAAACGCCTCGCCGCTAGCGCCAAGCACAGCGCCCCCCCACGTGCCATAGTGCGCGGCGCATCGCTCGCTGCTGCCCGAGGGGTCATGTCACCCCTGTGCCACCGCGAATCGAGCTGCCGCGGCTCCAATCGCCATTAATGGCGCCCATGGAGCTCGCTGGCCGACCGCACCACGGTCACCAGCCACCACCGCTCCACCGCCTCTCTCTCGGCCTATAAATAACCCCCTCGCGTCGCCCACCACCACCACAACGCCGACCGCCGCCGCTAGCCACCTCCCAAGCTACGCAGCACCGCCGCTCCGAGCTCCTCCGCTCGCCGCCGCAAGCCACCGTCGCGCCGCCTCCTCGCTCCATTCCAGTCCAAGGTGAGGGGGGGCAATAGAATGCCCTCGCCTCCCTCGACATTTCCCCCTATCCCTAGCCACTGCCGGGCCTCGCAGTGCCGCCGCCGCACGCGCCGGCCGCCGGCTGCCATGGTGCCACCCCTATAGACCGCCTCTGCCCAAATCAAGAGGGGGAAACGATTCCCCGCGGACCCCTTCCCCTTTTCCCCGGCTCCCGCCCGCCGTCGTGCCCCAGGGCCGCCGGCGCCCTGATCCCCCTCCCTTGTTTTGCCCCGTCAAGAGTGTAACACCACGGTGTTAATTTTGACGCTAATCATGTGCTTAACCGCTAATTATGGACTTAAGCTCATCGTTAGCGTTAATCGAGTTCGTGTGGTAAAACATTGTTTAGCTGTGTTCGATCCTGTTTTTCTCCTTGATTCGAGCCTCGAATCAACTTTCGCCCAAAACAAAAGTTGTAGATCTTATCATTCTCTACAACTTCTATTTTGGCAAAATTTCATGTTCCAATGTAAAATTTGGAGCTATGGACAGTAAAAGTTGGCTAAAAGTCACTCAAATTCGGTCACTGTGCCTCCCCGGTTGGTCAGTCCCCCGCCAATCTCGACGTCGGCGTCGCCACGCGTCACGCCGGCGAGCACATCGCCGCTTAAGCACCCCCGCTGTCTGAGTCTTGACCTGCGGTGCTGGGTAGGGATGACGGATGGTGAGGTGGCCCACGGGTTCACCGAGTGTTCGCACGTGCGGGGCTCATCATCCGGGTGCTGGCGGGCTTGATTCAGGCTTCAGGGTAATCGTGGGAACAGTTGCTCGGTGTGACCCGCCGGGGTCGCACTTGGCGTGTGAGTTAGGTCCACCTTGCAAGCTTAAATCGGATCGATTCGCCGTGACTCGCGGATATGAGAGCCTTGGTCAATGCGTCGCATCGTAGTAAGGATTGAAAGGCCAGAAAGAGAAAAGATGGATTTATGTGGATGTTCTTGAAAAGATAATATGATTAACCATGTATGTTCTAGAGAACTAGGCAAACCTAGTTTCTAGCTATCAACACAATTGGAGCTAAAATATTGAAAGTAAGGATCCAGTACTAGTAGCTTTTCAGCAAAACAACTCCAGAGCCAAAGAGCTGTGCATGTCTAGATAATGGGCTAAGTATACCCATAGACAGGTAAGCCTTGCTGAGTATTAGAGTACTCAGGGTGTGGTTGTAACCCTTCTGAGCAGGTTGTATTCCGGAAGACTTCGAGGAAATCGGTGCGTACTGGATTGGTCAGCCTCTTCCTCCAGGTTGGATGGTCGAGTGGGTCCCGTCTTCTCCGTGAAGTGCAGGCAGGTGAGCCTCACATCAGTGGGCAAGATGTGAAGCTCTTCTTTTGTCATCGACATTATCTACCGTACTGTATTTGAAGCTTGTTTCAAATTGTTTCTATTTTCCGCTGCGTTTGAACTCTGTATACAATATGTAACCCTGGCTTATAAAACTTTATTATAATTTAATTTGGAGACTTTTGTTTAACTCTGGTTGTAAGTTAAGTTTGAAAACTTTTGTTGTTTGTAATCACCTGTGCTCGTCTTTTGGCGAGAGTTCCCGTGTAATCGATCCTGGTTATAGCAGGCAATCTGGGTGTACTGGTGAAGTGCAGTATCGGAGGATTAAGTTAAATGGTTAATTAGTGCACTTGATCGGTATTATTTGGACTGTTCTGTGACAGAGAGATAGAAGAAGGAGGGGCACAATTGCCAAAAACTCCCTCCCCTTCTATTCTTTTAAGAGTCCTTCCACCTCTCTTAACCTTTTGCAAAAGAAACCCTTCCTTTTATTTTTATTCGAAACCAACCCTCCCACCTTAAGAGAACATTTATAAATAAGCCCTTGTCCTTTCTAGTATGCCCCAGATATTTCTAGAAATTACAATCTAGTCCTTCCCTTTCCAAAGCTAATTACAAAGAGACCCCTGAACCCCGGTTTAACCCTAAACCCCCGCTGACCTATCATTTCATGTGCCAAACAATCTCCAATCAACCCGAAACTTTACCACGCCTCTCATGACATAGTTTTACCCATGCCATTAGGAAACCACCCTAAAATATTACTCCGAACCCCATATCCTAATTAATTCCGATTCCAGCTCAACGATAAAAACTTTGATTTCTTTTTCTTGATTGTGTGTTTGTTTGTATATGCCGTAGATCACGGTGTAGAAGAAGGAGAGCCCGTTGACGAGCAGTACTACGAGCCAGCGAACAAGGACCAGTTCTGCGACCCCGAACCCGAAGGGCAGTGCTTCAATCAGGACCTCCCCGAAGGCTTTGAAGACGGCAAGTTCAATCCCATCCCTTGATGCATGTTTTGTCCTAGTTTTTATAAACACCACCTATTGGCCTGTTTTACAAAATTGCACATATTTTTCCTACTGAAAACACAATTGGATAGCCACCCCTTGATTTGTTATAACCATTCCTTGACCACCTAGATTAATGTCTGAATGTGTTTTGTTTGGACGTTAATCGCTGCTAGAGCGCTTAGGATCTTATACAAAATACAACTTGTTTTATAAAGAAAATGTGTGTGTGTGGAAAGGGATAAAAGTGGAATTTTCGAAAAGATAAGTCTAGACGGGATGGATGGCATTTCTGTGTGATTTGCCGTTTGGTGTGCTTGTGCCTGTGTGGCAGAGCAAGGAAGGGAGATATCCATCTTGTCACCCCTAAGGACCGAGTTGGTGTGTCATCTCACCTAACTCCACTATCGTGCAAACCACTCGACCGTTGTATGGGCAACGGCTTAGCATAAACCCCACTAGTTAGTCTGATAGCCATCAGGAGAGCTGAGAGCAACGGGTGATCAAGGAGAAGGGATTAGCTCTGTGTGACTTATGCCCGGTTAAAACCTCTGTGATAGGTCAATGACCCCTTGGTGCATCCCGTGATGGCTAGTCAGGTCTAGCTAAGGTGGGTAATGGCTTTGTTGGGATCTGCACCGACACTAAGGTGATCGAGTTGCGGTACCCCGCTTGTGGGTAAAGTTGCACACCTCTGCAGAGTTAAGAATCTATTCGAATAGCCGTGCCCACGGTACTGGGCGAGTTACGGTCTGGTCACATAACTAGTGTTTACTTGGGATGGGTTGGCGTGAGTTGTTTTGGAAATGTGTCCGGCAGTTGTGCCGTGTGCTACGGCGGATGAGGAGTCCGGTAGCAGTTTAAAACTTGGATCCTGTGTGGATCAACCCCTCGTGTTACTCGGTACAAGAAAACTGGTTTTGGAAAATGCTTTCTTTCAAATGAACCCCTGCATAAAATATTGCTTTCCGCAAAACAAACCCTAACCTTATCCTTGATTTACCCTATGCATGATATTCTGTTTATACCCCCTCCGTGGGTGTGGTTGGACTTGCTGAGTACGTTTGTGCTCACCCTATTCTTAATTTTTACAGAGGAAGACCCAGACTTCGTTCCAGAGGACGTTGAGTAGGGTACCATCCTGCACCCAGCCTTGCCTGTGGATTAGGGTCACCCGCAGGAGATACAACATGGCGCAATACTCTGATGACCCCCTTTTTGTATTTAATATCGTTGCGTGTGTGTGGATTGTGATTCTCGCGATAGTGGCGCTTCTCTGCTCACTACCGCGTAGAGTTGTACGGTAATGAACCATCTGATGTAATAAATGTGTCATCTGCCTCCTGAGACTGATGTTTGTATCACATTTAAGTCTTCTCTTATGAGGGGACGCTTCACTGACCGGTCGGACCGACCGGTCTAGTCCGAACAGTCCGAGTAGAATTAGGGTTTTTGTAAAGAGTCCTCATGTAATCCTACTCGTGAAGGGGTACGTCTTCCCCGGCCTATAAATATAAAGGCTAAGGCCGATTGAGGTTATTCCCAATCGAATCAATACAAAAAATCGCATTACTTTTATCTCTCAAACCCTAGCATTTTCCAACCCTAGATTGCTTGTTAATTCTTATTCGTCTAGCGAACTTTGAACTTTCCTCATCTTGTATATCCGGATGATAACAAGAAAAAGTCATATAACCTTTCATCACCGAGTTCTAAAAGGGGGAAACATTCACATATGACAAGATTCCTTGAGAAAATTGCCTTGTAAGTGTAGCTTAATGACACCACAACCTATCCACAATAGTCTAACTAAAGACTGATCAGCTGGTTAGCTGAAATGAAAATGGCAACAACAGTACAGGTTAAACCAGATAGACGGAACCACCAGATATGGAACCACCAGGCTAAACCAGGTTCATCCAAACTATCATTTACATGTGAGTGTTGTTGCCAACAAAAACCACCAGATATGGAACTTTTCTCATGACGAAGAAAGAGATATAGAGCTCCGACAAGACAAAGTTGGCCCTTCTTTTTTTTACTTCACCTACTCATCAATTAGGGTTGACACCAACTTCTTGAGTGTTGCCCTCTGTTGCAACTTTATACCTCTCTCATGGCGCAGCTTCCCATATGTCCAAATACTGATGCCAAAGCTAGGAAATCCTTTGCACAATACTTGCAGAAGAATTTCTGTGGTCCACGCGAAGGCTGATTTTCTGAAATGCATAGTTGTCGTATAAGCAATTGAGTTGATACCAATACAAAAAATCTGTAACATACGTGATTCTCACAGCAAACAGAGAAATAACTACAGCAAGCATATCACTTACGTTTGCATTGGCCCTTTTGCCCTCCATATGCTTGACGGTTGTCGAATGGTTTGCCACAGGTTAGGCAATAGACTTCCCTCTGTCTCCCCAAGTTAAGTAGAAGCTCACGTTTGTCATCGCTGTGCGCGTGCTCGACGAGCTCGTGACGGACCGTGGCCGCGGCGGCGCACCGGATCACTCGGACCTGGGCCGTCCATCTCATCAGCAAGGCTGGCCTGTCCATCGGAGCATTGATGAAGCTGCTTCTCCTCGTCCAAGGCTCTGCGAAACGCGCGCAGCATCGATAGGCAGGCTTGGTCTGAAGTCAGACCGGCGAACCTCAGTGATGAGCATTATTCTCCTCCAAGCGCGGGGTGCCCAGACCGGCGGCCAGCGCAAGGAGGCCGGCGATGTCGTATGGCAAGATGACTAACCCCTGCTGCTCGATCTCCATGTCGGCGGCGGCTGTGGGAGCAGGGCCGGCGTCTCCAGCAGGGTACGGGACCGGCGCTCGGAGGCCGGCGTTGTCGCCGAGCTGGCCGTGGAGACCGACGTCGTCGTCGTCGATCGGGCCGAACCCCGGCTGCAGGATGCCGGCGTTGTCATCGTCGATCAGGCAGAACGGCGCCAGCTCGTCAAAAATCCCCATGCCGTCAGTGTCACCCGCAGGGCACGGGACCGGCGGCTGGAGGCCAGCGCCATCGCCGTCGGTCGGGTTCAACGCCGGCTGGGCCAAAATCCTCAGACCGCCGACGTCTCCGTCTCCGGCAGCGTATGGCTGGGTGAAGCCGGCGCAGCTATTCAGCAACTCCATGTTCAATTGCTCGTAGCTTTCGTGTAACTGCGCCAGGAAATCGTCGCCGCCGCAGATGGTGGAGGAATCGATCCCTCCGACCGACCATGCCGCCGCGCGTTCCATGGATGGATTCATGGATTTGGTCTGTGCTGGAGGCTGGAAGCTGGAAGCTGGAAGCTGAAAGTCTTGGCGCTGGGTTGGGAGCAGGATGAAGCCAGGGGAAACAAAACTATGGAGTACGGCGACGCGGTGGAGGCTCACGAGGTGAGGACGCTGCTTATATGGGCGAGGACGAGGCCTGGCTACGATCGTCGCCGGCGCGCCGCCACCCCGGGCCACGGCGACCCGCCCGTCGAGCTAGCCGGCAACAAGTTGCAGGGCGCGCGCCGCGTGGCGTCTGTTGATTCGGCACGCGTTGCCTTTGGGTCGTTTCACGTTTTGATGGGGGAAGCAAACCATATTGCACGGCGAGGTCGGGCATCCCCGAACCCGGCGACCGGGCCATCGGGGGCCCGAGCGCTCCTGGTAACATCACAGTCGTAGAGATCTAAGAAACCTACCATTTTTTATCTCCAGATGAACATGGCATTCTTCTTTACATGAAACTGTTATTCTCCTCCTTTTTCATAGCGCGTGAGATGAGATTCCCTCACCAGATTGCACTCTCGAATGGGTAATTTTTTGTACGAGACTA
This sequence comes from Panicum virgatum, assembly GCF_016808335.1. Taxonomy (NCBI): domain Eukaryota; kingdom Viridiplantae; phylum Streptophyta; class Magnoliopsida; order Poales; family Poaceae; genus Panicum; species Panicum virgatum. Next base: position 63,410,529 of record NC_053147.1, read on the forward strand.
ATTTTTTGTATTGAGTTTCTGTCACTCTTGTGGCAAAAGGAATCAGACCTGTCATTCATTATTTCGCTCCACTTTCATGGTTTAACAGCTTCCGTACATCACATTGGTCTGATCACCTCTATCCATCCCTATTGCAAGCAAAAATTTGGTTCGTTCCACCATTTCGCACTATGAATTTCTTTTATCAGTCGTACTTGGGTATGACAAGATGAAGACACTAATTCGTGTTTACCAGAAATAAGAGATTGTTCAGAACAATTATTCAGAGTTGTCTGACGAAACTGGAGAACAAATTCTGATGTGCTGAACTGTGAAGCGACTGAACGCAACAAATTCTGACGTGCAGCTTGTTGGTGTCAGTCATGTTGACGGCGGCGGCGATGCTCCCCCTCTCTAAAGGAACCATCCTGGTTGCTAGGAGATGTGTGTGTCGGTACCTTTCAGCTGGGGTACTCACTCCTACTGTGCCAAGACTCGCGTAATTATCTGTAACTATGCCCTAAGGAGCTGAGCAGTCAGACCCCTGGGGTCCGACTCCTTCTCACCGGACCAACAGTCCCGGACCCACCTCCCGCTCGGCGACGGGTCCGGTGTCACCACGTGTCCCAGAGGTGGAAATGCTCAGCACCTGTGGCCGCGGACCCGGACCCCCGCAGGTGGGTCCGGGACCTCCACGTGTCATCCGGACTCCCGCAAATGGGTCCGGGATCCCCACGTGCCTATCCGGACCCCCGTGAGCTCTCGGCTCAGCTAGCTGCTCGGGAGGGGTCCGGAGCCGCCACGTGTCACGCAAACGCGGGCGCAGGCGCAAGCCATCCGCTGGAAGCTTCCTCACCCACCCACATTAAGTGCGAGAGGTTGAGGCGTGCTCTGCTGCCACTGGGCACGGGACAGTTTTTGTCAGTCCACACTGTGGATCGCCAGTTACCGAGGCGGCTCGTCTGTTACTGAGGCACGTAGCAGTGTCTAAGCGCCGTGCGCGTGGGCGACGAGTCATGATGACCAGCTACTACCTGGAGCAACAGTGCACGCTGCTACAGCGGACTGAGTCAGTAGTTCGGCGCTTCATCATGACGCGCGGCTCCAGAGGCTAGACTCTACTCTGACAGGACAGCTCAAGACCATCTCTGGTCAAAAGCTACGCACGAAAGCCGACGACAAGATCTCCAGATCTGAGGCATTGAATGCCAAAGTGTAGTTTATAATACATCGCCGGGCCCACCTGTCGGGGCCTCGCTCAGTGTATGTGCTCCCCTTGGACATATAAAAGGGAGAGTAGGCCTGCTAGAACAGAGGTTCAGACAAGAGACACGCCGAGATACTCCAAGACTCTCACAACACAAGCTCGGTTTCACGGCGAACAACCCTGCTCTCAACCTCTTGAGAGCACAAGCAATACAACACACTGTGGACGTAGGGTATTACGCTCCGGCGGCACGAACCACTCTAAACCCTCTGTGTTCATCGTGTTCTTCCACCGAGATTGGGCTAATTCTAGCTAACCACCGAGATTTTGGCGTTTTATCTCGTGAAATTCGGTTAAACGACGCTTGCATGGTCGTTTTATCTCGTGAAATTAGGATGCTTGTGGACTTGTCATTCTACTATTCTATTTTGTTGTTTGCTTGATTGCTTTGGTTGTGAACATGTTATTTTGGAACTATTGTTATGTGAACCTACATTGGTTGTTTGGTATTTAATTAGTTGTTTGGTATTAAACTTCGTATATTATGTGAATTGATTATTTATATTGATATTTTTCTATATTATTTGTCACGACGTTTAAATGTTCGTTTAAACGTTTACAAGACGAAATCTGCTCTCCAACGTTTCAACGTTTTATCGTGCTAATAACCTGCTGGGTGTGCTCCTTGTCTGCACGACCGCAAGCCGGTGGCACGTCATGTGGCCTCCAAGAGCCTTCCCTGAACGGAAGTTCTTAGCGCAGACTTTACACCAATGTTTATGGGGCACTCTAGATCTCATATCTGAATAAATGTAAAGCAGAAGTAAGTAACAAACAGAACAGTACGATGAAGCAATCGTAACACAAATACACTAGTCAGCTGTGCTTGCTTCTTTGATGAATTAGCAAACGCAACTAGCATTTGATCAGATAGTATAGCTAATAAAAAACTAGAGGTCACTTGATACAGAGCTATTGGATGAATCATGCAATACGGCACTAAGAAAATTGAAGATGAACCAGAACATTACCTAATTATTGCTTCTTTGAATCATTTGTGCAAGCACTGAGTTAGAACTGTTCAAGGCAAATACTTTCCTAAGTAACTAATTGCATCAATTTGTGAAATGGACATGGGCATTGGCAAATTTGAATTTAAGGACTAAGAAACACAATGAGGTATTAGTTGATAGATAAAGGAATCACAAAAAAGACCTGGCCACAGTTTCTGAAGCATTTGCAAGTGCATGGATGGGTTGAACATAGCAGGAACCAAGGGCATAGTTAGATGCCATAGCAAGATCAAGCAAACATGAACTAATTGCCTGCTGTTGAATTTAAGCATTTGCACAAAGCCAAAAACACAAAGAACAAATTTGATCAGAAAATTAGGGGATCGCGTTGACTTGCTCTAATAAATGCAGTGGCTTGAGAATTGGGCATCAGATAGGTACCTTCAGGCTTCGGAGTTCTTGGTTCGTCAATATCCATGAGAAGAGAGAGCCAAGAAAAAATGTGACACAATCAGGTTGTGCAGTGAAGCCTAGGCCTGACACTGAAACATCACAGGAAACAGATTAGTGGCATAACCAGAGCCAATGATTCCAAGAACACCAGCACATCACGTGAATTCCCACCCCAGAGACACCACTCATTCAAATTCTGCACGAAATCTCATAATTCTTTTTTATTAACATCAACATCTACCCAAAGCAAACCACCAATTGATGCAGAGTGACATGAAGAATCATTACAATGCAGTAGTCATTTCAGCGAGACAGCAACTGTGCAACTAAACATTACAACAACTTGAGAATTTGCAATGCAGAATTGCACATTGCTTATCTGAATTCAGTGTAAGTTAACAAGGATTCAGAAAGTAACAGCAAAAGCGAGACGCTGATTGCTAGACGAAGCAACCAGAAACCAACCACCAAGTAGCTCTAATCTTTGCGGTTCCGCTGCGAATTGGGCGTCGGATTAGTACCTGGAAGCCCTCGATTCCTTCGTCCGTGTTCCCCCTCGATTCCTTCGTCCGTGTTCCCCAAGAATAGAGAGACAGAGACAAACCGGCGAGACACGCTCAGGTTCCGTCCGCAGAGGAGGCGAGGCTTGAACGCTGAAACCAGGTCGCAACAAGCGGATTAGTGTGACGGAACCGCCAAATTAAAACTCTAATTAAGCCTAATGGCCGTCATTTGAACACATCGGGGGCATTAGCTTAACGGCTTAATTTGGGGATCCTTTCTCAACCCACGGCCCGATTGAAACAACACTGATAGTCCCACGCGAAGGTGGGCGCAGATCTCGCTCTTCCAGGGGGACTGGAGGGCGGTGCGATCTCGCCGCCGGCCGGTGCCAGTGCCGGTGTTACATGTATCTGAAGCAAGGTCCGTATTCTGCAACGTAACCAAGCAGAACGTGGCTGAAAAAAATATACATATACCCAGATACAGGTTCTACTTGAGAGCTTGTAATTCAGATCCACAGGTTGAACAAAGTGTAGGTATAAATACCACAGCTGGTGGACTTGCTCACACGTACCGTTCATTACTGACTGATACAAACTCAAGAATTTGCATAGGGCAGTGCCAAATGACATTTGGATAATCCATCTATATGGATCAGGAAAGCATTGTTGGGACGCAAATGGCTGCTCTGACTAGGTTGTGATCTGCAGTGCAGATTAACCTGAATTCTTCTACTGGAAAACAATCAGTCTGAAGTTCCTACTTCGATGGCAAAACTTTTCAACTCGTGGTTCACTAGTTTCGGCTAAAGGCATCATGGATGCTTCAGACTTCACTACTTCAGATCTGCATGGAAAGGGCAACAAATTTTTTTGCCAAAAATAATAGGATATTCAACTGAATACCTTTTTGAACTCAAGTGATCCCACCCCTGCAAATAAGATGACGTTTGATGATTATCCTCTTCACACTCTAAAGCTATCTGTTATATTTCGGCTCGCTGAGGAAGATAGGAGAAGAAGGATCTGACGGGTGGGGCTAGGGGCTATCTGTTAGAAAATGAATGAGGATGTTCCCACAGTACCACATTTCCTACATACTACCCCATTTATATTTTGCTTGTATGTGTGGCACTTTTGCCACTTTTTGCTTGTTGACTGCTGCAGTTGATGGCTATGCTGGTTCGGAATAGTTTTGTCTCATTATGTTTTTCTTGTAACCAAAACCACTTAAATGATATGGAAACCGCGAAATTTATTGATGGACTGTTCTGTGTGCTTCAATTGATAGGGCACTGTGGTACTGTGGGAACATCCTCATTCATTTTCTAAAGTGTTCCTTAAGAGTTAAGATAGATAAGCAAATCAACTTTCATGGGAGTTATTAGTTTTCGTTTCAGATATTCTGATTGTCTCCGCAGAAAAATGTTCCAGCCACATGACTATATAATGCTTCTTCATTTTTATGATGTTTCAACCGATGTGCCACTACCGGACTTCCTGTCTTTGCCGAGTGTCAGTTACACTCGGCAAAGCCCCTGACGGCAAAAGGGTCTTTGCCGATTGCCACTTCTCGGGCACTCGGCAAAGGGGTTGCCGAGAGCCTCGGCAAATTTGTCACGTGGGGGCGGCGGCTGACGGCGCGATTGCCGAGTGCCTAACGGCCGGCACTCGGCAAAGACCAAAACTTTGCCGAGTGCCAGGATTTGGCACTTGGGAAAGTTTGAAACTTTGCCGAATGTCGGCCGGCTGGCACTCGGCAAAGTTGCTTTTTTTGGTATACCCCTTATGGCCACTTTTGCCGAGTGTTTTTCCCTATGCACTCGGCAAAGTTACCAAATTTTTTTATTCCATTTTTCTCTATTTTTCGATACAAATACAACAAAAATATATCTGAATACAGGGACATTACAGGCAGTTATTATAACAAATATATAATTGACAAATAGGACGATAACACCGATACAAATAACACAAGTCATCACATATATCACAAGTCCGATAAATAACACAAGTACATCACATAGAACGAGTCCGATACATAGAATAAGTCTGATACACAAAATGAGTCCAATGCATAGAATATGTCCACGATTAATGTCACAAGTCCACTAGTACTACAAGGCACTCACTGCTCAGGTCCGTGGGGCCAAGTTTGCCACGGGGCCGCCGGCGAGTTCTGGTCCGGAGGAGGGTTGTTCGATGCGTTCCCCGACTGATTCTGCAAATAGGAACACATAAATTGAGTAAGAATAACAAAGATATAATAATACCTACTAACAAAGCATACTAACGGGAGTGCCAGAAGGTCCCGGAGGAAGATAAGGCTGAACTGGAAGGGCGAAGGGAGAAGGCGGCGTCATATAGTTCATCGACGCGCTAAGTCCTTGCATCCAGGTGACCATGCTCTAATTGGCTTTTATTTAACCATTGTTAACATTTACCTTTGTAGGGCCAGATATTCTACCGAGTTGTTTCAGCAAGGATAGATTTTCTGTAGGGCCTGACTTTAAGAAGTTGGGAAAAAAAAGGTTTGGAGCTGCTCAGAGCAGGTCAGCCTAATTTCAACGAAAACTTCTGATTCATCATGCATATGCATTACCTTTAACTTTTGATTATAGGGTATTTTTGAGGTCCTAATACTGTCCTCTTTTGGTTCAGGTCGACTGCTGCCAAGCCTGTTATTATTTGCAGCTGCTCAGAGCAGGTCTACTTAATTCCACTGAAAACTTCTTGTACACATTTCCTTATCTTCTGATCAGAGGGTAGTTTTGAGGGCCGGTCTAACTGTCTTCTTTTGATTCAGGTTGAATGCTGTCAAGCCTGATACGCACGACAAGCCTGATATGTTCTATGCTTCGTTGGTAGTGATCCCATGAAGTTATTTCATTGCAGTAATTGTTGTTGGGGTTCCTTGATATGGGCTTTATGAAAAAAATATATATGGAATGTCACGGCATCTGGTTTATTTTTCAGGTATAAGGTTGAAAAGAATTCGGGATCATGATGACATGCTGAAGGAGGAGCTGGAAGCTAAACGGATGAAGATGAAAGCTGTATTTGCTGGAGTAATAGAATCACGGAAGAAGAAGCTCTTAACGATGTTTCTCTCTAAAAAGCTCTTAACGATGAAGGAAGGTGCAGTGCGTGCAATGGGAGGTGGTGTTATTCGTGTAGTCGACTGCAACTTCGGCAGTGCATTATGTGAATAATTGTTCAAAGCGAAGCACAATGTGCATATAACTTTGCCTTTATATTGTAATCCAAATTCATTGCATAAGGAAAGGCCGACTTCCGACGGAGCGTAGCGGAGGCCTGTCGCTGGGAGGCTTGGGCCGAAGCGATATAGTGAAGGTTTGCTGGCTGGCGTCTGTGGCTTTTTCCTCTTCGCATTGGAGTTTTTCACGTTAAATCCTCGTGTCTCTTGTGCTTTGATTTTATGTTCTTTGTTGTTTGTTTGCCGTCGCATCTAGCACGCCTTTGTCCACTCTTTTTGGCAATCTGTCAATCTGGTTAGAAATGTTGGAGGCGATCTGATCAGTCAAGTTTCAGAGACCCTGCTGCGTGGTAGTAGTGGAGCTAGTCGATACTATAAAAATTGAAACAATTAGAAATAATTCTCACCAAGATTAGGCCCACCGTACCCCTCACGGAGGCCCCACTTGTCAGGCTAAAAAGATTTGATGAAAGGGAGGGGAGATTGATTTCATCAATGTTTTCCACCAGAATCCTATTACTTTTTACACCAGCAATTTTCTATACCCACCTCTTGTACCCAAATATTACTTTCCTTTGGCCCACACATACTTTTCTTTGCATATCCATTGACTTCTCACCAAGATTAGGTCCACCGTACCCCTCACGGAGGCTCCACTTGTCAGGCCAAAAGGTTTGACGAAAGGGAGGGGGAAATTGATTTTGTCAATATTTTCCACTAGAATCCTATTACTTTTTACACCAGCAATTTCGTATACCCACCTCTTGTACCCATATATTACTTTCCTTTAGCACACACATACTTTTCTTTGAATATTCATTGACCCATAATTCACGTCCATTTCTCTTTTGGAAGGATAATAATTGACATCATTGTTTGTGGAAGAAAAATAAAGATGTGTATTAACGTATTATTTTTTTTAGTATACACATACTTTCCTTTGCACATATATTAACCGATAATTCACGTCATTTTATTTGGAAGGATAATAATTGACATTATTGTTTATGGAAAGAAAAGATAGACATGTATTATTTTTAGAAAAAAAATAAATGGCATCGTTGTTTGATGGTTTTCGAATGATATTAATTGACATCATTGTTTTATGGAAAGAAAAGAAAGATGTGTATTATTTTTGGAAAGAAAACGCTTGATGGAAGAAAAATTAAATACGTGCCATCTTACTCGTGAATTTGGCACCTGCTGAGGTCGACCGGTCTGGTCTGAACAGTCCGAGTAGAATTAGGGTTTTTGTAAAGAGTCCTCATGTAATCCTACTCGTGAAGGGGTACGTCTTCCCCGGCCTATAAATATAAAGGCTAAGGCCGATTGAGGTTATACCCAATCGAATCAATACAAAAAATCGCATTACTTTTATCTCTCAAACCCTAGCCTTTTCCAACCCTAGATTGCTTTCTTCCTTCGTCTCTACGATGTTTGAAGATGTTCTAAGTGGCCTGCCGACCTCAGAACAATCCTAGCCGCGCAAGCTCTGACGGGGTCCCTCCCGAGCTCGCGTTTCTAGGTCTTCGCGGTTCTCTACTCCACACCGGTCAGACCGGTCTGTAAAACCGGTCAGACCGGTCCGCCCAGAGTTCTGCTGTTGTTGATCGTTTTGACGATCGTTCGCGCGTTCTAGCGCATTCGAGTGTGTTGGCGCTATTTTGTGTCAACACACTTTTTGACGACTCCGCTGGGGACTCAGATTAATCTGGTTTTAAAACCGATCTAATCTAGATTCTCCGAGAAGATGGGTACTCATGGTGAAATCCACAACGACAATGTCATCAAGGCAACCATGGAGGAGCTCACTGAAGAGGAGCGCAAGGCCTACCTCATCGCTGAATAGCACCTGAAGGAGCAGTTTCTTCAGGGATTCAAGAAGGAGCGAGGAGGCCTATTCAAGAGGGTCGGGGAGTTCGTGATGCCATCGTTCAAGTTAAACCAAGACAAGGTCGAGGTACTTCCTAATGATCCCTCTGAATTAATTAAACAATTCTCTCTCATGGTAGATTCGAAAATATCTGCTACGAAAGTAGCTGCGGGAGAGACTCTTGCTGGGCTTAATGATGAAATTGCAGCGCTTAAAAAGGGTAAAACTGTCGAGAGTGGCGCTCAATTCATAGAAGCAGATTCGGCTGGCACATCTTTTACCCAAGATCAATTCTATGGGATGCCGCCGAACTCGTTCCCTGGGCAAACTCCATCGCCATCTACTGTCCATGCGCCACCGGTCCCACCGGTCTCCTCGACCGGTCAGACTGGTGCTGGCGGTCAGACCGATTACACGACCGGTCAGACCGGTCTGACGGGATAGCAGCCAGTGCCCTCTGTACCGCACACGTCCAACCCTAGTTCGGCCGTCCCTAGCCAAACTAATGAGATGGTGATGTATACAGGGCCCCATGTTACGTCACAGCAGGGATCTGGACCTCATCGAGGACCGATTCCTAACACTAACGTGGCTTACTCCGGTCCTACCATTCAACGTGTTTCATCCTCTTCGTATACTTCAGCCAATGGTGCTTCTCAGGCCTATTTTAATAGATTTAAAGAAGATTTGGCCGGTGTACTTAAATCTAAACTCGGGATTGATATGGGTGGGTCGCGTTTATATCAAAAGTCATATCCTCCTGAGTTTGATTTTATTTCATATCCTGCTGGTTGGCGCGTTCCCGAGTTCGTCAAATTCAATGGTGAAGATTCTCGCACGACTTGGGAGCATGTTAGCCAATATGTCTTGCAATTGGGAGAAGCGGGTCTTAATGATGCTTTGCGGGTTCGCTTGTTTTCTTTGTCTTTGACTGGAACCGCTTTCTCTTAGTTTTCCTCACTTGCGCCGGGAACTATTTTAAATTGGAATCAATTAGAACGCAAATTTCATGATCACTTCTATAGTTGTGAAGCCGAAATTCGATTGCTAGATTTGACGTCGATTAAACAAAACCGAGATGAATTGGTTTTGGATTACTTCCAAAGATTTAAAGCTTTAAAAAATTGGTGTTTTAATTCATCTCTTTCGGAGAAGTATTTGGCGGATTTAGCGTTTAATGGCTTGCGTTCTTATTTGAAGGAGAAACTTGAAGGTTTTGATTACATTACGATTAATCATTTGCAAATGCGAGCTATTGGCACCGAATTTAAGTACAAAACTTCTAAAGATACTTTCAAGCCTCATCGGTCCAACACACATGTCCTTGATCATGATTCGGATAGTTCGGACGATGATAGTAAGGAAGTATATGCCGCTGAATTTGTTTGGCTATCAAAGGCCAAACCCGGTTCGGTTCCGTCTCTCAAGCCGATTCAAAAGAATCGGCAAGAGGAGCTGAAATTTACTTTTGATGTTTCTAAGTGTGATCGGATTTTTGACGAATTGCTTAAGAATGGTAACATCCGATTGTCACATGCTATTCCATCTCCCGACGAACTTAAATGACATGCATATTGTAAGTGGCATAACTCTACATCTCATGCTACTACTGATTGTAATGTTTTTCGTCGATAGGTACAATCGGCCATTAATGAAGGACGATTAGTACTTTCAGAGATGCAAATTGACAAAGCTCATTTCCCTGTTCATACGCTGGAATTGAACAATCCAAAGGTGCTCATTCGGCCGGAGCAAGCCGAATGAGCTAAGGGGAAACATGTTGTCATCGGTGATCCAAGACCGATGAATACAAGTGACAAGATCCTTGCCCGAGAAGTTATCAAAGAGAAGACTGATGATGGCAAGGATACTTTGAAGATCATTGTCAGAAATCCCAGACTCGGGGGGCATGGACGCTCTCCACCAGAAAATCGGTCTGCTGATCAGGCGCAACCGGTCAGACCGGTGTCTCCGACCGGTCAGACCGGTCCGGCCGGTCAGACCGGTTCTTCCAGCAGGTCTGACCGCCCTGGTGACCGTCCCCGGACTTTCAAGCCAAAACGTCCGGAAGTGGGTACTTGGAAGACCAATGAGGTAAAGGTGCAGGGAAGAGCAACTAATCTGAAGCTCACCTTCAACCAGTTGTTGAACAAGTACACAAAGGCCATTCAAAACGATCGGCTGCTAAAAAAAAGACCGCGATCACCACCGCGCCAAGATCGTCCAACGTCCCCGAGGAGGGAGTTCAGCAGGCGCAGAGGTGATGTTGTCACATTGTATCCTCCTCAGAAGATGTATGCTAATATGCCATTGATGCCACCGGCGTCAAATGCAACAAATCCGGTGTGGGAGCATGCAGGGATTTGGATGCAGTGTTTTCCGATGCCTTATCCTCCACATTATCAGGGGGAAAGCTGCAGAGTACCAGTACATGACCGATTGGGGCCACGCCAATCTGGTCCAGTGCAGCAGGCTGCACCAGTCAGACCGGTCACCTCCGATCGGTCTCATCAGAGGCCGGGCCAAGCTCCTGTTCCAAGGTTCGAGTATCGCGTCAAGGACAAGAAAGGGGAGCAGAAGCCTATGGCCGACCTAGAGAAGTTTAAAGCTGATGTTGTGGTTCAAATCGGTGAAATCGAGGTGCCCATAAAGGATACGGGCAAGAAATCAATGGATATAGATACATCGGTTGACGTTCCTTCGCAAAAGCCGGTCATGGCCAATGATCATGAGGCTGGTAGCAGCAAGAGCGCGGCGGACAAGTACCATCAGCCTAGGTGGTGCCCTTCGAGTTTAACTCATACACAAAAGAGGAAATTGCAGCGCCTTCGCAACAAGGAAAAGAAGGAGAAGGAGGAAAAGAAGAAGAGGGATGAGGACTTCAACAGATACAGGCCCATGTTCCCTCATAGCAAGGTTTGAAAGGCCAAGACAGCTGATCAGCCAGCCAGACCAGTCGGACCACTGCAGCTGACCAGTCAGACCGATCAGACCGCTCTGAGCAACCGATCAGACCGGTCGAGCCTTCTGCAGAGTCAGCAGCCGAATCAGCGCCGCCCGTTTCGGTTTCTTCTATTGATGAAGCCCCAGCAGTTCCTCCGACAGCCGAAGACGAGGAATTGGTGGATTATGAAGCGTCTCCAGAGCGCACCAATTTGGAGATTAATGTGGTGCACTTGTCTTCGGATTATTTTGTGGTTCCGGAGGAAGACATGGCTCATCTTCAGTTTGGTCCCCGTGAAGCTGTGTTCCAGAAGCCAAGCGAGAAAGACAATCACCTCAAGGCTCTTTACATGAGGGGACACATTAACGAAAAGCCGGTGACTCGCATGCTAGTGGATGGTGGGGCTATTGTAAATCTTATGCCCTACTCATTGTACAAGAAGCTCGGCGGCCAAGATGAAGACTTGATCAAGACGAACATGACAGTCAGCGGCGTTGGAGGGAGCGAGCCCCTTAGCGCCAAAGGAGTTGCTTCCATGGAGCTCACCATTGGGAGTAAGACGATTGCTATAGCTTTCTTCGTCTCAGAAGTGCAAGGTAACTACAATTTGATTCTTGGGAGGGATTGGATTCATGCAAATCAGTGCGTTCCTTCTACCTTGCATCAATTTCTTGTTCAGTGGATCGGCGATGAGGTTGAGATTGTCCATGGGGACACTTCATCCTTTGTTGCTTTAGCCGATTCGGATTCTATTAGTGCACACGACAACGTCAAGTGTTTATCGGGCGTGGACCTGTCCGATTATGATTTGATCAGTTGCACTAAGGATGGTTTTGTCTTTGCTGTACTAAAGCCGATGGATAATCGGCTAAATCATTTAATGTAAATCAGATGAGTACAACAGAAGCTCCAGAAGCGACCGGTCAGACCGCCCGTGCCGACCGGTCAGACCGGTCCTGTCCCGTTCGGCGCACAGGGCCGACCGGTCAGACCGAACACCCTGACCGGTCAGACCGGTCCAACGCAGAATGGCTGCAGCAGAGGCTAGATCAATATCGGGCGCGTACGAACGATATGTGTGAAGCCATTGAAGATTCTGGTGATCTAGATAAGTTGGGCCAAGGGTTTACATCGGCCGATCCTTTAGAAAAGGTAGCTATTGGTGATGGAACTATTCCTAGGCCGACTTTTGTAAATAAAAATTTATCGGCTGAATATAAAGCCGATTTGGTTAATTTATTGAAGGAATATGCTGATAGTTTTGCTTGGGAGTATCATGAAATGCCTGGTTTGAGTCGTGATCTTGTTGAGCATCGTTTACCAATTAAAGCCGGTTTTAGACCTTATAAACAACCGGTTAGGCATTTCAATCCCATTATTTATGACCGAATTAAAACTGAAATTAATCGTTTACTTGATGCTGGATTTATTCGGTCTTGTCGTTATGCTGATTGGATTTCTAATATTGTGCCCGTTGAGAAGAAAGATTCAGGGAAAATTAGAGTGTGCATTGATTTTAGATATCTTAATAAAGCTACTCCCAAGGATGAATATCCTATGCCTATGGCCGATATATTGATTAATGAGGCTTATGGACATCGTGTCATTAATTTTCTTGATGGTAATGCCGGTTACAATTAAATATTTATGGCCGAAGAAGATATATCTAAAACGTCCTTTAGATGTCCAGGATTTGTCGGGTTGTTTGAGTGGGTTGTTATGACTTTTGGTTCAAAAAATGCGGGTGCTACTTATCAAAGAGCTATGAATTTAATCTTCCATGATTTGATTGGTGTCATCTTGGAAGTGTATATTGATGATATTGTCATTAAATCGGCCGGTTTAGATCATCATTTAGCCGATTTAAGAATTGCTCTTGAAAGGATGCGCCGGTATGGTTTAAAGATGAATCCACTCAAATGTGCTTTTGGTGTATCGGCTGGAAAGTTTCTTGGCTTCATTATTCATGAGAAGGGAATAGAGATTGATCCTAAGAGAGTTGAAGCTGTGAAGAAGGTTACATTTATTGAGAAGTTATGTTTGTCTCTTTATTATGCTTGTACCAAATTGAGACATTATCTACTATCTAGTACTTATATAGTAGTATGTCAAACCGATGTGATCAAACATATGTTACAAAAACCGATTTTGAGTACTAGAATCGGTAAATGGGCTTATGCTTTGGTTGAGTATGATTTGGGTTGTGAACCTTTAAAATCTATGAGGCCGAATTGTAGCGGATTTTATTGTTGAGCATCGGATTAATGACAAGCATGATTTAGAAGTCGGCTATATTACTTGCACACCATGGAAGTTGTACTTTGATGGATCGATTTGTGACGATGGTCAAGGGATTGGTGCTATTCTTATTTATCCGAATGGTGCTGTTTTTAAATTTTCAAACCGATTGGAAGAAGAGTGCACAAATAACCAAGTTGAATATGAGGCTCTACTATTTGGCTTGGAATTCTTGCAATCCATGGGCGTGAAGCATGTTGAAGCCTTTGGAGATTCTCTTCTGGTGGTGCAGCAAGTATCTAAGGTATGCCAGTGTTATAATGGTTCTCTAAATGCATATCTTGATAAATGCCTCGATATTATTTCTTCCTTCGATGAATTTATTATCAAACATATTCTGAGGGAAGAGAATGGAAAGACAAATACTTTGGCTCGACAAGCATCTGGCTATAATGTTACGAAAAAATATTTCAACATTCGCAAGCCGATGCAAACGAAAGCCGAGTGTCTAGTTCTGGACGCACCGGTCCGACCGGTCAGCAAAACCGGTCTGACCGCCCAGACTGGTCTGACCGGTCCAGAGACCGGTATGACCGGTGATGCAGCTGCTCGTTCTGATTCGGCCAAAAAAGATGATTCAATTGTCTCGGCCGAAGCCCAGGATTGGAGGGTTCCTCTTATGTCGTATTTGAGAGATACTGGTCGTGGCGCAGAGAGAAATATTCGGCGTTTGGCTTTCAAGTATATTTTAATTGACGATGAACTTTATCGTCGAACTGCTGAAGATTTGCTCCTCAAATGTTTAGATTCGGATCAGGCTCGGGTTGCTATGGGTGAGGTTTATGAAGGTATTTGTGGTACTCATCAATCGGCTCCCAAGATGAAGTGGTTACTCAGAAGAGCCGGTTTTTATTGGCCCACTATGTTATCCGATTGTTTCAAATACTATAAAGGATGTGAAGAATGTCAGTGGTTTGGTGATTTGCAATTGGTGCCTGCTGCGTTAATGCATCCTATTATTAAATCATGGCCGTTCCGAGGTTGGGGGTTGGATTTTATTGGACAGATTAATCCTCCATCTTCAAAAGGGCATCGCTTCGTGTTGGTTGCTACGGATTATTTCACTAAATGGACCAAAGCGGTTCCTTTGAAGAATATGACACATAAGGAGATAATTAAGTTTATTACTGCGCATATTATTCATAGATTCGGCGTTCCACAAAATTTTACAACAGATCAATGTTCTTCGTTTATATCAAAGGAGGTGTGTGCCTTTGCCGAATCTTATGAGATTAAGTTGCTCAATTCATCTCCATATTATGCTCAGGCCAATGGACAGGCCGAGTCTAGTAATAAGATTTTGATCAAACATATTAAGAAGAAGATAGAAGAAAATCCTAAGAGGTGGCATGAAGTGTTATCCGAAGCATTGTGGGCTCATCGCATATCTAGACATGGTGCTACTAAAGTTACTCCTTTTGAGCTTGTGTATGGTCAAGAGGCTGTTTTACCCGTTGAGGTAAATCTGGGCGTATATAGGTTGGCAAAGCAAAATGACCTCTCCGCTGTTGATTACCATGATTTGATGATGGATAATATTGATGAGGTGACCGACAAGTGTTTGAAGGCTTTG
Organism: Panicum virgatum; assembly: GCF_016808335.1. NCBI lineage: Eukaryota > Viridiplantae > Streptophyta > Magnoliopsida > Poales > Poaceae > Panicum > Panicum virgatum. Next base: position 63,425,589 of record NC_053147.1, read on the forward strand.
AAGGAGATTGAGAAAGACAAGCTTCGGGTGGCCAGAGCTTACAACAAAAAGGTAAAACTTAAATCTTTTCAGGTTGGGGATCTGGTTTGGAAGACAATTTTGCCTCTTGGGACGAAAAGCAACAAGTTTGGCAAATGGTCGCCAAGTTGGGAGGGTCCATACATAATTATCAAAGTTATCTCCGGAAATTCATATATGGTAGAGACGGTGCAGGGTGAACATCTACCCAGGGCTATCAATGGGAGATATTTGAAGAAATTCTATCCTAGCGTATGGCAAAGTGCATGAAGACGAAGACGGCCGATATTGGATATCGCCCTTAGTTTTATTTTTAGACTTGTATGCTCTATGTAAAACATGTACATCAGGATAATTCTTGCATTTTGGCTTGTGAAACTCACCAAAAAGCAGGGGGGCATATGTTGACAGCCAAATTTGGCACCTGAGGTCGACCGGTCTAACTGTAACATCCCAAAAATCCACAAAATAAATCACGCGCTAAGTTATTTTCTAAATTATTTTTCGTCGTTGAGCTCGAGATCCTCCTAAAGCCCCAAACCCTAAATTCCGGAAAAAATTTCCTGTCCCGAACAACCGATGTCCCATCTCCTTTTTCCTCTCCGCGTGACGCGCTGCGTGTCGCCCGACAACACGCGCGTGGCCGACAGCCGCGGTCGACGCCGCGATCAGCGCCGGCAAAAACCTCCTTTTTCTCTCTCTCTTCTCTCCCTTTCTTTTCCATTTTTCCATTTCTTTTCCATTCTCCTTTTCTTTTCTTCATTTTTTCTTTCCTTCCCCTTTTTCTTTTTCTTTTTCCTTTCTCTTTCCCTCCTGCTCCCTTCTCCTCCTTCCTTCCCTGCCGCGCACCTTGCCGCCCACCACCGACCGCTCCCCGCCCGCTCCACGTGCGCGCTCTACCCCGGCTCCCTCTCCTCTGCCGCGCACCCCTCCGAGTGCAGCACCCTATTCCACGCACGCACGCCCCCGGCCGCGTCACGCTCCCGACCGCCCACGCACCGCGCATGCGCGCACACGCACGCCGCGGCCGCCTGACCTGCTCCCAGCCCGCTCGCGCGCGCCGTCCCGGCCTGGCCATGCGTACGCGCATGCGCGCCCGCACGCACGCGGCACACCGAGCAGGGACGCACGCGCCACGCCGTGGCCACCCGCCCGGAGCCAGCCCGGCCCTCGCCCACGCTTGCGCGCACGTGCTCGCACCTGCCTCCCCTGCCCGGCCCGGCGCACGCGCTCCGCGTGCTGCGACGCCCGCCACCGCTGTTGCCCACGCCGCTCACCGCGCAAGCCACTGCTGCTGCGCGCGTGCTCCCCGCTCCGCTCCGCGCCGCTCGTGCGCTGCTTCCCCCTGCCCCGTCCCCGCACGCGCGTGCATGCCGCGACGCCCGCCGCGCAGCTCGCCGCACACCGCACCCCGCCAAGCCCCTCGCTGCCACCCCTTGCCCTCGAGCACCCGCACCTGCATGCCGCGCCGCCCGCTGTTGGCACCCTGCCCTGCTGCTACTCCCACGTGCGGCACCTCGCCGCTCGCGCCGCCGCAGAGCAACCGCCTCGCCGCTAGCACCAAGCACAGCGCCCCCCCCCCCCACGTGCCACAGTGCACGGCGCATCACTCGCTGCTGCCCGAGGGGTCATGTCACCCCTGTGCCACCGCGAATCTAGCTGCCGCGGCTGCAATCACCATTAATGGCACCCATGGAGCTCGCTGGCCGACCGCACCACGGTCACCAGCCACCACCGCTCCACCGCCTCTCTCTTGGCCTATAAATAACCCCCTCGCATCGCCCACCACCACCACAACGCCGACCACCGCCGCTAGCCACCTCCCAAGCTACGCAGCACCGCCGCTCCGAGCTCCTCCGCTCGCCGCCGCAAGCCACCGTCGCGCCGCCTCCTCGCTCCATTCCAGTCCAAGGTGAGGGGGGCAATAGAATTCCCTCGCCTCCCTCGACATTTCCCCCCTAACCCTAGCCGCTGCCGGGCCTCGCAGTGCCGCCACCGCACGCGCCGGCCGCCGGCTGCCATGGTGCCGCCCCTATAGACTGCCTCTGCCCAAATCAAGAGGGGGAAACGATTCCCCGCGGACCCCTTCCCCTTTTCCCCGGCCCCCGCCCGCCGTCGTGCCCCAAGGCCGCCGGCTCAGGTGCCGCCAGCGCCCTGATCCCCCTCCCCTGTTTTGCCCCGTCGAGAGTGTAACACCCCGGTGTTAATTTTGACGCTAATCATGTGCTTAACCGCTAATTATGGACTTAAGCTCATCGTTAGCGTTAATCGAGTTCGTGTGGTAAAACATTGTTTAGCTGTGTTCGATCCTGTTTTTCTCCTTGATTCGAGCCTCGAATCAACTTTCGCCCAAAACAAAAGTTGTAGATCTTATCGTTCTCTACAACTTCTATTTAGGCAAAATTTCATGTTCCAATGTAAAATTTGGAGCTATGGACAGTAAAAGTTGGCTAAAAGTCACTAAAATTCGGTCACTGTGCCTCCCCGGTTGGTCAGTCCACCGCCAATCTCGACGTCGGCGTCGCCACGCGTCACGCCGGCAAGCACATCGCCGCTTAAGCACCCCCGCTGTCTGAGTCTTGACCTGCGGTGCTGGGTAGGGATGACGGATGGTGAAGTGGCCCACGGGTTCACCGAGTGTTCGCACGTGCGGGGCTCATCATCCGGGTGCTGGCAGGCTTGATTCAGGCTTCAGGGTAATCGTGGGAACAGTTGCTCGGTGTGACCCACCGGGGTCGCACTTGGCGTGTGAGTTAGGTCCACCTTGCAAGGTTAAATCGGATCGATTCACCGTGACTCGCGGATATGAGAGCCTTGGTCAATGCGTCGCATCGTAGTAAGGATTGAAAGGACAGAAAGAGAAAAGATGGATTTATGTGGATGTTCTTGAAAAGATAATATGATTAACCATGTATGTTCTAGAGAACTAGGCAAACCTAGTTTCTAGCTATCAACACAATTGGAGCTAAAATATTGAAAGTAAGGATCTAGTACTAGTAGCTTTTCAGCAAAATAACTCCAGAGCCAAAGAGCTGTGCATGTCTAGATAATGGGCTAAGTATACCCATAGACAGGTAAGCCTTGCTGAGTATTAGAGTACTCAGGGTGTGGTTGTAACCCTTCTGAGCAGGTTGTATTCCAGAAGACTTCGAGGAAATCGGTGCGTCCTGGATTGGTCAGCCTCTTCCTCCAGGTTGGACGGTCGAGTGGGTCCCGTCTTCTCCGTGAAGTGCAGGCAGGTGAGCCTCACATCAGTGGGCAAGATGTGAAGCTCTTCTTTTGTCATCGACGTTATCTACCGTACTGTATTTGAAGCTTGTTTCAAATTGTTTGTATTTTCCGCTGTGTTTGAACTCTGTATACAATATGTAACCTTGGCTTATAAAACTTTATTATAATTTAATTTGGAGACTTTTGTTTAACTCTGGTTGTAAGTTAAGTTTGAAAACTTTTGTTGCTTGTAATCACCTGTGCTCGTCTTTTGGCGAGAGTTCCCATGTAATCGATCCTGGTTATAGCAGGCAATCTGGGTGTACTGGTGAAGTGCAGTATCGGAGGATTAAGTTAAATGGTCAATTAGTGCACTTGATCGGTATTATTTGGACTGTTCTGTGACAGAGAGATAGAAGAAGGAGGGGAACAATTGCCAAAAACTCCCTCCCCTTCTATTCTTTTAAGAGTCCTTCCACCTCTCTTAACCTTTTGCAAAAGAAACCCTTCCTTTTATTTTTATTCGAAACCAACCCTCCCACCTTATGAGAACATTTATAAATAAGCCCTTGTCCTTTCTAGTATGCCCCAGATATTTCTGGAAATTACAATCTAGTCCTTCCCTTTCCAAAGCTAATTACAAAGAGACCCCTGAACCCCGGTTTAACCCTAAACCCCCGCTGACCTATCATTTCATGTGCCAAATAATCTCCGATCAACCCGAAACTTTACCACACCTCTCATGACATAGTTTTACCCATGCCACTAGGAAACTACCCTAAAATATTACTCCGAACCCCATATCCTAATTAATTCCGATTCCAGCTCAACGATAAAAACTTTGATTTCTTTTTCTTGATTGTGTGTTTATTTGTATATGCCGTAGATCACGGTGTAGAAGAAGGAGAGCCCGTTGACGAGCAGTACTGCGAGCCAGCGAACAAGGGCCAGTTCTGCGACCCCGAACCCGAAGGGCAGTGCTTCAATCAGGACCTCCCCGAAGGCTTTGAAGACGGCAGTTCAATCCCATCCCTTGATGCATGTTTTGTCCTAGTTTTTATAAACACCACCTATTGGTTGTGCAGTGAAGCCTAGGCCTGACACTGAAACATCACAGGAAACAGATAGTGGCATAACCAGAGCCAATGATTCCAAGAACACCAGCACATCACGTGAATTCCCACCCCAGAGACACCACTCATTCAAATTCTGCACGAAATCTCATAATTCTTTTTTATTAACATCAACATCTACCCAAAGCAAACCACCAATTGATGCAGAGTGACATGAAGGATCATTACAATGCAGTAGTCATTTCAGCGAGACAGCAACTGTGCAACTAAACATTACAACAACTTGAGAATTTGCAATGCAGAATTGCACATTGCTTATCTGAATTCAGTGTAAGTTAACCAGGATTCAGAAAGTAACAGCAAAAGCGATACGCTGATTGCTAGACGAAGAAACCAGAAACCAACCACCAAGTAGCTCTAATCTTTGTGGTTCCGCTGCGAATTGGGCGTCGGATTGGTACCTAGAAGCCCTCGATTCCTTCGTCCGTGTTCCCCAAGAACAGAGAGACAGAGACAAACCGGCGAGACGCACTCAGGTTCCGTCCGCAGAGGAGGCGAGGCTTGAACGCTGAAACCAGGTCGCAACAAGCGGATTAGCGCTGTCGAAGAGCCCTGAAATCCACGAGCACTAGCGTTGCATCACCAAAACTCCCAGCCCTGAGGCGCAACTCGATCGAACTCCGCCCGAAATCAGGGAAATTTCAGCGCCACCAGCACCTCCGAAGACCCAAGAACCACGCCCCCGAGAGGAGCTGCGGAATCAAGATCGAAACCCCCAAGCATTGCGCGGAAGAAGAAGAACCCACCTCGAGTTCTCGTCCCCCGATCCAGCTCCGCGGCGGTTCCTTGGAGCCCGGCGACAGGTCCCCGCGCGCTCGCCCCTGCTTGCTCGCGTCGCGGCTGCTACTACTACTTCTTTGGCGGTGGGTGTGGGGCCGTGGCCGCGGGGAACGGGGGAAGGCCTAGTTATAGGCGGCGGCGGGCTAGGAATGTAGACCGCAATCATCACCAGGTTCACGCCGGCTGCTCACGCGTTGAGGCGGGGAGGGGAGGGAGGGAGGGGTGGCCGGGCTTGCTCTTGCCGCGGCGCTGCGGGGGTTTGCGAGGGGGAGAGCCAGCGCCGAACGAGGTAGTAGTAGGCAGAGGAAGGTTCGTGCGGTCGCGATCGAGCCACGTGTCTTGATTGGATGGCTAGCATCGCTGCTGTCTGGAGTTGCCACTTTTTCTTTCTAAAATTCCTTTTCTTTTCTTTTAGCCACGTGGTAATAATTATTTTGTTGAAAAAATTATCACTAACTACGTACTCCTACATGCCTAAGAATATATCTGTACTGATATATGGTGCCATAAAAAATGCAATCCTGCGTTTGAAAAAAAGTTCATACAAGAAGTGCAATTCTAGATATTGGGTTTCCACTAACTGCTTAATTAAGTCGTTAAATTTAGAATGCATGCCAAATCTAACGGTATGTGGCAAACAAATGAGGGTACGTGAGTATTTTCACATAGAATTGCATTCTTTATGGGACGGAGAGAGTATTAGAGTAAGTATGTCAGAAATAAAATAGAACACAAGTACCAAGTGTTTATTGAAGGAAAATATTCAAGTACCGTTTCAGATATGAGATATCCAATAGCACATAAAAAAAGTAGTAACCAAAGTTTTGAATCGTTGATTCCAAGTACCGTTCAGAAATAACAAAAAACACATGCCAATTTTATCTTGTGACTAATGAAAAAAACAAATATTAAAAGAGATAGTTGATGCTGCTCTTCTTTCTGTTGCAGGCGTGAACACAACAGATGCAATCGGTAACTTCCTGCATTGCTGCCAAGGCCGATTTGGTGTAATACTTTTTTTTAATCTTCTTCAGAGTCACCACGACATCGCTCATCGACATCCTTTTGGTCAGGTGAGTCACTTGAGCAGAGCAAACTCACCTCAAATACTGCTGATACTGCTGATAGAAACTCGTTCAGGTCGCAGGCAATGGTAGGAAGCATCTTGCATCAGCTGCTTGCCCAGACTCCAGAACAGAGGCAAGTTCGGTTCGCATTGCTTGATGCCTGATGCTCACCTCCCCAACGAAAATAGGATCTGTGGGGTCTCCTTCCAGTGAAGACTTGTAGGAGCGTGATTCCGTAACTGAGCAAATCGCTCTTGCACTAAACTCTTCATTTCAATGCCTCTCATTGGCATCCTCTTGTCAGCTGAATCACTTTCACTTGACAGATCAAACCGAGATTGAATCACTCCGTACCATCTCTTTCTGCCTCATTCTCCAGTTGTTCGTCACGTCGTGGCAAGTCGCCTGTAGGATCTCGTGGCATCATGTCAAAATCGTTGCGAGATTAACTGGGCCAAGCAGCACTGCAATCACGTACGTGCGCCGCAGCTGAACAAACAAGGATGACGAGGCCGGCCGGCGACGGGGAAGAAAGAGCCCTGGGGAGATGTCAGCCGGAGTTCCTCAATGCGGAGATGATCCGACAGGGAGGGCAACGCCGTCGAAGCAATCTCCGGTTGTTTCGCTCGCCATGGAGCAGTGGATCGTGGACAGCGCGCGAGCCCCGACTGCGCCGCCGTGGCTGTCTTCGTCGACGACGCCGCCGACAGTGGGCCCCCTTCCCCTCCAGCGGTGGCCAGTGGAGTCGTCGTCGCCGCAGGAGGCCGGCGCGCGCGACGGAAGAAGCCTCCTCGATCGGCGCATCACTAGCACGGCCCACAGTGATAACTGGGCTGCTTACTGGGCCTTGAAGCTCATACGACGCGGCAGCTCGCCTTCCCCCGGTCGGATCCCGCCGCTCGTTTCCTATCCAACGGCTGCAACGACCTCCAGGGGCGGACGGTAAATTAAATGCCGTCCACCCCTCTCGCCGCGCGGTCACCGCCGTTCGCCGCCTCCGGTCGCCTGTCGGAGCACGGTGGGTCCGAGGACGCCGATCCTCAGCCGTGAGGACGCTTCCGGGGAGATGCCCAGGGAGCGGCTGCCTGCCGGGCGCCTGGGCGCCGCCCGCGCGTCGGCCCTCGGCACGGCGGCGAAGCGCGACGGCCACGCGCTCCGCGGACCCCGAAGCAGAAGCATCTGTTTCCTCGGATGCAGGCGTCGTCTCCTGCTCCGGCGGCTCGAGGCAGGGCGAATGGAGGACGTGCCAGTAGCGCTGTTGGGTGGGTGAGCGGAGCGCCCGTTGTCCGCGCCGCCGCACCGCTCCAGCCGTCCTCCAGGCACATCGTCGGATTGCAGGCGCGGTCGTCGCCTTCCTTTGCTGTGAAGCTGTTTCCTGGTTTCTCATGATCAAACGTCTACTCATAACTCATCATAGGAAAATGAAGGACGTTCTACAACACACTGATGCACGATCCATGGCTCCGCAGCAGGTTTCATCTCTCAACTAATTTCTACCACACCGCCGATGGCTGACGGCTGAGAACAGCGAGCTGATGCATCACCTCCTCGCCGGCCGTGCGGCAGCTTCAAGGGCTCGAGGACGGCCGGCCGGTGACGGGGCAGAAGCCGCCTCGGTGTTTCAATTCCGAGAGGAGGGAGGCAACAACCTGGCCCGTCGTCGTCACGAACGGCGCGCAGCGCCGTCGGCCGGCCGCCTGGCCCTTGTCCTCCAGCAGAGCGAGCGGCCTCGTCGGATGCCGGCCCGCGCGCGCGCCCTGCTTCAGCTCGGGACGCATCAGCTCGCCATCGTCCGCTCGGATCCCGCCGCTCGTGGCCCATCCGACGGCTCCCGTAACCCCAGGGGTGGACGGTAAATGAAACACCGTCCACCGCCTGTGGTCGGGGAACGAGCCAACCACCGCTCCCTCGCCGCGGTCACCGCCGCTGGCCGCTCCCGCCGCCGATCGCCGGCCACTGGATCGCGCCGCGGGTCAGAGGATGCGGTTGCTCCGGCGCGCGGATGGTTCGTGCGGGAGACGCGGCTGGAACGCCATTCCTCGCCGCGCGGCCCTCGCACGGACGGCGGCCCGCAGGCAGAAATGGCCCCTGCATGGCTGTATCGTATAGGCTCCTTATGCTCTCGCCGTCCGCCGCCGACGGCCGCCGCCACCGCTGCTGCCGTCGTCGAGGAGCCAGCTCCGCAACAGCGGCGGGAGAAGCAGGAAAGGAGCAGCCGGCCGGCCCACTCGATCCGCCGCCTCTTGTGCTCCAGAAAGCCGAGTCGCTTGATTCCACAACGCCGTGAATTCGCTGCCTTTTCCTGCCCATCCATCGAAACTGACACGGCACGCTCTTCCAGGGGGACTGGAGGGCGGTGCGATCTCGCCGCCGGCCGGTGTTACATGTATCTGAAGCAAGGTCCGTATTCTGCAACGTAACCAAGCAGAACGTGGCTGAAAAAAATATACATATACCCAGATACAGGTTCAACTTGAGAGCTTGTAATTCAGATCCACAGGTTGAACAAAGTGTAGGTATAAATACCACAGCTGGTGGACTTGCTCACACGTACCGTTCATTACTGACTGATACAAACTCAAGAATTTGCATAGGGCAGTGCCAAATGACATTTGGATAATCCATCTATATGGATCAGGAAAGCATTGTTGGGACGCAAATGGCTGCTCTGACTAGGTTGTGATCTGCAGTGCAGATTAACCTGAATTCTTCTACTGGAAAACAATCAGTCTGAAGTTCCTACTTCGATGGCAAAACTTTTCAACTCGTGGTTCACTAGTTTCGGCTAAAGGCATCATGGATGCTTCAGACTTCACTACTTCAGATCTGCATGGAAAGGGCAACAAATTTTTTTGCCAAAAATAATAGGATATTCAACTGAATACCTTTTTGAACTCAAGTGATCCCACCCCAGGATTTGGCACTTGGGAAAGTTTGAAACTTTGCCGAATGCCGGCCGGATGGCACTCGGCAAAGTTTCAAACTTTGCCGAGTGTTAAACTCCTGGCACTCAGCAAAGTTGCTTTTTTTGGTATACCCCTTATGGCCACTTTTGCCGAGTGTTTTTCCCTATGCACTCGGCAAAGTGACCAAATTTTTTTATTCCATTTTTCTCTATTTTTCGATACAAATACAACAAAAATATATCTGAATACAGGGACATTACAGGCAGTTATTATAACAAATATATAATTGACAAATAGGACGATAACACCGATACAAATAACACAAGTCATCACATATATCACAAGTCCGAAAAATAACACAAGTACATCACATAGAACGAGTCCGATACATAGAATAAGTCTGATACACAAAATGAGTCCAATACATAGAATATGTCCACGATTAATGTCACAAGTCCACTAGTACTACAAGGCACTCACTGCTCAGGTCCGTGGGGCCAAGTTTGCCACGGGGCCGCCGGCGAGTTCTGGTCCGGAGGAGGGTTGTTCGATGCGTTCCACGACTGATTCTGCAAATAGGAACACATAAATTGAGTAAGAATAACAAAGATATAATAATACCTACTAACAAAGCATACTCACGGGAGTGCCAGAAGGTCCCGGAGGAAGATAAGGCTGAACTGGAAGGGCGAAGGGAGGAGGTGGCGTCGTATAGTTCATCGACGCGCTAAGTCCTTGCATCCAGGTGACCATTCTCTAATTGGCTTTTATTTAACCATTGTTAACATTTACCTTTGTAGGGCCAGATATTCTACCGAGTTGTTTCAGCAAGGATAGATTTTCTGTAGGGCCTGACTTTAAGAAGTTGGGAAAAAAAGGTTTGGAGCTGCTCAGAGCAGGTCAGCCTAATTTCAACGAAAACTTCTGATTCATCATGCATATGCATTACCTTTAACTTTTGATTATAGGGTATTTTTGAGGTCCTAATACTGTCCTCTTTTGGTTCAGGTCGACTGCTGCCAAGCCTGTTATTATTTGCAGCTGCTCAGAGCAGGTCTACTTAATTCCACTGAAAACTTCTTGTACACATTTCCTTATCTTCTGATCAGAGGGTAGTTTTGAGGGCCGGTCTAACTGTCTTCTTTTGATTCAGGTTGAATGCTGTCAAGCCTGATACGCACGACAAGCCTGATATGTTCTATGCTTCGTTGGTAGTGATCCCATGAAGTTATTTCATTGCAGTAATTGTTGTTGGGGTTCCTTGATATGGGCTTTATGAAAAAAATATATATGGAATGTCACGGCATCTGGTTTCTTTTTCAGGTATAAGGTTGAAAAGAATTCGGGATCATGATGACATGCTGAAGGAGGAGCTGGAAGCTAAACGGATGAAGATGAAAGCTGTATTTGCTGGAGTAATAGAATCACGGAAGAAGAAGCTCTTAACGATGTTTCTCTCTAAAAAGCTCTTAACGATGAAGGAAGGTGCAGTGCGTGCAATGGGAGGTGGTGTTATTCGTGTAGTCGACTGCAACTTCGGCAGTGCATTATGTGAATAATTTTTCAAAGCGAAGCACAATGTGCATATAACTTTGCCTTTATATTGTAATCCAAATTCATTGCATAAGGAAAGGCCGACTTCCGATGGAGCGTAGCGGAGGCCTGTCGCTGGGAGGCTTGGGCCGAAGCGATATAGTGAAGGTTTGCTGGCTGGCGTCTGTGGCTTTTTCCTCTTCGCATTGGAGGAGTTTTTCACGTTAAATCCTCGTGTCTCTTGTGCTTTGATTTTCTGTTCTTTGTTGTTTGTTTGCCGTCGCATCTAGCACGCCTTTGTCCACTCTTTTTTGGCAATCTGTCAATCTGGTTAGAAATGTTGGAGGCGATCTGATCAGTCAAGTTTCAGAGACCCTGCTGCGTGGTAGTAGTGGAGCTAATCTATACTATAAAAATTGAAACAATTAAAATAATTCTCACCAAGATTAGGCCCACCGTACCCCTCACGAAGGCCCCACTTGTCAGGCTAAAAAGGTTTGACGAAAGGGAGGGGAGATTGATTTCATCAATGTTTTCCACCAGAATCCTATTACTTTTTACACCAGCAATTTTCTATACCCACCTCTTGTACCCATATATTACTTTCCTTTGGCACACACATACTTTTCTTTGCATATCCATTGACTTCTCACCAAGATTAGGTCCACCGTACCCCTCACGGAGGCTCCACTTGTCAGGCCAAAAGGTTTGACGAAAGGGAGGGGGAAATTAATTTCGTCAATATTTTCCACCAGAATCCTATTACTTTTTACACCAGCAATTTCGTATACCCACCTCTTGTACCCATATATTACTTTCCTTTAGCACACACATACTTTTCTTTGAATATTCATTGACCCATAATTCACGTCCTTTTCTCTTTTGGAAGGATAATAATTGACATCATTGTTTGTGGAAGGAAAATAAAGATGTGTATTAACGTATTATTTTTTTTAGTATACACATACTTTCCTTTGCACATATATTAACCGATAATTCACGTCATTTTATTTGGAAGGATAATAATTGACATTATTGTTTATGGAAAGAAAAGATAGACATGTATTATTTTTAGAAAAAAAATAAATGGCATCGTTGTTTGATGGTTTTCGAATGATATTAATTGACATCATTGTTTTATGGAAAGAAAAGAAAGATGTGTATTATTTTTGGAAAGAAAACGCTTGATGGAAGAAAAATTAAATACGTGCCATCTTACTCGTGAATTTGGCACCTGCTGAGGTCGACCGGTCTGGTCTGAACAGTCCGAGTAGAATTAGGGTTTTTGTAAAGAGTCCTCATGTAATCCTACTCGTGAAGGGGTACGTCTTCCCCGGCCTATAAATATAAAGGCTAAGGCCGATTGAGGTTATACCCAATCGAATCAACACAAAAAATCGCATTACTTTTATCTCTCAAACCCTAGCCTTTTTCTACCCTAGATTGCTTTCTTCCTTCGTCTCTACGATGTTTGAAGATGTTTTGAGTGGCCTGCCGACCTCAGAACAACCCTAGCCGCGCAAGCTCCGACGGGGTCCCTCCCGAGCTCGCGTTTCTAGGTCTTCGCGGTTCTCTACTCCACACCGGTCAGACCGGTCTGTGGAACCGGTCAGACCGGTCTGCCCAGAGTTCTGCTGTTGTTGATCGTTTTGATGATCGTTCGCGCGTTCTAGTGCATTCGAGTGTGTTGGCGCTATTTTGTGTCAACACACTTTTTGGCGACTCCGCTGGGGACTCAGATTAATCTGGTTTTAAAACCGATCTAATCTAGATTCTCCGAGAAGATGGGTACTCATGGTGAAATCCACAACGACAATGTCATCAAGGCAACCATGGAGGAGCTCACTGAAGAGGAGCGGAAGGCCTACCTCATCGCTGAATAGCACCTGAAGGAGCAGTTTCTTCAGGGATTCAAGAAGGAGCGAGGAGGCCTATTCAAGAGGGTCGGGGAGTTCGTGATGCCATCGTTCAAGTTAAACCAAGACAAGGTCGAGGTACTTCCTAATGATCCCTCTGAATTAATTAAACAATTCTCTCTCATGGTAGATTCGAAAATATCTGCTACGAAAGTAGCTGCGGGAGAGACTCTTGCTGGGCTTAATGATGAAATTGCAGCGCTTAAAAAGGGTAAAACTGTCGAGAGTGGCGCTCAATTCACAGAAGCAGATTCGGCTGGCACATCTTTTACCCAAGATCAATTCTATGGGATGCCGCCGAACTCATTCCCTGGGCAAACTTCGTCGCCATCTACTGTCCATGCGCCACCGGTCCCACCGGTCTCCTCGACCGGTCAGACCAGTGTTGGCGGTCAGACCGGTTACACGACCGGTCTGACCGGTCTGACGGGATAGCAGCCAGTGCCCTCTGTGCCGCACACGTCCAACCCTAGTTCGACCTTCCCTAGCCAAACTAATGAGATGGTGATGTATACAGGGCCCCATGTTACGTCACAGCAGGGATCTGGACCTCATCGAGGACCGATTCCTAACACTAACGTGGCTTACTCCGGTCCTACCATTCAATGTGTTTCATCCTCTTCGTATACTTCGGCCAATGGTGCTTCTCTGGCCTATTTTAATAGATTTAAAGAAGATTTGGCCGGTGTACTTAAATCTAAACTCGGGATTGATATGGGTGGGTCGCGTTTATATCAAAAGTCATATCCTCCTGAGTTTGATTTTATTTCATATCCTGCTGGTTGGCGCGTTCCCGAGTTTGTCAAATTCAATGGTGAAGATTCTCGCACGACTTGGGAGCATGTTAGCCAATATGTCTTGCAATTGGGAGAAGCGGGTCTTAATGATGCTTTGCGGGTTCGCTTGTTTTCTTTGTCATTGACAGGAACCGCTTTCTCTTAGTTTTCCTCGCTTGCGCCGGGATCTATTTTAAATTGGAATCAATTAGAGCGCAAATTTCATGATCACTTCTATAGTGGGGAAGCCGAAATTCGATTGTTAGATTTGACGTCGATTAAACAAAACCGAGATGAATCGGTTTTGGATTACTTCCAAAGATTTAAAGCTTTAAAAAATCGGTGTTTTAATTCATCTCTTTCGGAGAAGTATTTGGCGGATTTAGCATTTAATGGCTTGTGTTCTTATTTGAAGGAGAAACTTGAAGGTTTTGATTACATTACGATTAATCATTTGCAAATGCGAGCTATTGGCATCGAATTTAAGTACAAAACTTCTAAAGATACTTTCAAGCCTCATCGGTCCAACACACTTGTTCTTGATCATGATTCGGATAGTTCGGACGATGATAGTAAGGAAGTATATGCCGCTGAATTTGTTTGGCTATCAAAGGTCGAACCCGGTTCGGTTCCGTCTCTCAAGCCGATTCAAAAGAATCGGCAACAGGAGCTGAAATTTACTTTTGATGTTTCTAAGTGTGATCGGATTTTTGACGAATTGCTTAAGAATGGTAACATCCGATTGTCACATGCTATTCCATCTCCCGACGAACTTAAACGACATGCATATTGTAAGTGGCATAACTCTACATCTCATGCTACTACTGATCGTAATGTTTTTCGTCGATAGGTACAATCGGCCATTAATGAAGGACGATTAGTACTTTCTGAGATGCAAATTGACAAAGCTCATTTCCCTGTTCATACGCTGGAATTGAACAATCTAAAGGTGCTCATTCGGCCGGAGCAAGCCGAAGGAGCTAAGGGGAAACATGTTGTCATCGGTGATCCAAGACCGATGAATACAAGTGATAAGATCCTTGCCTGAGAAGTTATCAAAGAGAAGACTGATGATGGCAAGGATACTTTGAAGATCATTGTCAGAAATCCCAGACTCGGGGGGCAAGGACGCTCTCCACCAGAAAATCGGTCTGCTGATCAGGCGCAACCGGTCAGACCGGTGTCTCCGACCGGTCAGACCGGTCCGGCCGGTCAGACCGGTTCTTCCAGCCGGTCTGACCGCCCTAGTGACCATCCCTGGACTTTCAAGCCAAAACATCCGGAAGTGGGTACTTGGAAGACCAATGAGGTAAAGGTGCAGGGAAGAGCAGCTAATCAGAAGCTCACCTTCAACCAATTGTTGAACAAGTACACAAAGGCCATTCAAAATGATCGGCCACTAAAAAAAAGACCACGATCACCACCGCGCCAAGATCGTCCAACGTCCCCGAGGAGGGAGTTCAGCAGGCGCAGAGGTGATGTTGTCACATTGTATCATCCTCAGAAGATGTATGCTACCATGCCATGGATGCCACCGGCGTCAAATGCAACACATCCGGTGTGGGAGCATGCAGAGATTTCGATGCAGTGTTTTCCGATGCCTTATCCTCCACATTACCAGGGGGAAAGCTCCAGAGTACCAGTACATGACCGATTGGGACCACGCCAATCTGGTCCAGTGCAGCAGGCTGCACCAGTCAGACCGGTCACCTCCGACCGGTCAGACCGGTCTCATCAGAGGCCGGGCCAAGCTCCTGTTCCAAGGTTCGAGTATCGCGTCAAGGAGAAGAAAGGGGAGCAGAAGCCTATGGCCGACCTAGAGAAGTTTAAAGCCGATGTTGTGGTTCAAATCGGTGAAATCGAGGTGCCCATAAAGGATACGGGCAAGAAATCGATGGATATAGATACATCGGTTGACGTTCCTTCGCAAAAGCCGGTCATGGCCAATGATCATGGGGCTGGTAGCAGCAAGAGCGCGGAGGACAAGTATCATCAGCCTAGGTGGAGCCCTTCGAGTTTAACTCATACACAAAAGAGGAAATTGCAGCGCCTTCGCAACAAAGAAAAGAAGGAGCAGGAGAAAGAGAAGAAGAGGGATGAGGACCTCAACAGATACAGGCCCATGTTCCCTCAGAGCAAGGTTTGAAAGGCCAAGACAGCTGATCAGCCAGCCAGACCAGTCGGACCGCTGCGGCTGACCGGTCAGACCGATCAGACCGCTATGAGCAACCGGTCAGACCGGTCGAGCCTTCTGCAGAGTCAGCAGCCGAATCAGCGCCGCCCGTTTCAGTTTCTTCTGTTGATGAAGCCCCAGCAATTCCTCCGACAGCCGAAGACGAGGAATTGGTGGATTATGAAGCGTTTCCGGAGCACACCAATTTGGAGATTAACGTGGTGCACTTGTCTTCGGATTATTTTGTGGTTCCGGAGGAAGACATGGCTCATCTTCAGTTTGGTCCCCGTGAAGCTGTGTTCCAGAAGCCAAGAGAGAAAGACAATCACCTCAAGGCTCTTTACATGAGGGGACACATTAATGGAAAGCCGGTGACTCGCATGCTAGTGGATGGTGGGGCTATTGTAAATCTTATGCCCTACTCATTGTACAAGAAGCTCGGCGGCCAAGACGAAGACTTGATCAAGACGAACATGACAGTCAGCGGCGTTGGAGGGAGCGAGCCCCTTAGCGCCAAAGGAGTTGCTTCCATGGAGCTCACCATTGGGAGTAAGACGCTTGCTATAGCTTTCTTCGTCTCAGAAGTGCAAGGTAACTACAATTTGATTCTTGGGAGGGATTGGATTCATGCAAATCAGTGCGTTCCTTGTACCTTGCATCAATTTCTTGTTCAGTGGATCGGCGATGAGGTTGAGATTGTCCAAAGGGACACTTCATCCTTTGTTGCTTTAGCCGATTCGGATTCTATTAGTGCACACGACAACGTCAAGTGTTTATCGGGTGTGGACCTGTCCGATTATGATTTGATCAGTTGCACTAAGGATGGTTTTGTCTCTACTGTACTAAAGCCGATGGATAATCGGCTAAATCATTTAATGTAAATCAGATGAGTACAACAGAAGCTCCAGAAACGACCGGTCAGACCGCCCGTGCCAACCGGTCAGACCGGTCATGTCCCGTTCGGCGCACAGGGCCGACCGGTCAGACCGGACACCCCGACCGGTCAGACCGGTCCAACGCAGAATGGCTGCAGCAGAGGCTAGATCAATATCGGGCGCGTACGAACGATATGTGTGAAGCCATTTGGTTAATTTATTGAAGGAATATGCTGATTGTTTTGCTTGGGATTATCATGAAATGCCTGGTTTGAGTCGTGATCTTGTTGAGCATCGTTTACCAATTAAAGCCGGTTTTAGACCTTATAAACAACCGGTTAGGCATTTCAATTCCATTATTTATGACCGAATTAAAACTGAAATTAATCGTTTATTTGATGCTGGATTTATTCGGTCTTGTCGTTATGCTGATTGGATTTCTAATATTGTGCCCGTTGAGAAGAAAGATTCAGGGAAAATTAGAGTGTGCATTGATTTTAGAGATCTTAATAAATCTACTCCCAAGGATGAATATCCTATGCCTATGGCCGATATGTTGATTAATGCGGCTTCTGGACATCGTGTCATTAGTTTTCTTGATGGTAATGCCGGTTACAATCAAATATTTATGGCCGAAGAAGATATATCTAAAACGGCCTTTAGATGTCCAGGATTTGTCGGGTTGTTTGAGTGGGTTGTTATGACTTTTGGTTTAAAAAATGCGGGTGCTACTTATCAAAGAGCTATGAATTTAATCTTCCATGATTTGATTGGTGTCATCTTGGAAGTGTATATTGATGATATTGTCATTAAATCGGTCGGTTTAGATCATCATTTAGCCGATTTAAGAATTGCTCTTGAAAGGATGCGCCGGTATGGTTTAAAGATGAATCCACTCAAATGTGCTTTTGGTGTATCGGCTGGAAACTTTCTTGGCTTCATTATTCATGAGAAGGGAATAGAGATTGATCCTAAGAGAGTTGAAGCTATGAAGAAGGTTGAAGCCCCTACATGCAAGAAGGATTTACAGAAGTTCTTGGGCAAGATAAATTTCTTGAGAAGATTTATATCTAACTTGTCCAGGAAGATCGATGCTTTTACTCTTATTCTTCGGTTAAAAGACGAAACCGAATTTACTTGGGGGGCAAAACAACAAAAAGCATTTGAAAAGATCAAGATTTATTTGTCTTCACCACCCATACTCAAAGCACCTAGGAGAGGGGTACCTTTCAGATTTTATGTGGCTGCTGAAGACAAGGTTATTGGGGCTGTTTTGACTCAAGAGACCGAAGGGAAGGAATATATTATTACATATTTAAGCCGACGACTTATTGATGCGGAGACGAGGTATACATTAATTGAGAAGTTATGTTTGTCTCTTTATTATGCTTGTACCAAATTGAGACATTATCTACTATCTAGTACTTGTATAGTAGTATGTCAAACCGATGTGATCAAACATATGTTATAAAAACCGATTTTGAGTAGTAGAATCGGTAAATGGGTTTATGCTTTGGTTGAGTATGATTTGGGTTGTGAACCTTTAAAATCTATGAGAGGCCGAATTGTAGCGGATTTTATTGTTGAGCATCGGATTAATGACAAGCATGATTTAGAAGTCGGCTATATTACTTGCACACCATGGAAGTTGTACTTTGATGGATCGGTTTGTGATGATGGTCAAGGGATTGGTGCTATTCTTATTTCTCCGAATGGTGCTGTTTTTAAATTTTCAAACTGATTGGAAGAAGAGTGCACAAATAACCAAGTCGAATATGAGGCTCTTCTATTTGGCTTGGAATTCTTACAATCCATGGGCGTGAAGCATGTTGAAGCCTTTGGAGATTCTCTTCTGGTGGTGCAGCAAGTATCTAAGGTATGCCAGTGTTATAATGGTTCTCTAAATGCATATCTTGATAAATGCCTCGATATTATTTCTTCCTTCGATGAATTTATTATCAAACATATTCCGATGGAAGAGAATGAAAAGACAAATAATTTGGCTCAACAAGCATCTGGCTATAATGTTACAAAAAAATATTTCAACATTCGCAAGCCGATGCAAACGAAAGTCGAGTGTCTGGTTCTGGACGCACCGGTCCGACCGGTCAGCAAAACCGGTCTGACCGCCCAGACCGGTCTGACCGGTCCAGAGACCGGTATGACCGGTGATGCAGCTGCTGGTTCTGATTCGGCCAAAAAAGATGATTCAATTGTCTCGGCCGAAGCCCAGGATTGGAGGGTTCCTCTTATGTCGTATTTGAGAGATCCTGGTCGTGGCGCAGAGATAAATATTCGGCGTTTGGCTTTCAAGTATGTTTTAATTGACGATGAACTTTATCGTCGAACTGCCAAAGATTTGCTCCTCAAATGTTTAGATTCGGATCAGGCTCGGGTTGCTATGGGTGAGGTTCATGAAGGTATTTGTGGTACTCATCAATCGGCTCCCAAGATGAAGTGGTTACTCAGAAGAGCCGGTTTTTATTGGCCCGCTATGTTATCCGATTGTTTCAAATACTATAAAAGATGTGAAGAATGTCAGCGGTTTGGTGATTTGCAATTGGTGCCTGCTGCGTTAATGCATCCTATTATTAAATCATGGCCATTCCGAGGTTGGGGGTTGGATTTTATTGGACAGATGAATTCTCCATCTTCAAAAGTGCATCGCTTTGTGTTGGTTGCTACGGATTATTTCACTAAATGGACCGAAGCGGTTCCTTTGAAGAATATGACACATAAGGAGATAATTGAGTTTATTACTGAGCATATTATTTATAGATTCGGCGTTCCACAAACTTTAACAACAGATCAATGTTCTTCGTTTATATCAAAGGAGGTGCGTGCCTTTGCCGAATCTTATAAGATTAAGTTGCTCAATTCCTCTCCATATTATGTTCAGGCCAATGGACAGGCCGAGTCTAGTAATAAGATTTTGATCAAACATATTAAGAAGAAGATAGAAGAAAATCCTAAGAGGTGGCATGAAGTGTTATCCGAAGCATTGTGGGCTCATCGCATATCTAGACATGGTGCTACTAAAGTTACTCATTTTGAGCTTGTGTATGGTCAAGAGGCCATTTTACCCGTTGAGGTAAATCTGGGCGTATATAGGTTGGCAAAGCAAAATGACATCTCTGCTGTTGATTACTATGATTTGATGATGGATAATATTGATGAGGTGACCGACAAGCGTTTGAAGGCTTTGAAGGAGATTGAGAAAGACAAGCTTCGGGTGGCCAGAGCTTACAACAAAAAGGTAAAACTTAAATTTTTTCAGGTTGGGGATCTGGTTTGGAAGACAATTTTGCCTCTTGGGACGAAAAGCAACAAGTTTGGCAAATGGTCACCAAGTTGGGAGGGTCCATACAAAATTATCAATGTTATCTCCGGAAATTCATATATGGTGGAGACGGTGCAGGGTGAACGTCTACCCAGGGCTATCAATGGGAGATGTTTGAAGAAATTCTATCCTAGTGTATGGCAAAGTGCGTGAATACGAAGACGGCCGGTATTGGATATCGCCCTTAGTTTTATGTTTAGACTTGTATGCTCTGTGTAAAACATGTACATCAGGATAGTTCTTGCTTTTTGGCTTGTGAAACTCACCAAAAAGCAGGGGGGCATATGTTGACAGCCAAATTTGGCACCTGAGGTCGACCGGTCTGACTGTAACATCCCAAAAATCCACAAAATAAATCACGCGCTAAGTTATTTTCAAAATTATTTTTCTTCATTGAGCTCGAGATCCTCCTAAAGCCCCAAACCCTAAATTCCGAAAAAAATTTCCTGTCCCGAACAACCGATGTCCCATCTCCTTTTTCCTCTCCGCATGACGCGCTGCGTGTCGCCCGACAACACGCACGTGGCCGACAGCCGCGGTCGACGCCGCGATCAGCGCCGGCAAAAACCTCCTGTTTCTCTCTCTCTTCTCTCCCTTTCTTTTCCATTTTTCCATTTCTTTTCCATTTTTCTTTTATTTTCTCCATTTTTTCTTTCCTTCCCCTTTTTCCTTTTCTTTTTCCTTTCTCTTTCCCTCCTGCTCCCTTCTCCTCTTTCCTTCCCAGCCGCGCACCTTGCCACCCACCACCGGCCGCTCCCCGCCCTCTCCACATGCGCGCTCTACCCCGGCTCCCTCTCCTCTGTCGCGCACCCCTCCGAGCGCAGCACCCCTCCTCCACGCACGCACGCACGCCCCCGGCCGCGTCGCTCGCTGCACACCGAACCCCGCCAAGCCACTCGCCGCCACCCCTTGCCCTCGAGCACCCGCACCCGCATGCCGCGCCGCCCGCTGCTGGCACCCTGCCCTGCTGCTGCTCCCACGTGCGGCACCCCGCCGCTCGCGCCGGCCCAGAGCAAACGCCTCGCCGCTAGCGCCAAGCACAGCGCCCCCCCCACGTGCCATAGTGCGTGGCGCATCGCTCGCTGCTGCCCGAGGGGTCATGTCACCCCTGTGCCACCGCGAATCGAGCTGCCGCGGCTCCAATCGCCATTAATGGCGCCCATGGAGCTCGCTGGCCGACCGCACCACGGTCACCAGCCACCACCGCTCCACCGCCTCTCTCTCGGCCTATAAATAACCCCCTTGCGTCGCCCACCACCACCACAACGCCGACCGCCGCCGCTAGCCACCTCCCAAGCTACGCAGCACCGCCGCTCCGAGCTCCTCCGCTCGCCACCGCAAGCCACCGTCGCGCCGCCTCCTCGCTCCATTCCAGTCCAAGGTGAGGGGGGCAATAGAATGCCCTCGCCTCCCTTGACATTTCCCCCCTAACCCTAGCCACTGCCGGGCCTCGCAGTGCCGCCGCCGCACGCGCCGGCCGCCGGCTGCCATGGTGCCGCCCCTATAGACCGCCTCTGCCCAAATCAAGAGGGGGAAACGATTCCCCGCAGACCCCTTCCCCTTTTCCCCGGCTCCCGCCCGCCGTCGTGCCCCAGGGCCGCCGGCGCCCTGATCCCCCTCCACTGTTTTGCCCCGTCAAGAGTGTAACACCACGGTGTTAATTTTGACGCTAATCATGTGTTTAACCGCTAATTATGGACTTAAGCTCATCGTTAGCGTTAATCGAGTTCGTGTGGTAAAACATTGTTTAGCTGTGTTCGATCCTGTTTTTCTCCTTGATTCGAGCCTCGAATCAACTTTCGCCCAAAACAAAAGTTGTAGATCTTATCGTTCTCTACAACTTCTATTTTGGCAAAATTTCATGTTCCAATGTAAAATTTGGAGCTATGGACAGTAAAAGTTGGCTAAAAGTCACTCAAATTCGGTCACTGTGCCTCCCCGGTTGGTCAGTCCCCCGCCAATCTCGATGTCGGCGTCGCCACGCGTCACGCCGGCGAGCACATCGCCGCTTAAGCACCCCCGCTGTCTGAGTCTTGACCTGCGGTGCTGGGTAGGGATGACGGATGGTGAAGTGGCCCACGGGTTCACCGGGTGTTCGCACGTGCGGGGCTCATCATCCGGGTGCTGGCGGGCTTGATTCAGGCTTCAGGGTAATCGTGGGAACAGTTGCTCGGTGTGACCCGCCGGGGTCGCACTTGGCGTGTGAGTTAGGTCCACCTTGCAAGCTTAAATCGGATCGATTCGCCGTGACTCGCGGATATGAGAGCCTTGGTCAATGCGTCGCATCGTAGTAAGGATTGAAAGGCCAGAAAGAGAAAAGATGGATTTATGTGGATGTTCTTGAAAAGATAATATGATTAACCATGTATGTTCTAGAGAACTAGGCAAACCTAGTTTCTAGCTATCAACACAATTGGAGCTAAAATATTGAAAGTAAGGATCCAGTACTAGTAGCTTTTCAGCAAAATAACTCCAGAGCCAAAGAGCTGTGCATGTCTAGATAATGGGCTAAGTATACCCATAGACAGGTAAGCCTTGCTGAGTATTAGAGTACTCAGGGAGTGGTTGTAACCCTTCTGAGCAGGTTGTATTCCGGAAGACTTCGAGGAAATCGGTGCGTACTGGATTGGTCAACCTCTTCCTCCAGGTTGGATGGTCGAGTGGGTCCCGTCTTCTCCGTGAAGTGCAGGCAGGTGAGCCTCACATTAGTGGGCAAGATGTGAAGCTCTTCTTTTGTCAATGACATTATCTACCGTACTGTATTTGAAGCTTGTTTCAAATTGTTTCTATTTTCCGCTGCGTTTGAACTCTGTATACAATATGTAACCCTGGCTTATAAAACTTTATTATAATTTAATTTGGAGACTTTTGTTTAACTCTGGTTGTAAGTTAAGTTTGAAAACTTTTGTTGTTTGTAATCACCTGTGCTCGTCTTTTGGCGAGAGTTCCCGTGTAATCGATCCTGGTTATAGCAGGCAATCTGGGTGTACTGGTGAAGTGCAGTATCGGAGGATTAAGTTAAATGGTTAATTAGTGCACTTGATCAGTATTATTTGGACTGTTCTGTGACAGAGAGATAGAAGGAGGGGCACAATTGCCAAAAACTCCCTCCCCTTCTATTCTTTTAAGAGTCCTTCCACCTCTCTTAACCTTTTGCAAAAGAAACCCTTCCTTTTATTTTTATTCGAAACCAACCCTCCCACCTTAAGAGAACATTTATAAATAAGCCCTTGTCCTTTCTAGTATGCCCCAGATATTTCTAGAAATTACAATCTAGTCCTTCCCTTTCCAAAGCTAATTACAAAGAGACCCCTGAACCCCGGTTTAACCCTAAACCCCCGCTGACCTATCATTTCATGTGCCAAACAATCTCCAATCAACCCGAAACTTTACCACGCCTCTCATGACATAGTTTTACCCATGCCATTAGGAAACCACCCTAAAATATTACTCCGAACCCCATATCCTAATTAATTCCGATTCCAGCTCAACGATAAAAACTTTGATTTCTTTTTCTTGATTGTGTGTTTGTTTGTATATGCCGTAGATCACGGTGTAGAAGAAGGAGAGCCCGTTGACGAGCAGTACTACGAGCCAGCGAACAAGGACCAGTTCTGCGACCCCGAACCCGAAGGGCAGTGCTTCAATCAGGACCTCCCCGAAGGCTTTGAAGACGGCAAGTTCAATCCCATCCCTTGATGCATGTTTTGTCCTAGTTTTTATAAACACCACCTATTGGCCTATTTTACAAAATTGCATATATTTTTCCTGCTGAAAACACAATTGGATAGCCACCCCTTGATTTGTTATAACCATTCCTTGACCACCTAGATTAATGTCTGAATGTGTTTTGTTTGGACGTTAATCGCTGCTAGAGCGCTTAGGATCTTATACAAAATACAACTTGTTTTATAAAGAAAATGTGTGTGTGTGGGAAGGGATAAAAGTGGAATTTTCGAAAAGATAAGTCTAGACGGGATGGATGGCATTTCTGTGTGATTTGCCGTTTGGTGTGCTTGTGCCTGTGTGGCAGAGCAAGGAAGGGAGATATCCATCTTGTCACCCCTAAGGACCGAGTTGGTGTGTCATCTCACCTAACTCCACTATCGTGCAAACCACTCGACCGTTGTATGGGCAACGGCTTAGCATAAACCCCACTAGTTAGTCTGATAGCCATCAGGAGAGCTGAGAGCAACGGGTGATCAAGGAGAAGGGATTAGCTCTGTGTGACTTATGCCCGGTTAAAACCTCTGTGATAGGTCAATGACCCCTTGGTGCATCCCGTGATGGCTAGTCAGGTCTAGCTAAGGTGGGTAATGGCTTTGTTGGGATCTGCAACGACACTAAGGTGATCGAGTTGCGGTACCCCGCTTGTGGGTAAAGTTGCACACCTCTGCAGAGTTAAGAATCTATTCGAATAGCCGTGCCCACGGTACTGGGCGAGTTACGGTGTGGTCACATAACTAGTGTTTACTTGGGATGGGTTGGCGTGAGTTGTTTTGGAAATGTGTCCGGCAATTGTGCCGTGTGCTACGACGGATGAGGAGTCCGGAAGCAGTTTAAAACTTGGATCCTGTGTGGATCAACCCCTCGTGTTACTCGGTACAAGAAAACTGGTTTTGGAAAATGCTTTCTTTCAAATGAACCCCTGCATAAAATATTGCTTTCCGCAAAACAAACCCTAACCTTATCCTTGATTTACCCTATGCATGATATTCTGTTTATACCCCCTCCGTGGGTGTGGTTGGACTTGCTGAGTACGTTTGTGCTCACCCCATTCTTAATTTTTACAGAGGAAGACCCAGACTTCGTTCCAGAGGACGTTGAGTAGGGTACCATCCTGCACCCAGCCTTGCCTGTGGATTAGGGTCACCCGCAGGAGATACAGCATGGCGCAATACTCTGATGACCCCCTTTTTGTATTTAATATCGTTGCGTGTGTGTGGATTGTGATTCTCGCGATAGTGGCGCTTCTCTGCTCACTACCGCATAGAGTTGTACGGTAATGAACCATCTGATGTAATAAATGTGTCATCTGCCTCCTGAGACTGATGTTTGTATCACATTTAAGTCTTCTCTTATGAGGGGACGCTTCACTGACTGGTCGGACCGACCGGTCTGGTCCGAACAGTCCGAGTAGAATTAGGGTTTTTGTAAAGAGTCCTCATGTAATCCTACTCGTGAAGGGGTACGTCTTCCCCGGCCTATAAATATAAAGGCTAAGGCCGATTGAGGTTATTCCCAATCGAATCAATACAAAAAATCGCATTACTTTTATCTCTCAAACCCTAGCATTTTCCAACCCTAGATTGCTTGTTAATTCTTATTCGTCTAGCGAACTTTGAACTTTCCTCATCTTGTATATCCGGATGATAACAAGAAAAAATCATATAACCTTTCATCACCGAGTTCTAAAAGGGGGAAACATTCACATATGACAAGATTCCTTGAGAAAATTGCCTTGTAAGTGTAGCTTAATGACACCACAACCTATCCACAATAGTCTAACTAAAGACTGATCAGCTGGTTAGCTGAAATGAAAATGGCAACAACAGTACAGGTTAAACCAGATAGACGGAACCACCAGATATGGAACCACCAGGCTAAACCAGGTTCATCCAAACTATCATTTACATGTGAGTGTTGTTGCCAACAAAAACCACCAGATATGGAACTTTTCTCATGACGAAGAAAGAGATATAGAGCTCCGACAAGACAAAGTTGGCCCTTCTTTTTTTTACTTCACCTACTCATCAATTAGGGTTGACACCAACTTCTTGAGTGTTGCCCTCTGTTACAACTTTATAACTCTCTCATGGCGCAGCTTCCCATATGTCCAAATACTGATGCCAAAGCTGGGAAATCCTTTGCACAATACTTGCAGAAGAATTTCTGTGGTCCACACGAAGGCTGATTTTCTGAAATGCATAGTTGTCGTATAAGCAATTGAGTTGATACCAATACAAAAAATCTGTAACATACGTGATTCTCACAGCAAACAGAGAAATAACTACAGCAAGCATATCACTTACGTTTGCATTGGCCCTTGTGCCCTCCATATGCTTGACGGTTGTCGAATGGTTTGCCACAGGTTAGGCAATAGACTTCCCTCTGTCTCCCCAAGTTACGTAGAAGCTCACGTTTGTCATCGCTTGTGTCCAGTCTTGTGTCAACAAGGGTCAACCCTTTGGAACGAAGGTGGACTTTTGGGGTCTTGTGTAGCGCTTGTTCACCAACCTCCTCGTCCACCTTGTTCATCCTCCTGTACTCATCAACAGCACGCTCACTTGGACCCAAAGTTATAGCAAGCCATGGATAATCATCTGTAGGATCCTTAAGGATCATTTGACCTGCCAAACAACAGCTTTGGTTACTTAGTGACTGAGCATTCATCATTAGGATTCTTGGGGACATCAGTTTCTTTGAAGAAATGCAGATGCAGCTAGCATTTGATTAGATAGTATTGAAAATAGAAATAGAAGGACAGGAGGTCACTTGAGACAGAGCTATTGGACAGCATGATGCAATGTAGCACTAAGAAATTTAAAGATGAACCAAAACATTCTCTAACTACTGCTTCTTTGAAATCATTTATACAAGCACTTGATTAGAATTGTTCAAGGAAGCCAGGTCACTGTCACCCGTCGCGCAAGCCTGCAGCATGCAGAGTCCATTGCATCTTTCTCGACGAGATCAAGGCAACGCGGCGCATACAGGACCAAGAGTCCAAGATTGGCCAACGCAAATGCTTCAAACCAAAAGCAGGCTTACATGGCAAAATCTTATCGAAGAAAGTTCATGGACAGCAAAAGATGGAGAAAAGACTACTGCCGTTGGCGTTCCGATCCGACAGGTACGGCGGCCGGCGGGTCAGGTAGGCCATGGCGGTCATTGTTCTGACTTCTGACGATCGAGCAGAGCAGGTGCTGCTCCTCCTCCACTCGGCCGTCACTGTCCCGGCATGCGGCTGCCACCGCGGATCTCGACGGCGCAGACGTTTCACCTCGCCGTGCCCCGACGTGCTGTGCGCGTGCTCGACGAGCTCGTGACGGACCGTGGCCCCGGCGGCGCACCGGATCACTCGGACCTGGGCCGTCCATCTCATCAGCAAGGCTGGCCTGTCCATCGGAGCATTGATGAAGCTGCTTCTCCTCGTCCAAGGCTCTGCGAAACGCGCGCAGCATCGATAGGCAGGCTTGGTCTGAAGTCAGACCGGCGAACCTCAGCAGATGAGCATTATTCTCCTCCAAGCGCGGGGTGGCCAGACCGGCGGCCAGCGCAAGGAGGCCGGCGATGTCGTATGGCAAGATGACTAACCCCTGCTGCTCGATCTCCATGTCGGCGGCGGCTGTGGGAGCAGGGCCGGCGTCTCCAGCAGGGTACGGGACCGGCGCTCGGAGGCCGGCGTTGTCGCCGAGCTGGCCGTGGAGACCGACGTCGTCGTCGTCGATCGGGCCGAACCCCGGCTGCAGGATGCCGTCGTTGTCGTCGTCGATCAGGCAGAACGGCGCCAGCTCGTCAAAAATCCCCATGCCGTCAGTGTCACCCGCAGGGCACGGGACCGGCGGCTGGAGGCCGGCGCCATCGCCGTCGGTCGGGTTCAACGCCGGCTGGGCCAAAATCCTCAGACCGCCGACGTCTCCGTCTCCGTCTCCGGCAGCGTATGGCTGGGTGAAGCCGGCGCAGCTATTCAGCAACTCCATGTTCACCTCATCAACTGAAATGTCAGCCCCTGGCTTCATGAATTCAGCATCTCCATCCACCAGCCCATCATCAAATACATTCAGCAGCACCATCTTATTGGGAACATCGCAGCTAAATTCAAATTGTTTTCCTTCTCAGAGAAATCATAGAAACCCTCATAAGCTGCATTCTGGTCAGACTTGGGCCTCATGTTATTCAGGACATACGGTTGAGACAGCTGATCAAGAGCATTTAGATTCACCTCCTTCAACAAATTGGGCGTTGAAATGTTGTCATTGTTTTCTCCCCTACAGCAATTCTCAGAAGCAGAACTCTTATCAGAATACTCTGCAAGCATCAGGAGAGTAGCTGCAGCACACATTTCCTCTGAGTCGAGCGCTGGCATGCCCCTCTTCGATCGCTTACGCTTCACTGGAGAAAATAGCATCACATTGTGCCCATGATAACCATTAACATTGGCTGAAGCTCCCATCAGCCCAGCTGGTTCTTCGTCGGGCTTGGTCATCACCTTCTTCACACTGTGTATCTGCATGTTCCCCCTCAGAGATTGGCACTCCTTTAAGCAGTGCAGGCATTTAGTTTCAAAAGATGTCTGCAAAGGCTTCACATCACTGGAACCCAGCACCGACACAGGATGATCAACAACAATGACAGGAGGACTGGGTGTGCTCCTTGTCTGCACGACCGCAAGCCGGTGGCACGTCATGTGGCCTCCAAGAGCCTTCCCTGAACGGAAGTTCTTAGCGCAGACTTTACACCAATGTTTATGGAGCACTCTAGATGTCATATCTGAATAAATGTAAAGCAGAAGTAAGTAACAAACAGAACAGTACGATGAAGCAATCGTAACACAAATACACTAGTCAGCTGTGCTTGCTTCTTTGATGAATTAGCAAACGCAACTAGCATTTGATCAGATAGTATAGCTAATAAAAAACTAGAGGTCACTTGATACAGAGCTATTGGATGAATCATGCAATACGGCACTAAGAAAATTGAAGATGAACCAGAACATTACCTAATTATTGCTTCTTTGAATCATTTGTGCAAGCACTGAGTTAGAACTGTTCAAATCAGGTTGTGCAGTGAAGCCTAGGCCTGACACTGCAACATCACAGGAAACAGATTAGTGGCCTAACCAGAGCCAATGATTCCAAGAACAGCAGCACATCACGTGAATTCCCACCCCAGAGACACCACTCAATCAAATTCTGCACGAAATCTCATAATTCTTTTTTATTAACATCAACATCTACCCAAAGCAAACCACCAATTGATGCAGAGTGACATGAAGAATCATTACAATGCAGTAGTCATTTCAGCGAGACAGCAACTGTGCAACTAAACATTACAACAACTTGAGAATTTGCAATGCAGAATTGCACATTGCTTATCTGAATTCAGTGTAAGTTAACAAGGATTCAGAAAGTAACAGCAAAAGCGAGACGCTGATTGCTAGACGAAGCAACCAGAAACCAACCACCAAGTAGCTCTAATCTTTGCGGTTCCGCTGCGAATTGGGCGTCGGATTGGTACCTGGAAGCCCTCGATTCCTTCGTCCGTGTTCCCCAAGAACAGAGAGACAGAGACAAACCGGCGAGACGCGCTCAGGTTCCGTCCGCAGAGGAGGCGAGGCTTGAACGCTGAAACCAGGTCGCAACAAGCGGATTAGCGCGGTCGAAGAGCCCTGAAATCCACGAGCACTAGCATTGCATCACCAAAACTCCCAGCCCTGAGGCGCAACTCGATCGAACTCCGCCCGAAATCGGGGAAATTTCAGCGCCACCAGCACCTCCGAAGACCCAAGAACCACGCCCCCGAGAGGAGCCGCGGAATCAAGATCGAAACCCCCAAGCATTGCGCGGAAGAAGAAGAAGCCACCTCGAGTTCTCGTCCCCCGATCCAGCTCCGCGGCGGTTCCTTGGAGCCCGGCGACAGGTCCCCGCGCGCTCGCCCCTGCTTGCTCGCGTCGCGGCTGCTACTACTACTTCTTTGGCGGTGGGTGTGGGGCCGTGGCCGCGGGGAACGGGGGAAGGCCTAGTTATAGGTGGCGGCGGGCTAGGAATGTAGACCGCAATCATCACCAGGTTCAAGCCGGCTGCTCACGCGTTGAGGCGGGGAGGGGAGGGAGGGAGGGGTGGCCGGCCTCGCTCTTGCCGCGGCGCTGCGGGGGTTTGCGAGGGGAGAGAGCCAGCGCCGAACGAGGTAGTAGCAGGGTTTTATTTCCCGACCGGTAACCGGTAACCGTCGGGCTCCGGTTCCGATTTACCGGACCGGTTTGACCGGTTACCGGTCGGAACCGGTTGAATTCAAATCCAAATTCAAATAAATTCAAAATCTCCCGTGCAACCGGTTCCGACCGGTTTACCGGCCGGTTTACCGGTCGGTTTGATCGGTTTGAATTCAAATCAAAATTCAAAAGTTCCCGTGCAAACGGTTTACCGGCCGGTTTGACCGGTTTGACTGGTGGGCCTTAATGGGCCGGCCCATTTTTTTTCTTTTTCTTTTTTGATTTAACTTTAAATCCCCACAAACTATACTAAATGAACGATTTTTTAGAAAATTTGATACCATTAGATTCATCGCAACTTGAAGTATTTTTAGGAATTTTTTGGGAATTTTTCTTTTTTGAATTTAAATTTAAATTTTGAATTTTGGCCGGTTGGGTACCGACCGAAACCGGAACCGGCCCGGACCGGTTTGACCGGTAACCGGTCAAACCGGACCGGTTCCCACCGGTAAGGTTAACCCTGGGTAGTAGTAGGCAGAGGAAGGTTCGTGCGGTCGCGATCGAGCCACGTGTCTTGATCGGATGGCTAGCATCGCTGCTGTCTGGAGTTGCCACTTTTTCTTTCTAAAATTCCTTTTCTTTTCTTTTAGCCACGTGGTAATAATTATTTTGTTGAAAAAATTATCACTAACTACGTACTCCTACATGCCTAAGAATATATCTGTAGTGATATATGGTGCCATAAAAAATGCAATCCTGCGTTTGAAAAAAAGTTCATACAAGAAGTGCAATTCTAGATATTGGGTTTCAACTAACTGCTTAATTAAGTCGTTAAATTTAGAATGCATGCCAAATCTAATGGTATGTGGCAAACAAATGAGGGTACGTGAGTCTTTTCACATAGAATTGCATTCTTCATGGGACGGAGAGAGTATTAGAGTAAGTATCGTCAGAAATAAAATAGAACACAAGTACCAAGTGTTTATTGAAGGAAAATATTCAAGTACCGTTTCAGATATGAGATATCCAATAGCACATAAAAAAAGTAGTAACCAAAGTTTTGAATCGTTGATTCCAAGTACCGTTCAGAAATAACAAAAAACACATGCCAATTTTATCTTGTGCCTAATGAAAAAAACAAATATTAAAAGAGAGAGTTGATGCTGCTCTTCTTTCTGTTGCGGCCGTGAACACAACAGATGCAATCGGTAACTTCCTGCATTGCTGCCAAGGCCGATTTGGTGTAATACTTTTTTTAAATCTTCTTCAGAGTCACCACGACATCGCTCATCGACATCCTTTTGGTCAGGTGAGTCACTTGAGCAGAGCAAACTCACCTCAAATACTGCTGAAAGAAACTCGTTCAGGTTGCAGGCAATGGTAGGAAGCATCTTGCATCAGCTGCTTGCCCAGACTCCAGAACAGAGGCAAGTTCGGTTCGCATTGCTTGATGCCTGATGCTCACCTCCCCAACGAAAATAGGATCTGTGGGGTCTCCTTCCAGTGAAGACTTGTAGGAGCGTGATTCCGTAACTGAGCAAATCGCTCTTGCACTAAACTCTTCATTTCAATGGCTCTCATTGGCATCCTCTTGTCAGCTGAATCACTTTCACTTGACAGATCTGTGACAGACCCACCGAGTTAAAGCGCTTAATTAAGTGTAACCGTCATCACTGGCGCATTAGCTTAATTAAGTGTAACTTGACAGGCTGTTTCCAACCCACAGGCCGATCGAAACACACCAGAAGTCTCGCACGAAGGCGAGCGCAGAGGGTACCAATATGATAAAATCTTACAAAATAGTAAATAATATTAAGACTTTTACAAAGCAGCTTAAATTTAAAGAATGTACAAAAGAAAAGATAGCAGCGGAAGAGAATCTAACCTACAGAGTATTTTTGCTAGAAGACCAATAAAACGAACTAAATAATTCGAGAACTACCGAGACGTGAAGACAAGGCGCCACATCGAGCCCACCGATATGACACCTAGTTAGCTCCTAACCTGAAATAGGGTAAACAACAAATCCTGAGCAACTAATACTCAGCAAGACTTACCCGACGTTTGGGTATACTTAGCCCACATATCTAGACATGCAAGGCATTTGGCTGGTGGTTTATTTTGCAGAAAAAGCAACTAAAGTAATTCCTTATTTTCATTATTTTAGCTTCAGGTTCTATATAAATTAACCCTCATCTAATATTTGCATAGACCTACTATAGCAATCATGGTGATGCAAGCAAAGTAATTCAATGAGATCAATATTTTATATAAACATACCTAACTCACATTATATATTTTTGCTACGGTGTGACAAAGAGACCAAGGCCCTCATAACCGCGAGACACGGCGAATCGATCCGATTTAACCTTGCAAGGTGGACCTAACCAACACGGCACGCAAAAACCCCGTCGGACCCCACGCACCAACCTTTCCCCTCCCCGCCTCGAACTACAGAACCACCCCACCTGCATATAGTCAGCCGAGCCCTACAAGAGACCACCAAAAGTAAACTTATGCATCCCAAATCTCCGCGGCCACTCGACTCGCCCTAAGGGGTGGGTAGAAGTTCTGTACTTTCGAAGCAAAGCAGTACTCGGCTTACCGGTTTCGACTACCTCCTACTCCCGGCATGCGGTTAGTACAATTCAATCCCCGATCAGCACTGCCACAACGACCGGTCCTTAATCGACACGGACGGGGCTAAGACACCCAGGAACCCTGTCCTGCTGCCATACATATCCATCATCCCCGCCCGGTCTCATATCTCCATATCCATTACAATCCATTCCACAAATACTGAAGTACAAAGACAATAATGTATCTCGCGAGTAACCGGCAATTACTCGGCTTCTAAAACCTTCCTATATCTCGCGAGTGACAAGAGTCACTCGACTTCTATCGCGACTATTAAGCATAGCACTTCTATCGTCCTATACATACTAGTATAACTCAGGGAATCCTAGGAAATCATGCAACTAAGGTTCCAAATAATTCTTACACCTAATGCACAAGTAATAGAACATATACATAGGCGTCATAATTTAAAATAGAAGGATGTGCACCGGGGCTTGCCTGAGGGTAACACTAAGTTAGTGCTAATATTATTTTCGGCCTTGGCCCTTCCGACCATTGGGCCGGGTCTTCACGAATTCCTTCTCAATCCTGCCTCGCTAGCTCTTGGGCTTCACGGCTACGCCTGTCCACAGTCCCGAGATCGCATGCACCGGAATCTACATGTGTGCATATGCATATGATATGAGAGAATGCATACATGAATTACATATATCAAAAATAACCCATAACCGAGGAGAATTGCTAATGATTCGGACCAACTACCCTAACCCTACCCGCTCAGCTGCCGCCACACCGGTCAGACCGGTATACTCAGCCGGTCAGACCGGTCCGGCCTAGGTGCATCCCGAGACCGAAATCCGGAGTACCCGGACATATAATCGGAGTATCCGGACTACCAAGCCCGGAGAATCCGGACCTAAACCCGGAATGTCTAAACCACCACAAACCCGGAGTATCCGGACAAATGGCCGGACTATCCGGACCCCACCGGTCAGACCGGTGGCTCGCACCGGTTAGACCGGTCGGCCAAAAACAACTCCGGACTAAGTCGTAAAACACTGATATAACTTTCTATTTTAATTTAACATGATTCTCCTTAATTGTAAACTATTTCTTACTTTCTAAGTATATTAACACATGGAGAAACCAACTACCACCTCAAACTATGTTTTCTAGACATGAAACTTCTACAGCAGATTACACCTTCCGAATTCGAACTACCGCCTAATTTCCACAATTTTCGGACTAACAGATTGACATAAATAATTTAATTAAGCCTAAACACCATTTAAATTCTAACAAGGGTCAAAAAGTACACTTAACAAGAATAATTATTTTTCCCATGTAGATATAGATGCAACCAACCTAACAAAACTAGTTTGGTATTTCTACCATTTTTCCTTGATTTGTTAGGCAACCCGCAAGTTTCATCAAATGAATAAAAGGGCTCACACCGGTCAGACCGGTATATACAACCGGTTAGACCGGTCGTGGCCGACCAGGCTATGGCGGCGGTGCGCGGCGGCGTTTCGGCGCCGGAATGCACGAAGGAAAGGGCTGGGGAGGATGAGGAGCTCACCACGAACCCATTTTGGGGACTTGTTTGGGCGGGGGACGACCGGAGAGGCGGATCGACGGTGAGGGGCGGAGCTACCATCCATGGAGGCTTGAAGCTTCGATTCTCGCCGACCCAGCCGAGGAGAGGCTAGGCTGGAGGTTGGGGAAGGCGGAGGAGATGGTGGGGAACTTCTATGCGCAAGGGATCGAAGCAAGTCGACCGGAGGGAGGAGATCGAAGGGAGAGGGCGGCAGGGAACGAGCTCAGCTCGGCTCTGTCCGAAGGAAGAAGAAAGAGAGAGCTGAGTGAGCAGATAAGGACGAAAAAAGGTTAGGACTAGATTTAAAAACGTCCAACTGGTCTGACCGGTTTGGCCTACTGGTTAGACCGGAGACGGGGTGTTACAAGATCAAACCGAGATTGAATCACTCCGTACCATCTCTTTCTGCCTCATTCTCCAGTTGTTCTTCACGTCGTGGCAAGTCGCCTGTAGGATCTCGTGGCATCATGTCAAAATCGTTGCGAGATTAACTGGGCCAAGCAGCACTGCAATCACGTAAGAGCAAGAGCACCTTATCGGTCGTGCGCCGCAGCTGAACAAACAAGGATGACGAGGCCGGCCGGCGACGGGGAAGAAAGAGCCCTGGGGAGATGTCAGCCGGAGTTCCTCAATGCGGAGATGATCCGACAGGGAGGGCAACGCCGTCGAAGCAATCTCCGGTTGTTTCGCTCGCCATGGAGCAGTGGATCGTGGACAGCGCGCGAGCCCCCGACTGCGCCGCCGTGGCCGTCTTCGTCGACGACGCCGCCGACAGTGGGGCCCCCTTCCCCTCCAGCGGTGGCCAGTGGAGTCGTCGTCGCCGACGGAAGAAGCCTCCTCGATCGGCGCATCACTAGACACGGCCCACAGTGATAACTGGGCTGCTTACTGGGCCTTGAAGCCCATACGACGCGGCAGCTCGCCTAATCCAAATGTGATAACGAGCCACCGTCCACCCCTCTCGCCGCGCGGTCACCGCCGTTCGCCGCCTCCGGTCGCCTGTCGGAGCACGGTGGGTCCGAGGACGCCGATCCTCAGCCGTGAGGATGCTTCCGGGGAGATGCCCAGGGAGCGGCTGCCTGCCGGGCGCCTGGGCGCCGCCCGCGCGACGGCCCTCGGCACGGCGGCGAAGCGCGACGGCCACGCGCTCCGCGGACCCCGAAGCAGAAGCATCTGTTTCTTCGGATGCAGGCGTCGTCTCCTGCTCCGGCGGCTCGAGGCAGGGCGAATGGAGGACGTGCCAGTAGCGCTGTTGGGTGGGTGAGCGGAGCGCCCGTTGTCCGCGCCGCCGCACCGCTCCAGCCGTCCTCCAGCTCCAGGCACATCGTCGGATTGCAGGCGCGGTCGTCGCCTTCCTTTGCTGTGAAGCTGTTTCCTGGTTTCTCATGATCAAACGTCTACTCATAACTCATCAGTCATCCTAGGAAAACGAAGGACGTTCTACAACACACTGATGCACGATCCATGGCTCCGCAGCAGGTTTCATCTCTCAACTAATTTCTACCACACCGCCGATGGCTGACAGCGAGCTGATGCATCACCTCCTCGCCGGCCGTGCGGCAGCTTCAAGGGCTCGAGGACGGCCGGCCGGTGACGGGGCAGAAGAACTGCCCGCCTCGGTGTTTCAATTCCGAGAGGAGGGAGGCAACAACCTGGCCCGTCGTCGTCACGAACGGCGCGCAGCGCCGCCGGCCGGCTGCCTGGCCCTTGTCCTCCAGCAGAGCGAGCGGCCTCGTCGGATGCCGGCCCGCGCGCGCGCCCTGCTTCAGCTCGGGACGCATCAGCTCGCCATCGTCCACTCGGATCCCGCCGCTCGTGGCCCATCCGACGGCTCCCGTAACCCCAGGGGTGGACGGTAAATGAAACACCGTCCACCGCCTGTGGTCGGGGAACGAGCCAACCACCGCTCCCTCGCCGCGGTCACCGCCGCTGGCCGCTCCCGCCGCCGATCGCCGGCCACTGGATCGCGCCGCGGGTCAGAGGATGCGGTTGCTCCGGCGCGCGGATGGTTCGTGCGGGAGACGCGGCTGGAACGCCATTCCTCGCCGCGCGGCCCTCGCACGGACGGCGGCCCGCAGGCAGAAATGGCCCCTGCATGGCTGTATCGTATAGGCTCCTTATGCTCTCGCCGTCCGCCGCCGACGGCCGCCGCCACCGCTGCTGCCGTCGTCGAGGAGCCAGCTCCGCAACAGCGGCGGGAGAAGCAGGAAAGGAGCAGCCGGCCGGCCCACTCGATCCGCCGCCTCTTGTGCTCCAGAAAGCCGAGTCGCTTGATTCCACAACGCCGTGAATTCGCTGCCTTTTCCTGCCCATCCATCGAAACTGACACGGCACGCTCTTCCAGGGGGACTGGAGGGCGGTGCGATCTCGCCGCCGGCCGGTGTTACATGTATCTGAAGCAAGGTCCGTATTCTGCAACGTAACCAAGCAGAACGTGGCTGAAAAAAATATACATATACCCAGATACAGGTTCAACTTGAGAGCTTGTAATTCAGATCCACAGGTTGAACAAAGTGTAGGTATAAATACCACAGCTGGTGGACTTGCTCACACGTACCGTTCATTACTGACTGATACAAACTCAAGAATTTGCATTGGGCAGTGCCAAATGACATTTGGATAATCCATCTATATGGATCAGGAAAGCATTGTTGGGACGCAAATGGCTGCTCTGACTAGGTTGTGATCTGCAGTGCAGATTAACCTGAATTCTTCTACTGGAAAACAATCAGTCTGAAGTTCCTACTTCGATGGCAAAACTTCTCAACTCGTGGTTCACTAGTTTCGGCTAAAGGCATCATGGATGCTTCAGACTTCACTATTTCAGATTTGCATGGAAAGGGCAACAAATTTTTTTGCCAAAAATAATAGGATATTCAACTGAATACCTTTTTTGAATTCAAGTGATCCCACCCCTGCAAATAAGATGACGTTTGATGATTATCCTCTTCACACTCTAAAGCTATCTGTTATATTTCGGCTCGCTGAGGAAGATAGGAGAAGAAGGATCTGACGGGTGGGGCTAGGGGCTATCTGTTAGAAAATGAATGAGGATGTTCCCACAGTACCACATTTCCTACATACTACCCCA
The DNA here is from genome assembly GCF_016808335.1 of Panicum virgatum. NCBI lineage: Eukaryota > Viridiplantae > Streptophyta > Magnoliopsida > Poales > Poaceae > Panicum > Panicum virgatum. The sequence goes on from NC_053147.1 coordinate 63,462,515, forward strand.
TTTATATTTTGCTTGTATGTGTGGCACTTTTGCCACTTTTTGCTTGTTGACTGCTGCAGTTGATGGCTATGCTGGTTCGGAATAGTTTTGTCTCATTATGTTTTTCTTGTAACCAAAACCACTTAAATGATATGGAAACCGCGAAATTTATTGATGGACGGTTCTGTGTGCTTCAATTGATAGGGCACTGTGGTACTGTGGGAACATCCTCATTCATTTTCTAAAGTGTTCCTTAAGAGTTAAGATAGATAAGCAAATCAACTTTCATGGGAGTTATTAGTTTTCGTTTCAGATATTCTGATTGTCTCCGCAGAAAAATGTTCCAGCCACATGACTATATAATGCTTCTTCATTTTTATGATGTTTCAACCGATGTGCCACTACCGGACTTCCTGTCTTTGCCGAGTGCCAATTACACTCGGCAAAGCCCCTGACAGCAAAAGGGTCTTTGCCGATTGCCACTTCTCGGGCACTCGGCAAAGGGGTTGCCGAGAGCCTCGGCAAATTTGCCAAGTGGGGGCGGCGGCTGACGGCGCGTTTGCCGAGTGCCTAACGGCCGGCACTCGGCAAAGACCAAAACTTTGCCGAGTGCCAGGATTTGGCACTTGGGAAAGTTTGAAACTTTGCCGAATGCCGGCCGGCTGGCACTCGGCAAAGTTTCAAACTTTGCCGAGTGTTAAACTCCTGGCACTCCGCAAAGTTGCTTTTTCTGGTATACCCCTTATGGCCACTTTTGCCGAGTGTTTTTCCCTATGCACTTGGCAAAGTGACCAAATTTTTTTTATTCCATTTTTCTCTATTTTTCGATACAAATACAACAAAAATATATCTGAATACAGGGACATTACAGGCAATTATTATAACAAATATATAATTGACAAATAGGACGATAACACCGATACAAATAACACAAGTCATCACATATATCACAAGTCCGATAGATAACACAAGTCCATCACATAGAACGAGTCCGATACATAGAATAAGTCTGATACACAAAATGAGTCCAATACATAGAATATGTCCACGATTAATGTCACAAGTCCACTAGTACTACAAGGCACTCACTGCTCAGGTCCGTGGGGCCAAGTTTGCTACGGGGCCGCCGGCGAGTTCTGGTCCGGAGGAGGGTCGTTCGATGCGTTCCACGACTGATTCTGCAAATAGGAACACATAAATTGAGTAAGAATAACAAAGATATAATAATACCTACTAACAAAGCATACTCACGAGAGTGCCAGAAGGTCCCGGAGGAAGGTAAGGCTGAACTGGAAGGGCGAAGGGAGGAGGCGGCGTCGTATAGTTCATCGACGCGCTAAGTCCTTGCATCCAGGTGACCATGCTCTAATTGGCTTTGATTTAACCATTGTTAACATTTACCTTTGTAGGGCCAGATATTCTACCGAGTTGTTTCAGCAAGGATAGATTTTCTGTAGGGCCTGACTTTGAGAAGTTGGGGAAAAAAAGGTTTGGAGCTGCTCAGAGCAGGTCAGCCTAATTTCAACGAAAACTTCTGATTCATCATGCATATGCATTACCTTTAACTTTTGATTATAGGGTATTTTTGAGGTCCTAATACTGTCCTCTTTTGGTTCATATGCAGTAATTGTTGTTGGGGTTCCTTGATATGGGCTTTATGAAAAAAAAAATATATGGAATATCACGGCATCTGGTTTATTTTTCAGGTATAAGGTTGAAAAGAATTCGGGATCATGATGACATGCTGAAGGAGGAGCTGGAAGCTAAACGGATGAAGATGAAAGCTGTATTTGCTGGAGTAATAGAATCACGGAAGAAGAAGCTCTTAACGATGTTTCTCTCTAAAAAGCTCTTAACGATGAAGGAAGGTGCAGTGCGTGCAATGGGAGGTGGTGTTATTCGTGTAGTCGACTGCAACTTCGGCAGTGCATTATGTGAATAATTGTTCAAAGCGAAGCACAATGTGCATATAACTTTGCCTTGTTATATTGTAATCCAAATTCATTGCATAAGGAAAGGCCGACTTCCGACGGAGCGTAGCGGAGGCCTGTCGCTGGGAGGCTTGGGTCGGAGCGATATAGTGAAGGTTTGCTGGCTGGCGTCTGTGGCTTTTTCCTCTTCGCATTGGAGGAGTTTTTCACGTTAAATCCTCGTGTCTCTTGTGCTTTGATTTTCTGTTCTTTGTTCTTTGTTGTTTGTTTGCCGTCGCATCTAGCATGCCTTTGTCCACTCTTTTTGGCAATCTGTCAATCTGGTTAGAAATGTGGAGGCGATCTGATCAGTCAAGTTTCAGAGACCCTGCTGCGTGGTAGTAGTGGAGCTAGTCTATACTATAAAAGTTGAAACAATTAAAAACAATTCTCACCAAGATTAGGCCCACCGTACCCCTCACGGAGGGCCCACTTGTCAGGCCAAAAAGGTTTGACGAAAAGGAGGGGGAGACTGATTTCGTCAATGTTTTCCACCAGAATCCTATTACTTTTTACACCAGCAATTTTCTATACCCACCTCTTGTACCCACATATTACTTTTCTTTGGCACACACATACTTTTCTTTGCATATCCATTGACTTCTCACCAAGATTAGGTCCACCGTACCCCTCACGGAGGCTCCACTTGTCAGGCCAAAAGGTTTGACGAAAGGGAGGGGGAAATTGATTTCGTCAATATTTTCCACCAGAATCCTATTACTTTTTACACTAGCAATTTCCTATACCCGCCTCTTGTACCCATATATTACTTTCCTTTAGCACACACATACTTTTCTTTGCATATTCATTGACCCATAATTCACGTCCTTTTCTCTATTGGAAGGATAATAATTGACATCATTGTTTGTGGAAGGAAAATAAAGATGTGTATTAACATATTATTTTCTTTAGTATACACATACTTTCCTTTGCACATATATTAACCGATAATTCACGTCATTTTTTTGGAAGGATAATAATTGACATTACTGTTTATGGAAAGAAAAGATAGACATGTATTATTTTTAGAAAAAAATGGCATCGTTGTTTGATGGTTTTCGAATGATATTAATTGACATCATTGTTTTATGGAAGGAAAAGAAAGCCGTGTATTATTTTTGGAAAGAAAACGCTTGATGGAAGAAAAATTAAATATGTGACATGGCACGTACATCTTCCCTAGTAACACAAAAAAACCAGCAAAGTGACTTACAAATGTACATGGGCCGAAATCAACACAGAAATGCACAGTGCATCAACAATCGGCCCACAAACCATGAACGAAAACGAAATGCGACAGACACGAATCTCTTGCGGAACAGAGAATCTGTGGCCAGTCAGAATTGATGAAGTAGCAAACATTAGAGTGTGTTTAGTTGGTGAAAAAATTTGGGTTTTGGTATTGTAGTATATTTTGTAGGCTTAAAAAATTCAGATCGTGTTAATCAGTTAGCCTATGTAATTAGTTATTTTCTCAACTGCATTTAATACTCCATGCATATATTCAAAAATTTGATATGACGGATACTTTGCAAAAAAAATTTGAAAAGTAAACATGGCTAATAGTCTGAAAGGCTGTCTCCGGACTTCCCCGACGCTGGCACGGAGCGCGTCGTCGGCTAGGATGCTGATCCCCGACGCCGTGGCCGGAGAAGGTACTGCAAGCAGCCAGAGACGCTCATCGACCTGCGCCCTAGCGGGAAGCACCCACTTCCCTCATCGAGCGCCACATGTGGCATCTCCAGTGTTTAGCACTTGTGCTAAACTAAAAGGGACCCATCTAAAAAAAGTAGATTGGCAAAAATTGCACCGATGTTTAGCAATCGTATAGTACCATCAAAGCAAATAATAAATTGATTTTTTTTCTATTTCCACTGGCCCAACAATGAGAGAAGCTAGGAGCTTGTGCTGGCGGACAAGGTAGAAAGAAACATTTTTTTATTCTTAGCACCGGGTGCAAACTAGAGCTCCAGATGCTAGTGTTTCTTCTATAGCACCACCTACTCCAGTGTATCACACCTCTTCTCTTTGTTTCTCTCTCCTGCGCACCCTCAAATACACAACATTGGAGATGCGCACACATTGGCCTCCGCTGCTACCGGCGCCCAGCGCATCGGGCACTAAATAATTTAGCACCACGAATAAATTAGTCTATAGACATACACAATATTGAATAAATAAGTCTACTTGAAGAACATGCACGCCTACATTATCAATAAAATATTAATACACGTGAAAAATATATACAGATGACGAACAAGTTCGTATAAATAAAAAATATTATTGTCGAAAATATAAAAGAAATTAAAAGAAAAAAGAAAAATAGATAGAAAAAATTAAAAGAGGAAACTAAAAAGAAAATTTAGAGTTTTTTACGGAAAGAAAATTTAGAGTTAGTGAAATGAGAGAAAAAAAGGAAGAGAAAGTTACTGCCGAAAACAGAAAATAAAAGATGGAAAGAAATGAAAAGAAATAAAATAACAAAAGCAAGCTATGCGAGCCGCCTCTTCCTATATGATAGGCGGGTCGAAACTCTAACTGGGCTAAATCTCGATTGTCTCCACACATATATAATAGGCGGCGGTGCATCTATCACTTAGATTTTATATATATATATATATATATATATATATATATATATATATATATATATATATATATATATATATATATATAGAACTACCTATATAATATATAGCCATCCCAGTCGTCCGGGAGCACGACTACCCCCGATCCGCACCGAGATCGACTGCAACTGCACTTGATCGTGCCCGTCTATTTTCTCCCGAACTGTCCTGATCAATCTGTACAGTAGCGAACAGTGATAAGTAATACCCGGCAGAACGGTGTTACTACAGTTCCCAAAGTGATGAACGGCAATTTGCCTCTGTCCTAGCAACGGCTTAAGTTGCACTCTGTTGACAGCCAAATTTGGCACCTGCTGAGGTCGACCGGTCTGACCGGTCGGACTGACCGGTCAGACCGGTCTAGTCTGAACAGTCCGAGTAGAATTAGGGTTTTTGTAAAGAGTCCTCATGTAATCCTACTCGTGAAGGGGTACGTCTTTCCCGGCCTATAAATATAAAGGCTAAGGTCGATTGAGGTTATTCCCAATCGAATCAATACAAAAAATCGCATTACTTTTATCTCTCAAACCCTAGCCTTTTCCAACCCTAGATTGCTTTCTTCCTTCGTTTCTACGACGTTTGAAGACGTTCTGAGTGGCCTGCCAACCTCAGAACAACCCTAGCCGCGCAAGCTCCGACGGGGTCCCTCCCGAGCTCGCGTTTCTAGGTCTTCTCGGTTCTCTGCTCCACACCGGTCAGACCGGTCTGTGGAACCGGTCAGACCGGTCCGCCCAGAGTTCTGCTGGTGTTGATCGTTTTGACGATCGTTCGCGCGTTCTAGCGCATTCGAGTGTGTTGGCGCGATTTTGTGTCAACACACTTTTTGGCGACTCCGCTGGGGACTCAGATTAATCTGGTTTTAAAACTGATCTAATCTAGATTCTCCGAGAAGATGGGTACTCATGGTGAAATCCACAACGACAATGTCATCAAGGCAATCATGGAGGAGCTCACTGAAGAGGAGCGCAAGGCCTACCTCATCGCTGAAGTGCACCTGAAGGAGCAGTTTCTTCAGGGATTCAAGAAGGAGCGAGGAGGCCTATTCAAGAGGGTCGGGGAGTTCGTGATGCCATCGTTCAAGTTAAACCAAGACAAGGTCGAGGTACTTCCTAATGATCCCTCTGAATTAATTAAACAATTCTCTCATGGTAGATTCGAAAATATCTGCTGCGCAAGTAGCTGCGGGAGAGACTCTTGCTGGGCTTAATGATGAAATTGCAGCGCTTAAAAAGGGTAAAACTCTCAAGAGTGGTGCTCAATTCACAGAAGCAGATTCGGCTGGCACGTCTTTTACCCAAGATCAATTCTATGGGATGCCGCCGAACTCGTTCCCAGGGCAAACTCCGTCGCCATCTACTGTCCATGCGCCACCGGTCCCACCGGTCTCCTCGACCGGTCAGACCGGTGCTGGCGGTCAGACCGGTTACACGAACGGTCAGACCGGTCTGACGGGACATCAGCCAGTGCCCTCTGTGCCGCACACGTCCAACCCTAGTTCAGCCGTCCCTAGCCGAACTAATGAGATGGTGATGTATACAGGGCCCCATGTTACGTCACAGCAGGGATCTGGACCTCATCGAGGACCGATTCCTATCACTAACGTGGCTTACTCCGGTCCTACCATTCAACGTGTTTCATCCTCTTCGTATACTTCAGCCAATGGTGCTTCTCAGGCCGATTTTAATAGATTTAAAGAAGATTTGGCCGGTGTACTTAAATCTAAACTCGGGATTGATATGTGTGGGTCGCGTTTATATCAAAAGCCATATCCTCCTGAGTTTGATTTTATTTCATATCCTGCTGGTTGGCGCGTTCCCGAGTTTGTCAAATTCAATGGTGAAGATTCTCGCACGACTTGGGAGCATGTTAGCCAATATATCTTGCAATTGGGAAAAGCGGGTCTTAATGATGATTTGCGGGTTCGCTTGTTTTCTTTGTCTTTGACTGGAACCGCTTTCTCTTGGTTTTCCTCGCTTGCGCTGGGATCTATTTTAAATTGGAATCAATTAGAGCGTAAATTTCATGATCACTTCTATAGTGGGGAAGCCAAAATTCGATTGTTAGATTTGACGTCGATTAAACAAAACCGAGATGAATCGGTTTTGGATTACTTCCAAAGATTTAAAGCTTTAAAAAATCGGTGTTTTAATTCATCTCTTTCGGAGAAGGATTTGGCAGATTTAGCGTTTAATGGCTTGCATTCTTATTTGAAGGAGAAACTTGAAGGTTTTGATTACATTACGATTAATCATTTGCAAATGCGAGCTATTGGCACCGAATTTAAGTACAAAACTTCTAAAGATACTTTCAAGCCTCATCGGTCCAACACACATGTTCTTGATCATGATTCGGATAGTTCGGACGATGATAGTAAGGTAGTATATGCCGCTGAATTTGTTTGGCCATCAAAGGCCAAACCCGGTTCGGTTCCGTCTCTCAAGCCGATTCAAAAGAATCGGCAAGAGGAGCTGAAATTTACTTTTGATGTTTCTAAGTGTGATCGGATTTTTGACGAAATTCTTAAGAATGGTAACATTTGATTGTCACATGCTATTCCATCTCCCGACGTACTTAAACGAAATGCATATTGTAAGTGGCATAACTCTACATCTCATGCTACTACTGATTGTAATGTTTTTCGTCGACAGGTACAATCGGCCATTAATGAAGGACGATTAGTACTTTCTGAGATGCAAATTGACAAAGCTCCTTTCCCTATTCATACGCTGGAATTGAACAATCCAAAGGTGCTCATTCGGCCGGAGCAAGCCTAAGGAGCTAAGGGGAAACATGTTGTCATCGGTGATCCAAGACCGATGAATACAAGTGACAAGATCCTTGCCCGAGAAGTTATCAAAGAGAAGACTGATGATGGCAATGATACTTTGAAGATCATTGTCAGAAATCCCAGACTCGGAGGGCAAGGAAGCTCTCCACCAGAAAATCGGTCTGCTGATCAGGCGCAACCGGTCAGACCGATGTCTCCGACCGGTCAGACCGGTCCGGCCGGTCAGACCGGTTCTTCCAGCCGATCTGACCGCCCTGGTGACCGTTCCCGGACTTTCAAGCCAAAATGTCCGGAAGTGGGTACTTGGAAGACCAGTGAGGTAAAGGTGCAGGGAAGAGCAACTAATCAGAAGCCCACCTTCAACCAGTTGTTGAACAAGTACACAAAGGCCGTTCAAAACGATCGGCCGCTAAAAAAAAGACCACGATCACCACCGCGCCAAGATCGTCCAACGTCCCCGAGGAGGGAGTTCAGCAGGCGCAGAGGTGATGTTGTCACATTGTATCCTCCTCAGAAGATGTATGCTACCATGCCATGGATGCCACCGGCGTCAAATGCAACAAATCCGGTGTGGGAGCATGAAGGGATTTGGATGCAGTGTTTTCCGATGCCTTATCCTCCACATTATCAGGGGGAAAGCTCCAGAGTACCAGTACATGACCGATTGGGACCACGCCAATCTGGTCCAGTGCAGCAGGCTGCACCGGTTAGACCGGTCACCTCCGACCGGTCAGACCGGTCTCATCAGAGGCCGGGCCAAGCTCCTGTTCCAAGGTTCGAGTATCGCATCAAGGAGAAGAAAGGGGAGCAGAAGCCTATGGCCGACCCAGAGAAGTTTAAATTGGTGAAATCAAGGTGCCCATAAAGGATACGGGCAAGAAATCGATGGATATAGATACATCGGTTGACGTTCCTTCGCAAAAGCCGGTCATGGACAATGATCATGAGGCTGGTAGCAGCAAGAGCGCGGCGGACAAGTACCATTAGCCTAGGTGGTGCCCTTCGGGTTTAACTCATACACAAAAAAGGAAATTGCAGCGCCTTCGCAACAAAGAAAAGAAGGAGCAGGAGAAAGAGAAGAAGAGGGATGATGACTTCAATAGATACAGGCCCATGTTCCCTCAAATCAAGGTTTGGAAGGCCAAGACAGCTGATCAGCCAGCCAGACCAGTCGGACTGCTGCAGCTGACCGGTCAGACTAGTCAGACCGCTCTGAGCAACCGGTCAGACCGGTCGAGCCTTCTGCAGAGTCAGCAGCCGAATCAGCGCCGCCCGTTTCGGTTTCTTCTGTTGACGAAGCCCCAACAGTTCCTCCGATAGCTAAAGACGAGGAATTGGTGGATTATGAAGCGTCTCCGAAGCGCACCAATTTGGAGATTAGCGTGGTGCACTTGTCTTCGGATTATTTTGTGGTTCCGGAGGAAGACATGGCTCATCTTCAGTTTGGTCCCCGTGAAGCTGTGTTCCAGAAGCCAAGCGAGAAAGACAATCACCTCAAGGCTCTTTACATGAGGGGACACATTAACGGAAAGCCGGTGACTCGCATGCTAGTGGATGGTGGGGCTATTGTAAATCTTATGCCCTACTCATTGTACAAGAAGCTCGGCGGCCAAGACGAAGACTTGATCAAGACGAACATGACAGTCAGCGGCATTGGAGGGAGCGAGCCCCTTAGCGCCAAAGGAGTTGCTTCCATGGAGCTCACCATTGGGAGTAAGACGCTTGCTACAGCTTTCTTCGTCTCAGAAGTGCAAGGTAACTACAATTTGATTCTTGGGAGGGATTGGATTCATGCAAATCAATGCGTTCCTTCTACCTTGCATCAATTTCTTGTTCAGTGGATCGGCGATGAGGTTGAGATTGTCCATGGGGACACTTCATCCTTTGTTGCTTTAGCCGATTCGGATTCTATTAGTGCACACGACAACGCCAAGTGTTTATCGGGCGTGGACCTGTCCGATTATGATTTGATCAGTTGCAATAAGGATGGTTTTGTCTCTGCTGTACTAAAGCCGATGGATAATCGGCTAAATCATTTAATGTAAATCAGATGAGTACAACAGAAGCTCCAGAAGCGACCGGTCAGACCGCCCGTGCCGACCGGTCAGACCGGTCCTGTCCCGTTCGGCGCACAGGGCCGACCGGTCAGACCAGACACCCCGACCGGTCAGACCGATCCAACGCAGAATGACTGCAGCAGAGGTTAGATCAATATCGGGCACGTACGAACGATATGTGTGAAGCCATTGAAGATTCTGGTGATCTAGATAAGTTGGGCCAAGGGTTTACATCGGCCGATCCTTTAGAAAAGGTAGATATTGGTGATGGAACTATTCCTAGGCCGACTTTTGTAAACAAAAATTTATCGGCTGAATATAAAGCCGATTTGGTTAATTTATTGAAGGAATGTGCTGATTGTTTTGCTTGGGAGTTTCATGAAATGCTTGGTTTGAGTCGTTATCTTGTTGAGCATCGTTTACCAATTAAAGCCGGTTTTAGACCTTATAAACAACCGGTTAGGCGTTTCAATCCCATTATTTATGACCGAATTAAAACTGAAATTAATCGTTTACTTATGCTGGATTTATTCGGTCTTGTCGTTATGCTGATTGGATTTCTAATATTGTGCCCGTTGAGAAGAAAGATTCAGGGAAAATTAGAGTGTGCATTGATTTTAGAGATCTTAATAAAGCTACTCCCAAGGATAAATATCCTATGCCTATGGCCGAAATGTTGATTAATGAGGCTTCTGGACATCGTGTCATTAGTTTTCTTGATGGTAATACCGGTTACAATCAAATATTTATGGCCGAAGAAGATATATCTAAAACGGCCTTTAGATGTCCAGGATTTGTCGGGTTGTTTGAGTGGGTTGTTATGACTTTTGGTTTAAAAAATGCGGGTGCTACTTATCAAAGAGCTATGAATTTAATCTTCCATGATTTGATTGGTGTCATCTTGGAAGTGTATATTGATGATATTGTCATTAAATCGGCCGGTTTAGATCATCATTTAGCCGATTTAAGAATTGCTCTTGAAAGGATGCGCCGGTATTGTTTAAAGATGAATCCACTCAAATGTACTTTTGGTGTATCGGCTGGAAAGTTTCTTGGCTTCATTATTCATGAGAAGGGAATAGAGATTGATCCTAAGAGAGTTGAAGCTACGAAGAAGGTTGAAGCCCCTACATGCAAGAAGGATTTACATAAGTTCTTGGGCAAGGTAAATTTCTTGAGAAGATTTATATCTAACTTGTCTGGGAAGATCGATGCTTTTACTCCTATTCTTCGGTTAAAAGATGAAACTGAATTTACTTGGGTGGCAAAACAATAATAAGCATTTGAAAAGATCAAGATTTATTTGTCTTCACCACCCGTACTCAAAGCACATAGGAGAGGGGTACCTTTCAGACTTTATATGGCTGCTGAAGACAAGGTTATTGGGGCTGTTTTGACTCAAGAGACCGAAGGGAAGGAATATATTATTACATATTTAAGCCGACGACTTATTGATGCGGAGACGAGGTATACATTTATTGAGAAGTTTTGTTTGTCTCTTTTTTATGCTTGTACCAAATTGAGACATTATCTACTATCTAGTACTTGCATAATAGTATGTCAAACCGATGTGATCAAACATATGTTACAAAAACCGATTTTGAGTGGTAGAATCGGTAAATGTGCTTATGCTTTGGTTGAGTATGATTTGGCTTGTGAACCTTTAAAATCTATGAGAGGCCAAATTGTAGCGGATTTTATTGTTGAGCATCGGATTAATGACAAGCATGATTTAGAAGTCGGCTATATTACTTGCACACCATGGAAGTTATACTTTGATGGATCGGTTTGTGATGATGGTCAAGGGATTGGTGCTATTCTTATTTCTCCGAATGGTGCTATTTTTGAATTTTCAAACCGATTGGAAGAAGAGTGCACAACTAACCAAGTTGAATATGAGGCTCTTCTATTTGGCTTGGAATTCTTGCAATCCAAGGGCGTGAAGCATGTTGAAGCCTTTGGAGATTCTCTTCTGGTGGTGCAGCAAGTATCTAAGGTATGCCAGTGTTATAATGGTTCTCTAAATGCATATCTTGATAAATGCCTCGATATTATTTCTTCCTTCGATGAATTTATTATCAAACATATTCCAAGGGAAGAGAATGGAAAGGCAAATACTTTGGCTCAACAAGCATCTGGCTATAATGTTACGAAAAAATATTTCAACATTCGCAAGCCGAAGCAAACGAAAGCTGAGTGTCTGGTTCTGGACGCACCGGTCCGATCGGTCAGCGAAACCGGTCTGCCCGCCCAGACCGGTCTGACCGATGATGCAGCTGCTGGTTCTGATTCGGCCAAAAAAGATGATTCAATTGTCTCGGCCGAAGCCCAGGATTGGAGGGTTCCTCTTATGTCGTATTTGAGAGATCCTGGTCGTGGCGCAAAGAGAAATATTCGGCGTTTGGCTTTCAAGTATGTTTTAATTGACGATGAACTTTATCGTCGAACTGCCGAAGATTTGCTCCTCAAATGTTTAGATTCGGATCAAGCTCGGGTTGCTATGGGTGAGGTTCATGAAGGTATTTGTGGTACTCATCAATCGGCTCCCAAGATGAAGTGGTTACTCAGAAGAGCCGATTTTTATTGGCGCACTATGTTATCCGATTGTTTCAAATACTATAAAGGGTGTGAAAAATGTCAGCGGTTTGGTAATTTGCAATTGGTGCCTGCTGCGTTAATGCATCCTATTATTAAACCATGGCCGTTCCGAGGTTGGGGGTTGGATTTTATTGGACAGAGTAATCCTCCATCTTCAAAAGGGCATCACTTCGTGTTGGTTGCAACGGATTATTTCACTAAATGGACCGAAGCGGTTCCTTTGAAGAATATGACACATAAGGAGGTAATTGAGTTTATTACTGAGCATATTATTCATATATTCTTATTCCACAAACTTTAACAACAGATCAAGGTTCTTCGTTTATATCAAAGGAGGTGCATGCCTTTGCCGAATCTTATAAGATTAAGTTGCTCAATTCATCTCCATATTATGCTCAGGCCAATGGACAGGCCGAGTCTAGTAATAAGATTTTGATCAAACTTATTAAGAAGAAGATAGAAGAAAATCCTAAGAGGTGGCATAAAGTGTTATCCGAAGGATTGTGGGCTCATCATATATTTAGACATGGTGCTACTAAAGTTACTCCTTTTGAGCTTGTGTATGGTCAAGAGGCCGTTTTACCTGTTGAGGTAAATCTGGGCGTATATAGGTTGGCAAATCAAAATGACCTCTCCGCTGTTGATTACCATGATTTGATGATGGATAATATTGATGAGGTGACCGACAAACGTTTGAAGGCTTTGAAGGAGATTGAGAAAGACAAGTTTCGGGTGGCCAGAGCTTACAACAAAAAGGTAAAACTTAAATCTTTTCAGGTTGGGGATCTGGTTTGGAAGACAATTTTGCCTCTTAGGACGAAAAGCAACAAGTTTGGCAAATGGTCGCCAAGTTGGGAGGGTCCATACAAGATTATCAAAGTTATCTCCGGAAATTCATATATGGTGGAGACGGTGCAGGGTGGACGTCTACCCAGGGCTATCAATGGGAGATATTTGAAGAAATTCTGTCCTAGCGTATGGCAAAGTGCGTGAAGACGAAGACGGCCGGTATTGGATATCGCCCTTAGTTTTATTTTTAGACTTGTATGCTCTGTGTAAAACATGTACATCAGGACAGTTCTTTCTTTTTGGCTTGGGAAACTCACCAAAAAGCAAGGGGCATATGTTGACAGCCAAATTTGGCACGTGAGGTCGACCAGTCAGACCGGTCAGACCGGTCTTGTCTGAACAGTCCGAGTAGAATTAGGGTTTTTGTAAAGAGTCCTCATGTAATCCTACTTGTGAAGGGGTACGTCTTCCCCGGCATATAAATATAAAAGCTAAGGCCGATTGAGGTTATTCCCAATCGAATCAATACAAAAAATCGCATTACTTTTATCTCTCAAACCCTAGCCTTTTCCAACCCTAGATTGTTTTGTTCCTTCGTCTCTACGACGTTTGAAGACGTTTTGAGTGGCCCGCCGACCTCAGAACAACTCTAGCCGCGCAAGCTCCGACGGGGTCCCTCCCGAGCTCGCATTTCTAGGTCTTCGCGGTTCTCTGCTCCACACCAGTCAGACCGGTCTGTGGAACCGGTCAGACCGGTCTGTGGAACCGGTCAGACCGGTCCGCCGAGAGTTCTGCTGGTGTTGATCGTTTTGACGATCGTTCGCACGTTCTAGCGCATTCGAGTGTGTTGGCGCGATTTTGTGTCAACACACTCTTAACTGCGAGTGAGGGGATAATAAAAAATCTTGCTATTTAGAACCTCGAGCCTAAACTGCGAGACGAAGCTAATTAAAAAGAGTAAATCTCTATATTCATTCATGTTTAGTGGATGTAGAACCACCATATCAAATCATGAATTAATTAGATTTATTAGCTTTATTTCGTGAATTAGCATCTATCTGTATAAAAAAATTTATCTAATACTGCTAAATGCAAAAATTGTCTTTGATGTAACGCGACTAAAAGCAGTAACGGAGTGCCCAGTGACAAGGCCACGTCCCACGTGCGCCTCCTTCCGGGCTCCGGTTGCCCGGCGACCGGGCCGTGCCAGCCCGCCAGGTCACTGTCACCCGCCGCGCAAGCCTGCAGCATGCAGAGTCCATTGCATCTTTCTCGACGAGATCAAGGCAACGCGGCGCATACAGGACCAAGAGTCCAAGATTGGCCAACGCAAATGCTTCAAACCAAAAGCAGGCTTACATGGCAAAATCTTATCGAAAAAAGTTCATGGACAGCAAAAGATGGAGAAAAGACTACCGCCGTTGGCGTTCCGATCCGACAGGTACGGCGGCCGGCGGGTCAGGTAGGCCATGGCGGTCATTGTTCTGACTTCTGACGATCGAGCAGAGCAGGTGCTGCTCCTCCTCCACTCGGCCGTCACTGTCCCGGCATGCGGCTGCCACCGCGCCGGCCCGCCGCCGATCTCGACGGCGCAGACGTTTCACCTCGCCGTGCCCCGACGTGCTGTGCGCGTGCTCGACGAGCTCGTGACGGACCGTGGCCGCGGCGGCGCACCGGATCACTCGGACCTGGGCCGTCCATCTCATCAGCAAGGCTGGCCTGTCCATCGGAGCATTGATGAAGCTGCTTCTCCTCGTCCAAGGCTCTGCGAAACGCGCGCAGCATCGATAGGCAGGCTTGGTCTGAAGTCAGACCGGCGAACCTCAGCTGATGAGCATTATTCTCCTCCAAGCGCGGGGTACCCAGACCGGCGGCCAGCGCAAGGAGGCCGGCGATGTCGTATGGCAAGATGACTAACCCCTGCTGCTCGATCTCCATGTCGGCGGCGGCTGTGGGAGCAGGGCCGGCGTCTCCAGCAGGGTACGGGACCGGCGCTCGGAGGCCGGCGTTGTCGCCGAGCTGGCCGTGGAGACCGACGTCGTCGTCGTCGATCGGGCCGAACCCCGGCTGCAGGATGCCGGCGTTGTCGTCGTCGATCAGGCAGAACGGCGCCAGCTCGTCAAAAACCCCCATGCCGTCAGTGTCACCCGCAGGGCACGGGACGGGCGGCTGGAGGCCGGCGCCATCGCCGTCGGTCGGGTTCAACGCCGGCTGGGCCAAAATCCTCAGACCGCCGACGTCTCCGTCTCCGGCAGCGTATGGCTGGGTGAAGCCGGCGCAGCTATTCAGCAACTCCATGTTCAATTGCTCGTAGCTTTCGTGTAACTGCGCCAGGAAATCGTCGCCGCCGCAGATGGTGGAGGAATCGATCCCTCCGACCGACCATGCCGCCGCGCGTTCCATGGATGGATTCATGGATTTGGTCTGTGCTGGAGGCTGGAAGCTGGAAGCTGAAAGTCTTGGCGCTGGGTTGGAAGCAGGATGAAGCCAGGGGAAACAAAACTATGGAGTACGGCGACGCGGTGGAGGCTCACGAGGTGAGGACGCTGCTTATATGGGCGAGGACGAGGCCTGGCTACGATCGTCGCCGGCGCGCCGCCACCCCGGGCCACGGCGACCCGCCCGTCGAGCTAGCCGGCAACAAGTTGCAGGGCGCGCGCCGCGTGGCGTCTGTTGATTCGGCACGCGTTGCCTTTGGGTCGTTTCACGTTTTGATGGGGGAAGCAAACCATATTGCACGGCGAGGTCGGGCATCCCCGAACCCGGCGACCGGGCCATCGGGGGCCCGAGCGCTCCTGGTAACATCACAGTCGTAGAAATCTAAGAAACCTACCATTTTTTTTCTCCAGATGAACATGGCATTCTTCTTTACATGAAACTGTTATTCTCCTCCTTTTTCATAGCGCGTGAGATGAGATTCCCTCACCAGATTGCACTCTCGAATGGGTAATTTTTTGTACGAGACTAATTTTTTGTATTGAGTTTCTGTCACTCTTGTGGCAAAAGGAATCAGACCTGTCATTCATTATTTCGCTCCACTTTCATGGTTTAACAGCTTCCGTACATCACATTGGTCTGATCACCTCTATCCATCCCTATTGCAAGCAACAATTTGGTTCGTTCCACCATTTCGCACTATGAATTTCTTTTATCAGTCGTACTTGGGTATGACAAGAGGAAGACACTAATTCGTGTTTACCAGAAATAAGAGATTGTTCAGAACAATTATTCAGAGTTGTCTGACGAAACTGGAGAACAAATTCTGATGTGCTGAACTGTGAAGCGACTGAACGTAACAAATTCTGACGTGCAGCTTGTTGGTGTCAGTCATGTTGACGGAGGCGGCGCTGCTCCCCTCTCTAAAGGAACCATCCTGGTTGCTAGGAGATGTGTGTGTTGGTATTCTGCAGCTGGGGTACCCACTCCTACTGTGCCAAGACTAGCGTAATTATCTGTAACTACGCCCTAAGAAGCTGAGCAGCCGGACCACTAGGGTCCGACTCCTTCTCACCAGACCAAAGGTCCCGGACCCGCCTCCCGCTCGGGGACGGGTCCGGTGTCACCACGTGTCCCAGAGGTGGAAATACTCAGGATGGGTCCGGGACCTCCACGTGCCATCCGGACTCCCGCAGATAGGTCCGGGACCCCCACGTGACTATCCGGACCCCTGTGAGCTCTCAGCTCAGCTAGCTGCTCGGGAGGGGTCCGGAGCCGCCACGTGTCACGCATACGCGGGCGCGGGCGCAAGCCATCCGCTGGAAGCTTCCTCACCCACCCATATTAAGTACGAGCGGTTGAGGCGTGCTCTGCTGCCGCTGGGCACGTGACAGTTTTTGTCAGTCCACACTGTGGATCGCCAGTTACCGAGGCGGCTCGTCTGTTACCGAGGCATACAGCAGTGTCTCAGCGCCGTGCGCGTGGGCGACGAGTCATGATGACCAGCTACTAACTGGAGCAACAGTGCACGCTGCTACAGCGGACTGAGTCAGTAGTTCGGCGCTTCATCATGACCTCGACACGCGGCTTCAAAGGCTAGACTCTACTCTGACAGGACAGCTCAAGACCATCTCTGGTCAGAAGCTATGCACGAAAGCCGACGACAAGATCTCCGGATCTGAGGCATTGAATGCCAAAGTGCAGTTTATAATACATCGCCGGGCCCACCTGTCGGGGCCCCGCTCAGTGTACGTGCTCCCCTTAGACATATAAAAAGGAGAGCACGCCTGCTAGAACAGAGGTTCAGACAAGAGACACGCCGAGATACTCCAAGACTCTCACAACACAAGCTCGGTTTCATGGCGAACAACCCCTGCTCTCAACCTCTTGAGAGCACAAGCAATACAACACACAGAGGACGTAGGGTATTACGCTCCGGGGGCCCGAACCACTCTAAACCCTCTGTGTTCATCATGTTCTTCCACCGAGATTGGGCTAATTTTAGCTAACCCCCGAGTACTCACCCTATGGGTTTAGGCGGGTGCACTACGCCACCCGGCTGTGGGTTTGCACACCACGACATTAGGCGCGCCAGGTAGGGGAATTTAGCTGGTCTTAGTTCATCTCTTGCTCATCTCCATGGTTTGGGTGGTTGAGCACTCCCACCACGACGACGACGTGGAGATGACGGAGGGTGTATCGTCATCCGCGCCACACGCCTCTCGCCTTCTTGTGCCAGGGGCAACCATGCCCGTGCAGTAGCAACCGTCGGTAGCGGCGCGCGCTGCTCGTCGGCGAGAGTCAGGACGCTCGTCAAGGGCCCCCTCACAAGCTGCGAGCGGCGGAGCGACAAATCCCAGCTCGCAGCATACCTCACTCATGTGAGGAAGCCCGCTCCGGCGGAAAGACGACTCCGGTCGCACCAAGCCCGCTCCGACGGAAAGCCGACTCCGGTCGCTTCAAGCCCGCTCCGGCGGAAAGCCGACTCCAGTCGCACCAAGCCTGCTCCGGCGGAAAGCCCACTCCGGTCGCACTAAGCCGACTCTGGTGGCTCTCTCCGACGTTAAGTCGACTCCGGTCGCACTCCCGACTCTACATCTTTGTAAGTTCTACCCTTAGAGGCCTAGCAGGGAATAAACCTTTTCCTTTGTAACTAGGTAGTATTTCCGTGTGGCCCAGTCCGGTGAGCCTCCCCCGTGGAGGGGTCCGGACCTCTGCGAACCAGGTTCAAGGAAACGTACTCACCCTCCGGGGGAGGTCCAGAGCCGTGTAGCCGCTTAACCTGGTTCCGTACCCTAAGCCTGCATGCTCTACCTCCCTAGGGCGAGTACTGTAGTACCAAACACTGGGGGCCCGGAGGTCCGGACAGCTCTGGCCTCATAAACCCGTGTTCTGGCTTACATCGCACATCTCATGTACATCTAGTTATAAAGGAAAAGTTTATTCTCAGTTCGCCTCTAAGGATGCTATATTCCAATTTCAATCTACACATTCTGTTTGCGCTAACCCCCACGTGGCTTCTTACTCTTGTGCGGTGATTGTGGTCCGAATTGAGTTGGCTAGTTAGTGACTTAGCTCGAGACCCCTCATGGAAGAGAGGGGTTCGGACCTCTGGGAATCTGCAGGTTCAGGGAAGCGCACTCATTCTCCGGGGAGGTCCGGAGCCATGAGCCGCTTAGCCTGGTTCCGTACCCTAAGCCTGCACACACCACCTCTTGTGAATGAGTGCCGTAGTACCTAGGACAGGGAACCTGGACGTCCGGACTTTCTCTTAACATAAAGGCCGGCCCCCTGAGCTCCGTTCACTGAGCCTAGCTGTCTATCTCAAAGGATCACAGCCAACAGGATTTGGGACCCGTGGGTACGCTACTAAGCATCTACCTTGAGTCATGTGTAGGTCCAAACGTGATGATGCAGCATGTGACCTAAAGGATGGACGACGCAGGACAAGACCCTTGCGGCGCGCACCGCTGGGCGCCAGAAGCAGCTAAGTTGCTCACAGTAGTGGCCCCACCTGCGGGTTCGTTGCCTCTCCCAAGGCGGGCTCGGGGGTCCCTGTCGGTACCCTGCAGCTGGGGTACCCACTCCTACTGTGCCAAGACTCGCGTAATTATCCGTAACTACGCCCTAAGGAGCTGAGCAGTCGGACCCCACCGGACCAACGGTCCCGGACCCGCCTCCCGCTCGGGGACGGGTCCGGTGTCACCACGTGTCCCAGAGGTGGAAATGCTCAGCACCTGTGGCCGCGGACCCGGACCCCCGCAGGTGGGTCCGGGACCTCCATGTGCCATCCGGACTCCCGCAGATGGATCCGGGACCCCCACGTGCCTATCCGGACCCCCCGTGAGCTCTCGGCTCAGCTAGCTGCTCGAGAGGGGTCCGGAGCCGCCACGTGTCACGCAGACGCGGGTGCGGGCGCAAGCCATCCGCTGGAAGCTTCCTCACCCACCCACATTAAGTGCGAGCGGTTGATGCGTGCTCTGTTGCCGCTGGGCACGGGACAGCTTTTGTCAGTCCACACTGTGGATCGCCAGTTACCAAGGCGGCTCGTCTGTTACCGAGGCACGCAGCAGTGTCTCAGCGCCGTGCGCGTGAGCGACGAGTCATAATGACCAGCTACTAACTGTAGCAACAGTGCACACTGCTACAGCGGACTGAGTCAGTAGTTCGGCGCTTCATCATGACCTCGACGCGCGGCTCCAGAGGCTAGACTCTACTCTGACAGGACAGCTCAAGACCATCTCTAGTCAGAAGCTACGCACGAAAGCCGACGACAAAATCTCCGGATCTGAGGCATTGAATGCCAAAGTGTAGTTTATAATACATCGCCGGGCCCACCTGTCGGGGCCCCACTCAGTGTACGTGCTCCCTTGGACATATAAAAGGGAGAGCACGCCTGTTAGAACAGAGGTTCAGACAAGAGACAAGCCGAGATATACTCCAAGACTCTCACAACACAAGCTCGGTTTCACGGCGAATAACTCTGCTCTCAACCTCTTGAGAGCACAAGCAATACAACACACAGTGGACGTAGGGTATTACGCTCCGGCGGTCCGAACCACTCTAAACTCTCTGTGTTCATCGTGTTCTTTCACCGAGATTGGGCTAATTCTAGCTAACCCCCGAGTACTCACCCTCTGGGTTTAGGCGAGTGCACTACGCCACCCGGCTGTGGGTTTGCACACCACGACAGTGTGGCTTACAGCTATGAGATGTGTACACCTTTGGCCGAACACTCTTGGAGTCGGATGAATCCTAAAGGCAAATAGATATGTATATCCTCACATGATATGTGTGGATTCAATGCCCAGATTAAATGACAAGAGGTATCTGAGATCCATCTGTTTACCACAAGATAAAGCAAACTGTAGCTAGCACCTAGCAGCTTAACTCAAAGCAGGTCAGGTGTCTCATGTACCCCAAGCTTATCGACCTGATGCGTATAGGGACCATCGAACGAAGCACGAGCAATTACAGTGCAAGGAACATTCTGCAACAGGTAACAACTTAACATCACATTCTAGTTCCATCACGAATCTGCCTCCTACACCCCGGACACTGAAAAGCAGAGTAAAATGGTAGGGTTCCAAAGAAAGAGCAAGCTGTAGCTAGCAGCCTAGCACCTAGCAGCTTAACTCAAAGCAGGTCAGGAGTCTGAAGTATCTTAAGCTTATCGACCTGATGCCTAACAGGACCACAGAAAAAAGCACGAGTAATTAATGAGCAAGGATAAGTCTACAATAGTTAACAATTTAACATCACATTCCAGTTCCATCAAGGATCTGCCTCCCATCAGCCCGAACACTGAAAAGAAAGTGCAAGCTCCATATCCCAAATCAAGTAGTACATCTTACTATTAAATCAACTTCCACCTTTTATATCCAGAAGATATTACTCCTCTAATATCCAAATCATTGATTAGGTGGCCCAAGTATCATTGTACCTAAAAGTAAAACGACCTCCCATCAAACTCAACGACTTAGTCATACTGACACTACATTTTTTTTCTGAAGAAAGACATTACTTTTTTAGGATAGATCAAGCCTGAATCAAACTGAGAAAAGGAAACGTTGACAAGAAAAAGACAAAGCTTAAGGTCATCCTTTTTGTTCCTAGCTTCAGCGGATTCTCTCTTCTCCTGTTCTCTGAAAAAAAAACAGCGCAAGTGAGAATCCAGTGAGTCAAACCTTGAGGAAAAATTCAGTAGGGCGAACAGGCCAGTGGTGGCCAAAACAACTCACGAAGTTCATATTTCCTGAAGACTCGTACAAATTGCTAGACTGCTCTTCCTCTACACTTTCGGGCGCTTGCTTGAGCATGACTTGTTGTGCCTTATGAACTGAGAGGTGCCATTCTTCGACTTTCGAGCGAACCTTGTAACCCCTATCACAAGAGTGGCACACTGCATACACCCTGTCTGGATCTGTGGTGTAAATCTTAGTGAAGTACAGCCAAACTTTTGATGGACCTTGCGGAGCAGACCTTGCGGAGCACCAGTTCTCTTGCGCTTTCCAACCCGTGATTGATCACCTTGAACACCCTCACCGAGCAAGCAGTCACGGAACAAGGTGCTCGCGCACGCCGCCACCTCTTCTTCACGCTCACCTAACGGATAGGAGTACATAATGTTAGCCTTGATACTTGATGCTCGTGCAAGATTTTCGCTAAAGCTAAATTGATGCAATGAAGTAACTGAAGACTCCCTGCAGTGAATGAAGTATTTTGGGGATTAAGCTGTTCAATTCATCCTACCGATATAGCAATCTTCGCTGTTGTCGTCGTCCCCATTCCACATCCTTTCCAACTCTTTGATCGCATCTTTGAAAATTTGGATTACCTTGCAAAACACCATGCTTCCCTACAAGTGAGCACACGTCAAGTGTGAAAAAAATGAAAGCATAACAAAGGTGCTGCAACCTGTATACTAACTGGTTTAATTGGATGAATTCTGGATGCACCATAGAGGGTCTTACATAAAAGAACTAAGTAAATTTTTCACTGTAGTATTTGCTGCTAGTTACTTGAAGAATTATTTGTTTTGTGAGAGATCCTAATACCTCAAGAAGCAGGTCAGGGGTGTTGTACACATCGACCTGGTGATACTCGAGCATGATCCAGTCCATCTTGGTGCCGTCGTCATGGTAGAATTGGAGGGTCCTCTTCAGCCCGGCGTACTGCGGCACCGGCAACTGACCCATGCGGATGGCGATGAGCTTGTCATTACTCTTAATCTCCTCCCAGCGCCCCTGATGCGTCTTCAGGCTTAGCGAGTTCGTGCAGTAGCGTGGGCTGGAAAGATCCCAGGGATCCACACTACCGTTGAGGTCCGGAGAGTCAACCCATCCCTCCATCTTCCCTTGCTTGTAGAGATCGAGGTTTACACGGAGCTCACGTAGGATTTCCTGGTCTTCGGCAGTGGACGATGGATTGTTGCTGCATGTGCATGTCTTAGTATTAAGGTGTCTTCTGAGTTGAGAAGTGCCTTGATGCTTGGAATGAGCCTTGAGCACCCTGTCACAGCGGTGGCACGCTGCGTACACCACATCAGGATCTTTGGTCTTTATCCTGGTGAAGTGCTGCCAAACATCGTCTGATTGTCCATCTGGAACAGCAGACGCAGTTGGGAACTCCCAACACCCAGATCCTGCTTCTTCGCTACCTCCCAGTGTGAAAGACTTGGCTATGAATTCAGACAGTTTTGACTTCACATCTTCATATGCAAACCGAGAGCCTGAGGCACTGAGCATAGTAGTCCATATGTGGAAAGAGCTAATATTAAAAAATGCAAATGCCACGCTGCAAGTCATCACCTAGAATTGTATATTAACCCCCCTACAACTAAAATAGCTGATCTTTAACATCCTACTAGTCTAATCCTTTTGCAAAGTCCACCCTTTGGTGTTCTAATTTGATGCCATATCAACATATTTGCTACTCCATCCATCCCAAATTATTAGTCGTTTTGACTTTCTAGATAAGTCAAAATGACTAATAATTTGGGATGGAGGGAGTATGATACGATCATACAACCTTGCATTGAGTAGTCCATTAGATCAAATGTATTGGTGTAATAGCTTTCTCTACGAATCTGACCAAAAGAGAAGTCTTTTGGGTCCTAGGTAATATGTGGTTAAACTGTAGGCAGGGCACATATAAGCTAGGGAAATACGCGGGCATGTCATCTAAAGCAACAAGCCTGTAAATGGCAATGGATGTGACTTTTACAAGGTTATAATTACAAATTGTTGGCCAAAAACTTAAAAAGGAGATTACCATATTAAATGCGTGAATCCTTCCTAGAAAATTCAAGCCTGTAAATGCGTGAAGGAGAATCATTGTACTCCTTCCTTCTGTTTCAAATTGTAGATCATTTTGACAGATCTAGATACATAGCTAGACATAACGTATATCTAGATGCATAACAAAAGTTGTGTTTCTAGAAAATCAAAACAACCTATAATTTCAAATGGGAGTTGATAATAATGAAGTATTGTCGGGGGATGAAACGTACCGTGCTTGGCGAATTTTTCATGGTAACCTTCCATGGCTTTATCAAAATCCTTGAAATAAGAGGGGACCCGATCTGTATTTTTTTTTGTTGAATACCTTACGGACGACTACATCCTCCTACAAGTAAGCACAGAATGGATGGGCCAAAGGCGGCACCGGCATTTGTCAAAGGTGTTATTTGGGATGGTCATAGAAAATCTAATAAACTGTATGTCTATTTCTGTAGCGGCAATAACTTATATATATGATATATCTTTCAGCATGCATATGCACAGTGGCGGATCCAAAGGGGGGCTGGGGGGGCTCCAGTCCCCCCTATGGGCTGCAACCTCCATTGGAACAAGGGGAGCTAGAGGAGGAGAAAGTGAAGAGAGAAGAAGAAGAGGAGGAAGAAGAAGGCTTCAGCCCCCCTATGGCTGTGACCTGGATCCGCCACTGCATATGCAACGATGTCGGTGTTACCTGGAGAAACATTTTGTCGTCGAGATACTGGTACTCGTGGATGACCCAGTCCGTCTTGGTGTCGTTATGCTCATAAAACTCCAGGGTCCTCCTCACCCCTTCGTAGGACGGCGACCTGGAGGCCGAGGACGAGCCTTCTCCTCCTCCCTCGGAGCGGATCGCGATGAACTCATCTTCTTTCTCTTTCCAGTACCCAGAATGTGTCCGCAGACTCGAGCTCCCCATCTCCTTCGGCATGGCGAATAGCGGCGGGAGATCCCATGGGTCAACGTCGGCGAGGCCAGCGTTGGCCTGCACCGTGCGGTAGAAACTGCGACGCCGGTCCCACCTCCTGCGGCACACCTCCTCCACCGCGTCATTGATGATCCGAAGCTTGGCAGCGGCGTCATCGGCTTCCATCGAGACGGAGCTGGATGAATTGGGCTTCAGCTGGAGGCTAATCTTGGGTGGAAATAAAAGCCGCGCCGGCGAGGGTAGGACGCCGGAAGGCGGGGGTAAGTCTGATTTGGAGCCGGGAGCTTCTCTTTCTTGGGGTTGGGGGCCGCCGGCGCTGGAGGGGGAAAGGGGAAAGCGTTGGTGGAAAGCGGGGCGCTCGAGATTGAGGCCCTATTTGGTTCCAATTTTTTTTTCAGAAGTCACTATCACATCAAAAAGAATCTTACTATTTTATAGTATTAAATAAAATCTGTTTATAAATGTTTTTTGACAGCTGAGTGCTAATTCGCGAGACGAATCTAATGAGCCTAATTAATTCATAATTCGCGAGGCTCATTAGATTCTTCTCGCGAATTTGCACTCAGCTATAAAAAACATTTATAAACAAATTTTATTTAATACTATAAAATAGTAAGATTTTTTTTGATGTGATAGGGACTTCTAAAAAAGTTTAGAACCAAACAGCCCGAGAAGCCACGGGTTGGGAATTGGGATGGCGACCCGCATTTTATGGTGGCCTGGCTGCTGGCGGTTTGTGCCGCGTCGGGCTCACCCCAGACCGGCTGACCCCACAGTCCTACTCAGCAGCCTTCTCTCTTTCTCTTTTTTTTTTTTTGAGGAATTAGCCCCAGCAGCCAGCCATTTGCCCCGTAGTTCAACGAAGCTAGCTGCTTCGCCGTCCTAGCCTCCTAGGTACCATTCTCTTGGGAGGAGTTTCTCCTTCAGAATTTATATGTAACTGTATGGATTAGTTCTTAAACTTTTTTCCTTATCTTCCTTGGTGAATTAATATGCAATGCAATTCGTCCACTAAAGGTCCTTAAACCCGAGTGGATTAGTGGCACCACAGATCAAGAAAGCAATCTACAGTAGTAGGCAGGTTCAAGCGCTGTTTGGTTGATACCTACCTAGTCCTGATGTAGGTAGGACTCTGTTGGGATCTCGTGGAAAAAGAAGACCGTGTTGGTGGCTGAAGTTACAAGACAACTCAAGACGTATGAGCCGTTCGATCTTAACACGAGCATAGCTAGCACTTTTTTTTTAAAAAAAAGGTAAGATTATATTGCTCTTCGTTTCTATGTAGACGGGTAGAATTTTTTTTTTAACGAACGGGCACGAGATTGTGTCTATTTCATTGATAAAACAGAAAGAGTACAGCCGGCTAGCCGCACAGCAAAACAAATTACTCTCGCGAAATTAGGCTCGCTAAGTCTTTAGCCCCAGTGGCGACCCAGGCTAGAGCTTCCTGCTTTATTACCGACGTGAGGACTGGCGCCGGAGTCTCGTGATGTCTGAAAACACATCGATTCCTCTCCTTCCAAACCTCCCATGTGATCAACATGGCGATAGTGGCCATGGCCTTGCGTTGAACAGACGGTGTCCTAGCGGTATTTAGCCACCACTGAGATACATTGTCGTTGGGCTGCCACTCTTGAGATCTCAAGGTCAGTTGCGTCGTCCACTCCTCCGTGAGATTCCAGATTCTTGACGGGCAGAAATTTGTGCAATTGCTCGTCGTTCCTCAGCCATCAAGTGGTGATTAGGCCATGGCCCACCGCATGTGCCGCGTCGGGCTAACCACAGCCCGGCACCGGGCTCTGCCTGCCCGCTCCATCGGCTGACGGGGGAGAGGGGTGGAATTTTTTTTATATATTTTAACCCTTTTAAAACTTATATTTTATAAACAACTCTTCTCAAACTAAAATTTCAAGAAGTAGTCCTTTTGGTCACGCCACGAAATTTGGCGTGACTTGTAACTGAGTCGCGCCATTGCATGTGGCGTGACTCAACTGCCACGGTGGCGCGACCCGAGATCGATTTCCACATGGTGTTGATGGGGCGAAATGAGCTGAGCTAGTCACGCCAAGTTGTATGGCGTGACCCAGCATTGAGTCACGCCGGAATGCATGGCGTGACCCAAGGAGGCTAGCTTCTCACAGTGCGCAAAAATATAATCGTTTAGTCATATTTTGTTATTAGTTTTAATTAGTAAACGGTCTCCTAAATTCTTGAAACTTGACAGGCACAATATATAAAGTGTCTGCGTTCCATTTTAACTATTTGCACTCCAATACATTACGTGGAAAATGAGAAATACAATTTCTAATTATGCTAAATGGTTAGACTTAGCATATGTGCAGGATTCACTTAGCATAATTAGAAATTGGATTTTTTTTATTTCCTACATAATATATTGGAGTGCAAATGCTTAAAGTGGAACACACATACTCTATATATTGTACCTATTAAATTTCAAGAATTTAGAATACTATTTTCTAATTAAAACAAATGACGAAATTGACTAAATGGATTGTATTTTTGCGCACTTGCACAGCCTCCTTGGCCAGTCACGTCGGCATGCATGGCGTGACCAAGCCTCGAGTGCAAAAAATATAATCTGTTTAGCCATATTTCTTTATTTATTTTAATTAGCAAACAATATCCTAAATTCTTAAAACTTAATAGGAATAATATATAAAGTGTTTGCGTTCCATTTTAACCATTAGCACTCTAATATATTATCACTATTAGAGAAAGAGCTATTCGTTAGTGTTACTATTGGCCGCAAATTGAGCCAGTACTAACGCGTGCAGTGTCCTGGGAACCATTTAGTACCGGTTGGTGGTTCCAACTAGTACTAAATGTTGGGGACGCCACCTTTGGCCATCGACCGACGGCCCGCGCCGAAGGAGCCATGCGGGGTCCACTGTTCGAGCAATCAAGCGAATCCTTGCGAAGAGCCAGAGAGGGAGCCTTGTGAAGACACCAAGCGAAGCCATGCGGAGAGACGAAGCCCCTCGGGCGAAGACGCCTGGCGAAGCCATGCGAAGAGACGAAGCCCTTTGGGCGAAGACACCTGGCAAAGCCAAGCGAAGAAACTAAAGAATTCAGGCGAAGACCAGAGACCTACAGTAGAAGCGGCGCCCCTCGAGGGTAGCGAAGGCCGAGCTGACATATGATGACGTACGAAGCCGGGCCCGGGGAAAGTAGAAGTCGATCTGTAATCCACTACGTGATGTAAAAATACGGCCTTGTCCTTGGAATATTCCAAGAATATAGTTGTTAGGGGGCATCACAGTGTAATTATGGGGATTGGTAGGTGAACTGCCACCTATAAATACCCGATCCGTTGTACGTTGATGAGGGAGATTGAATAGAGAGAGAGAGTTCTACTCGATTGAGTGAAGCCTTTGCGTTTGGTCCAGGGTTGTTTGCTTCGCGCACTTCCTTACTGTGGTAGTGTTCGTCCGATCCGGAGGCACTCTCCACCAACACTAAATAGGCTACTCCGACAACGGCTAGATTCTTTTGAGGTCGTGCTGAGGATCGGATGTCTGAACCATGGCCCGCTATACCTGGAGTATCCGGATTTGCAACTGTCCAGTAGCAGCTTCTAAAACCAAGTGCCACATGCTGATGGCATAGATGATGCCGATAGTTGATGTTGTTTTGAATGGGAGCACGAGCCAGAGTAGTAGACGACATAGTAGACAACAACACATTGTTTCCTCATTTAATGATGGTCACATCACCTCATTTTGCTAACGTGGACTTATATAGACGCATGCTGTCTAACTATTGTACATGCTCTTAATTAGAGGTAACATGATCATTTTTTACTAGTAGTAAAATGTACGAAATTTTCTAAACAAACAGCTTTTTCTGGAACGGATGGAGTATGTGTGATATGTGGCTAGTTATTTTTATATTAATAGGGGATATTCTCATCAACGTTATTATGGTGGGCAAAGACTCTGTTAATCTCATAATATGTCAGTCCAGTCGGTGGAGTTCTTGCATATGAGTACTCGCATCTAACGATGTCTCAATGGAAAAAAATTTATATGACTGTTGTAATTGTATTGCTTACTAGTTAATTAAACTTTGGGTTCATCCGTTATTAGAATAATATAGGGTGTGTTAAGTTTCCGGGGTGTTAAGCATGCTGCAGTGACTGGCCAAGGAGGCTGCTTTTAAGTGCGCAAAAATACAATCCGTTTAGTCAAATTTCGTCATTTGTTTTAATTACCAAACAGTCTCCTAAATTCTTGAAACTTAACAGGTACAATATATAAAGTATTTGTGTTCCATTTTAAGTATTTTCACTCCAATATATTATGTAGAAAATGAAAAATCCAAATTCTAGTTATGCTAAATGTAATCCTGCACATATGCTAAGCCGAACCATTTAGCATAATTAGAAATTGGATTTCTCATTTCCCACATAATGTATTGGAGTGCAAATAGTAAAAATGGAACGCAGACACTTTATATATTGTGCATGTCAAGTTTCAAGAATTTAGGAGTTCATTTACAAATTAAAACAAACAATAAAATATGGCTAAACAGATTATATTTTTGCGCACTGCTAGCAGCCTCCTGGGGTCACGCCATGCATTCTGGCGTGACTCAATGTTGGGTCGCGCCATGCAACTTGGCGTGACTAGCTTAGTTCATTTCGTTTCGTCAGCACCACGTGGAAATCGATCTCGGGTCGCGCCGTCGTGGCAGTTGAGTCACGCCACATGCAATGGCGCGACTCAGTTATAAGTCACGTCAAGTTCCGTGGCGTGACCAAAAGGGCTACTTCTTGGAATTTTAGTTTGAGAGAGGTTATTTATAAAATATTAGTTTTAAAAGGGTTAAAATATAAAAAAAATCAGAGGGGTGGTAGTTAGGTAGGATTTGTTTTAAGTGGGAGATGGATGCACTCTACGGTACTGTTGAAAGTCAAGACTTATGGTATAATTCCCCAATCCTTTTTAAAAACCAAACAAAGGGCTAGGACTAAAAATCAAACTCCCAAGTGAATTCTCTCAGGCAACTCCCACCATTCATTCTCGTGCCCCTGACCAGGCCATCAGTTTTTTTTTTTTTGCGAGAGACCAGGCCATCAGTTGTTGCCAAACACTAGCAAAGTATTTCTATTTTCTTTTTTCTTCCTTCTTCATTATTGTTCTACTATGCAATGGTTACAATATACTTTTCTGAAATAGTTGCTATTGCTCTATCTAGAATAACTTTTCTGAACTAATGGTTCATCTCCTCTCTTATCAGTTTGAAACAATAATTTTATTCATGTTTGAGTAGTACAAAATCACTGGGTTAAAACTAACCAGCCCGCAAAGCTTGGGCAACATCCCATTCCCAGGAAAAAAATTCCATGGCTTCAGTATCCTTTGAATCTTCGGTATCCTTCAAATCTTCAGTATCCTTCGAGTCCTCGGTACGCTTCGAATCCTTATGGAGAAGTCTATAAATTATACGCCCCTTGCTGGAATCAAACGACTTACTTCAATTTTGACCCTATCCCCCATCAGTATTCGTATAGAGCTAGACCGGATCTTTCCTGAAATATAGCCCAGGATGATGGTGTCCATTCCCATGGCGACGAGCTCTCGGGCATCCCTGACCCGGCGAGTGCGCGCGGGCCACCTCCTGCCCCGGCCGGCTTGTCGGCGCCGGCGGGTGCGATATGAGTTTAGTTCATTTTTTATTTTTTATTTTGCATTTTGGAAGGAAATCTTTAATACTTGAAGTATTAAATGTAGACTAATTACAAAACTAATTACAGATCTCCTCTGTAAACTACGAGACGAATTTAATGAGCCTAATTAGTTCATCATTAAAGTATGTTTACTGCAGTATTACTGTAGCAATTTAGTGTCTAATCACTTCTTAATTAGACTCATTAGATTTATCTTGCGATTTACAATCCATTTATGTAATGCGATTTATTTTTTGACTATATTTAATACATCATGCAAGCGATTTACAAAAATTTTACATTTTGCGTTTTGAGATCAGAGCCTCAGGAGCCTCCGGGCTAGTGGCTAACTATTGCTACAGGAAAAAAAGGAAAAAGGGAACACGACGTGACCCTTTCCAAGCGTGATGACCAGGCAACTGCTTTTCGGGCGCGCGCGGCCCGGCTGATCGTCGTACTACAAGTCAGCAAGATTCGCATTGTACACCTTCGTGCCCGTGCGTTGCTACAGGCAATACAAATCATAGATAGATGGTATTATAATTTTGCTGGCAAGGAGCCAAGCAGTAGATAATGTAATTGCATTTGATTATAATATTGATGTATGGTAGGCATACATGTAACACATCTAATTTTATTCATATTCAAAACATAAAGGGTACGACTAATTTTATTCATGAAATATAAAAGGAGCCACTGTGGCACGAGACATGAAATATACAAATTGCCCCATACATCAGCACACCAAGGCCAAACCTTGTGAAGATATAGCCATTGTTAATACTAGGACATCAGCGCGCTTCGCCGCGCCCCGTCTCTCCCTCCACTCACCTCCCCATGCGCGGATGGCGGCGCGGCTGCCCTCCCCTCCCGTCTCTCCCTCCACTCCCCTCCCCGCGCGCAGATGGCGGCGCGGCTACCCTCCCCTCCCTCCCCCTCCCATCTCTCCCTCCACTCCCCCGAGGGCGTGGCAGGGACGGCAGCACGGGCGTGACCGAGGCGGCGGTGCACGGACGGCAGCGCGGGCGCGGCCGAGGCGGCAGCACGCGGACGGCGGAGCCACGCGCGCGCCGTGGTCGTTCAGCTCGCACGGCCTCCTCCGCAGGAGCACCCGCACCCACACCGCCCCGCTCGCCCTCTCCCGGCGACCCTCCGCCGTGCCCCGTCTCCTCGCCCGGGCGCCGCCGTCCCGCTCGCCCTCTCCTCACGACCCTCCGCCGTGCCCCGCCTCATCGCCCGGGCGCCGCCGCCCCACTCGCCCTCTCCCCCTCTCCTCACGAACCTCCACCATGCCCCGCCTCGGGATGGGAACGTGCGCCCCCCCCCCCCCCGGAGACCGAGCACGACGACCCTAGCGGGACCCAGTCGCAAGCGAGGCGGTGCGGGGGAGACGGTGCGGCAGCCCGCCGCGGCCCCACCCACAGTGAGAGCGCCACGGCGCAGCGACCGAGCCGGCAGCCCAGGACCCGCATCGGGCGTCTCCCCTCCATGTGTCACTCGGAGAACATCCGAACGCCCTCAGCTCTCCTTCCCCAGGGTGTATAGGAGTAAGAGTATTAAACATATGGTTCAGACCATTTAATGCAGATAAATTTTGCAATAATGTTATCAGCACTCATCATTCGAACCTGTCCAGAAACATATACCTTGCCATTGTACTCCACTGGATTGAAATAAATCCTAGTTGCAAACACTGCTCGACCCTACGAAACCAGACAGTCAGCCTAGAACCATGGTAATAATTGTACCATGAGGACACAATTTTCACGTTGGGAGTATATAAGCAAAAAAAACCATCCAATAAAATGTTTAACTGGAATAAATGGTTGGAACTTGGAACATAACCTTCAGAGAAGAGAAAGAAAACAGAAACATATCCCCTTGCCTGCTCCTAAATGAGCAACTGATATTACTCGAAAAGTAGATGCCGCTTGTACAATACTCGTAATCCTCATAGACTTTTTGAGCAATGATGATCCAGCAACCTTGTTGACAACTATATCAATTGGGCAGCCCATATTTATGTCTATGAAAGTCAACTAAACATTCATTATCCACAAGTTCAACCTTTCGTGCTACCGTATCTGGATACGGTCCACAGATTTGCACCCCAAACAAATCCTCTGATGGATGTCGTCCTAGCAAAGCCCACTCTGAAGCTTGCCTCTACATGAAAATATCATAAGGACCTCACAAAAAAAAATCAAACTGGAAATAACATATTAACTTTTCTTTTTAGCAAATCATATAGTGCATTTATTAGTAGAGATTTGTCGCCCCCTTATTATATCTGCATATGCCACCATGTCACCACCTTATCCGCGGCAAACAGCAACGGATCAGGCCTAGAGTGGCCAGCTAGCACATGGTGGGAAAAATCTTATACTTTTTCCTTAGAGAAAAGAAAAAGATATTAGGTATACAAATAGGAATTCTGGCAGGCCTAGAGTAGCCCCCTTGCTCACTTGTATTTCAGGTGACATTGATCTTCAACATATCTGCAAATTTGGAGTCAATATTCACTTGGAATACAACACAGGTGATAATTTCATTTTGATGGGATGTGTAATAGCAGGCTATATTTTCAGTGTTGAGCCATTTCTCTGTATGCCTGATAACAATGCTATGTGTATATCACAATTAAAAATCACAGACATGTCTAAGATATTTTAGAACCATTTTAACAGTGATTACAATAGATGCATATCGAAACTAAATGTTGTTCAAGTGACACATATATATGGAAAGAGGGGATTCAAAATAATTCCAGATTCACGACAAAAGAAGATCAAGTCAGATGAACTGAAGGGCAATAAGTGAGGGCTATGGAAATTGAACAGACTAACGATTAGCTGCTTGCCTAGTGTTCTTCTATTCTCCTAAACAACCTAAACCTGGTGAGTGCAAAAGAATGAAATCAAGATTTAGATATTCCGTTAACAGATAGATATTCTAATCCAATCCCAGCAATCTATAGGCCTGCTAAACAATCGCTCTAAACTGAGAAGCAAAAAAACAAACAAACATATAGAGGGCATTGTGCCTACCTCACACAAACAGATCCACTGTGCTGCAGGTGCTCACGCGGAGAGAAAAGGCCCCCTCCCTGTCTTACACAATTTTTAGAAGTAGAGATTTTTATTATTAAAAATCACGCGTGCTTCATTTCGCGGCAATGCTACAGCTTCTCTTTTATGCGAAACCACCCCACAATTGAGGAAGCAAATATTCCAGGCGAAACCAAAGTCTCTTCAACGTGACGTTGAAATAGGTCTTGGATGCTGTGATATGATATTATTGTATTGTACTATACTACAGTTAATATGTAATTTATTATTATTATTATATTGTTGCTGTTGTTGTTATTATTACTACTATTATTATTATTATTGTTATTATTATTTCAGATCTGGTCGTCACAATTTTTTTAGGAGCGGAAAGTTTGTATAATAATTTAATTGCCAGTTGACTCCTAATATTTGCCAGAGCCCTAGCTATAATTCACAGGGGCCTGAGGGACGCCGCTGAAGAATTCGTCGGCCCTTTTCGGGCCGCGGCAGGGAATAAAAGCCCATGTTCAGCCCTGTCGGCGGCTGGTAACATTAGGCACTGAATCAAAGAGGAGCCATGTGTCAGCAACGCGAGCTCATCGGATTGACAGATTGTGAACACCATCAACAACTAGAAATAAACCCCCTACACGCTGCTGCCGGCGCTTGTCTCAACTGCTTGCACCGGCAGCCTCGGCTTGTGATGACGAAGACCTGGCCTTCATCCAGCGTAGCCGCCACTAGGCCCCGGCTGCGGAACAATCCCCCTCGCCCGCGCCTGGCTCGAGTGCCTGAACTGGCATCCTTCCGCGTGCCTTCTCAGGCTCGACGTGCCGTTCTTGGAGGAAGCTCTGAACACCCGGTCGCAGTGGTGGCACACCGCGTACACCAGCCTCTTGCTATCTTTCCTCTTGGACGACCCGACCTCCTTGGGAACCTCGACGTAGATCCTGGTAAGCTGCTGCCAGACTTCCGACTCGCTGATGCGGATGCTGCTGGCCATGGTGTCGTCGTCGGGCCGCATGCGCTTCCCCATCGGTGCCTGCAGGTCGCCCTGCGCGGCGCCGCCGTGGCGCGGCGGGTGGTCGTCGCCGTGCGAGGCGAGGTTGTCCATGTTCGGCTCATCCTCACGATCGCCTTGATCACCTTGATCTGATAGAGGAAAGCCAAAAGGAATGAAAAAAGAAAGAAATGAAGAAGACACTCAAGACAGCGTAGCAGTGAATGGAGTTCCAGCGCGTACCGTTGCCGTTGGCCATTTCCCTGGGACGATCCTGCGGATGCATCGGAGGGCGCAGGTTCGCGTCTCTGTCTTTCTTGAACACCTCGCTAATGACGACCTCCTCCTACGAGTAAGCAGGCAAAGACACAACAAGCACGAGGGGGTACTTATCAGAATTGTATCTTGGCACTGCAGGCTGCAGCTAGTTTGGTTTTTGCCAGTACGAGTGGTGAACTGGCCGGTGATCCTTACCTTGAGAAAAAAGTGGCCATCGTCAGACTGATGGATCATGGCGAACTCGTTCATGAGCCACTCCGTCTTGGTGCCGTCGTTCATGTAGAACTCCAGGGTCCTCTTGAACCCGATGTACACGGGCCTGCGCTGCGCCGGCTGCTGCCACTGGTCGCCGCGGATCGCGGTGAACTCGTTGTCCTTCTCCTTCCAAAACCCCCCGCGCGTCTTCTCGTCCGAGCCGAACTTCTTGCTCGTGATGAACCACAAGCGGCCAAGCTCCCAAGGGTCCGGCCGGGTGAGGCGACCGGCGTCGTCGATGGGCGCCGGCGGGCAGAGGTTCCTCTCCTTGCACCGCTCGTAGTTGGCGCGGACGAAGCCGATGACATCCTTGTCGGTGGCCGCGGACAGGTCGATGGCCTCCAGCAGCGAGTCGACGCCACCGCCGGAGTATGGGGCGTCGTCGTCGCCGTCGTCGTCGAGCAGATCGTCTAACCAGGGGCTGGATATTGGGAAATCGAGGAATGCTCCTCCTCCAACCACGTTGGCAGCTTCATCCATGGAATTTCGGATTGGTTTGCTTGGGTGGAGTGGAGTAAGAAGGAGAAGATGGACGAACGGAAGCTAGTGGAATGGGATCGATGGGAATGGGCTGGAGGTTGACGAGGCTATGCCCTGACTCCAGCCCGAGACACGGGGAGCAGCTTATAAATGTTAGCCACGAGGTGAGGTGGTGTGGTGGATGTCCGGGCCGTCGGGCGCCCGCGCCGGCACCCCGGCGCCGCGGGTCATGCCAGCCTGACCCGCTCCGCCGCTCGGGTCACCGGCGGACCGAGGACTATAGACAACATGGATTGGATACTCTGCTTGGTTTCCTCCGTCTTCTTTTGTTTAGTGGTCTTTTTTCTCGAACGCGCAGGAGAACTAGAAGTTTTTGTTTCGTTGTCTTTGCTGCTTGTATGTATTACTCCCAAGTATTTTATCAACACCCGGCCGCCCGGCGCCACGCTGCGCCCGTCAGTATGTGGCGACCTCGATCTCAATTTCGCTGAAATTTCGAGCCTCTGATGGTAAGTTGACCAAAGTACCCTTCGGAAGTTTGACAAAATTAGAGCGCTAGTGTCACTGATGGGGTCATTTCGGATTGCGATGGAGGGTTGGAGGTTGATTGATGGAAATATAGCGCGTCCTGCTGAGTCCAGCGTGTGTTGGACTTCATGTTTTCACTAGAAGCGAAAGGTTGGGCAGCCGAGTTGGCTAGCCCAGCCCGGTAGCGTCGCTCCCACGAGGTCGTGAGTTCGAATCCCAGCTCGGACGAATTTTCGCTCGTGGGTAAAAAAAATCCTCTTGCTGTGCTCGCCGTAAGGCTTGGCCCTCTCGGGCATGAGCCAGGGTTCGGGGGTTTTTCCGCGGCCGGGTGAAGCCGTAGTCGCTTCCTCTTAATGAAAAACGGTGGGGTCCGTTCACCCCCCGGCCGCATTTTTATGTTTTCACTAGAATAGTGGGCGCGAAAATGGCCCTCCGTCCATTCGGTTTGGGATGTTATCATAAGAGAGAAGGTTGATTCCATGTATCCTGTGCGGGTAATTATTATAAAAGAAGAAGGTTCTTTTTCGAAACATATCCATTTACGGTGGTTGATTCCATAAGAAATTGAGGATATTTTGTAAGATTACCGAGAAAAGCGGACCGCAGGTTGATTATGTGTGAAAGAGAGGTTTTTTTGAAAAAATTCAGAAGAAAGTGGACTTCAGGTTGATTCTTCAAACTTCAAATGGCCGCTTTGAAAACTTCTAGAGAGGGTTTTGGAGTGCACGTTAATTTCAGAAAAAAATGACAAGTGGGTACATAAAAAAATTGCATACCCTCTTCAGCAATCTGATTTGTCCGTGCATGATCGAATGGCCAAGTTTTTCCATGGCTTACGTGGATGGCCTCTTCGGCTAGGACCGCTATGCGGTTTCAGTCATAAAAGAGAAGATGTGTGCCTCAGGAAAGCACTACTGCTCATGCAACAATCGTGATACGAGCCTTGCACATCGTAGAGCACATTCTATCTTCCTGGTTGAGAGAGAGGAGACGCAGCTGCAGTGAGCTTCGCAACTGTAGTTCTTAAGAGAAAGAGGCACAATGGAGTTATTTTAAAACTTGACTTCGAGAAGGCATATGATAAAGTGAACTGGGAGTTTTTGCAACAGACTCTAAGGGTGAAAGGTTTTTCTGCTCAGTGGTGCAAATGGATAGATTGTATTGTTAGGGGAGCAAGTGTGGGAATTAAGATAAATGATGATATGGGGAGTTTTTTTCAGACCCCTTGTCACCTCTTTTATTCAATATAGTGGCTGATATGTTGGCTATGCTGGTTTCAAGAGCAAGGGAAAATGGTCAAATAGAAGGAGTGGTACCACATTTAATTGATGGAGGTTTGTCAATTCTGCAATATGCAGATGACACGATTATCTTCTTAGAGAATGATATGGAACAGGCCAAGAAACTAAAACTATTGATGTGTGCCTTTGAGGAATTGTCTGGCCTTAAGATCAATTTTCATAAAAACGAAGTATTTTGTTTGGGGGATGCAAAGGGGGAGGTAGCAGCGTATGTACAGTTGTTTGGTTGCAAGGAAGGAACTTTTCCTTTTAAGTATCTAGGAATCCCAATGAGCTATGGGAGGATAGCCAACAAGGACTGGAATCAGATTGAAGAAAGGTTTCAGAAAAGGCTGAGTAGCTGGAAGGGGAAACTCTTGTCAGTAGGAGGCCGACTAGTGCTCATAAATTCTGTTTTGTCTAGTTTACCTATGTTTATGCTTTCATTCTTTAGGATATCTAAGAGTATTCTTAAGAAACTTGACTACTATAGATCAAGGTTCTTCTGGCAGAATGACAAGCATAAAAAGAAGTACAGGTTAGCCAAGTGGAGTGTACTATGTACACCAAAATGCGTAAGGGGAATGGGGATCACTAATCTAGATACACAGAATATCTGTCTTCTAAGTAAATGGTTGATTCAGCTTATAAATGAGGATGGAATTTGGCAACAAGTTCTTAAAAAGAAATACTTCAACAACAAACCTCTATCACAGATAGTTAAAAAACCTGGAGATTCACAGTTCTGGTCTGGACTTATGGAAGTGAAAGATTTTTTGCTAGCTAGAGGAAAATTTGTGGTTAAAAATGGAAAACAAGTAAGATTTTGGGAAGACTGGTGGGTAGGACATGAGCCTCTGATGAAGCAGTTCCCTGGGTTATATAATATTGTAAGAAAAAGGAACCAAACAATTGCTTCGGTGTTTTCCAGAATTCCTTTGAACATTGCTTTTAGAAGAGCCTTAATGGGTGATAGACTAAGGCAATGGAACGTTCTGGTATCTCTGGTAGCTCATGTCAATTTAGGGGAAATAAAAGATCAATTTGTTTGGAAGGTGAATCAGAGTTCCATCTTCTCAGTTAAGTCAATGTACTCGAGTCTCATGGAAGAGAACACTATACCTGTTAATTGTGTTGCCTGGAAGCTGAAAGTACCTTTGAAAATTAAAATCTTTTTGTGGTACCTCGATAAAGGGTGATACTCACAAAAGATAACTTAATCAAAAGGAAATGGAAAGGAGATGCAAAGTGCTGTTTCTGCAACTGTGATGAAACCATTCGACATTTATTTTTTGAATGTCATCTAGCAAAATGTGTGTGGCAGGCTATTCAGTACACTTTTGCTGTTACTCCGCCTGTTAATATTACATGTATGATGGGATCTTGGCTCAATGGCTACCCTGCAAAACTTAAAAAACAAATGCTAATTGGGGTTTGTGCTATATGCTGGGCTCTATGGCTATGTCGTAATGAGGTTGTTTTTCAGAAACGGTACCCTAATTCGTTTTTACAGGTCATCTTCAGAGGGACGTATTGGGCGCGGCTATGGTCGCAACTATCTGAAGAGGAAACGATGAAGGCGCTGATGAATTTGTGCCAACGGTTGGAAGGAGTAGTACTGGAGTTCTTCAACAGAGGAGGTTGGGATTGTAGGAGCAGACTTGATATGTAACTCTCGGTTTGCTCTTGTTTCGCTTATCTCCGATCGGTTAGCAGTTCTGGAGTTCGGATTGTAGCTTTGCTATAACAGCATGTGTGCTGTGCTTTTGTCCTTTGGCTGTAGTCATTCAATTACGAATGATCAAGGCTGGATTTTTCCATATTCTAAAAAAAATCACCATCAGCAACATATCCATGTGGCAGCCTGATCGGTAAAACACACTACTGCTTCATTCATACTCAAATGAGGCAGGGTGGTTCTCCTTTCTTCAGATATTCCACACCTCCTTTTGAAATCATGGCACATAGCTTGCTGCCACCACTGCTGCTCCTGCTCCTGCTGCCGCCACCGCTGCTCCGGCTCGAAAATGTCAGCTCTTGGGTACAAAAACTCTGGATCCAAGAAAAGAAGAAGTAAACTTGACACCACACTTATAGTACACAGTAAATTTGACAAAACACTAGGTCTAGGGCCATTTATATAAACATCAAAACGAGATTTTTGAAAAGAAATGTGGTGTTGAAATTTGTTCATTTTTATATAGCCTGGATGAAAGATACACCGTATCCAATTATGTCATTGAAGAATAGCATACTTATAGCACGCACCAGTTCTATGACAGGAATGGTACCAGAGAAGCTGAACAAAAGAATATCATATTAGTCACTAAAAAAATCAGTACATTGGAATTAAGCTAAGGACATGCAAAAGAAGATTCCAACGAGATTATGGGTCACCTGCAGTTAGCAGCAGTCGCCTTCTCCTGCCTCAAGCGTGTGTCAATACAAAATCATACCCTTTAACATACAGAATGACTTTTTTGCACCCTGAGACATGTGCACCCCCGGGAACACACCGTTGGATGTGTGCGCTCATCGAGATGCGAACAGTTTTCAAACCATGATTATGTTCGCATTAGTGGCGTCATTCGAATTAAACTTTTTGCTCAAAGGTATAATTATTAGGGAAAAGTCCGATTTACATTCTTGAACCATCATAAAAGTTACGATTTTCAACCTTCTACTACAAAATCGACCTATTATTTGTTTTTGAAGTGACAACATAACATTTTTGAGAATATAGAAGGATTATTCTTCATGTTGCCGTTGGATACCCTTACCCATTCTCCAAATCCACACCCGGTGAAACGGGTAGGGTATGGACACAAAATAATACACCCATTTATAGAAGGGTAGGATATGGGTATCCCCGTCATAGAAAGGGTACGGGCAGGGTATCCCCGTCTCTACCCGTTGCTCCATCTTCTTCAACGTTAGTCATCAGTTGGTGGCTCGTGTGCAAGAGCTTACCTGTCTCCATCGCCTCTTCCGCGCTCGTCCAATCCCACTGCGTCGCTCGCCGTGTGCACACCTGTGCAAGCAGGCAAGATCCATGCGGAGCTCAGGCAAAGCTAGGATACCTCTGCAGACATCATCATACTGCAACGAGAAATCCTAGGCTCGAGTGGATGGGATAAGGATGAGAAGCAATGACAATAAGCACGAGAGCATGCAGATGGCAAGAGACGCGAGAGCACTGAACCATTGACGAGGGAGGATTTTATAAAGAGGAACCATTGATGAGTTCACGGGTGCTCAGCGCCAATGGGTACTGATCCGTCATTCGGAGCTCTCGATGCTGCCGGCCGGCCGGAGCAGGTCGTACTTGGCAGGAAGAATGAAGAGCATCTCGATGCTCAGCGCCAATAGATGCGGCGCAGCATGAAGAGCATGGCTGCCATGGTGCCCTGCAGATACGATCGCCATGGCCACACGTCCACTGCCGCTCGCGGCTGGCCGCCGTGGTGCCCTGCAGATACGATTGCCATGGCCACACGCCCACTGCGAGCACGCCGCGTCCGCGTCCGGCGGACGGAGCGGCGGCGGGCACTACTGCGCCGCCGGCGAGTTGGTGAAGTGCGGCGCCTCGTGCTCACGATACCTCGGCCAATGGCACAGAAAATGCATCAGATGCTGGAGGCTTTAATTCATGAAAGTATATTGATGTGTTGCTGGAGGCTTTAAATTTTATCCAATTAATTATCCGTTATCCAATGAGTATGGATAATTGGATGTGGATAAATTTGGGGAGGGTATAGAATGGGTAATTAAATTCTGGGTAAGGGTGTGGATAAGCACAAGATTGCCCATACCCTCCCCAACGGCAACGCGAATTATTCTGGACCCACGAAATGTTGAAAGCACTAAAGTTATACTAGCAGTAGTGTTCCATCAAATGCTGAAATATAAACCATAGAGTAATAATATGCTGAAATAGGGTAGCAAACGATGATTCGGATTTGGACGTATAAATATAAAATCATGTCATTACCGGAAGGGCACTGGAGAAACAGAAAAGGTAAGGAAACTATTGGGTTGGGCTGAGTAACGATGATTGGCTGATGGGCCGAGCCCAGGTGTGGCCATTGTGTGTTATGTGCTGGGTTGAGTAACGATGATTCGCTGATGGGCCGAGCCCAGGTGTGGCCATTGTGTGTTGTGTGTTGGGCTACTGGCCATGAGCCGTGTGCGCACGCACGAGCAGAAGGTGATGTGCTAAGATTAAACTGACTCCAAGATAAAAGATTAGGGAATGCGAGAGAAAGATACGTACGACTGCTTCAAGGATTCGACTTTTATGAAGTTACTTGCACAGACCACAAAATTCATATATTCTTTTTTTTAAGAGAAGATATGGTGGGATTCGGCTTTCGATTAGTTTGAGGACTCTCCCATTAAAACAATAACAATGGGGAGGCCTCTTCATTTAGA
The DNA here is from genome assembly GCF_016808335.1 of Panicum virgatum. Taxonomy (NCBI): domain Eukaryota; kingdom Viridiplantae; phylum Streptophyta; class Magnoliopsida; order Poales; family Poaceae; genus Panicum; species Panicum virgatum. Next base: position 63,503,457 of record NC_053147.1, read on the forward strand.
TTTTACCAAAGGGTAAATGAATTGACTGATATAGATTGACGGCAAATTGAAGCTGAATGAATAGTCAAAATAACATAGGACATAATGGTAATATATGATCCCTCGTTGCAAATTGCCATACCATGAGTATGGTATCCATCTACTTGTGTGGTCATGTTCAAATAGTGTGATAGACGTGGATGTTAACTCACAAGTAATCAATAATTAGAGGGGAACAGTTCCACTAGCTACACGTCATTCGTTATTTTGTTGCGAATCTAGAAGTTCAATTAGTCATACAAAGCGAACGTGCCTAAGGTCTCAATGGGATTGAATTCAGGTCCAATCTTATATCGTTATATTTACTAGCAAATATACCCATGCCTTGCTACTGGTAAATATTAATACATGTATTATTGCTTATTTCTTGTTTTAAACATAGTGTAGATAGATATTAAGATTCCGATGGACGGATCAATAAATCATTGCTTGCTTTATAAATAGCACAGATTTGATAAAAAAATCATTGCTAACGTAATCTCTAGTTTCATATTCTCATCCATCAACGAAAAAACTGTTTTTTTTAAAGAAAGACACGATAGCCTACAATACAACCCGATTAAGTGAAAAAATGCAGGCAGGCAGCTAACCGCTTAACACAGAGAGTATAATTATATAACAGAGAAACAAAAACAATAGAAAGAATTGAGAATTCAAATGACGCGATAAGGAGTACCAATAATATGGACTTACCTTTACACCACCAACCATAACGATGGAAGTGCTGTCCAACTTAATCACATTCACGCCATTAGCCACGTTGATCACATTCGCACGGCACCGACATGTGGGCCCACTGTCAGCTCTAAAGTTGAATGGATTCCGACTCTGTGCCGCTTGCATCAAGGATCTCCCCAGTCGCCGGGACCAGATCTCCGGACCCACCTGTCATTCTCCAAACCAATCCCGTAACATCTCTACCACTGTCAGCGCACACGCCGCCACCACCACTCCTCTCATCCTCTGCCCACCAGCCTGATTCGTCAACCCCAACTCTCTGCGCGCGCGCGGGCGCGGGGCGGCGGCCGGCGTCGGCGGCCGTTGACCCGATGACCGGCTCCCCCGCGGATCCGCCGGCGCGCTCGCGGCCGCGGCTGACGGTGCTCCCCCTCGTCGCGCTCATCTTCTACGAGGTCTCGGGCGGGCCATTCGGCATCGAGGACTCGGTCCGCGCGGGCGGCGGCGCGCTGCTCCCGGTCCTCGGCTTCCTCGCGCTGCCCGCCCTCTGGTCGCTCCCGGAGGCGCTCGTCACCGCCGAGCTCGCCTCCGCCTTCCCCACCAACGCCGGCTACGTCGCCTGGGTCTCCGCCGCCTTCGGCCCCGCCGCGGCCTTCCTCGTCGGCTTCACCAAGTGGGCGTCGGGCACGCTCGACAACGCGCTCTACCCGGTGCTCTTCCTCGACTACCTCCGCTCCGGCGGGGGGCTCGCGCTCGCGCCGCCGGCCCGCTCGCTCGCCGTCCTCGCGCTCACCGCCGCGCTCACCTACCTCAACTACCGCGGCCTCCACCTCGTCGGCCTCTCCGCGCTCGCGCTGACCGCCTTCTCGCTCTCCCCGTTCGTCGCGCTCACCGTGCTCGCCGCGCCCAAGATCCGCCCGGCCCGCTGGCTCGCCATCGACGCCGGCGCCGTCGACCTCCGCGGGTACTTCAACTCCATGTTCTGGAACCTCAACTTCTGGGACAAGGCCAGCACGCTCGCCGGCGAGGTCGAGGAGCCCAGGAAGACGTTCCCCAAGGCGGTGTTCGGCGCCGTCGGGCTCGTCGTCGGCGCGTACCTCATCCCGCTGCTGGCCGGCACCGGCGCGCTGCCGTCGGAGTCGGCGGCCGAGTGGACCGACGGCTTCTTCTCCGAGGTCGGCCAGAGGATCGGCGGGCCCTGGCTGCGCGTCTGGATCCAGGCCGCCGCCGCCATGTCCAACATGGGGCTCTTCGAGGCCGAGATGAGCGGCGACTCCTTCCAGCTCCTCGGCATGGCCGAGATGGGCATGATCCCCGCCATCTTCGCCCGCAGGTGAAAGATTCTTCTTTTTTTGTAGCCAAATGCCAAGCTTTCAATCGACAGAAAATTGAATCTTCTTGTCAATTGCATTGCGTGCGATGCAGGTCCAAGCACGGGACGCCGACGTTCAGCATCCTGTGCTCGGCGACGGGGGTGGTGATCCTCTCCTTCATGAGCTTCCAGGAGATCATCGAGTTCCTCAACTTCCTCTACGGGCTCGGGATGCTCGTGGTCTTCGCGGCCTTCGTCAAGCTGCGCGTCAAGAACCCGGACCTCCCCAGGCCGTACCGGATCCCCGTCGGCACCGCGGGGGCCGCCGTCATGTGCGTCCCGCCCGTCGTGCTCATCACCACCGTCATGTGCCTCGCGTCCGCCTGGACCGTCATCGTCAACGCCGTCGTGGTCGCCGCCGGCGTCGCGCTGTACTACGGCGTCGAGCATGCCAAGAGGCGCGCGTGGGTCGAGTTCATGGCGCCCGTGCCGTCGCCGCCGCCTGACAGCTCCCACGGATCAACCACGGCGTCCGACGCCGCCGACGTCGAGGACGTCCGCGCCGGGCTGCTCGCCGACGAGCCGTCCGACGAGGCATCAGCGAGGTCGCGTAGCGCGTAAGATTTGCATTTGCGCATACGTAGGGGACGGATTCCGTTCAGTGTACAGTGGTTTCAGTAAATATATTTGGATGCAATGTAAAGCGTTCAGTTTTCACGGCGAATTCTGGACCTTGTTTGGTTACCAACCCCATTCTAGAATTCCACGTTTCCAAAAAAAAAAAAATCTCGCATGTATAGAGTGCTAAATAAAATTTATTTGCAAAATCTTTCAAGGGATGAGTATAACTTTTCGCGACGAATCTAATAACGGTAATTAATCGATGATTGTCTACAGCGATGCTACAGTAATTATCCTCTAATTACGCGGTCAAATGTCTCATTAGATTCTTTAGGGTTCCTAGCGCAGGGGTTCTGAAATTGATTTTGTAAACTGACTTTATTTGACACTGTAATTAATGGTCAAACTTCGTTCTAAAATCTCTAGAACCCAACCAAACAAGACCCTTGTGCAGTGTTCAGATGACAACGTTCACAGAAATTCAGAAACAGCAACCCTATCGCTCCTGAAGTCTGAACCGCGATGTTGATTTTCAGGTTGACCGTAACTTTCCTTTCTCCCGGTCAATTTTTTTCCACCCAAACACATGGTGGGCCCCACTGTGCTCACATATCTCCTCTCCCCACCGCACACACCCACTCCCGTGATTCCTCCTCACCCACTCCCTTCCTCCTCTATCTCCTTTTTTTCTCTCTCCTTCTGGATCCAGGTGAGGCGAGCGCTGGGGCCGGGGCCAGCGGCGGCGGGGAGGCGCGGCGCGGCGGCTCCGGCGGCGGGGAGGTGCGCGGGGCGGGGCGGCGGGGAGGCGCAGCGCGGCGGATCCGGCGGCGGGGCGGGCCGGCGGCGGCGGGGAGGCGCGGCGCGGCGGATCCGGCGGCGGGAGGCGGCGGGGCGGGCCGGCGGCGACGGGGAGGCGCGGCGCGGCGGATCCGGCGGCGGGGAGGTGGCGGGGCGGGAGGTAGTTTTTTTTTGATATATCAAATTTTTTTACCGTCCAAATATTTGTACCCAAAACTTTTTTTCTTTTGATTTTTGATGCAATTTTTTTCTATAAGCATTTTTTTTGTTTTCGGATGCAAATTTTTTTACTATTTTTTTTTTGTTCTGAATGTAAAATTTTTCTTTTCAAAATTTCTCAATTTTTTGCCTCTCAATTTTTTGTTTCTAACTTTTTTTCGTCAAAAAATTTTCTCTCTTCAAAATTTCTCTTACAAAAAAAATTCCAAAATCGAAAAACGACAAAAAAAATTACTAAAAATGGTCGGGAGATCGACCGTAGGGAGCCCCTCCCTACAATCAACCGTAAATTAGCGAGACCCAGTTTGAACCCTGAAAGAGGGGGCATGTCTCGACTGCAATCAACTTCATGCTTCAGTAAAGAGACACAATCATACAACACAGAAAATTTTGTACCGTGACCTTCAGAAATGCGCTAATTTCATTATTAGGTAGATTAAGTCTGAAGAAAAGGTAGTTCCGTCGTGTACTATGATACTGTTTGCTTCACACACTGGTATCCTAAACGGTATGGGAAATGGATTACATGGTGATTGGTGGAGGGATCACTGATCCCCTGCTTTGTTTGGTTGCACAAGACGTAACAGTGAACCAAACAAGATTTATCGAAATCAAATAGCGATGCCGTTTACGTTACATTTGGCTGAACCAAGCAGTACCTATATGTCAATTCGATTCCATAAAATCGCCTACTCCTCAAAACACGGCACGTGGGGTTGCGTGACTGAACCAGTATTTTTCTTTTGAATGATATATATGCATGCCGCTAGCCAACCGAGGGAACCCCTTCACACCGCTCCAAACCCCCGCCGCCACCTCCCCCGTTCCTCGCCGTCGCCCCAGCGAGCCCCCGGAAGCCCGGCGGCCGGCGAGGAAAGCGACGGCGGGGCGAATCGGCCGGTGGGGGCCTCCAGTGCCGGGGCGGGCCGGCGGCGGCGGCCAAGGCCGGGCGGCGGGCAGGAGCCACAATGGCGTGATTCCGGCCAGCTGCGGGCGGATCCGGTTCTCCCACCACTGGATCTGTTGTCTCCGCCCCTCTCCCTCGAGCAACGGGCGGTGCGGAGCGGTGATATCCGGCAGAGGGCGTGACGGCGGCCTTGCTGCAACACTGTCTGAGGCGGGAGCTGCGAGCTGCGGGAGCGCTGCGGCGGGAGCTGCAGTGGGCGAGCTAACGGGGCCAACGTCCTGGCGGAGGGCAAGCTGTGACTGCTGTCCGTCCGGCTTGGGGTCGGCGGCGCGGCCTTCTTCTGCTGCGCATGAGGTAGAAGAGGAGGCCGGCGGCGGTGAGCTGGGCCCCACCGGCGGCGTGGTGCGGCCCTTGGGGGCTGTGCAGGCACGCGTTGGTGCGCCGGTTTAGGCCGTGAAGGGACACGCCGTGGAGGCTGCGGCAGTCGTGCAAGGGTGGCCACCACGAGTGAGGAGGTCCGGGTGACGGGCACAGCGGAGTTGGAGGTCGGCGCCATGGTACCTGGAGGCGCGGCGGTAGCGCCGCTCCGAACGGGCTGCCGTGTCAACGGTTGGAAGTGCTAAGCCATGAACGTGTAGCGAGGGTTTGGAAGCTCCGGGCGAAAGCCCTTGCCGGCATTCTTGCTGGTAGAGATGACGGCGGCGCCCTAGGGCGTCGTTTCCCTGTTGGGGGCGTCATTTGAAGCAACAACCTTGTTACACGGGGTTCTCAGGGTGAAAACCCGGTCCAGTTCCTAGACGAGCGACGGCGGCGCCTTTGGCGTCGTGTCCTCCTTGGAGGCGTCGTCTTTTAAGGCCTATCTGGACTTTCCTGATCCATTGATTCATCGGCAACTTCAGACAGAGTTGGCCTTTCTGCCGCGTGGCGAGCTGAACGGGTGTTGCTGAGCTCTCATGGGTGCCATTCGCAGCTATGGTGGCAGCCGGTGGTTGTTGCATGGTTGTCGGTTGTGGTAGCTTGCAGCGGACCACAGCGGCTGGCGTTGCTTGGCAACCGTCAGTGCGGCGTGGGACTGCGTCGAAGGACGGCGTTGGCGGCTTCGGCATTATGGGACGACTTGGCTTGCAGCAGATCGCGGCGGGCTGCTCAGATTGGCTGGGTTTTCCGATGCGGTACATCGTCGGAAGACGGCGCAAGCGACTTCTCCGGCTTCCTGGCATGGCGGTGGAGGTTATTTGTGCGGGTGAAGCAAGTAGGTGAGGCCGGCCTGCGGCGGTGGCTCAGCTTTGATTGGGACGTGGACGTGGGGGCAACATTGCTCACCACCTTGACGGCAATAAAGAAAACGAAACCTTGGCGTGGAGTACTGTGGCGGGCGTGTCAAGGCCCCTGCGCGTGGTGATTCTTCGAGGCGACGAGAGTGAGGTCCAACGGTGGAAGTGGCGAGGCCCCCGCACGTTGTATTATTGTGGTAGCGACTGCGAGGCAGCCTACGAGAGGTCCGGTTTCGGTGGTATCACTCCGCCAGCTGGTCGGTGGTGTTGCAGTGGCATGGCGGCGGTGGATCCCGCATGGCGGCAGTCTTCCTGGTGCGGTGCAGTCCGCATCTTTCGGTTCCCTATCGACGCAGGGTCACGTCTGGAGTTCTCGGCAACTAATGAGTGTGGATGGTTCGGTGAGCGCCGCGAGCTCTGCTTCTGCTGAATTTGTCGTGTAGAGTTGCTGTGGAGATGAGTTGTGCGGCTGCGTCGATGCCCCAATCCGACCGGCCTGATTTGTTGAGTTCGGCGTGTTGATGCCCCAATCCAACCCGCCAGTGTTATTTTTCTTTTTCTTTTTCTCTTTTTGTTGTCTGGTTATGGCCTTCCAGAGTCGTAACCTTGTATATTTCTGCTATATCAATAGAAACGCACTCGTCGAGTGCCGTTCGTTCAAAATAAAAAATATATATGCAGAACTAGATGCACATTTGGCCAAGGAGGTTAGTTCATCGCAAAAGGATACGCTACTGGCCGACTGCAGTTGTACGCCATCCGGTTTTACAATATCCGAGCAATCTTACGTTTCCTGTTCATATTTTGAATAGCTAAAATGTTGCACATATATTGTGTTTCGCTAAAAAAAGAAAAAAAATATCAAGATTAGTACAACAAAACTGTTTGGTTTGCACACTTAACTTCACTAGATTTTTCCCATAAAGGAAGTGTTTTAAGAATTTCACACTTAAACATCTAAAGTAATAATAATAGTCATTTGAAAAAGCGAAGTAAAAGTCGCGGCTATTTGTAAATTCAGCGAACTGTGTAGGTGACTCTTCTTCTTCTCCAGACAAGTAGACAACTGTTCTTCTGAAAATAGTGTTGAAGTGCTTTGATTTACTGCATCAGTCTAGTCTTAGAGCATCTTCAAGAGTGCCCAATATACACTTCCAAAAAGTAGTTTTGGCAATAAACTAAAAAACAGCAGCTCCAACAGTTCCATAAACTACTGCCCAATATTCCCGCACGCCCAAAACTGACCGAAACCCAAGCCATTTTTGTGCCGCTCGGTCGCACTCCCAATCCTTGAAGTTGAACTGATTCCGCGCGATTTCTTCTCCTCCCTGTAGTGCGATTTCTTCCTGGGTGACATTTTTCCTCTGTTTCATCTGTCTTGCAGTGCGCAATGACGCAAGGCCCTCCACTGTCGAGGAGCTGTAGCTCTGCTGATGCTGTCGAGGCTTGTGGGGTTGTGTTGCTAGCACCACTGGTTGCTTGTTTTGCTACAGTGTACGTTGTGGAGGAATGGCAGGTGTAGAAGTGGGGCGGCTTGAGTTGCTAGCACCACTGGTTGCCTGTTTTGCTCAAGCAGAGTGAGGAAGGATGGGAGCATTGGCGCATGGTACTCGGTCTGGACCTTCAACAGCTGATTGCTTCGGTGGAGAGAGGAACAGAAAGAGAGGGAGAGAGAGGAGCTCAAGCTGCTTCGATTGGAAGGTAGAGAACAAATATCTCCTGGGCGGTTAAGTGGATGATGTGGCAGTAATTAAATTGTTTTACAACTAATTTTTGGGAACTGGAGGAGGGGGTCTTTTTTCCCTCCCAATAGTTTTTGCCAAGATCCCAAAACTAATTTTTTAGGCTTTATTTTTTAGACACTCTTGGAGATGCTCTTATGCACCACTGCACGAGCATCCCCTATCGTTAGGCCAAATCAAGATAGAAAAGTGCTGCAAGTAGTTGTTTCGTCGCGTGTACGACTGATGCATGTTGCGGAATTTTGCAGAGGTGGAACGATGCCAAAATTCGTCGACTGACATATCTCCCATTTTAGAATGATCGACAACTTTGACTTATAATTATTTGATATCCCAACATTTCATCTTCTCCACACATATTTATATAAACAATAACAATAATATGCCCAATGTATTTTGACGGCACTTAAAGCGCAAATTGGTAACTTTTATGTGCAACTAAAACTCAGAAGTAGTACAAAATTTCTAACTAAAAAGAATTAGAGATCCATGTAATGGTTAATATTTACATCCGGCACTATTATCACCTTATACCTAATATCAAATATAGTTTGGTTATTCTGTAACAAGCTAGAGCAAATCGAAGGAGGGTGCACAATTGCCTTGCGGGTGCATATAGTTGAGTTATGAGTGGTGCAAATATGGTGAAATTTTGGACACAATTACTTGTTTTCCATTTTTATGGGGTGCTTTAGCACCCGCTAATGTGTATGTAGCTTCGCCCCAGGTAACTAGGTTTCAGTGTTTCACGTATTTCTTATTTCTTCGAAGAGTACTAAACTCCCTTTGTTGAACTGTAGCAATGCTTTTTGCCCCCCACTTCTCGGAGCAGTTCTTCCCGTGTCTCATCACACTGTGCTGCATCTCCCGGCACGTGCGCAGCGTGCCAGGCTGACGCTAGCAGGAGCAACCCAATGATATGCCTCACGTGAGCCGCCTCGCGCTCGCCGTCCGCGTCTCCGCGACCAGCAGCGCGCTGACCGCACCCTGTCTCGCGGGCCCCACCCGCCAGCGAGACATTAGCACGACAGGAAGGGCGCGTAATTGCGGACGCGCCCCCCAAATAGAGCCACCACTGTTCATCGGCCCCCAAACCAAACCAATAATTTGGGGGGGAAATCTCCAATTGCGGCGGCCGCCGGGAAATAAAAGAAATAATTTGTCCCGATTTTTCCCCACCCCCAATTCCAACTCGCCGGCGGCGGCCCGGTCTCGCCGGAACTCTACCCGAGGTGAGTCCCCCCGCCGTCTGCCCCCGGATCAGCTTCATTTCCTCGAAAATTTCTCGCCCGCGCCCGAATCCGCCACCACGCCGATTTGGTCCGAGCTCGCCGGGATTCGCGGCGGGCTCGCTCCCGGCCCGGAGAATCCCCGCCCGGGCTTGCTCGGAGCTCGGCTCCGAGGGCCGGTTTCGTGAGCCGTGCCGCTGAATTCGGCCGTGGAGCGGTCTCTCTCTCCCCCCGAGCTGGTGCGGGTGTGTCCCGAGTCGATTCTCTCCGTGCTGAATCGCTGCTTCTCGATCTGGTTCCACAGGTGGGGGGTAGCTCCTGGAAGTGCTCGAGCGCTCGTTTCGAGCGGCGAGCTCGGCCGCCGCGGATCGCTGGAGCCCGGCGGCGGCGGCGCCTAGGGTTTGGTCTTCCCGGAGCTGCTCGGCGGGATCGTTCGCGGGGCTGCATTTGGCGCCGGCGGCGGCGAGATGCAGCCGCCGCGCAAGAAGTTCGCGCGCGTCGACACGCTCGGGCTCAAGGCGCGGATCGTCAAGCGGCTCGGCCACCAGCGCGCCGAGCTCTACTTCCACGGCCTCAGGAGGTTCCTGGGATGTCAGCTGGGCAAGGCCGAGTTTGAGAAGATCTGTGTTGCTGCGTTCGGGAAGGAGAACATCAAGCTCCACAATTTCCTCGTCCGGTCCATCCTCGGCAATGCGTGCACGGCGGATGGGCCGCCGCCGAGCAAGCAGGCGCCCACCGGGAACTCGCAGACGAGCACGGTGACCAATGGGACGCTGACCAACGGCTTGCTGCCGGCGAGGAGAGGGACGCCTCTGACCAAGAGGTTTGGTGACAAGCCGAGCCCGATCGGCAAGTCTCCGCTCGGTCATCCGGGGACTGGGGAGTTTGTGTCAGCTGGTAGCAAGGCGCTGCAGGAGGTTATCTCTGTGGAGGATGGTGAGGAAGTCGACCAGGCCCGGGGTAGTCCAGTCTGCGTGCAGAGCCCGAGCCCGATCAGGGCTCCGCTGGGAGTTCCAAAGGCTCAGAATTCTCAGCCTTCGAAGTCTTTCTCTTTAGATGTGTGCTACAATAGTGGCGAGTTGCCAGATTCTCAGTCGCTGTCCAAGCTACTTGAGGATAAGTTGAAGGCTCAAGGTCTCAGCGTGCCCAAAGAGAGTGCTGATGTGTTGAACTCTGGGTTGAATGTGTACATGAGTCAGATGTTGAAGGCTTGTTTAGGTGTTGCGAAAGCAAGGGGAAACAACATGAGGATGCACCAAGCAAATGGGCGTACTGCTGCTGCTGTAACTAGTGGGCAGAACAACGGCTTTCCCTCGGAATCAGGTTGTTCTTACCAAGCTTCGCTGCTTGATCTCTGGGCGGCAGTGCAATCCAATGGTCGATTAGTGCCATATGGTCTGCAGCGGGAGAAGATTGCTTCTCATCTCCACAACAGTTGATTGAAGGCAGCTAGTTTTCCTTTGATTTGTATCAGACCTTATGTTGGACAAGTGTAGGAAGTATATTGCAGCACCACTAATCTTGCTGTAGAAACTATAGGTAGTTAGGTTGAGTTAAAAGTGGAGTTTGAGTGTAGGACTGGGTAGTGTACCCATTGTTGGTGAGGATGATACTTCTTAGGATGCAGTACATGATAGTGACCAGTGAGCTTCATTTACCTGTGATTATTCACCATAATGATACTACTACTAATAATAAAAGATTCTGGAATCTGTCTTGGCTTCTTTTCAATTCTTGTACACCAATTTTACCATATTCTGCCTGTACAGAGAATCAGGTTCTGTGTCTATAATATGTTGCTGCTGGATAACTTGAATTTGTTCATCTGCCTTGGTGAATATCGTTTTTCTTGTCTGTGCCCAGATTCTTTGTTTACTTATTTTCTTGACACGAAGCAGTGTTTGGTAAGAATCATGAGCTGAGCCATTCGCATTGATGTACTTGGTTACTGTTGTTGATCATTTAGATAGTGTTGCTTCAGAGATCAGCCTGATACATAAAATCCTCCATTCTTTTTTTTTTGTCTGCCTGGTACTCAGATCCAGCTTGATTAGGAAGTAAGAACCAACGTACACTCTGTTGACTCTGCTGCTGCGGCGCTCCGGGCGGCCGGCATCACTACTGAGCAGATCCAAAAGGACAAAACTATCTGCCAGAAAGAAAGTTACAATTGTTTTTACCAATGGCAGATCCTACTAAGGCCCGGTTGTTCAACCATATGAGTCACCAGAGAAATTGATTTATTAATCTAATTAAATAAAATCTGGATTCCCCTTAATTTTTGGATCAAAATAATACAACCATACAAGTTGTTATATGATGGGTGCAATTTACTCTTACAAATTACTATTAATTATTCCAATTTATATTATATTATTTTCTTGTTTCATGTATAACCTCCTTGAAGCAAAAACGAATATGCTTGCTAAATTGCACATTTTTTTAGATTATTTTGGAAAAACAATATCTTGGTCATTATGTTTAGGCTATATCTTTAGGCTATAGACATATCTTTAGGCTATATATAGACATGTTCTTTTCTTGAAGAATAGATTATAATAAAAAAGATTAGTGCATGGCTTGCTTCATTATAAATTGAAGACCTCGCGGTCTTGACCAACAACTCAATAACAGTGACCCAACTCAGTGGCATCGCAAATTGAACCCTTCCTGTTTCCTGATTTCAACTCGAGCCTGCAGCCATCTGCAAGCGCAAGCTTACTTCCTTCCAGCCAGCAGATCGCCGTCCGGCGAGTTCGGCAGCAGCTAGCTGGATCTATCGCTAGCGACTAGCTAATTCATCAAGCTCGCTCATCATCGTCAAGCTAGCACTTGTTCGACGACATGCAGGCCGCACACGTACGCGCCTACGGTTTAGATTCTTTATTTTGTTTCGGTGATCTGTATTGCAAGGATCAGAGTTGCATGGCCAGGATGTACGTAGATGCATTGGATTCTTGTTTTCACGCCCAGCAGCAAGAGCAGCAGCATGCACGGCAGCATCTTTCCTGGATCGTACTGAAATCTAACAAGGCAGCACATCTTAATTAAACACGATTGTCCAAGCAACTGGAAGAAGAAGAACTCTGTAGCTACTACACTCATCACACCGACTTTTTTTATTCATACTCCACTTTTCGATGCTAGTGAGTGTGACACCACACTGATGGATCAACCGGACAAGTACTAGCTGCAATAATTCATCAAGCGACCTTACCGACAATAGAAACTAGCTACAAGCCATTACAGGGCTCCTCCTCTACTCTGTTGCGGTGTTGCCAAATGTCAATAGAAACCCGCAGACACCTCTGACCAGCAATGGCGAATCTAGGTTGATACTTTAGGGGGGGGGGGGGGGTTGTTTTCCTCTTCTTCCTCCTCACTCCTCTCCTTTTCTTCTTCTTCTTCATCCTCCATTTCTTGTTCCTCTTCATCATCCTCTATTTCTTCTTCCTCTTCATCATTTATGGTTGAAATTTGTTGTGTGTGTGGGGGGGCTCCATGGGCTCTCTCTGCACCCCCTGGATCTGCCCTGCTGATCAGCCTATGAAGAAATGGGAGATGCCTAAGGAGAGGACGGTGTCCATGGAGGCATCCACGTACAGCTGCCCTGCAGCGTTCGTGATGTTGATGTCCCAGCTTGCGTGTATCATATATATATGAGGAACACCGTATTCACGAGCACTTGACGTAGGAGACTTTGGCGACCACTTTGCCGGCCACATACAGCTTGCATTGGAGGGTGACACCACAAGTGGGGTCAGCACCTTACCTGCAGTAGTGAAATCGATCAACAGAGTAAGCCTCACCCAAAATTCTTTCATCGACGACGCAGTTAACGTAAGGTACTTCACTCACCAGGTCAAAGTAGCAGAGGCCAAGTAGCTAGCATCGTGAAGCCCAACAGGCCCAGCTCCCAGAAGTTCACGTCATGCTTCCTCCAGGATCCCTACCAGCAGTAAATCAGTAGCGCCACCGTGTTAGTGCAGTGATAACAGCGGCGCACAGAGAGTATGAGCAGTGGCGGATCTAGAATTTGGATTTATGGGGGGCTTAATTTTTCTCCTCCTCCAGCACCCCCTGGCGGTAATTTGAATATCAAAGTTTACTTCTTATTACTGCACAGTAGGTAGCATATATAACAAGTGATATATATATATATATATATATATATATATATATATATATATATATATATATATATATAATCTCAAGTGATTTTTTGAACCAAAGACATACACAAACTTGACATGTTGTTTGAGACGAAGTAGAGATGACAAGTATCGTTCATCGCAGCTGCAACCGACCAAGGGACGGCGGCGGATAAGGGAGGCTAATTTTCTTCTTCCTCCCCTTCCTCCTCCTCTTTTCTCCTCAAAAATGGAGGGGGGCTCCACTGTTTGGGGGGGGGGGCGTGAGCCCCCCTAGACCCACCACTGGATCTGCCCTTGGCAAGGGGCATCATCCCCAAGACGTGGATGGTGACATGTCCCTCATCATCCTTCACACTGCCGGCAACGACAAAGATGATGTGATGTGCCTCCTCATTGCGGCTGCCGTGTCTCCCCTCCTTCCAACCGCCACCACCGACGACGCCATGATATGCCTCCTCCTCACGGCCGCCGTGTGCCCCCTCGTCCTCGCTACCGCCACCGACGATGCCATGATGTGCCTCCTCCTCGCGGCCGCTGTGTGCACCCTCCTTCTTCTCACCGCCACCGATGATGTCGTGATGTGCCTCCTCACGGTCATCGTGTGCCCCCTCTTTCTTCTCACCGTCGCCACCGCCGATGCCGCAATTCAGTTTGTGAATATCGGAAGGAGTGGATCAATTTTATGTCAGCCATATGATCTGTATTTTATCTGCATGACCGTGCTAGCATTCATATCTTTCTTGACATGCCGTCATGCCAGTGCATTGGCTGTGCTCTGCTTCAATTCAGCTAGGGAAGTTTGGTACAATGGAAAGTGTGCAGTGTACAACTACTACAAACATCTTATTTTGGTCTGAGTGACCAATCAATCAAGCTATCTGGCCTCCAATGTCAGACTCAATTCCACAATTGCAGTGCGAATTGTCTGGTTGAAATTGCAGTGCAAGTTCAACACTAGTGAGGTGTGTCCATGAATTTGTTGACCAATGGCAATCAATCAATCAATCAGAACTAGGTTTATTTTGACAAAATGGCTCGAGAGTTTCGAACTAGACAGAAACCCGGAGATGAAGAGACGAAAGTTAAGAAGAAATAAAGGGAGGTTAGTTTGTCATGGATCTCCACATCATATCACCCCCAAGAAAAAGGGGGTTCTTCACATCACTGTTTAATTTGTGCTTGTCATCATGATATCGTACGTGCGTGTTCTGCATGTACGCATCCGCTAGATTTTTAGTACTCCTGGGCTTGGCACGGCCGACATGATGATAGCGGCCTTTTTCTATCCTGCTTGCTAGTGATATTCTTTCATTGTCAACATGCTAGTCTTTTGTTCCGCTCCAACCCCCCCCCCCCCCCTCGTTTGTGTCATTATATTGCACTCTTCGTTTTCAATTATCCGAGCCACAAGTGACGCACCAGAAGTTGCTAGGGGAGGAGGAACGGGGGCCTCCGGATACGCAGCCATGCTTGGCAGATCCTTGCCGGCGTGCGGTTCAGAGGAGCGGGCGCCATCAGGTCTTGATAGAGGAGCAGGCGGCGTAACACTAGGAGTTCCGAGGGTCGACGAACCGGTTGCTCTGTCCTCCAGGAAACATTCCAAGATAGGCTAAAGTAGAACATCCTTGTCAGGCTGAGATGGAGGACTATGCCCAATTAAAAATGGCCCTCCGCGCTGAGGACCAGTGTGCTCAAAATTAGCGAACGACCCAACAATATGAGAGGATATGGTAATAGCATTAACTTCGCCCTGCTGAAGCATTTGCTAATTGCAAGATGGCTCGCGTCCTCTCCCCTCCTGATCCCTCCCTTCCCCCCAGCGTATCCCTTCCCACCAGCCTCATGCCGGCGCCTACTCCGGGCCCAACAGCCACCCTCCCGTCCATGGCGATGCTCCATCTGGATCCCCTCCCTTCCCCTGCATCGAGTTCCCTCTCTTCTTCCTAAGGCCCTTCCGGGTGGCTGTTGGGCGCTCCAAGGCCTAGAGGTGGAGTGACGATTCACCTTCTCCAGTGAGCTCTGATCGTATCTGTGACAGCTCCGCCTAAATTAATCCGGTTTAAATGCGCTAACTATCACCGAAACGGCAATCAGGGTTAACATGCACTTAAAATAGAGTAATCCGGCAGTGCTGTCGGGTAAAATCCCGATTAAACCATTTGAAACAGGATCGACAAAGCAGTCAAAAAATGCAACATTCCACAAATTTTACAGTACAGAGTATGAAACCGAATTATTATTATTATTATTACAAACCGAGTTTGAATTTATAAAAGTACAACAGAGTTCAAATTTGACGAAAAACGAACAATAGTCTAGCGACGAAACCAGACGTCATGATGAAACCCGTACATGACGTCAACCATATCCTCAGATGTACCACCTGAAAAACAAAACCACAAGCAAGGCTGAGTATACTAATACTCAGGAAGGCTTACCCGACTAAGAGTATATTTAGCCTTTTATCTAGACATGTAAGGCTTTTGGCTTGAGGGGTTTGTTTTGCCGAAAAACAGTAAAGAGTAGATCCTTAATTTCAGATTTTTAGCTTTCATATTATAGTTCATTTAACCATTCTAGGTGAGCATCTATCCAATAGCATACATGGTGGAAACAATTATCTTTCATCATCCAACCAGAATATTCATCATCATCATCTTTCACTTCTTACTCTATGTGGCAAAAGGGTTAAGCAGTCCCAAACCGTCCCAAACCGTGAAAAGCGGACGATTCGAATCGAATTTGTTAACCTGGCCAGGCAGACCTAACACACACGTATGGGAACCAAGTCACCCACATGACTTTTCCCCTTTCTTTCCGGGTTGTGGATCAGGGTCACCCTCCTCGACTATAAGAATCCATGCCCAGCATGCGCCTTCTTGCACCCGCATGTGGCCGCATGAGAACAACGTTCAAAGAGGGTGAGGGAAAAGTCCACTCGCTAGGCCGATTAGGTACTTAAGCTTACCGATTATCATATTTCTCGGTATGTGGTTAGTACGTTCAAAAGGTTAACCACTACTACCACACACTACGGCCTTATCATCTTTCACTAAATAGACGGGGTATCATAAGTACCACAACTCCGCCCGTGAGCCTTATAGTTGCAGTAGTTAGTAGACATTCAACTCCTATAATTCTCGCGAGTGACAAGAAATCATTCGACTTCTACCGAACCATTAGCCTAGCCAACTAGCGACCTACACATACTAGTGTTCAAGCATAGGTACCTAGGATCATACAGCTAAGGTTCCAAGCAATTCCTGTAACTTAAATGCGCAAGTAGATAGGAATAGTAATAAGTTGCATAAATTTAAAATAGATAGGACATGCTCCGGGGCTTGCCTGGGATTAACACTAGGTCAGTGTTAGTTAGAGAATACTCGCTCGGTGAACACCTTCCTTCGGTCATGCACATCGGGATCCATCCGTCCATCTTTTAGATGTGTCCACCATTCACCGTCTTCTGGCTCGGCTCCAACGTCACATCCTTTACGTGGTTCATTTATCGTACCTAAATGAAATGCAACAATACATATGCATGAATGCAAAGTTTCGAGTTGTTTAGCGATTTAGGTTTTATTATTTTTTTCTTCACGATAAAGTTGTAGTCCACCTAAAGTGAGTTTAGTCATGAAACTTCTCAATTAATATTTACTGGGCAGTCATTTATAGAGTAGTAATTTAACACAATTTAGTTCATAAGAGGAACATGTGGTTTTCACAATCTTGTTAAGTCATACAACACCACACCACAAGATTAAATTGTACAGGCCAAAACATGCAAGTACTGGTACTAAAATTTAACTGAGTACTTATGATACTATTGTGAAGCTACTGTAAAATTTCCAGATTTAAAGGAGTACTATACAAGGCATCAAAAGTAATTCAAGTTTTAGTGACATAGACCAAGGTTAATTTATACAAACCATTATATTAAGATTATGGGCTTTATATTTTGTCAAAGCAATCAGGTACTTAGAGGGACCTTATGGCGAAAATATAAGATTTTTCAAGGCACCAAAACTATTTTTCATGATTTATTATATTCCTCCCTAACCAAAATCATTTGACCCAGTTAGGCTTACATAGAAATTCTCAAATTTTTCCTACAGCAACTAGGAACCAAAGTAAAGGTACCGTAAAAGTTTTAACTCATGAAACATAGTGGAACAACTTTTAAGAAATAAATCTATTTAACCTAGGCATAAAGAAGATCTATTTTAAAACCCAAGCTAGGAGTGCCAAATAGCTACCAAAATTGTACACAAATCTAAAATCATAGTATGCAACACACTAACCAAAAATGGTAGACATGCAATGGATTGAACTTGAGATCTAATTAAAAGTCTAATAAACTTGCATTAATTTTAGAACAAAAACTAGTGCTCAAGTAAGAAAGTGCATGTAATTAAATTTGTAGATTTTGTTACAAGGAATCCAAAACATTTGGGTTTACATTTTTCTGTTTTTTCTATGATTTGTAAACAAATTTACAAGTTAGGCCCTTGGAAACTTGCAGCAAGGACCCTGGAAGAATTAAAACTTCACAAAAATGCCCCTAGCCGGAGGGGAAAACAGAGGTGGGCACGGGCGGCCGGACTTCGGCGCGCTCGCTCGCCAGCGGCGAGGGCCCGGTGGGGGTAAAGCTAGAGGAGGGCGGGATCAACCTAGGGGTGTGCTCGGCGCGGGTTAGGACGGCCGGAGGCGGCGGCTCCACGTGCTCCGGCGGTCGGCGGCAGGCCTGTGCCGCGGCGGCGGCTCTCCGGCGTCTTCGGGTAGGGGGTTTCGGGCCGATGAGGTTCAACATGAGGTGGGAAAGCTCGTGGGCTACCCAAATTAGGCAGTGGAGGGCTGGGGTGGTGACTCCGCGTGGAGCTCAGAGCTCGGGCCGCAATGGCGGGGCGGCGAACCTCTGGGAGGCACTGTGGCGAGGCGGGGAGGTGGGGGTCGTGCTAGGAAGCTTCGGTTGGAGGAGGAGAGGGTGGTTGGGGTGCCAATTTGGGCCGAGTAGGGACGGAGGAGGGGGTTCCGCGGGAGCAAGGGCGGCGGTGACCATAGCGGGCGGCGAGGCTCGCTCTGAGCGACGGAGAGGAGGGTTCGGCTCTGGGGAATGGCGAACTGAAGAGGGGAAATCGAAGTTGGCATCGTGAATGGGTGAGGACGGCTTGAGCGGCGGCGAGGGCAGTGGTGCGGCGACGCGTGGCTCGGCACCGACGTCGAGACGGCGAACGGCGCGAGCGGAGGACTGCGGGGCGCGTGTCAGCTGCGCGAGGTTGCCAGAGAGGAGCGGTTTCGAGCAAAACCGGGGGCGCGCGAGGCGGATTTGGCTGGGGGCACGGCGAGGGCACGTCGCGTGGCTGATGCCGGCGGCGAACGCCGTCACGACGAGAAACAGAGAGGGAGGAGAGAGGGAGATGGTGGTGAGGGCAAAACCATAATTAGATCGAAGTTCAAAATTCATTTTGCAAACTCAATTTTTCTCCTTCTACATGGCCTCAAATGAAAAACTTTTGAATACCAAACTAGCTCGAAATTTTGAGATCTACAACTTTCGTTTTAGGCAAGAGTTCATTTGAGGCTTCGGTTGAAAGATAAAATTTGAAACTTGAGTACGTTTGAAAAGGTACTATATGCTTCGAAATTCAAATTTTTCTCCCATTTTTGTGTGGCAACTCGAAAAACTTTGAACACAAAAGTCGTTCGTCTTTCGAAAACCTATAACTTTGATTTTGTGCAAAAGTTCGTTTGAGCTATATTTTAGAAATTATTTTCAAAGCATATTTGTTTAAAATTTGAAAGATTGTTTAAAACCTCAAATACTATGGTTCATTTGACCTGTCATTTTATGTGTAAAATTTCATATACACATAAACACACATACATACACATGCATATTCATACGTACACATATATTATTTTCCAAAAGAAATGCATAATTTGAATTTTTCTTGTTTATTAAGCATGAAATCATATTTAATATTTCTTACTTAGTATTTTAAAACTCTGGAATGTCACAGTATCCCTGCTCGTTCTTTCAAGGAGGCGCTAGTGGGTGCAACTCCTTCAGCGGCGCTGCCTGGCGTCTTCATAGGCATCTCCACTAGTGGCCCTTGAATCCACGACTCCTAGGACTGTCCTCCAGTCTGCAGACTGGAAGGTCGTTGTGCCTGTTGGATGCCCCGAAGTGCAAGACTAGAGAACTGCAGAGAGTCGGCGGCGATGACATGCTTGGGTCTGAGAGGGCTACCGGCGTGGCGGCCGGTGCCGGTGGACATGTAGGGAAAGTGCTTTAACTGTTTCTCCTGGCGGCATCGTGCGGTGGTATGCCGCTCTGCCCTGCATTGCTTCCTCTACCTGGGCTCTAGGCACTTGGCGTATATCTGCCCTGATCATCAGGGCAAATGGCATGGGGTGTCGAAGGAGGTGTGGTGCTCACAGGCGACGAACGAATGGTGGTGGCTAGGCGATCCATCCTGCATTGTCGGGTGGAGGTGAGGGGGGAGGCCCCTCAGACCCTCTCCTGATGTCCACAAGCAGTGATGACTCCCTGGATGCTGCTCCTGCTAGCCCTCGACGCATCATCGACCGGTCAACCACCATTATTCAGAGATAAGATGCACTCCGACATTCCTTGATCTTCGATGTTATTGACAACTGTCATGAAGATCTTCGGCGCCGCCCCTCCTCTCCTCCGCCATTCCACGGCTCCACCCGACATATCTAGGCGTCAGCTGGCGAGTGTGGCGGTCGCACTGCATCGATGGGGGGGGAGGGGGGGCAGTGGGCGCGGCAGCTGGGGCTGGGCGGGCGACCGGCGGGTGGCGGCCTGCGGGCGGCGGACGGCCTGAGCACGCTCAAGCCACCATGCTTTTTGGGCCGGCCCGGCACGAAACAGGCCCGTGGGCCCATGCCTGTTCCGCCGGCGCAGCCCGTGGGCTGACCCAGCACGATTTGCTAAGGAATCGGGGCAGCCCAGGCACGGTCCGGAGGTGACTGGGCCAGGGCGAGCCCAAGCTCGGGCTAGGCCGGGCGGCCCGGATGGGCATCTATAAGCGCCACCACAATTGGAGGCGTTCGAGCGCGGACGGCGGCGGCCCGGTGCTGCTGAGGAAGAGTTGGTGCGCCCACGGCCGCCACCGTCTGCCCCCGACGATGACCCACCGATGAAAAGGCCGTTGTTGTCTCTACCGTGGGTAGGCCACGACAGCATGGTGTCACCTTGTCCACCGCGGACGCCTGCCGCCGCCGATGAAGCGTGGTAGTTCAGTTGGGGGCGCTCAGTGCACCCCGTGCCACCCAGCCAGCCCCTCATCCCGCATGCTGGTTCGTCACTCCCATAGAGTGCGGTGCACGAGGGGTATGGAGACCGGAGACACGGCCGTGGCCAGCTGCTTCGTCATCATCGCCCTGGAGGTAGGCACCGTACTCCTGCATATGGGGGAACCCCTCGCCTGCCTGCGCCTATGAGTTGAGTTCCAGAGGCTTGACGCCGACCGATGACATGGGTTCCTAGGAGAAGAAATCAAAGTCGCGCCCCTCTGTGAAGAAATCGAAGGTGACTCCGGCGGTGCGGCTTCGGGAGGTGGTCGCGGATGGGGGAGGCGGAGGCGACTGAGGGAGGCAGATGAAGCTTAGGGAGGCAGCGCAGATGGGCGGAAGCGGCGCTGCTAGGCTAGCCCAGAGGCGGAGGCGATTGAGGGAGGTGATGCAACTTAGGGAGGCGTCATGAACCAGGGAGGCAGTGTGGGTGGAGAGAGGCAGCACGGATGGGGGGAGGTGGCGGCACTGGGCTAGCCAAGTGGCGGCATTGAGAGGGAGGAGGTGGGTCGGGCAAGGAGTAGACGTGTGCGAGGAAGGAGGTCCCGTCCAGGAATGAGAGAGAGATAAGGCGGGCTCCACATGAAATAGCCCCAAATAGCACCTTATGGGGGATAATTTTTGGGGTGGGCTATTTCCAAATAGTTCAGAAATAGCTCTTCTGTTTGGCTCCCCTTAGGCTATTTGGGGTGGGCTAAAAAATAACCCATGGATCCAAACATGATCTTTATTTCCCAATGGCATTCATAATTGACCTTAGCTTGTTGGGCTTAGCCCGGCCCATGGATACATTATGGTTGGGCTTGTAACTGAGCCAAAAAAAATGGCCTAGCTCAAGCCGGTCCTGAATTCGTTTTTTTAGTAGAACTAAAAAAAAAAGGATGACCTACCCGAGCCCAAATGCGCCTGGTCCGGCCGCAAAGGTATGCCCAATACTGTCCAAGGGTGGGCTTTGGCATAATGCCTGCCAAGCTCTAAACCAATATGGCTATTTTTCCCCAACAAAATACTCATTTCTAATTCATAGACCGTAAGAAAATTAAACCAGGTACGGTGAAAAAGGACAGGTAGTTGCGTCCTCGAGAAAAATGTATAGATAAGAAAATTGCAAGAGCAGGAGAAAGAGAGATGAGCTAGAGAGAGAGAGAGAGAACGAGGGGAACAGGAGGCCTAGAGAATGTGCTCACTTTAGGGCTACAAATGTTCATGTGAGGTCATGAGGGAACTCGTCTTTTCAGGCCCCCCTCCTGCCATCTCTTTTCTGCGCCTGCCTTTCTCCCCACTCATGTTCCTTCTTTCGGTGCGCTGCGGCTCAGGTGGCGAGCGTGCGTGCCGGGCAAACCTGTCGGCTCCCAGACAGAGCTAGCTCCAACAGTCAGCAGCCCTCCTCCTGCCTCCAACAGTCAGGATGGCTTCTAAGTTCTAAACAATCCAGGTTTTCTGTTGATTGTGATCAATTGTGCTTATACTAATTGCGTCCGGTCCTTTAACGTAATTTGTCTGCATCTTTCTTTTTTTTTTTCAAGTTATTAGTTGCAACATGACTTTGGAAGTCACCATTGGCCATGTTATATCTTAGCATCACCATTTCTGTAATGATAGTAGAATTTCTTATAAACTTATGAACCCTGTTCCATCCATGAAACTCTGACACCTACCATTTGCGGTTTCAGAACAAAAAAAATATTGTTCAATTGTGAAACTTGAATTTTACAAAGGCTACTCAGCTCAACACAATGTTTGGTACGAGAAAACTCCGTTGCAACTGGTTTGGACGCATTTGCAAGGATTTTGAGCATACATCATCTTTCTGAACTTCCCAAATGCGCAACATTTGCATGGACTTCTGAGGAACGGCTTGCTATCAACCTTTTTTTTAGGTGTTGACAAATACTCTATGTAGACTCAACACCACCACTCTCACCCTTACGCAATGATGATGACAGTCATGATGGCACGCTCGCATCTACTGTTAGTTTCGAATTAGTGCCATTTCCCCACACCACTTTGCCCTAATCCAGCTGTTACTCACTCCACGGCGCAAGCTTCCAGGAGACCGGAATGACGACGAGGGCCGCGGCTTCGAGGAGGCCGTGTGCAGATGGGGGACAGAATGGAGGCTGCAGCCTGAATTCCTCGCAGCAACCGATGTGCTTTCCTCTCTGAAAAGTTCAGCACTGAATTTTAGCCAACGCCCTCAGCGAGTTCGTGCGAGTGAGATGCCATGCCATGCATGCTCCCTCCCTCCCTGATTACTTTATCATTGGCTGCTAGTAGTACCAGGTTAGCTTAATTTTTTGTTTTGTTCAAGTAGTTTAGTTTATCCTCAGTGGTGGTTGTTTTTTTTTTTTGTCTTGTTTACCCACTGGCTTGTAGCCTCTGCAAGTCTGCATGCATGGTGATGTTTTGGATCATTCAGACTCTGACCAAAATGGCCTCAACTTCAGAATAACAGGGAACCGACAGACGACATGTTTTTGTTAAAACTCTAGGACCGTCTAGGAGTAGATCAGTGGGGATTTTCCATTGCTTGACATACCTTTCCTCTGCCGTTGGAGTAGATCAGTGGGGATTTTCCATTGCTTGACATACCTTTCCTCTGCCGTTGTTCACCTCACTGGTTCAGTCGGTGGAGATTGCACACAGGCAGCGACGGGTGGTGCAGAGGTGGTGCAAGGGCGACGCCATCACGGTGCAGAGACGGCGGCTCGCGGGCGATGGCGTGGTGGACTTCCCGCTGCTTCAGCACATCCCCTAGATCGGCTAGGGTTTCTTTGGTGGGCAAAAGGACGGTGAACCTCAGAGAGAGTGCCCCTGGCCCCCACCTCTTCCTTTTATGTGTGCTGCGCGATGGGGCCCACCAGCCTTCCACGGGCTGGGCGCCCCCGATCAGGGCGCGAGTCAAAGGCCCAGTTGGCCGTTGGGCCAACTGGCGGAGATCAATCTGACATTCTCCCCCTTGATCTCACCTTGTCTTTTAACTTTATATCTTTTTATATATCTTTATTCCTTTTCATATTTCATCATAGATTAATGCATAGAGCAGCTTCATCGTCACGATCAGTTGCCGATAGATTCAGCAGCTACAATACACGTCTCTATTCTGAAACAGATCCTTTAACTTTGGGCCTTTATTGTCCGGAAAACATAGGCTATACCATAAACCCATGTCGACTGTGTGTTCTCTATACACACTGGGCGGCAAGCCTTTAGCAAGCGGATCCGCAGACACTTTCTGTCATTTATACTCACAATGCATTTCAATCATGATTCCGGACTTTCTCCTTTACAACGTATAACTTTGTGTCAACGTGTTTGGCACCACAGTTGACTCGTTGTCATAGGAACAAACTACTTTAATGGTTATCGCTGCTGTCAACCAGTATCAACTCCGGGTACAGGTTCCCTTAAGCATTTTGCCTGCCCCTCAGCCTCTTATCATGCTATACCATATCTTTGCATCACATTGATCATAATTACTTTATTTTGGAGCTTTTCCACACAAAACCTCCAAATGTGAAAGTTAGCGACAATTGTGGATTTCGCTACACATTTCACAAGTTCTACTTTTGTATTCACCACCTTTTGAGAGTACTTGATCTTTCCAACTTAGCATGAGGCTGATATTCACAATTTCATTTCAGTGATCTATATCTGGATTGAACTTTTGCCAAAATAACCCGGATACACAAAATATGTCAGGGTAATTTCTTTTCTTGCGCGCTTATAATGCTTTCAGCAGCTGAAGCATTTAGAACTATTTTCATTTCACATTGGTTCCTGGAACACTAAAGTTCTCAAAACTATTACCCTTAACGATAGGAACAGGCGTAGGCTTACTCCTTTGCATACTTCATTTCTTTAGAATCTTTTCTGAGTATGCCTTTGTGATAATCATAATACCCCTTTCTTTTATCTCGATGAGTCTCAATCCATAGAATGAAAAACTCATCACCGAGATCAAAATTTGAGGACAAGAATTCTTTATCTATAACAATATTTTAACACCACCACTAGAAAGTAGGATGTTATCTTCATTTAAGATGAGGAAATCAGATTTCCCATTCTTTTACTTTGCTTAAAACTATTGTCCTCCTCAATCCCTTTAAACCCAAAATTTCATACTATTTTATTTAAACTTTAGATACCACCGTCTCATGGCTTTCTTCAATCTATAAATGAATTTACTATTGTGGTATCCCATATGTTCCTTCTTTTCTTTGACTAAAACTTTTGTCACAAATTTTGCTTTATATCTTTCAACATTCCCTCTGGAGTCACATTGACATTTTGTAGGTCCATTATAACCTACTGTGGTGGTTCTTTCAGGAATCACTTCCTTTTTTATTGACTTAACCCATGGAATTCTTATGATTTCTTCAAATGAGGTGGAATCGACCTCCATTTGATTTTCTTTACTTTGTATAGGGATGTTGTTGCTCCTTTTGCCAAATGGCTATGGACTAAGAGATCCTGCATAACAAGATTCTTCTTTACTTTATTCATTTTCTTTAAGAGCTAATAACATGTGTTGTATATAACATCAGCACGTATGAGAAATTTGTTGTTCTCGAATCATCGAAGTGGACACGCATTCCCACTTCTCTTCAAGTCTTAGATCTCTACATACCATGCTCCCCTAGATTTTGCCATCTTTTGTAAAGATGGCGTATCAATAAATCTCTTTGTTTGGGTTCTTTCTGTTAAAAACTTTATATGTGCTCTGTAAGCACCATCTTACTATCTTGGAGAGTCGTCCAGCATGAATGCCGGAATTTAGCAATTTCTTTACATAGGGGTATCACTATAGTGACCATTGTACTCCCCCTGACGGTCACATTCATTCTTTAATAGATCATCTCTTGCTTTCAATGCACATTACAGAGGAGTATCTTTCTTAACTGTCTCATATTTCTCCCCCTCGAAATGTGGCATGAACTTTTCTGCCACAATTTCGAAAACTATTCACAACTTTCGTGAATGAGGAAACTTTAATTACTTACTTATCCACATGATTACATCACACAGAACAAAGTAATTCTTAATTCGCATGAGAGTACCTTTTATTCACTTTATTTTGATAACTCAATAGAGTCCTTTATTCGATATGACATTACTTTTTCCTCATTTCACTTCACGAACTCAACAGAGTCTATTGCCAGTACTTTAGCAAGTCACGCTCGCAAAACTTTCTTATCTTGAGGTTCATATGTAACTTTCCATTCTTCATTAAACTCAATGAGTGCTTAATCTCTGTGACACAATAGAAGTGCCCGATCAATTCTAGAATAGCAAAGCTACTCCAAACTTTTCTCCCAGTGTTGGATAAACCAGTACATGAGTCATCACAACTTTCTCCCGCCATGCAGGATTAGTACATAAGAGACATTTCTCAAAACGATCTCTTATTGCTCTATCTGCTTTTCTTGGATCAATATCCATAAGTACTTTTCTTTTCTAGCCAGTCTTTACAGAGAATACACTTTCTCATATGTAATGACCTTGTTTCTTTCTGAGTCACAAGTACCCAGTTCATTGTCTTTCGTCCTTCAAGGACAACATAGAACTCTTTGTCTGAAAAGTCAATAATCAATACTTTAAGTTCTATTCTATATCACCGTTGTGGTAGAAATAGAATAATCTTTTACATTAATTCTGTATCACCGTTGGGCAGAAACGGAATTAATGTATGGAAAACTCAATAAACTTTAAAAACATATATTTGCTCCTCAAAATTAAATTCTCCCGTTGGTTTGAATTTAATTAAAGGATAATCAACTTTATTGCAGCGCAAAATGGAAAATATATTTCTCTAATTTGAGAGCAGTTCTTTATCTATTCTCTGAAAAATGGTCACTTTGATGCAACATTTATAAGAGACTTTAAACATTAAGCTATGACTCATAAAAACTATAATATTGTTATCATCAACGTTGGTCAGAAAATAACAATACTATAATTAACTTTAAATTTCTCTCCTTTGAGAATTATCTTTATGAGTCTAGTAAAGCTCAACTTTGAGACTTCAAATGGCAGAATAATGCCAAAACTCAACTTTGACTTTAAACAGCGGAAACTTTTCTATCTTTTACCCACAAGGAGGCTTATTTAAGACTTTAAGACTATTCTTCCAATTAAATCTTCTCGTTGGTTCCGACTTAATTGAAAAATAGCAACAGTATAATTCCGGAAATCTTTTCCTTTCTTTATGGCAGCGGAAAACTTTTCTTTCTTTTGAGAAACTGTACTCTGTACTCATTTTCTCTCTAAACAATCTATCTCGTTGGTTCAAAATTGAATAGAGATAAAACTGTACAAAATTTACTAAAAGTAAATTCTTTAATCAAGCTCTTAAAATTAAGAGCAACACCTTTAAAACTTTGCAGCGAATATATGTAAAATTCTATTCTATATTCAGAAGCATTATCATGTGAAACCTTACTATTCTCTAAAACAAATTATCCCGTTGGTTTAAATTTGTCTAGAGAATCAAAATTATACAAAAAACTATAAAGAAATGCTTCTGAAAAAGATAAAACTGAGTTCCTTTCTTTAATGTGTTCGTGGCCCAACTGAGAAAATAGCCCATGGTCCAAAACTGTTTGTTTTCGGCCCGGCCCGCTCCATAGCCCAGTCGGCTCAGCTCTCTCCCGCCTGGGCCGGCCACGGCCCGATTAGGGCCCATCGCTCTTGGCCGTCGGATCGAATCCGATGGCCGAGCGCCCTTCTCGCGGATCAAAAACCGCCCGACGGCGGTGCTCCCCAAAACCCTAGCCTCATTTCTGTCTTCCTCCTTTCCCGGTCCGGGTCGGCGGCGCCGTCGGCGGCGGCTCTGATCGACGCTGTCGCGGGCTCTAGTCGCCATGCCAGGGCTATTTGCCGGACCTTCCTTTCTTTTCTCTCTGCGCGCCGCGACCCAAGCTAGCGAGCTGCGGCGGGGTTCGCCCGTGGCTGCAGGAGGTGATGGCGGTGCCGCCGCAGGCCCTTTCGCCGGTGCGCATGCTCGCCCTTGCGTGAGCGCGCCGCCGTCGAGCGGTTCTGCGACGGTGCCTAGAGCCCAAGCTCGCACGGCGAGACGGAGATCCCTCGAGCACGGCGGCCCAGGTCTCTCCCGCGCGACGGCGGACGTGTGCTTGCGAGCCGGCGCCTGGGGTAGCTCTTCCCCGCACAGCAATGGCCGGCAGTGGTCCCGTCGGCGTGACCAAGTAAGGCCCGCTGCCTCTTTCTTCGTTCTTTTCCCCATCCGATTTGGTTAGGGTTTGGTCAAAACCCGTTCTGTGTTCTTCGATTGCATCAAAATCTTTCCGTTCTTCTCTGATTCGCATCGAAGTGATGCAACTGTTTCGAATCCGCCCAACCAACTAGGGTTTGGGTGAACTGTACTTCCGATTCGAAATCAGAATTTCCTTTCTTTGTTTCTTCCTCGATCCAAGATCAATATGTTTTGTTTTCTTTCGATTCGTGAACGAATCCTCTTTTTCCCATCTCGATCTACATTGCTAGATCGGCTCTGATACCAATGTTAAAACTCTAGGACCGTCTAGGAGTAGATCAGTGGGGATTTTCCATTGCTTGACATACCTTTCCTCTGCCGTTGTTCACCTCACTGGTTCAATCGGTGGAGATTGCACACAGGCAGCGACGGGCGGTGCAGAGGTGGTGCAAGGGCGACGCCATCACAGTGCAGAGACGGCGGCTCGCGGGCGATGGCGTGGTGGACTTCCCGCCGCTTCAGCACATCCCCTAGATCGGCTAGGGTTTCTTTGATGGGCAAAAGGACGGTGAACCTCAGAGAGAGTGCCCCTGGCCCCCACCTCTTCCTTTTATGTGTGCTGCGCGACGGGGGCCCACCAGCCTTCCACGGGCTGGGCGCCCCCGATCAGGGCGCGAGTCAAAGGCCCAGTTGGCCGTTGGGCCAACTGGCGGAGATCAATCTAACAGTTTTGTCAGGCGTGATGTAAGCCTACAACACATTTCAGTCAGGAGCACGCAGAAGCAATTAACCACTGCAAAAATTCTGATGAGCCATCAAAAACAGCAATCTCAGGCAATATTATTATATTAACATCAGTTTTATCTATCAAAACGTCTTGTTTCTGAAACAAGTTTATGATTGAACGATATAAAATAGTAACTTGCAGGAAGTTAAGCATGTAGCAAGAGTAGTAGAACCCTGTCCCTCTTTTGTCTTTTCAGTACAGAAATTGCTGTTCTAGTTGGCTGGTATATGCTTTTGAGAAGCTCCACTGCACTCTGGACAAATGCTTTTGGTGAGGGAACAATCAATGAGCTAGCCGGCCTCCTTTCCCCCTCCTAAAAATCATGAGTAATTGGGGGGAAAAGCCCCAAAAACCCCTGACGAAAGTGGCTTTTTAGCTTTAGAAGTATACAAAGGGAGAAGTGTCGACTTTCTCCCTTACCTACAAAGCTTCTACTGTTTCAGCAGCTTCACACCTTTTGGGCCCTAATTTTGCCATGATGATGAATTCAAGCTAAATTTTGAATTAATTAAGCTGCATCGAGCTACTACTTGTAGCAATTGTTGATTGTAAAAGTAGTAGCAGGCACAACGATAATAAGAAATAGTAATAGTTTGTGCTGTTCTTTTTTTTTTGTTAATGACTAAGTGGGGACTACATTACATAGGCTATTTCCCTAGCAACCTGCGAAATCAAAATGCTTTTAGTGAGACACATCACACATGAAAGAAATTCAAGGGAACAAGTAGGCCGGCACTGCTGTCAAACGGACAGTGTGTTATCTTATCCATAAAAGGCTTTTGCACTAGGGCTGTGTTTAGATGGAGGGAAAAGTGATGCGAAAAGTCATATCGGATACTGT
The DNA here is from genome assembly GCF_016808335.1 of Panicum virgatum. NCBI lineage: Eukaryota > Viridiplantae > Streptophyta > Magnoliopsida > Poales > Poaceae > Panicum > Panicum virgatum. The sequence goes on from NC_053147.1 coordinate 63,532,591, forward strand.
AGCATATTGTAGCACTTTTCGTTTGTTCGTGGTAATTGTTGTCATACCATGACTTAACTAGGCTCAAAAGATTCGTCTCGTCGTGTACATCAAAACTATGTAATTAGTTTTTTTATTTACCTACATTTAATGCTCCATACATGCGTCATTTGTTATATTTAATGTTTCGATATGATGTCGATGTGATGGAAAGTTTGGAATTGGGGGTAGTTTTTTGAGAACTAAACACGAAGAAGACCAAAAGAAAGCCGAGAAAGCAGGAACTGCCACTCTCTCTCCTGCTTCTTTGTGGGCCCACAGTGAGTACGGCTGCGCCTCCCTCCGGCGGCAAAGCGTGCACCGCTGTCTTGTCGTCCCTTGGACCATCTCTCTCTATCTATCCATCCCTTTGCTTAGGCTTTCTAATTACTTTATCATCAGTCATCACTGAAAACCTCCAAATAATCACCGATTTGCAAGCATTCACCTGCACTGCAAACCTTCCTGTATCCTCTAACATTCTTGAGAACTAGTTTGCTGCAACAACACACAGTCAACTTTTTTCTTTTTGAAGTAAAGGATAGGATCACTGCCATGTCATTTAAGAAGATAGCAAGTTTACATCACGCGCCGAAGCGAAACACTACCACCGCCACCACCCAAACAACGCACGCAAACAACACACATAACAAAACGCTACACCACCACAAACTAGGAGAGAAGCCAAAAGAACCCACTGCTAGCTGCGCCGTCGTTGCCAACGCTGTGCCGCACCAACGCGGCCCGCTGCAAACCATAGCGGCAACTCGAAACTCCTCCACCATAGGCAAATCGCCCTCAAGCCACACACAGGATCGTCGATCCCCCAGTCCCAGTCGATCTTCAGCAAAAACACTCTTGTCGCAGCGACGATGGAAAACACTGATCCTGGCCACTTTGCGCCCGGCCTCACCTCTCCCACCGCCTCGCACTCCTCTGCCAAGGACTCAGATATCTAGAACCGCTATTAGAGCGACACCTCCGTCCAGCCGACACTGGAGTCACCACAGCACCATGCAGCAGCTCAAGATCCCAGCACCCATGGTCCCTCTGCACCTTCCTGCCAACACAGACTAAGTGCAATTCCACCATCGTTGTGGGTCTCAAAAGCGACGCCTCCACAAAGGGTGCGACGCCGGTGGCGCCGTCGTCGCTCGTCCAGAACTGGACAGAGTTTTCACCCGAGACCCACAAGCAACATGGTAGAGGAGCTCACCACAATGATGCACCCAGCGGGGAAAGCGACGCACCATGACGCCGCCACCATTGCCACCAACAGAAGCTGTCGGTGAAGGCTTTCGCCCGGTTCACCCCAAACCTGCTGCACAACCCACTTCCCCGCCGCCTCCGCAACGTCACTGCCGGAAGGAGGCCTGACGTAGCCCAAAGCGCCACCACGACACCAGAAGCATGCCTCCGTGCTAGAGACGCCAAGCACAGACCACCCGGCTCCACCACCAAGATGACGCCGACCCAGCAGTACCATCGTGGAGAGAGGGAAAGGAGCCCCGCCGTAGCCGCAGCCATACGCCAGCCCCGGCCAAGCCGCAGCCTGCCCCTGCCGGCCGCAGTCAGCCCCAGCCAGCCGCCGCCGCCGCCGCCGCCGCGTCGCCGGCGAGCAACCTTGAGGCGGCACTGGCGGCCGCGCCCGCCCGGAACCACCGAAGAAGAAGGAAGAGGCCTCGCCACCGCCTTCGCTGCGGGCCGCGCGCGGAATGCCGGCAGCCCGCTCAGACGGCGGCGCGGCGGGAGGAGGCAAGAGGAGAGAGGCGGCGGCTAGGGTTTGGAGGTCCGCTCGGTCGCCCGCGCGGGCGGGGGGAGGGGTGTGGACGCGAGCGGGGGGCCAAAAGGAGCCAGCGCTTAACACACAGTCAACTGACCCGGAGAACCATGCATGAGAAATTTGGGTGATGAAGCAACTGCAATAGGAAATCAACCTTAGCATTGTTGCAGACATGCATGTGTGAACCTTCCTGGCAAAGGGACCTCTGTAAGACTGCAAATATCTGAATCCATCCAACAGCCTTTGCTGCATTCTGAACCTACTTGGTTCTCCTGCAACCCACACAACCTTCAGATTGTTTGCTTTAATTTTCAGAAGGCACCCAGCAGCAGTGAGACAGGAACTGCCATTGGACCCCCTTATCCTCTCCCCAAGATATGTGCCTTGTTGGATTCATCCATTTGGATAGATGCACCCAATTATCCATGCAACATTGCAAATGTGCAGACGTGCATCATCAGTGCCTTCCTGTGGTGGCAATAATGCAGGTACTTGCTACACACAAACACTTGCACTGAATGAGAGGAGCCTCATTGCTCATCCATCATCAGGGTCATGTGCCCCCTCCCCCTTTGCTTGTTTTCAGTGAAAAGCTGACAGCTCCATCTTACTAGGATTTTGTTAGTTACTTGCACACATAAGAACCAGCACTAAACAACTGCCCAAAGCAATGTACCTGGTACGTATGTGTGCAATGATCATGTAGTACACTGCATCACACAAATACTAAAGTGTGTGCACTGTTTGAAATGCACTCCTCTCCGCTCCTCCTGCCTTGCAGTTGCAGTACCAGCTGCAAGCTGCAGCCTGCAGCTGCTTTGGTTCCATGCATGCATGTGGGCCCCATGCATGGCGCGCGGGGCCCCACGCGTGCATGGGCGACGAAGTAGAAGAAGATTAAACTAGGCTCCTGCAGGACCTGTCTGCTCTGGGAGGGGCACTCCATGCATGCTTCAGTGACAGTGTAAGCCATTGGCAGCAGCTGGACCTCTTCTCCTGCTGTTGCTTGTCATGCCAAAAGCCAAAAGGGAGGTGAGGCATCAGGCATGGGAAATTTTATCCCTCCCCTAGTGTCTAGCGAGGGAAAGGCCGGCGCCCCGTGGCCATGGGGCGTTGGAAGCAGTGTTTATAAATCCCCTCCCCCCTGCCACTACCACTCCACAGTTTCAGAACCACCACCGCAACGGCAACTGCATAGTCGAGGTCGAGCAATTTCGTGTTTCAGAAGGCCGGCCGGGCACTGAGTAGTGAGTTCTATTGGGGACCAGGGACGAGCTCGAGCAAGAACAGTGAGGAGAGGATGATGATGGACAGGCAGGTTGTGAGGCAATGCGACATGGAGGTCATGAAGATGGCCATGCTCAAGCACGAAGAGACCTTCAGGCAGCAGGTAAACGATCGAGGCGCACTCCATCTCTTCTTCCAGCTCGTTGTTTCTGTTGTTAGTTCTCGTCGGCGAATTCTTAATTTCGTACTGCAAATGAAGTGTATGAACTGCTATTATACTGATCGTCCATCACCTGCTTGTTTTTGCAATCTGATCATCAGGTCCACGAGCTGCACCGCCTGTACCGGATCCAGAGGCAGCTGATGAGCGACCTGACCAGAGACGAGCTGGTGGTCACCCGGCGGCGCAGCAAGCAGCCGCGGCGCGCGCTGAACCTGCAGCTGCCCGCCGACGAGTACATCGTCAGCGCCGACGAGGACGACGAAGCCGCCGGCGCGGAGCTAGAGCTGACGCTCGCCGTCGGCGGGCGCGGCAAGAACAACAACAGGAGGAGGCAAGAGCAGCACGACAGCCCCGGCGGCGGCGGCGGCGGCTCCTCCCCGTTCGGGTCCGACGACTGCTTCGGCGCGAGCCTCCTATCGTCGTCGCCGTCCTCGGCCGAGTACTACTCCGATGAGGCGCCGGCGGCAGCGGTGTTCCATGCGCCGCCGACGCCACCGTGCCAGAGGGCGATGGCGTTCGACCTCGGCGACGGGATGATGAGGCAGCAGGCGCCGTGGCTGACGCAGTGCCAGCAGTATCTCAGCCTCAGGATGACATGAACATCAGAACATGCAGAGAAGCTCACCATCCGTATCCATCACATTGTACCAGTGTGTTGTGTTGTAGAAGAAGCAGTAGCCGCTAGTTTTTTTTTCTTCCTTTTCCTTTTTTTTTTGTGCTTGCTACTATGCCCTAGGTGGCCAATGGAGTCTGGGAAGAAGGGTACGGCTGTGTCCTAGTATACTCCTATCCCTGATCCAAAAAAATGTTAATTGATCATGACTAATGAGTGCATCCTGATTGGTTAATGTTCAGATTAGTGTTGATTCAGGAGTAATAGTGCCACCTGTTCCAGAACCAGAATCTTTTTGTTCCATATTTCCATTCATGGTTGCAGAGGTTTTGCTGTAAAAAGTAGTAATAATCAGGCAGTGAAAACTGAAAAAGGGAGAGGAACTGCAGCTACCAGAAAGCATCTAGTACATGTAAAAGTGAGTGCTCCAAGTAGCTAGTGTAAAGGGGAACAATTTTTACAGTGAAAAGTTGACAGTTGATGGCCAATAGATGTGGTGCTCAAATTAGCCTGGAATTGTGGGTATATTTTGAGTTAATAGGGATCATATTTAGCGAAGGAGTCATCTCTGATGATTGATGTCCTGCGGGAGCAGAGGAGCTTCATTGGTGTGTGTCAAAAGTAAAGGCGAGGATTGTAAAAGAGAAATTTACAAGAGGGCCACTGGATGTTCTTCCAGTGTCAGGACCCAAGGTGTCAAGATCAACAATATACAGGCAAAGTTCGGGGAATGGAATATTTGACTTATCATCGTATCATACCATATGCAAAAAGAAGCCTAAACGATAAAAAAAAAGAGAAAATATTTAGTAAAGAAATAGTAAAGAGGCCATGTGGATACTAGCATATATAAATGCTTTTCTTGAATGATCGTGCCATGATTAGCAAGACATTTCAAAATTATGGACAAGCGAAAAAATGGTGGCGGTCCTCATTTGATTAACCTCTATTTTACGCCAAATGCAAAACAAAACAACAGTAAACTGAGAAAAAAATTGAGAAAACCTACAGCTTTGAGGAGATATTTTTAAGCATACAACCGAACACCGGAACCTTTTTTTTTGAAACGATCACCAGAACTTTGTACCCCACCACTAAATTATACTTCTTCTGTCCCAAATTATTAGTCGTTCTATGCACCCAGATATATATATTATATCTAGATCCATAGCTGTGACATCCCGAAAAATTTTACCAAAAAACCACTCGCTAAATTATTTTCAAAATTATTTTCATCGTAGAGCTCAGTAACCCTAAACCCTAATATGAATTTTTCCGCCGTCCCAAACCCTGAGTTCATTTAACGTTCATTCATTTCTTTTCCGCCGACCGTTCCCTCCCACTTTTTCCTCGCCGCTGTCCCACCCTGCGCCGCTCGGCCGCCTGTCGGCCACGCGCGCGACCGCTCGCCGCGGTCGGCGCCGACGCATCTCTTCCTTTCTCTCTTTTCCCCTATCTCCTTTTCTTTTTCTTTTTTTCTTTTCCCTTTTTCCCATTTTCTTTTCTTTTCTCCAATTTTCTTTTCCTTTCCCTCTCTCTCCTTCCTCCCTCTCCCCTTCTCTACCGCGCGCTGCAGAGCAGCCGCTCACGCCGCGCTCGCCCCGGCCGCTCCCGGCCCGGCCCTCACGTGCGCGCCTCCCCTCCCTGCCGCGCGCACCCGAGCCCCTGATCCCTGCCCGCGCGCGCTCACCCTCGGCCGCCTCCACGCGCCCACGCACGCGACCCGCGCACGTGCTCCACGCGGGCCGCGACGCCGCCGCGCCGCTCGCCGCGCACCGCCGCTGCCAGGCCGGTCCGTCGCCTCCCTCCCGCCACGAACACGCACACACACTTCACGCGGCTGTGCCGCGACGCACGCGCACCCGCACCGCCTCGGCCCCTCTGCCCGCGCTCGCCGACGCCGCAGCACGCACGTGCACTGCTCGCCCTGCCATCACCGCCGACCGCACGAGCGCACAGCGCCCGGCCCTCCCACGTGCACCCGCCGCGAAGCCCGCCGTCGAGCTACACAGCGCGCTTGCCTGTGCCATCACGTCGCCGCTATGCTGCATCGCCGCTCGCGCCGCCGTGTCGCGACGCCATTAACGTGCCCGCACCGCCCGCCGAGCTGCCACCGGCGCACCCCACCCTCCACCGCCTCACTTGCTCTATAAATGGGCTCCCGCGCTGCTCCCCCCACAAGCTCCACCGCCTTCCCAAGCTCCCCTCCCTAGGCCACAGCACAACCGCCGTAGCCATCTTCGCCCGCCGCCGCCTGCTAGCGTCACCCAGCCGCCTCGCTCCGCCCCGGCACGAGGTGAGGCCGGGGATCGAATCACCCTCCCCTCCCCTCTCTTTTCCCCTTGATCCGGGCCGCCATCGAGCCTTGGGCTGCCGGAATCAGCCGGCGCAGAGGCCTCCTCCCCTCCCCTGTTCCCTGTCGACGGGAGGAGGAAGAAGGGGCAAATTTGCCCCTAGGCCCTCCCCTTCCCTCCTATTCCATTAAGAGCCCCCCCTCTTTATTACCTTTCCAAATAAACCCCCCATTCTTGTAAAACAAGCCCTTCATCTATACAAAATAATTATAACTAGATCCTACCTATTTTCTAAAATAGCCCTCATAAATCCTAGAATCCTGATCAAACCCCTGCCTTCTCAAGAATAATTGCAAATAGGCCCCTGGACTCTGATTTAACCCCTAAACCTTTATATAACCTGTCATTTCATGCGCCAAACGACCACGGATCTACCTAAAACTTTACCACGCCTCTCATGACATAGTTTTGTCCATGCCATTAGGAAACCGCCCGAAAATATTACTCCGAACTCCATATCTTAATTATTTTCGATTCGAGCTCAACGATAAAACTTTTATTTTTCTTGATTGTGTGTTTGTTTGTATGCGTCGTAGACCACGGTGTGAACGAAGGAGAGCCCGTTGATGAGCAGTACTGCGAGCCAGCGAACGAGGACCAGTTCCGCGACCCCGAACCCGAAGGACATTGCTTCGATCAGGATCTCCCCGAAGGCTTTGAAGACGGCAAGTTCAATCCCATCCTTTGATGCATGCTTTTGTCCCAGATTTTTATAAACACAAACTATTGGCCTGTCTTATAAAATTGCATATGTTTTGCCTGTTGAAAACACGGTTGGATAGCCACCCCTTGATTTGTTATAATCATTCCTTGACCACCTAGATTAATGTCTGAATGTGTTTTGTTTGGACGTTAATCGCTGCTAGAACGCTTAGGATCTTATACACAATACAACTTGTTTTTATAAAGAAAAGGTGTGTGTGTGTGTGGGAAGGGATAAAAGTGGAATTTTCGAAAGATGAGTTTAGACGGGATGGATGGCATTTCTGTGTGATTTGCCCATTGGTGTGCTTGTGCCTGTGTGGCAGAGCAAGGAAGGGAGATATCTATCTTGTCACCACTAAGGACCGAGTTGGTGTGTCATCTCACCTAACTCCACTATCGTGCAAACCACTCGACCATTGTATGGGCAACGGCTTAGCATAAACCCCACTAGTTAGTCTGATAGGCATCAGGAGAGCTGAGAGCAATGGGTGATCAAGGAGAAGGGATTAGCTCTGTGTGACTTATGCCCCGGTTAAAACCTCTGTGATAGGTCAATGACCCCTTGGTGCATCCCGTGATGGCTAGTCAGGTCTAGCTAAGGTGTGTAATGGCTTTGTTGGGATCTGCACCGATATTAAGGTGATCGAGTTGCGGTACCCCGCTTGTGGGTAAAGTTGCACACCTCTGCAGAGTCAAGAATCTATTCGAATAGCCGTGCCCACGGTACTGGGCGAGTTACGGTGTGGTCACATAACTAGTGTTTATTGTGGGACGGGTTGGCGTGAGTTGTTTTGGAAATGTGTCCGGCAGTTGTGCCGTGTGCTACGGCGGATGAGGAGTCCGGTAGCAGTCTAAAACTTGGATCATGTGTGGATTAACCCTTCGTGTTACTCGGTACAAGAAAACTAGTTTTGAAATTGCTTGCTTTCAAATGAACCCTTGCATAAAATATTGTTTTCCGCAAAAGTAAACCTTAACCTTATCCTTGAATTACCCTGTGCATTATACTCTGTTTATTCCCCCTCCGTGGGTGTGATTGGACTTGCTGAGTACGTTTGTACTCACCCCATTCTAAATTTTTACAGAGGAAGACCCCGACTTCATTCCAGAGGATGTTGAGTAGGTACCGTCCTACACCCAGCCTTGCCTGTGGATTAGGGTCACCCGCAGGAGTTACCGCATGGCGCAAGACTCTGATGACCTCCTTTTTATGTTTAATATTGTTGTGTGGGTGTGGGTTGTAATCCTCGCGATAGTGGCGCTTCTCTGCTCACTACCGCGTAGAGTTGTACGGTAATGAACCATCTGATGTAATAAATGTGTCATCAGCCTCCTGGGACTAATGTTTGTACACATTTAAGTCTTCTCTCATGAGGGGACGCTCAAAATTCATGTATCAAGAAAATCAAAAGGACTAATAATTTGGTACGGATGGAGTATTCTAGAAACGCTAGGCAAAAGAAATTAAAGAAGTTCATGAATCGTCTGGAGTGTGAATAGAGGTATGTAGTTCCTCTGCACTACTGCATATTTTTTATTTTATTTTTCGTGATCGACATTTTAAAGCTAAGCGACTGCTTGGTTCCTTGCTGGAGTGAATTTGAAGTTGAAGAGCCGAGAAGAAGGCAGGAGGCCGGGGAGTAGTGTCCGAAGAAACCTCATGCGATCCTTGCTGCTTCAGCCTGTCGGCACCGTCAGCCAAACGTGGACGGCCGACCAAAGTAAAACTGAATCAACAAGAGCCAATTGAGATAACAGAGCATCCAGATTTGAACTTGGAGCGAAATCATCAGTGACGGATTGACGGCAGCCAGCAGCAGCTAGGTATAGACATGCATATAGCAGGGGTGCCAGGTGCGGTGTCCTGGAAAATGACGGCCAAATAAATGGAATAGCAGCGTCGCAGGTGGTGGCTAGGCTAGCTAGTGCATGCTGTCTTTCCTGCTTTATATCAGGATAATTGTCCTTGGAATAATCGAAGCGACTGTTGCCCGCTTCGACAGCAGGCCGGGTTCAAGATTTGCGGCTTTGGACCGGAGGATCGGATCTTGGGCGACGCCATCTCCGTCGATCGGATCCATGTGTCTGCTCGCATGATCATCGGCTGAAGCACATACAGGAGGCAGGCTGGCGATCAGTGATGTACATTGGGCAAGCAATTATATATCTGACGACGACGTGATGTGACGGCATCTTAATCTCATCACCTTTCCGTCGTCTTTGCCACCCATGATTGCGATCGATGATGCATAGGTTGTGAGTGCAGGACGGCCTACTGGAGAACAAATGCTTCTGACGAACAAGAGAAGGCTGAAGGTTCTTCGATCAGCAGGACTAAGGACTTGCCCTAAAGCACACACAAAAAAAAAATCAGCAGAAATTGTAAGTGCTGAATCTTCGGGCCATTTCAGCCCAGATAGTGGGCCGGGACCTGCAGAGCGAAGCGAAACAAGGCCCAGCTCTGTGTTGGTCTGATGCAACTCCGATGGTTTATGCAGAATGAAAATTAAATTATTCCTTACAAAATGGGCCTTTGTAGTCCTAATCGGCATCAACATAAAAGTTGAACGTTAGAACGTTTCCTTTGTTTCTGTTACAAATTACAATGTAGAGGCAAATGCACCATGCATGTTTGAAAAACATAAATCTTCAGTCACTGTTGGAGAATGACGTGTTAGTGCCGGTCACATGACGTGTTAGTGCCGGTCCCTGTGACCGGCACTAAATAGCCACTGTCACGTTAGTGCCGGCTACTGTCACCGGCTGTCACCGGCACCAACGTGCGCTGCCATGCCATGCCACGCCCACCCAGACATCCACTTTAGTGCCGGCTGGTATTACTAGCCGACACTAAATGTTTTTATTTTTTTTCCTTTTGTTTTTATACAAATTGCTGTGGGTATTTATGTTGTATTAGGACCGTATTACAGACTTATTAGGACCGTATTAGTACCGTATTGCACACTAATATTAGGACCGCATCACACTAATATAATATTATATATATATATAATATGTACATACATATAGAGTTCATATATGGAGTTCATACGTATTAGTAACTTAGCCGGCACTAACTTGCCCCGTGCCAAGTTAGTGCCGGCTAGTATCTCTAGCCGGCACTAACAGACTTCTGACCGTTGTGGGTTAGATGTTGACCATTGGGGGATGGCACGTTAGTACCGGCTGGGGTTTATAGCCGGCACTAACATGCCCGCGGGTTACTGTTTAGGCACGTTAGTGCCGGCCCCTAGTTGATCGGCACTAACATGCTGGTACCAATGTATATTTCTCCAGTAGTGAGTCAAACAACTGTGACCAATGAAAAAGGGGCTAGCATGCATGCATTACATAATCCTCTACCAACTAAACTAAATCCCTAATTTTTTAATCTAACTTGCACTATAATTGATTGATTTAACAAGGTTTTGCAAGGAATAATATAATCAAACCCCGTGCCTCTAGCATCCATACATATGTTCTATCTACACGCTGTTCAACTTCAACACCGGCGGCCATGGGACGATCTCGCACCGGTACATCACCGCCCCCCGTGTCCGCCGCCGCCAGCTCCACCACCTGCATGGTCTCTAGGTCGACGGAGATCAACCACTCCCACGTCGTCTCTAGAATTCCGGGCGATAGGGTGACGTACCCCGGGCCCCTGGTCACGATCTCCAGTGGCCGCTGGCCGAAGAATTCCTCCTTGTACCCTGGCAGGCCACGGGTGGCCTCCCGCAGCGAGAGGCTCTTCTCCAGCGCCCACTCGCCGCCGTCGAGCTTCGCGTACACTTTCATGGTCTCGTCGAACACGGTGAAGATGCGTGGCTCGCCGTCGCGGCCATCTATGGCATAGAAGGAGTGTGTCCACATGACGAGGTCGAAGTCGTCGTCGTCGTTCTCCTCCGAGGGCGGCGGGAACACGGCGTGGGAGAACTCGCCGGAGCTGCGGTCGAGGGCGACCAGGTTCCGGCCTCGGACGTAGAAGTACTGAACCCCCGGCGTGGCCCAGGTCGTGCATGTCTGCGAGATCTTGGTTGATGGCGTCGTCCGGCCGGCGAGCTTCAAGTTAGGCGGCCGGGGGATCCTCTTGTATCTCCGCGTCGCGGGCTCGCAGACGACACAGTCCGGGTAGATGCCATCGTAACGTTGGCCGCTTGCCATGCGGTACAGCAGGAGGAGGCTGCCGCGGCTGTCGAGGACGGCCCAAGTGGGAGGGCAGTCGTCGCCGTCTTCGTCGCCGGGGAGGAAGTCGAGGGAGGAGAAGTGGGCCAAGTGGCGGGCAGCAATCGGCGAGAACGCGGCGGCGCCGGCGGGGACAAACGACCGGCGGTCCTTTAATCTTGGCACGAAGGAGGAGAGCAGATTCGAGTCCGTTTCATATAATATGCCGTTGAAGTAGTCGACGGCGACGAGGCTGGGCGCGTGGGCGGAGCGGTAGCGGCGGAGGAAGCCGGCGTCGGGCGATGATGCCGTGCCATCTCTTGGATGTGGAGGCGGCGCGGACGAGGTAGACTGGCGAGTCGATCCGCTCGAGGATGAGGAGGAGGGCGTCGTCGATCACGTCCATGACTCGCCTTGATTTGCGTGCTTAGCAACAAGCATCAAATAAAACTTTGTTTACGTGTATATGTACTGTGCTTATATATTTAAATAAAGTTTTAGTGCTCCAGCTCTGAACATGCAGAGACTCCAGTACGTGTCCATATATAATTGGTAGCCTGGCAGACATCGAGTCACGGATATAAGTTTGAACTTGGTATAGGATCGGATGATGCTGGGCTAAAAACGTTATGGGAAAAAAGCGTTTCTGCCCCTATTTCAAAGCGTAATTGTGATTTTGCCCCTTCTTTTTAAACTTTATGATTTTACACCTGCGATTTTGAAACGAAGTTGCCGTTTACCCCTATTTTGCAACTCCGTTAGTGTTTCTTGGATTAAACGGTAGAAAAAAAACACACATAGAGGCAAAAGACTGAAATGCCCTTACCTTATCTCCATTCACCAGCCCCCTTCCTGTCACCCTCCCTGGCCCAACCTCCTCCACAGTCCCCATCGCCCTCCATGGCCCCGACCTAGGGTTCCTTGCGGCGCCCTCCCAGCCCCCTGTGGACACCGGACACCCTGCGCGGCGCCATGCAGATCCCCTGCCGGCTCCCTTCGTGACCCTCCTCTGCGGACTCCCTGCGTCACCCTCCTTCGGCGGCCACGCGCAGCGTCTTCCTCCCCTACGCACGGCAGGGAGGCGTGCGCGGACTCCAGGCGGGCGGGCTCCTCCAGCGCGGCAGGGAGGGGCGCAGGCGCAGGCGTGCAGCAGGGTGGGGCGCAGGGGCGCCGCAGGCAGGGGCGCGGCCCCTCCAGCGCGCAGACCACCCCTCTCGCCCCACTCCGGCCCCAGGGAACGTCGCGTCCCTCGATAGCTCTTTAGACGTCAACCACCATGGAAGAACAGTCAACCACCATGGAAGAACAGAGGTATACTTTCCTCAATTTCTGATATATGTGTTCATGAGATGGAAGAAACGGACAACGATTAGTAGATGTGTTAACTTTCCCCTAAATTTTTTATTCTCTGCTGTGATTTGTAGGGTGAATCACAGAGAATTGAAACTTGTTGTTAGAGTGCGCTCATTTTTCAGTTTGCCTGACAATGGTCCAAAATTATGGTGGCAAGGTAGAACTTTGCCAACCAAGATTGTTGACATAAATAGCTTTGGGCTGATACAGCTAGTTGATTTCATTGCTGAGCACTGCTTGTGGGGTTCTAAACAATACATGACTTTGTGGCGTGATTTGGAGAATTACTCTATGGAGATAAAATCTGATGAAAATTTGTTAGAGTGGTGTCTATTGAATGTAGAGAAGGGATTAGTATGCATCAATACTCAAGTAAATGATTTTCTCTGGCCACTACAATTTTCACCAACAAAGCAAAGGTGGTTGCTAGAGTGGTTGATTTGTTGATGGGGGATCCTAAAATGAAACCGTCGGTGTTGAGGGACAAATTGAAGAAACAATACTCGGTGGATGTGCCATATGACAGAGTTGTTAGAGGGAAGTTCAGAGCTCTAGACATGATATATGGTAAATGGTCTGAAAGTTATGAGATGTTGCCAACTTATCAAGCTGAACTTCTGAGATCATTACCTGGTAGTGTCGTGGAGCTAGAAACTGAAGAACACAATGGTGATGTGTGTTTTATGAGGTTCTTTGTTGCTCTTAAACCATGGAAGGGAAGGGGAAGGGGAAGAGGAAGGGGAAGGGGAATGGATCAAGAAGAGGACAATAATGAGACAGTGTATGTGATTCATGGCTGCTGTTCGTTACTATTTTCCAAGCAAAATTTCAGTGTTGCCACGTAAATTAACTTGCTATTACTCTCTACTTGTGAAGTGCAAGTGATACAGGAAGGGAAAGGGGAAGTGGAAGTGGAAGTGGAAGGGGAAGAGGAAGAGGTCCAGCAGAGGCCAACAATGAGACAAAGTAAGACAATCCACCATTGCCTCTGTTCACTACATATTTTAGTAACTTTACTAACATAATTCTGCTCTCTTTTTTCATATAAAGCACAACTGCATTAGGAAGGGGAACATGAAGGAGTGGAAGAGGAGCAACTTCAGGGAGGCTTGCAACTTTGTTGGGTTTCAATGCTTGATATGTAGCTCACTACTAGTTGCTTAGGAAACCCACTACTTTTGTTAGACATGTCATTTAGACCTATGTGTTGGTGTTTGAGATGTTCTCTGGCCCTCTATGTTGTCATCAAATATGGTACTAAGATGGCATGTTATATGGATTTGGTTTGATGTACTTAATGCAATATTTGTCAAATTAGTTTGTTGTGTGATATTTAATTTTGTTTACATGAATTGTCTGTTGAAATACTATCGAAATTTTCTACAATTCCTGTACTCAAAATGTTAATTTGTTGATCTATTACAGGGGTACAAACACAATTACCATAAGAAACAGAGGTAAAAACGCATGGACAAAGTTGTCAATTTGTCCAAAAGTTAACACCGTTACCTGGCCTTAACAAACTAGTGGTAAACTCAGCCTTCGTTTTGATATCGTAGGGGTAAAATCATAAAGTTAAAAAAATAAGAGTAAAATCACCGTTTCGTTGCAAAACAGGAGTAGAAACGCTTTTGCCTCAAACGTTATTATTATCGATGGTCATAAGGCATGCAGCTTATCTGGATTATGGTCCGAACCGAACACGAGGCATGCCTGTTTTACCCGGCCGCTCCTCCAGCACTCGTGCCGGCCCAGTTAACAGCGGGCCTAATAGCCGCAATCAACCTCTAGGTCCTCAATTCCGCAAATACTCAGGAGTTACTTGTGCGGGTGCGTGCGGATCTATCGCACAAATGCCCGCACGCGCAGCCTGCTCGATGGTTGGTGGTTCGCTGGTCCACAGGTTGGGCTAAAGATCCACTGGTGGGTTTAACGCTTAGTGTTTTTTTTCCGGAAGTTGCAATGATTTTTTTTTCATTTTGTTTCAAACGAATAATTTGTTTTAGTGGAATACTTTTTCGGTTTTAAGGGTAGAATCAGATACAACTGAAGAAATTTTATTTTTTTATGAAACTTTTCTTTTGAACAGAACAATTTGTTCCAATTGAATAATCTTATTATTACTAATTGGAGGCCCATTTGAAACATCCACATGAAGCCACTTAGGATTCTAGGTGGACACTCTAAAAAATAGAAGAATCCTATAAATTCTGACAAAAATTAGAAACATTCAGCCATCAATCCAATAACTCTAATTATAATAACCATCAGAATATCTTTCCTAATAAATTACCCACCTCTGCAATTATAAAAATAGATTAAAATAACCCCTAAACATATATCTAAATTACCACATTTGCCATTATAAAAAAAAATCTAGAGTAACTCCCTAATCTTTGTGTAAATTACCCACCTATGCCATTATAAAAATAATACAAATACCCCTAAATTTTCATATAAATTATCCAATTATGTCATTATTATTACAAGTTAAATTACTCCTGAATCTGAATTTAAATTATATAATTATAATAAAATATTAAAGTGCACTAATACAGAATTCTAAATTACTATTTCTATCATTATTAATATATTATTTATATAAAAATACTACCCACGATATATGTCACCATATATTCATGTATGATGGAAGAGATAAGAATATCAATTCACAAACAAATAGTTCAACTAAATATATCGAATATATATGGAGGTGTGATGCAAAATGAAATCTATTATAACTAGATAATAAAAAATATATATTTTAGAGTATGTGTTAGAATATTTAATAGATGAAAAAAGGCGTGACATAGATAATTATAATTGTTAAATTTATTTTTATATTAATTCTAATTAGCCAGTGCGGGAGCACAGGTTGATAGACTAGTTATATTCCAATCAGAAGAAGAAGTTATGGACTGGCAGCCTAAGAATAATTCATGGTGCAGCTGGCCTGCGCCCTTCTACGATGGAACTGCTCGGGGTCATGCGAGTGACCCCGAACAGCTAGCGCCCATGCGGAGGTCTCTCGAACTCTCTCGCACAGCTACAGTTGGGAGAGAGGCGGAAAGGCGATTTGGTCGCCTCCGGCAGAGGTGGCGGTCTCTTCCGCCTCCGATGGTCTATGTGTCGTTGGGAGGGGGCGGAGACCGCCGGTCTCTTGCCGGTGGGTGGAGGTTGTAGGGTATTAGGTCCTAGTATATCTAGGGTTAGGTTTCCGGGCTTCGCCGACGAGGTGGTGGCGGCGGCGATGCTGCGACGGAATAAGTTCTCTCGGGCTCTTCCTCGCCCCGGTGGTGCTTCTCTCCGGCGCCATCGGCGAGCTCATGGAGGTAGTGCTCCCGCTGTGGAGCTCATGTACAGGAGATCTTCACCGTCGCCTCGTCGACCCGTGAGGGAGGTGAGTTCGATTGGCTTTTGGTTCGTGGGTACAGGGGCAGCTTGGGTTCTCGCTGTGGTCTGGAGGATGGAGCTGCAGATCCAGTTTTCCTGTGGCGGCTCCGGTCATCGCCGGTGGATCTGCCTCCAGGATCTCCGGAGCTCGGGGCGTGTCCTCGGGCGATGGATGTGCAGCGCTAGCTTCAGCTCTCCACAACGACGGGTGTCTACTGCGGCTCTTCAAAGCTTCATTGCGATGGAGTTCCGGCTGATCTGGGGTTGGAGGCAAACGTGCTGGATGTTCGTCGGAGGTGCAGACGACGACGGAATCTGACGTCCAAAGGTTCTAGGGGCTTCTTTGTAATTGTACTTTTTTACAAGGGGCTTTGTGCAAGTAGTCTGGTGGTATAGTTGTCCTCCGTATTCTACCAGAATGTACCTGTAAGCGTTCTCGTCTTTGTACGGTATCTTTATGGTTAATACAGGTACGTTTTATCAAGAAAAGCTAGCGCCCATGCAGCGGTGCGGACAACGAGCTCGCCCAGGGGCGCAGGGGCGGAGGTGCCCGATGAAACAGAAGCTTCTGCTCCGGAGCAGGTGGAGCTGCGGCGTGGTCGTCTCGTACGTTCCAAAGACGGGCGAGCGGCGTTGCAGGTACGTCTTCCGCTCGGCCTGCCATGGAGCGGTGGCGGCGCCATTGCTGGGGCCACTGGAGCAGGAGACGCGCCATCCGAGCAGAAGACGTACCTGCAGCTCGCCTTCCCCAGGAATCAGATTGGAAACAAGCGGCGGGATCCGAGCAGGGGAAGGCGAGCTGGCGCGTTGCATGGGCTTAAAGGTCCAGAAAGAAGCCCAATGACAATTGTGGGCCGTGGCGAGGCTGCGCGCGCGGCTGCCTCGACGGTGTAGCCCGGAATCAAACGGAGATTGCTTCGACGTCGTTCCCCTCCCCCCCTCCCTCTCCTCTTTGAATTGGGAAACCCCGGCGGACAGCTTCTTCCCCGTCAGCTGCGTCACGACCGACAGGTGCTCACGCGCTCATGCTGATGGGTTCAGACCATCCAGGGCTGAAGTCTGAAGAGGTCTTCTGCCCTCCATGACCACCTCACAGGAAGACGGCAAAATTAAAGGTGGATTACCAACAATGTGCCGATGGTTCTGAAGATGTGGGGCTTCTCCCACGGCTCCGCCAGCAGCTCCAACCGAAGCTGTGCCAAACGGTCGCACAGGCGGAGTGCTCCAAGGAGGTGTGCTGGGAGAGGTGGAGCACTTTTACAGAGTGCTCCGGTGGAGCCGGTGGAGCCACAAAACGTAGTTTCACCGGCTCCGGCTCCGACTCCCTAGCAAACAGCCCCTTGCTGCCATCCACCTCAATAAAAAATCATCATTATTTTTCCTAGGTATCAATTAAACCATATTTTACGTCATTTTAATTATTGGGAACATAAACACAACTCGGAAGCAGTGTGTGGAACAACCAGAACGGCAGAGCCAAAAACAAACATAACACTCAAACAGCCTGAATGTTGACTGGGTATTACATCTGAAAGCAAACTGAATAAAAGACAAGAAGATTGAGTCGATCACGTCTCCCAGATTGGAACGTGAAGAGCCTTTAGGCTAATTTGCTTTACTCTCGTGACACTTTTGTACGCTTTGTTTTTTAAATAAAGCGGAAGAGCCTTTAGGCTAATTTGCTTTACTCTCGTGACACTGGAGACCTTTTCTCTAAAAAAAAGATAGGAATGTCGGTACCCTGCAACTGGGGTACCCACTCCTATTGTGCCAAGACTCGCGTAGTTATCCGTAACTACGCCCTAAGAGCTGAGCAGCCGGACCCCTGTGGGCCGACTCCATCTCACCGAACCAACGGTCCCGGACCCGCTTCCCGCTCGGGGACGGGTCCGATGTCACCACGTGTCCCAGAGGTGGAAATGCTCAGCACCTGTGGCCGCGGACCTGGACCCCCACAGGTGGGTCCGGGACCTCCACAGGTGGGTCCGGAACCTCCACGTGCCATCCGGACTCCCACTGATGGGTCTGGGACCTCCATGTGCCTATCCGGACCCCGTGAGCTCTCGGCTCAGCTAGCTGCTCGGGAGGGGTCCGGAGCCGCCATGTGTCACGCAGACGCGGGCTCGGGCGCAAGCCTTCCGCTGGAAGCTCCCTCACCCATCCGCATTAAGTGCGAGTGGTTGAGGTGTGCTCTGCTGCCGCTGGGCACGGGGCAGCTTTTGTCAGTCCACACTGTGGATCGCCAGTTACCGAGGCGGCTCGTCAGTTACCAAGGCAAGCATTAAAGACTCAGCGCCGCGCGCATGGGCGACGAGTCATGATGACCAGCTACTGACTGGAGCAACAGTGCACGCTATTACAGTGGACTGAGTCAGTAGTTCGGCGCTTCATCATGACCTCGACGCGCGGCTGCAGAGGCTAGACTCTACTCCGACAGGACAGCTCAAGGCCATACCCAGTCGGAAGGTACGCATGGAGGCCGACAACGAAGATATCCGGATCTATAGCATTTAAGGCTCCGCTGTGTACAATATCAAATATATCGCCGGGCCCACCTGTCGGGGCCCCGCTCAGTGTACGTGCTCTCCTTGGACATATAAAAGAGAGAGCACGCCCGCGAGACACGAGGTTCACACAGACACGAGGCCAAGCGAAGCCAGACACAACACAAGCTCTGATTCACTCCGAACAATCCCGTTCTCAACCTCTGAGAGCACAAGCAATACAACATACAGTGGACGTAGGGTATTACGCTCCGGCGGCCCGAACCATTCTAAACCTGCTGTGTTCATCGCATTCTTGCATCTAGATTGGACTAATCCTAGCTAACCCCCGAGTACTCACCATCTGGGTTTAGGCGGGTGCACTACGCCACCCGGCTGTGGGTTTGCACACCACGACAAGGAAGATTGCACAAATGCTAATCCGCATCTCTTTATTGAGCTACTATCTCAAGAATATGCTCTGTATAGGTATGTACAGAAGAATAACATCAGTGTACAGCCAAGCAGAACTGTCTGGGAGCTTCAGAACAATCACAAGCCCATGCATTGCATTACCCTGCATACTTCTACACTGTTTCGCAACCAAGGAGTAACTTAAGATCCTTGCCTTCACCATCCAGCAAAATTTATTGCTCAGGGAAATGCCGGTATAAAAATCTCTTCACTATCTACAGACTACAGCAGATGAAATGGAGTTCTTTCATTTCCTGACTACATGCATCGCGGTGTCAAACTTCAAGATAGTGTACCATGTGTGTACCGTGAGGGCCAAGGGTTTTCTCTACCGGCCGAGAAATTCCGAAATCTCCCGTCTACTAGTGGGGCCTAGTATTTTGCTGGTGCCGCTCAAAATTTTCGGCATGTTGAAATTGTGCGCGCTAAAAATTGGGCCCAAAATGTTGTGCGAGTCCGCCAAGCAATTGGAACCCAATAAAAACCCAATCCTAAGCCTAAAATCCCAATTCAGGCCTTATTTAGTTAGCTTCAAAATTCCAAAACTTTATAAGATTCCCCATCACATCGAATCTTTGAACACATGCATGAAGTGTTAAATGTAGCTAAACAAAATAACTAATTATACAGTTTAATTATAATTTGCGAGACGAATTTTTTTAGCCTAAATAATTCATAGTGGGATAATTTATCAAATACAAACCAAAGTACTATAGTGCTTTACCAATTCACTTTTATACATCTGGAACAAGACCTCATTCACTCCTACAGGACCAGCCTCCGCCGCCGCCACTAGTACGGTCGTACCTAGCAAGCACACGCATCAGCCAACCCCGCTCGTCGCGCCACGCCAGAGCCGTGCGCGCAGACACGACGTCTGCTCTGCGTGCGCCAGGCGCCCAGCTGCATGTGCCCTGCCCGGTGCGCGCCGGCAGCCAGCATCGGCCATCGGGTGCGGAGGCGGCGCCTGCCCTGCACGCGCCAGCAACCAGAGTCCGGCGCATAAGGCAGGCTCCCGTGTCCCCGTTTGGGAGGGCTCCAGCAGCGGCTCCACGAGCGGCTCCAAGCGAAGCCCTCCCAAATAGTAGTTTTGTAATCGGCTTCACGTGTGAAGCCACTCCTGGAGCCATCGGCGGCTTATATAGGCAAGGTGAAGCCATAAAATCGTGGCTCCACGCGGCTCCGCGGAGCTCCTACCGTCACTGGACCACCTTGCCCTCGCTGGGGCCCGGGAGCAGCGGCGTGGGCAGACGCCAGGAGCCAGCGGCGCGGACAGAGGCCGGCCTCTTCGGCGGCGCGGACGGAGGCCGGTGGCGGCGACGAGGCGCAGCGAGATGAGGGAGGGGGCGCGGGCCGCCGGCGGCTACGGGGAGGAGGAGGTGCAGCGAGGCGGGGCGGAGGAGGCGCTGCGAGACGAGGGAGGGGGTGCGGGCCGCCGCCGGCCGCGGGGAGGAGGAGGTGCGGGCCGCCGACGCTCTGGGAGGAGGAGGAGGAGGAGCAGGCCGCCGCCGCTTGAAGGAGAAGGCCAAGCGGAGGAGGCGGCGACGGGTTGGGAAGTCCCGAGGAAGGAGACGTGCGACCGGATAAGAGGAGAGGAGGAAAAAAGAAAAGGGAAAGAAAAAAGAAAGGAGAAGAGAAAAAAAAGAAAAGGAAAAAAAGAAGAAAAAAAAAGAAAAGGGCAATTTAGATTTTTTACAACATCAATCTAACAAGTGAAGCTATTTTGCCAAATATTTTCTAAAACGGCTCCAGCTCCACCAGAGAAGCCGCTCCATCTGAGGAGCCGGAGCCGGAGCTGTTTTTGGAGGAGCCGGAGCCCTGCCAAACAGGCCCTCATTCACGTATGCAGGAAGTCAGCCCCGTACTCCTCCGTCCATCCTCAAGGTTTGACACATCATCCTTAAGCTCAATTCATTTTGTTTGGCTCCTGATTACTGAAGGAGGTAGGGGTCCTTTGTAGGATTTTAGTGGGCTGCTGAGATCCGAGAGTGAGCTACTATGCTATTGTTCATTCTTGCCTCCTCGTCTGCAGGTGCGTGATTTTTAGTTTAAAATAATTATTCATAGAGAGGTGGTGAATCTTTAGATATTCTTGCTTGCCCGTAAATTTTGAGATATTCTTGACTTCTTGTGTTCTATGGCTATGCTGCTAGTTACCACAATGGCTGGTGATGGAGCTCGTCCTTCGGCTAGTGCCAAAGGCTTGACACGGCGTCAGGCAGTGGCATCGGGCTTGACTTGGCACTAGTAGCAAAGGTAGCACTGCTGGCCGTAGGAGCACGGCAACGACAGACAACCCTGAGGTGGTTTGTGAAGATGGTAATTCTTGGATGTTTGATTTTTACTTGAATGCTGCACGTGCATGTATATTTGTATGCATAGTTTTTTTTAATCATCTTCACTACTATAAAAAAAATTATAGAAGCGGATGAAATAGTATTTCTAAGGACGGACGCCGCACCCGCATTTACTTTCCGCTGCTAAAAATCACAATATACAGGGGTGATGGGTTACCCGTTCCTGAAAATGTATTTCCAAGGACGGGTGACCCCATCACCCGTCCCTAGAAATCGAGTCGGGACAGCCGCCGCCCGTGGCCGCTGCCGCGCGCCCCCGGGCCCGCGCCCGCTGCCGCGCGCCCCCGGGCCCGCGCCCGCTGCCGGAGCCGTCCTGTGGCCACTGCCGATGCCGAAGACGTGCGCCTCTGCGGCCACTGCAGAAGCCGTCCCGTGCGCCGCCGAAGCCGCCGCACGAGTCACCGCGCCGCGCGCGGCCCGTGGCCGCTGCCGCGCGCGGCCGCGGCCGCTGCGCTGCCGAAGTCGAAGCCGTGCGCCACCGAAGCCGCTGCTTTGGCGTCGGTGAGACTGCCGGATGCCAAGCAGCCAAGCAGGTGCAGGAACTCGAGCCGCCGGCAGTGTCCGCGAACGCGAGGTCGACGGCAAGCCAGAACGCGACGCGTCGGGCTGCTCCTCGGGTTGCGGCTTCTGATGCTCGACGGTGACATGTCGTCTGCGAACACGAAGATGCATCTACGTAACGAGCAGAGGAAGACAAGGACCCTGACTCCTGTCCTGCTGGTCTTCAGTTGCTGCATTCTTCAGAGTTTTCGCGGACCCCGCAGGCCGCCGCCGCGCCGCGACTCGCCTGCCGGCCGCGGGGGCCCGGACCCAGCAGGCTGCCGCCGCGCCGAGACTCGCCCGCCGGCCGGGGGGGGCGGGACCCGGCAGGATGCCGCCGTGCCGCGCCTCGCCGGCCGCGGGAGGCCGGACCGGAAGGCCGCCGCCGCGCTGCGACTCGCTTGCCGGCCGCCGGAGGCCGGATCCGGCCGGCCGCCGCACCCGCGGCTCCACCTTGTTGGCCGCTGGAAGAAAGTGCGTAGGAGATAAGGAGGAGAGAGATTGAGGACAAGACTATCTCCAATCATTCCCCCTCTCCAACTCCTCCCAAATATACTATTTACTATATTTTATTATCTCCTTCCAAAAGATTCCTCTCCCTATAACTCCTACTCTCCAATCATTCCCCCATATCTATTTCCCCTATATACTATCACTCATTAACTAACTATTTATTTATCGTTTTTGAATTTAAAAAAATCATACAGTATTTGTACTGTCATAATACGCAATATCATCATGTTACGGGGCTCAAACGATATTAATATCGCGAAGAAATGGTGTGATTAGAATATAGGGGGAGTTGGAACTCATTCTATATATATAGGGGGAGTTTCAACTCCCCCCTATATAGGGGGAGCTTTGGGGGGAACCGTTGGATCGCCAACTCCCCCCAAAGCACCCCAACTCGGCTAAGAAGGAAGAGTGAAGGAGAGATGAAGGAAGAGTGGAGAGATATAGAAACGCGTAGGGGTGCTGCAGCTAGCAATTTTTTAACCTGTCCCGCCTGCTGGTTTCGAACTTTTACAGAGGCGGGTGATGGGGTGACCGCCCTTAAAAATAACTCATTTTTAGGAATGGGTAATGGGCTGACCCGCCCCTAAAAATATATTTTCAGGGGCGGGTCATCAGCTACAGTACCACAGTCCTTTTGTAGGGGCGGGTTACATTTAGATCCGTTCCTGGAAAAAAATCGAGGTGTTGCTACAAATCGTTTTTGTAGTAGTGCTTGTATGCAAATCGCAAGCTGTTGACACTCCTTAGAGCCCCAATTTACGTACCACAAGCGCACGGATCGTGGTAGCTTTTCCTTTAGAGTACGCCCCCAAGGTTTATCAATCCGTGGATCGGAAGCGAACCGACTAGGGTTTACCATCTAACCTATCGAACATATCATAAACATGAAGCGAAGATTGCATATAAACTGAACACTTGATAGATATGAATGAAGCATAAGTGTTCATCACACCCACAACCATAGATGAGATAACTCAACCAAGGAGCTAGAGCCTATCGTCTCTAGGTACAGTTCTAATAAAAAGGTGATCAAAACATAGATTGCATCTCAACTAAAGGTACACAAAATCATCTCTCAGAAAGGCGTCTCGCAAGCGGCCTACTTTCCCAAGGTCACCGGTGCGAGGTGCGTGTCGACGCCTAAGGTTTCCCAAAGCTTTACCCCAAACGCCCACCAAGTGCTCTTACTCGAAGCTCCTCCTCTTGGTGGCCGCGTAACGACACCCATGGTACTCGCCATCGATCCTATTCCACATCATGTCGTCGCTAGAATTTTTCCCTCCGCCATGCTGTCACCACACCGGGTTAATCAACCAACTAGCTAAAACACGCTACCTCAACGTATCCGCAAGATATAGACTAATCACCACGAATAGATCTAATCTTACTATGAACATATGGATGCATCACATATGAAAAAGAAAGCATGCATTGAAGTAGACCAAAGTCGAGACAACTAGAATAAAGAGTAGATTGATATCACCATCGTGTGTGTACATACCCCGACGAATGTTGGGGGTGACTCCCGAACTCCACCATGGCACAACCTCACAGGGAGGCCATGGCGGCTAGGGGTGGCCTAAGCCATCTCCTAGGTACCCTCGAAGACTTGCGGCGGCCGTTCGCCTCTCTCCGGTCTTGGCCCTAGGTTTTCGTCGAGTTCTGGGTGGATTGATTCCCCGAGTTGAATAAGGCGCGAGCTATTTATAAGCCGAGGAAGCCACCAGTCGAAGGGGAGGCCGAACCGCCTCGTAAACGGGCTAGGCCGGCCGGCTCATGGGCCTAGGCCGGCCGGCCTACCCTCTTTCGGGCCTGCCTCGGTCTCATCTTTCGTGTGTAGACTCCTTATATCTTCTAGAGTTTATGTCCTTCACGATTGCACCCCTTTGGACGTCGTTATCTTGGAGATATCTTCGAGTAAAGGATAGAATAGGGAATCCTTCCTTAAATCTTCATTTGCTTTGCCTAATCCCGAAGTATCTTAATCTCATCTTTCGTGGGCTTGGTCCTTTGGGCTCTCTTGGAGGATGGATGTGCATGAATGGGCTTCGAATCAACATGGGTTTTGGTCCTTCCTTTGGGCTTTGGCCTTCGTCTTTCTCCGTGTTAGCGCTCGATCACGGGCCTCGTCGTTTCATGCTCCAAAATAGGCCAAAAACCTGCTAAAACGAAGTTTCTCCAAAATATATGTGCAAATGTGAAAATGACCAATAATTAGGCCGGGGTTATGACGGTTAGTGATTTTGATATTAAATTCATGCCATTATCAAGGATAAACAAGGGATAAAATGGGTACTTAAGGAGCGCCAACATCCCCCCATGCTTAAACCTTGATCGTCCTCGAGTAAGTCCAGGAGCTTTGCTTATAAAGAAATCAGCGTTGCCCCTCAATGTCCTCTCTGCACTTAGTCATACATAACAAAACATATTGCTCTCTCAAGTATTTAGCATTTAAGTTCATGTTGTGACCGGCTACTTTTTCATTATGTAAGATAGACTAGTAATTAAAGAACAAGCCACAATAATAAATAAATACAATGCTCTCAAATTTAAGCGAACTTCAAACATTTACCTTGTTTTATCGTGAAGAGTTTTCAAAAGAATGCATATCAAACATAAGTGAGGTTCTCTTGCAAAAGATCATGGAAATACTCATCTCATCAAGTCTTTCAAGTCTACATTAGATTGTTTTCAACCTATTCTACTCATATATAAAAGTGGAAGGCTTATGTGGAGCTTGGTAGGTAAAAACAATCCTAGCAAAACATTATATCTGAAATATTATCAAATTAAGAGAGAGATCTATTGGATTTACTGAGACTTGTCAAAAAGGCCATTGGAAAATAATGTTGGAGAGGGAGAAAGATGAAAGACACACATTTAGATAGGTGGACATGTGCAAGTGGCAAATGGATGATCCCGAGACACAAATGAAGTTCTCGTTATCAGATTGCACATGGTTGGAAGATTTGAGTATGGAATAGTTCTTCAAAGTAACTTGGAAAATTAATTAAGCCAAAAAGAACTAAGGAGCATTTTATTCTTCTCTTTTTTTCTTTCATTTTTCTTTTCTCCTCTTTTTTTCATTTTTCTATTTTTCTATTTTTCTTTCTTTTTGCTCCTTAGAACTTTTGATAACATAGAATACTTATCCAGCCATCCTCCCATGCTTGAACGAATGCTCGTCCTCGAGTATGAATAGTAGGAGAACCAACTAGCTAGTGTAAGTATCTCAAATTCACCTTCTTCTTCGTAGAACCTCTTGAATCTCCGGAGAGCCTTGTCTCCCAAAACTTTTCTTTATATGGTGCCCTTGATTCTTTTGATTCCGTCAAAATGATAATCCATACTCAAATTGGGTTGTGGTCAAGGAGGTAATCACAAAAAGATATTTTTGGTTTAGGCTGGATATCCAGCGAGGTTTGTAAAATTCCCGAAGTAGAAACTCACAATGCATGGATAAATAGGCTAGCAAAAAGAAGGTTACACAAAAAAAACGGAATGACCAGCTTCTTAGTCTCGTACCAAAGAAATCAATCTTAATCCAACTCATCAAAATATAAGTTTGCAATTTAAAGGTTTCATCATGAAAGAATATGTATGTATAGGCTTTGGTAGGTAGAACTTTGCAAGAGATTCATAAATGTAGATAGCATAGGAATTAAGTTTTCAAATTAAACAACACAAGGTGTAAGGTCATTGGTAGATTTAAATCAAAGAGCAACATAGAATATGTGGGTCTAGAATTTAGTCATTTAACCTCCATAAATAAAAGAGCCGGTATTTTAATCATTTTAATTCCATTTAATTGAGAGCAAATGGTCAAGTCATATACAACATAGCATAGGTAAAACAAAGCAGCAACTTTCATCACTTTTTCATAAGCAAGATCATATAAGAATATCATCGTGGTGGGCTCAAGGTGATGGTGGTTATCATTCATTGAAAACAAAAACAAATCTAGGTTGTACTCCTAGTAGCCATGTTATTATATGGAGAGATATACAAAAGTTGCATCTATGGTTGAAGGCATATATGTACAAGCATTAGAAAAAGAGAGAGTTGAGGAAGAATTACCGTCCTTCTCGATGCTCGTAATGAAGTGTAGCGCGGCGTCCCCCATACTTAAGCATTGTGCTAAGCATGGAAAAAGAATCATGAGCATCTTGTGGCAACCATGATTATCTTACTCCATGAGATCTTTCTTTCTTGTCCACGAAATCCTCCCCCATGCTAAGCATGATGCTAGGCGTGGAAGGAGAAAATGGACCATTTTGCAATTCTTGAAGTCCTTCCCTCATGTGTATGAATATCATCTTCAATGTGTTTTCACCTTTGTTGCCTCAATTTCCTTCAACTTCTTCTTGTACTAAGTCATGGTCCCAATCATTGCTTCACATCATCGTCGTCTCCTTCAATTCCTCGTTGTCCCATTGCTGCCTCATCTTCATGAATTTTTCTTTCAATTTCCAGAACAGAACATGTACTGAAACATTACTCCATTGCGAAGTGCATGAAAATTTCCTTTTCAACGAGTCCTCATTCGCCCAAAATTGATTCCGAACAAGAGAGTTATGTCCATTTCATCCCAGCGCTGCAATCTGTCCCGACGAATTTCAGAACGCGCAACGTCCAATGTTCTTGCCATATCTCCTTGTACGGGTCTTCAAATTCATTGATCTTGGATGAATTGGAACGAGAATTTCATGGAGCTTCTGAATATCTACTTTTTCTTCCTTGTACGTCTCTGTCTATGTGCAAAATTTGATAAAAACAGCGGGGCTTGCTCTCGAACTTTGGAGGTGTTGACGAATTTGATTTCTTCTTTGATCACGAATTCATGGGAACGCTTTGTCATGCCTGCAAAACAATTCAAGTGCACTACCCCTAAGGTGACAGTTGGGAGTAGAAACAATTGCCAACAAACCAAAAACATCCCCTAAGATACTTAACTTGTGGCATAGTTAGTCTATTGAAAATTAAATCTAATGGGTGTATGTGAATGCAAGTGGGAGGTGTGTGTATGCAAATGAGAGGAAAATGGATTGCTATCTTGGTCAAAAGAGCTTAAAGATGGAGGTCCGCAAACAAGTTTAAACACCACGTTTACACAAGATTGCAAAAGGTAAATGCTATCATGATAAGCATTACATGGATAGGAAAGCATACATCAATAAAATTGAGACCAATCTAGCAAAATCAGGGCATGAACAATGGAATGGATGCAAAGTGCAAATGAAAAGTTAGCAAAAACAAGTGTTAGCAGGGTTGAAAGGACCTTTCGATGTCGTTCCGCAACTAGCTTATTTAAAAACAATTGCTAAGAGTGACAAAAAGCCTTCGCGACACTTCATAAGAAGTGAGGCTTTTGTCAATGAAAATGTTATTTATCGAAAAGGACCAAGCAACCGAGCTAACAAGGTTTTAGAAGTAGGTTTATGGGTTTCCTATATTTTTGACTTAAAACAAAAATTTTGAAGAGAGAGTGTTGAGTATAGAAATTCTATCTAAGGTGGTTTTTTAAAAAAAACTAGAGAGAAACAAAAGTTAGATTTTTTTTGAAAGAAAAACATAACATATGGTTTTAGGATTGCTCTATGAGTGGTTTTCCTAAGAGTTTCAGGATCTCAAAAGTGAGGCTAGTCAATGTTTTTTAAAAAGAGTTTTTTTTAAATGCAACATGCAATGCAATGCAAGGGTGAGATGAATAACATGGTATGCAATGCAACACGGGGTGGGTGAACAAAATGATATGACATAATGAGGTGGTCTAAAACAAAACAAAAGTTAGCCTAAGTTAACTACCCACAAGTTTAGAATCAAAGAGCGGTGCAACACTTCATATTTCCCTCTAAAAGGACACAAATAAAAAGGCTCTAAACACTAATAGGCACACAAAAAGGTCTACAAGTTTCCCAAGATCAAATAACAAAGTGCTCCCTCAATAACATTTAGAATGAACAACATGAAGTTGTGGTTTTTGTTAGAGCAATGGTACAATGTTACTTGATATTCCGATTAAAGAGTGCAATGTAGATGGTCATATTAATATATATAAATAGATAAATAAAATAAACGGGTTGCCTCCCGCAAAGCGCTTCATTTAAAGTCATAGAGCTTGACTTTCTCACATACCTTCTCATTGATGTGAAGCCATGGTCCTTCGTGCGAGAATTTGAATTGTCCATGCAGCTTGTATTGATGACGCCTTTAGTAATCCATCGTGGTTCGCTCTTAACATCTTCATGCGTTGAATATTGTCACTCGTGCCTTCCTTTGCCAACGTCCTTGGGGCCCTTATTTTGTCCTGAGCTTGTGAATTCGATCATGTATGCTTGATGAAACCACACCCCAAGCTCCTCTTCATTGTTGGCATCCTTATCTCCTTCACCTTGTTCTCGTCATGATGCTCTTCGCCTCTCCTTCATAGATTTTCCCCTACATCCAGAATAGAACATATACCAAAATATAGATCTATTGAAAAGTTTATGAAATTACCTTTCCAACAAGTGGTCATTCGCTTTAAACGGAGTCCAAACGAGAGAATTATGACCGTTTTACTTTAGCGCTGCGTGCTGTCCAGAAAATTTCTGAGTGCACGACCTTCGATGTTTTGGCCATAACTTCTTGTGGGAAACTTCGATTGACTTCATTCTTGATTCGTTGGAACCGAAACTTCATGGGGCTTTTGAATATCCAAAAATATACTGCAATTTTCTTCTGAGGTCGAGCAGAATATTGATGATAAAAATGACTTCTTATGAATCGATCCGAAGATGTCGATGATCTTGATCTTGTGGTCTTCGGAGCGTCTTGTTGTGCATCCTTGGCTTTAAGGTCATCACCATTGATTCACCAGCGAGTAGCATGGCTCCAATGGTCTGTCTCCATGGTTCTTGCTTTGCCTAAGATGCCAGGATCGAAGGAGGCTCCCGTGCTTTGTGTCGATGATCAGAGTGATCTCTTTCTTTGATTGTACTCGACTAGAAGCTTCTTGAGCATCCCATAGAGAAGATGGGTGGCATCATGGTTCCTCTAATCTTGTTGCCTCCAGCGTTGGTCAACTTCAAATCAGCAACTTTTGTGCACAAGGTCCTCCAAACATCTTGCGACATCGTCATCACTTTCTCCATTGTTTGTTGCTGCCTCTTCTTCGTTGAATTCCTTGATCATCCTGCATAGAACATGTACCAAAATTCTACTCCATGGAAAGCCTTATTAAATTACCTTTTCAATGAGTGGTCATTGATCCCAAACGGACTACGGATGAAAAAGTTATGGTTGTTTTACTCCGGCACTGCGCTCTGTCCCGAGACATTTCAGAACGCATAGTGTTGTAAGATTTTACCATAACTCTTCACACCGATCTCCAAAATTCATGATTCTTGATGCGTTGGAAAGAAGGCTTGATGGAGCTTTACAATATATAATTTTCTCTCATGGTACTTCTCTGATCATGGACGAAAATCTCATCACAACAACAGTACTTTGGAGATGATGATGATCCGATCGCACGATTTTCTTTTTGGGCATCCTTCATCACCTATGGCTTGGACAAAGAAATCTCCAAGAGACATTAGCCAAAGTTGACATGGTGACATACCTTTTTCATCTTTACTTGTTTTGAGTGTGGGCTCGATAGCGGATGCTGGGCCACTAACAAAAGTTAGCACCTACCACTAAAGAGCGGGTCTTCACGTAGCCATCAACTTGCTTGAGTGAGATTGGACTTGTCAAAGTACGGACGTTGAGAGCTTCTCAATCGCTTTGTGTCTAGGGTTTTACATGCATTCATGGACACAAACAAGAAACACAGGATATATGCAATAATGAAATTAGGGTTAGTCCAAAAAGATAGATAGATCTCCCTAGGGTTCGAGTTGCCGATCCCCGGCAACGGCGCCAGAAAAGCTTGTTGACACTCCTTAGAGCCCCAATTTACGTACCGCAAGCGCACGGATCATGGTAGCTTTTCCCTTAGAGTACGCCCCCAAGGTTTATCAATCCGTGGATCGGAAGCGAACCGACTAGGGTTTACCATCTAACCTATCGAACCTATTCTAAACATGAAGCGAAGATTGCATATAAACTGAACACTTGATAGATATGAATGAAGCATAAGTGTTCATCACACCCACAACCGTAGATGAGATAACTCAACCAAGGAGCTAGGGCCTATCGTCTCTAGGTACAGTTCTAATAAAAAAGGTGATCAAAACATAGATTGCATCTCAACTAAAGGTACACGAAATCATCTCTCAGAAAGGCGGCTCGCAAGTGGCCTACTTTCCCAAGGTCACCGGTGCGAGGTGCGTGTCGACGCCTAAGGTTTCCCAAAGCTATACCCCAAACGCCCACCAAGTACTCTTACTCGAAGCTCCTCCTCTTGGTGGGCGCGCAACGACTCCCATGGTACTCGCCATCGATCCTATTCCACATCATGTCGTCACTAGAATTTTTCCACATCATGGCCTAAGCCATCTCCTAGGTACCCTCGAAGACTTGCGGCGGCCGTTCGCCTCCCTCCGGTCTTGGCCCTAGGTTTTCGTCGAGTTCTGGGAGGATTGATTCCCCGAGTTGAATAAGGTGCGAGCTATTTATAAGCCGAGGAAGCCACCGGTCGAAGGGGAGGCCGAACTGCCTCGGAAACGGGCTAGGCCGGCCGGCTCATGGGCCTAGGCCGACTGGCCTACCCTCTTTCGGGCCCGCCTCGGTCTCATCTTTCGCGTGTAGACTCCTTGCATCTTCTAGAGTTTATGTCCTTCACGATTGCACCCCTTTAGACGTCGTTATCTTGGAGATATCTTCGAGGAAAGGATATGATAGGGAATCCTTCCTTAAATCTTCATTTGCTTTGCTTAATCCCGAAGTATCTTAATCTCATCTTCGTGGGCTTGGTCCTTTGGGCTCTCTTGGAGGACGGATGTGCATGAATGGGCTTTGAATCAACATGGGCTTTGGTCCTTCCTTTGGGCTTTGGCCTTCGTCTTTCTTCGTGTTAGCACTCGATCACGGGCCTCGTCGTTTCATGCTCCAAAATAGGCCAAAAACCTGCAAAAACGAAGTTCCTCCAAAATATATGTGCAAATGTGAAAATGACCAATAATTAGACCGGGGTTAGGATGGTTAGTGATTTTGATATTAAATTCATGCCATTATCAAGGATAAACAAGGGATAAAATGAGTACTTAAGGAGCGCCAACACAAGCATTGGTTCTGTTTTTAGAAGCAAGCAGCCAAATTAGGTTGTTGTGCTATTGGTTATATTGACATAATATAATGCTTCATCACACTATCTGATATTCTTATTTTTTTGTGCAGGGAGAAGGGTGAAACTATCGGGGCCCATTGAGTATGTATGGAGCCATGCTACAAAATATAAAGTTGTTGGCTTTTCTTGTGGTTATTGTTGTAGAAATAACTCTGGTGGTGGTGTAACCTGTTTTAGGGAGCATTTAGCTGGACTATCTGGGTCGGTAGTTGCTTGTGAAAATGTCTCCCTTGTTATCAAGATATTGATGTTAGATCAAGTGTCGAAGCTAAGAATAAGGTCCAAAAAAATACAAAGTTTCGTCTATTTGTTGAAAAAGAGGTTACGCAAGCAAATAGAGGTTATGTGATGAATGATGCAAGAATTCCTCTTGATGAAGAAGCACATGTTCAAATAGCATTGAGAAACTCTTTGATAGATGTTGGTAGTGGGGCTGCAGATGGCCATAGGATTGGAAGTGGTAGTGGGGGTGCTAATTGCTCAGCTAGTCATCAAGTTACACTTCATAAGTTCTACCGAAGTCCTGAAAGCATTTCCAAAGCACCTTTTGACATAGATTTGGCATGTAGTTGGTCAATGCATGTCTTCTAGTGGGTGTGAACGGAATTGGAGCACTTTTGCTCTTGTCCATACCAAATTGAGGAATCGATTAAGTTATGACAAGCTCCACAAGTTAGTTTTTGTGCACTATAATTTGAAGTTGCGCATCCAACAATATGAAGATGACATCCATAGCCTTCAAGATATGCAAATTCAACATGAAATGGATTCTGATCCTTATAGCATGCTAATGGATGCTGTTGTGTTTGATGACCGCAACCCAATCATGGATTGGTTGGTCAACTCTAGGAGTGAGTCTACTCCTACTCTTGATGAAAATGTTGATGGTGAGACTGAATTTGCCATCTCTAGTAGATTTATCATTGAGGAGATGGGATTGAGTGATAAAGATGTGGCTATACTTAAGAAAATATATTGTCCCAAACAAAATATTAGTAAAAATAGGAGGATACAATTTGATGAAAAAGAAAGCCCTAAGGATATTGAATCAGATTCTGCTCAAGGTAGCCCAATATATGCTGAATTAGGGGACAGTGCCTCCCATGAGAGTGAAGATGAAATTGCCTATCTTGTTTGTTACATTCTTGTTTTGCTGGGTTTTTTATGCTCAATAATTGGTTAATTTTTCTGCTCTCATGAGAAGGTGATGATGGTGCTGGTACCACAAATGCACAACCAGCCACCTCCCCTCTTTGTCCAAGATCTAAAAGGGTGAAGAAAGTCCCTGTTAGGAACTTGTACTAGTCAAGAGGTTAGGTGCCTTTCTTCCCCTTCTATTATGAAATTGACTGACTATGCTAGCTGAAATATATCTACTTGGCCTTTTCTGATGTGTGAATTCTTACATATTGCTTGCTAAAATTGTAGTGATTTGGCATGAAAGTACTATGGGATATGGACTGATTTATGACCAGATTATGCTATTATGGTGCTGCTTGTTGTATTTGGGATTGTGCACTGATATTATGTAATATTTGGCACTATGGTGGACTCTGTAATATTTAGGACTGGACTATTTATACAAATATCATTGAATCGGTAGTTTATAGTATGTGTACATTTGTTTTTTATCTAAAATGATATAGAACTGATGTGCATGATTTTTTGAACAAAAAGAATGTTTTTTTTGTAAATTTTGTCCGAAAGTTTTTTTTGTATCGCCGATAAATTCCCGATATATCCGATATTCCCGTTTACCGGTGACCACTGAGATTTTAAAAATACTCGGTAGAGAAAACCTCGCCTCTTGCATGCCATTGTGTTCTCCACTACCGGCCGCGAATGAGCAAACTATCTCCTCTGCCAAGCGGTTATCCACCACTTCAGGTGACGGTTAGGCAAGCCCAATGCAGCTGAATAGGAGAAACATCTGTGCAGACATGCAAAAATAGATAAAAGTGCTCACCTCACCCACGTGCAAGCAAATTTGAAATAAAAAAAACTATAACTACTAAACTCAGCATTTAAAATAAATTTGGATTACACCGTTATTTTTGTTATGATAACAAGACCACACATGCCTATTTGCTCGATATTTTTAAAAATTATATTAATGCTAAATACTTAATTTTGGAAACTAGACACAGATATTATAAGAACACGAATAAATTATTATTTTCTACGAACAAATAATAATGTACGACGAACAAAATATTGCACATCATGAACATTTAATTGCATAAGATAAATAACAAAAACTAAATATCGCGAATAAATTGGTCAACATCACGTAATAATTTAATTTACAAAGTGAAGAAACAATTTATCGTTGCGAACAAATTAGTTACACGCAGACAAATAATATAAACTCAAAAACACATATTTGTACGCTCATAATAAATTGTACGAATTTATAGAACAACAATTTGTACACATGAAACAAATAGTATATGAACAAACAACAGCTCTTACAATCCTTAAAAAAGATATGAATGGATGAAGTTGCGAATAGAAAGTAAGAAAGAATGTAAACTAAATAATAGTAAATAAAAATATAGGTAAGAAACATATAAACAATTTAATATGAGATAGAAAAATAAAGTAAAATAATTGTAATATAAGAAATGAGGGAAACTAAATATCTTATATTAATATCTTTCTAGTAGTTATGCACATATTTTTTTAAGAAAAGAAGACATATGAACCACAATAGAAATAGATGATGTGAATATTATAAATTTTAAAATATATAAAATTTAAAAAGAAAAAGAAAAGAATGAAGAAAATATATTGAAGAATGACAAAGCAAATAATAAGAAAAGCAAAAGGAATACATATAAAATAATTACTAAAACAGAAATTAATAAAAAGGAAAAAGAAAATGGGAAGAAAAAGCATGCAAGAAGCAAGGTTGGAACAAAGAAAAAATATGAAGGAACCAAACAACAAAGAAGGAAAGAAAAAAGAAACAAATTAAGAAGAAGAAAAGAAAAGAAAAAACACCTGCTAACAAGTGCTGCAGCAAGCCCACCAACACTAGTAACACACTAATGGAACAGCTGGTTGATGTTCAAAGCATGCGGATCCCAAGTTCGCAACAAGGCACTACCTATAGAATTAGTAAACAAATAGAGAATCAATAAATTATTCTTACCTATTAATTTATCACAAAATGAATAAGTAAAAGAATAGATCTCCATTGCTGAAAACTAATAATATAATTTGGCTACATGAAATATAATTCAATGATATGAGTATTATATAAGAATTGTGCAAAAAACCTAAAAAAGAAAATAGAATAAAAGGAGAAGAAATGGAAGAATGGAAACCGAAGAAAAGAAGCAAATAAATTGTAATTTTTTCAACGTGGGCACTTGAATGCGTCCATAGTAGTATGTAAATTGCAACTCGCTTTCCGTCTATACCATGATAGAAACACATAAACAGAAAGAAGGAAATGATATGTAGATAAACGCTGATAGAGGGAACAGGTGAAATTGATGCTTCTGTGATCTACCCATAATATATAAATAATAGCCAATTACTTCTGTTCTCACCATATCCATGCAACGAAATAATATTTTATAATACGTGCGATCTTTTATAGAAAGATCGTACTCCTTCCGTCCTGAAATAATGTAATGTATTAGAGGATTTAAATTTGTACTCTTGCTAATCATCTTGGTTTTGGTGCTAGTTTTGTAAAAAAATCAATTGTGGTGGGTCAAGGTAGTAAAAAAAGGCATGCTAGTCTTTTTGATTTTGGTGTGAGCATTAAAAACTAAGTAATTGATTAACTAAATAATACAGTAATGAGGGTACATGCATTCTTCTCTACCTCTCCATAATATGTCTGTCAAAACCCAGAACGCCCTTTCACGAAGGAGGGAGTATGTATGAACATCTGGACGAGATCATCCGGCCATCCACCAGAGAGCATGCATAACAATAATAACGTTTTTAATTAGCCGAACTTCCTTCATATACAAGTTCAAACTCTTGTTGCGACTCGATCTCATGTCATCCTAGCTATTGTGGACACGTACGTACTAGAGTCTCTGTATGTTCCGGGCAGGAGCACGAAAAATTTATATAAATATAGTATATATATATGATAAGCACATGTAAACAAAGTCTTCGTCCTTGTTGCTAAACACGCAGATCGATCAAGTCATGGACGTGATCGACGACGACGTCCTCCGCCTCATCCTCGAGCGGATCGACTCGCCAGTCTACCTCGTCCGCGCCGCCTCCACATGCAAGAGATGGCACGGCCTCATCGCCGACGCCGGCTTCCTCCGCCGCTACCGCTCCGCCCACGCGCCCAGCCTCGTCGCCGGCTACTACTCCAACGGCATTTATTATGAAACGGACTCGGAGGCGGAGCCGCCCTGCTTCGTGCGAATATTAAAGGACCGCCCGTCGTTTGTCCCCGGCGCCGCCGTCGCGTCCTCGCCGATCGCTGCCCGCCACTTCTCCTCCTTCGACTTCCTCCCCGGCGCCGGCGACGACTGCCCGCGCCCCTGGGTCGTCTTCGACAGCCGCGGCACCCTCCTCCTGATGTACCGCATGGGAAGCCACCAGTCTTTCGACGGCGTCTTCCCGGACTGTGTCGTCTGCGAGCCCGCGACGCGGAGATACAGGAGGATCCCTAGGCCGCCTAACTTGAAGCCCCTGCCCAACAGCTACAAGGGGCTCTACCTCGTCGACGGCGAGGCTTCCATGGCGGGACCTCGCATCGGCATGTCGAGCTTCAGGGTGCTGTACATGTTCGAGAACGGACTGGGACTGGACTCCTGGAGTGCCGGCACTGCCATGTTCACCGCCGGCAGCTCGGAGCCGCCGTCGTGGGGCAGTTGGACCCCGAGGCTCGCCATCGGCTCGCCGGACGACGCCATCAACCAAGATCTCGCAGACATGCGCGACCTGGGCTGCGCCGGGGGCTCCCAGTACTTCTATGTCCGAGGCCACCGGAACCAGCTGGTCGCGCTCGACCGCAGCTCCGGCGAGTTCTCCGTCGCCGTGTTCCCGCCGCCCTCGGAGAACCAGGGCGGCAGCGACGACTTCGACGTTGACCTCATCATGTGGAGAGCCTTCTTCCATGCCACCGATGGCCGCGACGGCGAGCCACGCATCTTCACCGTGATCGGCGAGACCATGAAAGTGTACGCGAAGCTCGACGGCGGCGAGTGGGCGCTGGAGAAGAGGCTCTCGCTGCGGGAGGCTACCCGTGGCCTGCCAGGGTACAAGGACGAATACTTCGGCAAGCCCCGGCCGCTGGGCGTCGTGACTAGGGGCCCGGGGTACGTGACCCTATCGCCCGGGACTCGAGAGACGACGCGGGTGTGGTTGATCTCCGTCGACCTGGAGACCATGCAGGTGGCGCTGGCGGAGGCGGCGGCGGCGGACATGGGGGAGGTGATGTACCGGTGCGAGATCGTCCCATGGCTGCCGGTGTTGAACAGCGTGTAGATAGAGGATATGTATATGGATGATAGAGGCACGGGGTTTGATTATATTCCTTGCAAAACATTGTTAAATCAATCAATTATAATGAAAATTAGCTAGGTTGAATTAGGGATTTAGTTTAGTTGGTAGAGGATTTATGTAATGGATATGCTAGAGGCAATGCTGGTTGGGTTC
Source organism: Panicum virgatum (assembly GCF_016808335.1). NCBI lineage: Eukaryota > Viridiplantae > Streptophyta > Magnoliopsida > Poales > Poaceae > Panicum > Panicum virgatum. The sequence goes on from NC_053147.1 coordinate 63,569,708, forward strand.
CTGGTATGCCCAACTAAATAGATCCTTTTCCATTGCTCACAATTGTTTCATTGCCTGTGCATTGTAACACAAACAAAGGAAACATTCTAACATCAAGAACCTTTTCGTCGATGCCGATTAGAACTACCAAGAGGCCTATTTTTTAATGAGTAATTTAATTTTGTTTCTGCATAAACCATCGGAGTTGCATCAGGCCAATGCAGATAATACTTTCAAGCGTAAGTCGGAGCAGCCATATACTTATAGAAAAAAAAAGTCAGAGCAAATCCCTGAGTTAGTACCCGTCGGATTTTTGTGCCTACACATTGTTCAACCTGTATCTGAATCTTTATTCAGCCATGTGTTCGCATGCATGGTTACGTTACAGACCTTGTGGTTACTTTCAGGTACCTGGAGTGGCGCGGCGGCGCGGACGACGGGCTCCCCCAGGTGCGGAGGTGCCCGATGAAACAGAAGCTTCTTCGGAGGAGGAGGTGGAGGTACGGCGTGGCCGTCGCGTTTCAAAGACCGGTGAACGGCGGCGGGAGCGGCGGTGACCGCGGCGCGGGGGTGGACGGTGGCTGTTCCCCGACCAGGGGCTCCAGCCGTTGGATAGGAAACGAGCGGCGGGATCCGACCGGAGGAAGGCGCGTCGTATGGGCTTCAAGGCCCAGTAAGCTGCCCAGTTATCACTGTGGGCCGTGTCTGGTGATGCGCCGAGCGACGACGACTCCACTGGCCACCCGCTGGAGGGGAAGGAGTCAAGGAGCCCCCCCACAGTCGGCGGCGCAATGTTTTGCATGGTTACGTTGCAGAATACGGACCTTGCTTTGGATACATGTAACACTGGCACCGGCTCTCCACTACCCCTGGAATAATCTGCGGTGTCAGTCTCGATGGAAGGGCAGGAAAAGGCAGCCAATTGACGGCGGGCTGTCGCCGCGGGCATTGTGGAATCAAGCGACTCGGCTTTCGGGACGGGAGCACAAGAGGCGGGGATGGAGTGGGCCGGCTTGCTCCTTTCCTGCTTCTCCCGCCGCTGTTGCAGAGCTGGCTCCTCTTCGACGGCAGCAGCGGTGGCGGCGGCCGTCGACGGACGGCAAGAGGGTGAGAGCCCATACAAGGGGCCGTTTCTGCGGGCTGCTATCCGTGCGAGGGCGGCGCGGCGCGGTGAGGAATGATGTTCCAGCCGCGTCTCCCGCACGAACCATCCGCGCGCCGGAGCAACCGCGTCCTTGACCAGCGGCGCGATCCAGTGGCCGGCGATCGGCGGCGGGAGCGGCCAGCGGCGGTGACCGCGGCGAGGGAGCGGTGGTTGGCTCGTTCCCCGACCACAGGAGGTGTTTCATTTACCGTCCACCTCTGAGGTTACGGCAACCGTCAGATGGGCCACGAACGGCGGGATTCGAGCGGACGATGGCGAACTGATGCGTGATCACCGTGGGCCCGTGGCTCGTGTGGTGCGCTCCCGAGCTGAAGCAGGGCGCGCGCGGGCTGCGACGACGACGACGACTGGCCGCTCGCTCTGTTGGAGGACAGGGGCTAGGTGGCCGGCGGCGCCGGCACCGGCCGTGACGACGACGGGCCCGGTTGTTTCCTCCCTTCTCTCGAAATTGAAACTCCGAGGCACGTGGACAGCTCGCCGGACGCCGGGGCTCTTCTTCCCCGTCCCCGGCCGGCTGTCATCGAGGCCTTGAAGCCTCGACATACTGGTCAGCTGCCGCACGGCCGGCGAGGAGGTGATGCATCATTATTCCAGCTCGCTGTTCTCAGCCGTCAGCCATATCGGTGTGGTAGAAATTAGGTGAGAGATGAAACCTGCTGTGGAGCCATGGATCACCCACTCACCCGTGCAAAGGAAGGCGACGACCGCGCCTGTGAATCGACACGACGATGTGCCTGGAGGACGGCTGGAGCGGTGCGGTGGCGCGGACAACGGGCTCACCCACCCAACAGGTAGCGCTACTAGCACGTCCTCCACTCGCCCTGCCTCGAGCCGCCGAAGCAGGAGACGACGTCTGCGTCCGAGGAAATAGCTGCTTCTACTTCGGGGTCCGCGGAACACGTGGCCGTCGCGCTTCGCCGCCGCGGCGACGGCCGAGGGCCGACGCGCGGGCGGCGCCCAGGCGCCCGGCAGGCAGCCGCTCCATGAGCATCTCCCCGGAACCGTCCACACGGCTGAGGACCGGCGTCCTTGGACCCACCGTATTCCGACAGGCGACTGGAGACGGCGAACGGCTGTGACCGCGTGAGAGGGGTGGACGGTGGCTCGTTCCGCGACCAGGGGTGGACCGTCCAGTGGACGGTATTTCATTTACCATCCGCCCCTTGGGTCATGCCAGCCGTCGAATCGGGTACGAGCGGCGGGATCTGGTTTGAAGCGAACATGAACTGATTGCCTGTCCTGGTTTGAAGCATTTGCACAAGAAAAAAAAGCCCATTTTTGACCATCCAACTCTTGCCTCGGTCTGGTTTTGGCCATTAAACTCCAAAACCGGGTATCTTCGGCCACTCAACTATGAAAACCGTTTATTTTTTACCATCAGGCTGTTTTAGGGGTTTTTTTTGCTAACGTGGACGCCATGTGGCAGTGGGGCCCACTTGTCAGCACCGTCTCCCTCTCCTCTCTCTTTTCTCCTCTCCCTCTCCTCTGCTCCCTCCCGCCGGCACTTCCCACCCTCCCCTGTTCGCTCCCGCCGGCGAGCCGCGGGGCCACGCCGCCCCCTCCCCTGCTCCCTCCTGCCGACGCTGGCCAAGAGCGCAGCGCCCACGCCAGCGGCGCGACGCGCGCACGGCGGCTCGGCGCGGCGGCCGGCGGGGGTAGGCGGCCAGGAGCCGAGTGGAGGTCGGGCGTGCGCGCGCACTAGCTGGCCAAGGGCGCGGCGAAGCTCACCGGCCAAGCGCAGCGTGGGGAGCCGCGGCGAGGAGGCGGGGCGACGACGTCCGGCGGCGGTGGCGATGGAGCTTCGCCGAGGAGGACCTGCAGAAGGGGAATCGACTGGGTGAGGACCGGAATCGGTCAAGGAGAGGACGGGTAAGCTCCCAGCGCACGGAATTGAACGGAGCCTCACAGGAGACGACGAATTGAGGGCGGCCGGCGGTGGGGAAGAAGGTTGTGCCGCCACTGCCCGTGTGGAGCCGGAGCGAGACCGCGATGCGCCTGCTGTCAGCCGCCGCCTGCTGCCCGTGGCAGCGCCCTGCTCCGGCCTGCACTCGGAGGTGGGGGAGCAAGCCTCGTCGCCTCACCCAGTCGAGCACACGCATGCGAGTGCCACCGCCGCCACAATCGCACCTCGCCGCCCTCCGGCCAAATTCGCCTAAACCACCTCGCCCTCTTCCAATTACTCGCGCGTGGAGCTTCCTCGTGGCCTCCCCGACCTCGTCCCTGACTCATCCCGGCCGTCCATGCGCTGAGCCGCCACCCACCGGCCATCCACCCACCGCGGCCGCCATGGATGAGCCGCCGAGCTCGTTGCCGGCCACCTGCAGACCGTGTGCCTGGACGCTGACGGGGCGCACATGATGCGCCCAGCCTTGCTGAAGCTCCCTTGCTGGCCCTTAGCCACCCAGCCGCCGCCCTCGCCGCCGCCGGTGAGCCCAAGCTCCATGGCCGCCGCACGCCATGTCGTGCGTGGAGGAAGCAGGGAGGGGGCGGCGCAGCCAGCGTCGGTAGGAGGGAGCAGGGGAGGGGACGGCGCAGTCAGCGTCGGCAGGAGGGAGCAGGGGAGGGGCGGTGTGGCCCCGCGGCTCGCCGGCGGGAGCGAGCAGGGGAGGGTGCGGAGCGCCGGCGGGAGGGAGCAGAGGAGAGGGAGAGGAGAAAAGAGAGAGGAGAGGGAGATAGTGCTGACAAGTGGGCCCACTGTCATGTGACGTCCACGTCAGCGAAACTGGCACCCAAAACAGCCCGATGGTCAAAAATGAACGGGTTTCATAGTTGAGTGGCCGAAGATACCCGGTTTTAGAGTTCAATGGCCAAAACCAGACCGAGGCAAGAGTTGGATGATCAAAAATAGACTTTTTCATTTGCACAAACACGTATAACTCTTTTTTTTATCATAAGAATAAGGGAAGGGTGATGACTTGCTGTAATGGATGTAGTGACTTACAATTTGTACCTGTAAGCTTTGGAGTTCTTGGTTCGTCGTTATCCATGAGAAGAGAAAGATAAATGACATTGACACAATCAGGTTGCGCAGTGAAGCCCGGGCTTGACACTGAAACGTCACATGAAACAGATTAGTGCCCTGAGCAGAACAAACCATTCCAAGAACGCTCATCACATCACGTGAATCCCATCACTGAAACGTCGTTCCCGGTCTGGCTGGCAGACGAGAGAGGCCAAAGCTGCAGTGGTCGCTGCGCTGCCGCATCGATCTTGTCGATCCGGTCCCCAATTGCTACTACAAACCTCATGCCGGTCGCCGGCGACGGGGACGTGCTAGTGGCCATTTGCCGACGAGAAGGTGTGCAGGTACAACATGCAGAACGGAAGCGTGGAGGAAGTGGTGGACATGGAACATCAGCTGCAATACGGTCGACCTGACGGATCCAAGTACATGTGCCAATCATATTACTCTAGACGCTATGCCGTGCCCTACATGGAGAGTTTGGTCTCACCTAGAGGCTAGAACAATATGCAAGCTTGTAAATACTAAAACTAATAGAACCACAATATAATGATGATGATGATGTGGAAGACTCCATTTTTGATGGTTTAATTTGATGATAGCGAGCAACACTATCCTTTTGTGTGACCTCAACAATTCACTTGAAAAGAATAGGTGCTCGTAGCGTAGCCTAAGAGGGAGAGATGGTGAATTAAGTAAACTTAAAACCTTAACTTATAGCTCAAACTAATTTGCACAAAATATTAACTAAAACATGCTATTTAGATTTTCCACCAGGATTCTTCTAGTGTTCCACCCAATCCAAAAGAGTTTTGCAACCTATAGCCAATCCTAGCATGGAGCTACTCTAAGAAAGTAAATGCACACAAGTTGCAAGTATGAAAATACGGATTGGGCGCGAGGATTAATCTCAACAATGTGTATATGTGACTTCTCTCAACTCCAGCAACCTGAAACGACTCGGGGTGAGACGCTTGTATAGACTAGCTCATAGCCGTTACTAGCCATTCTGCCAAAAAGCATAAATCATTGGTTAAACTGGTTCCTGATATCGGTTTAACCTCTCACACTAATCCTACATTCTAGCCGTTGAACTTCAACTGCCCCCATCTGCTGGCGTTATCGAACCGTCGCTTGCACTGGCAGGAATCGGTTTAAACCGGTTCTGAAAACTTTACCCCTTAGACTCTTGTGCATCTTGACAAGTTCTCTAACTGATTAAACTACTAATGTACCGACGCCTTCTTTCCATGGTGTTGGTTGATCTGGTGTCTCTGTTGTTTCTTCACTTCATTGCTGTGTCAACTCAGCATTGTACCCACCAGCGTAGCTAGGATTTTTGCATCGGGTATGCCAAACCAAAGTATTTATATGCAGCCGGTAAAATCCATTTAGCAATTCGATAAAATTTCATCAAATTCACCCAACAATTGGTACACAACTATTAAATGGCATAATAAGTCTTAAATTACAATTCAGATATATTAAAACAGCACACTAATAGTTTAGATTATAAATATAAATGATTAAAACAGCACACTAATAGTTTAGATTATAAATATAAATGATACAAGCTTAAATAACAAATAGGATTACAACACTAATTTTTAGGCCTACGCTTTCTAATGGCCATGAAAGTCTTGACTACATCATCTTCATCCACATCTTCCAAAATGTCTCTCTCAATGAACGTGACAAGGCAATCATGAGACTATCACTCATTTTATTTCTTCACCTGATTTTGACAAAATTCATACTAGAAAATACCCTCTCAACACTTGATGTCACCATTGCTAGAAGCAATACCATTTTGAGAAACAAGTAAACCAAATCATAAACATTGTGTTGTTTCCACTAGCTTAACTGAGAGGTCAACAAGATTTTCTAGACCATTGAATCTATCATCATATCTCATGGCATCAATATAGGTATCAAGTTGCAATTATAGCTTAAGCAAATAAGAGCCAAAAATACCCGTGGGGTAGATTTCAGCAAGTCGGCGTACCATTTGGGCATCAAATAATGTAAATGAATTGGAAGGGTTGAGGGCAGACATACAAAAAAGCAACTCCATGTTCTCATCAAACCGACTATCAAGCTCTTGACTGATTTTATCAATGACCCCAATGTATACCTCCCTTCTTAAGTGGCCATCATTTGTTTGATTTTGGACAAACCTTCGTGATCTTCCAAAAGGCACATAATTACCCTCCATAGCAGGAACTTGGACACCATGTTTGTTGCAAAATAAAGTGACCTTTTGAAGAAATTGATTCCATCCTTCAAACCTCAATTGTTGCATTCTGTTTTTTTGCCACACCAACAAGTTGGATTGCATGAATAATATCTTGCCATCTTCTTTGCAAATACTCAGATAATTCATTTGTGTATTCCAGAATAACAAACATTAAGTGTAGACTGAACACAAAATCAAAGGACTCAAATGCTCCAACCATAAAATGAAATTTTATCCAATCAGCTTTATGTGTTGTATCCTCTCCAAGAGTGGTGAGTACATCATGGATTATTATTAGATACATATAAATGATGTTGCACACGGTTCTATAATGAGAGCCTACCGAGTCTCACCAGGCCTAGCCAATCCTATCTCTTGGTTTAGTCCACTCCCAATTTTGAGTTCACCACATTCAAATGCTTTCATCATACTCTCAAGTCTAGCACTTCAAAGCATCCCATGGCGCTTACAAGAAACTCCAACAATATTCAGCAAGAGAGATAATTGTTCCAAGAACCAAAAACTGTACTTATTGGTACCCTTTCGAACACAATTAATACATTCCAAAATAACTCGGATTCTAACATCTTTGCCCTTGGCCATGAACCTCCTTTCCCTTTTGGATTGACTTAACTTAATTCTTATACCTATTCTTTTATTCTTCTATTTTGGATCCAAAGAAGAAGAATAAAATCCATAGAAGTTCCTAACTAAAAATGTGATTTCTAAAGATTTTGTTGTAATTCTTCGAATTCTCCAAGGAATCCAATAGAATAATTTTTTTTTTGAAATTCGTAAATTAAGTAATAAAAATAGAGAAATAAAAGTCTGAGCTAGCACCCTTCCTAAGCCCAAGGAAGCAAGCCCGTTAGCTCCAAAAATCTGCCAAAGCTGAGAATCATCCTTGAAAGCCTAGAGTGCTTGCTGCAGACATGGAGACCCCCATCAAAAACACAAGCATTCCTATGTTTTCACAATGTCCAAGCATCAATGGATGCACGGAGAGTTGAATCCTTTTCTAAGGTGTTTTGGAATCTTCTTCCACGACCTTCACCACCTCTCTGCAAAGGAGCTAATACTGTGGCTTGGCATCACATGGGCTAAACTCAATGGCTGTAGGACCAAGAACCAAAACTGTCTTGCAAACAGACACGGAGTAAGGATGTGCTGAACTGTCTCATCAGCTTGGTCGCAAAGGGGGCAGGTCCGGGTGACACTACAAAAAATCTGTTGATCCATGACGATTGAATTTCATCACAGATCACTGAAAAACCGTCATAAAACAGTATCTATGACGATCTCAAATAACGTCATGTATTGAGCGTCACAGATCACACCTCGTGACGTTCCTTAAATTTTCGTCATAGATTACTTGATCCATGATGTTTTAAAACCGTCATAGAATGTCCCCGGGCCCCCGAAGCCCAACCCAAGCCCGTTTTCTATGACGAAAATTAACGTCACGAACAGTATAAGTTTCGTCACAGATTTAATTGCCATGTCACACAATGGTGACATAAAGAATGACGTGGCTGTTGACTTGACGATGACGTGGATAGCAATGATGACGTGCATATTGACGTGGCTGATGACATGGCAATGACGTGGCCAATGACATGGTAGATGACTTGGCAATGACATGGCAGCTAACATGGATGATGACATCAGCATCCCATCCCATTTATGGATGGACCCAATTCAGAATGGGCCACTAAGTTGGGCCTAATTCTCAACCCACAATTAACTAGCAACTAACCAAATTTAACTTTATACACAACCCATATAACCGGTTTTCACAACTCACTTATCAAAACAAAAGTTCGAGCGAGAAATTACCATAAGCAATTCCAGCACAAATATACATGCATACAACATAAGTTTTCCAGCAACATACATGTAGCAATTGAATCAATCTAAATCCACTTGAGCTGGTTAATACAAATGCATATTAGCTTCCATGCTAGTGCTGCTCCATGTTGCTGTAACACCTGCTTGTCTCTTTAGCCTATACAAACAATTGTTGTGTAAGTAAAAATGGAACTAATAACTGAAAGCCCGTAGGTGAAAAGGAAGAAATGATTACCTAACAATTATGTCTTCTTGGTATACAATCAGTGGGTAACAACTATACAGCTTTATAATGCTCAGACCAACTTTTGCAAGGAAATAAAATATAAGACAAAAGCAATTGTATTTATCAAGGGTTTACAAATATGTGAATATGTTAAAGGACATCAGCAGCACCCTGCAATAAGTAATTTGCTGAATGCTTGCAAAATAAGTTAAAGGACATCAACAGCACCCTGCAATAGGCAAACTCAAGTATCCAGTGATAGCATGTACAACCTTAAAGTTAACAAGCTAATTTAAGATAAGATATATTATGCACTGATGATAAAATTCTTATGCCATTATTATCAATGAAGTTACACAACAATCAAGGGAACAAACAATAGTTTGAACGGCAATAACAAACAGGAGGATTGCATCAAGAAAAAGAGAAATTATCTGTAAAATGGAATTGCAGTTCTACAAATGAATCTGATGATTAACCATTCATTTTCAGAAATGAAGACAACAACTATCCTGTATCTATCTAATGTACCTCGGTTCTGCCCACTAGACATCCTGCGACTTGGGAGCTGTCATTGTTGTGGTCATTCTCCACCACCACGACTCTGCTATGGGGATGCAAATAGTTTAACACAAATCAATTGCTGTTGTCCAAGCACATGCATGCTTACTAATAATCACGATTGCACCCACACATACATTTCGTCGAACATAATGGATGCATACCTGAACTGCTAGAGGTGGTCGTACCTTGCTCAGTCGGGGTTGGTGGCCAGCAGCTTGGGAGGGCCATGCTTCCATGTCCTTCCTCTCATGCGCGAGTTGGAGCTGCAGCCAGCCCGGCACCTCACCCACCCATGCGGCCGGATCTAAGGCTGCGACCGGATCAAGAGCTGACCAGCCGTCCATGGCCAGGCAGCGGAGCAGCAGGGGAAGGTGGGGAGGGCCGCTTCGATGCGAGACGGAGGTCGAGAGGGGCTCTGCACCGCCGCAGTTTATGAGTAGCAGTGCCAGTAGCGTAGTGGAAGCAACGAGGCAGGCAGGGCGGGGGCGGAGGTCGCGGGCAGTGCCGCGCGCGCGCACCTTGCACTCGTTGCGGTTGACCTCGTCGCTGCCAGCCATGGCGGTCGGCGGGCGCCGCTCGGCCTCGACCACCGGAGCACCGGCCTCCGGCTGCTGCTGCTGCGGCAAGATCTCTCCACCGGGGCGCAAAGCCGCGCCGCGTCGTAGCGATCCCGTAGAACCGAACGGAGCTCGAGGCGCGAGGTGTGTGGGGGTGCGGAGGAGGTAGGGGGTCGGAGCTCGATGGAGGAGATGCTCTAGATCAGCCTCCACACGGAGCTCGCCCAGGGAGGAGGCACTAGGGGCGTGACCTCCAGCGCCGGGCCTAGCTTGGAGAAGATGGGGATACAGAGCTGGATGTTGTACTCGCTTGTCGCGCCACTGCCTGCACACGAGCTGCGCGCGGGCTAACTGGCGGAGAGGGAGGCGGATGAGGACGGAGCGTGGTGCGTGTGCGTGGCGTGCGGTGCCCTTGCACCCTCGGCCCCTTGCAAGCAGCTATGAAGGAGGGGCGGCGGCGGGCGGGGTGCGGTGGATGCGGAGGGGCGGCGGCGGGGTGCGGCGGATGCGGAGGGGCGGCGGCGGGGTGCGGCGGATGCGGAGGGGCGGCGGGGTGCGGCGGATGCGGAGGGGCGGCTGACCTAGGGTTTGCTGGCCTATTTATACGTCTACGGATCGATTTGAGTCGTTGGATCAGAGATGGATGGTTGGGAGAAGTTGGGCTTTGATGGAAGATGGCTGTAGCTGCAGTTTCGGCCCATTTAACATTTTTCTTTATTTTTCCCATTTTGTTGCACCATAATGAAGTAACATATAAAAATAATTATCTTCTATACACTAATATATTTTCTGAATATAATAGACTACATATAAATTGTCTGGTAGAAGTTTTAATAATTTTCAAACTCATTTACTATTTTCCATGGTTTAAATGAATTTCTGCATATTTATTGAAAGTAATTACAATTTGAACTGTGTGTACCCCAAAAAGATAAAAAAAATTGTAAATAAATTATATTTAGGCTCATATGTTCCATTGTGTCCCCAAGTGTCGGAGATGGATGAAAAATTCAATTTTCTTCTAGGGATAATTCAAACTTCTTTTTCCAAATTACCATATAATAATTACAGTAATATCCAAATCTAGTCAAAAAATTCTATAAATTGATATGACAACATGTTTTTGGTCTTTTAGCTTCCCATAAAAAAATCAAGTAGTTCTAATAATATGTCACTATACATTGTTCACAAATGGATACCTTTCTCACATAGTTTCATATATCTCAAGTCAAACTTTGATATTTGAATACCTCATAAAATGTTCGAACTTGTATGTACCTCAAATTTGGACACCACCTTATGTTGACCATAACAATGAAAAATATGAAATTACATTAGCAATTGTTATGCAAAAACATGTTTTTCAATTCTCTATTTAATTGGAATAAAAAATATATTACGAAAACAATCTAGATATAGCAATTAATGTAAAAAAGCCACTAAATAAAAGATCCAGATTTTAGAAAACTTCAAAAAAAAGAATCATCAAATTTGGAGTTCATATGAGGAAGAAATACCAATTACAAAATTTAATTTGGGATCAAAAAGAAAAAGATGATTCACACATTTGTTCTTCACTGTAGGGCCACGTTGCAATACTATTATATAAAATATTTATTATTCAGCGTAATCACAAACAAAGGCCTGGCGCATTGGTAGGGCACCCTGGTCTTACCTCCATGCCCAGGGTTCGAATCCCCGCAGTGCTCGATGCCCTACAAGCGCAGGTTTTTATTATTTTTCTAAATTAAAGCATCGATATCAGATATAAAGAAATTAATACCAAACTATTTCACAAATGAAAGCGCGGACCAGTGGTTAGGCACGGCGGTCTGGTCCTGGTTATCAGGGTTCGAACCCTCCATTCTCTCTTTTCTTACCCCAATTTTTATCTTTTTTTTTTGTGAGCAGCTCTTTATTTTTCTTATCACCAATTCTGCGGGAGAATTTTTTTCTTCCATCACATGCAAATGAAGTCAACTTATTTTTTTATCTCCTACCTTGCACAACACCCACATTTTTTTAAGAAAAAAAGTAACACATCTTATTTTCTTTAAAATAAGCAACATATTATGGTTTGAGCACCATATCAAATCCGTGACGATTTCTATTTTCATTCTATGACATTTTCAGAGGTTTGTCATGGAAACTAAGCTCCATTCTCTCTTTTCTTACCCCAATTTTTATCTTTTTTTTTGTGAGCAGCTCTTTATTTTTCTTATCACCAATTTTGCGGGAGAATTTTTTTTCTTCCATCACATGCAAATGAAGGCAACTTATTTTTTTATCTCCTACCTTGCACAACACCCACATTTTTTAAGAAAAAAAGTAACACATCTTATTTTCTTTAAAATAAGCAACATATTATGGTTTGAGCACCATATCAAATCCGTGACGATTTCTATTTTCATTCTATGACATTTTCAGAGGTTTGTCATGGAAACTAAGCCCATATTAGAGCCCATATGGGCTCTTTACAAATCTGTGACGAAAATTCATAAATCGTCATAGATCCTGCCTGTTTATGACGGTGTTCATAAACGTCACAAAAAATTCGTCATGGATCAATGGATTTCTTGTAGTGTGAGGGAGTTCCCTTTCGTGCAGCTGATCTACTATCCAACAACGGTTTCTAATTGCCAGCCATACAAATGTCTTCCACTTGCTTGGAGCCCATGAACCGATCACAAATAATACCAAGTAACTAAGGAAACAAAACAAGTGGGACCGGATCGGAGTGCCGCCGCACCAGATCCACCACAGCTGACAAGTGGGACCGAGTAGTAAGAGAGAGAAGGCGCTAACGCACGGGCCAAGGCTGTCAGCGAGAGGAAGCATGAAAAAGAGAAGAAAAAGAGAAGAGAAGGAAGTTGGTCCGAGACCGTCCCGAATGGCCCATGATCGAAGAGAGTCTGAAAACACTTCGAGCCCGAGAACCCCTCCTCTCTTTTTCTTTTTTATTTTTCGTTTATAACAGTGCTGACATGCGGGTCCCACCTATCGGTGAGACCCAATCACTGACATGTTGGCCCCTCTAACCTTTGACCGTAGACCAGGTCAGCGTTGACTGTCAACGCTGATGTCAGCATGGGGCTATGCTGATGTCAGCACAGCCGACCCCATGGATGCTGTCATACTAACGTCAGCACAGCCGACCCCCTAGATGATGTCATGCTAACATCAACATGCCACATGGCACGCCCTAGCCTCAATTGTTTTCCGAAATTTATTTATTAATTTCAAAAATTCATTTAAACTTAGAAAATTCATAATAAATCAATCGAACCTCCAAAAATTATGAAACCAGTTTCATAATTCTTCTAAAATCATGATCTACCCATTAGAGTAGGATTTGAGAGCTATTTGGATCTTATTTGGATATTTTGTACATATTTGCACTTTAGCCCCTATACTTATACATATTTACGAATAGGACCCGTCACCGAGGAGCTAACCGAAAACCAGGAGTACCAAGAGACCCAAGAGTTCTACGAGGAACCACCAGGTTCACACCCATCTCTCGCATGCTAGATACGCTACAGATTCACTTGCTATTGAGATGAACCTGCATGGCCTACTTATATACCTAATCCTTGATCACCTACTCTACCCTTTATGAATGGTCGAGAGATCTTGTTGCTATGTATATGTGTTGGTGGGACACTGTGATATACTCTTGGCGTGATTGGAGATCCATGTATTAGGAGTTTGTGGTTAGGATTATCCAGCGGGAGCAAGCAATTTAATCCAATCATTCGATTGGAGGCTGGGGCGTGTGTTGGGCACACACTGCGAGTACCTATGACAGGTACAAGTGTTCCATTAGGGGAGGGATCCATGATAGTTTGGAGGAGATTTTGGAGTGGCGATACCTGTGATGGGTGCCAATCGCGGACCGTTGCGGGGGAGATGTTGTAACACCCTGGTGTTAATCTTGACGCTAATTAAGTGTTTAGTCGCTAATCAGGGTTAATCAAGGTCATTAGCGCTAATCAAGTTGCACAGTGTAGTTACATTCAACCGAGTTTGAGCGCATTTTTCTCTATGATCCGAGCTTCATATCAAGTTGTGCCTAAAAACAAAGTTGTCGATCATCTTGTCCTCTACAACTTCTATTTTGGCCGAAATTCGAGTGCCATTATGAAATTTTGATTTTAGACCGTCAAAAATCGACTCAAAAACATTTGAACGGTCACTGTGCCTCCCCTGTTTTTGCCACGGCGCCGCCGTCGCTGGAACGCCGCCTTGACAGCCCCGAATCCGCTGCGCGCCCGCCGCGGGCCGCCCCTGTGCCGTCCCACGCAGCGCGGCTGAGCGCCCCTGCTCCACCGGCCCGCCCTGGCAGCGGCTCTACCTTGCCTCGCCGCCGCGTACTTGGCCACGCGCCGGCCGTGGCGCGCGAGCAGAGTCCAGGCTGGCCTGGGCCTCTCACTGACTAGTGGGGCCCAGCCGTCAGCCCAGTTTAGGATTTAGGGTTTTTCTTTTATTGTTTAAATTGGCTGAACTTCGAAAATTCCTAGAAATTCGTAGAAAAATCCTAAAAATGCAAAACCAGTTGCATTAGTTCCAGAATTTCATGCTCTAATTGATAGAACCATGAAATGGATAGTTTCATCACTTTTGCTAGGTGGTTTTGTTTGCACTTGTTTAATAGCAGTTGAGACCTAGAACCCCTCCTTTCGGACTTAGAGTTGAGCCTGATCTGATCAATGCACTCTCCTGTCTTCTTTGATGGAGACACTTCGGGCTAAAAGACATTTGAACCAGGAATCCATCTCAACACTAAACCATCCCTTTGAGCCATAGTTAGGACTGTTGTTATCCATTTTATCCATGCATTCTTGTATGCTAATCAGAGTGTTTGCGGCCACGAGTCAGACTTCGAGGTAATTATGGGAACAATTGCTCGATGTGACTCGACGGGGTTGCACTTGGCGTGTGAGTTAGGTCCAACTTGCAAGGGTAAATCGGATCGATTCACCGTGACTCGCAGTTATGAGAACCTTGGTCACTTCCTCGCATCGTAGTAAAGAAGTGGAATGAGAATGGAATGGAAAGGTTGAGTTGTATGCTACTAAAGACTAATATGATCAACCATGTATGCTCTAGAAAATTAGGCAAATCTAGTTTATAGCTGTCAACTCAATTGGAGCTAAAATATTGAAAGTAAGGATCCAATATTAGCAGCTTTTCAGCAAAATAACTCCAGAGCCAAACAGCTTGCATGTCTAGATAATGGGCTAAGTATACCCATAGACAGGTAAGTCTTGCTGAGTATTAAAATACTCAGGCTTGTTGTTGTAATATATTTTAGCAGGATGCGTTCCGGAGGACTTCGAGGAGATCTGCATCTCGTGGATCGGTCAACCACTTCCTCCGGGTCGGTCAGTCGAGTGGGTCCCGTCTTCTCCGTGAAGTTCGGGCAGGTGAGCCTCACATCAGTGGGCAAGATGTGAAGCTCGTCTTCTGTCATCGATGTTATCTATCGTATTGTATTTTGAAGCTTGTTTAAACTCTAAATTACTTTCCGCTGCATTTGAACTCCGAAGTTTGAATTGTAAACCTGGCTTGTAAACACTTTTGTAGATTAAGTTGGTAATTCTGTTATAAACTCGGGTTGTAAATGGCTTTGAACGCTTTTAATGCCGGTAATCATCTGTGCTCATCTTTTGGCGAGAGTTCCTGTGTAATCGATCTTTGTTACAGCAGGCGGTCTGAGTGTACTGGTTGAGTGCAGTAATTTTGGATTAAGTTTAAGTGTTAATTATTGCACTTGATTGGTATTATTTGGACTATTCTGTGACAGATGCACATATGACAAAGATGCTCGTTTCGGCAAGTAAGAACCGAGTTAGCTGGACCTGGTGAAGAAACTATGTCAAATGTGCACACCACTTATCCATTATAAGGGAGGATCCGGTCTGAGCTAGCTACGTGCAACACCAAGCCTGCAAGTGGATAGAGATCAGTGCAGGGGAAGGGCCAGTATTGGCGTGAAGGGGTACTAATCCTCTTGAGCCCTGATACAGCAGGGAGAGGCTTCACAGTCCCGGGACGGCAGGATGGTGGCCGTAGCCGTTAGTTTCATTATAGTAGATCGGTCTTTCATTGTCCTGGAGGGTCATTATCGACTGGCTTCGATTCGAGTGGGTCCAGATGTACAACCTCTTGATCTAGCTTCACTAACTAGAGTAATGCTACTTGAATTCTACCTCCCCTTTGAGACGTTTTCCCTAATGGTGCGCAGTTGAGGTGCGAGGAGAGGGAGTTCTCGTACCGCCTGGGTGAGATGTGTTTTCCTGAATGTCTGAGTGAATCGAGAGTCCGGGATGCCAGAATGGCCCATGTCAGGAGGATGGTTGATGTATGTATATACTCGTGATGTTGTTTGTGTATATGAAACCCTTACCTTTCCTTGGTTTATATACTGTTGCATCCACAAAAAGTTTGCATACAGATGGTGACGTGAACCTGTCCCATGCTTGGGGATAGCTTGGCAAGATGCAGGTTCTGAGGAGGAGCTCGACACCAGCAACGATAGACGGTACGACTGAGGCTCGTGCTATGCTCAAAATTGCCTGTGGGAGGAGTCCTGAAGAAGAAGGCCCCTGAAGCCTAGATTCTGGTACCGATTTCTATTTGCTTTGAATTAGCCCGATGGGCTTGTAATGGAAGAACCGTACCATAAATTCTTAGAATTTATGTAATAATTAAACTCATGTTTGTATTGTTTAAGAGGTATGACTGTGATATTGCCTGAAATGATGAATATGTATGTGCTAGCGTCTAATCCAGGGACTATTATGACGATACAGGGAATCATGTTCACTTCACAGGAACCTGGTTCGTTTCAACCCATCCCTTAGAATGCTCATTCTAGGGGCGGGTGACACCACCACCACCCCCCCCTAAAATGACGCCCGTTTGCAGGGGCGGGTGCGTCAAATGCTACAGTAAATTCATTCCATTTGTAGCAACCGGTTCCATTTGTTGCTCTAAATCGTTTTTATAGTAGTTGTATTCCCTCTTCTCCATCAAGCATTTCATCTAAATCACTACTCAAAACAAAAACCTTCTCGGAGATACTCATGAAGGACTGTTGGACTTTCTGTTCCGACAATATATTTTCTACACACATAACAGTATAACAGATGGCAGTGGTATGTACATCAGTACATGAACAAGCTAACGACAGTGCAAACGTGTGTGTGTATATATGTGTATGTGTGTGTATGCACGTGGCGCTAAACATATGCGCATTTACAGGGTCGGCCTACCTAGTCCCCATCCACGTGGCACACTTGAAGTTGACCAATGACTATCCATGCATGCATCTGTCCGATGACCGGCGGCTGCCATGCGCTAAACCCACACGCGTTTGGTTCGTTGATCTGTTCCACGGTTGCAGCCATCGATCACATGTCGCGCAGACCATGAATAGCGAGTTGACGATCGACCCATCCAAAGGAAACTCTCGGCCCTGTTTGATTTATGCTAGAACTTCTAGCACTAAAACGTAATCTTGTATGTATGGAGTAATAAATACAGTCTATTTGCAAAATCTTTTCACGGATGGGTGCAACTTTGTGCGACGAATCTAATGACAGTAATTAATTTATGATTGGCTACAGTCATACTGTCAAAGATCTCGTTAGATTTGACTACACTCATACAGTTGTGAAGTTAGTTTTGTAAACTGATTTTAATTAATACCTTTATTTAGGGGTCAAAGTTATTAGCGTAGCACAAACCATATATTGAGAGACACACTCATCACATGGAGGCATCTCGCATCGCCATTACTCGCCACCACTTCGCAAGCATCACCTGATCGACCACAGACGGCCGATCGATCAATCTCTCGGCGGGCCTGGCCGGCCGCCAGCAAGTTCGTTCTGGACGAGGACGAGGCTGCTCAATCATATCATCAATGGCGGCGTCGTTCTTGATTTACTTTGCTGCGACGGCGATAGTGTTCGTGCTGGCCCCGACCCCGGCGGTTCTTGTGGCCGCCCAGCTGCCGGCAGGCTCCCTGAGCATCGACTGCGGCCTGGACGCAAACTCGGGCGGCTACAGGGACAAGTCCACCGGCATCGACTACGTCCCCGACGGCCCGTACGTGGACGCCGGCGAGAACCACGCGGTGGCCAGCGAGTACCAGCTCCAGCCGGCGCTGCCGCGGAGCTACCTCACGCTGCGGAGCTTCCCGCTGGGCGTGCGCAACTGCTACGAGCTCCCCACGGCGGTCGGGTCCAAGTACCTCGCCCGGATGGAGGCCTTCTACGGCAACTACGACGGCCGGGGAAGCTCCTCGTCGCCATCGTCGTCGCCGGCGGCGGAGTTCGACCTGTACCTCGGCGCCGACTACTGGGACACCGCGAAGGTCGGCACCGACAGGGTGTACGAGGCGGTGTTCGTTGCGTGGGCGGCCTGGACGCCGCTGTGCCTCGTGAACACCAACAAAGGCACGCCGTTCGTGTCCGCCGTGGAGCTCAGGCCGCTCGCCGCCGCGCTCTACCCGCCCGTCGCGCCCGGCTTGTCCATGGCCATGTACAATCGCCTCAACATGGGGGCAAGCACCTCATTCGCGAGGTATCCGGCTGATCAATACGATCGCTTCTGGTACCCGATGAGCGAGGCCAGCCCGCGGTGGGCGAACCTGTCCACTGGGCTGACCATCCGGCCGGACCCCACCTCGGCGGAGCCCCTAGCGGTTCTCCAGACGGCGGTCGCGGCGGCCGGGAACGACACGGAGCTCACCGCGGCGACATGGACGGTGGACGAGCGCCGGGCGTCCTTCTCCTTCATGGTGTTCGTGCACTTCGCCGACTTCCAGAGCACGCAGCTCCGGGAGTTCGACATATACCTGAACAACAACCGACGGCCCTCGCCGTTGAGCCCCCAGGCCTGGGTTGCTTCGTGCATCTACACCACCAGGGGGAACTGGGCCGCCGACGGTACGTACAACGTCACTCTCGTCGCCACCAACCAGTCCGTGCTGCCGCCCATGATCAACGCCCTCGAGATCTACAGCGTCATCCTCAACAACAGCCCGACGACATTCGCGGATGATAGTGAGTACCTTAGTTTTTGCATAAATTTTTTGAATAAGACGAGTGATTAAAATTTGACAAAAACAAACAGAAAAATACGGAGGGAGTACTACATACACTACCGGAAACAGAATAGTTACCGTGTGTCCACAGTTTTGCCGTGTGAAGTCGAGAAAAACACACCGTACAAAAAATACACGACAAATAGATTGTTTGTCGTGTGCCAGATTCCTGGCACATGACAAATAGTTTGTTTGCAGTGCGTGTGCAAGACTAGAAACACGTGACAAAAATTTAGTAAAACACGTTTAGAAAATGAGTGGAACGAAAAAAAAGGTTGTAGATCACAGCACACAACAAAGGCCATATCCAGACACTTAAACACAACACTCGCACACAGCCACATCCACACCCGCACACACCCACACTTGCCTCCACCCGCCTCGGCGCCGTGTCCATGGCGCCGCCTCCACCTCGCCTCCACGCGGCCTCCACTCCGCCGATGTCCCCGCTGCGCATGGCCTCAATGCCTGTGCCTACGCCGCCACCCCTCGTCGCCGCCGCCATGCCCCGGCGCCGCCACGTCGCCGCGGCCGTCCATGCCGCGTGCGAGTGCCATGGCCACCGTCTGAACTAGTTGGCGCCATGCCAGCCGCCTGCGCCACGTCCACGCCGCCATAGAAGACGACCCCCTAGAGGAGCTCCTCCTGCACGCCACGGATGGTGGTGGCGGCGCGGGCGGATCCGTCCTCGGCGGAGCAGGCGGATCCAGCGGCTGCCTCCAACCCTCCCTCCATCGCCACGGCGAGTGACGGATCCGGCAGTGTGGGCAAATCCGGCGGCAGCATCCTCCCTTCCCTCCACGGCCATGGCTAGCGACGGAGCGCGCAGCACTACCACTCCTCGAGAGCAGCGCTGATGGTGCGGCTCCGGCCTTCCCTTGACGGCTCGCGGGCGGCGCAACGGGGTGCGGCCGGGGCTGCTCCAGGACGGCGGCGGACGTGGTGGCTTTTTTTTTATTTATTTCGAATTTTTTTGCCGAGTGCCCGAAGAGTGACCCACGGCAAAGATCTTCTTTGTTGATGCTTGTTTGCTATGTGCTATTTGCCCTGTACAACACATGAAAAACGCTTTGCCGTGTGTATAAGTGGTTTTGCCGTGTGCCTCTGGCACACGGTAAAGGTGGGGATTTCGGTAGTGATATGAGGTGCACATTAATATTACCAACAAGCAATGGAAAATAGAAATGGACTAACCGAAAGTTAGCTGGATGTCTACTTCAACACTTGTGCCACCACATGTTAACAATGATTTAGGCATAATTTTTAATTTGAAAGACATCACCCTGTCCAAACCTACTCACAGAATTCAATGGACGGTACAGGGTTGTGTGCGCTGGGCTAAGGGTTGGACTCGGCCTAGATATCATTGGGGTTTAAACTAGGGCGCTGCTCCTATCGGACATTCCATTACAATATCAAAAATACACTCTTGCAATATTAAAAATTTATATTTGCAACATCAAAAACATTAATTGAAACACATCAAAATGTCAGGATGCAAAAGTAAAATTCTCATCGCAACATCATAGATGTGTTTCATGCAACATCCATTCAAATTCATGCAACATAAAAAAAGCTACTGGAACATTAGATTCATGCATGTGCAACATGAAAATAGTTATATCCAAGAAATGAATTGACAAGAAGGATATCTCTATGGCAACATGAATCTCGATCTCAATATCTCGAATCAACCATTTGCATCATTCAAAAAATTCTAATGCAACACCATGAGGGCCTTGTTGCCCCTAGATCTTCCGCCACCAGCCCAAAGCTCACCGGCGCACTCGTGCGCTACCACCCCGGAGCTCCCGCAGCAGCCCTTGCGCACCGCCGCCCGCGCGGGGCTCGCCGCATCGCTGCCGGGGTGTCCCGAGTCGACGCAGAGAGGAGGAGGAGGCCCCCGGATCTCCCATCGCCGGCCTGGAGCTCGCCGTCGTCCACGCTGGGCTCACCGCCGGCCTCGTACACCGCTGCCTCGAAGCTCCCACCGAATCGAGCAGAATCAATTCCGAGCAGCACGAGCCTAGGACGATCCAGGCGGAGCAGGCCGCGGGCGCACTTGTGGAGATCGGAGGTTGCAGCGGGTGAGGAGGGCGATAGCTAGAGGCGACGCGGATCTCACCTAGGGCATGGCGTTTCCACGGCGTGGTGGGTCGCAAGCGGCGAGCAAGCAAAGCCAGGAGCGGGCGGTCGCGAACGGCGAGAAAGGGAGAGTGCGAGCAAGCAAAGCCACGAGAGTGCGAGCAAAGACCAATTCAATGGTCTGATGTGGAGAGCGTCCGATCTTTTTATTGTCTCGTCGAACACCCTACAGGAAGCATTTCCCTTTAAATTAAAGCACCCCCTTCTAATTCGTATACGGAATTTAGTTTTCCTTAATGAATTAGATGTGGTGATGTTTGATATGAGAATTCTGATTTTTGTTGAAAAAAGTTCATTTGTGGCCATCTAACTATCACTCGAGTTTAATTTTGGTCATCCAACTCCAAAATCAGATATTTTTTACCATTAAACTATCAAAACCGTTTATATTTGGTTATCTAGCTGTTTTGAAGAGTGATTTTACTGATTTTGACGACGCCTGGCAATAGGCCCACATGCCAGCTTCTTTTTCTCTCTCCTTTTTTCCTTTTTCTCTCTTCTCCCTTTCGCTGCTCTGGCACTCTCGGCCGCCGATAGCACTTCTCCGGCGGGCGGCAGCAAGCCTGCGCCCGCATTTGCTCTGTGCTCCCTCTGCTGTGCCTGGAGGTCATGCCAGCGTCTAAGCCGACGTCCCCACATGCCCCGAGATGCGCTGGGCGGCGGTTCTCGTGCGGACGCGCTCCGTACCGGCGGCCAGGAGATCTCCTATTGCTGGTGGAGCGGTTGTCGGAGCACATGAAGAAGGCACGCGGCAGCCGGGACCACCACGGCGACCACCAGGAGCCCCCTCATCTTGGTCGCAACTCGCAACTCCCTCGCGCTATGGCCGCCTTGCTTCTCTTGTGAGTTGTAGCTCGGGAATAAGGATGTAGGTGGAGTTTGCGACTGCTGCAGCCCTCCCCCGGTTTGCTGCCACCACAGCTCCTCCGCCCCTGTGTGCTCGCGACGCCGACGCATGGGCAAGAGAAAGCACAGATAGAGATAGAGAGAGGAAAGAGGAGGGAGGAAAAGAAGCTGCCATGTAAACCTCACTGTCACGTGTCATCCACCTCAGCAAAATCACTCTTTAAAACAGTTAAATGACTAAATATAAACGATTTTGATAGCTTGATGGTCGAAAATACCTAATTTTAGAGTTTGATGGCTAAAATCAAACTCAGCTGATAGTTGGATGGCTAAAAATGATTTTTTTTCATTTTTATAATGTAACATGATTTGTTTGTTCCCCCTCCAAGCTTCATGTGATGTGCATCACACACAGAAAATGTGTCATCCTTTTATTCCATGTAACATAACATGATTTGTTTGTTCCCTTTCCAATGCCGGCAAATCATCGACACAATATTGAGTATTGATGCCAAAAATAGTTGAGCTAAATCTATTTTTTATAAGATTATAGAGATACTTTCACAAGATATAAAATATATTATTTGGGTTTTTCATTGCCTATCTATCTCTTGGAATTTTTCTCAATTTTTTTGGAAACCTAGATATATTTTTCATGGTTTTAAATCCTTATCAGATGTTTACAAGATTTTTTTTGAACTATAAAGACAAAACCACGTTTGGAAAACTGCTTCTAACCGGATAAAGAGGTAAAATGAACAATTTTAAAAGTTGAGGGAGATGAGTTACTTGGTTTTGGAATTCAGAAATAAATAGTTAAAAGAGGTAAATAGACTTTTATCTAAAAAAACACAAGCTGAAGCCTCGGATCGTGGGCCAGTAGTTAGGGGCTTTGCTTCAGAAGAGGGAGCCGGCGCTCGTCGGTGGGGGGCTACTAAATAACCTCGTGGAAGATGGTTAAGTAATATAACTTTAAAATCCATTACACTCAATTAGATGCAATATTTTAAAAAGATTAGATTCAACATTATAAAAAATATTGATCAACATTGAAAAATAGCATATTTAACATTTTTTAGAAATACAAATCAACATTTTGAAACAAATACTAACATCAACATTTCTCACAACATATTTTAACATTTCAAAAAAATGGATTCAACATTTTCTAAAATCTAGATCAATATTTTTTGAAATAGCTTCTTCCTATCCTTTTCTTTTCTGTCCATGGCGGCGACGCGCGCGGCGGAGAGACAAGCAGCGGAGTGACGGTGCACCTGCGGGGCATGCGGGCGTGGGGGGTAGCAGGCAGCGGCGCGGGGGGGTGGGGGGTGGAAGCAGCGCTCGGCGGCGCGCGTGCGCAGGGGCAGAGGGAGCGGCTTCAGTAGTGGCACGCGGCAGAAAAGGAGGTGCAGTGGCTGTGGGCGCCGAGGAGCAGGAGCCGAGGCGCGCGCATGAGGAAGACAAGGTGGTGGTGGTGGGCTTGTGGGGTTCAAAAATCGGATGGATAAAGAGTGTTGCACGAAGAAAAAAATTTCGAATGTATAGGATTGCCGCTCATTGGTGCAACCTAGGCTAGGTGGCACTTAAGCCCAGGGCCGGCTCACGGTTTTCAAAGGCCCCAGGGCGAGCAAGATACTATAAATTCTTTTAGGTTAACTATTTTTCATTTGTGATAGTAACTAAAAAGAAGATATAAATTCTAATAATATATGTAATTCATGAAGAATAATGTCAATATTACAAACGAAAATGATAGAAACATAAAACTAGAATTACCTACAACCTACTAGAGCGCTAATGTTAGCACCTAGGCAGCAGATGCTCGCGTGGGCCACGGTGCCGCCATGCCGGCCGGCCTGTGTTTTCGTGAGTACATTGGACTCCGATAGATCTCCGGTGTCGGTGTCGGGCCGTCTGAAGAGGGAGAACACCCGAAGTCGGATCCGGACGAAAGCGATGAAAATGAAAGGCCAAACACCGAGTCACGATCGCGCGTGGAAGGGCAGAAGTCCGTGAGACCGGCGCTACTCGGACCCCAAATGGATCTATCACAGAAGGCATGATGACCTACTTCTTAGATGGACCGAAAATAAGAAGTTAGATTGGCCCAATATATCAGTTCGTGGTAAATATAAAAAAATAGAACAATTTTTTAACATGGAACAATTTTTCCGGAATAAAAAATAATTCTGTCATGTGTGATAATTTGATTGCCAGTCACATGTGAGGCTCCAAATATTTGCTGGAAGACCTGCATGTCTGACTGTCTGCTCGTATACTCCGATTGAGTCAGGTACTACTACGTACAACATATTAAATGTCGGGCCCATTACTCCATGGGCCCCGGGCCATCACCCCGGCTGCCCTCCCACTTAAGCCGGGCCTGCTTAAGCCACCCGCCACTGTGTCCAGCCCAACAAATAAACCTACCCCTTCCCTTTTTCTATACAACCCAATAACTTGAAATCCTAATCCCTCCCCACCTCTTCCCGCTGCCGCCGCTGCCATCCCGCCCGGCTCGGGTGGCTCCCTCCCCACCACCCACCACCCATCGCCGCGCTCCCCGCTGGATGAGCCCATGTCGCTCGGCTCCAGCGGCAACCCTGCTACCGGAGCTCACTCCTCTCCCTTCCTCCCTTCTTCTAGAGGCAGCAGGGTTGGTTGGAGTGGCAGTGGCGGCTGGTGGAGGTGGAAGAAGGTGAAAGAGAGAGGGAGGAGGGGTGGGTGGCAGGTGGCTTAAGAGGATGTTTGGTTGCCAACCACATTTTAACACACTTAAGGTTAGGCAAGTATGGCAAAGAATTTGGCTACTTACCAAAGAATTTGGTCACCACACTTTTCTTATCTAAGGGAATCTTGCCACACTTTTTCTTGCCTGTGACACGTGGAGCCCAAAAAATCTTGCCTAAGCTTAGTTACCAACCAAATACCTACCAACTTGATCAAACTTGCCTAAAGTTAGGTGTGGCAAAGTGTGGCTAGCAACCAAACACCCGAAATCCGACAGGGAGCTCTACCTTCAAACACCACCAGGTGACCTAATGGGCCAATTTGTTTGTTTAGCCTGTTTATATTTGGGCTGGTTTAGCTATTTTATGGGCAATTCGTTTGCTCAGCAATGCACAACACGGGTGTAACCGTGTAAGGGAGCTCATTAGCTCAACACTTGCAGCTAGCGCCAGGAGGTTGCATTGCTCCTTAGCTGATGGTACACGTGAAGCGATATCTGTGTCTGTGACAGGTGGCGGTGGTTGAGCAGCCTACTGCGCTGGCAATTGCCGTCCTGATCGCTTGGAAATAGGTGGCCGAAGGAGCGTTGCACGGTGGGAGCAGCGAGGTGCAGGAATCTGCACATGGCCGCGGCAAGGGACTGCGTCCCAAGCGGCACTGCGGCAGGCGCCCACCTGACCTGGCTGGTTGTGCTCAAGGTGCTCGACGAAATGACGCTTATGTTACAGCGTCCCCCCCCCCCCCCCTCCTGAATACGATAGAGAGCTGCGTATCTTTGTATTAGATAGAAAAGAGTTGGTTCAAGTTCTACAACGCGGGCTTATGCTATCGCACCTATATCCATCAGTTCACTGATCCCTTGTCAGCTTGCTGAATTCAAGAAACAGACGAGAGGTTGAAATGTTATTTTGCCCAACATTATGCTTTGAACATAAACTTTTTTCCTGTCTTGCATAGGCAGCTGGATGTTTGCAGTTCAGTTCTCAGACATACATTCTGACAGTACTTCTTCTGTGCTAGTTGACGCCATCATGGCCATCAAATTCGAGTATGGCGTGAAGAAAAACTGGATGGGTGACCCATGTTTCCCAGTCATATATGCTTGGCATGGTGTGAAATGCAGCAATACAAGTGGTAACACCACGAGGATAACATCACTGTGAGTATCTGTAAGCATATGTTGTGAAGTTCTTGCATCTTCATTCTTACTATAGTAGTTCAGTACTTCAGTAAATGTTCGTTCCTCTAACTCAATGTTGGATTGGAAATTGCAATGCAGAGATCTCTCGAACAGCAACTTGCGTGGTGCGATATCTACGAATTTTACATTGCTTACGGCACTTGAGTTTTTGTAAGTGCTACATGACCTATTCATGCCCTTGGCCTTCCAATTTTTTTGGGTCATAAACCCAAACAATTTATTATGAATGAGATGCATTTAAGCAGTAGTGAACAAGCAAACGACTGAGTATGTAGTTTAACCAGTGTACTTCTTGACATCTTGTTACCACTATATACTGTCGTTTTATATGCTATGGGGTGCTTCCCTGAACAGGAGTGATCTGTAGCCTTGAGGAGCTATGGAATGCTCCCAAACAACCAAAATTCACATCCTCTTTAGGATAAAGATTCAATGCTACTCCAAATGCTTAAAAGGGTATTACAGTAGTTCATAACAAATGTACGGAACAGTGGGACTGGAGTAGATACTGATGTATGATCCAGTACTCTAGGGTGACGAGGGAGAATAGAAAGGAGGCCGTCCTTGCAAATATGTTTCCAACTTCAGATTGTTAAGGACGGTTTCTGTTTATTTATAAATTCGAGAAACTTTGCAACAGTTGTGTTCTGATTGAACTCATAGAAAATTGGGAAGTGTAAATGAGGGTTTTGTTGTGAATCGTGTAAGCTAATTACATATAAGCAGTTTCTATGAGTGGTAAATAAGTTGGTTCACAGAACCAGTCTAGGAATTTGTTTCTGTGATCTAGTATACTGTTTTTTTATATATAAAGTTATAATCCGATAAGCCACCCTCCTCAAAATAAGCTTTGATGTCCAAGAGATAGGACCTGTTAAAGAAGACTAAAGAAGCCATCTTTTTGGCTACAACTTTAGTACGTCACAGACTCACAGTATGTCGTCTAAGATTAGGCAAAGCTGAACAAAGTCTATAGTAAAGTTCACTAGCGGTCAAACTTATTTGGGGCAGGGGCGGAGCCAGAGCCTCTCTTTCTCTTCTTCTTCCTCTTCACTGGGTTTCAAGGGGGTAGGGGGCTGGAGCCTCCCCGCTGGCTCCGCCCCTGATTTGCGGTGTCGTCCAAGATTAGGTCCCAAACTATTAATTTACGGATCTAGATCCCTAAACTTGTTGATTGTACTACTTGAGGTCAAAATATCTTTAATCAACGTGACTTTGCTTGTTGTCGCATGCTCTTGTGGCCCTCAGTTTCCATACTCTCATGCTCACTTCCAACCTTAGCATCTAGAGAGAAAGAGTTAGTTAAAAAAAAGATAATGCTAAGGAATGACATACAAGTACATATAATCTTCTTCAATGCGTATCATGTGTAGCCAATGATAGATAATTACCTATGCTCTAGCTTGTCTAGATTCTACGCTGGTAGGGGCTCTTGCTCCTGCTCAGTCAAGGCTGCCTCTTCAATGTTGGGCGGCAAACACTATTGTGTATAGTAGCAGCTGCAGTTGGCAGCATGGTAGCAGTAGTGACTAGTAGTAGCCGCAGTAGCTAGTAGTGGTAGAGGCTGTATAACACTATAGCGCCTTATCTTGTAAATGCTCACCTTGACTACTTGTGTCTATAAAAGGAGAGAGCAGCTACAGCTCACAGATTAAGCAGCTCCACTTCGTGTGCTCTTCCTGAGTCCTTCCTCTCATCTTCTTCCTCCACCTGCAAGCAAGAGGGTGTTGTGTGTATGTGAGGGAGTGCCAACAAGTGGTATTCAGAGCTTGAGTGTTCGAGCTTGGTGGCCATGGCTTCCCTGGATCGTGAGCATGGGCGCGGGCGTTCTCAGTAGCGTGCCCGTGGGCGCCAGACGACGTACGTCGTGAAGAAGACGGTGCGGGACGTCGGTGGCGCGCAGTACCCCATGCTCACTCGCACGAACTACGCCGAGTGGGTGGTGCTGATGAAGGTGATGCTCAAGGCGAGGCGCCTGTGGGCGGCGGTGACCGTGGGCACCGCTGACGAAGAAGACGACCAATCGGCCATGGAGGCCATTCTCAAGTCGGTGCCGAACGAGTACGTCGTCCCGCTCGGCGCCAAGGACTCCGCCAAGGAGGCGTGGGAGAGCCTGGAAACGATGCGGCTTGGCGGCGACCGCATGCGCAAGGCGAAGGCGCAGCAGCTCCGGCGAGAGTACGAGGCTGTCGCGTTCCGCGATGGCGAGGCCATCGAGGACTTCGCGCTGCGGCTCACATCTCTGGTGAGCCAGCTAGCGCAGGTCGGCGTCGACATCGGCGAAGAGGAAGCGGTGGCGAAGTATCTCCGCGTCGTGCCACCGCGATTCGCGCAGATTGCGCTCTCGATCCAGACGCTGCTCGACATGAGCACACTCTCGATCGAGGAAGTCACCGGGCGGCTCAAGGCGGTCGAGGACCGCGCGGAGGCCCCCGCCCGCACGACCGCCGGTGGCCAGCTACTGCTCACGGAGGAGCAGTGGGCAGCGCACCTGCGCGAGAGGAAGCAGGGGGAGGGCTCCTCTGTTTCGCGCAGCGGCGGCAGAGGCGGCGTGCGCAGTAGGCGTTGCAGCAAGCCACGGCGGAAGGCGGAGGGCGTCGGCAAGGACGGCGGAGATCGTGCCGCCGACAGGATCATTGCCGCAATTGCGGCAAGATCGGGCACGGGGACCGCGACTGCAAGGAGCCGCGGCGCCAGGAGCGGGCGCACCTCGCCCAGGATGACGAGGAAGAGCCTGCGCTGCTCATGGCGCAGGTCTGCGCCATCAACACCGAGGCAGAGGACCGCGGCGGGCGCGTCAAGCTCGACGAGCCTCGCGCGCGGGTCAACCTCGGGCGAGCAGAGGAGGAGGCAGAGGAGCTGTGGTACCTCGACACTGGCGCGAGCAACCACATGACCAAGAACCGCGCGGCCTTCTCCGAGCTCGACACCGGAGTCGTCGGCACCATGAAGTTCGGGGACAACTCCAGCGTCGACATCCAGGGGCGTGGCACGGTCGTGTTCCAGTGCAAGAATGGCGAGCACAAGGCGCTGACGGATGTGTACTACATCCCCAAGCTCCGGAGCAACATCGTCAGCATTAGCAAGCTCGACGAGCGAGGCTGCCAGGTGTTGATCGACGGCGGCGTGCTCCGGATCAGGGATCGCGAGCGGAAGCTGCTCGCCAAGGTCGAGTGCGGCAGGAATCGCCTCTACACCTTGGCGCTGCGCATTGCGCGCCCGGTGTGCTTGGCGGCAAGGTGCGACGATGCAGCGTGGCGCTGGCTCACGCGCTTCGGCCATTTGAGCTTCAATGCTCTGGCCAGGATGGCGTGGCAAGGCATGGTGCGAGGGCTACCACTGATCGAGCATGCCGGCGAGCTGTGCGACAGCTGCCTTGCCGGGAAGCATAGGAGGCTGCCGTTCCCCAAGAAGGCGAGCTACCGCGCTGGCGATACCCTCGAGCTCGTCCACGGCGACCTCTGCGGGCCAATCACGCCGGCAACGCACGGCGGGTGGCGCTACTTCCTGCTCCTGGTGGACGATTGCAGCCGCTTCATGTGGCTGCACCTCCTGTCGAGCAAGGATGAGGCGCCGGCGGCGATCAAGGAGTTCCAGACGCGGGTGGAGACGGAGACGGGGAAGAAGCTGCGCATGCTGCAGACGGATCGTGGTGGCGAGTTCACCTCGATCGAATTCGGCCTCTACTACGCGGGACAGGGCTTGGAACGCCACCTCACGGCGTCGTACTCGCCTCAGCAGAACGACGTCGTCGAGAGGAGGAACCAGACGGTGGCCGGCATGGCGAGGAGCATGCTCAAGGCCAAGAGGATGCCGGCGGCGTTCTGGGGCGAGGCGGTGAGCACGGCGGTGTTCATCCTGAACCGCGCGCCCACCAAGAGCTTGGAGGGCACAACGCCATTCGAGGCCTGGCATGGGAGGAAGCCGGACGTGTTCTTCCTCAGGACATTCGGCTGTGTCGGGCACATGAAGAAGACGAAGCCCAACCTCGCCAAGCTGGAAAATAGGAGCACTCCCATGGTGTTCCTAGGGTACGAGCTCGGGAGCAAGGCTTATCGGCTCTACGACCCGGCCAGCAGCAAGGTGGTCGTGTCCCGCGACATCGTCTTCGACGATGCGGCGTGCTGGGGCTGGGAGTCCGGCGATGGGGAAGCGACGCCAGGCGGCCTGAGCAGCTCTTTCACCGTCGAGTACATGGTGTACTCCTGTGCGGGGGAGCTGGCTCACGACGAAGGGGAAGCAACACCCTCGAGCGAGTCGCAGGGGACACCCTCGAGAGCGGCACAGGGGGCACCCTCGAGCGAGTCGCATGGGACACCCTCGAGAGCGGCACAGGGGGCACCCTCGAGCGAGTCGCAGGGGACACCCTCGAGTGCGACACAGGGTGCACCCTCGAGCGAGGCGCAGGGGGCACCCTCGAGAGCGGCACTGGTGACACCCTCGAGCGAGGCGCAGGTGACACCCTCGATAGCGGGGCAGGGGACTCCGATCTCCACCGCAACGAGCACCGTTTCGTCGATTCGCTTCGTCACGCCTCCGCCGAGCGCCTCCCCGAACATCGACGCCGATTACTCCAGCGAACCACTCTGATTCTGTCTGGTGGATGACATCGTTGGCATGGGGAGTCCGCCCGGGCAGGAGGCCCATGTGCTGGACGACCTCGAGCTGCATCTGGACAGCGCAGAGGAGCCACCAAACTTCGCCGCAGCAAAATAGGAGGCACGCTGGCGGGCGGCGATGCTAGAGGAGATGGCGGCGGTGGAGGAGAACCGCACGTGGGAGCTAGTGGATCCGCCGGCTGGTTGCCGGCCAATTGGGCTCAAATGGGTGTTCAAGGTGAAGCGGAACGAGTGCGGCGAGGTGGTGCGGCACAAGGTGCGGCTCGTCGCCAAGGGATTCGTGCAGCGCGAGGGCATCGACTTCGAGGAAGTCTTTGCGCCGGTGGCGCGCATGGAGTCCGTGCGCTTGCTGTTGGCGCTGGCGGCGGTGAGGTGCTGGAAGGTCCATCACCTGGACGTGAAATTGGCATTCCTCAACGGAAAGCTCGCCGAGGAGGTGTACGTGCAGCAGCCGCCGGGATTTGTCATCGCCGGCGAGGAGCACAGGGTGCTCCGCCTGCTCAAGGCCCTGTATGGGCTGCGTCAGGCACCGCGCGCGTGGAACATCAAGCTCGACGCCAGCCTCGGGTCGCTCGACTTCACCAAGTGCGCCACCGAGCACGCCCTCTACACACGGCGATCGAAGGGAGGCCTGGTGATCGTCGGCGTGTACGTCAACGACCTCATCGTCACCGGAGCTGAGTAGCGGGACATCGACGCGTTCAAGGAGAAGATGAAGTCGATGTTCCGCATGTCTGACCTCGGTCTGCTCACCTACTACCTCGGCATTGAGGTGGAGCAGACCGGGAATGCCATCACGCTCCACCAGAGCGCCTACGCGAGGAAGCTGCTGGAGCGGAGCGGATTGGGCGAGTGCAGGGCGTGCTAGACGCCCATGGAGAAGAAGGTGAAGCTGTCAAAGGACAGCACTGCCCCCTTGGTGGACGCCACGAGCTACCGGAGCATCGTCGGCGCACTGCGTTACCTCACGCACACGCGGCCGGACATTGGGTTCGTCGTGGGGTACGTGAGTCGGTTCAAGGCGGAGCCGCGGGAGGATCACCTCGCCGCGGTCAAGCATCTGCTCCGCTATGTGGCAGGGACGCGCGACTACGGGCTCGTCTACCCAAGGAGGAGCAGAGGAGAGCTAGAGCTGATTGGGTTCAGCGACAGCGACATGGCGGGCGACGTTGATGGACGAAGGAGCACAACTGGTGTGCTCTTATTCCTTGGAGCGTGCCCGATCTCCTGGCAATCGATGAAACAGAAAGTCGTTGCGCTGAGCACTTGCGAGGCAGAATACATTGCGGCGGCGGCGGCATGTTGCCAGGGAGTTTGGTTGGGGCGGCTGCTGGTAGAGCTCACCGGAGAAGAAGCTCGGGCACTCGTCCTGATGGTGGACAACCAGTCCGCCATCGCCTTAGCAAAGAACCCCGTCCACCACGACCGGAGCAAGCACATCGACACCAAGTATCACTTCATCCGTGATTGCGTCGATGGTGGACAGATCAGGCTCGAGTATGTCGAGACAGCTCGACAGCTCGGGGACATCCTCACCAAACCATTTGGGCGCATTCGACTCACAGAGTTGAGGACCAAGATTGGAGTTGAGGAGATCAAGCAAGAGCAGTGCAATTAGGGGAAGAATTGATAGATAATTACCCATGCTCTAGCTTGTCTAGGTTCTACGCTAGTAGGGGCTTTTGCTCCTGCTCAGTCAAGGTTGTCTCTTCAATGTTGGGCGGCAAACACTATTGTGTATAGTAGCAGCTGCAGTTGGCAGCATGGTAGCAGTAGTGACTAGTAGTAGCAGCAGTGCTAGTAGTGGTAGAAGCTGCATAACACTATAGCTCATTACCTTGTAAATGCTCACCTTGACTACTTGTGTCTATAAAAGGAGAGATTAAGCAGCTCCACTTCGTGTGCTCTTTCTGAGTCCTTCTTCCTCTCATCTTCTTCCTCCATCTGCAAGCAAGAGGGTTTTGTGTGTGTCTGGGAGTGCCAACAGCCAAAACAGTAATATAAAAGACTTAAAATTAGTTACGAGGATGCCAAGGAAGTAGATCATCATTAATTAGATGATTGGGACCACAAGTAAACCACTTAGCAAGTTTAGGGACCTATATATAATTGTTTGGAGACCTGGATGACACCTCAGGACAAGTTTAGGGACCGCTAATGTATAGTGCTCTCTATAGTAACACATATCGTGACAGCATATTTGGCATAGCCACATGTTCAATATTTACAACCTGTAAATTAAATAATTTGTACTAGTCACATTTCGTATGCCCCCCATGATTCTGACGAAATCTCTACAAAATGATTTGATGTCATATTGAAAAGAAAATCACAAATGAACCATGATACTTTCATGATTATGCTCCATGACTCCCCTATGTACTTTTTTACTCTATGGATATCATAATAATAGAGGGTTATGTCTTAAATCATGCTGCAACTTGATAGAACACAGATTTTGTTCTATATTCCACCAGTGTAGAGTTTGAAATAAGTGCCTGCATATTTCTGGGCTTTCTCACTATAATTGTGTATATATTTCAGGGATTTGTCTTATAACAACTTAAGCGGGTCAATATCTGATTCCCTACCAAGTTTGTCCTCCCTACGAGTTTTGTAAGTGCACATATTTGTTTGCAGATTATTAACTAGCAGAGGACCTTACCTGCCACCTTTCCTTTTTAACAGGAATCTGTCTGGCAACCATCTCAGTGGTAACTCGCTATGCAAAAATTACACCGGATCACTTATTTTAAGGTTGTTGTTTCCTTCTCAGAATATTGCTTTTTTAATATGCCTGTGCATTTTGGAATATATCTGTTTCTGTTTCTGTGATCTTCTGACCTTGTGATGTCTTATGTATTTCAGATATGACTCTGATAAAAGTAGGTGCAGTAAAACGACAAGTCGA
The DNA here is from genome assembly GCF_016808335.1 of Panicum virgatum. Taxonomy (NCBI): domain Eukaryota; kingdom Viridiplantae; phylum Streptophyta; class Magnoliopsida; order Poales; family Poaceae; genus Panicum; species Panicum virgatum. Next base: position 63,602,815 of record NC_053147.1, read on the forward strand.
TCAACAAAAGCAGCAGTTGTTTTAGTTACTTCAATTGTGGTCCCTGTTCTGGTTGTGGCTGCACTTTTTCTTGCATATTTCATCTGGAGAGCAAAAAGAAAGCCTCATGGTGTGCATCCTGTTGCTCTAATATATTACCATGCATGGAAACTTTTAGTTTATGTATGTTTGTTATATCTCATACTTGTGTAACCAGTTTCTATAGCTGATCATTCAAGAATTGCACAACTCGATATTATTCCAAGAAGAGGAACAAATCAAGGGGATCACCTGCAAGATACCGAAAATAGGCGATTCACGTATAAGGAGCTGGAGAAGATCACTGATAATTTCAAACGGTTCATAGGACAAGGAGGTTTTGGACTAGTCTACTATGGCCATTTAGAAGATGGTACCGAGGTTGCTGTCAAGATGCGTTCTGAGTCATCATCACATGGGCTGGACGAATTTTTAGCTGAGGTGCCAAATTTTTAGCAATGTCATTTTGCATGGTTTTCATTTGAATAAATAACATGAGTCACAATAATAGGGAGCCTATATCGCAATTAATATATCGTTCCTATGTTTGGGATCTTATTATATAGGTCCAAAGCTTGACAAAGGTGCATCACAGGAATATAGTTTCTTTGGTTGGTTACTGCTGGGACAAAGAGCATTTAGCACTTGTTTATGAGTACATGTCTCATGGCAATCTTTATGATCATCTGAGAGGTTTGTCTTCCAAACTTATTGATGTACTCTTTTCGAATATATGACCCTTTGGATAATACATGGCATTCAATAAGCAACTCTGATCATTGGTTTTCGGAGAAATATGTTATAAAAATTCACATCATTTTATTTTGACAATAGTTCTCATTAGAAGTCTAGTTGTGCTACTTATATGTGACTGAATTTAGAGGTCAAAATTGAGGAAGTTTAAACCACCCAAATTTAGTGAACATTCCATCGAGACTTTGACCACTCGAATTGTGGAAGTTATTAAATGCAGCGAGTCAGCACAATGGATCACCTCCAACTTGCCATCAACCTAATGATTGACTGTGATGTCTTCAGCCAATGTGTATATTCATCTAGTCAAATGTTTAGTCTTTTTTTTCTAGCATAGAGAAGTCCAGTGGTGGATCCAGGATTTTTTTTCATAGCCTGGGCGAACATAGCAATTGATAACAAGTTCACAAAAATATATTAGCTATTAACATAAGCAAAGTTGATAAGATCAACAGTTTTGGAACTAAAATCACCATTTAGTATGTGTGTAAATATGCATAAGAGAAAGATATAACACAGATTATCTCATTACAATATTTAAATTAATTATGCATGAACAATTTGCCACCACAAGTCCAATTGTATAGCTCCAAAGAAGACACTCCGGGCAGACCGGTCAGACCGGTTCACAGGAGCGGTCAGACCGGTCCAGATAGTCCAGACCGAGTTAGGAGTTGTATTTTAGCATGAAATTAATTAGGGTTTCGACTCCTAATGGGATAAGACCATCCCTCCCTGTAAACATAAAGGGCCACGGCCGATTGAGGGCATCAAACCCAATCGAATCTACCAAATCAATCTATCTTTATCGTTTTTACCTTTCTTTCTCGTTACCCTACTTTTCCAACCTCGACATGTTGTTCTTCCTTTGTCTCCGTGGCGTTTGAGGATGTCCTAGCTGGCCTACCGAACCTAGAGCAACCCAAAGTGCGTCTGCCCCGACGGGTCCCTCCCGGGTGGGCGTTTGTTGGGTCCTTGTTGGGCTGCGCCGTGACCGGTCCACCATACCGGTTTGACCGGTTGGTACTGTGGTGCTGCAAGGTGTGCCGTTGCTCGCCGTGCGATCGTGTGTTGGCCCAGAAAAGCATCAACAAACCGAAAAGTGGAAACCAGGAAGAAATATAATTTTCTGAGCTTGACATGTGAAGTTGTAACTTGTAACACAGTTTCTCTCTGGCAAACTGAAGGTAAAAATGCTGATGCTGAAACCTTGAGCTGGGGAACGCGTGTACGGGTAGTGCTTGAAGCTGCACAAGGTATGGGAAAATGAGACACATTCAGGCAACTAGATTTTTAGTAAGCAGATCTGATCTGCCAGATGTTATTCTGTACCTTTCATATGTCCTGTGATTCCTGTTATACATACATATAGGCCTGGATTATTTGCACAAAGGATGCAGCCCGCCGATTATTCACCGGGACGTGAAGAGCAGCAACATTCTCTTGGGTCAAAATCTGCAGGCGAAGATTGCAGATTTGGGACTCAGCAGGACATACCTTAGCGATGTGCAGACTCACATATCAGCCACAGCAGCGGGCACAGCTGGTTACATGGACCCAGAGTACGTGTCTCCCTATATATGTAAATGAGAACCAGCCGAATTTTCTGAGCACAAGAAAGAAAACTAGCAAAAAAATGTGTGCTTTTGTTTTCTTCTCGCAAAAAATATAATCCGTTTGTTTTTTATGCAACATTTAGGTTTTAATAAAATGTCTACGCACTGTCCTTTTCAGGTACTACATGACCGGAAGGCTGACGGAGACCAGCGACGTGTACAGCTTCGGAGTGGTTCTGCTGGAGGCAGCCACCGGCGAGGCCCCGCTGGTGCCAAGCCGCGGCCACATCGTCCAGCGCGTGAAACAGAGCGTCGCCACCACAGGCGACATCGGCGCCGTCGCCGACCCAAGGCTCGGGGGCGCCTACGACGTCAGCTCCATGTGGAAGGTGGTGGACACTGCCATGGCGTGCGTGGCGGAGGCCGGCGCCGGGAGACCGACGATGGCCGAGGTGGTGATGCAGCTGAGGGACAGCCTGGCACTGGAGGAAGCTTGTGGGAACGACGACCGCAGCTTCCCGGCGGCGAGCGATAGCTCGGCTTTGATGTCCGGCTTCGGTCCGTTGGCGAGATGAAGCTGTGCTGCTTGTACATGCATGTACCCCCAGATGCGGATTGGATCATCGTTGATGCTGGGTCTCCTGCTCACAAGTTAGCAGCGTGCGGTTTTGTTATGAACCAGTACGTGCCGTGTGATCTGTTTGTTCATTGTTTTGAGTTTTTGTAAAGGTAATGAGTGTTGACATGTGAAGGGAGGGAGAACACAGTTTAGTACTCCCTCCCTCCATTCCAAATCATATGTCATTTGAGCTTTTCTAGATACATTGTATTTACTATGTATCTAGATATAATATAACGTATATCTAAGTGCATAGCAAAATGAATGTATCTATAAAAGTCAAAACGGTCTACAATTTAGAACTGAATAAGTAATAAGGCCAGTCCCAATTGAGAGTTTCATTTCATTGTTTCATAGGTGCCTTGTAATCTACTGTAATTTGTTTTGAAACAATATATGAAACCAGACTACTCTCCGGTGCTTCAACTTATTTTGTTTTTTCATAGGCTAGTCATGGCATTAATTTACTACACGTGAGCTTGTGAGGGATGGAATGAAATCATGGCATATTTCTGAGCGGGATGTGATGTCATTCCTTGGTCGAGATTACACCAATTTTGTATTCTTGCCAGCACAACAAACTCGGATGCACACACTGACACACATGCCTTTCTTGATGAACTTGGTGAGGTACCGTTAACTTGCTCTAGTCGTTGGAAGGTAGCTGGAGATTTCAACATGATCTATTGCTCGGTGGACAAAAACAATGAAAATATCAATCGAGCCATGATGGGGTGCTTTGGTCTATTTGTGAATGATTTAGAGCTGAAAGAAATCCCACTATGGAGGAGGAGGTACACTTGGTCCAATGAGAGGGATTCTCCTATCCTTGTCAAGCTGGATAGAGTACTTTGCACTAATGATTGGGATGATATTTACCCTGAAAGTGTGCTGCAAACACATGCCACCAAAATTTCTGATCATTGCCCTTGGTCTTAGGACTGAGGGAAGGTATCTTGGGCAAGAAAAAGTTTCATTTTGAAACCTTCTGGACAAAATTAGATGGTTTTGTTGAAACAGTGCAGCACTCTTGGGAACAACAAGTACAAGGCTGCTCCCCTCTCCTTAGATTTGCTCTGAAGCTCAAGCGGTTAACTAAAGCTTTGCAATCCTGGAGTCAGAAGCAAGTTGGTAATGTTAACTCTTAGTTGGCGCCCGCTCAACACATCTTACATAACTTGGAAGTGGCTCAAAATCAGTGAGAACTGTCTGTTGCCAATGGCGGAGCTCGGATAAAAATTTAGGTGGGGTGCATCACAAACATAATTTTTTTGGGCCATTTGCAAAACTACCCTTGTTTTGAAGTCCAACTACGCGTTTGCCTCTGTTTTTTTAACTTTGCATACTTGCCCCTGTTTTTTGTCTTCCAATTGCATGGATGCCCCTAAAAACGTGCAAAACAGGGGTAGTCTTGCAATAAAACAGGAGCATCCATGCAATTGGAAGACTAAAAACAGGGGCAAATATGCAAAGTTAAAAAACTGAGGCAAGCGTGTAGTTGGACTTCAAAACAAGGGCAGCCTTGCAATTTGTCCTTTTTTAATGACATCCTGATGACACACATCACTAGCTAATTTTTGGCAAATTTAAACAATGATTGATGATTGTACCTCTCATTTGAATATAATTGTCCATTAATTCAACAAAGACCAACCAAACAAGAAAAGGTGTCCAATCTAAAGACCAAAATCCAATATTCCAAGAGACAAGAAACTGTAAATTTGAAGAACAAATCAATTAGTGACTTGGTGTGTAATATACTCAGAAGGGAGTAAATTGAACTTTTCTTTAAAACAGTTATGAGGAGAGGAGACATACCATTACACCACTAGCCTACTATTAAAGAACTAATCACGTCTAGGTCTTTTTGGTGGCCTAGGCAAGTCAATAGCCAGGTTTTTATGGCTTGAAATTCCCTAAGGAGATCAGTACCTACACTTTCTTCTTCATCCTGTGTTTCAGCTTGTTCTGTATGGGCTTGTGCATGTTCTGTCCTAACCTCTACATTAGTTGATTCAACTTGAGAAACTACAATTTCCACCAACAGAAGACTCCACAATTACGGAGACCGCAAAAGTGGCATAGAATGTTCAACCACTGTGGGGAGTAAAGGGTGCTAAAAACACATCAGCCATATCATCTGAAGGTTGAACCGACGATAAGATTTGACACCGCCGTTAGCCATCACCCGCGGAGGCTGGAAGGACCAATTCGCCACTGCTGGTAGTATCACTAGTGGCCAGAAAGGCGATTCCACCAAAGGAGAAAATAGATCCAATCCCTCGTAAAATAGGACTAGGCTAACATACCTTGATCCCACGCCGTCATCGGAAAAAACGATGCATCCCATGGGGAAAATCCAGTATGAAATAGAAAGTCAAATCGAAACATTGAAACGACGATCCAAACCAAGCCTAATTATTCTAAAGTAAAGAAAAAAATAAAAAAATCTAACAAAGTAGCAGATCTACTAGAGAGGTTGGACCCCTCTCCTCCTTGACACCAGCTAGGAGGCCGGAGGTGAGGAGAAGTGGTGGCCGGAGGTGGCGATGGCAGGGTGCTCGGCGCGAGGTGGAGGTCCACCTGAGCGGCCCAACTAGAAGACCGCAGAATTGACACAAGCAACTAATACTGATGGAAAACTCTAACGCGCGTGCATTCGCGCTCGGGCGCGCGATCTCGGTGGCCTGTTGCGGTCTACGTGGGGATGGTAGGCCGCTGCAGCCTACCTTCTTTTTCATTCTGTCACATTTTAAAAATAAACTTTATTATGAAGTGTCCATTTTCAATTTTGTTTGCACCATTATTTTTCTTATGACAATATCAATATCTTCAAAACAAGATGTATAATACAAATATTTTGAGAATGTATTTTCGATGTTGCTTCTAGAGCACCCAAGTTGCTGCTGCTATGTTGTTGAAGCACACAAGTTGCTACTACTGTTATGTTGTTGAGCACCTAAGTTGTTGTTGTGGTTACTGTAGCATCTAAGTTGCTACTGTTGTGTTACTGAGCACCCAAGTTCCTGCTGTTGCTGTTGAAGCATCCATGTTGCAACTTTAATATATACTCCCTCTATACTCAAAAAGGAAGTTGTTTTTGACAAGGTTTGAGTCAAACATTGGGAATATAAAACATGAATAACTTTTAAGTTGTTGAGTTTTAAAATACAAAAATCATATGAATAGAATTGTCTTGAAAAATACTTTCAATAAAATATAAATATACCACTTTGCGATAAATATTTTTATAAGAGTCAAAGTTAAGTTTTGGAGATTGTTGCTCCAAAAACGACCTTTTCTCGAGTATGGAGAGATTACATGGTAGCAACTTCTATAATAATATTTAATTGTATTGTATACATAGTAAGTTGCTATTACTACAAAAAATCTTCAAAAAATATGCATGTGGAGTCTAGTTTTGTTCGCATTTTCATGTAGAGCACAAAGGACAAACATAATTTTAAACTAACACTCCATTCGAAAGTTATAGAATTTTAAAATAAACTTCAATTACAGAATAACTCACATGCAGACTTAAGTCACGCGTGGATAAAAACTAGGTCGCACGCTTTTCTTTCCACGCGACCAGTCACGCGCTAGCGTTCTCCATATTAGATGGCGCACGCGCTAACAGCACAAGGTTGTACGCCTCAGAGTGTTGAGAACCTTGTGGCCCGTGATATCATTGAGCCTTTGAGTTAATGGAATTCAAACAACCCCCCTCCCCCCACCACACACACCCCCACCCCCAACCCCACCCACCCAAAAAAAAAGGATCAACATCCGGCTGAAACCGCAGGCTGAGGCCCCGCGGGCGCATCCAAGCATTCTTCTTTGTCGTTGCAAATCATGATTAGTACCAGATATTCCAAGCGCATCAGATTAGTACGTCACATGAGCCACGGATTAGACCAAAAAAAACATCTACATTTTCACAGAACTGAGTACACTAGTTCACAACGAACCCGCAGTTACACAAACTAGAACTTGAACTGCTATCTCCAAATACCAACCAAATGGTCAAACAGCTGGAATTTGGGATGCCATGTATGTTACCGCTCGACATACTAAAAGAATGTACACGAGTACATCTGTACATGTACATGTACATGTACATCATTCCCTTCTACAAATCAGCATGTACAGCATCATAGTGAGATTTAAATGCTATGTCTAGTTATCACACTAGTACTCCATCGCGCCTTCTGCGTCGTCGAGCAGCCCCGCGTGTTCCTCTAGAAGTTGATCGCACATCTTCAAGAGCTCATCAGCAAGGGGAGGTATGCCACGATGGCGGTTGTCATTGTAAGCATGCGCGTTCACTGCTATCTGCGCCACGTCATGCCTAAAAGCCTTCCTGTTCTTGTACTCCATCTTCCTCACCTTGTCCCTGATGGTACCAAGGTCCATTGGGCGCTTGACTATGTTGAAGTAATCCGGAGCATCTTTCTTCAACACTGGTTTAAGAAACAGGTATGATATAGCAGTGTTTCTCCGCAGCTGGTCAACTACCTTTTCAAGTATGTTGGAAAGCTCAACCTGCATTATGATGGAAACATATTAGTAAACCCATGCCTTTAAGGGAATTAAACCCATGCCTAGTGCTCAAGAAAGGTATCACTGAAAAAGATAACCAAATAGCAAAAAGTGACAAGAGTTACTATGCATTGCAAAATCCCATTAAACATATGTGAAGACATAAAAACTGTACCTCTCCTCCCCTGCGTCGTTTAGATGCTCGATGTCTTTCAGGTACTCTTCTTTCATTCATGTATGGCCTGTGATCAAGTAGGGCATCATCTACAAATTCAGGTTTTCTCTTTTCCATAATTTTTTTCTTTGCCTTCTGGATCCCTTCCTCTCTCTTTTCATATATCCTACTTACATGCAAGGTATTCATCTGACCTGGTTCTCTATAGCACGAGTCTTCTCTGTTTTTGTTCTCAGAACCTGACAATTCAACATGTCTCTCTTGGTCTACAAGAACCATAGGTTGCCTGATGGTGATCTTCTTGGAAGGTATATCCTTACTTAATACATGGAGGCCAAAATATAACAGATGGCTTTAGAGTGTCAGGCGGATAATCATCAAACCTCATGTTATTTGACTTCAATATCTTATCGTCCTTTCCAGTAGATCTGAAGTCTCTGGCATCCATGGTGCCCTTGAAAGTTAGTGAACCAGACGGTGACATGTTCCTCTCCGAGGACCTTTGAGGTACCCCACATTTGAAGTTTACTGGGACAGATTTTGTATTTTCAATGCCTTCTGGCCCTTCAGTTTCAGGAACTTCAAACGAGACCATAGTTATCAACTTCTTACTTGGCATCTTCATCTGGCTCGTTTCATCCAGAGGATTAGACTTGATTGAATTTGTATCCATTTCAGAGTTTTCTTGATTCTCCCCATACTTAGGGCACAGTTTGTTGGTCCGAATATGCCCAAGCTATATTATTATACAACAAAAAGGTGATAAACACAGTCATAATATAATGAGGTTATTTTAAATACACTTTCCTTTGCCTACCTGACTACAGGCTCCACAGATAAGAGTGTCATTCCTTCCGTATTGTCTCTTTCCCTGATATTTTCGGGAAAAAAAAGTGTGTCAAGATACGTGAACCTCTCAAAACAAAGGCTCAAAATTTTGAATTCTAGTCTACTGGAAAATATCCCCCCCCCCAAAAAAAAAAAAACTTAATAGGCACGAAACAATGCCAAGAATAAGCGTGCAGCAGAATTAACTCACTTAGATGGCCAAATTTGATCTTAATTCCCACTGGTCAACTTAAATTAGCACTTTTTAGGAATTTTTTGTACAGCCTGATGGTAAGGAGATCACCAGCAGCACAACATAATCACACAGAGTACGCAGTAATAATCGCAACGAGCATCGATTCTTTACTGATGATGTTGATCCAGGTTTTTATTGTATATAGTATTAAACCAATAAAAAAATAGCTCGGTTAAACTTTCTTGCCTACTGTCTGCTTCCAGTTTATTGTATCTTAAAACAGTCAGGGGTTTTTATTCCTGAACCCTTAATAAATACACAAGGAACAGAAGCTTAGCCATAGATCATATATATAGATTTTGTAAAAGTAATTATGAGACTTTTTACTTTTATAGATATGGGTTAAGTTTGTCCAGCCCTCCTCATGATAATTTCCTGGTTCCACCACTGGTGACGGAGACAAAAAGGCCTAATTCAAGCTGACAAGGAAAAAGTGCAACTGCTTCAAGAGTCGCAACGATGGCATGGACATATACCTTCAGCCCATCTGTGTTATGGACACATTCTTTGGGAAGAAGTTCCAGCGCAGAAAGAGCAAGACCCAGGCGCCATCTAGTGGCTAGTTTGTTACAGTTGGTTGGTTTGTTTCCTTCGGTTTAGGAGGATAAACATTGGTTTGTTTCCTTTTGTTTAGGAGGATAAACATTGTTATTTAAGGGGGCCGATGGCCAGTTTGTTAGGCAAGCAGAAGGATAGGTCTTAGCCTCAGAGCCTCCTAGGGAGGGCGAGGGAGATTCATCTATCTGTAATCGTGATCTCGTTCAATAAAGTGGTCGTATCATCTCTGGTATCAGACTAGGCTTTCCTTCCTCGCCATCCACTTCCATATTGTCCACCCCTTCCCCTGCGCGTCGCTAATTCCACCGCTTCCTGCCGCACATCGTCCCTGCCGCCATGCCTGGCGACGATGACGACACCTCGCTGGTCTCCAAGGCCGAGTTCGAAGAAGCCGTCGACAAGATGGTCAAGATGATGGGTGACATCGGTAAGAAGCTCGACACCGAGGTGTCATCCGTCCGTCAGGAGTGCTCCCTCCAGTCCACCTCCATCAAGAACGTGTAGACGCAGCTGCTGGACAAACAAGGCCGCTTCGACAGCCATTCATCGTTCCCAGGCGATGGCACACCGGCGCCGCCAGTCCACAAGCTCCGTTTTCCCAAGTACGACTGTGGCGACGATCCTCTCACGTGGCTGCACAAGGGCGAACAATTCTTTCGCGCTCACGGTACACCCGAGGACCAGAAGGTGTGGACGGCAACGTTCTACCTTCAGGGCGCCGCCAGCCAGTGGTACTACCGCTGGGAGAAGAACCACGGCGTTCCATCTTGGAAGGACTTCGTCGACGGCGTCAACAAGCGTTTCGGCCCTCCCCTCCGCAGCAACCCCCTCGGCGAACTATCCCAGTGTCGCCGCACGGGCTCGGTCGACGAGTACGTCGATAAGTTCCTTAAGCTATTGGCCCGCTGCGACGATGTCAGCGAGAAGCAGCAGATCAATCTCTTCACCGCCGGGCTCCTGCAGCCTATGAGCACCGACGTCGAGATGCATGCACCGGCGACCCTAGAGGATGCTATGGCCCTGGCGCGGTCGTACGAGCGCCGCGCGCAGCTGATGGACGATGCGACGCGAGCACCCGCGCGCTCCCCCCAAGCCCAGCAACCGCACGCCCGCTTCATCCGCCAAGTCTCCATCGACGCCGAACGCATCTAGCTCATCGACAACAACCCCGGGCGCTCCGGAAAAGGCTCCACCACCAGGTCCGCGTTTTACGCGCCTGTCACCAGAGGAGATGGCGCGCCGCCGCCTCGACGGTCTCTGCTTCAACTGCCCCGAGAAATTCTCTCGTGATCATGCCAAGCAATGTACCATGCGTGGCATCTACTTCCTGGAGATGGACACCGACGCCGCCGCCTTGGAGCAAGACTCAGAGGAGGACATGTCGATCTCCATGCATGCTCTGGCGGGCATTCGCATGGGCGGGACACTCAATCTGGCCGCGTCCATCGGCGACACCAACCTGACGGCCTTGATCGACTCCGGCTCCACCCACTGCTTCCTCGCCGAGTCTACAGCCCGGAGGATCGGCCTGGTGCCAGAACCACGTCCAGGATTGACAGTTGGCGTTGCCAACGGCGAGCGCGTTCCGGCGACGGGCATCTGCAAGGCCGTCCCCATCACCATCGGCGCTGAGACCTTCCACGTCGACGTCTACATCATCCTCCTCGACGGCTACGAGTTGGTGTTGGGGTGCGACTGGCTGCGCACCCTTGGTCCCATCATGTGGGATTTCGACCGCCGTTCCATGGCCTTTTGGCGCGACGGTCACCGAGTCAAGTGGCTGGGACTCGACGCGCCCCCCGCGCCACACCTCGCCATCACCACGGCGCAGGACCTGCTGCGCCTCCTCCTCGACGAGTTCGCTGACCTCTTCGCCACATTGACGGGCCTGCCTCCCCAGCGGGCATTCGACCACCGCATCCATCTTCTACCGTCTACACCGCCAGTCACTGTGAGGCCTTATCGGTACCCACAATTGCTGAAAGACGAAATAGAGACGCAGTGCAAGGCGATGCTCGAGCAGGGCTTCATCAGGGCAAGCACATCGGCGTTCTCCTCGCCCGTCCTCCTGGTTCGCAAGTGGGACGGAACTTGGCGCTTCTGTGTTGACTACAGAGCGCTCAACAGCAAGACGATTCACGACAAGTTCCCGATCCCCATCGTGGACGAAATTGCTGGACGAGCTCAAGGGCGCCATCTTCTTCACGAAGCTGGATCTACGAAGCGGCTATCACCAAGTGCGGATGCATCCGGATGATGTGCACAAGACGGCCTTCCGCACACACCATGGGCATTTCGAGTTCCTAGTCATGCCTTTCGGGCTGACAAACGCGCCATCAACGTTCCAGGCGCTCATGAACGAGGTGCTCCAGCCGTTCCTCAGCCGCTGCGTCCTGGTGTTCTTCGACGACATTCTCATCTTCAGCAGGACGTGGGCCGAACATCTTCAGCATATCCGCGCGGTGTTCACCACGCTGCGCGCCCACGGCCTCGCCCTCAAGCGTTCCAAGTGCCTCTTCGGCGAGCGGCGTGTTCAGTACCTGGGACATGTCATATCCAATGACGTGGTGGCCATGGATGATGACAAGATTAAGGCGGTCCAGGAGTGGCCGCTGCCCAAATCCGTCAAGGCGCTGCGTGGTTTTCTCGGGCTCACCGGGTACTACCGTAAGTTTATACATAACTATGGTACAATTGCTGCTCCATTGACAGCACTGCTCAAGAGGGAGGCGTTCCGCTGGTCGGCGGAAGCAACAACGGCGTTCGAGGCCCTCAAGAACGCCCTGACCACAACACCGGTTCTCAAGCTTCCTGACTTCAAAGAACCGTTCATGGTGGACTTGATGCCTCGGGAACGGGCTTTGGTGCTGTTCTCCATCAAGGACAAGGCCCCATCGCTTTCTTCAGTCGCCCTGTCGCTCCACAACATGCGAAGTTGGCGGCCTATGAGAGGGAGCTCATCGGCTTGGTTCAAGCCGTGCGCCACTGGCGTCCCTATCTGTGGACGCGCGACTTCATCGTGCGGACTGATCATTGCAGCTTGAAGCATATACTCGATCAGCGCCTCTCCACGATCCCTCAGCACACTTGGGTTGAGTACAAGCCCGGCAAGTTGAACAGGGCGCGCGGACGCACTCTCCCGCCGCAACGAAGGAGACGTGACCACTGCGATGCACGCGATCTCCAGGCCAGAGTTCTCCCTCTTTGAGGAGTTCCGGCGCGAGGCCGAGCTACTTCCGAAGATCCAAGCCAAGAAGCAGGAGATCGCCGACGGCTCGGCAGGCGCGGCGTGGTCGCTGGCGGATGGCTTCGTCATGCACCGTGGCCGCATCTTCGTCCCGTCATCCTCGGCGCTCTGGCCAGAGCTACTCGCGACGGCGCACGGCACGGGGCATAAGGGCACACAGAAGACACCGGTGCGTCTGCGCGCCTCATTCTACAATGCCCAGGCGTCCAAGATGGTGCGCGACTACGTCAAGGCCTGCATCGTTTGCCAGCGCAACAAGACGGAGCATCTACACCCGGCTGAAATCATTTTCGCTTTTAGTTTCGGATAAAAATATCATTTTTGTTTCTGTATTTTCGGTAGCTGTTTTCATTTTCATTTACACCAGAATCTCGGTAAAATCTCGAAAACAATTCCCGGTAATCGAAAATTTTCGTTTTTGTTTTCAACCCTAGCTCTTAGGTGGGATGGGGTTTTGGGCTGAATCTCAATATCAGGCCCAGTACATGCATGCATGTGGAGACAAATTGATGAAATCACTGACATGCAAGGAAGAGTTCATACTAAAAAAATTATAAACCTTAAACCATACATCCAAATTAAATTCCCCGTCATTTTTATTATTGCAAGATCTTCAAAATAAGACCACACTTGCCTATACTTACATAATATTTTTTAAAAATATTTTTTAATACTAAATAAATATTTTATCTACTGGGAACAAATATTTTAAGAACATGGACGAATGAAAATTTTCTACAAACAAAATATTAAACATGACGAACAAATAATAATATACTATGAACAACATATTAAACATTGCGAACATTTGATTGTATAGGATAATCAATGAAAATAAATATCATGAACAAATGAGTTACCATCACGTAACAAATTTAATCTACATAAGCAAACAAAATAATTGGCGTTGTGAACAAAAATTAGTTACACGCAGAAAGATAATTTTACATGAAGAATAAAGCATCTACATCGTAAAAATATTTTTATAAAAATATATACACGTGCTAAATAAGTTAGAACATAAAAATAATTAAATTATTAAATAACTCTACACGGCACATCCACAATTTATTAAACATCATGAATAAATGATTATGATGCATGGATTAAAGTTAACACAATTATCTATAAGTAATATATAAAAGTATTATATAAATTAAAAAACAAATACTAAGTGAAATAAAATAAAGTAGAAGAAAAAGAAAATAATGAAAATAATAAAATATTTATGCATTATTATCTGCTACGTCTTGTCCTCTTATATATATATGAATGCATGCGACTAAACTATACAGGAGGAGCACAAGCATCATAAAATCTAGTTAGTGGATGTGTCAAGATGTGATTGACTGAAATCATGAAACAAATTAGGTACAAGTAACCTACCATGCCAAGAATAAAAATAATACCCACTATAACATGAATTAAAAAATTGAAGAAAATAATATCTACACCAGGTTAAGAATAAAAAAGTAAAGAAAAATAAAGTAATATATACAAGTAGAGGATTAGAAGAAAAAAATGAAAATAAAAATAGAAAAATAGAAATAAGAAATAAAAACGGAGAATAAAAACGTACTGGATCCCATACTTGGCAAGAGAAACAACGATAAGCGAAAGGTTATAAAGGTTATAAGAGTCCTGCTATCACTTGAGGTCCTGGGTTCGACTCCTTTTTGGAGCGAATATTATGATATTTAACGTTTCCGTCGACAGCGAGGCGTCTGTAGTGATTTCGTCAATCTCGAGGATTTCGAGGATTTACCGGCTCGGTCTTCGAAGATGCTCATAGGGGTAGGATTTGCGTTTGTGTGTTCATAGGGGTGTGAGTGTACATGTGTGAGTGTACATGTGTTGTGAGTGTCTGAGTTGTACCGTGTGATCTAAAAAAGAACAATAAGAGTAGATAAAAATTAAAAAAGAAAACATACCCGTACACATCATTGAAGCTGTGCAGAAACTGAGAAGCATACATGCAGACCTAGCTAGTAGACTCCTCGTTTTCCATGTGCAGCAAATGTGTGACTTTTCTCTCGCCATAATGCATGCCCCACATGATAGCTGCAGGATATTAGCTTCTCCGCCGATTGATCCAGATAATAACAAAACAAACTGCAGTAATAATTATTGGGTCAAATGCATTACAGAAATAGCCTAAATCAGCATACGGGGCGATGGATCCAGCTTATTGGGCCTCCAGAAGTACAGCAGCGCGCACGCTTCAGCAGGCTGCCAGCCCACCCAGGAAAACTTGCTTGTTGGGTTGGCTACTCAACGAGTCAACGTCAACGACCTGCTTTCTGGTTTCTACTTTGTTTCTTTTCCTTCTCGGAAGTTCCTTCCGGTCGTGAAAGGAAGAGCTGCTAAGTCATCGATATCCATACGGAAAAAAATAGGACGCTGCGACATATATATTTGGACATGACTAACTTACGACCGGTCGTAAATTGGTCAGGTGGTACGGCCGTCAGTTTAGTAGTGTGTGCATGCATGTGAGGGGTAAGAAAAAAAATGAAAAGCGCATGCATGCATATAATTTCAAAATAAAAAAGATCATATTTTCAAAATCAAGCATCAAAATCAAAATCCGATTGCACATGTGTGTTTGTTTCAATAAAAACTTTAAAATAAGATCTCACACCACTATGTTTTAGTGATATAATTTTTTGAGAGAAAAATATTTTTTCGCGTATTCTAATTTGCTTACGATATTTGCAAAAGTTGCTTATGGGATTACATAATGTTGCTTTTTGCATATCTGAGTTTAGTTAAGTGGATATTGGTGTTCATATTATGAAGATAGACTGTTTAGTATCCATAACGGATAAGGGTAAATAATTTTGTTAGGTAGGTGAATGTTGATTGCATGATCAATAGTGGGCAACTTTAGCAGATTGGTTGAGCATTTTAACTAATTTACTTTGGTATTTTTTCTTGTACAATAAAGCAATTTATGGGTATTGAAAAATATTGTCGAAATATATTCAAGTGGGATCTTGTTTCGAAGATCTCCTCAAAAAAAATACAATTGTGCAGTCGGAATTTGAATTTGATGGATCGTTTAAGAACTACAATTTTTTTAGTTTTAAAATTGCTTGTATGTGGCGCTATACCGTGGTAGTAGAGGGTAAATTTAGTCTGCCGTACAATAGCGCTAACATGCGGCCGGCCGTAATAAAGTCATTACCTATATATTTTATTAGGTAATTTTCGATGTTGCAACTATTATTTCTGCATGTTTCATGTAAATGTTGCATAAAACATAATATTCATGTTACGGCGCGGATTTTCTATTCAAGAATCAAACTACTTAATTAGTTTTTTCACATAATTTCTAATATATTGCATCTATAGATTTTCGGTGTTGCGGATATTTTATTTCGAGCGTTCAAGTTCAATGGAACGTTCCCCTCGCAGGTCCGGACGCTAGTAAGCTTAGGGATTAGCATTGGCGATAATTTTCTACGTCGCGTTCCCGTTCACGTGGAGACTCTTCACCTCGGTGGTAAAAAGCACAGAACAAAACAAACAGAAAAGGTGCCGGGTCGTTGGTCCTGCCAATGCCAGCGCCGGCGCGCCGGCCATCCGCCGAGATGCTCGGTAGCGACGGGGACTGACTGATGCCGATGGCGATGGTGGGCCAGTGCCCAGTCCGAGTCCGTTACGCTTACGCCCGGCCCGATCGAGGAGGTCAGCCGTCAGCGGCTGCGGCGGTGTCCGGCGGGCGTGCCCGTCGTGCGTCAGCTCAGCGGCGCGCAACCGCCCCGCCGGCGCCGGGGGCGTCCACGGCGCTCGCGTGCGCGCAGCCGTGATGTCATCGCGATCCGTCCGGCCCCATGCCATGGCGTGCGCGCTCGTCGACTCGGCGCGTTGGTTGCCGGAGAGCGAGAACCGTCTCGACGAACTTCACCATCTCAGCCAGCCAGCATCCCATCGGAGTCTCCGAGACCCGCCTGATCTGGGGTATTAACTGCTCCTCGATCTGGGGTCGATGTCGGAGCGCGCCAAATCGATAACTAGTGTGTACGCCTACGGCGTCCACATCATGCGCCAATCGTGCCCACAAAATTTAAACTCTGAGAAAAAAAACTCGCCTCAACAAGAAAAGAACAAAGCATAAGGAAAAAGAAAAATAAAACAAACACAAGGAAACGGAACCAGGGCCATGTTTGGTTAGAGTGCAGAAAAGTTTTGATGAGAGAGAAATGAAGCTTTGACCACTAATTAGTGGTATTAAATAAAGTCTAATTACAAAATTACCTCCACAACTGTGGTACTGTAGCAGTTGCTCTAGCTAATGAGGCCTTTGACCATACGATTAGAGGATGATTGAGCGCGGTTACTGTAGCATCACTGTAGCCAATCATGATGAAACTTGGCTCATTAGATTCGTCTCGAAAAATTACGCCCATTCATAAAAAGGTATTGCAAATAAACTTCGTTTAATACTTCATGCATGCATTCGTCTTTTTGTGCAAAAGTTTTCGTGGTTTTAACCAAACATGGCCCAGCGTGGGTTTTACGCTCTCACCTCTAGTGTCGCCGCTGGAAGTAGTCTTCTCTTGCCTCCTGGGCTAAGCTATCATGACTTAATTATATTAACCTCTCTTATCTTGTCATCAAGAGCTTATTAGAGCTAGGCAGCCAGCAAAGGCCTTGAAGCAAAAGTGGGGGGGACAGAAGGAAACACAAGCAGTGTGGGTTTCACGCTCTCACCTCCTGTGTCGCTGCTCCAAGCCTTGCATGTTTTGGGTTAAAGCTATCATGACTGATCCTTAACCTCTCTTGTCTTGTCATCAAGGGAGCTAGGCAGCCAGCTAGCGCTAGTGCTGAACCGCCCCGATTTGACCTGCGACGCCATGGTGCATGCATGATGGCGCACCATCATTGGCACTGAGGAACCATTGGTTTCACTTTAAACCCAACAAGATCTTTCCAGAGAGCGGGGAAGAACAGCGGCGGTCACTCGCTCACGCACCTGGCGGGGTGACGGTAGGCACCGGCTGTCCAGCACGGCATCATCAGTGCCCTACCTTGTTTGTGGCCGGACAGAGCATTGAATCCCAAGATGGTGATGTGTCCTTCGGCTTTAAATGTGAAACTAAGGGGATGAAAGGGAGCTACGATAAATGCTTTCGGCATTGCCATGAAAGTTTAGGCAAATCTGCTTAATGGAGACTACGAGGGTGTACTGATATATTTTGGTCCCTGCAAATATCATATACTTTCTCCATTCTGAAATATAAAGCATTTCAACATTATTTTTGGAGAGTCAAAGTTTTTCAAATCCTCCTAATGTTCTTAATACCAAGACCCCATACTTCTTGCTATTGCAAATTCTCCCCCATTTCACAAGATGATATTTCTTTTTAAGACCGTTCACTTGCCAAAAAATAAAAGGTCCTTCCCTGTTTATCAAGGATTTTAACAGTGGTTTTGGGAAGAAGATACATAGAAATGTGGTATATAAAGGAGCTTGATAAGCTAGAATTAATCAATATCATTCTACCTGCAATGGACAAGGAGCTTCCTTTCCAAGCAGCCAGCTTTCCCCATTTTTTGCAGCCAGACACTAGCATTCAGCTTACTAGGAATGACAGTAACCCCAAGTACTTTATGGGAAACATGACAATTTGGCAGTTGAAGATTTCCGCATAAGTCAAGCTCTTGATTTCATCCCCATGAATTAGAATAATCTCATTTTTTCCAAAGTTAATTTTCAGACCCGACATCATTTCATTGAGGTAGAGAAGAAGCTTCATGTTTTCAACCATGTCTAGATTGCCTTTAAAGCAAATAATAGTATCGTCCATGTATTGTAGAATGACCACATCCCCAATGATAAGGTTATCAGCTAGGCCACAAAGCCATCCATTATTCTGGGCTGCACTCACCATCCTAGCCAAACAGTCATCCACGAAGTTGAAAATAATCGAAGATAAGAGATCCCACGCCTCACCCCTTTGTAACTTGCAAAGTAAGACCCTTCTTTATTGTTCAGTTAACACAAAACTGTTCCACCAGAGAGCACCTTTTTAATCCAAGTGCACCACGCTTCACAAAAGCCCTAAGATTTCAGATAATAAAAAGGAAATCCCAATTAATTTTGTCATAAGCTTTTTTGAAGTCCAGCTTGAGAATAACCCCAAGTTCCTTGTTTCACTTAGTTTAATGAAGAATCTCATATAAAGTTATTACACCATTCATAATATTCTTGCCTTTTATAAAGGCTGACTGTGTTGTTAGGATGAGTTTGTCAACTACTTTCTCCAGCCTCAAGGCCAGAGTTTTGGTTATCCATTTATACAGGAAGTTTAAGAGATAGAGGGATCTGAACTATTGAATTTTTGCTGCATCCTGTACTTTTGGAAGCAGAGTCACAACTCCATGATTTAGTTTGCACACTTCAATTTCTCCCTTATGGAATTCCTTAACTAGTTCCACAATATCATCCTTGATCACATTCCAACAGGTTTAGGTCGTGAAATTTTTTTGATTTTGGTACTGTAGCACTTTTGTTGTTATTTGACAATTAATATCCAGTCATGGACTAATTAGGTTTAAAAAATTCGTCTCATTATTTACAGTTAAATTGTGTAACTAGTTATTTTTTCAACTGCATTTAATGCTCCATGCATGTGTCCGAAGATTCGATGTGACGGGTATTGTAGGAAAATTTTTGGAAATTAAACAGGGCCGTATGGAAATTTTGTCAAGTCCAACAGGTTTGTTCTTCTCCATTTAAAATGAAGCAAATTTAATGTCCTCTTCACTGAAAGGTCCAACCAACCAATTATTATCCTCATTGAGAACTTCTTCAGACTCCCTCCAAAGGTCAGGATCAAGAGGAAAATAGTTACCCTCACTAGTGCCAAATAACTTTTTGTAATATTCGGTGGCATGAGAAAGCAAATTTTCATCCCTTTCAATAATCTCACCACCATTCGCCAAAGAGATAATGGTGTTCCTTCTTCTTCTGCCATTATTAGCAACTCTGTGAAATTGGATCCATCTGGTTGCGCGTAAAGAGTGAATGAAAAAAATAATAAGATATATTGTAGTATAGAAAAATAATTTCGAAGTGTAATGTAGAGCAGTTCCCCCAAATGAAACACTTTGCAAAAAAGAACTGTCACAACCCAGGAGAAAAAAAAAAGAGAAAAGAAAACAAAAATCCCGCGGGCCCCACCTGTCAGCCACCCTTTCCCCTTCCCCTACTCTGTTCGGCGCCGCGCGCTGCACGCGTCGCCGTCGCCGGCGTCCAACCTCGTGCATCGCGCCACATGCCGTTCATCTTCGCGTTCCGTGCCGCCGCTTCATTCTTCTCTTCGCCCTTCCTTATCCGCGCACGACCGGTCACGATCCCCGCAAACCCTAGCCCCGTTCCCCACCTCCATTGCCGCCGCCCGAGCTCCTCGTCGCCGCGATTCGCCGCCTCGGTGAGCCCCCTCGCCGATTCCTCGTGGGAGTGGCATCCTCTCCCTCGCCTCCTCCGATTTCGCCCCTCACACGGCCTCCACCGCCTCCCTGCAGGGCCGCCGCCGCTCTTCTCCGTCCGCTGCCGCCCCTGCCCGTCGCGCCGCCTCCTCATCGCCGCTCCTGGTCTGCATCACTGCCGGTGAGCCTCGCCGTCACTTCCTTCTCCCCGTGCGCACCCGCCCTTCCCCGCTCTGGCCCGGCCTCGCCTCGCCTCCTTGCGCCGCCGTCCGCCGACGCAGCCGCGTCGCGCACGCCGCGCGCGTTCCCAGGCGCGGGGTCAAGGCAAGCCTTGGCCTTGACCCAGCCTGATGGTGCCGCCCGGCCCCCTGGGCCCACCTGTCGGTGGCCGGGGTGGCTACCCTCGGGTAGCCCTAGCAATTTAGCTAGGGTTCCTTTAGGTTTTATATTTCTGTAAACTTGTAAAATCTCTAGAAATTCTTGTATAGCTCCAAAAATTGTGAAACTTGTTTTTTTGGATTCCTCTAGCTGAGATCTACGTAGGAAAAATATTATTTTGCATGTTACTTTGTTGTAGATTTATCTATAGATTTATCTTGCAAAAGTGAGTTTATTGTTTAGTTATTTGTGTACTGCTCGAAAAATATCAAACCAAATTTTGTTAGACTCCTTGTGAGGATTAGTTTTCAGTGGTGCAACTTATTCACATGTTTACTTGCTGTTGGTTAGGGTTTTGTTTCGATTTCATGCTTGCTGTCCAAAATATTGTTTAATATAGAACTTTTTGCTGGAAAGTGAGAAAATGGCAAAACTAGTTTTGTTAGCTTTGTTTTCATGCCTAGTATCCAGGATATTTTTTCTTGGATTTGTTTAGTTGAGTTTGCATGCCTTTCCTGATTTATCTCGCTTAGAGTAGCTGATTAGTGATATATTTTTGTTTACTTATAGGATAATGCTTTTGCTGCAAAACCAATTTTCTTGAGTTCTTTGTATTGTCTTCTGCATGTTCAAATTGTTTCATGATTTATGCTTGTTGTTTAGTTTGTTTCTTATTTCGTGCATCGCATTCATGCATTATAGTGGCCGAGCCATCGGAGAATGAACTCGTGGAGCCCGCCGAGTCCGTTGAGCCCGAGCCTGGAGTCCCGTTCGTGGTCGAATCTGAAGTTAATCCAGGCAAGCAGCTAATCATATCCCTTGTACATATTTAATCTGATTTAGTTTAGCTATCTCACCGAGTAATGTGGGGTTATATATCATGTATGTATTGCATTTTGATACCTATCTTCATGCATAATCCATCCTTGATTTGTTATCCCTATTCTTGGCACTAGTTAGTTAGTTAATTACTTAACCTGACTAGATGCTTAGCCCTGCTTAGGATACTTCTATTACTTGCTAGAAAGGAATGGTTTGGAGTATCACACTTACCTGATTATCCTTGTTCGCACTTGAGCATCTGGGGCAAGTGGAGTGCTGTATCGAGATTCGAGCGGAATGTTAGGGCCTAGAGAATGAAGTCACATGGGCATAGTCCGCTTGGATCGATTAAGGACCGAGTGGACGACGTCGGTTTTGAGCACCTTTCCGTGCTACCACATATCCAATTTAATGGAACGGATAAGCCAATTACCTTTCTCGACTTGATCATTGATGTGCAGTCCTAGATAAGTGGCTACGGGCTATGCAGAGAGGCTTAGTGTGTCCCCAGGTGGACCTATGTGTAGGAAAGTTTAGAGATGTCCCTGGTGGAACTAAGTCTCTACTCGTAATCTAGGTGTGAGGTTCAATGATCGAGCCATGTTGGGAACGGTTGTCGCGAGTGCCCCCTTATCCAACTTTGGCCGGTTGGGTGAGTCGCATGGTCCTTGCGTCGTGTGGGTAAAGTAGTACACCCTTGCAAGGTT
Source organism: Panicum virgatum (assembly GCF_016808335.1). NCBI lineage: Eukaryota > Viridiplantae > Streptophyta > Magnoliopsida > Poales > Poaceae > Panicum > Panicum virgatum. The sequence continues at coordinate 63,624,708 of NC_053147.1, forward strand.
ATGACCAATTCGAATTGCCGCGCTCTCGGTTATGAGCACGCTCTTTGACCCATGACCTCCTCATAGAATTTCGTTTGTGGTGGGAATGGTTCATGTTGTAGCTATGGTCAGTTATAGATTATATTACTCTCTTAATCAGCTAAAAGTGTTTGGGGTTGGGCAAGATTAATTAATTCTGATAGGTGATAGTGTAGAGAGCTAATGCTTATGCAATAATTACTTAACCTTAAAGCTTTTACTTGAGCCATTGCATGATCCTTGTGTACGTAATCGCGTAAGTCTTGCGATTACCTTTTGTACTCAGGTTACTTTCTAAACCTAGTTGCAGGTGAGCCTGAAGTGGTGTTCGGCCACTTCTACCCCGCTGATCCAAACGCGGGGGAGGAGTAGGTCGTGGTGGCTGTAGTGATGTCCTTGAGCAAGGCATCATTACTTTAGTAAGTGCTTATCGTATCTGAGCTTCGTGAGAGTATGTAAATGCAATAAACTTTACATTTCTGTTTAATATGGCTTTCGTGAGCCCAAGGCTTGTAAGAGAAGTTTGAAACCCACCTATGTTGAGCTTGTAATGTTAAGTCGTGAACTCTGATAATATAAAACTGCTATTTGTGGATTTTTGGCGATGTATTCGATTGTAAACGGTATGTGCATATGCTGATTCTGGGCGTATGTTGGAGCGCATACCGGGACTATCGGATTTGATATTATTTTGGATGAATGACGTGTCGGTTATTCGTGTCACTAGATGTGGGATAACACGTGGCACGCGCTCTAGCAAGCACGTGTTAACTCTCATCTGGATGATAATGACCGGCGGTTCGTTTAAAATAGTATCAAATTAGGCGGTTTTCACAATAACTAGTAGCATTAAGAGGGTGTTTGGATCATTGTGCCAGTGCCTCCAAAATATATATATTAAAGTTTAGTATTAGCCCACTAAACAGGAGTGCTAATACGATGGATTTAACTTTAGATTAGACGTTATGTAAGTGCTATAAATAGGCGCTAATCTTTTTTTTGAAAGGAATAGGCGCTAATCTTGCCGTAACCGTCAGCCAACTGACGTTGCTCTTTGTCCGTTGCATGTGGTGGTGCCGGGGGGGGGGGGGGGGGGGGGGGGGGCGGGCTCGCCTTCGCCTGACCGTCCGTTTTCTCATCCGACGGTGCGGCACACCAAAACAAACAAGTAGTGCATGTGTCAGCTTTTGTGAGCTGAATTCCGACAAGATTGACCCTTGCTTGAATCCCATCGCGAAAGGCACCAAGAAAGTGAACTCACGCGGTCACGCCACTATAAAGAAGGGAGAGAAATGGGCAGGAACGAAATAGGTGGAACTGTAACAATTCGCCACAGCTCCTCCCTCTCGGGCGCTCGCTCCCCTCCCCTTCCCCTCCTTGCATGCCGATCGCCTCCAAGCTCCTCTACTTCCAGCGCCGCCCCTCGCCGGCGCCGCCGGACCCGGGCCCCGAGCCACCCGACCCTCGCCGCCGGGCCAGCCGCGACCCCTCCGCCCGCCAACGCCGCCGCAGCTCCCTCTCCTCCCACCACAAGCCGGTGAGTCCCCAAGAAGACACCTGACGTTTCGTTTCCTCTGGTTTCCTACCGTTTGTTCGCTAAGGCTGCGGCCTTTTACGTTTTGCTGACCGAAGAAACCGAGTGCTCTTCCAGTTTTCTTCTAGATTCCAACCTCGGACGTTCAGCAAAGTTACAACTTAAAGAATGGTGTGGATTATTGTTTTTTTTTCTTCCTCCTGCTATGGTGGATTAGTGTTCTTGGCCTCTAGGTCAGTCCGAAAGTAATGATTTTGGTCTTTGGACACAAGAAATGGAGAGCTATTGAGTTATAGGGTGCGGAGTGGATGCGTAACTGAGAAAAAGATTGTGGCTTTGAGGGGAGAAATGGATGCAAGCAGAGTATGTGGCAAGGGAAAAGGCCGTGTCATGGCAATTTTAGTTTAGTTGTTATTTGTTAATCAAGAACCATGTGTGTCAAAGTTCACGATTTTATCATGGAGGGAAACCTGGTGGGGAATTGCTGTTCTGAACTGCCAATTGATGTAGATTTCTACTGTAGACCCTGATGTTGTATAGGACTATTATAAAGTCCCAAGCTGAAATCATGCAGTCAGTGTGGTAGAAATTAGCTGAGAGAGATGAAACAGGGTGTGTAGCTATGGATCATCTGTCCTTTATAGTATTCACTTCGTTTTCCTTTGCCTGGATGTTTGGATCATGCGAAACCGAGAAACTGTTTTACAGCAATTAGATAACAGCCAATGAATGATATATATATTCTTTTAAAGAAAGCAAGGTCTCATGTTTCTTCAGGAACATTGAGGAGTTCACCAGCATTCTGGAATATTCTCAGTGCCTGAAAGTTGGTTTCGTATTCTTTCTTGAACTAGGTAGAGTATGTGCTGTAGTAGGAACCTTAATATGGCTTCGAAAAAGGAAACTAAAAACAGATAATCTCCTTATAGTATTATCGAGCAGGCAGAGAACAGGTCCCCACAAAAAGAATATTCTATTATCAAGCATGGCAATGATAATCTCAACAACAGCTAATTTTATATACCAATGAGTTGTAGGATTTAGTTCAAAATATTAGGCCAAAACTTTTATGTGGGCCTGTACTATCGGTAACATGACAGCAAATTTCTTATATGTTTCCTTCGTGTTTACATTTGTGAAAAAAGTTGCAATTTCTTTCAGCTAGTGTCATTATGATGGGCATTTGTTTTTTTTTCGCGGCCGTGCCCGAGCACGTTTTTCATTAAGAGGGTAGGATGGGCATTTGTTTTAATACATCTTTTTCTTTCCAAGGTAGTCGTAATACTAGGTTTTCAAAGACCAAGCATTGGTTTTGTTGAATCTACCTCCAGATTAGCAAATTAAATGCCAGTGCATATATCAGCCGATGGTAAATAAGTCAGATCATTTTTGTGAAAAATATTCTCTTTACTGTCATCAGTTCGTCGCTATTGCCTATGTGTAAGTCAGATTTTCTTTGCAACAAGCAAGTTTTTCGCTGATGTTCCGTCACCTAATAATGACATGTGGGCACTATGATGACCTGCCTTATTATATATTCTTTTTTTGCAAAGATCAGCGCAGTCACATTCTTCCATGTCTTGATAGTATAAAATCACTGTCAGTGATTACGCATGGCTTCTAACCTCTTGTCATATGAAAACAGGGCCAGGAACCTGTTCCAGGGAACCAAAGAGACTCTAGCAAGTCTCTTGGACCTGCTGGAAACATAACAGAGCATGTAGCGGGGATCTCCTCTATCACGAGACTAAACCGCAGCGTATCAGACCATGGCCGTCTTCCGGATGCTGTGCAACAGGCCAGGGAAAGGCTTCTTCAGAGGCTCAACAGCGTGGACTTGTCAGGAAGAAGGTCCCCATCAACTCTTTCTGCATATTATCTAACATGGACATGCACCCAACCTAACACTTTCACACGTTCTCCTGTTTTTGCAGGCAAAAGACATGCCCCTCAGAAACCATTTGGACTGACTTCTCTTCTGACTGCATCCTAGGCACCCTAACCAACTGCTTCCAGCCTGATGACTCCATCGCAGCCAGCAAGGTTGAAGAAGGTATGATGGAGTCCGCCGGCAGTAACAGTGATGAGCGTACGCCCATCTCACCATTCTCGGAACCCGTCCCTGAGATTCAACACTCGGTCTGCAACGGAGCGGCAGAAGGTGACAACTGCACCTGTGAACCTCCAGCTGAGTGCTCCATATGCCTGGAGCGGTGCGGCGGCGCGGATAACAGGCTCACCCAGCTGCGCTGCAGGCATGTCTTCCACTCGGCGTGCCTGGAGCGGTGGCTCCGGTCCCGCGGCGACTGCCCCTATTGCCGGGCCACCTTGGCCCGCTCCTAACAGCAGGATGCAAAAACTGAACGAGAATGACCATGAGTCCAACGGCGCAGATTACAGAACCTCCCCTGTCCCCCCATCTAAGCTTTAACTATGTCGCTGCTTAGTGCTTACCCCTTGTACTGTTACTACTACATTTTCCATTAGCTGTTGAGGGCTTGCTCTATGAGACCAAAACTATTCAGCCCTGTGCGGCTCAGCAATTACTGTAGATTGCAGTGTCTTTTTCATGTGTATACCATGTGTGACGGAATCGTCAAATTAAAACTCTAATTAAGCGTAATGACCGTCATTTGAACACATCGGCTCATTAGCTTAATGGCTTAATTTGGCGATCCTTTCTCAACCCACGTCCCGATCGAAACATCACCGATAGTCCCACACGAAGGTGGGTGTAGATGGTACAAGCACGACATATATTTGAAAATACAACAAATATACATAAGACTTCACCTTAAGTTTTACAAACGAAGTTTGAATAAGTACATAATTTACAAACTTTGCATTACTGAAATCCGGGTTCAACTAGAGGAAATGGGCCTACAACTACCAAAAGTGTGCCCTAGGAAGATCCCTAACTAAACGTCTGGCTCCACAATCTCCCATCCCTTGGCATCACGGCGGATGAACTTGACGCAGCAGGGACAGAAGTCTACGTCTGCGTGTCCTGAAATAATTGTGGCAACAAACCTTGAGTATACTAATACTCAGTAAGGCTTACCCGACCAGTTGGTATAACTTAGCCCACATATCTAGACATGCAAGGTTTTTGGCTGGTGGTTATTTTGCAGAAAACAGCGACTAAAGTAATTCCTCACTTTTCTTATTTTAGCCCAAGTTCTATATAAATTAACATAGTCTAATATTTGCATAACCAAATCTAGAGCAAACATAGTGGAACAATAAATAATAATTCATATGTTCATCAATATGGATATAACCATTTTTCCATCACAACACTACGCTGCGACGCAGTGACCAAGGTGCTCATATCCGAGAGCAACTGACGGCGAATCGATTCGATTTAACCTTGTAAGGTGGACCTAACCAACACGGCACGCATTAGCCCCGTCGGACCACACGCACCAACTTTTCCCCTCTCTGTCTCGAACTACAGAACCGCCCCACCTGCATATAGTCAGCCGAACCCTACGAGAGACCACCAAAAGTAAACTCATGCATCCCAATTCTCCGCGGCTACTCGACTCGCCCTAAGGGGTGGGTAGAAGTTCTGCACTTCCGAAGCAAGGCAGTACTCGGCTTACCGGCTTCGACTACCTCCTACTCCTGGCATGCGGTTAGTACAGTTCAAACATGATCAGCAGGGCCAACAACGGCTCGGTCCTTAACCGAAACAGGCGGAACTACACTTCTCCCGCCCGGTCTCTGATTCTATTCTTTCTTTCATTCCAAGACTTTCATTCAAAAATTAGTAACTCATATATGGAAACATGAAACTATCATATATCTCGCGAGTAACCAAGAATTACTCGGCTTCTACCGAACCCTATCTAGCATAGCATTGCTAACATCCTATATATACTAGTACAACTCAAGGACACCTAGGTTTCATGCAACTAGGGTTTCAAACAACTCCTACACGTAATGCATAAGTAATAAATACATATATAGGTGTCATAATTTAAATTAATAGGATGTGCACCGGGGCTTGCCTTCGGGCTGCTGCACAGAGCTGGGGTCAGACGGGCCTTGGGCCGGGTTCTCACACCTCTCCTCCTGGGCTTGCGTCGGCTGCTCCTGCGGTGCCGCAATCACCTCAAACACGGCGCCCACAGCTGCGGATGCTACACATATGCACATGAAATAAATGAGTGCAGCTCAAGGATGTAACTATTTTACTTCAACTGGAATGCCCTGCGGACTGTCCGCGCCCAAGTGGCGGACCGTCCGCCGTACCATTCTACCGACCCACTAGAACCGAGTAACTCTCTGGACAAACTTCAATCTATACGGCGGAATGTCCGCTCACCCTTAGCGTACTGTCCGCAATACACCTACGCCAACCCACCAGAGACAACAACGTCTCTGAAACAATTTCTAATCCTACCTGCGGACTGTCCGGCCCCCCTTGGCGGACCGTCTGCAATTCAGTATCCAATCCACCAAAGACGGCAACGTCTCTGGACAAAATCCTAAACTCTACTGCGGACCGTCCGCGCCCAAGTGGCGGACCGTCTGCAGTTCAATCCTGCGAACCCCACCAGAGACATCGTGTCTGGACAAATTTCAATTTTCAATGGTGGACCGTCCGCTCTCCTATAGCGGACCGTCCGCAGTTCAGTTCTGCTAACCACCAGAGACAACGTCGTCTCTGGACGAAATCTAATCTGACCGGCGGACTGTCCGCACCTCCTAGGCAGACCGTCCGCGATGCATAACTTTTGACCCGCGCCACAGGTGGCAGCAAGTGCGGCGGCGACCGTTCACCGGCGCCGGCGACACACCACGAAAGGGGAAAAAGACCAGAAAGCACAAGGAACTCACCACGAATCCATTTCCGCGGTCGGTTCGAGCGGAGGACGACCGGAGGGGCGGATCGACGGTGGAGCAAGCTTCAAGCACCTCCAATGGTGTCCGGCGGTGGCGGGGGCGATTCCGGCCGTAAGAAGCCGGATTGGGGGTTTGGGAAGGTGGAGGAGGTGCCGATGAAGGTTCCCGCGCGAGGAATCGAGGTTTGGTGGTCAGAGGAGGGAGATCGACGGAAGGGGGCGACGACGGCGCGAGCGCTCGAGCTCCGCTCGGCTCTGGACGAAGTGAGGAGGAAGAGAGGAATGACAGGTGGGTCCCACGTCTATCCAGATAAATATCTGGGCTTTGCCTGGCGGACCGTCTGCCGGCCCCGAGCGCACCGTCCGCGAGGCAGGTGTTACACCATGTCCTGTAAAACGCAGTGTGTCAGAGTAACTGGATGTTTGCATCTGTCATCTGCGCATGGCATGAGAGGAGCTGTTGGGTATTGCATCATCCCACTCCATGGAAGTTGTGTGTGCTCCAATCTCACTGCAAGCTGGTGCTCAGTGCAACCGTTTCTGTTCTGTTTCTTTTGCACACCTGCAAGTGGATCTCGAATCTCGTTCTGTTCTTTGCAACTCCTTTTAGATCAGTGCTTTGCTCCTTTCTTCGTCTGTTCTTTTATTTCCTGTCAATGACCAGCTAGCTTCTTTCTTTCTTTCCTGAAGCTCTATGTAATATATATGTTCTTCTGCACTTGCTTTCTTCTCTACTTAATGAAAAACGTGCTATGAACATTGGCACACCCAAAAAAAGAGAAAAGAATCCCGTTCTGTAGAGATGGCTAGATGTCTGTGCAGTTTGATCCAACTGCCAGATAACAGTATCGATGCCCGTCGAGTTCGGTCACGACGGTGAGCACTGGGCATCAGAGATCGCTTGCCCTAATCTTGTTCTTGGGGAAGCTGTCTAAGTCTGTAACTTGCACGACGCCGGTCTTGTTCACTCGCTCGACGTCGGTCTTGCTGCATCCTCGACCAGCGATTCATGTGTGGGTGTCGGTGCACGCGCCGGCCTCACCTGCCACTGCTCGACCTCGCCTGCCGGAGCAGGAGACTCGCCCGAGGAAAGGGAGGCATCTTCTTCGGAGTTTGGAGCGCGCGACCGTCGCGCTTCGCCGCCGTGGCGCGGCCGCAGGCCGGCGTCCGGCGCAGTGGGGTGAGGGCGGCGCGGCGCGGCGAGCCATGCCGTCCCAGCCGCTTCTCCCGAACGAACCGTTCGCGCGGCGGGGGCAAACGTCTCCCCTGACCCGCGGCGAGCTCCAATGGCCAGCGAACGGCGGCGGGAGCGGCGGTGACCGCGGCGAGCGGGGCGGACGGTGGCTCGTTCCCCGACCAGGGGAGGACGGCATTTCATTTGCCGTCCACCCCTGGGGTCATGGTAGACGTCGGATCGGGAACGAGCGGCGGGAGCTGGTGGGTCGTATGGGCTTGAAAGCCCAAGAAGCAGCCCAGTGGTCACCGTGGGCCCCTGGGTTGTACATCGAGCATCGCGGATGGATTAGCCGGCCTGCAGATGGGTTCAATGCTCAAGGTACTGAAGAAATCACGTAGCCCAAGCTTGGTTTGCGGCTGCGTGTGTGTAGGTGGCTGCGACTGACCGACTCGTACTGCATGTCTGCATCGCATCGTGGCAACAGCACGGCGGCATGGGCTGCAGCAGATTGTCAGCAATGAGCTATCCACCAACGCAAACAAAAGCGACTATTAGCCACTGAGATGGAGCTTAAGCTGGTTGATGACTGAAGCAGTGTCAACGTGTGTCAACATTGGTTTTCAGTCCACTGCTTGTGTCAAGTATTTACAAATGCAACTGTTTGATGAAAAAAATGCAACTGTACTAGTATGTTTCACTTGAACGTGGAGGTTTAGATGGAAGGTTGTGTGTGAGCTGCTCTCACGGCAAGCTGTTGGTTAGTGCAAATCGTTTCTGCTCTGTTCCTTTTGCAGGCGCCTGCAAGTGGATCTAGAACCTCGTTCTGCAGGAGATGCATGCTTCTGCTTCTGGAGCTTGATCCAGATGCCAGAGAGCGGCATCGCGGTGCCCGACGGTGGGCATCGGGGCCCTTGCCTTCACCATCTCGTAAGCCGCGGCTCTGCCCGGTGTCTTGCTCCATGTCGGTCTCGCTGCAGCAGCTCGAGCAGCGGTCGGTCAGTCCCGTCAGCTCACGCGTCGTCAGTCGTCTCGCCCTCTACGGTCGGAGCCGCCGGAGCATGAACGCTTCCGAGGATGCAGAAGCTCTTTGGCTCTCGGGTAGCGCGTGCCCTCTGCGCTCCGAGGCCGCGACGCTGGCCGACGCGCGCGCGGCGTGGTGTTCCGCTGGCCGCCGGCTGTGCCGCTCGCGCCCGGCGCCCGGCAGCCAGACGTTCCATGCGCGTCTTCCGCAGACCCGTCCCGCCGTCCGCGCGCGTAGGGCCAATCGTATCCTCTTACCTGCGGCGTGCTCCAACGGCCGGCGGACGGAGCCGGGAGCGGCGGTGACCGCGGCGAGGGGGGTGGACGGTATTTCGTTTACCGTCCACCTCTAGGGTTACGGGGGCCGTCGGATCGGCATCGAGCGGCGAGGCCCGAGCCGGAGTAAAGCAGGCTGGTGCGTACTATGGGCTCGAAAGCCCACGAAGCAGCCCAGTGATCGCCGTGGGCCAGCTGGAGGACAAGGGCCAGCCAGTCGCCTCGCCGGCGGTGTCCACCGCTCTACGGCGATGGCGGCCACGGATCACGGTTGCTGCCTCCACGCCCCCATCTGAACTGAATCTCCGAGGCGGACGGCTCGCCAGGGCTCCTCTTCCCCGTCGCCGGTGCGGCCGGCCTCGACGTGCATGCTCTGAAGATGCATCAATTAGACTGTCTCCAACAGCAGGACTCAAATTTGGAGACCTATTTGTAGTATGCGTCTCCATAAAAGAAATAGGTCACGTACCTAAAAGGGAACTTCTCCAACAGAGAGCGCAAAAGGAAAGCCCAACACACGGACTGTTTGTTTCGCGGGCGGGCGATGAAATTTTCGCGGGAGACGAAGGGGGCAGGTTTCGTGCATATTGCAGGCTTGGCAAAATGGCGAGATTATATTCTCGCGCCCGGCTGCGTGTGAGAAGGGAGTCGAGCTGCTGGCGAGGTAGCCGCCAGCAACCGGCGGCACAAGTCTGGCCGTTGGCTCATGAGTCAGCCAGAACACAGGTAATCTGCTTGTTCGTTGTCACATCCACCTCTAGGGCTTGTGGATTTCACCCCAATCCAAGTGGATTGGAGAGGATGAAAGGGTATTGGGGAGGGATTTTGACTTTTTCTAGGGATCAAATCCCTCTCGATCTCCTGCAATCCACTTGAATGGAGCCTATTTCTTGCCTGTTTTTATCACTAAATCGACTTGGCTTCTGATGTGTAATGCATTTGTGTTGGCATTGGTGTTTTCCCCTTGTTGCGATGCTGCTGCTACTGCTAGACTAGACCAGTAGCCGGTGGGCAACCTCCCTGATAATCTGAAACCCTTAGGGCAAGTAAATGTCGTATTAAAGACGGTCTCATATACATGGCCGGCTCAAGGTGAGGGCAGCCGGGCGATAGCCCGGGGCCCAACATCTAATATGTCGCAGGTAGAACTCAGGGCCGGCTCATAGTTTTCAAAGGCCTAGGGCGACCTCGTACTATGAGTCCTTTAGCCCAACTATTTTTATTTGTGCTGGTAATTAAAAATAAAATATTAATTATTAATAATAATAATATAAATATTACAAATTAAAATGGCAAAATATAAAACTAGAAACACATGCAACCTGCTGGAGCGCTAGTGCTAGCGCCAAGGCAGCAAATGCTCACGCGGGCCGTGGTGCCGCAACATCAGTCGGCCTGTGCGTGAGTGCGTAGGGCTCCGATCTCCGGTGTCGGTGTCTGGTGGAGAAGAACACCTAGTGTCGGCCCTGGACAAAAGCAGATGAAAACAAAACGGCAAACTTCAAGTAGCGATCGCGGTGCAGAAGGGCGGAAGTTTAGAAGACCGGGCGCTCGGACCCCGAGTGGATGTTAGGCAAGATGGGCCGAAAGTAAGAAGTTAGGTTGGTCTAATATATCAATTCATGATAAATATAAGAAAATTAAAATATTTTTAACATGGAACGACTTTTATGTTGTTAGAACAACAAATTGTTTCAGCATAAAAAACTATTCTGTTATATGTGATAGTTTGACTGTCACACGTGTGACTCCTAATATTTGCCTAAAAATCTGCGTCCCTAGCTACGCCGCTTTGCCATGGAGGCATGAACCCACCTCCAAAGTCCACTCCAATAAAGCCTGTTTGAAACTCTAAATCGTAGGATGCCGCCCAAGGGAATTAAGCATTGAGGTCTTGTTTAGATCATTTTGCATTTTAGATTTTTGGATTTTTAGAAGAAAATCTTTAACATTTGAAATATTAAATATAGACTAACCACAAAACTAATTACAGATCTCGTCTGTAAACTACGAGACGAATTTAATGAGCCTAATTAATTCATCATTAGAGTATGTTTACTATATCATTAATGTAGCAATTTAGTGTCTAATCACGTTCTAATTAGACTCATTAGATTCGTCTCGTGATTTTCAGTCCATTTGTATAATGCGATTTATTTTTCGATTATATTTATGATGCAAGCAATTTACAAAAATTTTACATTTTGTCTTTATGACCTAAATAGGGCCTGGGATGCGTAGAAACAAACAACAACAAAAAATGATGCAATCATTAGAAAGAAGAGATCTGTACTAGAAAGGAAGGAAGAATCGACCGCAAAAGCAATGGTAATCATACACTAGATACCAGTACAGTCTGCTCCAGACAACACAGAATACAGTGTGTGGTGTGAATTTGCTTGTCCCAGCTCAGCTCCACGCTCACACACCTCTAAACCTCTCTCCCTCCACGGCAAGCTACGGTAAGCGTGACACTGACAGGTGGCCCACCGCCGCTCACGCCAAGGCCGGGCCCACCGCCAGCGAGAGCACCACCAACGCCGCCGTCGCCGTCGCCGTCGCCGTCGCCAGCCTCCTCGCCGCGTCGCTCTGCAAGACGGAGCAGGGGAGCCCCACGGGCAGCCAGTCAGTCAGTGAGGGAGGCAGTCAAACCACATTGACCACGTTCTTGGGCGGGCCCCACGGTCCGGCGACACGGAAATTACTCGCGCACCCGCACGCGACCGTACCCGCGCCCGAACGGCCACTGCCACCGCGGGCCCCGCGACGCGCCGAGGGAGGCGAGGTCGCTGTCGCACGGGTGCGCGGGGCCCGGAGCAGCGTCGGTCTCCGGTGCTCTGTCTGACCCGACAGACATGCCCCCTCGCTGACGCGTGGGGCCCCGTGCCTCGGCCTCCGCGCCAGGCTTTTGGAGTGGGAGACTTGGGAGGAGGGGAGACGTACCATCATGTCGGCGGTGGAGGGCCCGGGGCCCGGGGCGAGGCCGGCGCCGGTGGCCGGGGACGCGGCGGCGAGCGGGGAAGCCGCGGGGGCGGCGTGCTTCTTCTTCATCGGCTTCTTGCCGGGCGCCGGGACGGGGGCCGCCGGCGCGGGGACGGGGGCGGCGAGGACGACGGGCGCCGGGGCTGGAGGGGAAGAGGACGGCGCGGGGGCGAGCGCGGGGGGAGGGAGCGTCGGCGCGGGCACCTGCGGGGAGGACGCGGCGGGAGGGGTGGCGGCGGTCACGGGCGCCGGCGCCGGCGCGGTGGCCGGGGGGAAGGGAGGCAATGGCGGCGGCTGGGAGGAGGTGATGGGGGCGGGAGTGGGTGGGGGAGGCTGTGTGGGCGGAGGGGCTGGCGGGGACGTGGCGGACGGGGAGGTGAGCTTGGTCCCGGTGGGGGAGGGGGACGCGGCGGGGGAGGTGGAGACGTGGCGGTGCTTGGACGTGGGGGGAGAGGAGGAGGATGAGGGGCCTGGGGCGGCGGCGGTTGAGGACGAGGAAGTGGGGGAGTGGGCGGCGCCGGAGTTGGAGGCGGATGGCGCGGCGGCCGGCGACTGCGACGCGGCTGTCGCGGCGGCGGCGGCGACGAGGAGCAGGAGCAGGAGGCGATGAGCCATGGGGAGGAAGCTGATGGCCTGCACTTCCGCAGTGTGAAGGAGAAGTCTGAAGCGGAGGGGAGAGGGAAGGTCACCCAGCAAGCTGTGAGCTGGTTTACTAGCAGGCTTGCAGTTGCAGTGGCGACTACAGAGAGAGCCTGTGTTTAAATGGAGGGAAAAGTAGATGCGAAAAGTTACATCGGACATCGAAGGCTGGAGCAGACTAGCAGGGTTAAAGGCTGGGTGTGCCACTGTGTGTGGACATGTGAAAGGACTTGGCTTTGTGGAGAGGTGTCTGATTTTTTATGAAAGGCTGAAGATGCACTGCAGCTAGGGATGAAAACAGTCGGAAACAGTAATTATTCGGTAATCAGTTTTTTGGTCGTTTTTCTTTGATTGCGAATAAATAGGATATAGAATCTTGTATACAAATTTGTATTCTTGTTTTGAGCATTTAGCTTGTAAAGATTCATAAAAGATAAACCTTAAATTCATCCTATATTTTCTCAAATGATAAATATAGAATTCGGTATGGATTCGGAAACAAATTCGGTATTTTTTTCACTTTTTTTGTTGTAGGGAGCAAATAATGCATAAAATAATTTGTGCAAACTTTTATTCTTATTTGTAATAATATGCTTGATAATATAAGAAATGATCACCATCAAATTTTATACATATCTATTTTAAAATATTAAATTTATTCTAACAGTTCAGATTACCACTTTCATCCCTCTGCAGCATGAGTACATGGCATCATGCGTGACTGCATGAGGGGGTGTTTAGCAGTTTTTGTTGTTACTTGACAATTAATATCTAATCATGAATTAATTAATATCATTAGATTCATCTCGTATAAATCAGTTAGACTGTGTCATTAGTTATTTTTTCCAACTGCATTTAATTCTCCATGTATGTGTTTGAAAAATTGATGTGACAGTTACTGTGTAAAAAAATTAGAAACTAAACGCTGCCTGAGTGAAGGAGAGTTGTCACACCATGAAATTTTTGGATTTCAGGATGTGATTAAAATTAAAAATAAAACAATAATTCTCTCATAATTTTAAAAATTTCCCAACATTTATTTTTCTCCACAGAGAATTTAGTAAAAATAAATAATGATGGGTTGTTTTTATAAAATTTAGCTAAAATGTTTTGTTGTTGTGCATCCATGCTGCTGCCTTGCATTTGTTTTATTGTTTGTGGTTCAATTTTGAATCCAAATCTTTGAAATTGAATTTGAATTGAATTGTTTGAATGTTTTTCTTGGAAAAAAATGGAAACCTCTCTCTCCTTCCCCATTTTGGCCCAGCCCAAAATTCCCTCTCCTTTCTCCCTCTTTTCTTTTTCTTTCTGCGAGCCCAGCCCAACACCGGCCCAAACTCTTTTCCTCTCCCCGGCCCAGCTCGCGCCCCACTCTCCCTCTCCTTTTATCGCTGACGCGCGGGACCCGCTCGTCAGGGCCTTCTTCCTCCTCTCGTGGGCGAGCAGGACTCCACCGAATCCGAATCCGCGCAGCGCGCACCCCGGCCTTCGTGGCCCGCACGCCAAGGGGTCGTGCGCCCCTATAAATAGCGGCCGCCCGCGCCCCCTTGAAGCCCAACCCGAAGCCGCCGCCTTCTACTGCGCGCCAAAACCCTAGCCGCGCCGCCTTGTGAAGCTCTCGGAGCCCGTCGCCACCGCGACGCCGTTCCACTGCTTCCCGTCAACGAGTTCGCCGCCCAGTAGCTTTGCGTCGAGGTTGTGAAGCTCGCCAACCCGTTCTTCCTCGCGTTCTCGCTTTTCTCCCCGCGGTTTTGCTCTCCGGCGTTGCCGCTCCGCCGCTCGCCACCGTGAGCTCTGTCCGCGCGGCAATACACCGCGCAGATGCCCAAGGTCAATCGCCCGCGCCGCGCTCGTGCTCCCCGTTCTGGCCCCGCTCAAAAACGAGCCCCGGACGGCCGTTTTTGCCTACGTCGGCGACCCCGCCGCCAGCCTCGCCGCCGCTAGCCCGCCCAATCCACTCTAGCCGTCCGATTTAGATCTGGCGGCTCAGATCTAATATGACCCGAGTCAAACCTAACCTATACCGGTCAACCGAGCCACTTTTGCGAAAGAGCCCTTCTGTTTTGAGGAAATAAACCCGCAGTCCAGCATAGTTCAAAAGTAATTAGGTTTAAGTCCTTCTATTTCTGTTTTAGACCCTGACCTTTTAGGAAATAGAACCCACCATCCAAGTAGTGTAGTTTTGCTTTCTAACCCTCGCAAGTTAGGTTTAATTATGTTTAAGTCCCTGGTTTCTTTAGAGTTAGCCCCTGGAAGTTCAAAACTCTCACAAACAAGTCCCTAGAACCTTGTTTTAGCCATATCTTTCACGTTTTAACTCCGTTTTCATCGATTCGTGATCCTTGTGACGTGTGCGATAGCTTTATGACCTTTTTATTCTCTGTGAGCACACTTTGTTGTGTCTTACAAATCTTTTTTTGTTAGTCCTTAACTCTATAGTTAATCACGACTAGATTGCTGAAGCACCGTTTAGTCTATAGAATCACCGTTTTAGTTCTGTTTTCTGTGTTTTTTGCGCCTCCGTAACTATAGCAACGAGCCCTATCCTTTAGTGTGTTCTTTTAAAGCCTTTCTTTGTTTTGGTGTATTGTTCTTAGATGTATCTTTTAGATTGTTTTGTATGGTTGCTCGTTGATCGCCTCGAGTAGAAGGATCGCCATTCAAAGATTGAAGATCAAGAATTGCAAGTGAGCAAAAACTGAAGAGCAGTGAAGAACAGTATGAGTAGCTTTTCGTTGGAGAAAGGAAAGTGACCCTAACCATCTTTCTATCTATGCTTATTTACAAGAGTATTATGGTTTAATTGGAACATGGAGAACCACCCAAAAAAACCGTACAACCACAATACTATATGGCTCTGGTCTTGGCTAAGTAATTAATTAGATGAACTATATGTTGTGTTGGGGTTGTTTCGCTTGGTGGTTATGAGTTTGTGTTGTGGAGCGAGTGAAGGAAGCTGTGTCTTCTGAGGGACCGCAATGGCAGGGACCAACACATACATATAGGGATTCTTTGTAAAGGCCTCGTAGCGTCCCTATGCAATCACACCTCGGAAGTGTGGTATTGTGCCTGATCAGCACATATGCGTGGTTGGGTTCAAAGTTCTTCGGAACTTTTACGCGAATTGTGGTGAAAGTGTACAACCTCTGTAGAGTTAAAACTAACCGGTTAGCCGTGCTCACGGTCAAGAGCGGCTTGGACCCTCACATGATTAATAAACTTAAAGATGGATTTAAATCACTTTCTGGTTATTTCTTGTGGTCTTGCTGAGTACCAACCATAAGTGTATTCATCCTTACTTATTGCTTCTCAGAAGAGAAAGTTGAAGTATTTGAAGATGTTGCTGAGTTCTAGGCGTATGCAACCCCCAGTCGATTGCCTGTGAAGTTTGAAGCCATCGTTTCCAGGATAAGCTATATAACTCTGATAATCTTTTAATTGTTGTTTTTACGTGATACTGTTACTGATTATTCACTTATAATGTCTCTATATGTATGAAACTTGATCCTGACATATATATAGCTATGCATTCGGTTTTGTCCTTAAAACCAAGTGTGACAAGAGTTCTAGATAGAGAGGGGTTCGGGTGGATTTTCACTATTAGGCGCGTCTGGTTTGGTGTGAAAAAATTTTCGCAAAAACTTTTTGTAGTTTTAACCACTAATTACAGGTACTAAATAAAGTCAAATTATAAAACTATCTCCACAATCATGGTACTGTAGCTAATGAGGACTTTGATCGTACGATTAGACCATGGTTACTGTATCATTACTGTATCTAATTACAAACTAATTAGGTTCATTAGGTTCGGCTCACAAATTTACACCCATCTATAAAAAGATTTTGCAAATAGACTTGTTTAATGTGCCATGTATACAAGATTCCTTCGAAAAAAATTTCACGAAAAGTAAACCAAACACGGCCATTCACAAAACTACCTGCAACTGCCATGTATCAATACTACTCGTAACTGTTTTGGAGAGGGTACGTAGGAACAGGATCAAGCAGTAGCTTTGGAAGAGTGTGGTAAGTGAACAACCAACAACTGCATGGTGGTGGTGATGGCATGATTAGCGCAAGATGACCCTACCTATCTAGTGATATCTCTCGCAAGTCACAAAGCCATAAAAGGATCCATGGTAATGAGGGTCTGCTTTGCCTTTACCTTTGCTCTTCGTCCTCTCCTTTCTTTGTCTTAAGTGGCAAGCAATGCCAAGATGCTTCGGAGGTACTAACAGCAACAGTGCAAAGGGAGAAAAACGAAAAAGGCTGCCTGCAAATGGAGAGTGATCCGCTGCTTGCAAATGGTTCAGGATCACAGTTGCTTTATTATTATTTTTTTTGCTGAGAGGGATCACAGTTGCTGGGCTCAGATTGAACACATGCAGGCCTTGCTGGGCTCAGATAACAGTCCGATCTGTCCACTGGAGGCCCAGAAAGGGTAACTTTCTTAGCCCAATGTGTAAGTAGCGAGTTTAGTTTAGGCTGTGGGCAACAGCATCTGCTTACGCTTGGCCCATCTAAATTGAGCCCAGTACAGCAAGTCCGCACTGTTTTTTCCTTTCCCTTTTCTTCTCGGAATTTCTAACACTCGGCTAAATTGTTTGCTACGTTTTGACTCAGATTTGATGGATGGCTATGATGTGAGGATGTAATGTATGTTAATTTTTAAGATTTTTCCTTTTGGCCGAAGGGCAAGAATTTATATCGAGCAATTTTTCTGAACTTTATGTACAATTTCTTTTCTCAAATAAGCACATTTCAACCTTCTGAAAAGGATAATTTCATTCTTCTATCTTAAAAATTCTAGTCTACCTGTTGTTGTTACAGGAATACTCTGCGAGGATCCCTTTTCTGTCACTGCAGCAAACTGTTCTTGTATCATCTTTGTAATCTAAGACCTAGTTCCTTTTTCTTTCTCAATGTCCATTTGATTATCTTTCTGTTGTATTTTTTTAAATATCTTTCTGTTTGTATTTGTGTAGTGACATAACGTATTCATATGCTCCATATATTTGTGGAGGAATTTAAGTATTTATTCTGTTTTATTATTCTTTTTGTAACCCATGATCCACTGAGTAATAAATGTCATTGTACTGACCTGGATTTTTGTTTGGTTCCGATCAGTATTAGTATCTTACTGAAATATGTTCAGTGAAGGGACAGTTGCAGTTACCACCAAATTTCACCATGTGTTGCTACAACGAAGTAACATTCTTTTTTTTTTGTTGGAGACGACACTGGCACACTGCTGACGTTTCTCTTAAACATATGGCACCAGACAGTGCGTGCTTCTATTGACGTAAATGAAAAAAAAATACAAGATATCCGGGGAGGACTGAAATTATGAGCAAGACAGACATAAATATCTAGTACAACATGACTGTACATGCACACCATGATCCGTATCACTCGCGCTACTGCCGTGTGAACACTGCTTGTCTGAACACTAGTATCACATTCAGATCAACTGAATGGGATCCAATTCCCACACACTCACCATCTCTGTCCTGCATAATTATGCATCCAGCTTGTGTCCTTCAGGGACAGCCACCACTAGTCAGCTGAACAGCAAGCTAACATTGTATCTCATGCAAGAGCCGGTCTTTTCTGATGTAGACCAGCAGCTGCATAGGATGCTGCTGCATGCCATACAAAACAACGACGCTAGTAGTGGCATCCAGTTGCAAAAGAACCTGCACAGTTCTTTGTTCCCACTCCGTTGCTTGCACAATCTCCTGTCGAGTTCCATGCACCGACCAGCTCGTCCGAAAGCTCAAGCCCGCCGGTTGGTTAAGAGAAACGCAGCCATGTTGATTTCATTCGCCAACCAGCTCATCCAAAAAGCTCGATTCTTTCCATATTAAAACTGCAACCGCTGTGGTGCAAGTGAAGCTATGCAGCTACCAGAAAAGGCACGGTAGATTCTTCTGCATCTTTGCCAATAATAAAAACTCCGAGACATTCTCACTCTGCAGGCTGCAGCAGTAGACCAAAACCTTTCTCCATGACCGCATCACACACTGTCACTTTACAGCAGAGTAGAGTGCCTGCAGAATGCTTCAGGCTTACTCCCGCTTTGTTTACCACCTTTAACCACTCTTTACCCCCAGAGGCATCTCTTGATCAGATCTCTGACTGACTGTCTGTCTGGATCACATTCACTGTGACCTCACCTCATCCCTGCACTGTGCGCCAGGTAAAATTTCTTTCAGTTGCCGCCATGACACCACGCCACCAGCAGCACCCTGAGCTATGAGACGCCACGCCAGGCACGCCGTGGAATGAGATGGAATGGAATATTAGCACTGAACAAAGCGCCCTGCAATTGCACTAGAGGGGTAAAGGTGGCAACTTTTTTTTTTTGGCCGGGGGGACCTTTGCAACTTTTTCAACTAGCGAGCCACCTTTTGATCAAGACTTTGCCGATGCCACCCAAGTCAAAAGTGTGAGCAATTCAGTGCCCTACCTAGCTCTCTCCACGCATGATTGATCGGAATTTTTGTTGTGCAGAGTAGCCCCAAGGCTCTAAAAGGGGGTGATGGCCTTCGTAACAACCTTCCATTGCTCATGTGACTCCCTTGTGTGTGGTCCTTCAGTTCGTGAAAACGCAGCAAACGGGTGGCGGAAAGCTGCGGAAATTTTGCTGGATTCATGTGTTTGATTGATTTTGGTGATGGATCTCGCTGAATCGGGGCGTCTTTTTTCATGTTTTTCCATTCGGATCGTGTGCGTAGACCCCAGTTGAACCGCGTGGAAATGGATGATCAATTAGCATCAATAATTTGATTAGCTGTTCCTGCTGCTGGTGTTAAAGCGGATATATTTGACATTGTTATTGCCTGCTTTTTTGTAGCAACCTTTTGTAGCCTTTGTGCATAGGAGGGGGGCTTCATTGTCAAACTAGTAGAAGCCTGAAGCAGTATGCTCTGTTTGATCCTGTTGTAGCATGAAAGTGCACAGTTTGGACTTCAAGAACTATTTGGAAGACAGGAATCAGGAATGCGCACAAACTTTAAATGAAATCCATATGAACCAATTGGCTCCCACAAAATCTGGGGAAATTTTACGATTTCCAAACAATAGACCTTAACAATGGTGTTCCATGGTTTTGTTCACAGTTGTTACAACGGTCATGATGCAAGGTGATGCACTCAGCACATCTGGAGGGGGGACAAAAAAAATTCTGCAGGTACTGATGCAAAGGTCCAATCTTCAAGAGTTTGACTCAACAAGGAGCTAGGAGGTGAGAGTTGTCCTACGAGTACTTTATTTAGTTTAGACAATGGTCTCTTCTTCCCAAGGAGAACACACAGCCCTAAGAATAAAGCTATTCCTTCCATGAAGAAAGATGGGGGCAAGTAAGAGCAAGGCCATCAATGCCAACGGCATGAGTGTGATGGCATTGCCATGGTGCTGGAGCCTGAAGCTTCTCAGGGAATGGAGCACAAAGCAAAGAGATACTCCTAACAAAGTGGCAAAGCTAGCGAGTCACAGCTCATAACAGAGATAATACTAGTACATATATGCATCACAACACCTGAGGGGGGCCATCATTAGGGGTGGTAAAGGGCCCAATATTTTGAACTAGAAAATATAAGAGCCGGGTCCTAAAAGAGCCGGGTTCTAATCTTATACAATTTTGAACTAAATAATTTAAGAGTCTTGTTGGGCTGTGAAGAGGGGCTATTATACTAATGAATCATACTCCCCAGCATACTACAGACCAAAGTTAAATGCAAGCTGGGGGGGGGGGGGAGGGGCTACATTGAAGCTGCATTATGATACTGATGACAATTTAACATTTCAGAAAGCTAATACCATGAGCTTTAGCATACAAAAGGGAGAAAGAGAAGACATGAGTGCACAGAAAAAAAAACAAAACAAAAAAAAAACAATTCAAGCCATGATATTCATAGAAGTTTTGGCTTACATCAAACTTCTGTAGAATACTACCACCATCTCATACTAAATAATAGAGATGTGAAGAAAAGGGTACACAGCCTGACCCCCATCAGGACCACCCACAGATTACATAATTCCCCCCTAAAAGTTAGCTTGACCACAGACTATCACCAACCCAAGCCTACTAGACTGCTGCTAATCAGACTCAACGACGATGAAATCACTCTCAATTGCCCGCGAGGAAATCCTTTCTTCCTGGCTGGCCTCTGATGATTAGTGTGACTATGACAGAAAGAAGCACCACCTCCATGATCCGTATCATGTGGCTGGATGGAGAAGAACACCCATGGTTCTTCCTCCATGAGGTACCGACAGAAGAAAGACACAAATTACAGACAAGACTACCTACTACCAAATCTCAGGATGAGATCAGACAGGATTCTTCACACAAGGCCTCCTCTGGGATATGGAAGGCCATGTTAGTGCCTTAAGCTTCCTATTTACAGAGGACATTTGGAATGGTAAAGCTCCAAATCCTCCTTAGCTCTTTGTTTCTCTACCCTACATCCATCAAAATCAGTCAGTTGGAATGCAAGAAGCTGAGTATGGACGGGCTACCAATCACTTGCAATCTAGCTGTAGGGCTCCGCTCCACGCGACGTTATCATCTGCCTTTTCTAGAGCCGCAACCTTAGCACGATGGCATGGGAGAAGACCGACCTTGCTCTTCTCACCTTGCGGAAGCTCAACAGTCTCACTGACAGATCCAGACTTGATATCAGTGGGCGGGATGAAACAATCCATGGAGAGGCCCGGCACGTTGAATGCAACCTCCTCGATACTCCATGCCTCCTCCATACGAGTCTTGGTGTGGCTCATAGCTGCCTCCCCAAAACGGAATAGGGTCACAGCTGAGCGCCCAGAGTGTGCAATCATAATACCCTCCACAGGACGGTAGTCCTCAATGAAGGAATTGATAGTAGTCTCCCAGTAAACTGCATCTCCTCCTGTTGTTGACTGGATTCGAGTGAGGTGTGAGTCCTCAATATGGACAAGAAGCCCGGTCTTCTGGCTGAAGTACCCAAAGAGGACATGCCGGATGATCTCCGCTAGCCCCTCGCTGCGTGCTCTGAGCGTCTCAGGATCAGCACACAGCTTCAGGATGAAGCAATCCTCTCCATTCACCTTCCTCTCGCCAATGCACCTTGCACCAGCAAACATGCTTGCTGCAGTCAATGGATCCAAGCCCTAGAGAGACCAGGAAGAACAATTTTTCAGTCAAATTCAGGCCCTTCACCAGACAATGCAGCTACAAGCATGTGGTAAAACTGGTTTACACCGACGTCTACCTGAAGAGCACGGCGGAGAGGGCGGACAGGGCCCTTCGCGGCATGCGCACCAAGCCATGGTGTGTGGCGCCACACAAGCTTGCCGTTGCAACCAGCGTGCACCTTGCTCCCACCAACGGCCAGCTCAATGTACCACATCTCTGGGGCCATCTGCCACAGCACGAAGCGGCCAGGCTCGGCGCGCTGCGCCGCCATGCGGTTCCTCACAACACGGCCACCGGTCTCGAACTCAGTAGCGACCATCCTCACCTTGCCCATGGCATAGGCGTTCCGGATGGAGGAAAGCAGCCTCTGACCACCGGAGGCAGCCAGGTACTGTTGCAGGATGTACTGCGCCGACGAGGTCTCCTGCGGAGAACAAACACACCAAGAACTCACTGTTACACAGTTGTACGGGTATACTGAAGAACCGAAATTTACAGCGAATAGCTCGGCTAATCATTCTTTACAGCGAATAATTTCTGAAGAACAATTACTGCAAATGGACGTTGCCTGTCATATCACAACAGGTAAGGAAAGCCACCTTTACAGCCGCAATGTGCTCAGATGCCAATATTTTAGGAAATGAACAAATCCCCCCAAACACATCACATCAAGAACCCATTTTTACAGTGTTTTCTGTTTCCCTTCCCCTAGGGAGCCAACAAGCTTTCTGGAATAAATGTCAGGGGAAACATCAGACAAAAGCTCGCACAGTAAACTGAAGCAGCAGCTCAAGAACGCAGCACAGAAAAAGACAGCAGTTCGAGCTACAAGGGGGCACATTCAGCTATCAAGAAACTCAAATCTTGACGCCGGGACTGCAAACCGCAAAGCGCATAAAATTTCGGCTCAGGAATTTCACCGAGCACCCAACTGAGCCCAATCTAGAGCAAGAACACGCACGCAAGCGAAAGCAGGAAGCGAGCAGCGGCGGGGTTTGGTCCTTACAATGGGGGTGTCCTTGATGCTGAGGTGCGGCAGCGGCTCGGCGGCGCTGACGTGCACGGGCGCGAGCGGCGCGCCCATGACGCCGAGCAGCAGCCTCAGGTCGTTCCGCCGCGCGGCGCCCGCGTCCGCCCCCGCCCCCGCCGCCGCCGCGGACGCCGGCGGGCGCGCGAGCTGGAGCTGGCCGCGCACCCACTGGCCCCACCCCTCCCGCCGCGCGCCGCCGCCGGCGCCCGGGGCCGCCTCCGGATCCGGGCCCTCCATGAGCGGCGCGAGCGCCTCCCCCGCCCCTCCGGCCACGCGCAGCGCCGCCGCCACCTCGGCCGCGTTGGACGCCGAGCGCCTCCGCGCCCGCGCCGGCGACAGCCCGCGTGCCACCTCCTCCCGCAGCGCGGAGAAGAAGCCCTGCTTCTTGGTGTCCATGGCGGGAGGATGGCAGCGCCGGGGTAGGGACCTGTTCGCAAATAGAGGAAACCTCGAGCTCCCCTGGAGAAGGGGCCCAAGGCACTTGCGGTTGCGGTGTGAGACAAGGAGCGGGGGGCGTGGAGCGGGGCGCGAATATATGGGAAGGAGAGGGGGCTGAGCGGAAAAGGACAGGGAGGGAGGGGAGCAGAATGGAGGCGCCGACTGCGTGAAGCAGCGGGAGTGAAGACCGCGAGGGGGTTATACGGTTACCAGTGGACTGAGAGGCTTCCCGTCACCGCCCCCGGTGGGCCTACCGCTCCATTGCAATGCTACTGCGCTGGCTTCTGGGCTTTTATTCACAATGCAGCTGTTCTAGGGTTGCAACATGCAACTTACTATGTGTTTCTTTAAATTTTTGGTGTCATTTTGGGTTTTTTGTTGCGATATTTGTGAATTTGGTGGTTGATTAGAGGTGGTTAGGCATGACCTGAAGTGTTTCCAGGGTGATTCGAATGGATTGTAGTAAACTGGACATCTTAGTAGAGAAATGTTTGCTCAGGTATTTGTAGCATGGCAAAACAACTTTAAAAGGACATCTTTGTAGGGTTATGCGTGACGGAATAATTGAGATGTTCCATACCTCTATATTTGTCTGCTTGGTTTCTATCCTCACAAAAGTTGGGAGATGACAAAATAGCATATTCGAAATCTTTAAATATATTTGCTTTAAGTTTTTCGATGTCGACCAATATTGATACATACAAACAATTCCATCTCCGTGTAATCTGTGGCCATATTCGCCAAGAGACAAGAGTAGGTTGATCTACGTCGACCTTGTCCACATATTCTTCGTCATTCCCAATCTAGTGGATGCATATCTCATCATGCGTAGCTCCAACTCATAACATGAGTTATCTTCTACTACTTTCCTTTTTTTTTCAGCATGACTCCGATTTCCCATGCACAAGTGGCAACATCAACTCATCACCATAGCTCCAAAAGAGAAGAGCCGGAAAAAATAATTAACGAAGTAAAATGTCAAATGGTCTAGGCCCACACCAGTATCTCGGTCCCCTGGCGTGGTGACCGGTGAGGTGAGCACAGCCGCTAGCGCCCCTGCTACATGGGCCCGCGCCGCACCTTGACGGCGCCGTTAGCGAAGCTTCGGATGCCCTGACGGCGGCGCGCCTAAACGAAGGAGTGGAGGGCACAACACAACCCCTGCCGTTAGGGCCACGTGATCGCCCACCCCCTCCCTTTACTCCGTTCCCATTGGCTGGATGGAGTAGCGGCCACTCCTAATCCAGCTTAGCTTAGATTCACACAGGCTTTAGTTAGCTTTAAGCAAGTGGCCTAATCAGCTTTGCTCCTCTTTAATCACGGCAAAAGCTCAAAGAAGCCCATATGCCATATGATGTCCTTTTAATTTTCTCCTTTAATTTCGCTCGTGGGATAATGCAGTGACGCGGAATTGTACTGTTTTCGAGAGGTCATTTCTATGAACATGAGCCATTTGGATTTGGGAGTGAAATG
Source organism: Panicum virgatum (assembly GCF_016808335.1). Lineage (NCBI taxonomy): Eukaryota > Viridiplantae > Streptophyta > Magnoliopsida > Poales > Poaceae > Panicum > Panicum virgatum. The sequence goes on from NC_053147.1 coordinate 63,649,323, forward strand.
GTCTGTTTAGAAAGTTATAATGACAGCTACGCAAGTGAGAACATGAGATGGCAAGGTTGGATTTGCTCATGGGTGTTGATAATCTAATGCAAGTATAAAAATGACTATTTTTTCTACTAGTTACACATAGTGGTAGAAATTTGACCTGCAAGAGGGGCTTGCAGGCTTCTTGGAACTTCACTTCCGACCGTTAGAGGGGCATCACGGGAACCAAATATATTTTGATCAGCGACCTCGATGGACACAGATATTATAAGATCAAATCACGTCAAAACTATCTTGGTTAATCGGAGGGGCTGACAGGTGGGTGCGGTAGCAAAATGACATGGGGAACACGTCTGACAATTGGAATTACTTATGATTCAGTTAGATTATGTTCGTACACACTCGGAATCAGTTTATAATTGGCAACTTGTACGAACTTGGATTTGCGCACTTTCAGGGTCATTACCTATATCCCTGAGATATGATATATATAGTTTCCCATGAGCATGCGTGCAATGTTAATCACTCTGTTTGGTTGTTGATATGTTAAGTAATTGCACTCCACACCATGATTGTGGTAGGGTCACAAGAAGCACAAAAGCCCAGTTGATGGATCTATTTCGTTTTTGCAGGAGACTGATATAATAATGCGCATAATGTTTTTTTAGTTTAAAACTAAGATATTACACATGCTTTTGAGCATATGAGCTAGGTTATTTTTCGAGCGATCGGCAATCTGTATTTGTTTTAGCAAGTGTACAGATTTAGAATTAATGGGGATGGGAGCAAGAAATAGAGAAGTAAGAGAGATTATCTATATGAAAAATGGAATTGAGGCCGTCGTTCATGTAGTCGATAAGAATTCCAGTATCATTGCTGGAACTATCTTTGGTTGTCAGCTGACAAGTGGGTCCATCAGCTGGACTCTAAAAATAGGTTATAGCAGGCTAAAATGATATAGTGGCTAAATTACACACGAGTTCAAATAGCAATAATGGGCTATAACGGAAGATTTAAAACCTTGAGTCTAACAGTAATATATAGGAGCTCCTTATAATTAGTAAGATCTTATTTGTACGAGCTCGGAATCAACTTAGAATTATATTGGCAACTTGTATGGGGGTGGTGTTTGGCGTGCATGAACAATATATATAGTATTTGCTTATTTCATTCACGGGTCATTACCTATCCATGAGATATAATAATCTGTTAGAAGCATGCGTGGTTGGTTAATCAATCTGTTTGGCTGTTGAGTTTTTAATAATCACGCTCAAGAACATGATGACAGTAGGGTCACAAGAGCATGAGAGCGCAGTTCGTGGATCTAATCGTGCAGAAGGCAATATATAGTATAGTCCACGTACTGTATTTTTTTTCCTATACAGACTTCGATTAACAGCGCACACATGGTCTCCGAATATGAGCATAATATATAATTAATAGATCTGGTTCAGTTGACTACTGAAATTTAAATTCAACTAATAGTGTATAGCAAAATATATGTATTTTTCCATGTGCTTAATTCTGGAAGCAGATAGTTTATAGTCGTTTTAGCAAGTCTATGACAACCATTATTGACATCTAGAACTATTAGTGGTGAGTATAAAAGAATACTATTGTAACTTTCACTGTAGGTCCTCAAAGCACTTCAATCAAATCTCTCTCTATTTCAATGATAGTAGTGAAAAATATAATCAGGATTCAACCGGTTTTTCTACTTTTGCTTTTTTATTTTAACCAATTAAGAACATTATTATGAGAGATCGCGTGACATTTTTAGCTTAATTAGGACCTAAACTTAGACCAATAATCAGATATTGGTACAGATCGTCTGATCTGAATATGATCATATATTCAAATATGGTTAATTAAAACAGTTCAGTTGACTCTGCAAATAGAAGAATGACAACTAATTTATTAGTCCCTCAATGTTTTTTCATGTGCTCGTTTACTTCTTGCAATTGAAATTTGAAAATATGTAATTGTTTAAGCAAGGGTGGGGTGTCCATATTGATTGAGTTGGAATATTGCCAAACAAGGAAGAAGCACGATAGAGCCACTTCAGATTTTAATTAGTGCCTACAATAGGGAAAGGCAAATTTGCCTACAATTTTTCCATGCATCTAATAGAATATCTCTATCTCACTGATTTATGAAAATTACTGGATAAGTATCTAAGTACCATCTAGAAACGATGACAAGCCAAACAAAACGTTATAGAAGAGAGAATTTTCTCAACAAAAACCAATGTGCAGTTGCTGATTTTTATTGCTGATTATATATAACAATTAAACAATATCCAAGATACATTTTTTTTGTTATGAAGATTCTTCGAATATTAATGGAGAAGATAGCGTGATCGATGGGGCTTCTTCTAAAACTAATTAGTAACTATTCTGATAGAACTGGTAACTTTCACTGCCGTTCGTCCAAGCATTTCAATCAAATCTTAGTAATTTTCACTGTGGTTCGTCCAAGCATTTCAATCAAATCTTTATGTTTCATTGTTGACTTGTCAAATTATATGAGTACAACAACGACACTTCTCAAACTTTTTCTTTACTAGCCCTGTTTTCATCACTGGCAGACTACACTTTAGTATATAACATTTTTATGTTTATTTTACCATTCTTGAAAATTGTATTCAACTTAGCTACAACTGAAGAGTTAATGGTTAACTGTGCGCATACCTTAATATATATATATATATATATATATATATATATATATATATATATATATATATATATATATATGATTTTATAAGTGTAAAAACATAGAAGACACCATAAATAGAATTATTGTGCAGGTGACAGGACTTGAGCCTTTTTGAATTTTCACACGAAAATCATCAATCACTTGGCATCATCAGCGATGACAGAGCAATGTGTGGTTTATTTGTGTGGGTGTGCGTGCTCTCAACCATCATTGAGGTTTCTTTCAGCCCCAACCGTATCAAGATTTCGATCGCTCTCGGACCATTGATTAGCAACAGTGACACCTCAGGGTGTAATGCTCTTGAGTGTTGGGAGGCCACTGTCAAGCTAGCTAACCGGGAGCGTGCACGGAGCTGATCGAGTGAGCAGACCATAATGAAGCCCTCAGCGTGCATGACAGCTCCATCAACAGCCCCCTACACACAAAAATTATATAGTATATACTATATACATATACTGTTGTGTGGGGCAAATTAGTAGCTACCAAAAAGTTGTGGACCAAATTATGCATGCATGCAACCAATGTGGACGTACTAGTATATTCATAGGGGTAATTATGGAAGACCACAATAATTGTTCATGTGGGGTCACAATTCATGAATCGATTTTTTCAATATATGGATTAATAGGGAAACTACATCATAATCATATAAAAAAGAAAATTATAGAAAAATCACATCATCGTTCTTTGAAAGAGAGAAAATATGGTTTTTCTGCCATAAAATGAAAAATGGCATATTTTTGTATTCTTTTAAAGAGCGAAATTTTTTTGCACATCGGGAGTGCCAAAGTATGTTAGTGAAAGAAAATAACAAAAAAGTTCAACCAAGAAATAGCTTTCTTTAAGTCGAAGTACGAAAATTGGTCCATCCTAACTTTTGAAAAATCATAACTCTTACATATGACCTCAGATGAAGATAGTTTAGATTACCAAAAGGTTCCTGTTGCTTACTGTACTGCCCCATATTTATCGCCTAACCACATGTTCGTGACGATCGACTTCAATAAGTTTTGGCCTAAGTTGAGCTTCTCTAATTCTAACTAAGCTTATTGAATTAAAAATATATATTAAATGCACTACAAGATATATTTTATGGAAAAAATTAATTTGATACTGCAGATGTTGTGCATTTTTCTAAAATTTTGGTCAAAATTAGATGAGTTTATTTAAGTTTGATATGTGAAAGAACTAGAATGACATATGTTTTGGAACAGAGGGGCCGGGGGTATATTTTTCTCCAACTAGAGCTGAGGGAGAAAACACTAGATCTAGAACTAGCTTAAACTAGCTTGCGGTTAGTTAATACAAGTATGGCGTGCCAAGTACTGAGGGACAGTATGCAGGCAATCTTGTATCAGTGGTGACCCAACAATAATCTGCAGATTATGAATAATGTCCTTGCACGGAGAGGTACGGCATGTTACAGAGACTTACAGTAGAGGAAACAGGGGAGATTCAACCCATGTAACCAACTTCGTACTACGTACGATAAATGAGCTACCGGCGCTTTAGTGTGTTTAAGTCTTTATAGCATGCTTTGGCTGTTCATCTTGTACGTGCTAGGGCGCCGGTTAAGTACGGCCATCTCATAATGCAGAGAGCTCAAAAATAGCTAACTATCTTCACCGACAGTGACACTCTTTTTTTTTCCTCCCTTGCCACCAATCCCATATGCAACAAAAATGACCCCCCCCCCCCACACACACACACACAAGGTAACTATATATATTCTACACCTCTGATGTGTGTTCAGTGTCTTTTTAGCTTAGAGGTCATCCTCTCCAGATTTTTGGCAACACATAAATTCTATAGTGAATTAGCAATGTTCGCCTAGATGGTCATTTAGCTTGTTTACACACCATTTAAACGCTACACATTGGTACACCGTTTTCATTTAATTCATCATTTTGACCATTTAAACATCCATTTTGTGTGTTTAAACATCCATTTTGCCTGAATAATGGGCTAAACAGCATGTGACCGTCTGTTTACCGTTTAGCGTTTACGATAACACTGAATTAGTGTAACACCCGGTTTATAAAAGAACATAAACCGAGCAATCATATACGTGCCAGGATCAAGTCACACGTATATACAACAGAATGAACAGTATATCATAGCACATATCACGTAAAAAGACATAATAAAGCGAATACGAATGTTATTTATTACAATAATGACATAAAAGTCTGATACAGCGGAAGCGAAGTACAAAATACGAATAAAGCTCTCCGAAGCCGAAGCAGGGCGCCACAGGGACGTCGACTGGGAGACGAAGCACCTAGAAGTCCTCGAAGTCCTGGTAGCGCTGGACGAACTCCCTCGTGTCGGCAGGAACTGAGCAGCAGTAGCGTAGCCAAGAGGAAAAAGTAGAGAAGAGGCAAGGGTGAGTACACAACTTGTACTCAACAAGTATAACACAAACTATGAGGCTCTAGGCTGGCTGACTCAACTGCATTAGCTTTTAAGTGTTGGCAAAATTTTATTAAAGCTATTTACTACGAGTTGATGAATTACCATTGACCCAGTTACATAGTAATTAATCAGAATTAATTATACTACTACTGAGAACCAAACCAAAACCAAGCCACCAAGGTAAACCCCGAGAAGCACCTCCCTCGTCGGAAGGAGATAACTTCACTAATCAAAAGGAGGATCTGGGCCGCTCATAACCGTGAGCACGGCTAGTATACCAGTTTTACACTCTGCAGAGGTTGCACATCTTTACCCACAAGTCGTGAGCTACGCCAGTTGTTCATCACACTTCCTTAGGTGAGATGGCCAGCGACTCACTACGAGGCCTTTAAAAAGAATCTCGTTGGTAAGGCGTAACCGCGAGAGTTAGGTCGGCGACGATGGGGCCCACCTCCGGGGGTACAAGCACAGGAGCGCAATCCAAGCACAGACCAAGCCGGAGGAGCAGGGACCATTGAAGCTTACTACTCTTGCCCCGCAGGTAAGTTACTCCAAACCAAAAAGATCTAGTTATTACGCCAAGTCTATCCCATTCTAGCCTTGTGGTAGCGCTGTTGTCCCAGGTTGTCGCTCTATGAACCGGTCCTTATGGAGAGTGGCCAACCAGGCAGTAAGCACCGTGCTGGCCCCCTAAACCATGTTTCTAACAAAAGCCAATTTTAACGAGAAGTGAGCCACTCAAGCCACACAGAGTGCCACTCTCAGAATTAAGTTCAAGTAAACCATTAATCAAATTAATTAAAAAGGACCAGAGTGTGTTATAGCGCAGCAACCTAGCACAACTAACCAAAATGCAACCCAAAGGTATATATAAAGGATATAAAGTGGCTAGGAAAGTCCTTATAGGCATACAGTATTAAAATGCAGTATGAGATTATATTTAAAGGTGATAGGTTGTTCATGTTATACTTGCCTTCCTCGTACTGCTCTGGCTGCTGCTCAAAGTGCTCGGAAGACGGCTGCTCTGGGTACTGGTACTGGGGCTCCTCAGGTAGCTCAGCGTCTACTCACGAACACATGGCCAAAACAATGCACGAAAATAAGCATACAAGCAAACATTAACAAAAACTAAGAAACAGTACATCAATACATAAAATCAACACACAAAACTACTCTAGAACTATTCTACGCGTTACAACGATCGCGTGAGCGCAAAAACCACCTAAAACGGAGCTAAAACGCGTAATCTAGGCTAAAAACAAGGTTCAGGGGCTTATTTATAAGAAAACTGGAGTTTCAGGGGGTTTTCTACAAAAACCGAGGGCTAAAACGTAATTAAAGCGTAGCTATAGGGGCTAACGTGCAAAAACACAAGGACAGGGACGGCGGGTTCAATTTCTGGGAAGGTCAGGGGCCTAAACATTAAAAACAGGACCTATACGTAATTATTTTTGAAAAAGGCTGGACCGCGGGTTGATTACAAGGAAGGTGGAGGTCTCTTTAACAAAATCGCCAGGGCGAACCGGTACGCACGCACCACGGCCGTCAGATCTGGATCTAAGGGTTCTAGTTGGTTCGATCCAAGATCTAATCCTGGCCGTTGCATACGGATCTGGCGGCCAAGATCGGTTGGGGGCGCGGGCGGCGGCGCTGGTCGCCGGAGTTCTGCTCCTGCGGCGGCGGGGCACTGGGAGCTCGCCGGACTTCGGCATTTCAGTGCTCCCGAGCTCAAATCGGAGCGGGCTTGGGTCAGGGAGGTAGTCCGTGTCATGGCGAAACCAACTGGGCACACGGGGAAGGGGATGTGGGTTTTGCAGGAGCTCACCACGGTGAGGGGCGGCGGTGGTTCGCCGGTGACCGGTGCAGGGGGGTCTACGGTGCGCTACCCGACCTAAAACTTAGCGCAAAAGGACGGGGTGGCGGCGCTGTTTCTTACCGAGGCTCGAGGCGTCCGGGGTCGCAGCGGAGGGACGTCGGCGGTGCAGCCGCTCGGTGGTGGTGGCTCGGTGTTGCTCCGGCGAGCAATCCCCGTGCAGAGCGCGGGGTAGAGGGCGTGGGGGGCGGCTGCAGGCGAACTCCTCCTCCGTGCGGTGCTCCAGCAGTGCTCGGCGAGGGCGGGGAGGTGGCGTGGCCGGTCCTCGGCGGAGCAGGGCGCGGCGGAGCAGAGCGCGGCGGAGCAGAGCGGCGAGGGGGGGTGGCGGCTAGGGTTGGAGGGAGCAGGGGGGTCCGCGGGCGGCATTTAAAGGCCGGCGGTTGACCTGGGCGTGCGCGCCCGCGGTTGGAAAGCCGGCGTGATTCCCGGCCGGGGATCTCGGCCGTGCGGGCGGGATCGTTGCGCTGCGGAGGGGAAAGAGCTGGCAAGTGGGCCCGGCTGGTCAGAGGGAGTGGCGTGGCGCGGGCGCTCAGCGGAGCTGCTGCGCGAGCGGGGGGGTGTGGGGCTGGGCGCGCAGGCTGACGGGTGGGCCAGGCCGAGCGGCTGCTGCGTGGCCGCGCTGGGCTGAGCGTGAGGCGGGCGTGGGAGCAGGCCAGCGCCAGCTGGGCCGAAGGGGAGCGGGACGCGCTGGCGGGGAGAGAGAGAAGGAGGAGGCGGACCGGGAGAGGGCCGTGCGGAGAAGGGGGTGAAGCGGGCCGTCTCGGGTTGGGCTGCGGGGAAAGGAGAGGGAGGAGTGGGCCGGTGCTGGGTAGACTTGGGCCGGGTTTGGGAAAGAGGTTTGGGCTGGGTCTTGGGTTTGGTTTTGGGTTTTGTTTCCTTTTCTAATTCTCCTTTTCCAAAACCAATTCAAACAAAGTTTGAATTCAAAATTGAATTTGAATTCAAACCACACTCAAATAAAATTATGCACCAGCATGAATGCAACAAAAATTTAAACCTATGATAAATTTTAATAAATTAAGGAACAAAAATTAGATTAAATGCCAACTAAACACAATAAACCTTAGAAAATTATCTAAAGCCAATTAATTTATTAATAAATACTGAAGTTTAAAAATAGGGTGTTACATACCCTACCCCCTTAAAGAAATCTCGTCCCGAGATTTAGCTGGGCTGGCTAGCAAAGAGATCCGGATATGTCTTCTTCAACTCATCTTCTCGCTCCCAAGTAGCCTCAGCTTCACTGTGATGACTCCACTGAACTCTGCACATCTTGATGCGCTTGTTCCGAGTAACCCTCTCTGACGTCTCCAGAATCTTCACCGGATGCTCAGTATAAGTCAGATCCTCCTGGACATCTACTCCATCCAGGGGTGCCTGCTCCTCGGGTACTCGCAAACACCTCTTCAGCTGAGATATATGGAAGACATCATGAACTCCCGAGAGACTGAGAGGTAACTCCAGGCGATAAGCAACTTCGCCTTTCCGCTCTAGCACCTTGAATGGCCCCACATAACGAGGTGCTAACTTCCCTTTGACATTGAATCTGCGGATTCCTCGCATCGGAGACACCTTCAGATACACATAATCACCGACACTGAAAGTCAGGTCTCTCCGTTTGCCATCAGCATAGCTCTTCTGTCTGCCCTGTGCAATCCTCAGATTTTCTCGCACAGCCTGAACCATCTGCTCTGCATCATCTATGATCTCAGGGCCAAAGAGCTGCTTCTCACCGATCTGATCCCAATAGAGAGGAGTCCTGCACTTTCTGCCATACAATGCCTCAAAGGGAGACTTCTTTAGACTGGCCTGATAGCTGTTGTTATATGAGAACTCAGCAAATGACAGGCACTTATCCCAACTAGTACCATACTGAATAGCACAAGCTCTCAGCATATCCTCCAACACTTGGTTGGTTCTCTCTGTCTGCCCATCTGTCTGAGGGTGATAAGCCGTACTGAAACGCAGCTTCGTATCCAACGAATCATGGAGCTGCTCCCAGAAATGAGAAGTGAACTGAGACCCTCTGTCAGATATAATCTTCTTTGGCACACCATGCAAGCAGACAATCCGAGAGATGTACAACTCTGCAAGTCTAGCACCGGAGTAAGTAGTGTTCACTGGAATGAAGTGAGCAACCTTCGTCAGGCGATCCACTACTACCCAAATAGAGTTGTACCCTTTCTGAGTACGAGGCAATCCAACAATGAAGTCCATAGTGATTTCTTCCCATTTCCACTCTGGGATCTTCAAAGGCTGCAATAGACCTGCTGGCCTCTGATGCTCAGCCTTGACACGCTGACAGGTGTCACAAATAGCCACGTACTCTGCCACTGAACGCTTCATACCATACCACCAGAAACGTTCCTTCAGATCATAGTACATCTTCGTGCTGCCCGGATGAATAGAATATGCTGTATCATGGGCCTCACTCAGAATCAACTTCCGGAGATCATGCACATCAGGCACGCAGATCCGGTTCTTGTACCACAAGGTACCCTGATCATCCTCTCTAAAATGAGGAGCCTTGCCCTTCTTGAGCAACTCGCGAATCTCCTGCAGCTTCTCATCATCTTTCTGATGCTGCCTGATCTCTGACTCTAGAGTCGGTACTGCCTCAAATGCTGCATTGGAGGTATGATGCAAGAAGCCCAGACTCAACTGCTCGAACTCCTCGCATAACTCTGGAGGCATCTGGAAAGCCACGGCCATGTTGACATAACTTCTTCTACTCAGAGCATCTGCTACAACATTGGCCTTGCCCGGATGATAGTGAATCTCCAGATCATAGTCCTTGACCAACTCTAGCCATCTTCTCTGCCGCATGTTCAGCTCATTCTGCGTGAAAATGTACTTGAGGCTCTTGTGATCAGTGTAGATACCACACCGCTGCCCATACAAGTAATGCCTCCAAATCTTCAGAGCATGCACAACTGCGGCTAACTCAAGATCATGAGTAGGATAATTCAGCTCATGCCGACGTAACTGCCGTGAAGCATAAGCTATCACTCTGCCCTCCTGCATCAGAACACACCCAAGACCATCCTTCGAAGCATCACAATATACCGTGAACCTCTTCGTCTGGTCTGGCAGAGTCAGGACTGGCGCCGTAGTCAACCTTTTCTTCAGCTCATCAAAGGCCATCTGACGCTCATCAGTCCATACAAAAACCACATTCTTCTCCAGCAAAGAAGTCAAAGGCTTCGCGATCTTGGAGAAATTCTCAATGAACCTCCGATAATATCCAGCTAAGCCCAAGAAAGATCTGACTTCCTTCACTGTCTGCGGTGTCTCCCACTCGAGCACATCCTTCACCTTGCTTGGATCAACAGCAATGCCTCCCTGAGAGATAACATGACCGAGGAATGGAACCTCGTCAATCCAGAACTCGCACTTGCTGAACTTGGCATACAGCTGATGCTCTCTCAGTCTCTGCAATACGAGTCTCAGATGCTCCTCATGCTCTTCTTCTGTCTTGGAGAAGATCAGGATATCATCAATGAAAATCACCACGAAGACATCCAGATAGTCCATGAAAACCATGTTCATCAGATGCATGAAGTAAGCCGGGGCATTAGTCAAGCCGAAGGACATGACTGTATACTCATATAGCCCGTACTTGCAGGTGAATGCCGTCTTCGGAATATCCCCAGGACGGATCCTCAGCTGAAAATATCCCGAACGAAGATCAATCTTCGAGAATATACGAGCACCTCGAAGCAAATCGAAGAGATCCTCAATACGGGGCAGTGGATGCTTGTTCTTGATGGTGACTGCATTCAGCTCCCGATAATCCACACACATCCTCTTCGAGCCATCCTTCTTATCTACCAGCAACAATGGAAAAGCCCAAGGAGAGAAGCTGCGACGGATATAGCCCTTGGCTAGCAACTCATCAATAGTCTTCTTTACTTCTTCATGCTCTATAGGTGCCATACGGTAGGGCCGCTTTGCAATAGGAGCTGTGCCAGGCAAGAGATCAATACAAAACTCAATGGCGCGTTCAGGCGGCATACCTGGCAGATCATCCGGAAAGACATCCGGGAATTCAGACACCACGCGAATACCGTCCGTGGGTCTAGCCTCCATCTGATGAAGAAATCCAGAAGGCTCTACTGCACTGATAACAACCTCTTGGCCACTGGAAGCTGATAGCAAGACTGTCCTCTGAGCACAATCTATCCGAACTCCCCATTTGGCCAGAGTCTCCATTCCCAGAATGACATCAATGCCCTTGGTGTCTAGCACCATCAGATCAGTACAGAACTCTACTCCCCTCAAAGAAACACTGACTCTCGGGCAGTAAGTGTGAGACCTCAACTGTCCTCCCGGTGAAGATACTAACAGGCACCTCTTTAATGTGCTAGTATGAATACCATGATGCTCGACAAAAGACTGAGTAATGAAGGAATGCGTAGCACCAGTATCAAAAAGCACTGTAGCTGGATATGAATTAACCATGAACGTACCAATAACCACGTTGGGAGCCTCGGCCGCTGACTCGGCCGTCACGTGGTTCACCCTGCCCTGTGCTGGCGCCCTGGGCTGAGCTGGGCGCCCCTGCTGTCCCGCCTGCGCCTTCCGGGGGCAAGCGTTGGCGTAGTGCCCCGGCTGGCCGCAGTGAAAGCAGGTGCGAGGAGGTCCCTGAGCCTGCTGTCCGGTAGGAGCTGCCGGACGTGGAGCCTGCGGTGCCGGTGGAGCTGGTGGAGCACGAGCCGGAGGTGCTGGTAACCTCGGGCCCTGACCTGCCTGCTGCTGTCGAGGCGGGTACTGCTGCGGTGGCCTCTGCTGGTACTGCTGAGGAGGCCGGTACTGCTGCTGGTACGGCTGAGGCGGCTGGAGTCGAGGACGAGTGTTGCTGCCGGAAGCAACGGGGACAACCTTCCTCTTCTTGTCCTCCATCTCTAGGTGCTTACGCTCAGTGTTGAGCGCACTGTCAACCAGATGGTTGAAGTCGTCGAAGCGGAGGTTGAGCAGCGCGTACTGGAGGTAGTCCTCAAGACCCTCCATGAAGTGCTCCTGCTTCTTGCGGTCATCCGCAACCTCAGCAGGGGCGTAGCGTGCCAGCTGAAGAAAACGATCACGATACTCCGTGACCGACATAGTCCCCTGAATTGTCAAAGACAGATAGATATCGGAAGATTAACTCAAGATTCATAAGGATAGAACAAGGAGCATTAGCTCAAAAGAAAACGCTGAATGATTATTCTTAAGATTACCTGCTTCAGTGCAAGGAACTCCTTCTGCTTCATCTTCATAACACCCGCGGGGACGTTGTGGCTGCGGAAGCGCTCCCTGAACTGGAGCCAAGTGAGAGCCTCGCGGTCGTGAACTGGGTGGGACTCCCACCAGTCCAAAGCTGCACCTCGCAGCTGTCCTGCTGCGTACAAGACGCGCTCACGATCATCGCACTGGGCGATGTCCAGCTGACGCTCCACTGCACGGAGCCAGTCGTCAGCCTGAAGAGGGTCGGACGTGTGAGAGAACGTCGGCGGGTGACCCCTCAGGAACTCAGCACGCCTGTCGCGAGGCTGCGGCGGTGGAGGAGGCGGAGGCTGAGTGTGAGCGTGCTGAAGAGCCTGAACGGTGTTGTTCAGGGTAGCCATCATCTGCATCTGGAGCTGGAAGTACTGCTCCGGAGTCAAAGGCGGCGGCATCGGGATCCCAGTACCCTGGTTGTTCTGACCCTGCTGCTGGCCAGAACCCGAACCGGTGCTCCTGGTGTTCACCATCTGATTTGAACAAAAGATTTCACGAGTAAGGATATTGCAGGAATAAACTCAGATGGATATGATAACTCTTTGCGGAAAAAGGCTCAGCCATGATAAGGTAGACAGGACAGAGTTGACTGTTTTACCCCCAACGATCTAACTCATTTTATTAATTAGTTAGCTTTAACATCAGAGTGATTTTCTTTAAGCAAATTTAAACTACTAAGCTATGCAATCATTCAAAGATCCAAATCAAACATGTAGCATAATAACAAGCAGACAATTTTCACGACTTAGCCGAGTTTAGCAAAAGACTCGACTAATCACAACGCGTCGCAGAACGTGCTATCGTATTATTATAAAAGGTCACCTAGCTATACTCATGGTGGTCAGATGACTGATTCAGGCCAAAATCTACGAAAACTATTCTTCAGAGAGAGAAATCAGGCAAGACGAGTAAAAGGAATAGAATTCAAGGGGTATAATAGTAAAATAGTTTCAGCAGGCAAGGATTGGAAAGAAGAAGTCCTAAAACTCGACCAGTTCTATCTAGGCTTCGTCCTACAGTCGATATGGCTCTGATACCACTTTGTAACACCCGGTTTATAAAAGAACATAAACCGAGCAATCATATACGTGCCAGGATCAAGTCACACGTATATACAACAGAATGAACAGTATATCATAGCACATATCACGTAAAAAGACATAATAAAGCGAATACGAATGTTATTTATTACAATAATGACATAAAAGTCTGATACAGCGGAAGCGAAGTACAAAATACGAATAAAGCTCTCCGAAGCCGAAGCAGGGCGCCACAGGGACGTCGACTGGGAGACGAAGCACCTAGAAGTCCTCGAAGTCCTGGTAGCGCTGGACGAACTCCCTCGTGTCGGCAGGAACTGAGCAGCAGTAGCGTAGCCAAGAGGAAAAAGTAGAGAAGAGGCAAAGGTGAGTACACAACTTGTACTCAACAAGTATAACACAAACTATGAGGCTCTAGGCTGGCTGACTCAACTGCATTAGCTTTTAAGTGTTGGCAAAATTTTATTAAAGCTATTTACTACGAGTTGATGAATTACCATTGACCCAGTTACATAGTAATTAATCAGAATTAATTATACTACTACTGAGAACCAAACCAAAACCAAGCCACCAAGGTAAACCCCGAGAAGCACCTCCCTCGTCGGAAGGAGATAACTTCACTAATCAAAAGGAGGATCTGGGCCGCTCATAACCGTGAGCACGGCTAGTATACCAGTTTTACACTCTGCAGAGGTTGCACATCTTTACCCACAAGTCGTGAGCTACGCCAGTTGTTCATCACACTTCCTTAGGTGAGATGGCCAGCGACTCACTACGAGGCCTTTAAAAAGAATCTCGTTGGTAAGGCGTAACCGCGAGAGTTAGGTCGGCGACGATGGGGCCCACCTCCGGGGGTACAAGCACAGGAGCGCAATCCAAGCACAGACCAAGCCGGAGGAGCAGGGACCATTGAAGCTTACTACTCTTGCCCCGCAGGTAAGTTACTCCAAACCAAAAAGATCTAGTTATTACGCCAAGTCTATCCCATTCTAGCCTTGTGGTAGCGCTGTTGTCCCAGGTTGTCGCTCTATGAACCGGTCCTTATGGAGAGTGGCCAACCAGGCAGTAAGCACCGTGCTGGCCCCCTAAACCATGTTTCTAACAAAAGCCAATTTTAACGAGAAGTGAGCCACTCAAGCCACACAGAGTGCCACTCTCAGAATTAAGTTCAAGTAAACCATTAATCAAATTAATTAAAAAGGACCAGAGTGTGTTATAGCGCAGCAACCTAGCACAACTAACCAAAATGCAACCCAAAGGTATATATAAAGGATATAAAGTGGCTAGGAAAGTCCTTATAGGCATACAGTATTAAAATGCAGTATGAGATTATATTTAAAGGTGATAGGTTGTTCATGTTATACTTGCCTTCCTCGTACTGCTCTGGCTGCTGCTCAAAGTGCTCGGAAGACGGCTGCTCTGGGTACTGGTACTGGGGCTCCTCAGGTAGCTCAGCGTCTACTCACGAACACATGGCCAAAACAATGCACGAAAATAAGCATACAAGCAAACATTAACAAAAACTAAGAAACAGTACATCAATACATAAAATCAACACACAAAACTACTCTAGAACTATTCTACGCGTTACAACGATCGCGTGAGCGCAAAAACCACCTAAAACGGAGCTAAAACGCGTAATCTAGGCTAAAAACAAGGTTCAGGGGCTTATTTATAAGAAAACTGGAGTTTCAGGGGGTTTTCTACAAAAACCGAGGGCTAAAACGTAATTAAAGCGTAGCTATAGGGGCTAACGTGCAAAAACACAAGGACAGGGACGGCGGGTTCAATTTCTGGGAAGGTCAGGGGCCTAAACATTAAAAACAGGACCTATACGTAATTATTTTTGAAAAAGGCTGGACCGCGGGTTGATTACAAGGAAGGTGGAGGTCTCTTTAACAAAATCGCCAGGGCGAACCGGTACGCACGCACCACGGCCGTCAGATCTGGATCTAAGGGTTCTAGTTGGTTCGATCCAAGATCTAATCCTGGCCGTTGCATACGGATCTGGCGGCCAAGATCGGTTGGGGGCGCGGGCGGCGGCGCTGGTCGCCGGAGTTCTGCTCCTGCGGCGGCGGGGCACTGGGAGCTCGCCGGACTTCGGCATTTCAGTGCTCCCGAGCTCAAATCGGAGCGGGCTTGGGTCAGGGAGGTAGTCCGTGTCATGGCGAAACCAACTGGGCACACGGGGAAGGGGATGTGGGTTTTGCAGGAGCTCACCACGGTGAGGGGCGGCGGTGGTTCGCCGGTGACCGGTGCAGGGGGGTCTACGGTGCGCTACCCGACCTAAAACTTAGCGCAAAAGGACGGGGTGGCGGCGCTGTTTCTTACCGAGGCTCGAGGCGTCCGGGGTCGCAGCGGAGGGACGTCGGCGGTGCAGCCGCTCGGTGGTGGTGGCTCGGTGTTGCTCCGGCGAGCAATCCCCGTGCAGAGCGCGGGGTAGAGGGCGTGGGGGGCGGCTGCAGGCGAACTCCTCCTCCGTGCGGTGCTCCAGCAGTGCTCGGCGAGGGCGGGGAGGTGGCGTGGCCGGTCCTCGGCGGAGCAGGGCGCGGCGGAGCAGAGCACGGCGGAGCAGAGCGGCGAGGGGGGGTGGCGGCTAGGGTTGGAGGGAGCAGGGGGGTCCGCGGGCGGCATTTAAAGGCCGGCGGTTGACCTGGGCGTGCGCGCCCGCGGTTGGAAAGCCGGCGTGATTCCCGGCCGGGGATCTCGGCCGTGCGGGCGGGATCGTTGCGCTGCGGAGGGGAAAGAGCTGGCAAGTGGGCCCGGCTGGTCAGAGGGAGTGGCGTGGCGCGGGCGCTCAGCGGAGCTGCTGCGCGAGCGGGGGGGTGCGGGGCTGGGCGCGCAGGCTGACGGGTGGGCCAGGCCGAGCGGCTGCTGCGTGGCCGCGCTGGGCTGAGCGTGAGGCGGGCGTGGGAGCAGGCCAGCGCCAGCTGGGCCGAAGGGGAGCGGGACGCGCTGGCGGGGAGAGAGAGAAGGAGGAGGCGGACCGGGAGAGGGCCGTGCGGAGAAGGGGGTGAAGCGGGCCGTCTCGGGTTGGGCTGCGGGGAAAGGAGAGGGAGGAGTGGGCCGGTGCTGGGTAGACTTGGGCCGGGTTTGGGAAAGAGGTTTGGGCTGGGTCTTGGGTTTGGTTTTGGGTTTTGTTTCCTTTTCTAATTCTCCTTTTCCAAAACCAATTCAAACAAAGTTTGAATTCAAAATTGAATTTGAATTCAAACCACACTCAAATAAAATTATGCACCAGCATGAATGCAACAAAAATTTAAACCTATGATAAATTTTAATAAATTAAGGAACAAAAATTAGATTAAATGCTAACTAAACACAATAAACCTTAGAAAATTATCTAAAGCCAATTAATTTATTAATAAATACTGAAGTTTAAAAATAGGGTGTTACAATTAGAAACGATAACACTGAATTAGATAACAACATTTTGATGACTAGTATCCGAACCAATTTCATGTGTTCTTCTAAAATTATTATTTTGAATAAAAGAATATATTTTCTGTTATGGCCTCTGCTTGAGTTGCGCACTCAACCATCCATTGTTAGCAGCCTCCAGCGGCTCTGCTAATAAATCATTGCTTGCAAACAACAAAAAAAAAAGAACAAAAGCTCATATGAAATAAATAGAAACTTTACCAAATGTGTGTGTTCTTTTAGAAGGCATAGGTAACACTTTTTTGTCGCAAAAATGTAGGCGGCATTTTGTAACACCCGAGTGTTAAACTTGGGTTTAACTAGCTAACTAGTGATCCGATTCTCTCGGTTACAAGTCGAGTCACAAATCGACTCAAAACTCGATTTCAAATTCTGGAGCCAGAGGAACCCGGATACTCCGGGTTTGAATCCGGAAATTCCGGATTTACCCGGATACTCCGGATCTTCTTTCGGATAGTCCGGACCTGAAGTGCTTTATCACGTGTTTTGGCCTTATGACTGTTCCCAGAAGTTAAAACACCGTTCACTTCTCCTCTTTCTCTCCCTCACGAGCTCTCCCTTTCCCCCTGTTGTCGGTCGAAACCCACCGGCGAGCAGCGACAGGCAACACGAAGAGCCGGGAGGTCACCGGAGCGCTGGCAGGCACTGCTCCCTCGTCGACGGCCCGCAATTCCGTCACGCGTCCGGAGAATGTATGGAAAGCCGGGCGTGCCACCTGACCTATACCCGATCAGGAGGGTGCGAACGTGCTCCAAACAGTTTCCTGCATAAAAAGACACATGTAAACATAAGTCCGAGCCGTGGTCGGCTCCCCGGGACGACTCTTGCATCGGCTTTAAGGAGCCGATCGAGTCCCGGTGTCAGATGGGATCTGTTTGCATCCAGATATTGTTGAATAAAGCAAATAACTGTAAGGCCGCTTCAATTAAATCTAATTAATCTAATCCACGATGATAAAAGCCTCACTGCTAGATCGGAACATCCTACACGTGACTAGGCCTAATGAACATAACAGACAACTAAACCATAACCCAAAACAGAGGCCTAAGAACTAGCAAGAGCCGATTCCCGGAACAATCCCTATCAAGGCTAAGATAAAGCATCTACTACACCACCGGATTGTCCAACCCGTTTGCAAGGCCTAACCTAGCAGATATTACGCAAACTCTTAAGATAAGAGCAAATCATAACAGATCAGATCTATTAAACTTAAAAGAAGCAGGGTGTTGCCTCTGTGCAACTAATTCTATGCGACAAGAACTAGCATGAGATTGAAACGTGATTGCACAGAGACAACATGATATTCGTAGTTGATAAGCAACGAAGCGCAACGGATCTACTAAAAGCCACGCTACGAACATCAAGATAACTAGTATTACTCGCCATAAAAAATGCTTCAGTATGAGTAATACCAAGGTAAAAGCAAGAACAACACTGCCCTGATCGCGAGAAGCGATCAGGGCAGCATGGCACTTACTTGGATGAAACCCTAGGATTAGGGACGGCGATGCGCCGAGAGTTGTTGTTTGCGAGACATGATGACACTCTCCTTACGAATAACAAAGGATACATATTTATAGTCCGAAGACTTGGGAAACAATCTAAACTAATCTTGTCCCGATTGGACTCTATCTCTAATCTTAAACTAAATCTAAGATACATACCCCCACCAGTTCCTCAAACCCCTGAGAGTTGGATTACATGGTACAACAGAGTAGCAAAAGCTCACATGCCCCTATGGCAGGATTTGAACATAGCCGATGCACTTAGTTTATTATTATCTCCACTTGACAAAGATGAAAATCTTCTGAAAACCATCGGCTATTTCTGATCTGATACTCTGAATTGTTTCCTCTTTGGTCATGGACCCATGACCCTTACTCTGCTGGATGTCACCATGATTACTGGCCTAGACATTAGTTCTCCTAATCCTGCTGCTCACAAAATGACAGAAGTCCCCTTCAAACTTTCCTCCAAAGTTAACTGCACAAACTGGGGCACTTACATGAGTCAGCACATGAAAACAAAAGGTCCAGTGACTGAGAAGGAACACACAGCCTTCTTAAATCTTTGGCTAGAGAACTTCATCTTCTGTGGTCCTTCTTTAGCCCCAACTAAGAACTACCTTCCCTTAGCCTATCACCTGGCCCATGGTAATCACACCGGCCTAGGCAAACTCTTTCTTGGAGAAACCTACAGATATCTCCATTTAATGACATCTAACTTGCTTAACCACAAGAAACTGAGAACTGGAGGCCCTTGGTGGTTTATTCAGTCGTGGGCACAACTCTACTATCAGCACCATATCCCCAACTTCCAAGGCCTAACCAAGAACTCTTTCCCTGATGAGAGTGGCAAACCAATTAGATGTACCAGCTATGGCCAAGCTTTATTTAATCTCCCTGGCAGTAAATTGAACTCAACAGATGTAGCAAACTGGTTCAGAGTCTTCTACAAAGGACTAGATAATCCCCTTTATTTCCCATTCACTGAATCTGAATCTTTTGAGAACCCAACCACCTTCAGATTAGATAGTTTTGCCAATGACGACAGCACTCGGCATCTGTATTCTTTGATGATTCGACCTGGCTTCCTCCCCGTTGGCATCAGCACCTCTAATAGAATTATCAAGCCAGGTTATGAATCTTACCAGCCAGTCATAGCAGCTTGGCAATTTGGACTAGGACAGGTCCCTCCCCACTTCCATATTCACCACTTGGTGGAGAGCAGAGCCGATCTGCCCGATGGTCTCACCAGCTCGAGATGCTACAGCATGTTTGATAATCTCCACATTCCAATACCAGCCGATCTGTCCTTCACCTCTTCATCAATCGGCTTTGATACTTGGTGGAACATATGGAAAACTCATGTCTTCAGAAAAGCTCTAGGTCCTCGACTGCAGCAAATCGATCTTGAATATGTAATCCCCGAGGAAGAGGTACCGAATTTATGCACTTTATTTCCTCCAAACTCTCTATTCCTTTCTCTTGGCTAATCCTGCTTTCTTTGTTAGCAGCAACAAGATGGCCCAGAACCTACGACCAGCACTGGGGAGCCATTCCACTTTCTTCCAACTGCTCCTGATGTACTCTTCTGCAAAGGACCACCACCAATGAAGAAAGTGATAATGTCTGTTCAGCCAGACTTACTTCAGTCGGCTTCCAAGCGAAGACAAACTTCTGCAAGCGTTGCCCCCCGAGTCTTGACCAAGAAAAGGAAAATGATCACGAGGCGAGTGATCAAGAAACCAGCACCAGTTTCCCCAAATCCATCAGAGTCCGACACCAACCAGGTAACTCATCATTCAAAAACTTTTTCTTTATTTCACACATATGTAACATGGTTGACTGTAATTTTATTTCCAGGACGCAGCTGAAGACATCCCCAATGCAGAAAGCCTGGAACAACATGAGATGGCTGCAACTCCTGATGCACTGACGGATGCAAACAAAGAACAAACCGATACAGTCGATGTTCTCGATGTCAACACAAGCTCTAACAGGACGATTGCTCCTGAATCGCCCAACACTTCTTCAGAACAGGTAACATTACAAAATGAATTCTGAATAAGCCGATAGCTCCATAAATGCACCTTGCTCTAACTCTATATATGTCCATAGGATTTTGACATTTCAGGTTTACTTTCCTTTGACCCGGCATCAATGGGTCTGACTATCCCTGGAGCAGAAACACCATCTTCGCAGCAATCGGCTCATTTGGCACATCAGCTTCATCTCATCAAAAATCTTCTATCTGCTCCGATCACTACTCTAGTTGATGATTCCAGCAAGATAAACAACATCTTCGAGCAAATAGAATCCCAACTCCCGGAGCCATTGCAAATCAAGCTCTGGCCAGCCAGCAACCTTCCATTCTTTCGGATAGAAGTGAATAAAGCACAACAAAGGATGAAAGCACGACGCTCTCAAGCTTCTCTGAAAGCTGACATTATCCAAAAGTGCAAGGCCCTCAACCAGAAGAAGGCAACTCTAGATATCAAAGCTGACGTGTCTGCCAACATGAACCGACTCGACCTCCTGAAGAAAGAACTGGCAGAACTCGAAGAGAAGATTCATACCACCAAGAAACTCATCCAGGCCGAGGAAGCTTCCATGGCAAACTCCAAACAAGAAACCCAGGAAATAGCCGAGCAGATACAAGCAGAGTTTGCAGAGATAAGCACCTTGAGTCGGCAGATAGTAACAGGCGATGACAAGGATGACGAAGTAATCATAGCACGAGCAGACACCGTCCGCACAGAAGCCATCCACGCCATAAAAGAATTCCTGAACCAGTAGATAGGCTCAAGAGATAATTAGTACTGCCTGTTAACCTGAAACTTGTACTTGTTTAAAAACATCTTAAGTCGATGGTTACACATCGGCTGTTTCGTTTCTCATATGTATTTTACTATTTTTTTACCGGCCAACTCAATGTGTTGGCCTATCTCTTTTTTTTCTTTTTTTTACTCACTGGCCAACTCAACATGTTGGCCTGTCATGATTTTTTTTGCGGCCAACTCAACATGTTGGCCTATTACACCGCAGCCAGATGGATCTCATCGGCTTTTCGTTGCTCGCCTTCCCACATGCCCGGGAAAAACTTCTTGAGATGTTGGCCATTGACAGCAACAGGAAACTTGACGCCGTCCAATTCCTCGAGCATGTATGCATTCCCAGGCAAGACCTAATCAACCTTGTACGGCCCATGCCAAGTTGGAGACCATTTACCAAACTTTTTATCTTTAGTTCCCGATGGCAATACTGCCTCCCAAACCAAGTCTCCAACCTGGAAATCCTTAGGCCTGACCTTCTTGTTGTACACACAAGCAACTTTAGCCTTATTTTCTTTGATCTTCTCCAGCAACCAAAGCCTTAGTTCTGTCAGGTCCTCCACATTATCGTTCATCAAGGCTGCATACTGTTCAGCGGATAGATCATTCTGAAACTCAACACGCCTTGATCCCGCCGTGATTTCCCATGGTAACACAGCGTCTTGGCCGTAGACTAAATAGTACGGCGACGTTTTGGTGGACCCATGACATGAAATACGATATGCCCACAAAGCTTATGATAACACCTCATGCCAGCGCCTAGGATATTCATCGATCTTTCTCTTTATGAGCTTGATGAGGCTCTGGTTGGATGCTTCAGCCTGTCCATTAGCTTGGGCATAATATGGAGATGATCTGATCAGCTTAATCCCCATGTCATCGGCAAAATTTCTGAACTCCTCCGATATGAAGACCGATCCTCCATCGGTCGTAATAGTTTGAGGAATTCCAAATCTGTGGATGATGTGCTCTTTGACAAAGCTGATCACATCTCTTGACGCTACTGATCTCATGGGTACTGCCTCTACCCATTTCGTGAAATAATCTGTAGCAGCTAAGACCCATTGGTGACCCTTGCTAGACGACGGGTTGATCTGTCCAATCATATCCATGCCCCAACCTCTGAATGGCCACAGTTTGATGATAGGATTCATTACTGATGCTGGCACTATCTGAATTTTGCCAAACCTCTGACATGTCTGACATCCTTTATAATATTTGAAACAATCTTCAAGCATGGTAGGCCAGTAATATCCCGATCGCCTAATCAGCCACTTCATCTTATGAGCCGATTGGTGAGTACCGCAAGCTCCTTCATGAACCTCATGCAAGAGCCGATTTGACTCTGAAGGTCCCAGACATCTAAGTAGTAATCCTTCCAAGGTCCTGTAGAACATGTCATCCCCTATCAGAACATACTTCATGGCCTTGAGTCTTATCCTTCTGGGTGCCCCCCGAGCCGAATCCTTCAAGTAATTGAAGATATCGGCTCTCCAGTCTCCGGGTTCTAAAAACTGAACCTCCACGTCAACTCCATCGGCTGTTTCCCTGTACCCGGAAGCCATCTGTGCCAAATTATTGGCTTCATTGTTCAGAGTCCTGCGTATCCAGTGGAAATTGATATACCTGAATTGTGACATCAACTCACGGCACTGCATCCATATCGGAAATAGAGCCTCGCTCTCACATCTATATTCTTCCGTGAGCTGAGAAATCACCAATTTTGAATCTCCAAAAATTTCCACCACTTCTGCACCAGCTTCGAGGAGCAGTTCCATCCCTTTGCGAACGGTTTCATATTCCACCAAATTATTGGTGCATGGGGCAGTCATTCTGATGGAAAAGGAGTAAGTCGCTCCACGAGGCGAGGCCAACAGAATTCCCACACCGCACCCATCATCACAAGCCGATCCGTCAAAAAACATAGCCCAAGCACGAATAAATAATGTAGCAATATCAGTGCTGATCCTGTCTGCAACAAGATCTGCCAGTGCTTGTCCTTTGACTGCTTTCGCAGGCTGATACCGAATATCGAACTCTGACAATGCAAACATCCATTTTCCCAGTCGGCCTTTCAGGACAGGAGCCGACAACATGTGCTTTATGACATCCGATTTGCATATGACAATTGTTTCCGCCGAGAGCAAAATATGGCGAAGCTTTGTACACGTAAAGTATAAGTAAAGACAAAGCTTCTCGATTTCAGGATACCTGGTCTCAACGTCTAACATGCGCTTGCTGAGGTAGAAAACCACCCTCTCCTGGCCGTCGTGCTTCTGGATTAACACCGAAGCAATAGAAGTGTCACCCACGGATAGGTACACGTAGAACGGCCTATCTTGCTGAAGAGGAACCAACACTGGAGGCTTTAACAAATATTCTTTGATTTCATCGAAAGCATGCTGCTGTTCTGCCCCCCAGCGAAACTCATCATCGGATTTGATCTTCACTAAACCCTTGAACGGCTCAATGCGTCCAGACAGATTAGAAATAAATGGTCTAACAAAGTTAATTTTACCGATGAGCTTCTGTAACAATTTCTTTGCAGTAGGTGGCTTCATCGTCTTCACGGCTTCTTGACTTTTTAGGCCGATCTCGATTCCCCGTTCATGCACCAGGAATCCTAGAAATTGACCGGCCGACACTCTGAACGTGCACTTCTTTGGGTTCATTTTGAGCCCAAACCTCCGAGTCCGCTCTAAAACTTGACGCAGATCTTCCAAATGCCCCCAGCCGATTTGGACTTGACCACGACATCATCAATATAGATCTCTACCAGTTTGCCGATGAGATCATGGAAAATGTAATTCATGGCACGTTGGTACGTTGCACCGGCATTTTTCAGTCCAAAGGTCATAACCAAGTACTCGAACAAGCCGACCGCGCCTGGTACTCTGAACGCGGTCTTGTTCACGTCTTCTGGGGCCATGAAGATCTGGTTGTAGCCGGCATTACCGTCCATAAAACTCATCATCTTGTGGCCGGCAGCTGCGTTGATCAATGTCTCTGCAACAGGCATCGAGTACTCGTCCTTTGGCGTCGCTCTATTGAGATCTCTAAAATCAACGCAGACACGCCATCGGCCATCCTTATTTTGCACCGGTACCACGCTAGAGATCCATTCTGCATACCGGCATGGCCTGATGAACCCAGCATCCAACATCTTCTCCACCTCTTTCTTGACTTCTTCTAGGACTTCGGCCTTCATCTGACGTGCTTGTTGCTGAAACGACCGATACCCTTTCTTTAGCGGGAACCGATGCTCGATGATGCTTCTGTCTAGGCCGGGCATCTCAGTGTAATCCCATGCGAAACAGTCCCGGTACTCTTTCAGCAGTGCAATCATCTCCTCTCGCAAGGCCGGATCCAACTTTTTGCTGATAAATGTCGGCCGTGGCTTATCCCCAGGACCGATGTCAACCTCTTCCAAATCATCGGCTGACGTGAACCCGTATCCGAGTTTGCCGTCGTCTGAAAAATCAGCGGCGAACGCAAGCGAGTCTTCGTTATCCACAAGATCAGCGGCAAACACGGGGAGATGACAAGAAAAATTATTTGGCCAACCGCATGGGCTGGCCGCTTCTACACTTCCATTATCATTCGAAACCAAATAGTCGATGAGTGGCCAACTGCCAGAGCAGGCCATCGTGTGTACATGATGTAACAATTCCGAACCCAAACAGGATTTTTCTATTTTTTGGGGCCGGTCGCTAGGACCGGCCTCACTATCTCTATCACATCTCGTGGCATGCCAGGATGCGTCTACTCTGTGAGGCCAGTGGATAAGACCAGCCTCAGTCCGTTTTTTGTCGCCTCGATCCGATCACAGTCTTCCAGGGCGATCCCTGAGATCGGCTCTTGTTCATCTGCGTCCCAAGCGTTCATATCTGCGAGTGAGACTTCGCTGGAATCGTCTGCAGGGACCACTTCTACTTCATCGTCGTCCCATTGGACCAGATACTGATGCATTGTGGAAGGGATACAGCAGTTGGCATGAATCCAGTTCCTCCCAAACAGTACTGTGTATGTACTCTTGCTGTTGACGATGAAGAACGATGTTGGCACAGTCTTGCGACCCACTGTCAGCTCCACATTAAGAACTCCCATCGCCTCTGATGGCTGTCCATTGAAGTCATTAAGCATCACATTGGTCTTGATCAGATCGGCAGAAGAACGACCCAATCGGCGCAGCACAGAGTGTGGCATCAGGTTGACTGCGGCACCAGTGTCGACCAACATCTTGTTCACAGGCTTGCCATTGATGAAGCCCTTGAGATACAATCCCTTCAGGTGCTTGTAGCTCTTCTCCTTAGGCTTCTCGAAGATGATCGGCCGTGGGCCCAGATCCAGCTGTGCGATGGCCGATTCTTCCGGTTGGGGTGCCCGAAACTCCGATGGGAGCACGAACACCATGTTCACATCAGCCGATGGCTTCTCATCGGCTTTCATCTGCTTAGGGCGCCACTCTTTTATTGGAGGGTGCCTCTCCTCCCTTCGCGGTCACTTGACCTGTTCCGCGAGGTCCGGACGCGCCTTCCTCAGGACGTCGAGGTATTTTGCTTCTGCCTCTTCCAGATTACGCAAGCGCTGCACTCTGCGCTTCTGTGACCGATTAAGCCCGTCAGGACACCACCGTGGGCGATGGTACCTGTCTTCTTCTTCTTCTTGCTCGGAATCACCCCCTGGTTGGCCTCTTCATACGGTCATCATGACGTGTTCTGGGCCCTAAGCGCCAGAACACCGATGTCTCGTCCTGCTGGCGTCCTTGAGGCCTGCACTCCAAGCAATCATCTATAGTAGGCAATCGGCTCATGCCGGAATTCCAACAGTACCTGAAGAACGGGCAATGCCAGTGGTCGTGTATAGCCTGGCGTCTCCCCAATGTCCTTCTTGAGCGGTGCTCGTACTCGTCCTCTTCCGATTAGAACCTGGAAGCTGATTGCGGATGTGACGCACCTGCTCTTCGGTCACATGCTGCTGTTCCAGTTCGCATCTATCCTGCGGCCGTTTGCCAGAAGCGGCCTCTCTCCTCTGCTTGTCATGGCGGCGCACGGGTCCCACCATGTTGATCTGGAATGCCAAATCCTGGCCCTTGGATCCGAAATCTGACAGCTCCACCATGTTAGCTTGTGGGAAGGGCTTTGTGTCGACCTTCATCATGTGTTGAGCCAGGATTAATCGGCCTTGCTCAATAGCCAATTGTATCTGACGACGTAACTCCTTGCATTCACACGTGGAATGAGTGAACGAGTGGTGCCATTTGCAGTACAGTCTTCCCTGCAACTCCTGTGCCGTCGGTAACTTGTGATTCTCTGGGAGCTTCAACTGTTTTTCTTTGAGGAGCAGATCAAATATCTACTCTGCCTTGGTTACGTCGAAGTCGAAGCCCTTCACAAGCCCCTGCTGTTTGACCCACTTGTACGGGACAGGGTTTGCCCCCCGAGTCCACTCTGCCACGACCACTTCTTGCTCCTCGCCAGAGTCATCAGATTCATCCGCCTGGGCCATGTTTACATGGCGCTTGAACTCGTCCTGGTATAGCTCAGGATGGTAATGTTCGTATGTTGTAAGCTTCTGTACCAGGTGCGCCAGAGATGTGAACTCCAACTGAAAAGCCGCATCCTTGATTGGCTTAGCGAGTCCCAGGACAGCCAGATCGACTGCCTCCTTCTCTGTGATGCGCGACGAGTAGCATCGGTTCTTGACCTCCCTGAAGCGCTGTATGTATTCTGACACAGTCTCCCCTCGCTTCTGCCTGACTTGGGCGAGGTCGGCAATTCCAGCTTCAGTAGCCTCCGAGTGGTACTGGGTATGGAATTGATCTTCAAGCTGCCTCCAAGTCTGAATCGAATCCGGAGCCAGTGATGCATACCATCCAAAAGCTGGGCCTGTAAGAGATTGGCCGAAGAACCGGACCCTCAACGGATCCGACACTGAGATCATCCCAAGCTGCGTTAAGTTTCGGCTCACGTGCTCGATGGAGCTGGCTCCTTCTGACCCGTTGAACTTGGTGAACTCAGGAAGCCGATACTTGGGTGGCAGTGAGATCAAGTCATAGTCACTTGGATACGGCTTGGAATAGCCGATCGCTTTCCTCTTGGGCAGGATGCCAAATTGGTCTCTCAGTATTGCACTGACCTGCTCCACACTAAGGACTCCTGGGGCCGATGGCTCAGCACTCGGCCCAGTAGCGTACTTTGCCAGCCACGCTTGTTTCTCCGCGTCTACTCCAGAAGCTCCTGGGTTTACAATCTGCACCGAGCGTGCTGGACTGACGCTGTCAGGGATGTAGGCGCACGTGTAGCCGTGCGGGATCTCCTTGGGTGGCTCGGTGAGGAACTGGTCTTCTCCAGGATCACCGCCGATCTTGTGGACGACGTAGATCGGCGCGCTCTGTGGTTTTGGAGCCGCAAACGAGAATGGCAATTGCGGCCTAGAATGCAGTGTAGCTTCCTCTGCGTGACTCCCCAGGGTTGGCCCCGATGGAGAGTGGTTCTTGATTATCTCCTAGATGACGCGATGAGCCACGCGCTCGAGCTCATTCACCAGGCTCTGAGAGTGCCGATGAAGCATATGGGCCACTATGTAGTTCATCTCCTGACGCAAGGCTCTGGTGCGTTCTTCTGATGGCACAGACAGATCTACGTTGTCAAGAGCGCCTTCTGGTGAGAACCCCTTCCACCTGATGCCATGGTTGCGGGTCCTCTCAAAAGAGCCGATGAGATCGGCTTCCAGCAGAGCTTTGACCTCATCATACTTCTTCTTGTGTTCAGGAGAAAGCTCTTCATACGTGACGGGCTTGGGAGCGGGTTCTTAATCTTGAGCTCCAGTCATTGTTGCAGTGGACGTTGTTGCCGAGAAGTGTCCCACCGGGTGTGCCAGAATGTGTTGTCGGTCGAAACCCACCAGCGAGCAGCGACAGGCAACACGAAGAGCCGGGAAGTCGCCGGAGCGCTGGCAGGCACTGCTCCGTCGTCGACGGCCCGCAATTCCGTCACGCGCCCGGAGAATGTATGGAAAGCCGGGCATGCCACCTGACCTATACCCGATCAGGAGGGTGCGAACGTGCTCCAAACAGTTTCCTGCATAAAAAGACGCGTGTAAACATAAGTCCGAGCCATGGTCGGCACCCCGGGATGACTCTTGCATCGGCTTTAAAGAGCCGATCGAGTCCCGGTGTCAGATGGGATCTGTTTGCATCCAGATATTGTTGAATAAAGCAAATAACTGTAAGGCTGCTTCAATTAAATCTAATTAATCTAATCCACGATGATAAAAGCCTCACTGCTAGATCGGAACATCCTACACGTGACTAGGCCTAATGAACATAACAGACAACTAAACCATAACCCAAAATAGAGGCCTAAGAACTAGCAAGAGCTGATTCCCGGAACAATCCCTATCAAGGCTAAGATAAAGCATCTACTACACCACCGGATCGTCCAACCCGTTTGTAAGGCCTAACCTAGCAGATATTACGCAAACTCTTAAGATAAGAGCAAATCATAACAGATCAGATCTATTAAACTTAAAAGAAGCAGGGTGTTGCCTCTGTGCAACTAATTCTATGCGACAAGAACTAGCATGAGATTGAAACGTGACTGCACAGAGACAACATGATATTCGTAGTTGATAAGCAACGAAGCGCAATGGATCTACTAAAAGCCACGCTACGTACATCAAGATAACTAGTATTACTCGCCATAAAAAACGCTTCAGTAGGAGTAATACCAAGGTAAAAGCAAGAACAACGCTGCCCTGATCGCGAGAAGCGATTAAGACAGCATGACACTTACTTGGATGAAACCCTAGGATTAGGGACGGCGATGCGCCGAGAGTTGTTGTTTGCGAGACGTGATGACGCTCTCTTTACGAATAACAAAGGGTACATATTTATAGTCCGGAGAATTGGGAAATAATCTAAACTAATCTTGTCCCGATTGGACTCTATCTCTAATCTTAAACTAAATCTAAGATACATGGCCCATGTGGCCCAGATGCTCACGCAGGAGCCGATTTACAAGTCTTCTTCAATCTTCTGCTTTAAGCCCATATTGCTTTCGGCCCATAAATTAATCCTGTTAATTTATGGTGATAACACCCCCTTAGCCCTAAACTCCAAATCCTTCCTTCCAAATCCATTCCCAAGACCAAGAAGCTCCAATCAGCGTGGGGGATCATCTTCTCCTGGTATTCCACCATGGGGTGGCTTCGTTTTTGAGTTTTCTTGCAAGGAGAGCTTGCTCAAGGTACTAAGAGCTAGGGAAAAAAGGGATTGATCGATCTAGGGTGTTTAAAGCGATTTCTTTTGGGTCAATCATCTCCCTATAAACCATTCTATTAGGGCCTAAAAGGGTTTCAAATTTTGTGGGGTTGGTTTTGCTAAAATCAAGATTTCACTTTTTGGGGGAGAAAATGGTAGGAAACCCGGAAACTCCGGGTATTAACCCGGATACTCTGGAAAATCCGGATATAAAATCCGGATATTCCAGGTTTTTCAGAATTGTGGACGTCGGGTTGTCTCGGGTAGTGGTGTGTGTATACGGTTTAGGCTTGTTTCAAAATTACAAATCATAATCGCATTTCTCATATCATATGCATACGTGTAGCAGCCGTGACAGAGGGGGTGGTGTACGAGGTGGTTGCGGAGCCACATGAGCCGCTAGAGCAGGCCCAGCAGGCAGAGAGGCATGAGGACCCAGCCCAAGGCCTAGTTCACCACAGTACCGAGCAGCAGCCCGAAGGCAAGCCCCGGTGCACATCCTACTATTTTAAATTATGTCACCTATATATGTCTCTAATATTTGTGCCTTAGGTTTAGGAATTGTTTGAAACCTTAGTTGCACGATTCCTAGATTTTCCTGGGCCTTATACTAGTATGAATAGGTCGTTAGCACTGCTATGCTTAATAGGGCTCGATAGAAGTCGAGTGATAATTCTGTCACTCGCGAGATATAGGATGTCTTTGTATTACAGTATATGAATCATTGTATTCAAGATGTAAAGTATGGGTTGGGAGACCGGATGGGGGAATGTGTAGTCCCATCTGTGTTGATTAAGGACCGTTCCATTGTCGGCTGTGCTGATCGAGGATTGAACTGTACTAACCACATGTCGGGAGTAGGAGATAGTCGAAACCGGTAAGCCGAGTACTGCTTCGCTTCAAAAGTACAGGAACCCGCACCCAACTCCTGGGGTGGTCGAGTAGTCGCGGAGAGTTGGGGATGCATATGTTTACTTTTGGTGGTCTCACGTTGAGCTCGGCTGACCATATGTCGTTGGGCTGGTTCATATAGTTCGAGGCGGGAGGGGAAATGTTGGTGCGTGGGGTCCGACGGGGCTTTTGCGTGCCGTGTTGGTTAGGTCCACTTGTAAGGTTAAATCGGATCGATTCGCCGTGTCTCGCGGTCATGAGAGCCTTGATCTCTTGGTCACATCGTAGCAAGGAAATGAATTAAAAGAGATGAGATGCGGGCTGATATTATCTAATTATTGATTTGTTCACCATGATTGCTGTAGATTTGCAAATCATAGAGGATTAATAAATTGATTACTTTATATTGAAGCTAAAACATGAAAAAATAAGGACTCACCTGTAATTGCTTCTTTTCCGCAAAACCAACCACTAGCCAAAAAGCTTGCATGTCTAGAATATGTGGGCTATGCCACAATTCTTTCAGGACACCCAGACATTGACTTCTGTCCCTGTTGTGTCAAGTTCATCCGCCGGGATGCAGAGGGGTGGGAAGTGGTGGAGCGAGACCCTTAGGTTAGGGGATTGTCAGGTTGTACACATGAGGGAAGAGTGTTCAGCCTTTCTGTTTTGCGCAGACCGCCGGTCTGACCGGCGGTGTCGGCAGGGTAGTGCCGACCGGTCCAACCGGTTGGGTGTACCGGTCTGACTGGTCATGGTTAATCAGGGCTTTTGCAGGCTAGTGTAGTTGTAGGATCTAGTCTATTCGAACTTCAGTACATCGGTTGTAAAGTTTGTAAATTATGCAACTCTTGTAAATTATATGTATATTCGAACTCGGGTTGTAAAATCTAATGTTTTGTACTCATATGGTGTTTGTATTTTTAAGTATTATGTTGTGCTTGTACCATCTGCGCCCTCCTTCGCGTGGGACTACCGGTGATGTTTCAATCGGGCCGTGGGTTGAGAAAGGATCGCCAAATTAAGCCATTAAGCGAATATGCCTGATATGTTCAAATGAGGGCCATTACGCTTAATTAGAGTTTTAAATTTGGCGGTTCCGTCACACATTTTGGGAAAGAAAACTAGCTTAACCAAGGCTTAAGCAGTGGTAAAACCCTACCTAAGGGCTTGGCTTGTGGTAGTTCATACTTCATACTAACAATGGAACCTCCTCCCTGAAAAGGTCTTGTAATGAATAGCCTCACGCTCGCAGTTGCTAAATGCAAGTGATCGAACCTAGTACGCAGGTACGTACGGTGCACGAATCACACTGCACTTTACTGTGGGCATTAAATCATCTAGTAGTCGTCCTACATGTTCATTACCCAAAAAGAGACGTACGTCCGTACACCGGTAGTTCAGTAGCTAGCTAGCGCTAGCTAGCTATAAGTCGATCGATTGACGGCCAGAAATACATCCAGCTACTTGCTCCAGCTGATCGGTCAAATGAAGAATTTAATTAAGGTCATGCAGGGGTGCAGGAGAGGTCGGCCCGGCGAAAGTAGGTCTGGATCGACGGCCGTTGATTGAACCAGTTACTCATGGACTCGATGCAAGAATCAAGAATTAAACCATGCATATGGTAGCTAGAGGATTGCTTACTTGCATTGGCGGCAAGGTTAAATAATACTAAGTAGGGGGATTAGCGAGGCGGGCGAGCGAGCGAGCGTGCGCGAATCGCGATAGAGGTGGAGAACTTGTCATTCACCATTGGAGCAAACCTGCAAGCCTTCTAGTCTATATGCGAACACACCTACTAGACTTAAATGGCTTGACATGTTTGGTCAACGCCCCCGGTGTGGTCCTAGCTATATTCGGTTGGGAGTTTAGGTTGGGTTACGTTACCGGGGCTCGACAATATACTGTGATGAGAGTAAAAAAAACTCGATGGGTTGAAACGGTCCCCACCCGTGTTTCATTAAGAGGAAGCGACTGTCTTGGCTCTCAACCCGAGAGAGAAACCCCTCGAACCCTGACCCACCAGCGAGGCAGACTTTTTACCTCGCGGCATCGGAAATTCGCGTCCCCAGGACTCAGAACCCGCGCCGCGGGGTGCCACCAGCCCTAGCCAACCAGTCGGTCGTAGGGGCCTTAGGCATCCTGTGATGAGAGTAGCTTGACAATATACAAATCTTTACCCCAAACAAAAGGATTGGAGCAATGGAAATAATCGGTGCTCGTCACATAATCATCAAGAAGCTATCTAGGTATGACGCCTCATAATTAACCAAATCAATGTGTTGTACTGTTGTGTGCCCACGCCCTCGGGCCAAGCTAATTTCATCTTCTTATCATTTTTTTTCCTTTTCTATTAATATTTTTGTGACAAAAATTTTTGGGGAAACTTTCTAAGGAAAAATTTGAAGAGAAATGGGAAAAATATTTGATGAGAAAAAATATGATAGAGAAAGTTTTTAGAAAAAAATTTGAAGAAAAACTTTTGCATCCGAAATAAAAAGATTGAGGGCAAAATGTTCTATAAAAAAATTTCCATAAAAAAAGAGAAAAACATCGTAACCGGGGAGCTCGCCGCCACCAGCCCGCCGAGCAGCCTCTGCCCAGCGACACTACCCCCGCAACTACCACTGTTCCCCATGGAAGCCGAAGCGCGCGGAGCTACACTTGGGGACTGTTTGGCAGGGCTTCGGCTCCTCCAAAAACAGCTCCGGCTCCTTTGGTGGAACGACTTTTCTGGTGGAGCTGGAGCCGTTTTGGGAAACGTTTGGCAAAACAGCTTCACCCGTTGGATTGAGGTTGTAAATTGTCTAAATTGACCTTTTTCTTTTTCTTTTCTTTTTTCTTTTTTCTTTCTTTTCCTTTTTCCCCTCTCCTTTTCTTTTTCTTTCCCTATTTCTTTTTTTCCTCCTCTCCTCTTATCCATTCGCCCCCGTCTCCTTTCCTCGCGACTCTCGTCGCCCAGCCCCACCGCCGCCTCCTCCTTCAAGCGGCGGCGGCCTCCGGAGCCGCATGGCACCGCCTCCTTCCCTTCCGGCGCCGCCATTCGACCTCCCGCCGGAACCCGCCACCTCAAACTCCAGCCGTCCGCCATCGAGCTCCCACATCCGCTTGGCCTCCCGCCGTAGCCCGCCACCGTGGCCGGCCGCCGCTCGGCCACCTGCCCTGCCCCGCCGCGCCACAGGCTCCCGCCCCGCCTCAGGCTCTCACCGCTGCCCGGCCTCTGCAGCCGGCGAGACTGGCCGAGGACGCCGCAAGGAGGGGGCAAAGGCGTCAGGGGAGACGGAGGAGCCTCTGGAGCCGCGCGGAGCTACGATTTCGTGGCTCCAACCTCCGTGTGGAAGCCGCAACCGGCTCCAGGTGCGGCTTCTGGTCCGGAGCCGGTGGAAAATCCACCGTTTGGCAGGGCTCCGGGTGAAGCCGCTGCCGGAGCTGTTTTTGGAGCCATGCCAAAGAGGGCCTTGCTCTTTGGCTGAAGACATCGCGCCGCCCTGCTCCCACAAGCTGCTCTGTTGTGCCATCATCTCCGCTCCCCAGAGGCGTCTACGCGGAGACAAATGGAGGAAAGCGGAAAGGGAAAAGGAACGGAAATCCAAAATAGCATTCGCGCGCTATTAAGTTTCCTGGCGCGCGACGCACACTGGCGAAGCAGCTGTCCACCTGTCTGTGCCTGCCAACCCACGTGACACGCTAAGGTATTGATTTGCTTTTCTTTTTCCTTTCTATTTTTTCCTATGTGTGTTTCGTAATGGAAGCAACTATCATTCTTATTTTTTGTAAACACTACCGTACGTCGCTGATGATGAGGTATTTATATTATGTTTTCTCTTGAGAAATTTTCTTGACAAAGATTTTAGAAAAGTTATAATAAAAGATTATATGGAGCATTGTGCTTAAAAGTTGTATGATGAACTTGTACGTAAAACATTGTCCAAGAAGTCTTCCGGATTACATTTTTCATAGAAATTGTGCTGAAAAATTATCCTCTGCAAAATTTTGTAGAAAAAGTTATCTCGATAAATTGTATTTTTATAAGCTTACGACTAACTTATGCCCCAAAGTTATGTGAGAAGTTTTCGTGAAAATTATGCTCAAAGTTATCATTTAGTAAGGAGGCTGAAAAAAGTTATGTGTAAAATTTGTCCCTGCTGTGTTAAAAAATTATCCTATAATAAATAGTTGGTTTGAAAAATTATGCATAAAAAATATAAGTATCATAAAAGTTATGCTGAAAAAAAATCATTTTAGTAGTTACATTGAAAAGAATATCACCTGATATTTGTCTGAAAAAAAGATGTACACATATATTAGAAATAACTTTCTAAAAGTAGAAATTTGTGAAGAAACAAATTTACTTAGAAAGAAAATCAAGCGCCGTACAACTCCTAGCGCGCGTTGATTATTAGCTGTGCCCCTTGTCTGCGGAAGCAAAAACGGAAAGGGAATGACACGAAATCCAAAAATGGAAAGTTGGGCTCTGTCGGATCGTTTGTTGGTTCGGCTCCTGGCGCGCGTGCGCTAACTAGCAAGCCTCGCAAAGGAAGGGGAAAGGGTAAAGGAAAGGTTGTGGAGTGGAGGACTCTTAGAGTAGTCGTAAGTTTCAAAATTTACGGTCGAGTGTAGATTCAGAATTGGCCACGCCCTTTCCCTACAATATCCCTACACATTGTGCATGAGTCTGTGGACGCAGCACGTACATACCTATCCTGTGCGTGCTCCGCCCGTTTTCAGCATAAACTCCGGACGTGACGTGCACCCATGCATCGATCCTGTACACAGTTAGAGTTAGGTACCGTGCGCCGTACCCTCTCTATCTGATGGTCCCGTTATTTTGTTTTCCTTTTGGATAGTAGTTGTGTGTGATGCCTACGTGCACGGGCGTGCATGTTTGTTTAGCATGCCATGCCATGCATCTGGTCCTCCTCCAATGGGACCATCTCGATCAAGACGCACAAGGAAAGGTACCGGCACGTACACAGAAAGGATGAGAAGGAGGAGGAGAAGAGGAAGAAGAAGACATCGAGCAGCTGCTAGCTAGGCCGGTATAGATGTGTGGCTCCTCTGAGCTCGTTGAGCTAAAGCTGAGCTGTGATACTGTGATAGATCGATGCATGACTAGTGTTCTTGGACTCGGACGTACGGTTCGACCCGGCAGTGGACGGGATCGGACGTACGTGCTGCGTCGACGTCGTCTTCCTCACATCACCAGTTCACCACAGCTAGCTCGAGGTGACTGCAGTGGGATCGATCGATGATAGTGACGACGACGAACGCGTGAGTGGTAACTAACCGACAAGTTCATCCAGCACAAACCTCTTGAGATCCCTAGCTGTTGCGTTTGTATCTAATAACGAGGTAGTGCACGGAGATCGGTTTGTCAGGTTCGATTGGGTTTGTGCGGTTCCAGAGCTCGTGAACTACAACTCCACAGACTTGTCTAATTTTGGTACACTAGTGCAATTTGGAACTTCACAAGTATTCATTTTGATGTAGTGGTTTTGACAAAAGTGACTCAAGAATAAGAACTTTAAGTTTTGTCACTTGAAAACTAGAATCTTCATGTATAACCATGTTATTTTTTTTTTCCGAAATGAGGCCATCACTACCGGATTCCTCTTATTTGCCGAGTGCCACCGACACTCGGCAAAGCCAAAAATACACTCGGCAAACAGGGGCGCGGCTCCAGAATTTCAAACGTGGGTATTCAAAATCTTGAAGAATAATTTTTTTGAGAGCCTAAATCTAGTTTTGACATGTCTAATTGATTATAGCATCAATTAACACTAACTGTACACTATGTAGCAGTACTGCCGATTATATTTAGCAAATTTTTTCTTTTGACACTACTACAAAAACGATTTGTAGCAACGCCCCGATTTTTTAAGGGACGGACCTAAATTTGACCCGTTGCTACAAATAGTCGTAGACACTGTAGCTATTCACCCGCCCCTAGAAACAACATTTGTAGGGGCGGCCCACCCCCCTGACCGCCCTTAAAAATGGCGTCAATTTTTAGGGGCGGTTGGTGGGGTGAGCCGCCCCTACAAATGCCATTTGTAGGGGCGGCACACTCCCCCATCCGCCCCTAAAAAAGGAGCCATTTATAGGGTCGGATGGGGTGAGCCGCCCCTACAAATGGATTTTTAGGGGCGGTGGAGCCCCCGACCCGCCCCTAAAAATATGTGTATAAATTCCCTTCTTCCTCTCCCGACACTCCATTGTTGGCTCGGGAGAGGAGCTCCCCCAACATCTGAAAAAAAAGAAAAAAAAGGGGGGAGGTTTTCAACTTGATTCCCATCGACCTGAGGGCTCTAAGAGGTAAGTTAGCACTTAATCCTTGTCATTTCTAAGATTTTTGTGTACTTTTTGGCTCAAATTGAGCTCTCTTAGTCTCTCACTAGATTTAGGTCTCCATGTTTAAGATTAGCCATTTGTGAGACTATTTGCAACAAATTTTTGGATGAAGTTGTGCTATTTTAGTAGGAGAACAATATTATGTAAGCATTTAGACTAGATCTATATGTTTTACCCTCATTTCTAAGGATACTATTTACTAGATCTATTGAGGAGGGAGAAGATTAGTTTTTTTTCCTTTTTTTACACACATGCATGAATTTCTTTTAAGATGTAGTGGTACGCGATAATATGTTTTAATTTATACAAGATCTTTGGTTTTAATTTTCTCATTTAGTACTATATATGTAAATTTCTTTTAAGTATTTTTGTATTGTCATAGTTTTTTCACTGAAGACAGGAATTTATGAATGTTTTAATCCATTATTTATTTATTTTTTATTTTTTATAGATGAATAGGGCTTGGATGTACAATGCAAAAAGAATGGACGCATATTTCCGTGGAGAGCTAGATAAATTCATTAAAGTCGCAGAGAACCACGCAAGAAAGGAGAACACAGTGTTGATACATTGTCCGTGCAGAGTTTGTGGGAATTTGAAAGTATTTAGCGAGCCAACTACAATCAGATCGCATGTGATAGTGAGTGGTTTTGTTAAAGACTACACGATTTGGAAGAAACATGGCGAGATGGATGTTCCCCCTCCGACGAATAACCCATTGAATGAAATCATACAAGGTGATGATTTCGGCAGATTTTTTGATGCTTATTATGATCTTGACAGAGATGACGATGGTGTCAGCATTGATGATGGAGCAGGTGGATTCCATAGTGATGATGTCGATGACAGGCCCATTGATAGTGATAGTAGTGAAGATGAACTTGACGACGGAGATTTTCTGAGCCAGTTGTTGCGCCACACCAAAGCGGAGGTATTGGCTGCTAGTGCCAGGGGGTTACCAAACTTCGAGAATGTGAGAAAAATCAGCAGAGGAAAATATATATGAGTGATCCAAGGGATGCTCGAAATACTGGACCGTCCTTCATTTCATATTGGTGCTATTGACTCTGAAGGCTAAGCATAGTTGGTCAGATGGTAGTTTCAACGATCTGCTATGTATCTTGGCTTGGTTGCTTCCAAAGCCAAATAAAGTGCCCGCCAATACATACCGAGCCAAGAAGCTTGTTAGCCCGTTCACGATGGGTGTTGAAAGAATCTATGCTTGTCCAAATCATTGTATTTTGTATCGTGGGGATACTTTCAAAGACTTGAAGAAATGTCCTGTGTGTTTTGCAAGTTGGTACAAAACCAATGCGGGTTACAGTGGTGATGACAATCAAGTTTCATCCGTTGAGGCAGACGACGCTACTTTAGGCATGTCTGGGAAGCCGAGCAAAATTCCTGCCATGGTTATGTGGTACCTCCAAGTTTTCGATCGCCTTAGGCATTTCTTCTCGAACCCAAAGGATGCTGAGCTGATGCGATGGTGGAATTCAGATCAGCGCAAGAAGGGTGACGGAAAGCTGCGACATCCAGCTGATGCTCGGTAGTGGAAGGAATTCGATGACAAGTATTATCGGGAATTTGGGAATGATCCGAGAAATGTTCGGTTTGCATTGAGTACGGATGGAATGAATCCGTTCAGTGAACGAAGTAGCACCCATAGCACATGGCGAGTGATACTGACGATGTACAATCTGCCTACATGGTTGTGCCAGAAGAGAAAGTATCTTTTGCTATCTGTGCTTATACAGGGCCCCAAGCATCCTGGCATCGATATAGATGTTTTTCTTGAACCTCTGATGCAAGAAATCGAAACTTTATGGAAGGAGGGTATTGATATATTTGATGGTTTTGCACGGCAGCCCTTTAATCTTAGAGCTATTATATTTGTCACGATCCATGATTACCAGGCATTGTTTGTCCTGTCAGGTCAGATCAAAGGTAGGACAGGATGCACGATGTGCGTGGATGACACTGTATCATCTTTACTTGACGGTTCTAGAAAGGTAGTTTACCTTGGGTACAGATGCTTCTTAGTGGAAGGACATAGATACCGAAGTAAGAAGTTCTATAATTATTTTGACGGCATGCCTAAATTACATTCTGCACCGGTGCAACGAGACGGGCACTATGTTTTCAAAATGGTTCGAACCATCTAGGTCATTTATGGGAAGAAGAAGGAGGATGGGAAGAAGAGAAAGAGAGATAAGACACCTATCGATGGCGTACCATTCAAGAAACAATCCATCTTCTACAAATACTTGCCGTATTGGGCGGATCTCGAGGTTTGCCATGCAATCGATGGTATGCACCTGAAGAAGAGTGTTTTTGGGAACACAATAGGGCTCCTCCTGGAGACATCAGCCAAAACAAAGGATACCTTGAAGTCGCGTCAGGATTTGGTAGCCATAAAGATTAGACAAGATCTTCACCCTGTGGAGAAAGGTAATGGCAGATATGAACTCCCCCCCCAGCTAGCTACAACTTGACACGTGATGAGAAGAAGGCAATGTGCGAGAGCTTAAGAGGGATCCGAGTTCCTAGTCGTTTCACGTCGAACATAAGAAAACTAGTCTCGATGAAAGATTTGTCACTATGCGGCTACAACTGTCATGATTGTCATGTGCTGCTGACGGTGTTCCTCCCGATTGCAATCAGAGCGATCAAGCCAGTATATGTAAAGATGGTAATTACTTGATTGTGTTACTTCTTTAATAGGATTTCACAAAAGGTGATCGACGAAGATGAGTTGTAGGATCTTAAAGAATTCATTGCGGAGACAATGGCACAGCTAGAGATGTGTTTCCCTCCTGGTTATTTTGATATAACCGAACACCTAATGATTCATATTGTCGATCAAATACAATCACTTGGTCCACTTTACCTACACGAAATGTGGACGTATGAGAGTTTCATGTCTATCCTCAACCGGTATGTATTGAATCGTGCTCATCCTGAGGGGTCAATGATAGAGGGATACAATACTGAGGAAGTCATCGAGTCTTGCCTAGGTTACCTAAAGGAAACCGTGTCCCTTGGTTTGCCAATTCCACATTTTTTGGGGAGGTTGGAAGGTGTGGGCACAGTCGGCAGAATAATCTTCATTGACAAAGATTTCAAAGGTGTACAACAAGCACATTATTACATCATGCAGCATGTCACGGTAATGACACCTTTAGTCGAAGAACACTTGAGCATACTTCGGGCACAATGTAATGGCCGCTCGGATGATTGGGTCATGAGAGAGCACAAACATCGACTTACTACATGGTTGAAGGACCTAGATCTACCAGATGGGGAGACTGTCGAGGAGCAAACGATCAAAAGATTGGCAGCTGGCCCATCTAGCCAGGTCACATCTTGGCAAGGGTACGACATAAATGGATATTTATTCTATACTGCCGCCAATGACAAGAAGACCGTGTCCCAGAATAATGGTGTTCGTATTGAGGCCTTGGATGAGAGAACAGGTCAAAATACAATATATTTTGGTGTCATAGATGATATATGAGAAGTGCACTATGGTTCCAATATACAAATCCCGGTCTTTTGGTGTCGTTGGGTGAAGCACCCCAAAGGTGTTGAGGTGGACGGCTATGGGCTCACAATTGTCGACCTCAACAATACTGGTTACAAAGACGACCCATGGGTATTTGCTTCACAGGTCGCACAGGTACTCTATGTAGCTGATCCTGCAAAGAAGACAAAATATATTGTCGTCCCTGGAAAACAAGATATCAAAGGAGTCGAGGGTATCGACGATGTGGAAGAATATAATCAGTATGATCAAATGCACCTCTTCACAGACCTACCACAGAAGATGAAGATTATAGAAGCAGACATACGAAAAGATGACAAGCTGTGAGCACGCAAAGATGGCGAATCGAGAATTGTTACCGCTTAAATATCTCATGCATTTATGTATTCTCAAAATTGCATAAACATGTGATACCAGTCCCGGTCTTCTGGTGTCGTTTGGTACTGTTTGTATTTTATCACGCCTTACTCCGATTTTTTTTTAAAAAAACCCAATTTCCAACATATTTTCTTATTATATTCAATAAAATGTAAATTTACTATTTTTCTCATGTTTTACACATTAAAATATGCGTATGGTAAAAATTTCAGCTTTTTCTGATATTGTTTACTATAATTGCTGATTTAAACGAATATCCCAATGAAATATAGAAAAATATTTGTAGGGGCGGGTGGAGCCATCACCCGCCCCTATAAATCTATTTCTAGGGGCGGGTGAAGTACCCACCCGTCCCTACAAATTGTTTTCCAATTTTTCTTGAAACATAATTTAATTCAAAAAAATAGCAAACCACGACAAAAAAACGTGAAATTTTCGCAATTAGCATATAATAACCTATAGATCTTGTGAAAAATTGCAAATAAACAATTCTTGATTTTGCGAGTTTGAAAGTGTGCAAAACATAAAGTAGCTCTTAAATAGTATGAGATAGTAGGGTCACATAGTAGAGGTTAGGATATGAACACATTTTCTTATTATATAAACTAGAATGTAATTTTGGTATTTTTGCAATGGTTCACACATAAAAATAAGGGTATGGAAAAAATTTCAACTTTTTTTCATGTTGTTTACTATATTTGCTGATATAGCACTATTTTTGGATTATACATGAAAAAAAGTTTGTAGGGGCGGGTGGAGCCGTCATCCGCCCCTATAAATCAATTTCTTGGGGCGGGTGAAGCCAAGGCCTGCTCCTAGAAATACATTTCTAGGGGCAGGCGAATCCCCCACCCGCCCCTACAAATCGTTTGCCTATAAATACCAAATGACTTAGCAAAATCTTCAGATTCCCGGCGCGCGCGAGAAGACGCCGTCAGGCTGCCAAAATTTTCAACCGCCGCCGCCACTCCTCCTTCCCCATCGCCGGCGCCGTTCCTGCCCAGCCCCCACCCCGTCTCCACCGACCGCACGTCCTCCCCGCCGTCTCCTCCGAGCGCGGCCTCTCTGCCGCCTTCCTCCGCGCCGGACCTCCCCCGCGCGTCCTCCCCGTTGGTCCCTCCCCACCGCGCGTGCCCCTCTCCTCCGCGCTCGACCTCCGCCACCGCGTCGTCCTCCTGCGCCGCACCGGGCCGCCCTCCCTGCCATCGGCCTCCGCGCCCGACCTCGCCCACGGCCCTCGTCTCCTCCACCGCGACCGCCTCGTCCCAGCCGCGCCCCAGATCCGGCCCAGATCCGGCCGCCTTCACCCGGCCGCCTCCTCCACACGCGGTCGTCCCTCCCCGCCGGCTCCTACAACACCGCCGCCACCGGCGCCGCCCGCCTCCCGTGAGCCGCTCGTTCCCCAGCCGTGAGCTCCATCTGCCGGCCACTGACATGTGGGGCCCGGGTACCCACTGACATGTGGGGCCCGGCTATAAGCCCCTTGTTAGGGTTTAGGTTAGGGTTAATGGTTTAGAATTTAGGATTTATATTATTTAGTTGATTTTTATTTAAATTATGACAAACGTGAAATATAGTCTAATTTTTATTTAAATTATACATTAATTATTTAGTTGCAAGTAATTATTCAAAAGAATTTAGGATTTAGAATAATTCGAGTAATTTGTATTATTTTAGAATTGATATTATTTTAGGGTTAATGGTTTAGAATAATTTTGTATTATTTTAGAATTTGTATTATTTTAGAATTGATATTATATCTTCCCATGTCATATCATATTCTATTCAAATTAGCAATTTGCAATCTTTATAATTTTGTTAATTCAAAGTGTATGATTTCCTGATTATCAATTTCCCCATGTGATATTGTTGATACAATGTGTTAATTCAAAGTCTTCATATTGTAATGCCCATGTGATATTCAAATTAGTTTCGATGGCTTTTTAATGTAGAAGTAATTATAATTTCTAATGTGGTTAATTATGAATTCAAATTAGTTTCGGTGGCTTTTTAATGTAGAAGTCGTAATGGATCGTCCATCGTCATCTTCCCCACAAAGGGATGTGCCCGCACCTCAAGATGATGAAATCGAGCAAATTACATCCCAGATGGAGTGGCAGAACGACCAATCTGGGAACGAGCACTCCGATGAACAATCTGGGGACGAGCAGGGCCGTATCGAGGGACCTGGCGCTTGGCAAGGAAATGAATGGCTCGACTCGGCTGATCCACACCCTGTTCCGCAAAGAGAAAGACGTTCAGAGGAGATGATGGATCCGGATTACGATCCGGAACAACGTCAGGAGGCTCGGACAGGAAGGAGTAAGCGCCGACGCCGCCCACGCCCCCCTGCCCAACAGAGGAAGACAATAAAAGCTCTGGTCCGGACGCTACAACCTCTGACAGCCAAAACAAAAGGAGACGAGGTCAGCGAGGAAGGAACCAGTACCCTAAAGGGCAGTTCACGGTTAATGCAATTAGCCTAGCAGGAGAGCCCATTGATCTCCCCCCAGATTGTAGCGAAGTTTCGTAATGCCATCGGGGCTATAATTAGAACAAAAGTGATTGTGGATCCAACGATCGAGAGATGGACACTAGTTCCCGAGGGGAAAAAAGAAACAATGTGGTAATTGTTGAGCAGAACTTTTGTTTTTCCCTGAGGAACTAGAGATAAAGTGAAACATTATGCTAGGAAGATGCTCGGTGAAACTTTTTGTAGATGGAAGAGCGAACTGAATGTTCGGTATGTCAAGAAGGGTCTCACACCCTTTGCGGATTTCGGGGACATCACACCAGCACAATGGGAAGAGTTTGTTCGACAGAAGACCACTGAACAAGCTCTAGCCCTAAGCCAGAAGCAAAGTGACCTAGCAAAGAGCAATATACATAAAGTGCACCTTGGGTCGGGTGGGTACATAGGAAAGCTCGACCAGTGGCGCCGTAAAAGAGAGGCGGCAATAGTTGCCGGGCAGCCCGACCCATATAACGGCTTGGACAAACGTGGCTGGCAATGGATTCAAGCAAGGAAGCCAAAGCAAGTTGAAGGGAAACCAAAGTTTGATCAACCCGAGACTGACACGGTGGCACAAAAGATGTTAGAACTTGCTGAGCTTCAGAAACAAGAAAAGTTAAAACCCTAAAGGGAACACGATGTGCTCAGTACAGCTATTGGGTCCAAAGAGCATGGAGGCCGTGTTAGAGGCTTGTCCTCTAAGTTGAGCATCAAGGATGGGTTCGAGAAGGACAAGGCTAGGTACAGGAGCCATGACCACTACGAAGAAGAAATCGTGGCAGCAGCAGAGAATGCAATGCAGGCCAAGTTCAAGGATATGTTGAGAGCAGCACTTGCAGAGCAAGAGGTCGGACAGCAACAGATGGTGGCAGTGGCCCCTCCAGTAATTAGCCGAGCGAGTTCGGCATGTGCTCAGAGTAGCGCCGCCTCAAACACAGCACAACCATACCCGGTGGATGCCATAACGAGTATTGCTCCATGTTTGTTGCTCTATCCGGTCGGCAGAGCTAGAAAAACAAAGGAAGTTGCTAGGGCCCGAGTGCATCCGGTTGGGAATTTATTTGAGGGAAACCCCACCCTAGCCCTATATGCGTGTGTAGAAGTGGAGGAACTCTTGAGATCAAGCTATAAGGATACCGAGATAGACATCCCCACTGCAGATGGGAAGAATTGTCTTGGAGAATGTGTTGGCAGCACAATTCTGTGGCGTAAACGAGATATCTTACTGGTTAGTCAGATAACTGTGCCTGCTATGGAACATATCTCTCCACAAACACGAGAGGAATCACCTGCGGCTCCACCATCACCTGCGGATCCAGAGGAACGAGAGCCGTCACCTGCAGCTTCAGAGCAACAAGAGCCGTCACCTGCGGCTCCAGAGGAACGAGAGCTATCACCTGCGGCTCCAGAGCAACGAGAGCCGTCACCTCAGGCGCCGCCATCACCTGCGGCTCTAGAGCAACGAGAGCCGTCACCTCAGGCGCCGCCATCACCTGCGGCTCCAGAGCAACGAGAGCCGTCACCTCAGGCTCCGCCATCACCCGCGGCTCTAGTGACACGAGAGCCGTCAACTCAGGCACCGCCATCACCAGCGGCTCCAGTGACACGAGAGCCATCACCTCAGGCGCCGCCATCACCTGCGGCTCCAGAGCAACGAGAGCCGTCACCTCAGGCTCCGCCATCATCAGCGGCTCTAGTGACACGAGAGCCATCAACTCAGGCACCGCCATCACCAGCGGCTCCAGTGACACGAGAGCCGTCAACTCAGGCAACGACCTCGGCTCCTCGGAGCATATCAGTGCTACCTCGAGTTTTGCGGTCTTACCAAAAGCAGAAGGAAGGGTCCAAAATTGTGAATAG
This sequence comes from Panicum virgatum, assembly GCF_016808335.1. Classification (NCBI taxonomy): domain Eukaryota; kingdom Viridiplantae; phylum Streptophyta; class Magnoliopsida; order Poales; family Poaceae; genus Panicum; species Panicum virgatum. The sequence continues at coordinate 63,694,183 of NC_053147.1, forward strand.
ATGGCACGCCGCAAACAAGAAGTCTGATGAAAAAGCTAAGAAGGCTAAGTCAAAGGAAAAACCACCAACTTCTAGTGGCAGTAGAAGGTCAGGCTTTTCTACACCCCGCACGAACACGTTGCACAATAGGGATCTTGCGGTTGATGACCTTCCAAACTTAGAAGATGCTCCTCTAAAGTTCGAGTATGGAAAGGACTTGCTACCGAGCTCGTTACTATGTGATTGTCCAATTTACATGCAGAGGATGCATAATTGGTACAAGAGGGCATGTAGACTTGGGCTGAAAACCCTACATGTTCCGCACCACCGGGATGTATTCAGAGTTAAGGGGCCACAAATCAATGATATCACGTTTGATTTTGAAGACATCCACGAAATGTTCCACCTCAAAGAACTTGGTATTGAAATGGTTCGACTATGGTGCATGTAAGTGCCTCGACGACTTTGTATTACATTCTAAAGTATTGTATATGCATACATATTTAATGCCGTACATTAATTCTACAGGATGCAAACAATGGATTCTATTACTTGTAATATCAAGGTCCAGTATCTTGATCCCGTAGCGATTTGCGAGTCTTTGCATGTTGGGCCAAAAAGGATTAAGGACGACGATAGTCATCTGAAGCAATTTGAAACAAAGGAGGCCAAAGATGATGAACGCAAAAGATTTCACAAAGAAACCATGAAGAGGGTTGCGGCCTACATAGCACTTATGATGGAAGAGTGGCAAGACATGGATTCTATCTATGCACCATACCACGTCCAGTAAGTCTAATACCAATTATTTGATCAACCATTACTCCGATATCCATGCCAACAAATCGTACATTAACTTTTTTCTTTTTGTTTTGCAGAGGTCACTGGATTGCATTCGAACTAAAGCCAAAGCTTGGAAGAGTCATCGTATATGACTCCTTGGACTGGAAGACCGACAGATACCAAGAATTCATAGACCTTATTCAATTGTGAGTGAAATTCTTATCTTTCCTATGCACATCTGTCTCTTGTGTCTCTAGAGAAATATGCCTATATAAATTAACTTTTCATATTTTTAATTTAAAATAAGGCATACAGGTTCTACGCTCATAAAGGACTTCCTCATCCCGCCAACAAACCAAAGAAAATGACTATTCGCACAAATTTATGTTGCCACAAGCAACCGGCAGGTTCCGTGTACTGTGGGTACTACTTGTGCGAGAATATGAGGCTGAAAGGGAGATACACTACTGATCCCGAATGCGTAAGGGCCTACTCTTTATTACGGATAGATTTTTGAACAATGTTTTTTTATTGTAACTACAAATTGCTTAATTTTCTCATGTATTCAATAATTGCAGCTTGACCCGGAGAAACACGGAGGCCGGCTCCACGAGAGACAACTTCTACATGTAGTCGATGATTTGTGCCGTTTCATTCTGCACGAAGTGGTGAATGTGAAAGGCAAATTTTTTGACGAAACACAAGACTTAGCAACGAACGATAAATACCTTTCACTTCGTGAGTGGCACAATTTCGGGCACGGTTAACGCTAATGTAGCGTCCCAGGGGAATGATGGAAAAACATGTATAAGAGGTGAATTGCAATAATATACTATATTGATATTTAATTTTCATCTATTATGAATTTTATATGCGTAAGTATCTTATGTCTAACATATTCAACATCTTGATCGCGAACAATTTTGAAGTTAGGACGTTGTCGCTAATAGATGTATAATAGTGCGGACGTGACGTATAATAGACGCATAGATCAAAATTGTGAATTCAAATCCCGTAAACAAAAACGCGAATTCAAAAATTTTGGGCAGCCGGGAAAACTATTTCTAGGGGCGGGGGGTCACCCGCCCCTGAAAACCGTTTTGTAGGGGAGGGTGTTCCCCCAATCACCCCTGAAAAAGCATTTACAGGGGCGGGTCAGGCGGTCACCCGCCCCTACAAAATGGTTTTCAGGGGCAGGTGACCCCCCCCACCCGCTTCTGCAAATGCATTTTCAGGGGCGGCTCTCGTGCCCGCCCCTGCAAATCGCCATTTTTAGCTGCGAAAAGCAGGGGTGATTGCGCCGTCCGCCCCTAAAAATGCCATTTCGCCCGTCCCTACAAACCCTTTTCTGCAGTAGTGTGACTTATGCAATTGATATTTTTTTAGACCGACATACAACAAGTGAAAAACATAACTAAATTTTTGAACAACGATAAATTTGAAAAGGAGGAAGAAGAGCAAGTAGTCTGACGCCTCTTTCACTTGCACATGCTAGTGCGCTCATCGCTGTGGGTTGCCACCGGCCGCCATGGAAGCAAGAAAATACTGTTATCATCAATTAACACTAATTTTCTCGCTTGTCATGCTGTTGTGGTGTTCATTTTTTATTTTTTCTTCATATATTTAAGAAATACAATATCTATAAAATTTTAGGTAAAAAATAAACGGTATTCAAGTGAATATCCTTGCTTCAACTTGGGCCCGCCTATGTCGGCAAAGTCTTTGCCAAGTGTGGCACTCGGCATACAGCACACGACGACCAATTACTCGGCAAAGCCATGTTGCCGAGTGTCCGTGTTTATGCTCTCGGCAAAAAATTTTACACTCAGGCGTATACCCGGTTTCCGGTAGTGCATGTTGTTATTTGATCTAGTGCAGAGTCGCATAAAGTTGCTTATGGTTAATTTCTTACTTTCCATTTCTTTAACCATGTTGTTATTTGAAAAATAGCTCCTCTGTTGTCATGGTTTACAACTCATAATAAGTAGAAAAATTCTCCATGTAATTCTGTCTTAGTCAATCTGGGGAACTTTTTAGCTCTGATGCACGAACAGCTGCTGCTGCCACAGTACAGCCCAAGAGAATAATAATAGAGCTGACATGATGATTACAAGAAGACGTTAGACGTGGTGTATGTATATCCAAACGCAATGGTCCCCAGATCGAAATTCGTTGGATCTCTTTTCAATGCGCCCCATGCATGACATGAGGTTGTATTTTTTTGGGTCCACTAACTACATGCATGTAATGTACTATTCCACTACATACTGCAGTGAGCAGAGTTCAAATAAAATTATGTCAAAAACAAAAAAAAACGAAAAAATTTGGCAAGATGAATGTACCATGATCTGATACAAGCTAGCGCACCTACACATTTTTTTTAGAGAAGAGGGTTCCCTTGGAACAAAGCACACAAGGTTCAAGCATTCTTTGAATACACAAGGTTCAGGGTCACCTATTCGTAGCTAACTCTTTTTCAGTGAGTACACATGTACATCACTTTTGTTCATCATCGGCCCAACACAGTGCTGAAGCACAGCTAATATAGGAGACCGAGTGCGACTACTGCGTGTGTAATGCTGAGAGTATAGGAGACGACAGCAGTACGTGCTACTAGCTACATACGTACAGCATACGTACAGCATACATGCCTCCAATTTTTCAAAGCCGATGCCAAATCCATATCAGCAAGCACCATTCCTGCACATATGTCGTCAGAACTCACTCAGAATGGATATAGAATTATAGATTGCTACTAGGACGACGACAGGATGCACATGTAGCTCCTGCAACTAGCTAGCCTGCTTGGAGGCTGGAGCACACATTGCTCGCTACAGCCTGCAGGGTAATAAGATCGCTACTGCTGTTGTCTCGCCAGTTAAGATCAGTATCTCCAGCCGGGCTCTTAAAATAAAGCCCTATTTTTCTAATTTAGGAACCGGTCTGCAAAATCTAGAGGCCCAAATCGGACCCAACTCCAGCCGGGCTCTCAAATCCCGGCCTGCAAATCAGCGGTACCCACTGTAGCGAATCCTTCTCGCCTCCGCTGTCGAGTCCGTCCGTGGAGCCGCTGTTGTCGCCGCGCCCGACGCCCCGCGCGCCCGCCGCCGTCGTCATGTCCGGCGCATCCTCGCCGGCCGTGCGCGCGCTTGCCGCCCCGCGTGCCCGCCGCCGTCGCCGTGCCCGCCGCATCCTCGCCGGCCGTATGCACTCGTCTCGTCGAGGTGGAGGTGCAGCGACGAGGCGGAGGTTGAGGTGGCGAGGTGGAGGCGCGGCGGCCGTCTGCAGCGCGTTCTGCGACCACGCGCACGAATGAACAAACATCAGAAGAGAACCCCCAACCGCAGGAATCGCCGAGCACCAGAAAAGAGGGGATCTTGATTCGTGAACCAGGGAAAGGGGGGAAGAAGGGGAAGGCCGCGGGGGTAGCCACTTGCCTGGCGTTTGTTGTGCTCCTCTGACGGCAAAGCGGCCGAGCCCGTCGGACTCGGCGCTGTTGGCGGCGGCGGGGTTCTCCTTCACGCCGCCGAGGGCGTGGCCGGCCATGGCCGCTGCTCCGGTCGCGAGGGGCGCCGAGACGAGGAGGACCAGTAGCAGGACGAGGAGGGGGCGCGGAGCGGGGGCGGATGGGAGTCGCGTCGCGGCAACGCGCATGCTCTGGTACGGGACGAGGAGTGCCGCCGGTTTGCTTTCGCTTTGCTTCGTGGAGTTCAGACCTCAGACGAGACGAGACGAAACGAGGTGGGAGGTGCAGGCGAGCTGGAGGCGCGGCGGCCGGCGCGCCGCGGGCCGGCGCGTGGGGGGCGAGATGGGAGGCTCCTATTGATAGGGACTTGGGGTGCTAATTTGAGAGCCCATCTAAAATGGGAGCCCATATAGGAAGGCTGTTTGAGTTTGTTTTCTCTCTAAACTCTCAAAATTTAGAGTAGGAGCTCAAGTAGGAGCTTGGACTGGAGTTGCTCTTGCTGATCAGTGTGACCTTTCGGCACGGCGAATGAGTGAGCTAGCTAGCAGGGAGCTGAGAAAGGGAGAGATGGCTGACGAGTCGCGTTGGAGTGAGACAGACAGCTCAGGTGAGCGCATTATATAGATTCATGGAAACAGAGCGAGGCCCATGCATGCATGCACGTACGAAATAGCGGACGACGCTGCAATGCTGCATGTGGCCATGCTCGTCAGTTCGGGGAGCACGCAGCGGCTCCGCCACCACCGGCCGGCCATTCCGATCCATCATCTCTCCGGCCGGCCGGCTTTTGATCCGTGTCCAATCCTCCTCGATCACTTGCGTTGGGCCCTGGCCTGCTGCTTGCAACTTTTATTTCCCTCCCTCTTATGGTGCTTGGTCTGGAAGCAAGCTAAAAAGGAAAAGATGACGACGATGGATCGAGCACACAACACAGCACGTGCGTCGTCCCGTACTCACCCACTCACTCACTTGCTTGCACACCTAGCTAGCTAGCGAGGTCTCTTGCTAATTCATGTCGGTGTTGGATTCACTGGTAGTGACTTTACTTCGACATATAAATATATATAATATATATAGGGGCCTTATTTATTTACTTTCCTCCTCATTGCTAAAGCTCGATCAAATCAGATGAGTCGTCTCTGATCACCAACACTACTACAGAACAGGCCTGTCTTCCAGGCCATTTGTCCCGGCTGGCTTTGGGCCCGGGATAAAAGGTGGCTTTTATTCCGGGTCCAACGTCTAGCCGGGCGTGCGGGGGGACAGGGGCATTTTGTCCCGGTTGGAGGCACCAACCGGGACAAAATGGGTGCCTTTGGTCCCGGTTGGTGTCTCCAACCGGGACAAAAGACCCCTGACCCCCTTATCCCCTTCCCTCTCCCCCGCCCGAGCCATTCAGCTCACTTGTTCTTGTTCTTGCTGTTCTTGGCTCGGGAGAGGGGAGAGAGTTCTGGCTCATTTCTTCACCACATTTGTGAAGATCTTTGATTCCCCTGTCCATCCATCGGCTCTAAAGGTTTGGAGCTTGTTTTTCTCTTCTTCCATTGCTTGTGTAGCTCATTTTATGCTTTAGAAATAGAGAAAATATGTAGTTCATTTCTTGGACATTTAGATTGCATATGTAGATGTGATTTTCTTTTAGATTTAGATGAGTATGTGGATAGTAGAAATTTTTAAAATGAGTGTAGACACTTCATGTGATTTACTTGTATATATGACCATATTGTGGATAGTTAATTTTTGTATTTATGAATGAATTAATGAAATGAGTATATTAGAATTTTTTGTATTATGAATGGATTATTTTGACACTCTAGTGATGTATTCGTTCATGCTCACACTGAAACCATCTAGAAGCTTAAAAATCTTTATTTTGAAACAAGTATACGTCATTAATCTCCATTCAACAGTGATGTCACTATATTTCGAGGATACACGATGCGTTATAAGGACGTCGCCAATGGGCTGGTCGCAACACCAGCACTTGCGGTTAATACGAACACAGTATTTGGCACAGTCAGCGTGGCCGTTGTTGCACTGAGAGCATATCAACGAGCATGTTGCCTGTGCTAAGTGCTGTGTTCCTATCAACCGTAAATGTTGGTGTTGCGACTGGCCTATTTGTGACGTACTTGTACAGCACCGTGTCCCCCCAAAAGGCAGTGTCATCACCGCAGGGTCGAGGTTAACGACATATACATTTCCTGAAATAAATTTTTTTTTCTTCTAGAGGGTTTCTGGATATTGAAAAGAGTGTTCTCCTAGAACTGAAGGGTGTCAAAATAATTAGGAGTTATAGAGATTTTGTCTTTTTATATGATTTCATTGTTATTTGCAAGAGTTATTAATTTGATCATTATAATTGTAATAGTAAATAATATTGTGAAAAAATAAGGGTATTTTCCAGTAAAATATGGCTTCAGCAGCTGGAGGGAGTGGCGCCGGTGGGGGTGATCGTTGTCCTTCTAGAGAGAAGGGCACAACTCGAGTAGGTCGTCGGTCCAAAAAACCTAGTGTTTTTCATAGGGCAGCACTCCGTTATTTAGAAAAAAATATAGAGAATGTGTGGCAAGGGGCGAGGAACCTCCGTTTGATCTTGAGGATTTATTGAGGCGTTACGGTTCATCACCACTAAACTCGGAGGTTTCAGCTCCTCCATCTTCTTCTGCGCCAGCAAGAAATCCGTTAGAGCATTCTGCGTTCCCACACAAGGACGGTTGAAAACCTATGTGTTGTTGTCCGAATTTTTAAGTTTCATGTTGAGTACTCCTTTGTTAAGTTCTGTAATGGATTAAATATTCCTTTTTATTAATTAAGATGTATGATGGATATTGCAGATCTTTTAATTATTCATGTTATGTTACATTTAGTTTAATTTAGGTTTGATATATTTTATTTATTCGATACATGTAAAGAATTCAAATCTATTTCTTTAAAATGCAGATGGACCGGCAATGGATGTACAATGCTGACCGAATTCATTGAAGGCCTGCAATATTTTTGTCTGTGGCCGGGGCAAACAAGCAAAATGGTTTTATGTGCTGCCCGTGTGTTTATTGCAACAATAACAAGGATTACTCATCTTCAAGAATCCTACACAGCCACATTTTCGCAAATGGTTTCATGGAGAAGTATGTTTGTTGGACGAAGCACGGAGAACAGGGGGTTACCATGGAAGACAATGAAGAAGAAGATTTTGAGGACCACTTTCCCGGAAATGCTGGATTCAGTGCATTCGATGACGATATTCCCATGAAAGAGCCCAAAGTAGATGTAGCAGAAAATGATCCCAGCGACGATCTGGGACAGGCATTGCACAATGTGCATGCAGACTGTGAGAGTGAAATAGAGAGGTTAAAGTTCCAGAAGATGTTAGAGGACCACCGTAAGTTGTTGTACCCAGATTGTGAAAATGGATTGAAAAAACTTGGCACCACATTGGAGTTGCTGCAATGAAAGGCAACAAATGGTGTATCCGACAAGGGATTTGGTGAATTACTCAAACTTGTTAAAAAATGCTTCCTAAGGACAACGAATTGCCTACCACAACAGATGAAGCCAAACAACTTGTTTGCCCTCTAGGATTGGAAGTGCAAAAGATACATGCATGCCCCAACGACTGCATCCTCTACCGAGGCGAGTACGAGAATTTGAATGCATGTCCCGTATGCAGTGCATTGCGTTACAAGATTAGAAAAGATGATCCTGGAGATGTCGAGGGGGAGCCTCCCCGGAAGAGAGTTCCTGCGAAGGTCATGTGGTATTCGCCTATAATACCATGTTTGAAGCATCTATTTAGAAATAAAGATAATGCTAAATTGATGCGATGGCACAAAGAGGAACGCAAGAAAGACTCGATGTTGAGACACCCTACTGATGGGTCGCAGTGGAGAAAAATAGATAGAATGTACCCAAAATTTGATTTGGATGCGAGAAACATAAGGTTCGGTTTGAGTACGGATGGCATGAATCCTTTTTGGTGAGATGAGCAGTGGTCATAGCACTTGGCCTGTGACTCTTTGTATGTAGAATCTTCCACCATGGCTCTACATGAAACGGAAGTTTATCATGATGCCAGTGCTTATCCCGGGCCCAAAGCAGCCCGAAAATTACATTGATGTGTACCTAAGACCATTGGTCGAAGAACTCTTATTGCTCTGGTGCGATGAAGGTGTACGGTTGTGGGATGAATAAAAACAGGAAAACTTCAACCTACGAGCATTGCTGTTCGTAATGATCAATGACTGGCCTGCACTTAGTAACTTGTCAGGACATTCGAACAAGGGATACAAAGCATGCACATACTGTTTAGATGATACCGATAATATATGGTTGACTCACTGTAAGAAGGTTGTATACATGGGTCATCGTCAGTTTCTTCCCATCAGGCAGGCGGTACGAAAGAAGGGCAAGTATTTCAAAGGCCAAGCGGACCACCGAACAAAACCGATGCACCGTAATGGTAAAGACGTCTTCAACATGGTAAAAGATCTAGAAGTTATTTTTGAAAAGGGACCTGGTAACCAACCTGTTCCGAACGAAAACGGAATGGTGCCCATGTGGAAGAAGAAATCTATATTTTGGGAGCTACCATATTGGGAAGTCTTAGATGTTCGTCATGCAATTGATGTGATGCACCTCACGAAGAATCTTTGTGTCAACCTGATAGCATTCTTGGGAGTTTACGAAAAGATAAAAGATACAGTAGAAGCACATCAAGAATTGCAACGTATGGAAGAACGAGATGCCTTATATCCACAACAGCGAGATAATGGACGAGAATACTTAAGTCCTGCTAGCTATACTCTTAGCAAAGAAGAAAAGGAAACCATGTTTGACTGCTCGAGCAGTATAAAGGTTCCATCTGGATACTCATCCAATATAAAAGGAATCTTAAATTTGGCAGACAAGAAATTTACAAATCTCAAATCCCATGACTGCCATGTGCTTATGACCGAACTTCTTCCGGTTGTGCTGTGGGGGATTCTGCCTGATAACGTCCGGTTAACCACCGTGAAGCTATGTGTCTTCCTCAACACAGTTTCTCAGAAGGTAATTGACCCGAAGAATTTGATAAAGCTGCAAAACGATGTGGTGCAATGCCTTGTTGGCTTCGAGCTGATATTTCCACCATCTTTCTTCAACATCATGACACATCTTCTAGTGCACCTTGTGAAAGAGATTGATATCCTTGGACCAGTATTTCTACACAACATGTTCCCATTCGAAAGGTTCATGGGGGTACTCAAGAAATGTGTTTGTAATCGAGCTCGTCTAGAAGGAAGCATCACCAGTGCCTACGAAACTGAGGATGTCATTGACTTTTGTGTTGACTTGATTGACGACCTTAAACCGATTGGAGTCCCTGAATCGCGATATGAGGGGAGACTATCTGGAAAGGGTACATTAGGAAAGAAATCTTATGTCTGCACAGATGATTTCTCATTCAAGAAAGCGCATTATATGGTTCTTCAACAATCATCCTTGGTTGACCCATATATCGAGGAACACAAGAAAATTCTGCTCTCCAAATTCCCGGAAAAGTCTGAGGCATGGATTACACATGAGCACATGAACACTTTCTGCAGCTGGTTGTGGAAGCATCTAATGCATAATATGGATATAAGTGAACAACTGTTCTTATTGGCTAGGAGACCATCTTGGAATATCTTAACATACTAAGGGTACGAGATAAATGGAAACACATTTTATACGATAGCCCAAGATAAAAAGAGTACCAACCAAAACAGCGGTGTTCGTATGGATGCCACAGACAGTAATGGAAAAAAGGACATATATTACGGCTACATTGAAGAGATATGGGAGCTGGATTACGGTCCCAATTTCAAGGTGCCTCTATTTCGTTGCCAATAGGTTAAGCTATCTGGAGGAGGGATAACAAAAGATGAGTATGGGATGACAATAGTTGATCTCAACAATCTTGGGTATAGAGACGAGCTGTTTGTCCTAGCTCAGGATGTTGCTCAGGTTTTCGACATTAAAGACATGTTGTAACGAACATGGCACCATTGATGCCATTTCGAGTGATTTTGGTGATCGAATGACAACACAACACTTGGACTAATATGATTGTTAAGATGATCATTCTCAGGCTTTTAGGTTCAAGTGATGACAAAGAGAAAGAGAAGATAGGCGTAGCAAGGCCCGATGGACTGCCCCTACGGGGGTTCCGCTACCCGGTTAGCGGACGGGGGTAACTTCGATTCAGGAGCACCGGAAGAACCGACGCCAGGGCATCGGAGCATCCGATGGTAGTCGGAAGAACCGACGCCTTGATACTTTGGTGCAGAAGGGAATCGAAGCCAAGTCAGCCTATAGGCACCGGTTGAACCGACGGTCCAAAATAGGGCATCGGTGCAATGGCCGTCCTTTGTACCAGAGACGATGTCAAGTGCCCAGAAGAAGTTTCTTCAGCACCGGTTCAACCGACGGTGCATCGGTGCATACCACCGGTGTAATGACGTCAGCATCCAGGAGAAGATTAATGCCTTAGGTCTCAATCAAGTCAAAGATGAGGATATTAACCGCAAGATCCTCCGAAGCCTTCGCAAGCCCGACTACGACATCATCAACTCACTCTTGCAAAAAGAAGACTTGGTCAAGCTTACACCCAACCAAGTCATCAATCAAATCATTGCCCATGAGTATAGTATGGGAATGACAAAGAAGAAAGAGCAAGAGTCCACCTCTTCTTCAAGCAAAAAGAGTCTCGCCGCCAAGCACTCATGCAAGCATCAACCAAGGCGACAAGACTCATCAAGCTCAAGTGAAGAAGAAGAAGAGGATGAGGAAGATAGTGATGATGAATCAAGTTCAAGCGATGAAGAATATCCAAGGGCCGTGCTATACCATCACCGCAAGATTGCCGAGCATGTACATAAGCTCTATGAGCTTGGGTACAAAACACTCATTAGAGGGAGTGCGGTTGGGATGGAGAAGATGGCGAAGAAAAAGAACGAGTCAAGAGCTCAAGCTCTCTCCGCCATCCACAAGCCAAAGAAAAGTGGTGAAAGCTCAAGTCACAAGAAAAATTCCAAGAGCTCCACCACCCATCGCCCTCGGAGATTATCACCACCTCCCATGTGTCTTATGGCACTAGGTAATAACGATGTAAGTGATGACTCCTCCTCAAATGATGAATCCGATGTTGAAACCAATGAAATGTGTGAGATGATGACTCTTCTCCGTAATCAACAAGAATATCTCATTAAACAAAATGAAGAAATCAAAGCTCTCAAGGCTAACGAAAAACTTCATGCTTCATTTGTCTCAAGATATGAGAACTTGCTAAACAAATTCAATTTGTTAGACAATGAGCATAAAGAACTTAAAATGAAATATGAGAGTCTTGAGTCTAAAAGTGAATCATCATCGGATAAATCGTTTCCTTGCAATATCCCTTGTGCTATTCCCATTGACAAGGTAGATGCGTCTACCTCTTGTGATCTAACCCCTTGCAATGAGAATGTGATTGTAGAAACATGTGATGATCTCATTGCTAAGGAAAATGATGAGCTCAAACAAGAGGTAGAAAGGCTAATGGTAGACTTGAGGCGGCTCAAAGGAAAATACACTCAAGAGCAAGTCCAACCTTCTCAAGATAACACCTCCGCGGGCGTGAAGAAGCTTGAGAAGGGAGAAACCGTGACTTGCTTCAAGTGTCACAAAGAAGGCCACAAGTCCTACCAATGCAAGGAGAAAGAGGGCAAAGCAAAGGGCAAAGAAAATAGCAAGCCCAAGAACTTGAACAAGAACAAGAAGGCTAAGGAGATCAAGAAAAACACATCTCCATACTTGAAGGCTTCATACATATACACCAAGCCCACCCACAAGAACAAGCAAAAGAGCAACCACTACATACTTAAAAAGAAGAATGGTAAGGTGGTGGCTCATGTCAAAGGGTGGAGAACATATGGATGGAACCGACCTATTTGGGTGCCCAAGGATATTATTCATACCATGGATGGCTCTCAAAAGGTTTGGGTTCCTAAGACTTAAGCACCAAACAAGTGCTTCGGGGAATTTGGAGGCTTGGCAAAGTTTGGGGTGTATGAGTAGGGATGCATCATGCAAAGTTAAGCTAGAGCCAAGTTATGGATTAAAAGATTAGTGACCCAAGTTCCCCTCCCCTTAATATATGGTAATGGTAGCTAGAATTCAATTCAAGCATCATGTAGCGCCATTGCTTTTTGCTAGGTTGTTTGCATCGCATCACCTAGTGTTATATATGGTGGGTTGCTTGTGCCATGACTCTAACCCATGAGCAACCTACATGGTTTGATAAGTGTGTAGAAAGCTACACAAGGTTACCTTTCATGGTACATGGACTTCATGAGGTATGTCTTTCATATGTGTACCATGAGCACAAGCTATGGGGTAAACTTCCTAATTGTGTCAAAATCAATGTGTATACATTTGCTTGGTGATTCAAACACTAAATGCACACTTTTAGGGGGAGTTAACTTTATAGCTTGTGATTTTGAGACTAACATGTTTTCTAGTTTATCTTTTGTAGTCTCACGTAGAGTTAACACTCTAAGAGAATGTTTCTCACGATCAATGTGAACAAATAACTCTCTAAGAGTGGTTAAATAAATTGTGCTTTCATGCATATTGAGCCATGCTCTATTGAACTTAAATGATCATATCTAAGTTCATAGGCTATGTGCTCATACATTTGCTCAACCTTGGTGTACCAAGTGCTTTTCTTCAAAAAGACTTACAAGTGGTATCTTGTGCAAATCACTTTCAATTGGTACATGCAAGGTAAACAAAAGTAAACCCCCGGAGGTATGCAAGGTTCTAAACTAATTAAATTGGTATCATTGTCATATCCTATTTACTTTAGAGCTACCTCCGTGTATGATATGATCTAAGCTTTCTAGTTATTACTTTTAGTTGTGCACTTGATTTTCACATTATCATTTTGTGCACAATACTTATGGAAAGCTTAGCTCATGTCATGCTAGTTTCGTGATTTTGTGATCCACCATAGTAAATTTTCAATTGGTATCTTCATTGATATCATACTTTTGGATCATGAGTCATGGAACTAACTCCCTAAGCTACTAATCTTCTCTTAAGCTATATTGTTTTTGCAAGACCTTTGTTGGAGCAAGACCTTTTAGGTGATTTGATTCCAAAGGGGGAGAAATGTGGATCAAAGCAAGGTATTTTCTCAAAGAGGAGAAGCATATCCCAAAAGGGGAGAAATACCTAAGTGAATCAAGTCATGAGGGAGAAGTAGCAACATAGGGGGAGGTTCAAAGGGGGAATCATGGTTTTAGGGGGAGGCCAAGTCGTCATTGGATGGTGGTAAACATCCAAGCAAGCGTAAGCGGTTTTCAATTAATTTCAATTGGTATCAAGTTGTTAAATTTGTCAATTTTGTGCAAATTATGCTTGCTTTGATTGTGTTGTCATCAATCACCAAAAAGGGGGAGATTGTAACGAACATGGCACCATTGATGCCATTTCGAGTGATTTTGGTGATCGAATGACAACACAACACTTGGACTAATATGATTGTTAAGATGATCATTCTCAGGCTTTTAGGTTCAAGTGATGACAAAGAGAAAGAGAAGATAGGCGTAGCAAGAACCGACGCCTTGATACTTTGGTGCAGAAGGGAATCGAAGCCAAGTCAGCCTATAGGCACCGGTTGAACCGACAGTCCAAAATAGGGCATCGGTGCAATGGCCGTCCTTTGTACCAGAGACGATGTCAAGTGCCCAGAAGAAGTTTCTTCAGCACCGGTTCAACCGACGGTGCATCGGTGCATACCACCGGTGTAATGACGTCAGCATCCAGAAGAAGTTTCTTCAGCACCGGTTCAACCGACGGTGCATCGGTGCATACCACCGGTGTAATGACGTCAGCATCCAGGAGAAGATTCTTTCAGCACCGGTTGAACCGGTGAGGCATCGGTGCATTGCATCGGTTCAACCGGTGGTCTCTGCGTCAGCTGTCAGGACTTCAACGGCTACTTCATGTTGTGAGTGACCGGATGAACCGACGCTACCCTGCCAAGAGGCATCGGTTCTTCCGGTGGTAGCAGATTTTCAGCTGACCGTTGGAGCAACGGCTACAAGACTTGGTGGCCTATATATACGCCTCACCCCGGCCATTTGAAGTGTGCTGGAGTTGCTGAACATCCCAAACACACCCAAGAACATCTCCAACCACCATAGAGCTTCATTGTACATCATATAGGCTTAAGCACACTTGTGAGAGTGCTTAGTGCTTGTTATAGGGATTAGTTCTTGCGAGAGCTCCCTTGAGAGAAGTCTTGCTGCGGCAAGCAACTTGTGATCCGTCGTGTGACCCTCTGTCTTGGTGTGGAGTGGCAACGACACTTTGTGCGGGGGAAGAGGAGGCCCCCTCCTTGGTGGAGAAGCTCCGTAGTGGATTTCGGCCGGGTGACCGAGAGAGACGGTGGCGGTGCACGAGACTCGGTGTCTTGTGGGCACTTGCCTTTGCTTGCCGGCATCGCCATTGGTGGCGTAGTGCAAGACGGTGATCGGAAGAGCCTCGGTGTCCCGTGGACGTAGGCGTTTATGCCGAACCACGTTACATGACCGTGTCTACTCGGGAGTTTGCATCTCTCTTGCACTTACCTCTTTACTTACCGCATTACGTTTCCGCACTTACTCTACCTTGCATTCCTTTACTTTCCTAGTTAGTTTGATTAGGATTAGCTAGGTTGCAAGTCTTTTTAGGGGTAAGTAGAGAGTAGCATAGATAAACCTTAGTCATAACTAGCATGCGTAGGACGTGTTAGGTTTATCTTATGCAAGTAGTTTGAGCCCTAGGTTAAAAAGCGATTAGCGACCCTATTCACCCCCTCCCCCTCTAGGGTCGGACACCCCGGTGATCCTTACACATGTCCAGCAAGCCAAAGAAGGAGATAAACAAGCAAAAGTATCATGAGTCTAAGCGACACATAGTTCTGTCAGGGAAGAGAAACATCATTGGAGTGGAGGACAAGACAGACTTGTCAGAAGAATATAATAACTTTGTTGCCATTCCACCTTTCGAAGTAAATGCTGATCCATGCATCCTGCTAGCCAATGATGATGCTCCATACTTGCGCCGTGATCATAATCAAGGGACATTTGTTAAGAGAAAGTCTGTTACCGCTAATCTTTCATGTACTTGAATTAATTTCTATTATTATATACAAAAGTAATGACAATTCGAATACTTTTATTATATATGTATTGTACCATTATCCTTTATGTGTTATATATATATATATCATTTTTTATAATTTTCACTTAATTATCAGACTCAAGTATAATTTTCATACAATAATATGGATTACTCAACTAATTTTATTTATTTCATGAAATTACATTCACATTAACACACTATACTCTCTCACTAACACACACAATCTCACTAACACACACACTATCTCTCAAACTCACACACTACTCATTAATATCATAAAATTACTTAATTTTATGTAAAATTCACTTTTTAAATGTTAATATCATGATAGAATCCACTTTCTGTCGAAAAGCAACAGTTTGAAAAAATTTGTTCACCTAATATATTTTTGCATGGTCAAAATAACAAATATAATTTCAAAAAAGTTAGATATTTCGTTGACCCAATCACTTGAATGAAAATTAATTATTTTTGTTGCGTGTATCAAGTTTATATAGAGATAAGAAAGTTTGTTCCATAATTTTTGGAATCATAATTTTATTAACTGAATTAACAAATGAAAGCTTATTTTAAAAGAGAAGTAAAAAGAAACAAAAATAAACATAAGATTTGGCGGGAATGAGAGAAAAATAGCCCCTTTTGTCCCGGGTGGTAGATCCACCAGGGACAAAAGGTGGGCCGCGGGCTGGGAATTTTCCCGGCCCGCCCAAAAACACCTTTTGTCCCGGGTGGAACCACGACCCGGGACAAAAGGCCATTTTGTCCCGGGTGGTGGCTTCACCTGGGACAAAAGGCCCCTTTTGTCCCAGGTGAAGCCACCACCCGGGACAAAAGGGCCTTTTGTCCCGGGTCGTGGCTACACCCGGGACAAAAGCCCCCCATATAACTTCTTCTTCCTCACCCCCTGTTCCCCCAACACTTCGCGATTTTCTTGATTTCTGCCGGCGCGCTGTCGTCCCGCTGCTCGATCCGACGCCTCCTTCTCGCCATCGTCATCGTCCCCGAGCGCCGCCATCCACTGCCGCTAGAGGACGCGCCGCTCGAGCTTCGCCGCCCCATCGCGCCGTCGTCCCCGAGCACTGCCCCCGTGCCGGCCCCGACCTCGCCCTCCACCCGCGCGCGCCACCCGAGCTCGCCGGCCCCGCGCCGTCATCCCGGACCCCGCCCTCGACCTCCACCCGCCGCCGGCCCCCCGCATCGAGCGACCTCCACCGCCGCCGGCCCGAGCTAGCCGGCCCCGACCTCGATGCCTGCCGTGCCGCCGCCCCCCCCCACCCTCGACCGCCGCCGTGCCGCCGCGACCTCGACCGCCGGTGCGCTGCACCCCTCGGCCGCCGCCCCAGCTCGCCGACCCGACGCACCACCGCCGACGCCGGCCGGCGCCCAAGGACGTAAGCACTTTGCTGACGTCAGCACTACTATGTGCTGACGTCAGCTTTTTTTTATTATGTTAGAAATAGTTGGAAATAGATAGGAGTTTGTAGAAAATAGTTGGAAAATCGTAGAATCATGAAAAATAGTTGGAAAATTTTATTTATTATATATTAAGTAGAATTGATTTATAGATATATTATTAGAATTCAATTATGGAAATATTATTAGAATTCAATTTTGGATATATTATTAGAATTCAATTTTGGATATATTATTAGCGACAAATTATGGATATATTATTAGAGAGAATTTAGAGAGAAATAGAGAAGGAAATATAGAATTAGAGAGAATTTCTATTATGATGTATTCATTATTTAATTATGTCATTCAAAGACTTTAATTTATCATGTATTTTTTTTATCTCATTCAAAGAGTTCAATTTATCATGTATTTATTCTTTAATTATGTCATTCAAATACTTTAATGTATCATGTACTGATTATTTAATTATGTCATTTATATTACTTCTCGAGCTCGCAAACTCGCGCTAACACACAATCGTTTCCGATAGTTTCCGATCGTTACCGATCCCGACCGAATCATTTCCGATAGTTTCCGATCGTTACCGATACCGACCGAATCATTTCCGATAGTTTCCGATCGTTACCGATATCGACCGAATCGTTTCCGATCGTTACCGATCTAAATATGTGGATTATTTAGAGAATTTTCTTAAGGGTTTTATTTGTATTCACATTTTAGTTATGATGGACCCGCGACACACAGACGCGGAAGACGAACAGTTCCTGTTGAATATGATCGCCGAAGGTCAAGGAGATGCCCCTGAACAAGCTGATGATGGCAGCAATACCGACAAATATTTGAATATGTCTGGTGATGGAATTGAGCCACCATCTATTCAGGATGACGCTGCTGGTGAACAAAGTGCTAATGTCATATCACAACTATACTTACTTGTATTGAAAATCATATTTTCATCTGAATCTATATGAATACTATGAATGCTTTTTTATAACCGTCTGGATCATCGTCGCAGCAGAAAAAGACGAAGCGAGGCCCGACAAAAAAACTGGAAGGGCGGTTCATTATAACGGAAGTTGGTCCAGATGGCGAACCGATCGCTCCAGAAGCTGCCGCCAAAAAATTCATAAGCCAATCCGGATGTATTGTCAAGGACCACATCCCGATCAGCTTCAGGCTATGGAAAGCTTCCAATCCAAGCGCGGAACGGGATGCGGTACCCGAAAGAGAAAAAAAATGGTGCTGGCGGGAGCTTAAGAAAAACTTCACAGTTCCAGCTGAATCCGAAGAGATATGCAAGCGGTGGACCCTGAGCAAGATGGCCGAACAGCTGCAATCATTCAAGAAAATTTTGACGAAGAAATATATCAAGACCGGGACCACGCCCGTGTTTACCGGCGAGCTCGAAAAGCTCAGGGGTCACTGGGATGCATTTGTGCAATACAAGTCTTCAGAGCATGGGTTTTAGAAGGTGCAGAAAGCCAAAGACAACGCCTCGAAGACAGTGTACCATGACACTCTAGGCCAAGGAGGCTGCAAGCTTGCAATACCTAAATGGGAGAAGATGGAGCAGGATCTGCTAGACAAAGGCATCCAATCTGCGACCATGAACTGGCCTGAAAGGTCAAGGATCTGGTTTTATGGTCACGGGGGAAGCTTGGACCCATTGACTGGGGCCTGCATCTATGGGCTAAACATCCAGCTAGTAGCCTAGAGACTACAGGAGGCCATACAAGCAGCGGCCGAGGGAACATTCCGGCCGGATAGAGAGAGGGACGAGCTGACTTACGCCCTTAGGAATCCAGAGCATCCGGGCCGCACAAGAGGCAAAGGCATGGTTCCGTGGAAGTATGGGTTCAGGGATTACATTGAATCATATAGAAGTCGGCAAAGAAGAAAGAATGATGAGCGAGAGCACTTGCAAAGGCTAGAGGAACGGCTCATGTCACACGATCAAAGATTGGAGGAAGAGGTTCAACGCCAAGTGGCCATAGCAATGAGCCAGCAACAGCAAGCGCAACCGGTGCCTCCAAAGCCTAATGTCGCAGCCGATCATCTGTCTCAGCGGAAAAGTAGCTGCGCTTCCACAGACCTTGCCGTCGAGCCAACGGGGATTCAGGCCGCAGTTGAAGCGACGGCCCCGCAGCGATTTCCAGTGGATGAGATCACCCAGCGGACACCTTGTGACCTGCAGACTGCCATTAAGAACTTAATGTTCACTGTTGCGTACGATACCGCCATGCCAACCCAACCAGGCGACGTGTACCACGGGCAGCAAATTCTGGCAGGATATACAAGAGTTGGCGTGGAGCAGGTGTGCCAGGGTTGGGAGACACTCGAGCTTGATATTCCTGGAGGCGATGGGGAGAGGACACTAGCAGAAGCCATTCATGGCTACATCCTATGGGATAAGCGCTACATTGTCCTAAAGTCGGATGATCGAACATCAAGACCGGCATCTCAGCATGCCTTTCCTAGGCCGTCATCTCCGCAAAACTCCCCAAGGGCAGCACTGTCTCGGTAAGGTTCACCGGCACATTCTCCATCACCATCATCTCATGCGCCAATGAGCACTCAAGTATCACCGTCGCCTCCATGGTCACCCCCTCCGCCGCTGGCAAAGAAGCAGAAACAGCCGCCGACAAAGAAGGTAGCTGCACCGACTAAGGAGCCTCCAAAGAAGAAGGAAAAGAAAAAAAACAAGGAGGCTCCTATTAAACCCTAGGACCTGAGTATTGAAGAATGCGATCGGAGGACTGCTGAAAGAGTTAAAGAGCACTTCAAGCAGAAGCCGAAGCCGGAGCCCGAGAAAGTGATAAATCCGGGGGATTTGAAATTTTTTAAAGGGAATGTGCGAAGCAAATAAGCGAAAATTCATTCCGAGAGATCCCCCTTCAGACTACGACCGCACAATTATCAAAACTACTGAGAAAAAGAAGAGACAATCAAAGTCGTCGTCGTCTGACGTTCCACAGCTCGGAGCCCTAAAGAAACAATCAATAGAGCCTCTCGTAGTGGGACAGACGACGCAACAACAAGACTTTGTTACATTTTTGAAAGAATCAAATCTGACGGCGGCTCAGATTGCAGGGGGAGAAGATATTCCAAAGGCCGATGTGGTCGTCAAATGGACGTATGAGCTGGGCAAATCTCTTGTACCCCCGAAGTAGTGTCCGTGCTTCCAACACAAATGTATAAGGTGCACCAGCACTACATGCGTGCGATGGTCGATTGTATCTTCATGCAGGGCGCAAAGATTAAATATGACGATTTCTCACGGGGGGAGGCCATTATATGGATAAACTGGGAAGAAGTTTGCCAACTATTCCATCAGGAGGACCTCGACATCTCTATGGTCGGGTTGTGAGTTCTGTAAGTATTTTACTCTCCTTATGTATTATTTTGCATGATCTCAACATACTGATCCCTTGATTTATTCGGTATCATGTAGAATGGAGATACAAACTTGCAGGAGAAAGGGATACTCTCACCTCGGCTTCATCGACCCAATTACTTGTAATTGGAGGCTTCTACGCGACAATTCCGATGAGATATTCCAAAACTTGTTCAAGTACATAAGCATTCATCACAACAAGCAAATGCTATTGTTTCCTTACAACTTTGCGTGAGTGATTTCTTCCGTCTAACTCTTTCTATTCTGTAATCGAATTGTTTAAACCTTAACTACCAAGAACTGCCTCCGTATAATCTTGCAGTGAATACTGGGTCCTAATTGTCATAATTCCCGAGAAGAGCCTACTTGTGGTTATGGACTCATTGAGGAGAAATCCAGAACAATACGAAGATCTTCTTAACATGATGAAAAAATAATTCTACCACTACTCCGTCGATAACCGATAATTTGAATCACTCTGTTACTTGACTATAATTGTTCTAATCATGCACAGGGTTTGGAAACAAGTCGCTAAAAATCATCCTGGCAAATTGGACATCGATAACCGATAATTCTACCACACACTTGGATGATTCGTTGCACATTTCATTAGTTTTATTATATATTCATGTAAATACCTGATAATTTCTTCTCTCTTAAAGTGTATGAGGTAGGAACAAGGCACTAATTTATGCGCATACTATGTATGCGTGAACATCTATGGTCTGGTAGGTCCTCCAAGGGCCTGGACAGATTGGGAGGAGGAAGTAAGTAAAAAACTCGTTAATGTTTGAACTCGTATTTGAATTAGTTGAAATTAATTATTCCTTTTTTCCATAGGTCGAGGAGATGCGCGATAAACTCATACCGGAGGAAAAGATTATGGCGATTCAAGAACAATTATCCGGATTTATTGTTGAGCAAGTCATCGATCCAAAAGACGAATTCTATTATGATGGACAATCTCACATTGACAATCACAGCAGATATGATAATACACGCGTATACGCATATATATGTAATTAAGAAGGAATATACTTATGTAAATATATATGTGTGTGTATGTATTATATTTCTATTTATGAGTATGTATGCATTATATATATAAGCACTCCAATAATATATGTGTATATATATTTATATAATATTGGTCCTAGACATTTTTCATATGTAAACGAATTCACACGTATAGATATGTATATACATATATATAAGTGAATTAATTTATATATAAAAACTATCTAGGACAAATATTATATAAGTAATTATATATATATGTGTGTGTTAGTGGAGATCATACACATTGAATTCCAATACATAAGTTTAATTGAAATGCAAAAGTATAATTGAAATAGAAAAAAATTGAGAAAAGAAAAACAGAAAAAAAGGGGACATTTTGTCCCGGTTAGGTAGCCTTTTGTCCCGGTTGCCAGATCCGGGACACCCTTTTTGTTCCGTTCTGGCGTTCCCGGTTGGGAAACCGAGACAATAAGGATTTTCCAACCAGGACAAATTAGTGTTTCTGTAGTGTAGTGTAGTAGTGCAATGACATTGACAGATCCGATGGCTGATCATATCAGCCAGTGCACATGCATACTAGTGGTCTACTACTGAACCTTTACATTTAATTTGCTAGCTACACGCGTTGGCAATTTCTGTTCCACCTATTTTGCTAGCTGGCTTACCTAGCTTCAGCCTTCGAGACTTGTGCTTACATCAATCACACCTCTTAATCGGCACCGTTATATACATGTTCCCAGAAGCTGAAATCTGAAGCTGAAATCTGAAGCTGAAACAACCACATGCAAAGTGTTCCCACCCCGTAAACGCAAAATAGTGCAAGTGAATCTTGCTAATTTGAAATACTAAATGAAGTCTATTTACAAAACTTTTTGCATGGTTGGGCTGTAAATCGCGAGACGAATCTAATGAGCCTACTTAATCTATGAGTTGCAACAGTGATGCTACAGTAACCATCCCGTTAATTATTGATTAATCATGGATTAATTAGCATCATTAGATTCGTCTCGCGATTTACAGTCCATCTGTGCAAAAAGTTTTGTAAATAGACTTCATTTAGTACTTCAAATTGAAAAGATTCCCACGCAAAATTTTTTTACGTTTACATGTAAAATCAACTAAACAGGGCCATCCCAGACCGCTATACCCACGGAGCGGGCCGGTGCCTGCCAGCCATCGAAGCCCAACCAATAAAGACAGACTAACTCAATGCGTCTGGTAGGTGAGAGATACTTACTCATCTTATATGTTAATAATGTTATATATGCTCCACCAATTTCCGACGTAGATTGGACTAAATAAAAATCTAGTACTAAGGATGGGAAGGATTGATTTTTTTAAGAATCAGAGAGCCATCGATCTGCACTGCTGAAAACACAGTAGCCTATATTTTTCAGACATCGCACACGCTTTCACCGAACCAAAATAAATCGGAAATTAAGCGGGGAATGCCAAATATGTGTAGCCTCAGCTTTCAAGAACCCAGCTAGCGGTTTCTCCAAAGCTACACGCACTAATTCATATAATCTCAGCGATTAGTAACCTTTTTTAATTTCATTTTTTTTTCCGAGAAATGAGAAAGACCCTAATGAGCTTTTTCTCTAAAAGCGCCCTTGAGGTTCTTAGCAGCATGGAACCAGCTATTGTGGCCGGCTAGCTGCTGCTGTACTTGCAAAAGCTGTATTGGGTGTGTTTAGTTCCACCAAAAAACCCCACAAAAACATCACTTTCCATCACATCTCCATCACATCGAAACATTAAATGTAGCAAATGACTCATGCATGGAGTACTAAATGTAGGTAAATAAAAAAACAAATTGCATAATTTTGATGTACGTTGCGAGACGAATCTTTTGAGCCTAATTAGGTCATGGTAGGACAATATCTACCACAAATAAACGAAACGTGCTACAGTGCGCTACAGTGCTTTTCACCCCGCTACAGTGTATTTCGTGGGAACTAAACACAGCCATTGCTTGCTTGCTTGAAAGCGAGGTAGTATGTACTGCGTGGCCGGTGCTGTTGCTCTGTTAGGGCATGCAGGCACGCACATATATGCATGAAGCCATGAGAGAGAGAGAGCGAGCGAGCTAGCTCAGGTGAGTGCATTCCATCCTCTCTCCTTTAGCTTTTCCATCCTCTCATCTCGCAAGCTAGCTGCAGCATGCACGGTAAGCTCGGGGAGCTCTCAGGACACTTCTCTAATGCAAGCCTAGTACTCCCTCCGTTCTAAATTATAAGTCACTCTAAAAATCTTGGAGAGTCAAAATTTTTAAAGTTTGACCAAATATATATAAAAAGATAATAACATTTATGATATCAATTAAGTATCATTAGATTTTTTTTGTTAGCTATAATTTTATAGTATACCTATTTGATATCATAAATCTTTATATTTCTCTCTATAAAGTTGATTAAACATTGAGATGATGACTCTCCAAAATTCTTGGAATGACTTATAATTTGAAACGGAGGGAGTAGGAGGTAGGTACAAGTATTCTTTTTCTGTTTGAAGGACCGGACAGTCGACCAGAGGGGGGTTGAATGTGAGCCGATAAAAATTCTCTGAGAGAACGAGGTCTATGTCCCAAAATCAACCCGACGCACCTCTATTCTAACCGCCAAGATGACACAAGCCAACACGTGACGAGTTCACCCTAGGAATGGTTAGAAAAAAGCTCGACGCAAAATGAACATGAGGATTAAGCAAACTGTCGAAAGCTTGACACAAGCGGAAGCACACGTGAAGCGATTCAGTCAAGCAAAGCTATCACAAAAACTTCACTTGACAAAGCATGCAGAGATGCAACGGTGATTAGCAGAACTCAAAATTAAGCGGAAGTATAGCTTAACAAAAGTCGATCAAGAGTCTCACCAAAAAGATTAGAGTTAAGTACTACAAAGGCACCTCTTAATTTAGCATGCAAGAAATTAATTCTATGGCAAAAGTTAACAGGCTACAGCTAAAACAACCCACGGGAACGCGATTAGGTTCATGATTAAAGCCTAGAACAATTCTAGCAAAATTAACGGAAAAAGAAAAGTCTAGTGAGGCAATAGATCGAGCACCTGGTAGGCAGTGTGAAACTGCAGCAGTTCAAATCAAAGGTTGTTGCTGATGTTTACCGTGAATCATCAAGAACCTGCAAAAACATTTCAGCATCTACCGTGGCTTGCGGGTGCTGCTTGCATGCGCGGGCTGCCAGCCGGTCCTCGGCAAAATCTTGAGCGCCGCCACCCTGCTGTGCAACTGCTGCTGCTAGCGCCTGCTTGCCTGCTGCTGCAAGGGCCGGCGCCCCCAGCGCTGCGGGCCAAGGCCAGCAGGCGCCTGCCGCTGCCTGCCCTGCTCAAGTGCCCAGCCGCCGCTCTGCCTTGCTGCAAGCCCCTCCGCTCCAAATTTCCTCTCTGCGCAAGAACAAAAGGAGGGGGGAAACCGCACACAAAAAATTGACAGCAAAATCAATCGGATCAAACCAAAAGCTCGGAGTGTACAAGGAGGGAAGGGCCTCCTTTCCAGAAATCAAAGATACAATTTCTTCATGTCTTGGTAGAAGAGAGGGGGAGGGGAGGAGATGGGACATAGACCTCGTTCTTCCGGAGAATTTTTATCGGCTCCCATTCACCTCCCTCTGCTCGCCTGTCTGGTCCTTCAATTGGTATTATGGTCCTTCAATTGGTATCAGAGCGACGAGAAGCACCCTTGCACATGAATCACTTTGGGCAACACCGGAAGAAGCAACAAGCTTATGAATAGCTATTGGAGAGCTATCCGAAGCACAAGTAGAAGTGCTAATATCGAAAGACTCGCAATCAGCTGAAGAAGCCAACTCCGATTGGGAAGAAGCAATTTTAGGAACACCAACATCGGAGTGAGAAGGATTACGAGAGTCAAAAGACTTAGCACTCAAACTCTTGCATCTTGTGATCAAAATCTCATTTTCATGTTTAAGGGGATCACAAGAACCACATGAATCATTTCTCAAATTATTTGTTTCCTTTTCAATGCACTTAGCATAATTGGTTCGCAAGAGTTCGATTTCTTTCACAAGGTTGGCACTCATCTCATTGTGCTCAACCAACTTGACGCTCATATCATCGCGCACTTGCTTCAAAGCCAAAGCTTCATTTTCTAAATCAATGCATGATGTGCATATAAGATCACAGGAACAATCATCAACATTCACATCAAGCAAAGTATCATGAATATCACAAAGAAGTAAGGCAAGCATCATCATCAAGAACCAAAGAGCACATGCCACAAGACATAGATTTCAATTTACAAATTTCATCCCTAGCTTGCTCAAGTTGTCCTACACATGTGGTGTGAGTCAATTTTAGTTCATTAATTTCAGCAATCAAAGACTCACAAGAGCCACATGGCAAAGAAGCATTTGACTTCAACAAAGCAATCTCATTCCTAGCCATATCAAAATCATTATGCAACACATCACAAGAATTGCATGGCATAGAAGCATTGAATTTCAACAATTCATTTTCAGATTGCAAACAATTAAGAGAAGAATTCAAATCATCATTTTTCTTAGTCAAGGCATCACAAGAATTGCAAGAATTTAGAGCGCAAGATTTCCAATAAGCAATTCCAGATTTCAATCTAACAATGGAGCATTTCATCTTCTCATTTTTCCTACGCAAAGCATCACAAAGCTCTATGTTTCTCATGTTTTTCTCATTGCTATCATTAGATCGATTGCATAGAAACAAAATGTATTTGGCAAGCGTACCTTGGCTTTTCTCTTTCAGCCTGTGATAAAATTCCCGCATCATCATCTTGTCGTCCTCGTAGTCCTCAAGAAGATTCATCACAATCTCCACTTCTGGATCCTTTTTAAGCTCGACCTCCTTCCACCTGAGGACAAAGTCAAACCACTGGAAGAGCTTGGTGCCATAGCTCAAAGCACCAGTTAGAGTTAGTGCAAAAACGAGCTCAAATCACAAAAAACGAATCTGCAAGCAAAAACACCTTCTCCGTGGTCGCCTCGTGGATCACATACACCGGTTAAGGCAAAAAAGTGATCCCAACTGGCTCTGATACCAATTGAAGGACCGGACAGGCGACCAGAGGGGACTTTGGTTTAGCAATATGAGTTCCAAAGGAGTGAGAAACACCTTTGCCAAGAAAGATGAGCATACCATTGAGTTTTGCTTTCGCCGTGTCAAACACAAGCGACATGTGCGTGCCAAAGCTTTTAGAAAGCCACGTAGCCTTTCCAATGGCACGTGTGATTCTAAATTGTGCACCAAGTTGAAAGTTGATGCCACTGGTTTTAAGTCCCAAGGGACTTCTCACTTTAAAGAGAATGGTGATTCGTCCTTTCGGACTGTGCCTCGAGATAGGCCTCTGTACCATTGCTCTTTTTGTGAGAAAGATGGGCACCAAGAGAGGTTTTGCTATCGCCGTGCAAGACGCATGCGGCGAGCTCGTGCTTCTAGGCCTTCGGTTGTTCATAGCCCATCTCATGGCATGAACACTTGTGAGCCTAAGAAGCCGCATTCTTTTGATGGATTTTATGACTCCTTTCCTAGTGGGTTTAGTCGTGTTCATGGACATGCTTCTAGTGCCTCTCGTATCGGTCCACGACATGCTTTTCATAGTGCTTTTGTTGGTTCTTCTCATAACCCGTTGGGAGGTCATTGCCTTTTCACTGGAGATTGCACTCGTTCTTCTTCTCGAGTTGCTTCTTCTCGGCAAACCTTTAAGGGTGATCTGAAAGCCTCTCATTTGAATCAACATTTGTATCATGCTAACCCACGTGATAAGTTGCGTGCCTTTGTTACTCGTGTGACCAAGTCTTGGGTTCCCAAGTCCATGCTTGCTAACCCTTCGGAATCTAGGACTCAGGCTTGTTTGTCCTCTGATGTGTAGGTACGGGGACGCGGGATGGAGAACGTGTGCTTGAAGGACTCGATCTTTTGCTTGGTGTGATCAAGACTTAATGATTCTCCACACCGCTTGGATGGCCCTCCAGAGGCCTTTGTACACTTTGCTTTGTGAGCTTTTCTCTTGTACACTCTTGTGCTCACTTGTACTATTTGCTTGTTTTGCTTTTGTATCATGCTGTAAATATACCCTGGTAGGCTAGTCACCTTTTCTTGTTAGCATGTGTAATCCTGTCTTATATCTTGTCATGTTAGCTTTGTGATATATCTTGGTGGACTAGTCACTTTTCTTGTTAGTGTGTGATCCACATGAACAACATGCCATGATCTCATATTTGCTTCATTTTGTGAAAATGATATGGTGTTCATTTGATATGATTTTGTGGGTCTTTTTGCTTTGTGGCTAGTTGACATGTTTGCGAGCCCATACTTTTATCGATTTAATTGGTTTCATGCTGCAATGCTTTAATCCCTCTCATATGATATCTTCATGACATTGTTTTAGCATGAATTGAGTTTTAACTTGTTTTTGGGCTTGTCATGTCTTCGAGTTGCATTTTTGCTCTTTGTTTGAGTTCTCCCTCTCTTGTAATTGATTTTGGAGTATTTCATTTGGTTTTTGTGTAACTTCTTTTCCTAGCTTTGTTTTTACTAGCTGTCTTCGGTTGAGGGGGAGTTCAGCTTCGTTTGAGGGGGAGTTTGGGCTAAGGATTTGTGTTGGATTTGATATCCATTTTCAATCTCTTAATTGGTATCCATTTTGGTCCTTCACTGTTTTCCAAGAAAAAGAAGGCACAATTTAAATTTCGACAAACTAACCTTATCCTTGTTACAATCATCGACCATGGCTGCTGCACAAGCATCAAGAACTAGCATGCACGGCTGTCGCCTGCCGGGGCTGCTACCGCCGATATATCGATCGGGATGCATGCATGCATGCACATGCATGTCTAGTGTGCGCAGGAGACCGAGAGGGTCAGGCCAGTCAGGGTGGTGTGGTGCAGTGGTGGCAGCAGCAGCAGCTTACACAGCTGGCCATGCATGCAAGGCTGAGCAGTGTGACGAGCTCAGGGCCCCACATCTCAGTCTCTCAGGAGACATACTACTTGACCATGACCAGGACCCTATCCATGCCACGTCACGCCAGCCGCGGCCTGCTCGATCGAGTGCCGACAAAGCGGCCGGCTACCCGTTTCTTCTCTCTCTTTTGGGTTAGCGCAAAAAAAAATCCTTGCGTAAAGAGAGTAACTAAAGACGGTGATTGGACTTGCGGCCCATCTAGATACCATATAAAGATGATTGGAGTATAGAGCAAGGCCATCGTGGCCACGCGGATTACAATAAGCCCAGCCCGTCAAACTTCCTACATGGGGCGGATGCGCAAAGCAGGACCCGTTAGCTCGGACTGAAGCTCTCTAAATCGTTAGCTCCCAAGTCCAACTGGGCTGGATTCGACTCGGGCTGCTGAGCTGAGCGTGGACGACTGACTTCTTCTTCTTTCTCAAGTGGAAAAAATCCTTTTTGCCTCTCTCAACTTTGGGCTAAATCTGCTTTTCCTCCTATATAACAAAACCGTCCGTCCAGCCTTCTCAGACTCACAAAACCGTTCACATAACCTCACTGAGCGGTTTAAGGGTGAGGTGACAACGGTTTTTTTCTTTTCTTTTTTATTTTGACAAAATCTTTGAAAAATCACAGTAAATCACAAAAAATATAAAGAGAAAATCCAATTTTGTTGAACTCCACATTAATAATCTACGCATTGAACATATTATATAATATACTTTACTATAATTTTTTTCTACAATTTTAGATATATGTTTTTCTGTAATTAATTTATATCTACAGTTTCCATTATCCAATTATGGTGAAATTTTTATGGTAGGATAATCATTGTATGATTGAGCTATTGTACAAATTTTTTAATTATGGGATATGTTTGACTGAGTTATAGATTTATCTATATAAATCTACATAAATCTAGACCAAAGATAAACCTAGATAAATCAATAACTCAGTCATACATGATCCGATAATCATAAATTTTTTATTACATCTCAATTATATAATGATTAAATCACCATAAAAAATTCATCGTAATTGGGCGACGAAGACTATAACTATAAATTAATTAAAGAAAAATATATATCTAAATTTACAATAAAACATTTGTACTAAATTATACCATATAATATGTTCAATACGTAGATCTGCTTATGTGGAGTTCAACAAAATTGGATTTTTCTTTTTATGATTTTTTTGATTTATTGTGATTTTTCAAAGATTTAGTCAAAAGAAAAAATAAAAGAAAAAGAGAAAACCCGCTGCCACCTCACCCTCAAACCGCTCAGGGATGTTATGTGAACAGTTTTGTGAGTCTGAGAAGGCTGGACGAACGGGGTTTTGTTGTCCAAAGAGAAAAAGCAAATTCGACCCAAAGTTGAGGGAGGAAAAGCAATCTCCGTCGGGCCGGATCCATAGCTGCGCTAAGCCCGACGATGTAAATGGGCCGAAGCCCAAAACTACATCACAAAGGGCCATGTCGCGAAGAGCTTGTTACAAAAGGATGGATGAGCTGGCCTTCCCACAACTCGTCGCGCATTCAGTCCCTCTCACCATTCCACCTCCTCTTAAGGGCTTGTTCGTTTGTCATGGATTTAATCCAGGGAGGGAACCAATCCAGGGACGGATTGGGTGGTTCCTCCCGTGCCATTCAATCCATACCTGGATTAATTCCATCCCAATCCTGTTATCAAATTAACACAGAAACAGGAACAACTGTATGACTACCAACAATGAACCCCTGGTTCCACCAAAAAAAAAACAATGAACCCCTGGTACATTTCAGTCAATTTAACAGGAGACAAACATATCAGGTTGAGATAATAGGTTGGCTTGCAAGTTAATAGCTTTCTCATAACATGCTATAGCCAATCTGGCCAAGTTCACATCCAGGGAAAACAAAACTTCACTTCAGTGCTTAGGGTAGAACAAAACCTAACCATAATTATGACAAACTAGGCCACTCATAGTTCAGAACAGTAAAAGAAATGTAAATAAATGTTTACTTCTTCGCATCACCAGCTAAGGAGAACCAAAACACCAACACAATCGTCAGGGCCAACATACAGAATCTCAAAGCTAGTGCAGTTCCATATGCCCTCTGGAATGGTTCCTGAGAGCGGCAGGGGAGGGGCGGCCGGCCAAGCAGGGAGGGGCCGCTAGGGAGCCGCAGGGACGGGCCACCGGAGAGCCGCCGGTGACCTGTGTGCCGTCGTCGCCCTTATGTTCGTAGGGGTGGGAGGGTGTCGCGGGTGTGAGAGAAAGGAAAAGAATCGAATCGGTACCATAACTAGTGGTAATGGATAAATTTTGCGAACTTACCGATGCCACATCCAGTCAAAGCACGTCCTAGGCTGCTGCGAGCTGTTGCGAGATTTTCAAATTTCAACTAGGCAGAAACATCTTTCTTCGGTAGAAGGTGGGAGGGTTTGCTCCCTTTGGTTTGGCTTCTAGCTTTTTTTTTTAAGCCAAAGCCCCTAAAAGCCAAACTAAACGGAGCATAATTAAATCAAGCGCTGAGGAAGACCGATGACCTTTGCGCCCTATGCCCTACCACTCCCCATCGATTTCGGCCGGTTGCACCATCAACAAGTCGACCGAGGATGAGATCAGAGGTTTCCATTTTGTGCTCGTTAAGAACTAGGAAACACAACTTCCTCGCAGCAACAAGTTGGGCACAATTTCAATCGGTTTCAGATTCGTGGATAGCGGTGGGAAGTACTCGAGACTCGAGAAGCACCAGCCCGTGCAATTCATTCGATGTTACTCCTTGTGGCTTGGAACATTTGGCTTGCGAGAATTTTCAGGAGAAAACACTCCGATGCAACTTTTTTAATTGCGAATATCAAAGATCAAGCGAGAACGTGGTGCATGCAGCATGCCTGGTGCAAAAGATCTGAGAGATTGTTCCGGGAGAGTAGTTCTTGTGGAATATATTTTTTATTACTTTTTTTCCTCCCTACTATAATATAATTTTGTTCAGTTTGAACTCTTCTCCTCAATCAGTACATGCCGGACAGCAATGTTGTTGGCAGGTTTCGAAAAAAGAAACAACCAGCAAACCCTAGGAATGATAAGATCGAGACGATAAGAACGATCTCATGCGGTGGACTATATGGATGGGTTAGGTCTATGGACATGGGTCCTACTTGCAAGAGGGTTATGAGATACGGGAATGATTTGTATAGCCAACTAATTCATAATTAATAAGTATTAATATTTTTATCATTTACTTAGTTTATCTTATTTTTTAAAAAAAGAACATAGGAAAGGTGAAGCTCGTTTACTATTCATTTACTGTATATTCATGTTCCTATATTGTTAAAATTTCTGTATTTTTCCATTCATCTATTTTCACCTCAGCTTACATTTCTATTCCTTTGTTTTTTTCTCTTTCCTATGGTTATAGTCCAAACAGGACCTTAATCATCATTATATGAGCTGTAGCTTTAATATATGGTAGTAAAATTTTATGAACGACAATTGTTAGACCAATCTTAGTGGGTAGTGTTATCGCACATTTACTGAGATTGTGAACTAGGTAACCGATCCAGAGAAGTGTAATACTCTTCTCACATCTCATGATACTCCTCTTTCTTTTTCTTCTATCATATTGGCAAATTTAATATTCATAACACTCCTATTAAATTTGATCTTAACTGAGCCCACCATGCCGAACGGCGTCCGTCCAGGTCAAGTCCACTCCTCCGGTCCTCACGTACCTTCCGGTGCATTTTTTATGAACATTGGACCTGATCTACAAATCCGTGGTGACGACTTCCGCGTCTTCTCAAGTTCAGAGGCATCATTCTATTATTGCAGCCGGAGTAGGAGCACCAGCAGCGCCGGCGGCAGCCTTCGTCTCCCAACCTCAAATTCATCATACATATCAATTCAAGTAAGGTAATATTCTCCACTCTGGATACGCACGCTGAATTTCTCAACTTAGCTAAATTTTGGTTTCAATTTTACAATTAATTTGGGATGAGGCCTTCCACTAACCTTTTTTCTTCAAGTTTTTGGGGGTAAAAGGACAATCCCTAAGATAACAAAACTAGTTCAAAATTCTCAAGAAATCATGCGTGAATTTTCACGTACAGCTGCAGCTACTCATGAGAATAAACACATAAATCAATCACCCCCATGGCACACCAGCCCCAAAAATCCAGCCCTTAAAAAAGAGAGAGCGAAGGTGAGAGATCGAGACCTCACGAGAGAGGGTGAGAGGGGCCGGCGAGCGCGTCGCGGCCTGTGTCGATGGCGACCAGACTCCACATAGTTACCGTGCATCGGGGAGAAGCTGTAGATCGAAGAGCGAGGTCAGCAGTGAGAGGCGCCAGGGGAGCCGATGAGAATTGGGATCTGCCAGCCATCATATCGAAGTAGAGATGGCAGCCATGGAGGGATGAATAGGACAATCAATTCCGTGGCTGGGTACGGATCGGAGACGGGGGGGAGTTGAGCAGCCAAGTTGTAGGCTTGTAGCGCTCAGGGCAAGGCAACAAGGGAAGCAACCACCCAGCCGGATGAGGACACCGCGAGAGGTTGTACTGCCAGACTGGTAAAGGAGAGAGGCGGCGGCTGGCGAATCATGCATTTTTTTTTCATTTTCTTTTTCTAGGCGAGGTTATTAGAGGACCCCGTTGACAACAAAAGGAAGCGCAATTGCCGCGGTCTGCTTACTTAGCCAACGAAGAACAAACAGGCAAAAGAGACCCCCTTATGCATGCAAATAGGTTGTCTTTAGGTCATCCATTTGTAGATGCACCTAAAGGTCATCTATTTGTAGCCCTAGGCCCAATGTTATAAGGATACCTTTGCAAAAAACGTGAAGAGACACTAGCCGGTTGGATGCGGACGTCTCAGCTAATCCTATTCCCAATGCAAATTTTCATGGAATTTTATTTTCATTAATTAGCATACCACATAGAATTTTTTGATGATATGGTATCAAATTTAAGAAGAGAGAGAGAAAATCAGTTTCATCCAGATGAAACTATGTGTTTATGGATACCAACTCTTGTTGAGTCATTAAGTTAAATGCTATTTTGAGCCTATGAAACCACACTATAAAATTATGCATTGTAGATGTAGTTTCAAACACTATTTTATTTCTTTATTACTTATGTGGCTACTTTGGAAACATCAATACTGAACACTCCACTAGGATTAGCCTAATCCTATATAAAGAGGGATCTCGTGATTCCTGAGCCATCCTGAGGTGCAAAGGGGTATGGCTGGGCAGAATACACGAAACCCGAACCCCGAACCCAAGAAATCCGAGCCCGAACCCGAAAAACCCGAGCCCGAAAAACCTGAACATTAATTCGGGTTCCAACTTACGGTACCCGAAATTATTATGTGTAATTCGGGTTTCAAACCACGGTACCCGAATTACCCGAAATACCCGAATTGCAGCCCAACTCAAATATTTTCACCTAGCCCAGCCCACTACGAGCCCACCAAACCTTCAATCCTAGCTGCACACCCCCCAGCGCCTGGCACCCCACTGCCCCAGCACACCCCCTCTCCCCCAGCCGCCAACGCCAGCCCTCCACACTCCAGTACTCCACGCGACCACGCCGCTCCCCAGCAGCCACCGGCCACCGCGGCACCGGCCAGCCACCGCGGCACTGCCCCCAGTAGCGCGACTCCAACGGCCACCGCGACTCCCACACGCCACCAGCCAGCCACATCTCTCCGTCTCGCTCTCGCTCTCTCTCAAATCCTCTCCATCTCTCCGTCGGAGCGGGAGGCCGAGCTCGAGTCTGCACCGCCGTCCGCCGGATCCGCCTCCTCCACGCCCGCAGGCCCAGCTTCCGCTCCTGGCTCCCGGAGTCTCGCTGGTGGCGGCGGCGGGTGGGGCTTCGACTTCGAGCCTTCAGCGGCGGCAGCGACGGTCGAGTTCGGGCGCGCCTTCTCCACCACGCGCTAGGAGAGTAGGAGGGGCGCCCGCGAACGCTTGGCCGCAGACGCAGAGGATGGCATCGAGCTCGAGTGGCGGCATATTGCTCAGGATGTGGTTCGGGTAGTTCGGGTAACCCGAACCCGAACCCGAAATTTTCGGGTACCCGAATTGTCGGGTTCTGGTTTTTGTCAGTGAATTTCGGGTTCTATTTTTCAAAACCCGAAATTTTCAAAACCCGAAATACCCGACCCAAACTTTTCGGGTAACCCGAACGCCCAGCCATACAAAGGGGGTTCGTTCCCTGAGATCCTCCAAGCTAACTCTACATATGGCCAATCTCAATGCATAGTATCGTTGTATATTAAGACTGCCACGTTAGCTTGACATTGGAATAAAACCATCCTCATTAATTTACAGTTTCATTGCATAATTTAATTATTGACCAGTGTTATAATTAAATGTGTTATGACCAATAGAAGTTGATGAATGTGTGTAAATGAAATTTAAATACTCTCAATGGAGTCTTGTTTCATGGCTCTCGGTAACCCTGTACACCAAGTTTTATCACCACAAAACTCTATTATTCTCTTTTCTCATAAATTGCTTGCCGTGTCATCACTTTTGCCTATGTGGCATGTCATTTAATGAGAATGAAACTCATATGACACTTGCATTGAGAATGACATAATTGAAGTTGGGGGTATGAAAAATAATAAAATAAAATAAAAGATAAGTTTCAATACACTCAAGCATACATGATGGTATTATACTTTAAGTGGTGGTTGAATCTATCTAAAAATCATTGTAAGCATCTAGGCCCTCAAGGTATGTTTCGGTGATTAATGACAACCATTATTGTGACTAATGAGTTTGTGCAGCTTAATAGATCATTATCGCTCATTTGGTCATATGTCAAAAGAGGCCCCTCAATTTCGGTTATTCTAAAAGGCGATCTCGGTTTTCAACTTATATATGTCAAGGCTAAGGATCTTTCTAGTCCTAAGTGTCACAAGGTTGAGAAGGACACTTAGGTTAGTATAGGTTTTATAGTTTTGTAGTGATCGCACTATTAAGAGGGGTTAAGGCTTAGTAACTTGAGCATGGACATGGTCATTTGAAAATGGATGCACACTATGGTCACTCAGGTTTCTAGAAGTTCAAATAAGTGGTTCTCAAACTATATCTCAAGAATATTTGGATTTCACTCAAGACTCAAATCAGAAAAGACAAAATCAGAAAAAGTCTATACACCGGTTTAACCGACGCTCTCAATATTCCATACGTCGGTTAAACGAAGTCAGCAGAGTCTGGACAAATTCAATACACCGGTTAAACCGACGTGTTTGAATTTAACGTCGGTGCATTGGTCCAGAGTTGGTTTTTCCAGGGAAATTCAAGTTCTATTCACCGGATTAACCGACGCTGTTTGAATCAAGATGTCGGTGCAATTGACCAGTGAGATGGTTTTTCAGAGGAATTTAAAAGTTGTACTCACCGGTTAAACCGACGATAGGTTTGAGTTAACGTCGGTGCAGTTGTCCAGAGACTTGGTTTTTCAGTGGTTCAGTGGACAACTACACTCACCGGTTAAACCGATGCTACGTCGGTTAATCTGCCCCAGTTGTAACGGCTAGTTTTCAGAAGAGGCAGTTTACATTCACCGGTTAAACCGACGATGACAATAGGGGGTACGTCGGATTAACCGACGCTACGCAGTTTTCTGGTAGCTTTTCTCCAACGGCTCTATTTGTGTGAGCTGCCTATATATACCCCTCCAATGGGTCATTTCGCCCACTCTTGACACCAGGCAACATTCAAACACTCATACCATAGTCAAGAGCCACCTTGAGCTTCATCATTCACATACTTGTGCTTTCAGTCAATCAAGAAGCAAGATTAAGGACTTGAGTAGAGAGAAGCTAGTGTGCATCCGTTCTTGGTGATCGGTTCTTGCTCAAGTGAAGACCTTAGCTTGTTACTCTTGGTGATTGGCATCACCTAGGCGATCTTGGTGATCGAGGTGTTTCTCGCGGAGCTTGCCAAGGATTGTGGGAGCCCGGAGAAGAAGATTGTACGTGGCTTGATCTCCACCACGCCGGGATGGTGAACGGAGACTCTTAGTGAGCGCCCTCGTCTCGGTGACTTGGGAGGTGACAAGACTCTTTGAGAGTGTCACAACGTGGATTAGGGGTGTGTGCCAACACATCGATACCACGGGAAAAAAATCCGGTCGTCTCTTGTCCACTCTCTTTATTCAAGCATTTTCTTTCATGCAATTTACTCATGAGCTTGACTTAGAGATCATAACTTAGCTCTACCTTGCTAGGCTTTACTTTGTTTTTATCTCTCTTAGCTTGTGTAGGAAGTTTAGTTATCCGGTTGGTGAATTGGTGCCCTACTAGTATTGCATAGGTTAAGGTTGCTTTACCTTGCTTTAGAATTTGAAAAAGGCCCAATTCACCCCCCCTCTTGGTCCATCGATCCTTACAATTGGTATCAGAGCCTCGTTGCTCATTTGGATCATTAGGCTTCACCGCCTAGAGCTATGGCCAAGATGGGTGGTTCGCCGCCTCACTTCGAGGGCAAGAACTTTGCCTATTGGAAAGTTCGCATGGCCGCATACCTTGATGCGATTGCCCCCGAAGTGTGGTTGGCCACTAAGACCGGATTCACCGGAACTCCCACCGCCGAGCAATTAAAATGGAATGCCAAGGCTAGAAATGCAATTTTCGAGGTCATAAGTGAGGAAGTCTTTGCTAGAGTTAATGGCATGGACTTAGCAAGTGATATTTGGAAGGAACTCATTGAAATTCATGAAGGCTCCACTAAAGTTCGTGAGCAAAAATATCACTTGTTTAGAGCTAAGTATGATTCCTTTAAAATGCTAGCTCATGAAAATTGCAATGATATGTACTCTCGCTTGAATGTCATTGTCAAGGACATTAATGCTCTTGAAGTTTCCAAAATTGACAGTGGCTCCATCAACCGCAAGATTCTCATGCTCCTTCCGAAGCCCAAGTACAACATTATCAATGCTATGCTTCAAAAGGAGAATCTTGATACAATGGAAGTGGGAGAGCTTGTGGGCGAAATTCGCGCTCATGAAATGAGTATCCTTGGTATGACCGAAGAGCCAACAACAAGCAAATCAATTGCTCTCAAAACCAAGGCCAACAAGCATCGCAAGCTCAAGATGATCAAGCAAGATTCAAGCTCAAGCAATGAAGAAGATGATCATCATGAAAGCTCATCCGATGTTGAAGATGATGGAGAGCTTGCTCTTATGATGAGAAAGTTCACCCGCTTGAATGACAAGATCAACAAGAAGGGGTTCAACTTTGACTCTAAGAAGGGAATGTTCCGGCCAATGGATGTCAAGAACAAAATTTGCTACAATTGTGGAGAAAAAGGTCACATCCGTCCAAATTGCCCCAAGCCGGACAAAAGAAACAAGGATCACAAGAGCAAGCATCGCCATGATTCAAGCGATGATGAAGAAGAAGAAAGGAAGAACAAAAACAAGAGACTTGGGAAGAAAAAGAGCCATGACAAGAAGACCAAGCTCTTCCCAAAGAAGAAAGGGCACACCAAGAGAAGCTTCTTGGTGGAAAAACAAGAGTGGGTGACCGATGTCTCATCAAGCGAAGATTCAAGTGATGAAGAAGACATAGTCACCATCGCCCTCACAAATGAAGAACCATCACTACCTCCACCTCCAATGTGCCTCATGGCCAAAGGTAACTCTAAGGTATGTGAGAGTGAAGATGATAGTGATGATGAGCTTGACCCTAATGAGTTTGCTAACCTCATTAATGAGTATACATCCGTCATCAAGAGGGAAAAGGGCAAAGTCAAGGTTCTTGAGAGCACTCGTGCCAAGTTAGAGCTTGCCCACTCCGATTTGCTTGGCAAGTACAATGACTTGCTCAAAAAGCACAATGAGTCACTTGTACTTGCTAAGCAAGTTGAAGAGAGCCACAAAAAGCTTAAACAAGAGCATAGGGAGTTGGCTCACAAGTATCAAGAACTTGAATTTGCCTATGAAGCAATTGACCCAAGTCTTGAGAACTTTGCTCATGAAACTATTGAGAAGGTCAATGCTTCTACTTCATGTGATGACCTACTCATTAATGCAAATGCTACTAATGCTTTGTCCGAGCTTGCACCTTCTAGGGAAAAGGAATTGATGGATCAAGTTGCAAGCCTCAAGAGTAGTGTGGAGAAGCTCTCAAGAGGAGAATACATCCACAAAGAGATTCTCTTCAACAATGCCCGTGACTATGGCAAAAGAGGTCTTGGTTCATTTCCGGAGCCAAATCAAGGCACTACTCCTTCTCCGGAGATCAAGATTAGCTTCATCAAGGAAGTTGGATCATATTGCCAACATTGCCAAGTCACCGGGCACCACACTAGGGAGTGCACTTTACCATCACGTCCTCTTCCTAAATTACCCAAGAATTACTCTTCAATGTTTGAAAATAACCATTTTCTCTTGAGTAAAGTGAAGGGCAAGGTGAAGGCCAAATTCATTGGCAAACTCACTAAGGAGTCAAAGAAGAAGCTCCCCAAGCAACTTTGGGTCCCAAAAGCTCTTGTCACACATGTGCAAGGCCCAAAGCTTGTTTGGGTTCCTAAAACTCAAAAGTGAATTCTCATGTGTGTAGGTGAACTACAAAGCCGGTGGAAAACATTGGGTACTTGATAGCGGTTGCTCTCAACATATGACCGGCAATGATAGCATGTTCACCTCCCTTGAAGACCCCGGCGATCATGAACATGTCACCTATGGTGATAACTCAAGGGGAAAAGTTTTAGGTTTGGGTAGAATAGCAATCTCTAAAGATTTATCTATTTCTAATGTTTTGTTTGTAGAAGCACTTAGTTTTAATCTTATTTCAATTGCTCAATTGTGTGATCTTGGACTAACGTGTGCCTTTGACAAGAATGGTGTTGTAGTAACTCATGAAAAAGACAAGTCATTGGTATTCACGGGGTTTAGGCATGGCAACATTTACTTGGTGGATTTCTCTTCAAAGCAAACAAGCACCATGACATGCCTCTTCACCAAGTCTTCTCTTGGGTGGCTTTGGCATAGAAGAATTGCTCATATTGGCATGAGCAACCTCAAGAAAGCCCACAAGAGAGGGATGATCACCGGCTTGAAGGACGTCACCTTTGACAAGAACAAGCTATGTAAAGCATGTCAAGCCGGGAAGCAAGTTGCAACACATCATCCCATCAAGACGATGTTGTCTACCTCCAAGCCGCTCGAGCTACTACACATGGACCTCTTTGGTCCAACTACATACAAGAGCATTGGTGGTAACCTCTATTGCCTAGTAATTGTTGATGATTTTTCACGTTACACTTGGGTTATGTTTCTAGGCGATAAGGGTGAAACTCCGGAAATCTTCAAGATCTTTGCAAGAAGAGCTCAAAGGGAGTACAACTCCCCAATTGTGAAGATCCGGAGTGACAACGGCACCGAGTTCAAGAACATGAAGATTGAAGAATGGTGCGATGAAGAGGGCATCAAGCATGAGTTTTCCGCCACCTACACGCCTCAACAAAATGGAGTGGTGGAAAGAAAGAACAAGACTCTCATCACCCTAGCTAGAGCAATGTTGGATGATTATGGCATGTCCGAGAAGTTTTGGGCGGAAGCAATCAACACGGCGTGTCATGCATCCAACCGAGTATATCCTCACCGACTCCTCAAGAAAACTCCATATGAGCTCATCACCGGGAAGAAACCAAATATATCATACTTTCGAGTCTTTGGTTGCAAGTGCTTCATCTATAAGAAGAAAAGGCTCGGTAAGTTTGAAAGTAGATGTGATGAAGGTTTCTTTCTTGGTTATGCATCAAACTCCAAAGCATATAGAGTATTCAATCAAACCTCCGGGTTAGTTGAAGAAACATGTGATGTGGAGTTTGATGAATCTAATGGCTCCCAAGAGGAGGTTGTTGGCTATGAGAATGTAGGTGATGAGGAGATTGATGAAGCTTTGAAGAATATGTCCATTGGGGATATCAAGCCGGAAGAGGTGCATGAAGACAATGATCAAGGGGGAGGACCTTCCTCATCTACACCAAGCACCTCCACGGCGCCCCAAGTGGATAAAGATCAAGAAAAAGATGATACACAACCTCAAGAAGATGTGCCAACGCCAACACCCCAAGTTCAAGAACAAGAAGAGCAAAGTGTTCCACCACAAGCACAAGTCACTCATGATCCACCCCAACAAGCATCAACGCAAGTACCGCTAGTGAAGCATGGTCGCATCTCCAAGGATCATCCAATTGGTCAAATCATTGGTAGTCCTTCCAAGGGAGTAAGAACTCGCTCTAAACATGCTTCATTTTGCGAACATCACTCGTTTGTCTCTTGTATTGAACCCACTAGCATAGAGGAAGCGCTTGAGGACTCGGATTGGGTGATGGCCATGCAAGATGAGTTGAACAACTTCACCCGCAATGAAGTTTGGGTCCTCGAAGCTCCTCCAAAAGACAAGAACATCATCGGCACCAAGTGGGTCTTCCGGAACAAGCAAGATGAACATGGGGTGGTGATACGCAACAAAGCAAGACTTGTGGCAAAAGGGTTCTCTCAAGTCGAAGGTTTGGATTTTGGTGAAACTTTTGCTCCGGTCGCAAGACTTGAAGCTATCCGTATCCTTCTTGCTTACTCTTCACATCATAACATTAAGTTGTATCAAATGGATGTGAAAAGTGCATTCTTAAATGGCGTTATTAACGAACTTGTTTATGTTGAGCAACCTCCCGGGTTTGAAGATCCGAGGAATCCTAACCATGTTTATAGGTTGCACAAGGCACTCTATGGGCTCAAACAAGCTCCAAGGGCTTGGTATGAGAGGCTTCGTGACTTCCTAATCATGCAAGGCTTCAAGATCGGGAGGGTGGACACCACGTTATTCACAAAAGACGTCAACGGGGATCTTTTCATTTGTCAAATTTATGTTGACGATATTATTTTTGGCTCAACTAATG
Source organism: Panicum virgatum (assembly GCF_016808335.1). NCBI lineage: Eukaryota > Viridiplantae > Streptophyta > Magnoliopsida > Poales > Poaceae > Panicum > Panicum virgatum. The sequence continues at coordinate 63,735,312 of NC_053147.1, forward strand.
ATTTGCTAAGCCATGAGTTTGCTACCATGATGTCTAGGGAATTCGAGATGTCCATGATTGGCGAATTGACCTTCTTCCTTGGTTTTCAAGTCAAACAAATGAAGGAAGGGACATTCATCCATCAAGAAAAGTATACCAAAGATATCTTGAAGAAGTTCAAGATGGATGAGTGCAAGCCAATCAAGACACCCATGGCAACAAATGGGCATCTCGACTTGGATGTGGACGGTAAACCGATTGATCAATCCCTCTATCGTTCTTTGATAGGGTCTTTGCTTTACCTTACCGCATCTAGGCCCGATATAATGTTTAGTGTGTGCTTGTGTGCCCGCTTTCAAGCTAACCCAAAGGAGTCACACCTTTCGGCTGTGAATAGGATCCTTCGGTACCTCAAGCACACTCCTAGCATAGGCTTGTGGTACCCCAAAGGCGCTAGTTTAGATCTCTTGGGATACTCGGATTCGGATTTTGCCGGAAGCCGTGTGGATCGCAAGAGTACCTCCGGGGGTTGCCACTTGCTTGGGCGTTCTCTAGTTTCTTGGTCAAGTAAGAAGCAAAATTCCGTGGCTTTGTCCACCGCGGAAGCGGAATATATAGCGGCCGGTGCATGTTGTGCCCAAATCCTATATATGAAGCAAACCCTTTTGGACTTTGGTGTGAAACTAGATAGGATCCCACTCCTTTGTGACAATGAAAGTGCCGTAAAAATTGCCAAGAATCCTGTTCAACACTCTCGCACAAAGCACATTGATATTCGCCATCACTTCTTGCGTGATCACGAAGCCAAGGGGGACATTTCCCTTCAAGGTGTGAGATCCGAGGAGCAATTGGCGGATATATTCACAAAACCTTTAGACGAGAGTACCTTTGTTAGGCTAAGGAATGAGCTTAATGTGTTAGATGCGGCAAACATCATGTAAGTTGCCATGTCATATAGAAAAATGCATACATATAGGACACTTGTCTAACCATGGTAAGATAGTGACGAGCAAGGGTTTAGCTAGAGGTGGTGGTCCACTTGTTTTCCTCTAGGCTTGTAGAAAGGCTCATCATGAAGAAGCTTCCCGTGGGTTCAAACTTGACAAGTAGATCTTAATTTCTTGTTATGCATTTCTTGTCATATAGATGTGCACTTCATGTTTACTTTACTTTCGCATGTGGTTGTAGTTTGCATCATCATTGCATGCGTAAGGGTCACAAAGGAGATCACTTGATGAAAATGAGACTTGTTTTCATATACAAGATCTTAATTCATGAAAAGTGAAAAGAGCAAAGTGTTAGGTGCGTTATTGCCTAGTGAGCAATGTCATGATGAGTTTGAAGCTTTCTATCTTCAATATTCCTATGACATGGCTCATACATTTTATTTGGCGCTTTGTCTCTCTTGCGGCTTTTCCTTGTGTTTAAAAAGAAATTTATTTAAGCAAGTGTGCTATCCTATTTATTTTGAGGGGTAAAGTCGCCTATGCAAGTCCATTAACTTGAGTTTATTTGAATTTTATAAGTTTATTGGACTTAGCATAGAAGAGTGAGCTGAGTGTGGGGTTTTTGGCTTCACCGGTTAAACCGACGTTCAATGGAGCATCATCATCGGTTCAACCGGCGTTACTAAAGTTTGTCTCAGCTCAGTCAAGTTTCAGGCGTTCAACCGGCGTATACAAAAGTCACATCATCGGATCAACCGGTGATCATAAATGCAAAACAGACCTAGCAATCAACCGGTGCTTTGATCAATCAACCGACGAGTTCATTTTTGACAGCATCGGTTCAACCGGCGTTCAAAAACAGATCTGGTAGAGCCTCGGGTGAACTACACCGACGCAATCAACCGGCGCTCATACCCTAGGCGTCGGATCGACCGGTGTAAAGGAAAATCGCGGGTCCCACCTGTCATATATGAGTCGTGCTCGAGCCGCCGCCTCTCTTTCCTCTGTTTCGCCCGCATCCATCTTCGAGCCGCCGCCGCCTTCCCTAAGCGCCGCCGCCGTGCTCCATCCGCGCCGCCGCTCGCCTGCAAGACCACCGCCGCCGCTCCGCCACAGCCCACGCGCCGCCGTGCGCCATCCGCGCCGCCGCTCGCCTGCACGTCGAAGTCGCCGCTGCCGCGCCCTCGCGCTCGCCCAGCGCCGCCCGTGCGCGCCTGCGCCGCCGCCTGCGCGCGTAGCCACCGCCGCCGCCGCTCCACGCTACTCCACGCCGCTCCACGCCGCCACTGCCGGGCGCCGCCGTGCTCCGCGCCTCCACACCGCAGCCGCAGCCACGCCGCAGCAGCACCCGATCAGAAGCTCGCCAGGTGCTCGACGATTTGCCTGAGCTCCCTTTTTCGCGCCGCGTTCGTGTTTCGCACACCGTCAGTCGAGATGGGTCGCGAGAAGAGGAAGGGTAAGGAAGTTGTGGTCGAGAAGCCCGCTCGCAAGCGGACTCGTGCAGAGAAGGAGGCCGAGAAGGCCGAGATGGTGGCCAAGGCCGCCGAGGAGCAGGCATCAGGCCGCGCTCGCCCGTTCCAGATCAGGGAGGACCCCAGAGGCAGAGGCAGAGGCAGGGGCATGGGCAGAGTGAGAGGTGCCAGGGCCACCAGAGCCTCGACAGCAGCAGCATCAGAGTCAGATCAGTCAGATACAGCTGCAGATTCAGATTCAGAGGCAGAGCAGTCCGAGCAGTCTCAGGGGCAAAGCACACAGGAGTCACCGACTCTACGACGGTCTGGCCGCACTCGGCAGACATCCCCAGCAGCAGAGACTTCACCAGCGACCGAGCGTCGCACTGGACCGAGGACGCGAGGAGGTCACCAGCCACAGGAGCCTCGCAGGTCCACAGCTGCAGCAGCAGCAGCTCGTAGAGCCGAGGCCCTAGAGGCCGAGCGCGCAGTGTTCCGTATGGACACTGTTGTGCGTCTGGAGCCAGGTGTGCTGCTCCAGAACTTGACCCGAGCCAATGCGGCCAAGGTCAAGAGGCTCAGGTGGAGTGTTGACGAGGAGGTCTGGTTCCCGGTGACCCGAGACAGCAGAGTCGACAGGAGGTTCTGGACTTTGCTACAGGCCAGCTTCTACGAGACCTACCAGAGGCGGGGCCACCGGATCTTTCAGCACAGGGTTCTTGACTGGGTCTCACTGAGGACAGCCGCAGGGGGAGCAGATGTGAGAGCACACTTTGCTCACTTCAGAGGTCTGCCTAGACTGCTAGAGATGGAGCAGAACCGTTATATCGAGGACTGGGTCAGAGTGTTCTACGCTACAGCTTGGATAGCCCCCGAGCGCAGAGCTGTACACTTCATGTTTGGAGGGCAGGACTTTGGTTTGTCGAGGGTGACCATTGCTGGTATTCTTGGAGTTGACCTGGTCGACGTCTCGCTGCACGAGAGGGTTTACGGGGACTCAGATCCACCCCGCAGGGCGATGGTTGGCGGGATTGCTCCTTCTCACGAGGCGATCACTCAGTGCTTCCGCCAGCCGTTCCCAGCCTCTTACGCCAGAGTGCCGAGCTTGCTGACCCCAGAGGCTTACGCTGTTCACATGGCACTCCGGAGGACTCTGTTACCGAGGAGTGGCTACCCAGAGGGGTTTACGGGACTGCAGCAGCTCCTGCTTCTACACATCCTCACTCACGAGCCCTTTGACATAGTTGACTTTATTTTGGCTGAGATCGAGGATGTGATCACAGACGGGATGGGTGTGGTGCGACAGTTCCCCTATGCGCACTGGATCAGTTACATATGCTCTATGATAGTGCCAGCAGAGTCACCCATCAGTGCTCCTTACCGTCACGACGAGGCTCCCAGGTTCCCTGTCTACCGACCCACGGCTCCACAGGACAGGAGGAGGGGCAGACACGCAGATAGAGCAGCGATGGCTCGACTGTCACCGGAGGTTCAGGCACGAGTGGCAGAGGAGGATGAGGCACTCCTAGCAGCAGAGGCACAGCTTCCCGGGGGAGATGATGAGATACACTGGTCTGAGCTTGAGTCAGACTCCTCCAAGGACGTAGAGTACTTCCCTGCAGCAGCCCCAGCTAGTCACGACCACGAGGCAGGGGGGTCTAGAGAGCCAGCTCCAGAGTCACCAGCAGCTGCTACAGTCTCTGAGTCTCAGGTGACTCAGCCGTCCGAGCTCACTTCACTTCTACAGCAGCTCGTGACCCAGCAGAGAGAGGACAGACTTGCTCAGGAGGAGGCCAGGAGAGCCCATGAGGCTCAGATTGCTGCTATTCAGAGAGAGGCAGCCCGAGAGCGTGCAGCGACAGAGGAGCGTTTTGTCGGCCTCATTGACAGAGTTTCACAGAGGACAGACGCTCAGTTCCAGCAGATGCAGCAGGGCATGATGGCGATGTTCGGGATGATCTCCCAGCTTTACTCTCACACCGGACTCGCCCCACAGCAGCAGCAGCCCGGACTTCAGGGTGTAGGAGCACCTCAGCTTGCCGTCACACCAGCTCCTCCTCCTCCAGCTCCTACTGCAGCTCCAGCTACCTCAGCGACACCGGAGACCACGTTCTCGATGTCAGCACTCTTTGGGTCTGCCGGTCGTCCGCTCTTTTCACCACTGCCGGCGACCACACTCTTTCAGGACTCACCGTCAGCGGTTCAGTCGGTCGCCCTCCCTTCCTCACTTCAGGCAGCACCTTCAGGGGGAGGAGCAGTAGAGGAGTCCCTGCTTCCACAGTCGACGCAGCCGGCAGCTTCAGCAGTCACTTCTTCAGATATTGATACTTCTTCTGCTGACCCGGTTACGACCTCTACGGATCCTCTACCAGGCAGTGCCAGCACGAGAGCCTCCACGACAGTTACTCCCCCAGTGAGCTCAGACCCAGACCAGCAGCTTCCGTCTGTCACCGAGGGTGAGAGTTCTCCGTCCGACGACGACGACCCGGACCGCTTCGTCGCCGTACCACGACAGCACGACCCGTAGCTCGCCTTTTGGTGCTTTGATGCCAAAGGGGGAGAGGTGTTAGGGGGAGCACCAGAGTTAGGGGGAGGGTAGAGCTAGAGAGAGCTCGTAGTTATCAGGACTTTGTTTCTTTGTATCACATTTGGTGTTAATTCATGGATATGTACATTTGTCGCTTGAGTATGCCGTTCTTTGAGACATATCTATGGATTTCGTTTGAGCCTTTGAGCTCTTTGGTCCTGCTTTCGAGTTTGCTTGTGTTTATCCTGTTTTATCTTTCTCGCTCTCTCGTTATTTATGTTTGTGTTGTCATCAATCACCAAAAAGGGGGAGATTGTAAGCATCTAGGCCCTCAAGGTATGTTTCGGTGATTAATGACAACCATTATTGTGACTAATGAGTTTGTGCAGCTTAATAGATCATTATCGCTCATTTGGTCATATGTCAAAAGAGGCCCCTCAATTTCGGTTATTCTAAAAGGCGATCTCGGTTTTCAACTTATATATGTCAAGGCTAAGGATCTTTCTAGTCCTAAGTGTCACAAGGTTGAGAAGGACACTTAGGTTAGTATAGGTTTTATAGTTTTGTAGTGATCGCACTATTAAGAGGGGTTAAGGCTTAGTAACTTGAGCATGGACATGGTCATTTGAAAATGGATGCACACTATGGTCACTCAGGTTTCTAGAAGTTCAAATAAGTGGTTCTCAAACTATATCTCAAGAATATTTGGATTTCACTCAAGACTCAAATCAGAAAAGACAAAATCAGAAAAAGTCTATACACCGGTTTAACCGACGCTCTCAATATTCCATACGTCGGTTAAACGAAGTCAGCAGAGTCTGGACAAATTCAATACACCGGTTAAACCGACGTGTTTGAATTTAACGTCGGTGCATTGGTCCAGAGTTGGTTTTTCCAGGGAAATTCAAGTTCTATTCACCGGATTAACCGACGCTGTTTGAATCAAGACGTCGGTGCAATTGACCAGTGAGATGGTTTTTCAGAGGAATTTAAAAGTTGTACTCACCGGTTAAACCGACGATAGGTTTGAGTTAACATCGGTGCAGTTGTCCAGAGACTTGGTTTTTCAGTGGTTCAGTGGACAACTACACTCACAGGTTAAACCGATGCTACGTCGGTTAATCTGCCCCAGTTGTAACGGCTAGTTTTCAGAAGAGGCAGTTTACATTCACCGGTTAAACCGACGATGACAATAGGGGGTACGTCGGATTAACCGACGCTACGCAGTTTTCTGGCAGCTTTTCTCCAACGGCTCTATTTGTGTGAGCTGCCTATATATACCCCTCCAATGGGTCATTTCGCCCACTCTTGACACCAGGCAACATTCAAACACTCATACCATAGTCAAGAGCCACCTTGAGCTTCATCATTCACATACTTGTGCTTTCAGTCAATCAAGAAGCAAGATTAAGGACTTGAGTAGAGAGAAGCTAGTGTGCATCCGTTCTTGGTGATCGGTTCTTGCTCAAGTGAAGACCTTAGCTTGTTACTCTTGGTGATTGGCATCACCTAGGCGATCTTGGTGATCGAGGTGTTTCTCGCGGAGCTTGCCAAGGATTGTGGGAGCCCGGAGAAGAAGATTGTACATGGCTTGATCTCCACCACGCCGGGATGGTGAACGGAGACTCTTAGTGAGCGCCCTCGTCTCGGTGACTTGGGAGGTGACAAGACTCTTTGAGAGTGTCACAACGTGGATTAGGGGTGTGTGCCAACACATCGATACCACGGGAAAAAAATCCGGTCGTCTCTTGTCCACTCTCTTTATTCAAGCATTTTCTTTCATGCAATTTACTCATGAGCTTGACTTAGAGATCATAACTTAGCTCTACCTTGCTAGGCTTTACTTTGTTTTTATCTCTCTTAGCTTGTGTAGGAAGTTTAGTTATCCGGTTGGTGAATTGGTGCCCTACTAGTATTGCATAGGTTAAGGTTGCTTTACCTTGCTTTAGAATTTGAAAAAGGCCCAATTCACCCCCCCTCTTGGTCCATCGATCCTTACAATCATCTTACCATTTTCGGTTGTTAAGCTCTCATATGTTCAAGTCAAGAACTGCACGTACATACCTCACCGAATCTTTAAACGGAATCTCCGCTTATCCCTGCTCATGGTGTTTACACACTGACAACGGTGGTTAAGCACATCTGCCCACCCTCTTCTGCTCTATGTTATTATAATATATGATTGTAGTTTGTGCTAATCTATTATCTTATTATTTGGCCAACAAACAAAGCCTCTACGTTCACTCAAAAGGCCTAGAAATTCCCACGTTAATCAGAGAAAAAAAGAAAAAGAAAAAAAATTACCCACCACTGCCATTATAATAAAAATTAGCCTAAAATATCCCTGTGCCTAATTAAAAATCGCCCGCCTATTATGAAAAATTAAATATAAAATATCATATCCGAGAATTGCGGCGATTCGAATCGATTTACATCCTGCAGGAGATATCTTGGCACACGTCATGTACAGCTTCCGGTAAACTGCATATGGCAACCTTTCACGAGAAGGATACTAAACCCTGAACCAAACTTACCCAGACCCGGGTTCAAATCCTGCCAACTTCCCCACTTCGAGTGAGGTTCCTTTCCCAACCACCGGTCCTCCCAAAATCTTACCTGTTTGCCATTTTGTACCACAAACTTTCCCCTAAGGAAGAAGTACTTTTTCCCTTCCATTAAACCTGGCTAGAACTAGGAGTCTCCTGGTTGCTTGACTACTTGTGAGAAGGTTTTGTTTTTCAAATATTTCCTCTTAAGCATCTGCTGCCATACACCATCCTCGTTAATAAGTTTGTACAACCATTTACTTAAGTGACAAATGTTTTGTACATCTAAGTCTGTGATTCCCAGTCCTTCAACACATTTTGGAGAGCACAAAATATTCCATCATGCCAGCCTATACTTTTTTTGTGTCCCTCATTTTGCCCAAAAAGAACTGGATCTATAATAATCCAGTTTCTTAAGAACTCCTTTAGAATTTCTGAAGAAGAAAGCAATAGCATTGGCAAACTGGTCAGGATTGAATTTATTAAAACCATCATTCCTCCTGTTGAGAGTAACTTACTTTTCCAGCTACTCAATTTCTTTTCGGAACCTTGTCTCGAGCTGCCCCCAATCCTTCTTAGCAATTTTGTATTGGCTCATTGGTATACCCAAGTATTTGAAAGGAAAAGATCCCTCCTTACAGCCAAAAAGCTGAATATAACTTGACACCATGTTACCAGCTTTACCTAAGCAAAAAAACTCACTTTTATGATAATTTATTTTAGGACCAGAATTTTTTTTTTTCAAAAACACAAAGCACTAGCTTTAAGTTCTTAGCCTGTGTCAAGTCATCTTCTAAAAAGAGTATTGTGTCATCTACATAAGGACTGACAACCCCTCCTTTATCAACTGTGGTACTACTACTCTTATCTGCTCACTCCCTCTGTCCCTTGACACCAAAACTGCTAACATGTCAGCTACCACATTGAAAAGCATTGGGGATAGGAGGTCTCCCTGTCTAAGGCCTTTCTTGGTTTGAAAGAAATCCCCTAAGTCATCATTCACTTTTATGCCTACGCTACCTCCACTCACAATGCTTCCAGTCCAACTACACCAAAGTGGTGAGAAGCCCTTCATTCTTAAGGTTTGTTGCAAGAAGTCCCAATTAACTTTGTCATATGCCTTCTCAAAAATCTAATTTTAGGACCACCCCATTTTGTTTTTTTCTCCTGATCTCATATAAGGTTTCATGTAGGATAACCACCCGTTCCAAAATATTCCTTCCAGGTAAGAAGGCTGTTTGGGAGGGCTTCATTACCCTATTAGCTACTACTGTAAATTTGTTAGCCAAGACTTTTGTAAAGATTTTGAAACTAACGTTCAGCATGCATATGCGCCTTGTATTTTCTTAGTCTCTTGTAGCTTTGGGATCAATGAAAGTACTCCAAAATTCAAACTGAAACCCCTGTGAAAATCTCTGAACATGGCCATTAAATCTTCCTTTATCAAACTCCAAAATACCTGATAGAATTCAGCTGGAACCCATCAGGTCTTGGGGCCTCATTATGTTTCATTCGAAAAATGGCTTCTCTGACTTCTTTCTCAGTAAATTCTTCTATTAATGCATTACTTTCTTCCTTTGTCAACTTCTCATCCAAAGAAAAATATTCTTTTCTATTTTACCAAATAGTCTTTTATAGTATTTTGTTTTAAATTTCTTCAGGTTTTCCTCTCCCTCTATTACTACTTCCTCTTGTTCTAATCTGTAAATTCTGGTTTTCCTTCTCTTCCCATTTGCTACCAGCTGGAAGTATTTAGTGTTACAATCCCTTTCAAGTAGTTCCTTAGCCTTTCAACTTCCCATTTGCTACCAGCTCTCTAGAACCACTTAATTTCCTCTTCCCTCATCAGTTGTGCTAATCTCTCTTTTATGCAATGCTTGAGAATTAAATCTTGCTGGTTCAAAAGACTTGTCTCTGCTATTTTATCTAGTTCATCAGCCTTCCTTAGTAATTCCTATTTTTCTTTCTTATAGGCACTATCCATATTTGCTGCCCATCCCCTTAGAAATATTTTGCTGAAGCTTTCTTATCTTATTTTGCCATCTTTGCAAGGATGTATCACATTTTGTTTCCTTCCTCCACACTCCAGCCACCAGGTCAAAAAAATCCCTCTTTCAGTAACCAACCTAATTCAAATTTAAATAAGGGTTGCTTACTAGGGGGACCTCTCTCCCATGTATTTAACAGTAGGGGGTATGATCAGAAATCTCTCTGGTTAAAGCAACTACTGTGGCTAGGGGAAAGCGTTGTTCCCATTCAGTGCTCTGGATGTCTCTAGTTGCTCCCACACGAGTCATCATCCCTGCATGCTCCTACACAGCCAATCCTTAATCTTGACCACACCACACTACTACAAAAATGATTTGTAGGAACGCCCCAGATTTTTTTAGGTGCGGATCAAAATTTGATCCGTCCCTACAAATCTTTTATGTAGTAGTGCTACATGTACCATCCACAATTCTTAATCTTGACCACCACCATCCACTATTCTGTTGCCAAGGTTCTTCCTCTAGACCTACCGAAGATGGGTGCACCTCATTTCCCAAACTCTGTTCGTAACCCCTAGCCCTAAAAGCTCACAAAGAGCTCTCTAGAGTCGTTGTGGAGATAGTCGCCAGGAATGTGGAACGAGGGTGTGTTCCACGTTCCGGGGACGGGAACCGGAATATTTTCATTCCTGTAGTGTAAAAATCCATCCCAAACGCCATTTCTCGTTCTCCGTTCCTCGTTCCTCGATCCGTCGTTCTGGGAACTTCGGTGACTATAGTTGTGGACAAGGCAGCCATCTGTGTAGTGTTTGGTTGGAGGGATGGCTTGGGATGGAGCCATTCCATCCCAAAATTTATAGTGTTTGGCTGAAGAACTGCTAGGATGGAGCACTCATAAAAACCAATATTCTCTAAGGGGATGTTTGGGAGCACTCCACACCAAAAAAGAAGCTCTACTCCCTAACTCCACTCCACTTAGCAACTTCAATCTCTCAATTTTATTCCATTATGTTAGGGAGAGCTCCACTCCGCCTTGCCCAGCCGCCCTCCTCACTTCCGAGCGGGGCCCGGTTGTCAGGTCCTTCTCCTACCTTTCAATCCCCGCGGTGCCCTCCCTCCACGCCTGTCCCTCCTCACTGTCGGAGCCCCGTTGCACATGCCTCCCCTGCTGCCGCCGCCCGTGCCTCCCCCGCTGGCCACTGGCAGAGCCTAAGGCCACGCTGGGGTGCATCAGCCGGCGAGCGAGCCGCAGCGGCCCCCATCAGGCGCAGCCTAAGGGCGGGTCGCCGCCGTTCCCCTCTGTGTAAGGACCGTGAGCGCGCGCTCTAGCCTAGGAGGGGAGGAGGTGAATTAGGCAACTAAAAACCTAGACCTATGGCTCCAACTAATTGCACAATATTAAACTAAAACAAGCTATCTAAATGTGCAACTAAGGTTGTTCTAGTGTGAAACCCCTATCCCAAAAGAGTTTAGCAACCTATAGCCTTTTCTATCAAGAAGCTACTCTATGAAAGTAAAGGCATACAAGAATTGCTAGTATGAAATGCGGAAGTTTAAAGAGTGGGATAGGAGATAGCAAACTCTTGACGTGGGTGTTTATCCCGTGGTTCCGTTAGCCACAAAGGCACACCTACATCCACGTTGTTGTAGCACTCACTAAGAGTATTGCTACTCGGCAATCAAGTCTCTTCCAAAGACACCGAGTCCAAGGTCACCTTGATCCCGGGTTCCACCAAGGAGCTTCTCCACTAAGGAAGGGGGTCTCCACGTCCCCCGCACAAAGATCGTCCACGCCGCTCCACACCAAGTCGGAGGGTCGTTGACGTTGCCGGCGACCCACAAAGCTCCAAGGGGCCGGCGCTCCAAGATATCTTCTTGGTTCACAAGAGCTAACCTTTCACACTCTCAAAGTATGATAAGGACTAAAGATATGATCACTAAGCTCTTGGATGGCTTGGAGATGTTCTTGGGTGTGGGTGTGATGTTCTTGAACTCCAGCAATCTTCAAATGGCCGGGGGATGGTATATATATAGGCCACCAAGTCCATAGAGCCATTGGGAGCCGTTATCCAACTTTTTTGCGTGGCGTCGGATAGTCCGACAGCGAGGCACCAGATCATTTGGTCACTCTGTGCCCTGAGGTAGCCGTTGGGGCTTCTGACACGTGACGCAGGAGGCACCGAATAAACCGATGGGCTGGCGTCGGTTCATCCGGTGCGCGTCGGATCATTCGGTGCTGAAGGAATCTTCGGCTCGGCACTGACGTCATTGCTCCGACACGTTAGTCCGGTGATCGTCAGATCATCCGGTGCTTAAGGCTTTTCTTCAACGTGCTCGACATGCTCTCTAGTACATGCTCCGGTGATTACTCCGACGCTCCATTTTGACCCCGTCGGATCATCCGGTGCAACTGGGCCTTCTCCACATGGCCTCTCATCAGTGCACCAAAATTGTACTGACGCCACTGCGTCGGTTTATCCGGTGCCAACCGTATACTCCGGCACCCAGGCGTCGGATCATCCGGTGCCTACTGAAAATGCAGAACTCATCCATTCAACCTTTCTTTGAGTTCTATCTTCGTGCTCTACTTTGCTTGGCCTTTTTGCTTCATCCCTGTGATCTATTAATGTTCACTTGATAAACACATTAGTCCCATTGATTGCGTTGTTACTCAATCACCAAAATCACAAAACAATGGCCTAATGGGGCCATTTTTTCTTACAATCTCCCCCTTTTTGGTGATTGATGACAACACAATCAAAACAAGCATAAATTCTGAAAAAATTGATAAATTAATACCAATTGAATTCAATTGAACCACTTACACTTGCTTGGATGCTTACCATCATCCAATGTCAACTTGGCCTCCCCCTAAAACCATCATCCCCCTTTGTTCCTCCCCATTTTCGCTACTTCTTCTTCTTTTTCTGCCCCTTTGGAATCAAAGTTGCTCCCCCTTGGGAAGAAACGCATTTTCACCTTGCTTTGATCCAAATTTTTCTCCCTTTGGAATCAAATCACCTAAAAAGACTTGGCAAACCAAAATAGCTCAAAGGGAAAAAGTTAGTAGCCTAGGGAGTTAGTTCCATGAAAGATGATCCAAGTGTATGATATCAATGAAGATACCAATTGAGTGATTACTAAGGTGGATCACACAATCATGAAACTAGCATGACATGAGCTAAGCTTTCCACAAAGTGTGTGCACTAAATGATAATGTGAAAATCATAAGCACAACTAGACATTGAATGAGAAAGCTTAGATCATATCATGCACGGAGATAGCTCTAAAGGATAAAGAAATGATAAAGATACCAATTGAAAGAATTGAGCCTTGCATACTTCCGGGGAATTGTTATCTTGCGTGTACCAATTTGAAGGTGACTTATGTCATGGTACTAATTGAGATTGAATACCAATTGAAAGTCCTTGAATTGAAGAACACTTGGTACATCAAGGTGAACTATGAGCACATAGCCTATGAACTTAGATATGAAATTTAGTTCCATAGACCATGGCTCAATATGAGACTACAAAAGATAAGCTTATAAACATGTTAGTCTCAAAATCACAAACCATAGGATGAACTCCCCCTAAATGTGTGCATTTAGTGTTTGAATCACCAACCAAAAGTATGCACCTTGTTTTTGACAACAATGGGAAGTTTACCCTAGAGCTTGTGTTCATGGTACAAATGAAATACATACCTCATGAAGTCCATGTACCATGAAAGAGTAACCACGTGTAGCTTTCTACACACTTATCAAACCATATAGGTTGCTCATGGGTTAGATCATGACACAAGCAACCCACTATATGTAACACTAGGTGATGCAATGCAAACAATCTAGCAAGTGCAATGGAGCTACATGATGCATGAATTGAAATCTAGCTACCATTTACCTTATAGGGGACTTGGGCAAAAAATGTCCAAGATGTGAGCTTGGCTTCTTTAGCTTGATACCTTCATCTTCTAGGTAGCCAAGCCTCCAAATCCCCCGAAGCCGTTCTTGGGCTTCAAGTGTCCTTTGGAACCCACACCATTTGAGGCCCCTTCATATTAGTGATGACATCCTTGGGCACCCAAATGGAGTAATTCCAACTCCTTCCTTGCTTCCTAACCTTGTGAGCAACCACCTTGCCATTGGTTTTCTTCTTGATCACATAGGAGGTGCTATTGCTTTTGTTCCTCCGGTTGGGCTTGGTGTAGATGAGAGAACTCTTGATTGTAAGTTTCTTCTTGTTCTTCTCATCCGAAAGCTTCTTCTTTGATTGAGAACACTTGTTGGACTTGTGGCTCTTCTTATGGCACTTTGAGCAAGTCACGGTGGACACCTTCTCAAACTTCTTCACCATGTCTTTACGGTTATCTTGAGAAGGTTGGACATTGCTCTTTATGCTCTTGCCTTTTAAACTAGCCAAGTCCTTCATGAGCCTTTGTACTTCTTGCTTGAGCTCATCATTTTCCTTGGCAATGAGATCGTCACATGATTCTACAACAACATTCTTAAAGCATTTCTCATTGCAAGGGTTAGATTCATCAATTAAATCTAAGCAAGAAGTTGAAGCATCTACTTTAGGATTCGAAATTGTACTAGGGGTAGATTCCTTGGTTTCCAAAAAGTCATTAGTATCCTTAATGCTCTCAAATTTTGATTTGAACTCTTCGTATTTCTTGCTAAGCAATTTGAATTTGCACAACAAATCTTCATAATTTGTAGCAAGAAAAGTATTAAGATCATTAAGAGCATTAATATTTTTTAATTTCTTTTGATTGTTTTCTAATGACTCTTTGATGCTCATGAACTAAGTCTAGAAGATCCTTAATTGAAGGAGAGTCAGAATCATCATCACTTACATTGCTATCCATATCTTTGGCCATGTGGCACGTGTTTGATGATGATGAAGCTCCCTCGTTAGTGCGGATGGTGGTGCTCATGATGGACTCATCACTTGAGCTTGAGCTTGAGCTTGATTCTACACCATCATCCACCCATTCTCCAAGAAAAACACGAGGTTCATCCTTGGGTTTTTTCTCTTTCTTTTGCTTCTTTTTTTTTCTTGAGCTTTCTCTCAACCTTTTGGGAAAATTAGATGGCAAAATATTTAACCCTTCCCCGTAGTATTGTGAAGCCATTTCTAAGGGATTCATCCCTTCCCCAAAGAGCTAACTCACTAGGCGGTGAAGCCTAACCGATCAAATGAGCCGGTTTTTACAATTTGCCAATGGAATTGACGTTCTTAGTGAAAAAAGAGAGTCCCGGCTCTGATACCAATTGTAAGGACCGTGAGCGCGCGCTCTACCCTAAGAGGGGGCGGGGGTGAATTAGGCAACTAAAAACCTAGACATATGGCTCCAACTAATTGTACAATATTAAACTAAAATAAGCTATTTAAATGTGCAACTAAGATTGTTCTAGTGTGAAACCCCTATCCCAAAAGAGTTTAGCAACCTATAGCCTTTCCTATCAAGAAACTACTCTATGAAAGTAAAAGTATACAAAAATTGCTAGTATGAAATGCGGAAGCTAAAAGAGCGGGATAGGAGATAGCAAACTCTTGACGCGGGTGTTTATCCCGTGGTTCGGTTAGCCACAAAGGCACACCTACATCCACGTTGTTGTAGCACTCACTAAGAGTATTGCTACTCGGCAATCAAGTCTCTTCCAAAGACACCGAGTCCAAGGTCACCTTGATCCCGGGTTCCACCAAGGAGCTTCTCCACTAAGGAAGGGGGTCTCCACGTCCCCCGCACAAAGATCGTCCACACTGCTCCACACCAAGTCGGAGGGTCGTTGACGTTGCCGGCGACCCACAAAGCTCCAAGGGGCCGGCGCTCCAAGATATCTTCTTGGTTCACAAGAGAACTACAGCACAAAGGCACAAAGGCACAAAGCCTTGCTCTCACACTTTCTAAAAGAGCTAACCTATCACAACACTTTCAAAGTGTGCTAAAGACTAAAGATATGATCACTAAGCTCTTGGATGGCTTGGAGATGTTCTTGGGTGTGGGTGTGATGTTCTTGAACTCCAGCAATCTTCAAATGGCCGGGGGATGGCATATATATAGGCCACCAAGTCCATAGAGCCGTTGGTAGCCGTTATCCAACTTTTCTGCGTGGCGTCGGATAGTCCGGCGGTGAGGCACGGGATCATCCAGTCACTCTGTGCCCTGAGGTAGCCGTTGGGGCTTCTGACAAGTGACGCAGGAGGCACCAGATAAACCGATGGGCTGGCGTCGGTTCATCCGGTGTGCGTCGGATCATCCGGTGCTAAAGGAATCTTCGGCTCGGCGCTGAAGTCATTGCTCCGACGCGTTAGACCGGTGACCATCGGATCATCCGGTGCTTAAGGCTTTTCTTCAACACGCTCGACATGCTCTCTGGTACATGCTCCGGTGATTACTACGACGCTCCATTTTGACCTCGTCGGATCATTCGGTGCAACTGGGCCTTCTCCACATGGCCTCTCATCAGTGCACCAAAATTACACCGACGCCACTGCGTCGGTTTATCCGGTGCCAACCGGATACTCCGGTGCCCAGGCGTCGGATCATCCAGTGCCTAATAAAAATGCAGAACTCATCTATTCAACCTTTCTTTGAGTTCTATCTTCGTGCTTTGCTTTGCTTGGCCTTTTTGCTTCATCACTGGGATCTATTAATGTTCACTTGATAAATACATTAGTCCCATTGACTGCGTTGTTACTCAATCACCAAAACCACGAAACAATGGCCTAATGGGGCCATTTTTCATTACACTCGGGCGCCGCCGCCGATAGGCCACCGCAGCTCCCGGTTAGCGCGGTCCCTCACGGATGCGATCGGCATCACAGAGCCGCGGGCTACCGGCCGTAGCTCAGAGCGGTCGCCGGGGGAACAGGTAGAGAGACCGGGGCACCCTCGATTCGATCTGGTGGAGAAGAGAAGGGAAGAGGAGCTCGGCGGCAAGGCCATGGGCGGCGACAGCGGGACGTGCTCGACACGACAAATGAGCTCGACCACGGGCCTGTTGCGGCGGTAGCGGAACCTTGGGCGGCGGCCTTGTTGACCAGATGATCGAAGAGAATAAAAACAGTCGAACCATTATTTTTCCAACTCCATCAGCTCCACTATTTGGTGGAGCACCACTTGAGAAGCTCCCAAAAAACCTAGAGTGGAGCCAATTTTTCTTGAAGTGGAGTGGAGTTAGCTGACCTGTTTGGACATTTTTTTTTTTTTGAAACGGAGCTGTTTTTTATGGAATGGAATGCTCCGAAACAGACTAAAAAAAATCGGCGGACGAGACGATCCCACTTCCAGGCCGTCTCCTCCCGTTCTCTCTCTGCTTCACAGTCCGGTGGCTACGGCCGCGCGGCAAGGTAGCACCTCACGGGCCTCCGGTGCACGGCGGGGTGGCGCATCGCGTGCGGCCGCAGGGCAGCATCGAGCGGCGGTGGCGAGCGAAGACAGCGGCGAGACGCGGGGCGGCGCTCCATGCCGCCGGGGGCCACCAGTGCGCAGCAGGTCGCCACCTCGCGTGCGGCCGCAGGGCTGCATCGCGCGGCAGCGGCAAGCGAAGAAGGCGGCGATACAGCGGGCTGAGGGCGCAGTTCAGGGCTTCAGGCGGCTGGCGGGGCTGCATGCCATAGCAGCATCAAGCTGCATCTTGCCGCGGCGAGCAGGCAAAGGACAGCAACGAACGGCAGGCCATGCATCTCGGGGCTTCGATTCAGCGTCCTGCAGCTTTGATTTGGTGGCCCAGGTTTCGATTTGCTGGCCGGAGCAGGCAGGGACGTGGCCGGGGCGGTCAGGGACGCAGGCCGGCGGTGGTGCGTGGCTGGGGATGCTGTTGTTTGATTCCGCTGACAGATGGGTCCCACCAGTAATGGTGGCTGCCAGAATATGAACCATCATTTGCTCGTTCGCCCAACCAAACACAAGAACGGAGTCCTTCTATCCCTGTAACTAAACATAAAAACGGAACTATTCTATTCCTGAAATGAGGAATGGAACCATTCCGTTCCATCTCGCTTTCCAACCAAACGCTAGTCTTTCATGGTTTTAGGGTGGGAGCAGGGTTGGTCATTTTATATAGGTGTGATATATTAAAACTCTACTTTTCTATTATATATCATTCCGACATTGTTTCCTATGTATATGTTTTTTCTTCAAATAGTATCACATGTTTTAGAGATTAATTATATTTGTCTATATTGTTGTATGCACTCATGTTTTTAGTTTCAATTCTAGATTGATCAACCCCATAGCAGTTTGTAAAAAATTTAGGAACTAATTTTTGTTCCTCTACAGCACATGGAAATAATGAATCCGCAAGATTTCATAGAGTGCACCATCGGGACTAAAGATGAGTACACTCAGTTCATCATGAGGCTGCGTGAAGCACTTCCACCCCGCGCGAATGGTTTGGTGTGCGAGGACATCTTGGAGGAACGCCGAGGTGCTTACCCAGTGCTCAGGAGACAAAGTGCTATAGTACCCAGGCGGTGGCTTCGCATCAAGTTGCAGGTGGAGGAGGGACAGCAAACGTTCACAACAACTCTGGCCGTCCAGGAGGACAACGTGTACTGCAAGGGCTTCATGAACCAGCATGGAGTCTGGTACGAGCTTAACAGGGACGACCTCCCACGAACATGGGGGCGCGTCGAGTTGCTGCAAGGTTGGGACGTTGACTACAGTAAAATACTGGGGGTCAACAACCGGGAACAAGTCGAGGCTATACTGGGGACGACGTTGCTGGGCAAGAACTTCGCGGAAAAGGCAGTGGGCAGGCTCTCGCGCTACCCAGTTCTGGATAATAATGATGAGAACCAAGTCAGGTTAGCACTTGCGGGCCTGATCGTCATGATCTGCGAGTCCGCCAGGATGAATCCTCCCCTCTACACATTTGTAGGTGGCTGGGACAGGGGGACGGGTCTCACAAGCCTGCTGGCGGGTTACATGTGGAATTGGAGAAACATGTCACACGGTCTCCTGCAGTGGAGGACGGATGGCTACCGAGTTTGGAACAACCAAAATGGGATCCAGAGTGCAGGCCATGCATTAGCGCCCATTCACCTTGTGCTCAACTACAGCATGAGAAGGCCTAATAAAAAAAGCCAGAAGGGCGGTTCTAGGCAGCAACACAGTAAAAATGACAAGCAAGGCGAATTTAAAGGCCCGAGCAGCAAATCCAGGGACGCTCCTGGCCCTAGCCAACCCAGCAGTAAATACAACAAGATGAAGGCTACACAAGCCCAGGGCCCTAGCCAATCCATGGAGGATGACAACTCCCAAGGTCGTGCTGCCGCTGGCCAACCGGGGGAGGACGATGACAACCCCCAGGGCCCTGCCGCTGGCCAACCCGGGGAGGACGATGACAACTCCCAGGGCCCTGCTGCTGGCCAACCGAGGGAGGGCCATGACAACCCCCAGGGCCCTGCCGCTGGCCAACCGGGGGAGGAGGAGGATGACAACTCCCAGGGCCATGAACAACCTGATGAGGAGGAGGATAACAGCTCCCATGATGATGACCTTGGCGAAACATCGGAGGATGACAGCACCCAGGGGTGTGGCCGACCCCGGGTGGAGATTTTCGCCGTGCGTGCCAATTTCCATGTCGCAGACATGACCATCACGGTCTTCGACGGGATACGAGGCCAGATCATCTACATGCAAAATGAGCATGGCGAACAGGTAGCCATAATCTACAATATCATTATTTATGAATTATGATGACTCTCTCCCCATATCTCTTCTGTTCATTTACCCTTTTATATGACTAATAGTTTTCTTGGTTTATCTTTGCAGAAGAGCAGTTTGGCTGTTCTTCAGGTATGTATTGTCAACAACCGTTTGCCCACTTAAGTTGCTCTATCGAAGATGCATTATTTACAAGAGGACATTTGTGATTGGAAAAAGATCAATTTACACCCTTCAAGTATAGCTAAAGTCTGAATAACCCCCTAAACTATAACTTGATTCAGTTCACCGCCTAAACTATACCATTTAGTTCATTTTACCCTATAATATAGTTTATCTTTTTTGTTTCTCCATATACAAGTTGAATTTAATATCAATTTTTGTAGGGTAGTGGTGGCCATCACAATGCATATTAAAAAATTTTATAATTGTTTCATCATTATTTTTCATATAATTTTGAACTCCAATTATTAATTTATATTAACTATCCTAACCTATCAAAATAATGGTAAAAAATTATGACGTATTTTTTCTAACATGTGTTATGATGTGCACTATCATCTTGTAAAATTTTAACTTAAAACTCCACCTATGCATGGAGAAATAGAAAGAACAAATTGTATTAGGGGTAATTTGAACCAAAATGTATAGTTTGGGGGTAAAATGAACCAATCAATAGTTTAGTGGATTATCCGGACTTTGACCATAGTTAAGGGAGTAATTTTAGACTTTTTCCTTTGTGATTTGACTATTGGCATAACTATTTTGATGTGCTGCTCCGCATACCAAATCATTCCTGTTTAGAATATGCCAACTAGCTCATTTATACTATCACGCCATGATTTATTAATGTGTTGCCTGCATGAATTTGAAATTCTATATTCGAGGAAGGTAAAATTCCCATTATGGGAAGTCACAGGTGATATTTTTCTTTCATAGTGGGCCCTTTCGTGTCAATTCTACAAAATGCACTTTGAACCCAAACGACTCCGTTGCATAAATTCCAAAAACATAGTTTAAATTGCACTTTTAAAGATGACAAAACCAAAAGCAATCATCCCTGCAAACAAATACTCCCTCCATATACGAAATAGAAGACGTTTAGGACAGCGACATGGTCTCCAAAGCATAACTTTGACTGCTTATTTTTGTAAAAATATTTGTTGAAAAGTGATATATGTATATTTTTATGAAAGTGCTTTTGAAGATAAATCTATTCATATGGCTTTCAATTTTTCAAATTCAATAACTTTAAAGTTATTCATGATTTATATTCCCAATATTTAACCGAAACCTTATCCAAACGATATTCTTTTCCTATACGGAGTGAGTATGTGCACATTGTCAATGGGCATGTCATCTATCACTGAAAAAATAATTAGATACGAATACTAGCAACCATTTTGAGTAGGAGAGTTGAACTCTGGTGAACCAAGCTATGCTCAGTTAGCTGCGCCAAAGTGAAATGACTCAGTTCCTCAACTAAATTTCCATATGGATTGTAGATTCAGTTCCTCAACTAAATATCCTTATGGATTTGTTGACTTTTAGGTTCTGCACTGTATGTATTATTATTGCCGTGCAATAGCTTTTCATACAGAATTTTGTTAGCTAATAATTTTCTTTTGCATATTCGGTGTGATCAAATAGCTGTTTTCACAAGCAACAAATTCTGATAGTTCCAGGAGTTTATTAATAAATCCGAGAACTGTAAGCACAAATGGAATCTTCTGTGACGTTTCGAAATGGTTTTGTGAACCGGCCATAGGAATTTTACTTTGTCAGTATACAGTAATACTAAACTAATGCATATTTCTGGTTACTGAAAATCTCGTATCACCGAAACGCAATCCATCCAGTGTTTCATCTGAAATTCTCCCTTGTATATCCCGCCGCATGCAGCAGCCCGAGGCATTATCGGAGGAAATGAACGATTTGGTGCTGACCGGACCCTGCCGAGGCATCTCGGCGTATGGTAACTTCGCCATCCAAGTTGTCATGGCAGCTGCCACAGGCGGCGCTGGTGATCCCATCACATGGGAATGGGACTGCTACAACCCGGAGTACGCCGATGAAATTGACGCCCCCGAGCCCGTGACCCGCACCATGAGTTTAGATGACTCCGGGCGCAAGATAGAGGTCACCTACTTGGTGATGTCCGATGCCGTCGAGGCCAAGGTGGAGGTCAAGCTGCGCCTCGAAGACGACCCTAAGATGGCCTACTACTTGCCTAATGAAGATGCCGGAGATTTTGAGGAAATAAAGGAGTACCGAGGCCTCAATTACACCGCTCACGGTATAATAACCGTGCGCGTCAGTGGCTTCGAAGAACACCCAATCGTGCTCTTCAGAAATGAGGATCCTATTCCCTTCGACTTCAATCAAATCATCCTTCCGCTGGCGCGATCCTCTGTTCAGGTACCTCATGGTAAGCGGCTGCGGCTCCACGTTGACATGTTTGACCTTCATATTACTGAAAGATCCAGCAACCGAGATGTGAGGAAACCTGATGGCCTCAGCTTCGGCTTTGGGCATTTCAGTCCAACTCCGGAAATCAGTAACAATGACAGTGAAGTTGAAGTGAACGTCAGCTGGCCGGCGCTACCAAGAAAGGTAAACCTTTTTTTTCCTAAAAAATCAAACAAACCATGTCGTCTGTTTTTTTTTGGAGGACAGCCATGCCGTCTGATGGTTGATCAGTCATTATACTGCAGACGATCGAAATAGAACCTCACGTAGTGTGCATCAATATTGGGCGTAAAGAAGAGTTAGCTAAATCCATTCACAACCTACGTCGCGTCCTCGCCGTCCACAAACTCTCCGACGAGTCCAACCCATTAGTAGTGCTCAGCAGGGTTTGGTCGCGTGAAGGGATAGTGCTCGCCAGGCCGAGTGCTAAACAGCCACCTCGGTGTATCCATATGAAGCTGCAAGTGGTGGCGGGCGACGAAACGTCGACGACGACGACCCTAGCCATCCGGGATGACAAGTGTTATGGAATGGGATTCGTTAACAAGAGCGGAGTTTGGTACGATCTTGGCAACCGGCGCGGCGACAGGGCACTCCCAGCACAATACAACTCCGTGCTCCTAGACTGGGGCGTCTCCTACAAAGACATACTGGACGTCAGCGACTGGGATGAAGTCGAGCATGAGCTGAGCTCCGCGAGGCTGGGCAAGGACTTCGCGATGAAGGCCGTGCGCACGCTGTCGCGCTACCCAGATGTAGAGGAGGATAACCCCAGGCTAGCACTGGCAGGCTTACTTATCATGGTCTGCGAGTCCGCAAAGCTGAATACTGTCCAGAAACACTTTGTGGGTTGCTGGGACACCGGTATGATGGCATTCCCCCATCAACTAATGTGGTGCATCAGGAATTGGGGTCGCATGTCACGCGCTCTGCTGCGCTGGAAGGATAACATAGGGCAAGACGATTTATTTCAGCTGTTGGAATCTGGAATCAACAATCACCCGCTGGATGCATTACTTGACCTTGGCCTCGTGTTTAATTCCTGCCCTCCTGGACATGGCCGTGAAGCGGCTCGTGTTGCTGCTGCGGCTCCACTTGCAAAGGTATTGTAACTGTACAATTGAACTTCACTACTTAAGCAAGCGGCTTAATTAACCTTTTCTTTTTACCTTTTATAATAAACCCCTTTGTTGCTGCTGCTCAAGAGGTACGGACAAGTCGAAGAGAACCCTCAAGGCAGTCCTTCTTCAACCAAAATCCAGACAGCCGACGAAGGTTCGCACGAAGAACAGGTGTAATCTTCGTATTTCAGAAGTGGAGAGAACCGAGGAGGCTACCTGTGAGACGCTTGTTGTCAAGGTGTAAAATAAAGAGCAAAAATGGTCGCCTTTGTCATGAAAAACTGTTGCGAATCACTTTGTCAATCTTCTCCTAAAATTAAGAAAAAAAATCACTTTGTCAATCTTCTCGGACAGATCAGTGCCCCGCAGGATGAGGTAACAGTAGAAATGAAGCGTAACGAGGACCGCCACGCAGAGTGAGCCAGATAACGGGCTTTTTTTATTTTTAGTATTTCTTTAATCATTTTTTACAGAAATAGCACCCTGAAATTATTTTTTTACAGAAATAGCCCCTGGCGCCGTGGGACATGGCGCCAGGGGTCCTGCGCCGTGTCCTGGCGCCATGGCCCATGGCGCCAGGAAAAATTGTAAATTTTCCTGGCGCCGTGGGCCATGGCGCCAGGACTATGGCGCCGGGTCCCTGGCTGCCTATATAAGCCCCAAGCCTCTCACTCTCTCCTCATTTGAACCTCACGCGACCAGAAAGAGAGGGGTAAGGGGAGAGGGAGAAAAGCAGCGAAGCTCTGCTGAAATTTTCACGCGGCACTTTCAAGTAAATGTTTTCCGCGTTCGTATATTATTTGGTGTGAATTTATTGTTTTGCAAGTATTTTTCCTGAATTTTAGATATTGTTGTATTATAAATATATAGATGTAAATTTTAGCATATAAATATCAATTGTACAGTAGAAATGTATTATTTTAGTACTATTATTTTAATTAAAAGAGTAGAATTAAATTAGTTTTAATATGTACTGTCTGTTTATTAATGTAGTGCGAGTAATTATATTTTTATTGATATTAGTTGAGTTATATATAGTCTGAGTTAGTATTTTTGAACCGTAGTTTCCAGTACTTAGGACGTAGGTTTTAATTTTTCAACCATAGTTTGCATTACTAAGAGTTTTGTTTTAAATTTTAAATTCATGTATTATGAATCCGTAGGATGCCTAGGCGTGGTAAATTCAGTAAGCCTACGGTGCGGGTGGGTAATGCCTACGCCTCTTTGCCGCTGCCTAGTGGAGTTCCTGTGCCGATATGCTTTTGCGGCGATCCTTGCAAGGTAGCCGAGTCTGATGAAGAGGACACGTATAAGCAGAGGTACTGGATGTGCGCAAATTATGCCTTCAACCCACCACCTCGTATGGTTCGCATTGGGCTGCTGGTGAGAATGTATATTTTTTTGCAATACTTTTGATGTTATAATTTTAAATGTATGATTCACGTGCAACTATTTAATATTTTGTAGACCCCTCCACCGCTCTGTGATTTTGAGCAGTGGATCGACACGGAGATCAAGCCGGAGGACAAGAGGTACATGGAGTTGTGCAAGAAGTGGGAAGCGGAGCGTCTGGAGAGGGTGGAGAAGAGACGCCAGGAGGAGGCTGCAGAAAAGGAGAGGAAAGAAGAAATGGAAAGTAGGCATGCTGCTGAGCGTAGGGAGGACAGGGAGCGGAAGCTTGAGCGTGCTCGCCGTGCTAAAGCAGCTTTGGAGGACAATCCAGATGCATTGAGGAATGGAAAGTGGCCTCGTTGCACGCAGTAGTTGTATGGTTCAATTGTACGCTCTATTCATGTGTTATCCTGTAGTAGACTTTTATGTGTGTTCTGATTTAATGCACTGTTAATTGTATCGTTGTTTGTTGCTTGTTTGAAACGTGGTTAGTTGCATGTTCGAATCGATTCGCACTAATAATAAACGGTCCAAGCAACTAAATTAAATGCACTGTCGCATAAATTATTATTAAGATGATGCCTTACAATCCGTCAAAGACAATGTGAAACTGGTCTACCCTCACCTACGATGACGTTAAAAAACTAATATTCTACTCTAGTAATCAGTAAAATACGAACGCGGAAAATATTTACCTGAAAGTGCCGCATGAAAATTTCTGCAGAGCTTCGCTGCTTTCCTCCCTCTCCCCTCTCCCCTCTCTTTCTGGTCATGTGAAGTTTAAATGAGGAGAGAGTGAAAGGCTTGGGGCTTATATAGGTGGCCGGGGACCTGGCGCTGGCACCATGGCCCACGCCGGGGGGCTATTTCTGCAAAAAAAAAATTCAGGCTGCTATTTCTGCAAAAAATAATTAAATAAATACTAAAAATCAAAAAAAGCCCAGATAACAGGCCCCGGATTTTAGAACAGAGGATTACAGTAATCTCAGCCCATCAAACTTCCTACATGGGCTGGAAGCGCTCTAAATCGTTAGCTCCCAGGTCCGATTGGGCTGTATTTCAACTCGGGCTGCTGAGCCGGGACGGCTTCTTCTTTTCTCAAGTCGGCGCTTTTTTATTTTTTAAATTAAAAAAAATCAAAATTTCAAAGATATATGTCCGTATCGGAAAATTACAAAAATATACTCCCTATGGGGGCGACAGGCCGTAAATGTAATTTTTTTCTTCAAATTTACAACGAGGTCCCTGGCCGGGGGCGCGCGGGTGGAAGGGGGCCTGTCGCCCCCCCCCCCCCCCCCCCTCGGGCGACCGGCCCTTCCCCTCCTATATAAGCATTCTACCCTCATTCCCTCCTCATTTGAGCCCAAAAATTCCACCAAAAATCCAGAAAAAAAAGAGAGGGGTGAAGAGAAGGGAAGCGGCGAAGCCCTGCCGGATTGCGCACTTGTGATCCGCAGGTTAGTACATTTAGCTTATGTATTTTTCCATTGGTGTTGTAGAGTAATTTAATTTAATTAGTGCTATAGTAGAACCATTTAAGTAGGAGTTTAATGATACTTTAGTTACGTAGTAGTAAATTATTTTAGAAAATTAGTACTACGTGTTTATTATTACAATTGCAGTACTATTAGAGGCGTGTTTATAAATTAATTACGATTTAGAATAGAATTTCGCATCTGCAATATAGAATTTGAGTGTCATCACGTAGTTATGAATACTTATATGTTGTAGTTGAAATCCATACTTAGTTTTTACGGATTATTGAATAAGGTAGTGAAGTAAAGAGTATAACTCGATAAGTATTCTGTGATATACAGATATGTCGAGCAAGATGCAGTTTCAAGTATTTTTTGGTGACTACAATGTTTTGTATGAGCCAAATGGAGTAGACCTTTCTGCCTTTAAGTGCACATCTAGCGCCATAGATAAACATCTGGAGAGGAGTTTTGGTTCCATATGTAAGTGGCTGCAGCGTGGGTTCCGAGTTGATCCGGAGACACATGGGATGACCGTCCAGTCTCTTGTTAATTGGGAGGTAGAAAGTGATTTATGGGAATTGATGATGATACACAGCACTGATGACTGGCAGAAGTACATGCAAGCAGCTCTAGAGCGTGGGTGGCCTCTGGCCATTCTTGTTCAAATCCGGGAGAAGACACAAAATGAAATCCAACATGGTGCAGATCAAGTAACTCCGAGTATTCGAAGAGAGACCAACTATGTTGAGCAAGATGAGTCATAAGAGATAGAGAACCAAAACGTCGGACCATAGGGCCTTGCTGATGAGGGAGAGAGGATACATAGCATTGTGGACGAGATGGAGGCAGAAAACCAAACCGCAATAGAGATGGAAGAATATGAGGGCTCATCTGATGACGAGCAGTACTCATTGCCAAAAGAGTGGAAGGAGCATGGTTTTGGCAATCATGTCGCAGAAGACGTACGAAATCTGGAGTGGGAGTACAGAGGGAATGAGGTAGTGCAAGGTGCAACATATCCAAACATTGAAGCCGTAAAAGATGCTGTGAGATTATGTGCAATATCATTGAAACGAGAATTTAGAGTCGTAAAGTCTGGCAGTAAAGAATATGAGGTGAAGTGTGTGAATAATGGATGTCCATGGCGAGTACATGCATTCAAGGGAAAATGGAAGTCGAACTGGAAATGTTCCATTATGACAGAGCACACTTATTTGCTGTCAGAAGTTCTTCCCTCGCATCGCAATATATCATGCGAATTTGTTGCAAAGCAAATATATGGGTTGATTATGGACAACCTAAATTATGAGCCAAAAATGATTGTTCGACACATTGAGCAGACTTACCAGTACACCATTAGTTATTTGAAGGCATGGCGGGCTAAACAAAGGGTGTTCGAGATGCGGTTCGGCACATACAAGGCATCATATGATAACATACCTCGTATGTTATCCCAGGTTGCTGCTAGAAATCCTGGAAGCTTTTATGACACATAACTCGTACCAGCCATGACTAGGGGCAAAGCATTCTGCAACGAGCATTCTTTTGCCTAGGTGCCTGTGTTAGGGCATTTCAGTGTTGTCTTCTGGTGATCTGCATTGATGGCACATTTCTGACTGGAAGGTATAAAGGTCAGATATTCACCGCAATCGGGGTAGATTGCAACAACCAAATAGTTCCGCTCGCATTTGCATTTGTTGAGAATGAGAACTTAGACAGTTGGTATTGGTTCCTTGAATGAGTGAAGGTTCACGTTGTTGCTGCACGTCCAGATGTGTGCCTTATTAATGATAGGCATGCAGGTCTGCTACAATCAATACTAAAATTGCAACGTGGAACTGCGACAACGCCTCCATTGTGGCCCGATGTCCAAAACAGGTGGTGTATCGAACCTATCTATAATATATAGTAATCGTGCGTGGAGTTTGTATCGAACCTATCTGTAATGTATAAATATCGTACGTCCAGTTTGTATGGAATATATATATACCTATGTGTTCTCATATATTTTTGAATGCAGGTATGGAGATGGACTCCTTGCTAGACCCAGTTATCGACTCGAGCCACAGGTCTTTCTTTGCAGCAGTTGAGCACCGAGCCCTAGAGGTGCTACGTCCTCGTCCACCTGGGGAGGCGATCTCTATACACCACGATTGGGTTGACAGGTATGTAATGAAATATTATTGTTTCGATAATTTTGTTTATTGCAGGTTACGTGAGTCCGGTCTACTGACTCTGGGCCGTCTTGTCGAGGGTGGGCCTATTCAGCTCGACCGATCCCTCCTGACGGTGCTCGTTGACAGATGGAGGCCGGAGACACACACGTTCCACCTCCCGTGTGGGGAGATGACTCCTACGCTGCAAGACGTGGCCTACTTCCTCAGCCTCCCTATCGTCGGGAGGCTGTAGGTCCGCATGTGGTGGCGGCCTCGTGGAAGGATGACCTGGAGGCCCATTTTGCCATGGTTGACCGCGTGGAAGAAGCAGGTCCGATCAACCCGCACCCGCGAGCAGCAGGTCCTTCGAAGACCTGGTTCCTACAGTTTACAGTACGTATTCATTGCATATTTAAGATTAATTGTTACAATTCACATGTTGCATTGTCAGTTCAAACCATTAATCTTAATTGTTTATGCAGCCTACCCTGTTGGCTGCGGATGCCGATGAGTATAGTGTGACCAAATCGCTGGAGGCATACCTACTTTGGTTGTTTGGTTATATCATGTTCAACAACACTCACGGCAACTCGGTCGATAGGACTCTCCTTCCGTATGCACGGGAGATTGCGGATGGGGACGAGGACATACCGGCCTACAGCTGGGGTGAGGTGGTACTTGTAGCCACTTACCGTGGACTCTGCGACGGCTGCATGAAGACACATGGGAACGCTATCCTGGCGGGGTGCCCACTACTGCTACAACTTTGGTCGTACGAGAGGCTAGCCGTTGGTCGGCCCATCATCAGTCACGAGCCTTACCATGAGGCCATGTATAGCGACGAGGAGGACGACAGGCCCACTATGAGAACTCTCTGGATCTGGCGTCAGGTATGTTCGCAGCATATCTAATTTTGTTATTCATTGTTACATGATGCATTAGCGCACTTTTAATTTTACTTATTCGGACTGCAGAGGTCCTGGGCGCATGCGCAGGTCAGACGCGCATATCCTGAGTTTGTTTCGGAGCTCGACATGCTGACGCCCAAGGACGTTGTCTGGGAGCCTTACAGCCCTGAGGCTGTGGCTACCCGTGCACCAGCAGGCCTGTCTTCGCACTGCTCCGCGAATGTGAGCCTGTGGTTTACTACAGCCGTCCTGGTTTATGACATCGCGGTTGAGACATATTGCCCCTGGAGAGTCAGGAGACAGTTTGGGCAGCACCAGGAGTTTCCGGTGCCCACCGCATTGGAGCGTGTCAGTCGCCAGGACCACAGGTAATTATGAATGAACTTGGCTCATACATTCGTGTCGAATCTAACGATTCTTCGTGGTCCACTTTTGTAGGTTGTCAAGGACTGGCTTGCCGTGATCTGATAATTGGCTCACCAAGATGTAGCAGTGGGTGGACCAATGGGAACATGCAGACGAGCACTTGGTCCATCCAACAGGACCACACATAGACAGCTCCTTTAGGGCTTACCTCACCTGATACTTACCCCGGACTCGGGCTCGTCTGGTTTATGTTGACACTCACCCGCAGCCACACCAGGCGAGGCCTCAGGATGGCTATGCCCGGCACCACGTGGAGGCACTAGCTGGCACGGTGAGTCTCTTGATCATATTTGCATATATATATATATATATATATATATATATATATATATATATATATATATATATATATATATATATATATATATATATATATATATATATATATATATATATATATATATATATATATTCATAAGATAATTCATGTGTTTCTAACTGTTCCTTTACTGAATGGATGCAGTTTCGCCTTTGCAACATGATGGAGACGGACTGCTCGACTTACCTGATGAGGGTACGTGCCGGATCCCCAATGACCTAGTTTGAGCAGACAGATGCATGGTCGAGGCAGCGTGACCAGTTGCGTCAGGTAGTGCACAACTTGGGAAGCCGTGTGCAGTACGAAGACAGCCACGGGTCATCCCAGGCCTCGTCGTCGTTCCCGTGTCCGGCGACCGTGCACGGGCCGACGTCGCTGTACTACACAACTCCAGGTAATGTAGATATCTCTTTAAAATTAGATCAAGTGTTGCTACATGTTTAGAGGGGCACCACCAGTTGGCGGGCCGTATCCAGGGATGGTACCGGGGCCACAGATACCGGCCTACATAGGTTAGTTTATGTTTCGTATTTTGGTTTCTACATGTCATGACGAAAGACACGAGCATACGCTAACATCCGCATTTTATGCGTAGGATTCTACCCCGATGCGGGCGCCGGACCTTCTTCTTCCTCCTTTCGACATGGTATAAAACACTCTCTTAATACACTCACTAATTTACTACGCAACATATGTTGGTTTACGTTTATATGTTACGCAGGGTTTGTTTCGAGTACGTTCGTTCCAGATAACGAGGGATTCACCATAGACGAACTCGACAGTTTGACTCTAGACTCACCTGTCGCGCACGGTGACCCCGATGTCTTGGGCTATTCACAGCTAGGAGGAGTCTTGGG
Organism: Panicum virgatum; assembly: GCF_016808335.1. NCBI lineage: Eukaryota > Viridiplantae > Streptophyta > Magnoliopsida > Poales > Poaceae > Panicum > Panicum virgatum. The sequence continues at coordinate 63,765,554 of NC_053147.1, forward strand.
CTATTCACAGCTAGGAGGAGCACCACTTGGGATCTCTCAGCAGCAAACACCGTAGCCCCTTTTGCGTCCTGAGCGACAGGTGAGGTCTCCGAATCGTCACACCTACTCCGAGGGCCATGTCCGTGCCCAGCAGAGGGCTAAGAGGGTCCGACGCCCTAGGGGTGGTTAGATATATCCGATGTTTGTATCTGATGTTTATTTGTAATGAGATAGCTGTGGACCGCTTATTTGTATCCGATGTTTATGATTGTGCTAGTTTACTTGTCATTTGTTTTTATAGATACTATTGATGTGAACTTGTTATGTTTGTGGATTCCATAATGCTCGTGAAATAAGGGAAGTTCTTGCGAATTTTTTCCGTGATTTAATGAAGGACAAGTTAGGTGCGGTAGGAGTTAGAGGCCGAGATCCCGCCGACGATGATGACGACTACCGCATATAGTGTAAACTTCGTGACACGCTCGTATAACTCAAAATAGGGACCATAGTGTATCTAGCTACGAGTACGAGATCACAGGTTGCCACTGCTCAGCACGGCGATCACGGGTTTCCCACATGTCGCATTGTTTGCCCAGACATACGTGACAAAAGACGACAACCCAATAGCAGTGCCCTTTCACCATTTCAAAAAGATGTGACAACACGGCAACCACACCAGCTCACCTTCAAAGCAGTCTCTCTGGCGAGGACGACGGACCTGTCATTCTACAGCGAAGGTCTGTGGCGTGTAGTGGGGAAGGCGGCATCTAGGCGCGATCGACCGAGCGGCAGCATTGCAGTGCTGTGAGTCTGCATGCACTTAGATGTTCTACATGCACAGAGATGCATCGAGTAGTCAGTTCGAGAATCGAATCTAGCCTTTTCAGTGTTAGGTCAGCTAGCCTCTTCACTGTGTTGTCATGTAGGCTTTTCAGGTGCATTTACACTCCATACTCCGGGTATCAGACCTTTGTGCGCCTATAAATACTCCGAAGTTTGTGAACTCCCAACATCACTCAAACACCAAAGCTCGTTGTATACCCAATGTCTGGAGGTGGGTATAGCGGGAAGAATTACTACGGTTTTGGGAAAGGAAAAGGGGAAGAATGGGAGACCCCATAATATGGGAGGGGCCTCTTGGACCTGATTCCTTTCCGGAACCAGTGTTTGAGTTTCCGCCACAGCAAAAGAGTGAATTTACCAATGAAACTCCTCTTTGACCATACGATAACCGTAGAGAACCGTGGCCAAAATGCAGACATGGTGAGGACTGCTTAGTGCAGATGTGCACCGACGAGATGGATGACGGTCGGCGTTTCTTTAAATGTCCACACGCATGGGTAATACTCGGTTATTTCATTTCTTTATCTTCATTGAGACACATTACATGAAATTTATTTTGTAGTCTTCTGATGCTCCAGAAAACTGTGGTTTTACTAGGTGGGTCGATCTTGCACCAATTGATTCAGTTCAGGAGTTCATCGAGTACCTTCAGATAAAGATCTTTGATCTAGAATGCAAGGTGAACCATTACGAGGAAGTGAGCGAGGCTAACAAAGACGACGAAGATGATGATAGCAGCAATGCGGCCGCTTCACAGGATGACCCATGCACTATTCCTTATTGCAACTACCCTTGTCACAGGAAAAAGGGCCATACGCCTCAGCCACCACCGCCTGCACCACCTGCAATGGGTGGATACTGCGGAGAAGGCTCAACGCAGTTTGCTGTGTGGGGGTACGGCTACTAGAACTACCCTACTGCTAGTGACATGCTGCATCGTCGTGTTTGTTGTGTTTTTTTAAATTACCTAAGGCATGTTAGGTTAGTCCAGAATCTGTTTACCGTAGTTTGCAACGGATTCTGCCATGCCACTGCATGTGTGATGTGTGTTTCATTACCATTGTATTATGATGTAAACTTGATGGTTCACATTATGTAATGCATTTCTTAGTTCTTATTTCTTATCGTTATATTAATTAAATGTGTGCTGTTTAGTATTCTAGTGACATGAAAAGCTCCGAAAATATTAAGGACAAGTTCAAAGATTTCATAGATTCCCGGCTACAACTGCAAATTAATGGTAAAAGTTACAACACACAGAGTCAAGCTCTCAACTGAAAACATAAACAACTAATTGCAGTGGCATGTGCACGCGACAAGGTAATTTCTTGTTGCATCTAAACCTACCATGCCTTATGGAATGTAAAATGCCGGGATTACATGGTACTACTCTACTGAGTGCACCGAGGATATTTGCCCTTCCTAATTGCTTCGGGCCCGGCTTCCTTCGCACGGCGTGCCCTCTCTCGCTTTCTCTCCCTGTCAGCTTCACGTTCTGCCGCCGCCTTACGATCCACCTCCTCCATCCTCTTGCAGATCTCTTCTTGCTCTTTCTTGCGCTTCTCCTCTTGCAGTTCCTCGTGCTTCATTCGGTGCCAACGTTCTGCAGCCCACCTTGCTTGTTGTTCCACAAAGTCCTTTGCCTGCTGCGACTGCACGATGTCGAACAACTGCATAAAATCACAAAGAGGCGGAGGAGATTTTGACCAACAAAAATTAGAATCATAACTCAATGTTAGGTCACAAAGAAAAATAGCGTCTGTTGTCCTGCTATCTTGGCCCGGTCTTGCCGTATCGCTTAAGTGGATCATATTCGTAGTTCTCACACATAAAGAAACTCATGCCGTAGTCATCTTCTAAAACCTCAGATTGCATGAACTTGCATAACGAACTGCAGAAGCATATTGGCACATCAATTCCTTCGGGTACGGTGGCTTCACACTTGCTCCACAGAATATAGGTTGATCCTGATGAAGACATTGGCGCTATAGTGTGGTGCGCCAAATGACGAACAATGATTTCAATAATGCACCTATCGTATACCAAATCGATGCGTGAAAATATAGGTACGGTCATAATTCTATTGCCTTATGCTGCAATATCAATAAGGTACTGTCATAATTCTATTCTAATTCATAATTAATTTAAAAACAAGTCTGTAATAGTACTGAAATTGTAATACTAAACGAGTGTTCTAAAGCACCAAATCTAATTCAGCTAATCCACTAATTAAATTAAATTGTTATACAATATCAATGGATTCATACGGAAGTTACCGGTAGATCACAAGTGCGGAATTCGACAGAGCTTCGCCACTTTTCTTCTCCTCACCCCTCTTTTTTTCTGAATTTTTGGTGCAATTTCTTAGCTCAAATGAGAAATGAATGGAGGTCAGGGCTTATATAGGGTGGGAGACCCCCCCCCCCGCCCTGAGAAATGAATGGAGGTCAGGGCTTATATAGGGTGGGAGACCCCCGTCGCCCCGGGGCGGGGGGGGGGGGGGGGGGCGACAGGCTCCCTCCCCCGGCCAGGGACCTCTTTGCAAATTAAAAAAAATTTACATTAGGGTCATGTCGTCCGTTGCTTGGACGACATGACCCCTGTCGCCCCTGGGCCAGGCGACCGGAGGTATTTTCGAAAATTTTCAAAACGGACATATATTTTTGAAATTTTTATTTTTTTTAAATATAAAAAAGAAAAAGACGCCTCAAGTCGAGCAATCTCATCAACTGATAAAGCCCGTATATGTCCGCCATCAGGGTGCGTTGGGCAGGGTCAATAGTTGCGCGAACCCACACTGAGTCCCTCTCTTACGGTCTTACCATCGACCCTCCAAAAAATTGAACTAATTGTTTCCCCCCCAAAAAAATTGTACTCTCTCCGTGTCAAATACATGACGTTACCACAACTTAGTTCTTCAATCAATTAGCTAAAAACCTAATTAAGTTGTCTTACGTCATATATCTTAAACCAGAGGGAGAAATGGTCTAGCACAAATGGAACATATTTGCTATTAGATCCTCCATTCCCATTGTCCTCTTTTCTGTATGATTACTTCACTTAAAGGGAACTGTTTGCAAGGACAAACCGGTCGTCTCTCAATGTTCAACTTCAACATCAGCAATTCACTTATCTCTGTGTAGACGCAGTCAGCATTCTGTTCAACAGACGCAACGGGCAGCTGCTGCAGGGTTGCGGTTCCTCGCAGCAACTGATGCCCCTTCCATATAGTCACTGTACACTGGTGTGTTGCAGTATCCAGCCCGCAGTCACCAGACTCGGTCTGGTAGTATCCCCCTCTATACGTCAGCCTTTTGCCGAAGGCGCTTGTTGTGTCAAGGTGTAAAAGAGCAAAACTGGTCGCCTTTGTCATGAGAAACTGTTGCGGATCGCTTTGACAATCTTCTCCGACAGCTCGGTGCCCCGCAGGATGAGGTACAGTACAAATGAAGCGTAAACAAGGACCGCCACGCAGAGGAGTGAGCCGGATAATGGCCCTCGAATTTCAGAAGAGAAGAAATCCATCAAGAGGTACCCGTTGATAGTGATCAGCAGCGTGGCCACAGTCCAGGTTACAGCCTGCATAAGAGTCAGGATAATATCAGTTTGAAATTTAACATGTGGAGTTAGAAAGACTACTAGCTGGTGGAGATGTGATTAAGTGCAGATTTTGTTTTCTCAACCAAAATGTTTAATATAACTCTATTAGCCATCTATTTGTTGGGACAAAAGGCTATGTTGATGTTGTTGTTGTTGTTGTTGTATTAGCCATCTATTTCTTGGAGTTTTGCGTGGATGGGTATTTTCATATTTTGTCCAAGCATGAAACAGTGAGATTTCTGCAGCAAAGTCGGCAATGAAGCACTAACAAGAACAGTTTCTGTAATGTGAATATCAGTTATAACTAGTTTGATTAATCACAAACCAATGCCCAATCAAATCCCTATATGTGGTTCAGCATGCATGAACCATGTCATCATAAAAGTACAATAACATAGGACAGAAAGTGCATCATACAGTTTAAAAAGTTTTTTCTACAAAGGGAAAAGTAATAGGCACCAAATTCATGATCACTTACCTGGGTATTAGGGCCTATTTTGAAGACTCCCATAACTTGCTCCTTTGAAACCAAGGTTATGAGTGGAATGAGCGCAAAAGGAATCTGAATTGATTGGAGCACATTGAGCCACTCATTTAAAACATCCAGTGCAGAATCAGATGTGTTGAAGAACAATGCAACAACTATAGTGGGCACGATTGCAAAGCTTCTGGTGATCAATGCTCTGACCCATTTTTTTAACCTTAAATTCAGAAATCCACCCATTATAAACTGCCCAGCATAAGTTCCTGTTATTGTACTACTCTGCCCAGCTGCTAATAGCCCAATCCCCCAAATATGGAGGATAGGAAAAAATCCTCCACCAAACTTCTCTTGTAGATACTGTCCAGCATTTTCGAGGCCAATATTGCCAGCTTCCTTACTGCCATAGAATCCTTTCGCAAAAACTGTGGTAACAAAGAGATTTATCATGAAGGAGACAGCTAATGCTATAGTTGATTCTATTGAATAATATCTCAATGCTTCACGGACTTGATATTCCTTATTCTGATCTATTTTCCTTGATTGCACTAGTGCTGAATGAAGAAACACATTGTGGGGCATGATAACACAGCCAACAACCCCAACCGCTTGTCTAATTGTCCTTGAGCTTAATTTTGGAACCAAAATACCTGACGTTAAAAATTACGAGCGATCAATGGACAAAAATACATGCGATAATTTGCAGCACCAAAGGCAGGGTAAGTGAGATCCTTATTCCTTACCAATTAACAAGTCTTTCCCGTTGGGCTTAGTGTCCGTGAACATCCATGCAAAGGAGGTGGCCATAGTTGCAATTAAAAATGCAAATACAGCTTCTAGTTTCCTCACCCCATAGTTTTCCAGCGAAAGAAAAATAAAGCTGACAAAAGGTAACAAAAATGTAAGTGAAGATCCAAATAATAACATTTACTTTTGTCAGCACTTAATTAAACATGTGTTTAAGAATATTTGATGTTATCACCCTCCAGCGCAGAGCACAAGGCTGAAATTCACAGACAACACTAATTAATAGTGAACTTGTGACCATTTGGATAGATGTGCATGTCACTTTATAAGCAAAGCAATGACTGTCAATTTTTGGTCTATTCATAGCATAACTATCCACAAAACACTCGAACAAGATTAAAAAGAAACCTTCACACCAAAGCGCCTACAACTTTTTTCAGAAGCAGCAAAGGCCCAAGATCCAATCAAACTGTTGCATGAGCATCAAGCACTAACAAAGTAGTAGGTATTCAGATGTCACATTCATGTAGCATTCTTCCAGCTGTTGTGAAATAGGATATAATATCTAGCTGTCATCACAGCATCAATCCGTTGTGAAAGAGTCAACACAAAACTTCTCAAGTTAATATTGTACACACCTCCAAGACAAAAAAAAAGAGAGACAAGCTTAATGTAACACCAATTTTTTAAGAGAAAAGAACACCAGTTATTTGGAGGAGATCTAGCAGGGGAAACCAAAGTGAATTAACATAAAACATCCACATAATTGAGAATCAGTACCTAGAAACTGTAAAATTATACTCTTTTGTTTGACACTGAACTTGATTCCAAAACCAATCAGTGGTTTGCAGTTCTTATAGAACAACTTGGTGGAGCGAAGCATATCTTCATATAAGAAGAACAACCTGACCACCAACAAATTAGGCAACACTATAAAAAATTCCTCTTATACTCTCCTTGAGGCCCAAAAAGTTCTCTTAGGTAGGAAATCAGAAAAAAAAAACAAAGTTGAAACTTAAAATTTGAAGCATTTCTCGAAATTGAAAAGTATGGAAAACAATTATCCTCTGAAAGTTCTAGCTACCTAAGATCTACCACTTCTGCTCGAACCAAGATCTCGCCCAAATCCTCCCTCCTAATGATCCAATTTCCAACTTGAGGCTGCAGTAGCAACGACCAAGTCTAAAAGACTCAATTTTTTCTATTTTTCATTGGAAAAATCTCCTTTGGAGACGAATTCTCCAATGCCGGTCAAAATAATACTTTTTCCAAAGAAAAAATCTCTAATCTTTCGGCAGTATACATTGATGCAGTGCCAATGGCCACCAAGAACTGGAACCAGGCAGAACAGAGAAACGACAATTCGGAACTCACCAATCCAAGGCGGTGATGACGACGCCGGCCCAGAGCGGCAGGTAACCCCTGCTGAGGATCTTGATGGCGATGGCGCTTCCGATAACCTCCTGGATGTCGGCCCCGACCATGGCGACCTCGGCCATGAGCCAGAGCGCGCGGCGCGCCCAGTCGGGGTACTCGTCCCGGCAGAGCTCGGCGAGGTGCCGGCCCGTGGCGACCCCGAGGCGCGCGGCGAGGAGCTGCACGAGGAGGCCCATGGCGGTGGCCCACATAAGCAGCCACAGCAGCGTGTCCCCGGCGACGGCGCCCGCCTGGAGGTCCCCCTCGAGGTTGCCCGGGTCCAGGAACGCGATGCTCATCAGGAACCCGGGCCCCGTGAAGAGCCAGAGCTTCCGCCACGAGAAGGGCGGCGCCGCCCCGGACGAGGAGCAGAGCGCCGCGTCGCCGTCGTCGCCGTTCTCCGGGTCGGGCCCGTCCGAGATGCACACGATGACCTTCTCCGCCGCCTCGTACGCGCGCTCCTCGAGGTCCTCCTCGTCGTCGCAGCCGCGGCCCGGCGCGGGGGACGGGAGGAGCGCGCGCGCCTCCTCCTCGACGGCCCTGGCCGCGGCAGCGGTGGCGCCGTCCCGGGCTCCGGCGGGGGCGGCAGCCATCGAGATGCGTTGCGAGTTCGCGGACGCGGACGCGGACGCGGCGGGTAAGGCACGTGCCAACCACGTGCCCGTTTCGCTTCCAGGATGCTCTGTGATCTCTATATGTTGCTCTCCAAGTGATATCCTTGTCTCTTTTGGAGACTTAACCCTTTTATACTTTAGCATCGACTTTGCTATGGTTATTATATATACAAAAAAAATATGTGTACGTTTCACAGTAGGATTGTACTTTGTTTTTTTACTAATCCAATTTACACCCGGCTGCTGGTGTTTGCTTGCGTGTGAGGAAGAAAAAAAAAACGCTTTTCCTAGATAGGAAGTCAAAAGAAAAGGTTGTCAAAGATTGTACGTAAATGTCAATTTGTATGGGTTGATAGTTAAAACTTGATCCGTCAACTGTGTAGATTGCTACTCTCTATGTTCCAAAATATAGGTCGTTTTGACATTTCTAGATTTAAAGTGTTTGCTAAGCACCTAGATATAATATATGTCTAGATATATAGTAAAATATATAAATCTAAAAATGTCAAAACAACCTATAGCACCTAGATATAATATATGTCTAGATATATAGTAAAATATATAAATCTAAAAAGATCAAAACAACCTATATTTTGGAACGGAGGAAGTACGTCGCCATCATCCCGTGCGACTAGAAAAAAGATGTAGCAGTTCTAACTAAACCGAGTGACAAAAAAATCACGATATCTTGCATCTTTCTGAAGAAGTACCAAATGGCACTTTCTGAGTGCCGATCGATTGTTAGCCGTCGCTTTTGAGAGAAATCGAAAGGACTAAAAAGAAAGATACGATAACCTCCACCAAATTCCACTGTTCATGACTGAAAAGGCTTCCCAGCCATGGAAATAAACCACTACTTGCAAGATAACCCCCTATCATGTATCCACACTGACACTGCTTCTGTTGACCCTATCCATGGAATTTCTTATGGACGGCTGCCGTGCAGCAGAGACGTAACTGAGTAACTGACTCTGAGAGGTGGCGACTGCTCAACAGTGAGCATCATGTGCTTTTGCAGCAATTGCCCAGCACCCCAAATGGCACTCCTACAAGTCACCGCTCGCGAAAGGTAGGTAGGTTCAGTATAGATGATGGTGTGTTTTTATTTATTTTTTTAAATGTTTTTCGACGCGTAGCTGCAAAAGCTGGACCAAGCTCTCACCTGATTGGTGATTGATGATGGATCCTTCAGCCTTCAGCTTAGAAAAAAAGATGGGATTTTGGGAGGTTGTTGAGACGCCAGCATGAAAAGTGTAGGGAACCCAATCCCATTTGATCATGTGATCGCAATCCCAAAGCTACAAAAATACCATTTGGAGATATACTTCAGGTGGTAATAACGATCAAAAGTGCACGGGTGATTATAAGAAAAGTGTCGAGGACTGAGCGTAGCTCAGTTGGTCCACTCACCAGGTGCGCGTGCGTCCGGGCGCGTGTTCGATTTCTGGGAATCGCAACCCGCGTGCCTCACCGGGTACTGAGGTGGTGTGCGTGTGTGCTGGTGTGTGTGCGTGTGTGAGGTGGTGTGCGTAAGTCTCGGTATGACGCGTTCTAAGATTTCTCAGACAGTCTCGTCTGCGCTGAGTCCGGTCAGCGTAGACGCCCAAAATTCTTACATGACTTCTCAGTGCTCCTTGGTGGCCTCGTTTGGAAAGTGCCTGCAAATCCACCTTGCAGAAAGTAGTAACGGGCTGAAATATAAGGTTCTACCCTTTCCTTGATTTGCCCAACGAGCTAATCAAGTGAATAATTTAATTGGAATCTTTTCCTCTTCTTCGTTCCCTGGTCACTACTTAAAGAACCAACCCTTTTGCTTTCATCTCGAAAAAAACCTAATCTTTTGCTTTGGGTTTACTACTGCTGATCATGTTTTCTTGGAATGGTACAACAATGTATCGAGACTTCTGAGTTTCTGAGTTCGAGTAAAATGCGCACCACTGGTCCTCAAACTTGGCTCATAGTACCATCTAGGTTCCTGAACTTCCAAAATACACATTCAAATCCTCAAACTTGCTAATCGTGTCACGTGAAGTCTAAATCATCATTTTGAAGTTATAAAGTGAGTATTTTCTGCTAACTTGGAGCTTACATATGAGTCCAAATTTTATTTTTAAATTTTTATGCTCAACTCTTTTATTTTCTAAATTTCTCCAAAAAATTAGTTTTCAAACTTTATATCATAAAATTCACCCCTTTTTTTATTTCCTGACATTTTACAAGTAATTTCCTACAAAAAAAATATTTACGGATCTTTTGTATTTGATCATATTTGCACAAGTAAAATTGTTATGATATTTTTATGCATGTATATGTTTAGTAAATGACTTTATATTTATATAATTATTTATTTAGCTTAACCAACTATGATTTGGATCTTACACGATACCATTAGCAAGTTTAAGGATTTAAATGTATATTCTAAAAATTTATGGATGTAGGTGACACGTTGAGCTAAATTTTAAAACCGACAGTGTATTTTACTCTTCTGAGTTTTATAGATTTAGAGATCTCAGTGGTTCCAAAATGAATGGCCACAGATCACCCACCTTAAACTCTGCGTGACTCAGTACCCGTTACATCAAATCTTTGGACACATGCATAAGATATTAAATATAGTTGAAAAAAATAATTAATTACGTAGTCTAATTGATTATCACGAGATCAATCTTTTAAGTATAATTAGTTCATGATTGGATATTATTTGTCAAATAACAATGAAATATGCTACAGTACCAAAACCCAATTTTTTTCACCAACTAAACACACCCTTTGTGATGGCGGTGTGTCCTGTCGGATCAGATCAGTACGTGTACGCAGGAGCACAAGTGCATGGGCACCGTACGGTACGTATGTAGCACTCACATCAACAGGAAACAACCACGCATCGAATCCTCAGAACATGCATATGGGTGAGGATCGGAAGCCCATGCGTTTCGCTTTCACTGAAAAAGAACAGATGGCCTGTCTGGCTAGCTAGCTAGCTAGCTACTGTATATGTCTCCGGCAAAACCTATCTACAACAACAGTAGCAGCGTCTCTTTGGCTCTTTGCATTGGTGTCACACATCACTGTTCGCGCTATGAAAAACTCTTTGCAACAGGACGTACGAAAGCTATAGGACCTTGGCGCTCACTGTTAATGTTTTTTTTGGAAAAACAAACAAACGGAAGAAAAAGAGAAGAATCAGTATGTGAACGGAAATTAAGATGGCGTGTCGTCCCTGCTGATGAGACGGCGGATGGGATGGAGAGAGAGAGGGGGGGAGGGCTGCTTCGTCAGCTTCAGCTCACGCGTTTCGGGTCTGCCACCACCAAAGGATGCAAGTTTTAAATCATCTTTACTTCTCAAAAAAAATTTCACGCTACCCATCGCATGCATCGATTTTCCGACATATACATAAAATATTAAATATAATAAAAAATTAATTATATAATTTTACTGTAAACGACGTGACGAATCTTTTAAACATAATTAGTTTATAATTAAATATTAACTAGACGTATAGCCTGCGCATTTACGCGGCTAGTATTGAAAATTCAAAAATTCGCATGTCGTTAGATAAGCTGACTTCCAAGCCATTGGCAACAAGACTTTCAACAGATTTAGCCCCAGTTTGGTTGCGCGTTGTAAAAATTTTGAAAAGATATCTTTCTACATTTGAAGTACTAAACATAAACTAATCACAAAAATAATTACAGAACTCGTTTGTAAATCGCGAGATGAATCTAATGAGCCTAACTAATCCGTCATTAGAGGTTGTTTACTGTAGCATTATTGTAGCAATTTAGCGTCTGATTACAGCCTAATTAGGTTCATTAGATTCGTCTCGCCATTTACAGACAGCAGTCGCAATACATTTTTTATTTCGTCTAGATTTAAATCTTCATACAAGTGCCGAAAAAAAATTAGAATTTTGAATTTTGTAACTAAACACGGGCTTAGACAAGCTGGTCTCAAGAAGACAAAGTGCTTTCATGAAGAAGAGAAGTATACAAGATAATTTTCTTTACACTCAAAACCTGATCAGAGAATTGCATAGAGCAAAGAGGCCTTCTCTATTCCTCAAGCTAGATATTGCTAAGGCTTTTGACACTGTCAGATGGGATTATCTTCAGGATGTAATGCAGCAAATGGGCTTTGGCCCTAGATGGAGGGCATGGGTAACAACTCTGCTAGCAACAGCAACATCATCGGTGCTACTGAATGGAGAGAGGCAAGTGGTTCAAGCACAAGACAGGTTTAAGGCAAGGGGATCCCCTATCCCCTATGCTTTTTATCATAGCCATGGAACCGCTACAACTGATGCTCAACATGGCAACACAGCAAGGCTTGCTGTCACCAATTGCCAATAGAAACGCAAAAATAAGAATAAGCTTGTATGCCGATGATGCTGCTATATTTGTCAATCCAATAAGTGAAGAGGTGCAGATTGTCCAGAATATCTTGAGGGCTTTTGGGAGTGCATCTGGATTGACCACCAATACGGCTAAAAGTGCTGTTTACCCTGTTTGTTGCGATGGCCTGAACCTGGATCACATAATGCAAGCTTTCAGATGCCCAATAAAGACTTTCCCGTGTACGTACCTCGGATTACCACTACATGTCAGGCAACTCAAGAGAGTGGAGGTGCAACCACTAATTGATAAAGTCGGAGCAAAACTGACAGCCTGGAAAGGAAGATTATTAAATAAAGCGGGAAGATTGAAGCTTGTCAATTCAGTACTGTCATCCATCCCAACCTATTACATGACAGTTTTCAAATTACAAAAATGGGCCATTAAGAAAATTGATAAATTGAGAAGGAATTTCCTATGGAAAGAAATGCCTGAGGCCAACGGTGGACATTGTTTGGTAAAATGGAGTAAAGCCATGAGGCCTAAGACATTTGGTGGTTTGGGAATCCTGGATCTGGACCTTTTCAGCAGAGCATTAAGGTTGAGATGGCTATGGTTTCAGTGGACATCACCAGACCGACCTTGGGTGGGGACTGATGAAACGAACCGGGTTCCCGAAAGGGCAACCCGACTCCCTGTATCGTCGTGATAGTCCCTGGATCAGTCGCTATCATATACAGAACTCATTTCAGGCAGAAATCACAGTCATACCAGCGATTACAGAACATTCATGGGTTTAACTTATTACAGCATTCGGGATAACAGTAATAATCTCCGAGTACAAGCCCGCTGGGCTAAATGTGGTGCAAACAGAAAGCGTAACGGTAACTAGGTCTTCATGCTGGTCCTCCTCCGGGAATCCTCTTCTCCACAGGCATCCTTGAGTGTAGCATGCCTTCAGTCATACCACCTGTCGTCGTTGTTATCGTACTCCGAGTCATACCATGCATCTACCCAATCTATCCCCAAGGATGGGATAGGTCCACGTCACCATCCGCATGAAGAAATATGTGGATGCATAAAGGTAAAAACAATGCCAAGGAAAGGCTATGGTTTCCTATGCAAGCATTTATAATAAGTCATCCATTCTCCTTCAGACGCTGGCAGCTCCGGCACTCCGGACTCCCGGTCAACTAACTTCCACTACAACAACTACCCAAGTTTGGTGCGGGAACTCCCTCTCCCCGCACCTCAGCTGCTATCCGAGCAGGAAAAGTGGACTAGAGGAAGGTAGAAAAGTATATGTGGATCTAACTACATTCATGGGGCCAGATCAAGAGTTGTACATGACCGAGTACGCGGCTATATATATAGTTTTCACTCTGCAGGGGTTGTACACCTGTACCCACTCACCCCGAATCCAGCCGGCAAGCAACTCCGACTATCTCCGAGGCACCAGTCAACGAAACTAACGGCTACGGCACCATCCTACTCCCGGTCTGGGGCGCGTCCTCCCGCAGTAGGTCGCCCGGGGCTGTGAAGCTATCTAGAATGGAATCTCCATGGATCCTGCGATCGGGGGCTAAAGGGTCCTGCCCACTCCCTCTGACACTGACACACTCTCCTCCTGTAGTAATGGTGCCGCGCGTAGCTAGCTCGGGCTGGGTCCCCCCTCATAAAGGATAAGTGGTGTGCATGTTTGACATAGTTCCGTCACTAGGGCCACAAAGTCAAGTCCTTAATCCCGCAAGGGCGAGCGTCTTCGTCCACAGTTTGCGTTCCGTAAACACGGTTCGCGATCGGCACCCATTACAGGTATCGCCACCTCAACTCCTCAACTCATGTTCCCACGGGAACAGCCTTGCACCCGCCATAGGTGCTCGTCACCCATCACAGGTGCTCACAGGGTCGTGCCCAACACACAACCCCCAGCTCCCAACCCTAAGGTCGGAGAAAGGGTCCGCTCGCCCCGCTGTAACCTATCCCCAACTCCTATATAGGTGGAGGCATCTTCCAGCACGCAAGGACTATATCATATATATGTATTCCCCAAACCCCAATCTCACACACATAGTAGCAATAGCATACAACAACAATGATAAACATGGGTAACAAGGAATACAGTAGTAAATGGCCATGCAAGCTCATCTCAACACTCAATTTGGGGGCGTAGCGTGTCTAGCAAGCGATGCCTAATAGGTACTCAAAACATGGATGGGCGTGAACCTGGGGTCTCCTCGTAGTGATCCTAGAAGTCGGGGTAGTCGTAGCCTCCGGTCTGCTCCTCGGCGTCAGGTCCTAATCGTAATTACGGGAAAGTATAAGGGTCCAAGTGAAAAGATGCACAAAACTCCTCAAAAGAAGATCCAAAACACAGCAACTCCTACTCTAATGCGCAGGTCATGATTTTAGAAGAATTATGAAACTGGTTTCATAATTTTCGGAGCTACGGTTGATTTATTATCAATTTTCTAGGCCTAAAAGCATTTCTGGAAATAATAAAAGGATTTCGGAAATCATAAAAGAAAATCAGTGACACGTGGCAGCCTCTGGGCGTGCCACGTGGCATGCTGATGTCAGCATGACGTCATCAGGGGGGTCGGGTATGATGACATCAGCATGGCCCCATGCTGACGTCATCGTTGACCCGGTCAACGGCCGTCGGTCTCAAGGGGCCCACTGGTCAATCAGCGGGTCTCACCGTCAGGTGGGACCCGCCTGTCAGTGCCGTGGAAAGAAAAGAAAATGAAAGCGCGCGTCGTTGGGCCGAATGTCCTCCTGGGCTTCTCTTCCTCCGTGGCCTTCTGGGCCGAACTCGGCCCGTCCTCTCCTCCTTCTTTTTCTTTTTCTTCTCTCCCCGCTGTGGCTGACAACTCCGGCCCACTTGTCGGCGACTCCTGGATCCCGTGCGGCCTCCTCTCGATCCGGTGCGAACACTAGCGCGCGCGCGTGTGTGTCTTGTGTGTGCTGGGCAGGCTTGCTCGCCACGCCGCGAACGCGACGTCGCGGCGTGGGCGCGGCGACGTTCCATGGCAACGGCGGCTCGGCCTGGCGTTCTAGCGGGCAAAGGCCCATCCTTGGGCGTTGGCCCGCACACGCGTGTACTAGCTAGGGCCAAGGGCGCGGCCTTCGGCCAGCGCGCGGGCACGCTCGCCGGCAAGGCCCTGGCGAGGCCATGGCGCGCCGGCGGCGGCGCGGTCCTCCACTACGAGGCTACGGCGGCGAGGTGCAGGCGATAGGAGGGCCAGGGCTCGTTCTTGGTGGTCCAGGCAAGGGAAAACGCACACGCGCGGGCACCTGAGGTCCCAGGGCCGCGGCGTGGCCGCGCTTCGCACGGCGGTGCTAAAGGTTCGGCGGGTTGCGGGGTGAACGGCGACGCGGCTCGTCGGGCTCCTGCAGGCGTGCACACACAAGAGGGAAAGGGCTCCCTAGGGCAGTCTAGGGTCGGCTCAGCGGCGGCCAAGGCATCGCCGGCACAAGGGGAGGATAGGTGCGACAAAACGGCGGCGCTCACCTGGCGGCTCGTGGACGAGGGGCTCGGAGCGGTGGGGACTCGGTGCAGGCGGGCTGATGCAGTGCTGTGCAGCGCTGCAACGTTGGCGTGGAGGTTCGGGTCGCCGGCGTGGGGAAGCTCCGGCGGCGGGTCCTTCTCCTTCCTTTCTCTCCTCCTTGCCTCCTCTGTTTTCCTCTCTCTTGGCGGCGGCGACGAAGGGGAAAACCCCTGGTGGCTAGGGTTTTCGGGGTGTGGCCATGGGGGTTTTATAGGCGAGGCGCTAGGGTTTAGGGGTGACCCAGACGCCGAGGAACGGCGCGGATGTGACGGGCTTGCCGGGCGGACGCGTGGCATCATCAAGGGGCTCCGTGCTAGGGTTTTCCCGGGCGCGGGCGGGTCACGCGCGCGGCGGGAGTCGTGGCCGACAGCGAGGGCAGAAGCGGGCGTCAGCAGGGCAGGCGGACGGCGGGAGATGCGCTCCGTGCGCTGTCGCAGAGCGCCGCGGCGGAAAAAGCAGGGGAGCGCGGGTGGTTGTGAGGAGGAAGGGAAAGCTGACACGCGGGGCCCGCCTGTCAGTGGCTCACGGCGGCGAACGGGCGTGGGGAAAAGGGGTAGCGGGCCGGGCGAAGCAGGCTAGCTGGGCCTCGCGGGCGCCCGCGCGCGTGGGCGCGCGCGACCGGGCTGCAGCGGCCGGTTTTGGGCTGGACGGGGTGGAAAGGTGGGTTGGGCCGGCTTGGTTAGGTGGGTCTCGACCCGGTTTAGTTAGTAGGCTTAGGTTAGCTTTTTGTATTTGATTTGAATGGTTTTAATTCAAATCAAATACCACACAATTCAAACAAAAACCATTCAGACGAATTTGAAATAAGTAGAGGCAATTAAACTCCAAATCCAAATGTGGCACACTAACATTTAGGTCCTTTTGTTAGAATTATATTTTAGATTCTAAGAATTTGGGAAAGAATAGCATTATCCCTTAAGTGATCCTAGCTACTAACACTTCCACGCAAAAAGTTTTTGAAAATTCGTATTTTTGAAGATTATAACATTTCATAAAATTACGGGATGTTACAACTGAGCCAACTGTAAATGCAGTGGACAAGCAACTATTCAGAGTCAGCACAATTGTAACAGTGGGCGATGGAGCAACAGCAAGCTTCTGGCAATCTTCTTGGTTGAATGGCCAGGCGCCAATGGATCTTTTCCCGGACCTTTTTCGTCTAGCTTGGAGGAAAAATAAAACCATCAAAGAAGAGTTGTTTCAGCAAAATTGGACACGGGGATTGTGGAGAATGCAGACGGTAGAACAAATGGCTGACTTTGTTGCATTATGGGACTCGGTACAAGAACTACAGCTCTCAAACAATCCTGACACTATTGCTTGGAGATGGACGGCAGATGGTGTTTACACAGCAAAGTCAGCGTACAAGGCGCAATTTTTGGGATCTTACAGCCCATTCAGAGGTGACTACATCTGGCAGGCAGAAGCTGAAGGCAAGCACAGGTTCTTTGCCTGGCTTTTGGTTCAGAGCAAAATTTTAACGGCTGACCAACTACAAGCGAGACAATGGCCCTGCAACCCCACTTGCTCTCTCTGCAACCAAGAACAAGAAACAGCATCTCACCTGCTACTGCATTGCCCTTTTGCTCGCCAAGTCTGGGACAAAATGGTTGAGTGGACACAGAATCTAGTTGCCCAACCGACCCCAGGCCTGCAAGTAATGGATTGGTGGGAGAAGGAGCTCGTCCAGTTACCGAAGAAAACAAGGCAGATTAAAGCAGCTTAGTTGATCTACACGGCTTGGAACATATGGAAAGAACGAAATCAGCGCGTCTTTCAGCAGAAAATTGGGTCACCAGCGGAGGTGTTGCAAGCTATCAAGGAGGAGATCAACGAAAGAAGGAGGGCTTGTGGCCATCCTGAGCCACCATTTATGTTTAATGATTAAGTATCTTGTTTCTGAGTTAGAGTGTTATTTATTTTATGTAATATCGGAACTGTAATGACTCTGACTTGCTCCATCTCTCTTAAATGACATAGTAGTGCTCCTGCAACTTTTTCAAAAAAAATATCCTTACTTAAATATTATACTATTTTTTTTTACCATGCATCACCTTGTTCATTATCGTAAATTATATCTTATTGTTGGTTAAAACAATTCAAATATGATCTACCTATAATAATAATTTGATTTGTTGAGCTTTAAATATTATACATATAATTATTCTTTTTCATTTTATTTTGATTGATTGTTGTTAGCTTTAGTTTTTATTAATAGCTTATGTTTGTAACTGATACATAGCTAAATGATATTTTATATTTAATTTTTTATAATGGCATTGGTGGGTAATTTTTAATTAGGCACGGGAGTATTTTAGGCTAATTTTTATCATAATGATAGTGGTGGGTAATTCTATTTTTCTATTTTACTCCGATTAACGTGAGAATTTCTAGGCCTTGAGTGCGAACATGGAGGCTCCGTTTGTTGGCAAAATAATAAGATAAAATTTGTCAAATAATAACAAAAGTGCTATAGTACCAATACTCAAAAAATTTCGCCAACTAAACCAGGCCTTAGTTTCCCTCTAAATCCGGCTGGAAGGATTAACGTCACTACCTACTGAAACAACCTTTTTCCTTTCATCTGAAAAAAAAATCTTCTTTTGCTTTGGGTGACTACTGCTAATTAAGGATGTTTTCTCTGAACGGCACAGCAATTCAGAGAGACTTCCGAACTGATCGATGTAGATATTTCAGAGACCTCTGAACTTTGAGATGCCAAAATAATTAAGCAGCCAAACAAACCGGCCGGCCACCTGCATGTACAAGCTGTGCTATACTATATATCACATTCAATGAATGTACGTTTTTCCTTCTCTTATCTTTGATGCAATAATTAATCTCCCTTATTTAAGCCCCTCCAAGTCATGAAAACGGAGAGATAGAACATATATAGGTCAAAACTCAAGCAGCAGAAGTCCACATTGTGTTTCCCGGGATGCCAGAGCAATATGAAGAGGCTAAGCCATTGAGTTTCATGCCGTTTTCATCTGCATCCATTTATATTGTGAGAATAGGAAGCATGGGGAAGAACATATGTAACGTCTCGGGTGGGCCTGGTTCAAGAATCGAGTGGCGTCCTGCTAGTCGGTCTCATCGGGATTCTATAGCTTTAGGGCAACATGCCCAAAGTTCATAGAACAAGAGAAAATGAGTGGCCTGATGTGGGTCCACCCCTGGCGTTACTGACCACTGATGATAAAGACGTGCCATTCTTCATTTCAGAGATAGATGGATTTCGTTTTGCATTACCTTTGCTAAGAATATCTGAGCAATGCAACTAAAAGAATAATATAATGCACTAAGCGCCATATTGCGGGCAGCACGCGACGAAGCAAGATTGTGGGGGTGCTGGCTTCCATAAAAGGATCTTCATGTTGGTTTGTCCAGATGTTCTATATTTGAATTCGCAATGCGAATCGGGGGTATGAAATTCATGTAAAAACTTTTAACATTTCGAGCCCAGGTAATGAAATTCAGGTGGGGGATTCTCTCCCCTCCACGTGACTTACTGAAAAAAAACTCAACCATGACAAGGCGTACGTCCCTTCTTGCTCGCCCTTCTCGCATTACTTTGTTTTTAAGATAATAATCAAACCCTTTAATTATATATATTTATATACTTAATTTTTACATGACCCGCAAGCACCCATGTTGAAGCCCGGTCAGGTGTTGCGGGTTTCGTTTTTCATGTCCTGCCACAGATCGACTTGAGTGTCTGGTAGTTGAGAAGCATTGCAGCTGCTGCCACAAACCTATCTATCAATACAGCGCTTGCATTTATAGCTCTTCTCCGTCCCGTCGTCTTGATTCTTCTACTTCTTATAAAGAAACACGCAAATGCAAACGCAACCAAAACAGAGCATGCCCCTTCGCACAAAGATAGACGTCTATCTAGAGCCTTACACGAAGTGTCCAGTTCAGCTAGCTGTGGAGTAAGAGTGGGAGAGCCTTACACGAAGTGTCCAGTTCAGCTAGCTGTGGAGTAAGAGTGGGAGGCATTGGGAAAAAGCCTTCTCGCATCTCTGTCAGATTCTAGTCGGTGATGATACTTCTTCAGGTGCTGGAGCCGACTTGGAGTGCTTAGCATGAAAGGACACACCTTAAGGTGTTCATGTTCCGGCCACGACCATTTCGGCCTGATCTCACTAGAGAAGGAGCTGTGCGCTCCGGATACCGGACTTAGGACGCCAGAGCTGTTAGGTCCAAATGGTATGGCTGAGGCCGAGGATGGGAGTCGAACATGGCGGTGAGCACTGGAGCAACCACCGGAAGAGACACAGGTCTTGCATCATCAACACAGGCCACCCGACGCTCCCGGATTCCGTAGGAGCGGCCATCCTAGGTCTCACCTCTCGAGCACCACCTACACGGGCAACACGGCACTTGAGTGCGGGTTCGGTGATTCATGCCATGTCGGATGAGCTATGCCATGATGCTCATGGGCAGCTTATCTCTTACCGGAGGTGATGAGGCAGGAGCCGGTATCCAGCATGCTCCCGTTTGCTCACGCACTAGCTGGATGTGGATGACGCACTGTTTCAGCAGGGATAGCATGCTCTTGGTGTGATATTCAAAAGCATGCATGTTTCTATAAAATTCAAAATGTTTATGTTCCAGAGAGGATTGATGGGCATTTTGACTAGTAGATATTTAATCCCTCCCAACCCTTGTCAATTACTCCCTTCATATTTCTTTACTTGTCGTTAGGACAAAAAAATTTAGTTCATTTTAGTATAAATTTGTTGTCTGAAACAACAACTAAAAGGATATGGAGGGAATATTTTCAATCTTCTTTAAACCAAACAAGTTCACATGGCGCAAATAATTAAAGTATAATGACAATCGATTGCCCGCGCGCATTGTGCACATGTAACCAAACAAATAAAACATATTTCCTTTTTCAAATTAATTTACTTTGATGTCCTGTCGCAAGTATAAAACCGCCTTGAGTGCCTGGCAGCTGACCAGCTTATTATCAACACGTACAATAACGCTTGCTTTTATAGTTCTTACCCCGGCTCGTTTCTTCTACATATATGGAAAGGCGCAAATGCAATCGCTGCAACATATAGGAATGAAATAAAGCAGACGACGAGCAAAAGAGTTGGGGGTTGAGAAACACGCGATAAAAAGCGAGCATACCCATTCACGGTCTCACAGATAGACAATAGTCTAGAGCTTTACACGACGTGTCTTCCTGTTCAGGTGTGCAGTAAGGATGGGAGGCGTTGGGAAAGAAGTCTCCTACCATGTCTGTCAGATCGGTCGATCTACTTGAAAAGAAGCGTCGAACAATGTGGCGCCTGGTGTTTGAGGGCCACATCCCGATTGCTTTAAGGTCGCTCCCTAATGTTGTTGTGCGGCCGTTCGGCAATCCCGAGAGCTGTTGGGTCCAAATGGCGCGGCGGAGGTCCGGGATGGAGGTCGGCAATGGCGGCGGTCGCTGGATCTAAGCTACCCACGTGCTCCGCTTTGATGGCGTAGTAGCTGCCCTTGCACCATGAACTGTTGTTAATCAGGGTTGCCGTCTGAGAAGTACGTAGACGCCACAAGAACTCACATTATTGCTGCCGGCGGTTCACCCTCTCGCTCGCTCGTTTGCCTTTCAGGCACTACTTGTTGGAACTGATCAAGCCGATCAGCCTCTCACTCACCAACTCTTTGCACTAATGCAAGCAAGCACTCCTTGCTAGCTTCGCTCGGTGAGGATGGAAACACACACAGCTAGAACACGGATACACACACGAGAAGAGTAGTTTTGCCGCACTGCATGCACACCAGTGCTTTTTTTTTTCTTTCACCACACATCGCACCCGCTGATTACAAGTCTTAAATAAACACACCCTGAGCCATGCTTTGGCCGCACGACCCGGTCAAACACCACACAGCTTAACCACTAATAAGCACTTCCCTACATGCAGGCCACATCTCCTAGAGCACCACTAACAGCACACACTAACAACCTGTGAGAGCTTATCTGATCCACTCTTCACGCCATTACTCACTCACTTGACTCGACCACAACTCCAAGCCAGCGTGCACCTGCATGAACTGATCAAACTAGCTCACTCCTAAGAAACTGCGCAGCCACTAGACCAAGAACCTGGCCGCTGCACACACACGTGCACACGCACATGATGACACACTAACATGTACTCAACTTGACACAACCAACAAGATTCACTCTAACACCACTCACACTGATCATCCCAGATTTTCACAAATATTCCGATCCTCACGGCCGGAGTAATGGTTGGCTGTTTCTTCTAATGACGAGGACAGCTTCTCTCCGGTTCCAGTTTCCTTCATTTCCTGACATGATGAAGCTTGAATACAGTAGCATTATTTTCACTGAGCAGCACCACAACACCCACTGTCATCTTTGACTGGCCTTTTACTGAGAAGTGCAACAACGCCCACTGGCCACTGCACACAAGCAGGATTGTATTTCCATGGAAGTGTCACGTGTACTCGTGTAGCTGCAAAAGTTGGCATCAGGATCATCAGTCATCACTTGATTGTTGACTATTTCAGCCTTCAGCTTAGGAAAAAAGAAGAGTTCGGTTGGGACTTTGGAGGTCGAGACACACGAAAAGTGTAGAGAACCCAGCCCGATCACAGATCTCCGAGCAGTCGCTGCCAGCTTTAAGCTTTCGTCTGAGAAAGCTCATCTTTTTGTTTTTTTTGCTTTGAGTTGACTATACTTCTAAGCATGTTTTCAAAGCTGGCGATCATTTTTTTGAAAAAAAAAATCAGAGGCCTCTGAGCTACAGGTGCCAAAAGGCTAACAAACTGCCAAGCTCAAAGTGCATGACTTCAAGTTGTCATGAAGGTGTCTACTCTGATCGGAATATTACGTGTACGCATAGATGCACAGTAGCGTGCACACCATAGTACATTAGCACGCACGGCAACAGGAGACAATCAGACAACTACGCTTCGAATCTCTGCAGAATAAGCATGCGTGAGGATCGATCGGCAGCCATGCGTTTCGCTTTCACTGACGAAGAAGTCTATAGATTGCTCGCATCATTCACGTCATGCACTGTCTTTAGTACATCTCTCTCTCTCTCTCAGTCTCCAGTATAATCTCGACTTCAGTGTTTGGTAGTTGAAAGCATTGAAGCTGCAGCCACAATGCAAAAGATCACCTGCTCGGCAAGTGCATACAAATATATAGAGAGCTCTTCTCCAGTCTGGTTTCTTCTTCCTATATATAGAACACTCACAAAACATTGCAACACTACAAACAGAAACCAGACGATCTAAAAACTAGCAGCTTGAGAGCAAAGAGTTGAGCTTGAGAAAACACAACAAAATCAAAAGAGGGCACATGCACATTCAGAACAGATCATCAGATAGCCTTGCTCTAGCTACACGGCGCACGTATCTCAAGTTCAGTCGTGCACTCGTGCCGTAAGGTTGGGAGGCATGAGGAAAATGGTTCCGACCTCATTGCATAGGTACACCAGACTAACTCCGACGACGACACGCAGCAGTTCGCCACAAGTTTCCTCCCGAAGGAGAACTAGCGGGACGCACCTGGCGCGGGAGCACAGGGCTGACGCCGCCAGCAAGAAGATGGCTTGCGCCGACAACGCCGACCACCGGCTGCGCGCCCTATTCGTCATCCACGGCAGGGATGTGGCTCAGCGCGACCTCGATCATGACGCGACGAGCAAAACCGTCAAGAAGAATTGCCACTCCGACGATGGCAACGACCGAGGACACACGCTCCATGTCAGCGAAAATTTCGGCAGTCGGCGGCGCCATAGCCACGAGTCCATGATGTCGACTAGAGTCCATGTTGCAGGACCAAGAAGGCCCGTACCGGCAATGATGGTCACCGCCGGCATGCCGTCAGCAACGGAGCCCTCGAGCAGGTAGCGGTGCCGTGGAGCCAAGCTGCGCCGCATTGAGTCGTAGAGGATTTATAATCCCTCCATCCCTCTTCGATCCTTTTTAATCCCCTTCAAGCCCTAAATTAATGTGCGGATACATCATACTATAAAAAAATCTAAAAAACTGAAATAAACTGAACATGAGGAGAAATCGTGCCTTAATATGTTTTATGATAATGAGGAATGTTGAGTACTCTATCCTGCTTGTGACGAGTGAATTGTCAACCGTGCGGTGTGATCGTGCGCTTGGTCTTTAGATCGGAGGTACACGAGCATCTAGTGTCGATGGAGAGCTGCCGTGGAGGTGCTGTGGCCGATGGACCGTGCGGTGGACGGCGGTGAAGGGCAGCCGGGACCGGAGCTTGTGCCGGGCGGCAGCTGTGGCGTCCACTCCTGGATCGAGGGTGCAAGCGGCGACGGAAGGCGGGTTTCTTGGTTTGCGCCACAAAACCAAGGAGGCGGACGGCGGTTGAAGACGCCAAGTCGTGGAGGCACGGGCGTCAGTCTCGGGACTGACGGAGGTGATGGGCGTCGACGGCGTCTAGGGCCTCGCTACAGGCGAGGAGGTGACGGGCGTCGGGCGGCGTCTAGGGCCGTCAGAAGGCCGAGGTGGGAACGGCGTCTAGGGCCACGGCGTGGAGGCGGGAATCTTCCCGCGCGTGGAGTTTTGGCGGTTTTTTTTTCTCAAAACCGGCCACCTACCCGGGTTTCGCGGACCCCCCAAAACCGCGAACCGGATCTTCATCGACATGGCGGCATTGCGGAGAAGGCTTCGAGTCGAAGAAAGAAACTCCGCCGTCGGATGAGATCGTGTACATATTTTCGGTTTTGCCCCTACGGGCATTTTAGTGTCTAGTTTGAGTCGAGGGTATTTTAGACTCCTGCGTGGGCACCTTAAATACCCCTCACCCCTCTCCTCTCTTTCCTGCGCGTGGCACCAACAGAACACCCACCCCTCCTGGCCTGGCACCCTCCTCTCTCCCGTGGCTCTCTTTCTCCCTACTCTTCTCCTTCCTCTCAAGGATGAGAACAAGAGGTATGGATTGTTGAGACTTTTGTACTGAGATTTATTGGGAAAGGAGGCCCAATCCACCTTGTGCCCTCTGGGGTTTTGAATTCAATTCAATCTCGTACGATTTGTGCCTTGTTTTGGATGATTTCGATTTTCCTTCGTCGAATCTTGAGCATGAGATGATGAGTGGTTTTCTGATGATCGAGTGACTCTTTGTAGTGATTCTAATACATCTAACCTAGTGCTAATCCCCCTGGAATCACGAGTTCACTAGAATCGAAGTTCTTGGTGTTCCAAAGAAAACCCCCGTTTTGGCTCGGAATTCTTCGATTCCTCCCAAACCATGGAGTGATTCGTCGATTCCTTCCGTGGACATGTTCAAAAGTCTTTTGTGATCATGCCTGCAAAATTTGAGCTCCTTTGGACTTGATTTGACCCTCCAATCATCGAAGTTTCCAAAGGTCGCGGGCTGGAAAAACGTTTCTGGACTCTGTGTTTCCTATCATCGGATGAACCGACGCTTTGAAGTTGTATGCTTCGGATCAACCGATGAGTAGGTTTTTCAGCTGCTAGGGTTTTGCTGTTTGGTCCGTTGCACCGGCGTATAGGCTTTTCTTAACGTCGGTTAAACCGGTGACCACTAAGTCATTTTGCAGTCCCTCTAGACAACTGCACCGGCGATTGGGTTAGATTTTGTCGGATTATCCGGTGTGCGCTAACACCGGTTGAACCGACGCCGTGTCAATCTCCACGCCAGATCAACCGGTGCTCGTTTCTTTCTACTGCCGGCTCTGCTCATCGGTTGAACCGACGCTGTTTAAAACTGTGCGACGGATCAACCGGTGAGTTATACCGTGCTGGTTCTTGTGCTATTTTTCGGTGTTTGCTTCCGCGTTGGATCTTGTTTGTTCCTAGGGCTTTCTTGTGTTGGTGTAGCTCCACCATAGCTACTCCACACTGTGCCTAGGACTCTAGGGTTGGGCGGGTACTTCAGGACTAAGCCGATCTTTCTGATTGCGATAAATTTTAATCGGCTCGCATTCACCCCCCCTCTGGTCGCCTTTTCGGTCCCTCAATTGGTATCAGAGCTTGGTTGAGGTTTTCAGTACCTTAACCAGTTCGAAAACCACTAGCGACCATGGCGAGTCTTGGTAAGATCCCAGTGTTTTCCGGCGAGGACTATGCTTATTGGAAGGTTCGCATGCGCGCCTTCTTGCAAAGCATGAGAGCCGAGGTCTGGGATATCACCAAGAACCAGGCTTACGAGGTGCTTGCCGTTTAGACCTCTCCTCTTCAGGTGTCGGAGCACGAGGCTAACGCCAAGGCTGTCAATGCCTTGTTCGCTGGCATTTCTCGTGCGGAGTTCTCACGTGTCCAGGGTTTTCAGGAAGCCCACAAGGTTTGGACGTGTCTTGAGAACTACCACAAGGGCACACCTCAGGTCAAGGCCAGACTGTTCGAGACTCACCGGCGTGAATATGAGAATTTCACACAGGGGCCGGGTGAGAGCATTGGCGACATGTTCAGTCGGTTTCAATCGATTGTGAACAAAGTCAATGCGAATAGATCTGCTGATGCCCTTGAGTACACAGAGCATGAGAAGGCCCTCAAGTTGCTCTACGCACTTGACCGCTCTGTGTGGGATCTCAAGGTGAACACGATCATCGAGTCTGCAGGCTATGAGACTCTGACTGTGAATGAGCTCTTCAACAAGCTCAAGGCCACGGAGGTGGATAACCAGACACGAGCCAAGCTCAATGGTGCCCCTCCTTCCAAGAGCATCGCTCTTGTGACTGGCCCAGGTGGATCGAGCTCTAACGCTAACTCTGCTTTTGGCTTTTCTCTTGCCTCTTTGCCTTTTGTTACAGATGAGCAGCTAGAGACGCTGGGCGATGACGACTTGTGCCTCCTCATCAACAAGTTCCAGCGTGTCTACCACAACAGGCAGAGGAAGAAGAACCCCGGGTGCTACCACTGCGGCGATCTGAACCACTTCATCGCCGACTGCCCCTAGAAGTCTGGTGGTGGCCAGAACAACAACCCCGACTACTACCGCCACCGCGACCGCGACGAGGGAGGCTCCAACAAGTAGCGTCGGTGGCACAAGCACCGCAGTCGTGACCGGGGAGGACGCTTCGACAAGGAGTCGCTCAAGAAGCGCTTCCAGTACAAGGCTAAGAAGCGGGAGAAGGCTTTCCTCGCGCAGCTCAACGACCTCGACAAGAGCTCCGACACCGACCGGTCTTCTTCACCGACCTCCGACGACGATGACAAGAAGAAGAAGAAGCGGGACAAGGATGCCACCGGCTTCATCGGTCTTTGCTTGGCGGCCGGTCGGCGCAAAGGTTTCTGCACCATGGCGGGAGAGGCCAATGGTGCTCGTGCGTCTCCAGGTGGACATGATACACCGACGCACGACGACTCTTCTCCTGGATCCGAGAATGATTCAGAGGTAAACTCCACTATTGACCTGCTTGATACTGAGGTTAGGGAGTTGTATGCCGCTCTCGACAACCAGAAGAGGCTGCTTAAGGAAGCAGCTAGAGAGCGTAAGAAGCTTAGGGCTGAGCTGGCTTGTGCTAGAGAGAAATCTGGTGAGGATGCATATCTCACATGAATGATCTTGTTGCTCTCCGTGCTTAGCGTGATGAGAACGTTGCGAACTTAGATGTTGCTAAGACTTCACTTGCTGATGTGTCTCATGAGCTAGCTAAGGCCAAGCATGAGCTTGAACTGGTCAAGGATGCTCTCATCGTTAGTGATGTGCTTGAATGCGATGAGTGTCCCATTTTTATGTCTGATCTAGCTTCTTTGCAGTCTAAGTTTGCCACTGTTGGTTGTGAGCTAGAGGAGCTTAGATCTAGGCCTGTTCTGCTTGGTGCCTGTAAGCTTTGTCCCATGCTTAGGTTGGAGCTAGATGAGAAGAACGCTTTGATTAAGTCTTTAGGGAAGACTAAGGTCGGAGAGTCTAGCCCATCCAGTGATTGTCATGTTTGCCCTGGCTTGATTTCTGATTTGGATAATCTTGTGGTAGAAAAAGCCAACTTGGAGAATGAGAATACCTATCTTAGGGCGATTCTAAGTTGGGTTTCTAGCAGTGAGCCGCAGTTGGGCATGATGATCAAACAGTTTAAGTGTGGTGATGGTTTTGGGGTCGGTTATACATACACGAAGTCAGACTTTGACAAGCTGTATGGTAAGATCGGCAAGGCTACTGGAGCTCCAAGTGCTCTAAACACTGCTAGCACGAGCACGCAGCCTTCGCTTGTTGACCCCGTGGAGGGTGTGCTTAAAGAACCATTGAAAGCACCTCCACAGAAGCAGGTTTGGATTCCAAAGCCCAATGAGCTGAGGAATCCCCTCAATACGCTCTCTGCTGCCACAGCCCAGGTTGCCCAGAAGAAGGAGGCTGCTCCTCCCCGTCCGCAGGCGAGACCTCCACCTCCCAAGAGAGAGGTGAGGTACCACTGCGAGTACTGTGACAGAGAAGGTCACCTGGAGGAGTTTTGCTTCAGGAGGAAGTGGGCTGTGAGGCGTGAGCAGGAGAGACGTAACTCGGACATGTACTCTGCTCGGGTGCATGGTCCTCCTCGGCGTGGTGGTAGGCAAGTTGCTAGGGCGAGCCGTGTAGGTGGAGGACAGGGAGACGGTGGAGGTTACCATGCTCCAGCGGGTGGTCGCTTTGCCGGTCATGATCTTGGTCATCCTCAGTACGGCTATGGACCACAGAACTGAGGGTTTGGAGGAGGTTACGATGCACCACGCTTTCCTCGCGGTGGTGGTCGTCAGCCTCGCGGTAGACGGGACAGGGGAGACGTTTTGCCTGAGTTTGCTAACCCGTCTGTAGAGCAAATGGCTCGACATTGGTTTGTTTCACACTTTGCTAACCCCAGTGTAGAGACATTTGCTCACCCTTTGTCTCACTACTGATGTGCATGTTGGAGGCTTGGAGAACAGGTGGATCATGGACTCCGGTTGTTCGTGCCATATGACCGGTAATGACAAATGGTTCTCCAGCCTCACCCCAACGCGCCACAAAGAATACATCATATTTGGGGATAATGGTAAGGGCAAGGTACGTGGTGTTGGCACTGTTAGAGTTTCTAATCGCTTCACCCTGAGAGAGGTTGCTTTGGTTTCGAATCTTGGCTTTAATTTGCTCTCTGTTTCGCAACTTCTTGATGAGGGTTTTGAAGTTCGCTTCAAGGAGGGTTGTTCTCGAGTTTTGGATTCCAAAGGAGACCTGGTTTGCCGGATCATTCCTCGTGACCGAGTTTTCTTGGTTGATTTCTCTGGAACTCCTTTTGGCCCTTCCTGTTGCTTATTGGCTGGTCCTTCTTCTGATTTGTGGAAGTGGCATAGGAGACTTGGACATTTGAACTTCGACTTGTTGTCTAGACTTAGCTCACTTGGCCTAATCCGAGGATTGCCCAAATTGAAGTTTGAAAAGGACCTTGTTTGCCATCCGTGTCACCACGGGAAGATGGTTGCCATCTCTCATCCGTCTGTTAATCAGGTGATGACCACTCACCTTAGAGAGTTACTACACATGGACACAATCGGTCCTTCTCGGGTGATGTCGGTTGGTGGGAAATGGTACGTTCTTGTGATCGTGGACGACTTTTCTCGCTATTCTTGGGTCTTTTTCATGAGAACTAAGGATGAGGCTTTCGAGTTTGTTTGAGACTTGATCTTGACGTTGAAAAATGAGCTACCCTAGGCCTTTAGAGCAATCCACAGTGATAATGGCACAGAATTCAAAAACGCTCATTTTGACACCTTTTGCAGTGATCAAGGTCTTGAACACCAGTAGTCTTCTCCCTACACTCCACAGCAGAATGGAGTTGTAGAACGGAAGAATCGGACGCTGGTTGAAATGGCGAGGACGATGCTCGATGAGCATAGGACTCCTCGAAAGTACTGGGCTGAGGTGGTTAATACCGCTTGTTATGTGTCCAATCGTATTTTCTTGCGTGCTTTCATGCACAAGACTTCTTATGAGTTGCGATTTGGACGCCAGCCCCGTGTTGACCATCTCAGAGTTTTCGGTTGCCGGTGTTTTGTGTTGAAAGAAGGAAATCCTGATAAGTTTGAGTCTCGCTCGTCTGATGGCATTTTTCTCGATTATGCATCTCATTCCAGAGCATACCGTGTGTTGCTTATTGATTCTAACATCGTTAGAGAGACTTGTGAAGTCACTTTCGACGAGACTGCACCGTGCAATGCTTCTGTCTTTGAAGTTGTAGGAGAAGATGAGCTCGGTACCTCCATCTTTGAAGATGAGGAGGAAGAAGCTGCGGAGGGTGATGCTGAGGCTACCACGCGTGTTGTGGACCCAGTCACCTCCGACACGAGCTCAGACGATGATGACGGCCCCGATCCTACTACGTCTACTTCACGGGGGCCAGTCGAGCAGGTGACTCAGCCTTCACCAGCTGCACCTGAAGAGGCACCAGCTTTGGTTGAGGAGGAGGCGACTTCGACAAGGGAAGCACCGTGACACATTCAGCGTCGTCATCCACCTCAACAGATGCTAGGTGACCTCAATGAGCGAGTTACACGGTCCAAGGTAACAAGTATCGCTAGCTTTGCTCATTCAGCGTTTGTTGCCTCTTTTGAGCCCAAAGATATTAGACACGCTCTTTCTGATTCTAATTGGGTCAATGCCATGCATGAGGAACTCGAAAATTTTGAAAGAAACCAAGTTTGGGTTTTAGTCGAGCCTCCAGCTACTTGTAATCCCATCGGAACGAAGTGGGTTTTCAAAAACAAGCAGGGTGAGGATGGGTTGGTTGTTCGAAACAAGGCTCGTCTTGTTGCCCAGGGGTTTTGCCAAAAAGAAGGGATTGATTTTGAGGAAACTTTTGCACCAGTTGCTCATTTGGAAGCGATTCATATTTTTCTTGCATTTGCTGCTTCTAAGGGTTTTAAAGTTTTCCAAATGGACGTTAAATCTGCCTTCTTAAATGGTTTTATCGAAGAAGAGGTTTATGTGAAACAACTCCCTGGTTTCGAAAATCTCAAGTTTCCAAACCGTGTTTATAAACTTCAGAAAGCACTTTATGGTTTGAAACAGGCGCCTAGAGCTTGGTATGATAGACTGAAAATATTTTTGCTGGCTCAGGGTTTTAAAATAGGATGTGTAGATAAAACTTTGTTCCTCATGCGGTCTGCCACTGATTTTCTATTAGTTCAGATATACGTGGATGATATAATCTTTGGTGGCTCTTCTCACGCTCTTGTCTCCAAGTTTTCTGAGCAGATGTCCAGGGAGTTCGAGATGAGTATGATGGGTGAGCTGCAGTTCTTTCTCGGGCTGCAGATCAAGCAAGCTCCTCAGGGCACGTTCGTCCATCAAGCCAAGTACACCAGGGACTTGCTGCGAAAGTTCGACATGAGTGACTTGTCTCCTGAGCCGACTCCGATCAGCACATCGACGGCGCTTGATGAGGACTTGGACGGTGAGGTGGTGGACTAGAAGGATTACAGGAGCATGATCGGCTCCCTCCTGTACCTAACGGCGACGCGGTCGGACATTCAGTTCGGCGTCAGCCTTTGTGCGCGGTACCAGGCTTCTCCGCGCACCTCCCACAGGCAGGTGGTGAAACGCATCTTCAGGTATATGAAATTCACCCCTGAATTTGGTCTTTGGTACTCTGCGGATTCTTCTCTGGTTTTGGTGGGCTTTTCTAATGCCGATTTCGGTGGGTGTCAGTTGGATCGCAAGTCGACATCCGGCACTTGTCAATTTCTCGGTACATCTTTGGTGTCTTGGTCCTCTCGCAAGCAGCCTAGTGTAGCGCTTTCTTCCACAGAAGCTGAGTATGTTGCCGCTGCTAGCTGTTGCTCCCAGATACTTTGGATGAAACAAACCTTGCAGGATTATGGACTGAGTTTTGATCGGGTTCCCATCTTTGTAGACAACATGTCAGCTATTAGCATTGCAAAGAACCCTGTCCTACACTCCAAAACCAAACACATAGACATCCGGTTCCACTTCCTGAGAGACAATCATGAGAGAGGCCACATAGACTTGATCCATGTCCCTTCAAAGAGGCAAACTGTAGATATCGTAACCAAACCTCTTGAGCAGGACACCTTTGCTCGCTTGCGAGAGGAGCTTGGGGTTTGTTACCCCTTTTTATTGCTGACTTTTCTTTGGTTAGCTGTGTAGGGTTTATTTGTTCTTCTCTTAGTTTTCTAGGTTTGGTAGTTGCATTGTGCATATGCATTGTACATTTCTGCATTTTGCATTGCCTCACTTGCACTAGCATTCTTGTATACATTGCTATGATCTCCTAGTGCTTGCTAGTGTGAGTTTATAAATGTGATCATGTATAGCTTGCTCCACTGTGTATATGACATCATCTGAGTTAAGCTATTTTGATTTGAAAATTTGAAAACATGGTCACCCTGTCTTGGCTACTAGCATGTTAGGACGTGTTATTATGCGTTGCTATCTCATTCATGCTAGTGTAGCCTTTCGTTCAGCAATTCATACTTGACATGATCTAAAATTGATGAAATTGATTGAATTGTGCTTGAAATGGAATGGAAAGATCCAGGTGGAATTGCTTATCGCACTGATCGAGCTTTCGGGACGGCTCACCTTGCACTTGTGAGAACCCGGGCAAGGCTGTGCATGACTGAAACCAGTGCCTTAAGCTTCTGATTGCCTTTGGCATAGGCTTGGTCTCATTGCTAAGTAAAGCATGACAAGCTTTCAACCCCTGGCATTAAATTGCTTGATATAATGAGTTTGCAAAATCAATGTTTACAACATGCTTTTGATGCTTTTGACTCACATGTATGAGTTTGATTAGCACTGTCTTTCATTCCCTACTTGCTAGTGCTAGGTCAAGGGTGATGCTTTTATTTCTCCTAAACTGGAACTTGCCTAGCTCTAGGCTGATTTGATATACCCTGTTGAGCTAGATGCATGTCTTGTTTATGTATGCACACGTGCTTGTGACTAGTTGTTGCTCATATCATTGTATCCCTGAATGCTTTCACTTACACCTCCTGCATTGCATTCATCGCATAGCATATGTTCAGGGGGTGTCTCAGTTTCAGGGGGAGCTTTAGGTCCTTTTAGCCTTGATGTGTGCATGTGCCAACAAGGGGGAGAAGTTTAGTGATCGAACAAGGGGGAGAATTGTTTGATTTTTGAGAGAACCAAAAACTTTTTGAGCACAGGGCTTTGAGGGTGCATACATTTGGTGAGAGTTGCACTGGTAAGGGGAAAATGCATTCAGTGGGAGTTTCTGCTTTGTTTAGCTCTTGGTTTTCCCTTCGCTTCTGGCATGACTGTGTCGAGCCCTGCCTATGTCTTTGAGGAGTCATGCGTGTGTTTGATCGATTGCGTCGAGTCGTTGCCCTTGTCTGAGGGAATCGATTTTTGCTTGGTCAAGTGACTTGTTCTTGCTTCTTTCGAGTTTTTGTCACTTGTTCAAGTTCTCTCTTGCTTCTTTGTTCTTCGCTGTTTTTGTTTCAATCTTGGTTCATTTGTGGTGTGTTGACAATGCACTCATCATGGGAGAGGTTGAGGAATGTTGAGTACTCTATCCTGCTTGTGATGAGTGAATTGTCAACCGTGCGGTGTGATCGTGCGCTTGGTCCTGGACCGCAGGTACACGGGCGCCTAGTGTCGATGGAGAGCTGCCGTGGAGGTGCTATGGCCGATGGACCGTGCGGTGGACGGCGGTGAAGGGCAGCCGGGACCGGAGCTCGTGCCGGGCGGCAGCTGTGGCATCCACTCCTGGATCGAGGGTGCAAGCGGCGATGGAAGGCGGTTTTCTTGGTTTGTGCCACAAAACCAAGGAGGCGAACGGCGGTTGAAGACGCCAAGTCGTGGAGGCACGGGCGTCGGTCTCGGGACTTACGGAGGTGACGGGCGTCGACGGCGTCTAGGGCCTCGCTGCAGGCGAGGAGGTGACGAGCGTCGGGCGGCGTCTAGGGCCGTCAGAAGGTCGAGGTGGGAACGGCGTCTAGGGCCACGGTGTGGAGGCGGGAATCTTCCCGCGCGTGGAGTTTTGGCGGTTTTTTCTCAAAACCAGCCACCTAGCCGGGTTTCGCGGACCCCCCCAAAATCGCGAACCGGATCTACATCGACATGGCGGCATCGCGGAGAAGGCTTTGAGTGGAAGAAAGAAACTCCGCCGTCGGATGAGATCGTGTACATATTTCCGGTTTTGCCCCTACAGGCGTTTTAGTGTCTAGTTTGAGTCGAGGGTATTTTGGACTCCTGCGTGGGCACCTTAAATACCCCTCACCCCTCTCCTCTCTTTCCTGCGCGTGGCACCAACAGAACACCCACCCCTCCTGGCCTGGCACCCTCCTCTCTCCCGTGGCTCTCTTTCTCCCTGCTCTTCTCCTTCCTCTCAAGGATGAGAACAAGAGGTATGGATTGTTGAGACTTTTGTACTGAGATTTGTTGGGAAAGGAGGCCCAATCCTCCTTGTGCCCTCCGGGGTTTTGAATTCAATTCAATCTCTTACGATTTGTGCCTTGTTTTGGATGATTTCGATTTTCCTTCGTCGAATCTTGAGCACGAGATTATGAGTGGTTTTCTGATGATCGAGTGACTCTTTGTAGTGATTCTAATACATCTAACCTAGTGCTAATCCCCCTGGAATCACGAGTTCACTCGAATCGAAGTTCTTGGCGTTCCAAAGAAAACCCCCGTTTTTGCTCGGAATTCTTCGATTCCTCCCAAACCATGGAGTGATTCGTCGATTCCTTCCATGGACATGTTCACAAGTCTTTTGTGATCATGCCTGCAAAATTTGAGCTCCTTTGGACTTGATTTGACCCTCCAATCATCGAAGTTTCCAAAGGTCGCGGGCTGGAAAAACGTTTCTGGACTCTGTGTTTCCTATCATCGGATGAACCGACGCTTTGAAGTTGTATGCGTCGGATCAACCGATGAGTAGGTTTTTCAGCTGCTAGGGTTTTGCTGTTTGGCCCGTTGCACTGGCGTATAGGCTTTTCTTAACGTCGGTTAAACCGGTGACCACTAAGTCATTTTGCAGTCCCTCTGGACAACTGCACCGGCGATTGGATTAGATTTTGTCGGATTATCCGGTGTGCGCTAACACCGGTTGAACCGACGCCGTGTCAATCTCCATGCCGGATCAACCGGTGCTCGTTTCTTTCTGTTGCCGTCTCTGCTCATCGGTTGAACCGACGCTGTTCAAAACTGTGCGTCAGATCAACCGGTGAGTTATACCGTGCTGGTTCTTGTGTTGTTTTTCGGTGTTTGCTTCCGCATTGGATCTTGTTTGTTCCTATGGCTTTCTTGTGTTGGTGTAGCTCCACCATAGCTACTCCACACTGTGCCTAGGACTCTAGGGTTGGGCGGGTACTTCAGGACTAAGCCGATCTCTCCGATTGCGATAAATTTTAATCGGCTCCCATTCACCCCCCTCTGGTCGTCTTTTCGGTCCCTCAGATAATAGAGTTTCAAACCCTTGAAATAGTTAATTGCATATTTGCATTATATGACCAGGGACTGGGAGCGCCCAATGTGTTAGGTAGTTACAACTAAATTAGTATTCGTATCTCAGCTGAGTTCTCCACACACTATGCATGCATAACTAGCACAAAGTATCATGACAATTGATTGCACGTATTGTGCACATGTAATCAAACAATATAACTTTGTTTTTCAAACTAATTTACTATGTCCTGTCACGAGTACAAAAAATCCACTCCAGTGCCTGGCAGCTGAGTAGCATTAGGGCAGTCCCAATGGGATATTTATGATAATTTCTATCCCCATTTGTTACCTTGACAGTTCAGTATTTTACTGATGTGGCAAAAGAATTAATGAAGAGAGAGTACAAATCAGAGAAACCGTTTCTACATGAGAAAACGACGTCCTCACTGGTATCGAGGCTCGAGGAAACCGCCCAGACCCCGTTGGGGAGACTACTAGTTTCTAGCATTATCTGACAGGATCCATTGCGCCAGCCAGGTGCGCGTGCCCGCCTGCTCGCTGCCGCACCCGCCGGCCTGCTGCTGCGCTCGCCGGCCCGCTGGTGGTCCGCTCCGGCGCTCGCTCGCCGGCTCGCTGCCGCTCCCGCCGGTCTGCTGTCGCGTGTGCCCGCCCGCTGTGGCGCGTGCCTGCAATTCCTCCGCATCCGCGAGCGCTCGCCTGCGCTTTCCCGTGAGCTGCGGCCGGCTTATTGCTCGCCCGATGGATGAACAGCAGTCTGTGTACTACAGTCCCTGATGTCCTGATTGATAGTCCGATCTCCGATCCCCTCCAACTTCATACTCCACGGTCCAGACATTGTATCCAATCCATGGAGTTATGGATTTTAATTTTGTCTTTTTATTCTTACTCAATTTTATAGAGGTGCCCAAAGTAGTTTCTAAGAATCATTAATTGTGCTTTTTTCTTCTTGGAAACTGTCCATGAAAACTATCCATTGGGACTGCCCTTACTACTGCAGCTGCTGCCACAAGCTTTATCGCACCATTTACTGAGCATTGCTCGATCGCTGGACTGTCATATAACATGTGACAACTGTTGCTGGACCTTTTACTGATGAGGACGAGCAGCATCACAATATTTTTCCTTGTGTGAGGAGTCTCCAGTAGTACAATCTCGACTTTGGTGCTAGCTCGGCAGTTGAGAAGCATTGCAGCTGGTGCCACAGTGCAATAATGTTACATCAATAGAACATCACATGCTCGTCAAATGCATACAAATAGAGCTCTTCTCATGTGTGGTTTCTTCTTCCTATATGGCTAGCTTGCAACTGCAACACAAAAAGAA
This sequence comes from Panicum virgatum, assembly GCF_016808335.1. NCBI lineage: Eukaryota > Viridiplantae > Streptophyta > Magnoliopsida > Poales > Poaceae > Panicum > Panicum virgatum. The sequence continues at coordinate 63,801,817 of NC_053147.1, forward strand.
ACCAGACAATCAAAAGTAAAGGAGCAGAGAGCACAGATTTGCTGAGCTTGAGATAACACAACAAAATTAAAAGAGGGCATGCATATTCAGACCATAGCATGCATGTCAGGTTTAGTCGTGCAGTGAGGATGGGAGGCATTAGGAAGAAGGTTCCCACAAGGGTAGGAAGATTCTCCATGTCCAGGCCGACTCCAACTGCGACACGGCTTGCCCGACCTGTACTGCACCTCACACGCGTTGCACAACATCTTGGCGGGGAACGACTAGGCTGGGACGCCATACTCCTCCGGGGAGATGGCCATGGACTCCGGGGATGGCGGCGAGGCCGGAGGCGGGTGGACCGGGGGAGCACGAGGAGGTGGGAGCGGTTGCTACGGGCCTTGGCGGAGACCGGCGCCTCCGGAAGAAAGACACCAGGCTGCGCCGCGGAGGCAAAAGCTGGGGCCGCAGTGGCCACGTACGGGAGCCAGTGGCACGTTCACTGCCAGGGAGGAGAACCCGTCGGACATGAGCTTCAGCTTCTGAAGGTCCTCGGTGGAGAACCCATATGTAGTTGGATAGCCATTCCTGCTCCGCTAATTGATCGTGCTGCACAAAATTCAGCAAGTTTAGCAACTGCGAGTTCTATGTGCTTCCATTTAGACACGCATTATCAAATTAATTTACTGAATGACATCCACTTCAGTGCCTGGCAGCTGAGAAGCATTACTGCAACTGCTGCCACGCAAGCTTTGTCAATACACAACATTTACTGAGCACAGCTCGCTGGACTGTCGTAGCATATTTGACAGTCTGTACTCTGTAGCTGGACCTTTTACAGCGCACGAGCAGCATTTTCAACATTTTTCCTTTTGCGAGGAGTCTCCGGTAGTATAATCTCGACTTCAGTGCTTGCATGGGCAGTTGAGAAGTGTTACTACGAAGAAAATAAGATTAGTGATCAATTATTGTAATTAGGATTAATGATTATCTCTCTCTCTCATAGTCTCCAGCAGGGTTCTCCTTTTCGTTTTTGGACCGAATCCCGCCATCCGGCGGAAACGGAATTCCGGGCGAAATTTCGCTAAATTTCGGTAATTCCGACCGAAATGGGTTTTTGAATTCGAAAAACGAAATTTCGTTGCATTCCGACCGGAATTTCGGTTTTTCCGACCGGAATTTCGGTAATTTTGACCGAAATTTCGGTTTTGTCACCGTAAAATGGTGCAAATTAACAGAAAATGATGTGTACATATGGAAAAATTGAAAATTTTGGCAAAATTTCCCCTGATTATGTGTATATTGACAGTTTATAATGCATAACATATATATAACTCCACAAAACAATGACAAATACACCATTTAACACATAACTCATGTCCAAAGTCCACACATACAACGTAATACATCCAAAGTCCATTACAATTATTACACATAACTCATGTCCAAAGTCCACACATAGAACGCAATACATCCAAAGTCCATTAGAATTATTACAATCCAAAGATAAAAAAGAGGCAAAGGCATAGTCCAGAATAATCCATATAGCATATTCTCTGCATTTAAATATTTATGTGAAATAAATTAAATAAGTAGAGGAAGCAAAACGTATAGATAATTTCTGTTGATAGGATAAGTACCTGCATTCTTCAGTCCTCAAATCTCTCTCCCGGTGGTCCCTCATACGGCTCGTCTGTTGGTGGCAAATACACGTACGTAGGTGGGTGATGTTGCAACTGTGGAGCTCCATATGGTAGGTAGCCGTGATAATCCAAATAAGGCAATGCTGCAACTGCCTGCGGAAGTGGCGGGTTCACCACCCCTGGTGGTGGCCACAGAAAGCCCCCTGCAGGGGGAGAAGTACTGTAAGGGTTGTAGTACTGACCACTGGAGGCAGAGTTGGAGCTATCTTCATCATATGCAAGTGGGGCCTGTCGACCATGTCGACTTGTCGATGTTGTTTGTCGTTGTGAAGTAGGTGCTCCATGATCTGTATCTTGTGTTGCATGGGTGAAGTCCTCCTCCCCAGTGAACCTTATAGTAGGAGATATACGATAACCACCACTTTCGCCATCACCATCATCATCATCATCACCATCATCATCACCATCACCATCATCATCACCATCATCATCATCATCATCATCATCATCATCATCATCACCAATGTCCTCACCACCACTAGGCTCAGGTGTGGTATCGTCACTACCTAACTCCTCCTCAGTGTGTGGTTTCTTCCCTTTTCTCATTTCGGGACCAATCTTAGTCTTCCTTTTTCCCAGATGTGTGTCCCCAATTGTTTCTTCGGCCCATGTCTCCACATCTTCATCGTGACCATGAGAAGAGCCTATGTCAGTGAACATCTGGCTCGGCAATGGAGTGTCAGTGAAGTCTGAGTCTTCATCAAATGCTGGGTCTCCATTGGACCTTGAAAGCTTCATCCAATTTTGAATTGCTGATGACTGCCGGTACAAAGAAAGATCCATGAAACTGCTAACTGGATCATAGTCATATGGATCGGCCCCTCTAGTAGCACGTTGCAGACGCAAGCGGAGGTTGTAGTTCACAAAGACCAATTTATCCAATTTCTGGTGGCTCAACCTATTGCGCAGTTTGGTGTGGATGTAAGCAAAGGTGCTCCAGTTCCTTTCACATCCACTAGAGGCTGCACACTGCGACAACAAGCGTCGAGCGACCCTTTGCAACACTGGTGTATCTCCCCCAAATGTTGCCCACCAAGCAGCTGGTGAAGTTTTCCGGTCAATGGCCATTCGCCTAGCAATGTCACTAGAGAACTCACCTTGCTTCGTCCTGAATATTTCAAATTCCTGCAATGCAATTGCTGCTGAATTAGTATTCAACATTTTCTCCAGACCGTTGCGCATTACTGCCATGACTGTCTGTGATGTGCCCAAACTGTACTGCACGTAAGGGTTAAGAGCACAAGCAGTGGCCATATATGTGCCTGACATCACTGTGTTCATCCTTGCATCTATCACAGCCATGATCTTTTCAAACCGGGGGTAGTCATTGCTGAACTTGCTGGCATATGTTTGCCTCATGTTTTGATACTCCATTGTCACCTCACTCAAATTAGGTGTCTTGTCTGTGTCAGCAAATCTCAAAAACATGTACAGAGGCTCAACATCATTGATCACATACTCCATATTCGCCCACCATTGAAGACTTGTGATGCATTCGTAAATGTACCTTCCAGTTTCACTTTTGAAGTGGCGGGACCGTCGGAACTCAGGTGACACTAACCATGTCATGAACTGGTCCTTCTTCCTATACATGCTTTCAAGGAACATGTAGTTGGTCCCAAATCTTGTTACATTCCACTTGACCAACTCTCCTCCGATGGCTTCCCTCATCATGCTGTGTAAACTGTTGGAGTTGTAGAGCCAGCTGCAAATTCGTTGCGCGCTTCGAATACAAGCATCATGCTCCGGCCACTTCCCTATGTCCTTCAGCATAAGGTTGATGGTATGGGCAAGGCAAGGCTGCCATGCAATGGTAGGGAACTCATGACATATAATTTTGCAGGCTTTTTTGTAGTTCGAACCATTATCCGTGACAAGCTGAATCACATTGTGAGGCTCCACTTTCATGACCACTGCTCGTATCTCCTGCACAACATTGCCAATGTGATATGCGTATGGTCCTATATTTTATGCCAAGGTGAGAACAATGCTTCGATACATGGACATACCTTCAACAAGTATTGATGGTCCTGTATTTTGTCGGACGCATTGATGGACTTCAAGAAATACATGGTGCCACCGCTATACACCAAGAAATTAATGACCGAGTTACGCATAGGCCCCGTCCACGAATCACACATGATCGTGACTCCACATTCATCCCACTCGTTCTTCCACTTCTCTATCTCTTTCTCTATCTCCTTCACATTCTCATCCAAATATTTTCCATCTATCTCCCTCCCTGATGGTATTTTGATTCCAACACCTGCGGTCATAGAAGAGAAAGCATTAAGATCACAATGAAGGATATGTAATGTAGCTCAAAATATACATTGTTACCTTGTTTCTGGGTCTCCACGATCGCAGCTTTAAAGTATGGGTCATCGACTTTCCGGCCGGGAATACCGACAGCATGGCACGCCTTCGCCCATGCCCTCCCTAGAAGCTCTCTTGATGTCCTCCCCTTGACAGTCCATGGGCCGGTATCAATCCTTTGCTGCCGTGGACCACTGCTCAACCCTAGATGGTAGTCCCTAACCCTCTCGGGGACTTGTGACTGGCTCCTTCTGAACATCGAAGGCAGCGGTCCACCACTGCCTCCAACACCACCACCCGATCCGCCACCCCTATCATATCGTGGCCCAGCTTGCTGCATAAATTCATACTCTTGGCGGGACTGGTGTAAGGCCGCTTGTAGTTCTGCATCCTCGTCGAGCCCCTGGCCTTCCTCTTTCTCTAGATCAATGTGCGGCCTCCTTGCAGATTGGTCCCTCAGGAGCTTTTCTCGGGCCCTTGCTTTAGCTCTAGCCTTGTTCCTGTCCAACTGCTCACTAAAGAAGGCCTTAACTTCGGCTGGAACCGAAGGGCAGTCCTTCACATCTTTCCCCCTATGTGCCAAATGCTCTTTGAACCTTGTTGCTCCTCCCCCACTCTTCTCCTCCCTGCAATACTTGCATTTGAAACCACCCCTGATCTTTTGGCCATGCTCCCACACTAGTTCTGGCATTGTCCTACAATTACAGAAAAATAGTAAGGTGTAAGTTCATGAATAACACATGAAGTAGCAACTCATGTTCTTTTTGATGAATACCTACTAACAACCCATGAATATCACATAAACTAACAATTCATTAAAACTACCAATTCATACATTGAGACTAACATGAAAAAATTCATACATATCAACTAACTGATTTTTTCTATGCTTTCTATGTCACTTGGTCTCAATCTCAAATCAACTAACTTAGATCGACATCAACAAGCATCAACATAAAAAAAACCTTCTCATACCTTAGTTCCCGGAGCCGAGGCGAAATCCGGTCGGTTTCACTGGTTTTCCGCCGAAACCGCACCGAAATCCGCCCGGATTACGGATCCATCCCGACAGCGTCTCCCGGGAACGGTATCCGCTACACCCGCCCGGATTTCGCCGCCTTTCCGCCGAAATTTCGGTGCGGGGAGGCGAAAATCGCCGCCGGCGGCGGAGGGGACCAGAGAGGAGAACGTGGTGGGGGAAAAAAGAGCTCGGGCGACCGTCACCCCTCACGCTGACGAGCAGATAAGGTATACCTTGTTAACGGGTTAACGGGTCCACTCATCGTTAACGGGTCCGAACTCATTTAGTGATTTTAACCAATCAAATCAACTTATATTTGAACGATTTCAAGTGATAGACGCTCAAAAATGCACCTAGTTTTTTATCATAATTTTTTCATATTTTTTTTACAAATTTTTTTGAATTTTTGAATTTTGAAACGAAATTCACCGAAAAGTAGCGAAATTCCACTTCCCGGTAACTAGCGGAAACGGAATTTTTTCCGGAATTTCGCCGAAATTCCGCCGAAATTGTGAACCTTGGTCTCCAGTAGTATAATCTCGACTTCAGTGCTTGGCAGTTGAGAAGCATGGCAGCTGCTGCCACAATGCAATAATGTTGCATCAATATAATACACCATCATGTGCTCGATCATAAAATGCGTACAAATAGAGAGCTCTTCTCTTGTCTAGTTTCTTCTTCCTACTACTCCCTCTTTCCTCGTTTATAAGGCACGGTGGAACATGGCACGGTCTTCCAAACAATACTTTGACCATTTATTTGTCATATATTATATCACTTATGATTATAAATTTATAATCATTGTAAACTATATTTGATGACGAATCCAATCATATAAAATTTACATTATAAAAATTAAAAATTAATAGTTAAATTATTGGTCAAAGATATAAATGTTTGAATCTTGATATGCGTGTGCGCCTTATAAACGAGGAAGGAGGGAGTATATGGCTAGCCATATAAATATAGAAAGCATTGCAACGCTGAAAGAAACCAGACGATTGAAAATAAAGGAGCAGAGAGCAAACAGAAAATAGTTGGGGAGCTTGAGAGAACACAACAAAATTAAAAGAGGGCATGTACCTTCACATAGCATCTTAAGTTCAGTTGTGCAGTGAGGATGGGAGGCATTAGGAAAAAGGTTCCCACAAGGTACTCCGGCTGACTCCGACTGCGTCGCAGCCCTCCTGCCTGACGTTTAGTATAACACCTCAGGTGTTAATTCTCTGTAATTAAATTAATCACGGCTATTAGTTCCAAAACCCACGCGACAAATCACTAAACCAAAGTGTTCTTTACAGTCTGGGCCAGACCGGTCTGACCGGTCGGGACAACCGGTCTGACCGGTTAAACCGGTTTCAACTGTTTTGGTCCCCACATCATTTTTCTGACTCTCTCCCTCACCGGTTCACTCTACCTCTCTCACGCTCGTTCTCTCTTTCTCTCTCGCCCTCACACTGTGCCCCCTCTCAAACCCTCACTCACAAATCCCTCAACCCAAATCCATTCCAAGGCTTGGGGAGGCTGCAATCAGTGTGGTGGATCATCTTCTCAATGATTCCCTACCCAGGGGGCAGTGGATCCAAGTTCTTCGCGTCATTCAAGGTATTCTAGCTAGGGATGGGTCGATCTCTTTTTCTAGGAGGTTTTAGTCGATTTCCTCAGGTAGAACACATCCAATTACGTCCATGAACTAGTGCCTAGAAGGGTTTTGGAATTGGTGGGCGAGTTTCGCCGCACCAAGAGTTCTAGCTTTTGGTCTGGATAGGACCGGTCTGACCGGTCGGAGGGACCGGTCTGACCGGTAGTTTGGTCAGATTATTTCAGACCGGTCGGGTGGACCGGTCTGACCGGTGTGGCAGTGGCTGAGAGGGGTTAGTAAGGGATAGTTAGTGCAAATAAATGAAAACTAATTCGGGTATCGGTTACTTATAATTTTTGCAAATCATGCCTGCATTCCTCATGTCATATGCATGTGCACACGTGTAACAGCCGCAGCAGAGGAGGTGGTGTACGAGGTGGTTAAGGAGCCACCGGAACCGCTAGAGCAGGCCCAGCAGGAGGAGGGGCGTGAGGCCCCCGCCCAAGACCAAGTTCACCCCAGTTTTGGGCAGCAGACTCAAGGAAAGCCCCGGTGCACAACCTATTAATTTAAATTATGACATATATATATATATACACATATATATATATATTACTTATGCATTACGTATAGAAATTGGTTGAAATCCTAGTTGCATGATCCCTAGGTTTCCTTGAGTTTATACTAGTATGTTAGGACGATAGTAATGCTATGCTTAAGAGTTCTCGGTAGAAGTCGAGTGACTTCTTGTCACTCGCGAGATATAGGATGTTTAGAAGTCGAGTAATTTCCGGTTACTCGCGAGATATGAGAATTATTTGTATTTCGACGCATGAGTTGTTGAATGGATATAGAACGCATGGAAATTTGAGACCGGACGGGAATTGATGATAATGTATAGGTATGGCAGCAGGACAGGATTCCTGGGTGTCTTAGTCCCGTCTGAGTCGGTTAAGGACCGTACCGTTGTTGGCCCTGCTGATCATGTTTGAACTGTACTAATCGCATGCCAGGAGTAGGAGGCAGTCGAAACCGGTAAGCCTAGTACTGGCTCGCTTCGAAAGTACAAAACTTCATCACCACCCTTTAGGGCGAGTCGAGTAGTCGCGGAGAAACGGGATGCATATGTTTACTTTTGGTGGTCTCTCATTGAGCTCGGCTGACTATATGTAGTTGGGGCGGTTCTGTAGTTCGAGGCGGGGAGGGGAAGGGTTGGTGCGTGTGGTCCGACGGGGCATACGCGTGCCGTGTTGGTTAGGTCCACCTTGCAAGGTTAAATCGAATCGATTCGCCGTTAGTCGCTCTCGGACACCTTGGTCACTGCGTCGCATTGTAGTGTTGTGATGGAATAATAGTTATACCTATGATGATGCACACAATGAATTATTATTTATTGCTCCACTATGTTTGCTCTAGATTTGGTTATGCAAATATTAGACTATGATTAATTTATATAGAACTTGGGCTAAAATAAGAAAAAGTAAGAAATTACTTTAGTCGCTTTTCTGCAAAATAACCACCAGACCAAAAGCCTTGCATGTCTAGGTATGTGGGCTAAGTTATACCCACTGGTCGGGTAAGTCTTGCTGTGTATTAGTTGCTTAGGGTTTGTTGCCACCAATTTTTGTTACAGGACACCAGGACGTGGATTTCTGCCCCTGTTGTGTCAAATTTATCCGCCGTGATGCAGAGGGGTGGGAAGTGGTGGAGCGAGACCCCTAGACTAGGGAGTTGTCGGGTTGCACACTTGTGGGTAGGGAGTGCAACCTGTCTGTTTTGTTTGGACCGGTCCGACCGGTAGTCTCGGAGGGATCCATGCAGACCGGTCTGACCGGTGGTGTAGGGGCAGAACACTAGTATAGTTCTAGGTTCTTTTTCGTTTGAAATTTTGCTACTCCATTGTAAAGTTGTAAATTATTTGAGTTATGTAAATTATGTAAGCCTTAAGTGTATTTGAACCTGGTTGAAAATTTTCATATCTCTATCGGGTATTACTCTCGTATTTTCAAGTAATTGTCGTGCTTGTACCATCTGCGCCCGCCTTCACGTGGGACTACCGGTGTTGTTTCGATCGGGACGTGAATTGAGAAAGGACCGCCAAATTAAGCCATTAAGTTAATGCGCCCGATGTGTTCAAATGACGGTCATTACGCTTAAGTTAGAGTTTTAATTTGGTGGTTCCGTCACAGCTGGTATCAGAGCCGAAACGCATCAGGGGTGGTACGAGCATGACTAATTTTTGGAGATCGCAAATTAAAAATGAATTTCTGACTTAGGATGAGATTGGTTTACTAATATGAGTGGAGTTATTCGTAGCCCTATATAGGTTATGTTAGTGTCATAATTAGATGTTCGTGTTTTGGTTGAGAGGTTAACGCTGGGTGTCCATGCATCATGCTATTTTTGTTTTCTTTAGTTGTATATGTGAGATGACTTATGGAATCATGCATCGTATCATGCATCATGGCATCTGTTAATTTCAAATTTTCATTTGGGGATTTGTTTAAGGGGTTCAGTACACGACTTGAACTCTAGAATTTTACTTCTGGGTGGAGACCGGTATGACCGGTCTTCGCCACTGGTCTGACCGGTTGGTCCACGTGCACAGCGCCATGCAGACCATGCAGACTGGTCTGACCGGTCCGTTGCACCGGTTCAGCGCAGACAAAGGGCTCTAAGTCGTGTTCAAATAATTTATTCTATGCGATTACTGCCATAATTCGGATATTAGTTGATGTTATGATTATTTTTATGTAATCAGAAAAATGTAATTAATCCAGTCATGGTTGAATGTAGAATGGCAGGCCCACCGAACCCTCCTGAATTGGCCCAAGCCATTGCAGCCATGCTCACTGGACGCGATGAGCAGACGGCACTCCTCCGTGAGCTCGTGGCGTAGGGCAGAGCGCCGCAGCCTGAGCATTACCACCAGCCACCTATCCCTGGATATGAGCAATTTCTGAGCACCCAACCGCCGTTGTTTCACAAAGCAGATGAGCCACTGGAAGCAGATAGCTGGCTCCGGACCATAGAGTCCAAATTCACCCTGCACCCATACAATGATGGGGACAAGGCAGGATTTGCCGCTCAGCAGCTTAGGGGCCCTGCACGCACATGGTAGGACAATCATGTGGCTATGTTTCCAACGGGCACTCGATTCACCTGGGCGGAGTTCAAGAACATCTTTAGAGCACATCACATCCCTGCAGGGGTCATTCGCAGGAAGCTCACCGAGTTCTTGGCCCTGAAGCAGGGCAATAACAGTGTACTACAATACTCTCAGGCCTTCAACACTTTGTCACAGTATGCGGGGTACCATGTAGACACTGATGAGAAGAAGCAGGCGTGCTTCCGACAGGGGCTTAGCAGCAAGCTCCAGGATCGCCTGGCCATGATCAAGTTTGACACCTTCGGTGAGCTAGTCAATGGATCTATCATTCAGGAGGACGCCCATCGAGCTCACAAGGCGGAGAAGAAGAGAAAGGCACCGGCAGGGGAATCTTCCAGCAGTGCTCCTCAGAGGTTCCGTCTGGTGCAGTCGGACCCACAGCGAGCCCCTTTTCAGCACCAGCCACAGCAGCAGTGGAGCTATCGGGCACCTCAATACACACTGTCATAGAGGACTGTCAGGCCTCATGCTCCTCAGTAGAACGAGCAGAAGGTCTGGGTGCAGCAGCCGGTGGTGCGCTCCAATTTGTTCCCTTGTTACAACTGTGGGCAATCGGGACACTTCGCCCGTAACTGCCCAATGCCACCAAAACAAGGCCAGCAGTCGAGCCAGCAGAACCAGAAGCAGAAAGTGGCTCACTTCAAACCGAGTGTGTGCACTACACCACCCTTGAGGGTATTCCAGACGGAGCTCCAGTGATGGCGGGTACGTTTTCCATAAATGATCAACCCATTACGGTATTGTTTGATTCTGGGGCATCTCACACGTTCATTAGCAAGGATTGTGCTACTAGACTTGGATTGGAAATAGGAAATATGTCGATTCCATACAATATCCATTCACCTGGAGGGCAATTGATAACTAATCAAACTGTTAAGCAAGTGCCTTTGAAGTTTCAAGGAAAAATCTTTGACACTCATCTGATTGTGTTACCGACTTAGAAAGTGGATATTATCTTTGGAATGAATTGGATGAAATTTCATGGGATTCTCCTAGATACGACATCGTATGTGGTGCATGTAAACTCTCCTCTTCATGGATCCATGGCATTATCTCTGATGAACCATAAGTCAGTGACTCCTACTGTGCTCCACACTGAGGACAAAAGCCTCGCCGATATACCAGTGGTGTGTGAATATCCAGATGTTTTTCCGGATGATCTGCCAGGCATGCCACCTGACCGTGATGTGGAATTTGCTATTCAATTGCAACCGGGTGCGGCACCGATATCTAGGAGACCTTACCGGATGCCACCCAATGACTGCTTGATAAAGTAATTGCAAGAACTGCTTGATAAAGGCTATATCCATCCTAGCATGTCACCTTGGGGCTATCATGTACTCTTTGTTAAAAAGAAGGATCAAAGCATCAGGTTGTGTGTGGACTATAGACTTCTGAATGCCGTCACAATCAAGAATAAGTATCCACTTCCCCGGATTGATATCATGTTTGATCAGCTATTCGGGGCCAAGATATTTTCAAAAATTGATCTCCGCTCTGGTTATCATCAGATAAAGATTAGAGCTGAGGATATTCCCAAGATGACTTTCTCCACCAGATACGAGCTTTATGAGTACCTGGTCATGTCTTTTGGGCTAACAAATGCCCCTGCTCATTTCATGTATCTCATGAACTCGGTATTCATGCCTGAGCTAGATAAGTTTGTCGTGGTTTTCAATATATTATATTCCAAAATAAAGAGGAGCATGCAGAGCAACTCCGCATTGTGCTTCAGCGCTTGCGGGAGCACAAGCTATATGCCAAATTCAGTAAATGTGATTTCTGGCTCACGGAGGTCCAATTTTTGGGCCATATCATTTCAAAAGATGGAATTTTTGTTGATCCTAGTAAGATTCAAGATGTCCTGAATTGGAAGGCTCCTACCTCTGTTCCAGAGATCCGGAGTTTTCTTGGGCTAGCAGGTTATTATCGCCGGTTTGTACCGGACTTCTCCAAAATTGCTAGGCCCATGACGGAATTGCTTAAGAAAGGGGTAAAGTTTGTTTGGGATGACCAATGTGAACAAGCTTTCCAGACTTTGAGAAAGTTATTGACGTCGGCCCCTGTTTTGGCTCAGCCGGATATTACTCGGCCCTTTGATGTATATTGTGATGCATCATGTACGAGTCCCCACTGTGTCCTCACCTCTGTTTAATCCAGCCGGCTATTATTCGGCCCTTGATATGTATTAAATGTAATAGGTACGGGCCTCGGCTGTGTACTCATGCAAGACCAGAGGGTAATTGCTTATGCTTCCAGAGCCCTCCGGTGGCATGAGGAGAATTATGCCACGCATGATCTGGAATTGGCAGCAGTGGTGCATCCATTAAAAATCTGATGCCATTATCTTCTGGGCAACCCTATTCATATATACTCAGACCATAAGAGTCTCAAGTATATCTTCACCCAGAGCGAGCTAAATTTGCGCCAGAGGCGATGGTTGGAGTTAATAAAGGATTATGACATGGAGATTCGTTATCACCTGGGTAAGGCTAATGTTATAGCCGATGCATTGAGTCGTAAAGCCAGTTGCAGTTGCATCTCAGCCACAGCAGTGCATGACACTTTGTGCCAAGAAATGGAGAAGATGAACTTGACTATGGTGTCTGAGGGTACTCTTGCTAATCTTACCCTCACTCCAACACTGCGGGATCAAATTATTGTTGCTCAGAAAAATAATATTGGCATGGAAAATATTAGGCAAAAGCTTAGAGAAAGTGACCCTCGTGTGGCATGCTTCCAGCTAGATGGCGAGAGTGTTTTATGGTTTAAGAACCGGTTGGTGGTACCTAAAGATTTGGGACTTCGGAAACAAATTCTTGATGAGGCTCATCTCTCTAGATACTCAATCCACCCGGACAGTAATAAAATGTATCAAGATTTGAAACAGCAGTTCTGGTGGACAAGGATGAAGCGGGAGATAGCTCACTATGTTTCTGAGTGTGACATCTGCCGAAGAGTTAAAGCGAGTCACTTCAAACCCGCCGGTATGCTTCAGCCTTGGATATTCCTTCATGGAAATGGGAGGATATTAATATGGACTTCATTGTTGGTTTGCCTCCCACCTCAAGAGGATATGATTCTATTTGGGTTATAGTTGACCGCCTCACTAAATCCGCTCATTTTCTTCCTGTGAAGACGCGTTATTCATCCCATCAATATGCAGAGATTTATATGGCCCGCATTGTGAGTCTTTATGGTGTACCCAAGACGATCATATCGGATAGAGGCTCACAATTCATTGCGCGTTTCTGGGAACAATTGCAAGCATCTCTGGGTACTCAGCTTATTCGTAGCTCAGCATATCACCCCCAGACAGATGGTCAGACTGAGCGAATTAATCAAATTCTAGAGGATATGCTTAGAGCATGTGCGCTCTCCTATGGCAAGAAATGGGATGAATGTCTGCCATTAGCAGAGTTCTCTTATAATAACAGCTATCAAGAGAGCATCAAAATGGCTCCTTTCGAGGCATTATATGGGTGGAGGTGTAGAACTCCATTGAATTAGTCAGAAGCAGGTGAAAGGAATGTATTCGGCCCTGATATGGTCAGTGAGGCGGAAGAACAAGTCCGGGTTATACAGGAGAATTTGAAAATAGCCCAATCCCGGCAAAAAAGCTATGTGGATAAGAAACGTCAATCAATCTCGTTCCAAGTGGGAGATCATGTCTCTTTGCGGGTATCTCCAATAAAAGGGGTCCAACGGTTCGGAGTAAAGGGAAAACTCGCACCTCGCTATGTTGGGCCTTTTCCTATCATTGAGCGATGTGGGCCTGTAGCTTATCGCCTAGAACTTCCTCCATATTTATCCGCGGTTCATAATATATTCCATGTCTCCTAGCTCAGGAAATGTCTCCGTGTTCCAAGCAAAGTGATTGACATAGAGAAGCTACAAGTGGAGCCCGATCTTGCCTATCCAGAGCGTCCCGTAAGAATTGTTGATTATAAGACTCGAATCACTCGAAATAATACTAGCAACTTCCATAAGGTACAATGGAGTAATCACTCCGAGCGGGAAGCTACTTGGGAGACGGAGGAATTTGTTCGGACTAAATGTCCGGAATTGCTACAAGCCTATCGAGGTACACACTAATTTCTAACTTTCCCTTTAGCCATTCATTAAATCTCGGGATGAGATTTCTTTAAGGGGAAGGGTTGTAACACCTCAGATGTTAATCCTCTGTAATTAAATTAGTCACGGCCATTAGTTCCAAAACCCACGCGACAAATCACTAAACCAAAGTGTTCTTGACAGTCTGGGCCAGACCGGTCTGACCGGTCGGGACAACCGGTCTGACCGTTTAAACTGGTTTCAACTGTTTTGGGCCCCACATCATTTTTCTGACTCTCTCTCTCCCTCACCGGTTCACTCTACTTCTCTCATTTGAAATTTGGCTACTCCATTGTAAAGTTGTAAATTATTTGAGTTATGTAAATTATGTAAGCCTTAAGTGTATTTGAACCTGGTTGAAAAATTTCATATCTCTATCGGGTATTACTCTCGTATTTTCAAGTAATTGTCGTGCTTGTACCATCTGCGCCCGCCTTCGCGTGGGACTACCGGTGTTGTTTCGATCGGACTATGGATTGAGAAAGGACCGCCAAATTAAGCCATTAAGTTAATGCGTCCGATGTGTTCAAATGACGGCCATTACGTTTAATTTAGAGTTTTAATTTGGCGGTTCCGTCGCATTTAGAGTCTAAAAAGCTGATCGCACATCATATCATATTTGGCTGCCCTTCGCCGGAGAGTTTTGGTCGGCCCTAGGGTTCGCCATTCCTTCGGAGGCGGATGTGGGGCGCCTGGATGCTCTGCCAAGACCGGCACATGTGCTGCCCGAGCACTACTCCACCTTCATCCTACTCTGTTGTTGGCAACTATGGAAACGCCGCAATGGTGTTGTCTTCAGGCAGGAAAACGCCACACGACGGGACACACTCCGCTTGGCCAAGGAAGACGCAAGACTATGGCGGGAACGGCTTCCTCGCAATGACGTGAGGGTCGCTGACTCCTGGGGTGCAGCACTTAGTTTGGCAATGTAAGAGAACAAAGAAATGATGTAAAACTTTTCTCATTGTGCGGGCCGTTAGGGGCCATAATGAAATGAAATGAATCAGGTGGGGATGCTCTCCCCCGTTAACCCTAAAAAAAAAAGCTGATCGCATCCGATGAACTAGTTGCATTTCAAGTGCACACGTTCCAGGTTTAGTCGCCCTGTCCCACCGACCGATCAATCGATTGTGCTATCCTGCGATCCTGAGCGCCTGCGCACAGCATGGCCTCTTATTTTCTAACTAGGTCTTTCAAGTCGCCTGGTTTGTTTGCAGCGTCATGACCAAAGAGTGCATGGCGGATCAGCAGCAGCCACCGGGCGAGGTGGCCATGGTGGATCAGTAGTCAGTAGCCGCGTGGCGAGACGCAGCGCCAGGGCGACGACCCCCGGGTCCAAGAGGGCATCGCGTTCCAGGAACGGGTGAAGATAAGGACAAGTATAGTGACCATCGGTTGCTTGCAGTGCATCATTCACATACGTGTACTGTCTCCACTATAATCTCTCTCTGTTTCTTTTTTTCTTTCCCGAGGAATCTCTAGTATAATCTCGACTTCAGTGTGTCGGGCAGTTAAGGATAAAGCATTCAAGCTGTTGCTGCCACGATGCAAGCTTACATTAATACACCATCGCCTGCTCGATCGTCAAATGGTTACAAATGAGTTATAGAGCTCCTATCTGGTTTCTTCTTCCTACACGGCTAGCTATATATATAGCGTGCAAAGCATTGCAACACAGGAAAGAAACTAGATGATCGAAAAGGGTGCGGAGAGTTGAGCTTGAGAAAGCACATCAAAATTAAAAGAGAGCCTTACAATGAAATGAGCATATCTCAAGTTGAGTCGGGTGCGATAAGGATGGGAGGTATTAGGCAAACTAGTCTATCAACTCGTGCTCCCGCACGGATTAATTAAAATTAATATAAGAAAGATATTAACAATTATAATTATCTATATTAAGCTCATTTTCATCTATTAAATATTCTAATACATACTCTAAAATATATATTTTTCATTGTCTAGTAATAATAGATTTTATTTTGCATCACACCTCCATATATATTTGATATATATTTAGTTGAACTATTTGTTTGTAAATTGATATTCTTATCTCTTCCATCACATGAATATATGTATATCGTGGGTAGTATTTTTATATAAATAATAATATAAATAATATATTAATAATGATATAAATAGTAATTTAGAATTTTATATTGGTGCACATTAATATTTCATTATAATTATATAATTTAGATTTAGATTTAGAAGTAATTTAATCTGTAATAATAATGAAATAATTGGATAATCTATATGCAATTTTAGAGGAGTATTTGTATTATTTTTCTAATGGAATATGTGGGTAATCTACACAAAGATTAGGAGGTTACTTTAGATTGTTTTTATAATAGCAGAGGTGGGTAATTTAGATACATGTTTAGGGGGTTATTTTAGTCTATTTTCATAATGGCAGATGTGGGTAATTTATTTAAAAATATAATAGATTCAGTGGTTATTATAATTATAGTTGTTGGATTGATGGCTGTATGTTTCTGATTTTTATGAGAATTTATAGCATTTCTCTATTTTTTAGAATGCCCACTTAGGATCCTAAGGGGCTTCATATGAAAACTCCAAAAGAGTCTCCAATTAGTAATAGTAAGAAGCTTCCCACCAGTTAGATAGGTGATGGCCAGACATCGACAATGTTGCGAGTGGAGCCTACTTAGAGTGTTCAGCGCCAGAGGATGTATTCTGTGGCCTTGCGCTCCGGCGACGACCTGATCGCTGTGTTCTTCCTAGTGAGGGAGCTGTTTGGTCCAGTGACCACACTTGCAGACTTGCTGTTGGGTTGGCATGGTGCGGCGGAGGTCGAGAAAGGGTTGGGGGTTGGCTCATCATCGACGGCGAGCGATGGACTAGCGGCCGCCTTAATGATCCATGATACGTTATCAGCTCGGGCATCCGATCGATGATCTTCTGTAGCAGCGGCAGCCACCAACGTATCACAAGGTCTAGCTGTATTGTCGTCCGATCGTGAACGTGCCTGGGCACATAATATTTCAGTATGAGGATCTGATCAAGTAGAACTATCGCACGCTCTGTATTATAGGCCAGGGCATCACATTTTTAGACGAAACTGCCAAACGACGCTTACTAAGTCTGTGCCTGCTATTGGAAACACAAGTACTCTGACCAGATTGAAAATAGTTCCGGAGATGGTCTCTTGTCTTGAAGAAATAAAAGAATAACAATAAAGAGTCGCAGTCTTTCCTAATTCAGAGCCTCAGGGCATTCTGTTCTTGATCAACAACTTTTATTTCCATCATTTGTGCCTTAATTGTGCACGTGTGTACTCAGACAACAGTTTATTTCCTATATCCGGTCTCTTGTGCAAGCTCTGATTTTCAGTGGTTGGCTGATAAGTAGCATTGCAGCTGCTGCCACGAGCTTTATATACAACGCTTGCTTTTATAGCTCTTACCTTCTCCCGTCTTGTTTCTTCTTCATATATACGAACGTGCAAATGCAATCGTTGCAACACAGTCGACGAGCAAAGAACCAAAGCTTGAAAAAAATGCAACGAATAGAGAGTGTGCCCATTCGCACATAGATACTCTACAGTCTTTTAAACGACTTGTTCTCCAGTTCAGGTGTACAGTAAGAATGGGAGGCATCGGGGAAAAGTCTCCTAGCATATCTGTCAGCTCCTTGGAGCATTCCGCGTGGAAGAAAGTAGTGGCGCGTGGTGTTTGAGTTCCAGTCACATCCTGATTGGTCTAAGATCGCCAATGGTGGAGTTGAGCGGTTCGGCAACCGAGCGGCAGTGGTAGGACATGGCGCATGCCGCCAAGAAGCTCAACGAGCTTGTGACCGATAGGGTGCACCACAAGGAGTACCGGCGGCAGGAGGCCGGCGGTGGTGACGCACCAGGGCAGCACATCTATCCCAAATGGTGCCACCGAGTTGGATTCCGGTTGCCCATGGCGCGATCATGGATCGAGATAACGTACGGGCCAGATCACTTACTCTGCCTACATTGTTCGATCAACGGCGACGATTGGAGAGTCTGTTGTAAAATAAGTCCATTCTAGTATGTGTTTTCTTTTTTCCCCCTAGTTGTTCTATTTTAGCATACTGCCTTGTGAAGTAATGCTTCAGAGGAAGAGAATACACTGACTAAAAAGGAAAAACATGACAAAAGGAAAAAAAATACAAACACGAGATTCTAGCGGTTTGTATTAAAGGGATTACAATATATATATATATATATATATATATATATATATATATATATATATAGCCCAAAAAGCTGGAAATACAATTTATCCTAGTGAATGGAGATCGCCACATTTTGATGTTGTGATATTCACAAGCATGCATGTTCCCATGAAATTCAAAAAATCTGTGTTCCAAGAGAATTGAGGGGGAATTTTGACTCGTAGGTGATTTAATCCTCAAACCCTGTCTGATCCTTTTTAATCCATTTCGAACTGATACATCATACTATACAAAATTATCTAAAAAACTGAAATAAACTCAACCATGCATGACGAGAAAACTTGCATGGCCCCTTGGCATTAATTTGTTTTAAGATAATAGAGTATCAAATTCTTTAAGGTCTTGTTTGGATACGAGTGGGTTGAAGTGGAATGAGAGGGATTGAAGGGAAAATTAATTTATTTTAGACTCAATCTCCTTGATTCCTCTCCAATCCTTCCCTAACAGAGAAGCTCTAAGACTATGTTTGGTTTAATCCACTCAAGGGGATTGATGCATGGGGGATTTTACCTTGTTGGGTATGTAACCCCTCCCGATCCCCTCAAACCCACTTCAATTCCCTTGCAACCGAACAAGACCTAAGTCGTTAATTACATGAATTGCCTTCGATCGCCCAGGTACTGGGTAAGTATTGAAACAAAATTAGTACTTGTATATTGCTGAGTTTTCCGCTACACCACACAGGCACACCATGTGTCCATGCCTAGGGCAAAGTATAATGACAATCGATTGCTTATATTGTCCAGTGTAATCAAACAATATATTTTTGTTTTTCAGATTAATTTACTGCATGTCCTTTCGGGAGTATAAAGGTCGTGTTTAGATATTTTGCAAAAAAATTTTGCGATGTAATCTTGTTAATTTGAAGTAATAAATGAAATTTATTTACAAAACTTTTTGCACAGATGGGTTGTAAATTGCGAGACGAATCTAATGATGCTAATTAATCCATGATTAATTAATAACTAGTGGATGATTACTGTAGCATCACTGTTGCAAATCATGGATTAAGTAGGCTCATTAGATTCGTCTCGCGATTTACAGCCCATCCATGTAAAAAATTTTGTAAATAGACTTCATTTAGTACTCCATGTATGTGTCGAAACATTCGATGTGATATTTTTTTGTGTTTACGGGGTTTATGGGGTGGTAACTAAACAGGACCAAAATAAGCCACTCCAGGGCCAGGCAGCTGAGAAGCATTATTGCAGCTGCTGCCACCAACTGTGATTATAAATAGCTCTCTTCACCCATCTACTTTCTTCTAGCGACATGCCAATAATGCAAACGGTGCAACGCCCCGGGAGAATAAACAAGACGGCGAGCAGTGAGCAACGAGAGATCGGGGACCCCCCCCCCCCCCCCCGGCACACACACACACAAAAAAAGCATGCAGTACTGCGGTGAGGATGGGAAGCGTTGGGTAAAAACTTCCAAGCGTGTCCGTCATATCACGGCCAATTGGCCAGCAGCCTACTGGGAGTGGTCGGGCTCCGAGCGTGTAACTTGTTGGAAATTTTCTTAAGGCGGTTTCTGAGGAACGAGAGTACTCTATTCTGCTTGTGATGAGTGAATTGTCAACCGTGCGGTGTGATCGTGCGCTTGGTCTTTGGATTGCAGGTACACGGGCGTCGAGTGTCGACGGGGAGCTGCCGTGGAGGTGCCGTGGCCGATGGACCGTGCGGTGGACGGCGGTGAAGGGCAGCCGGGACCGGAGCTCGGACCGGGCGGCAGCTGTGGCGTCCACTCCTGGATCGAGGGCGCAAGCGGCGACGGAAGGCGGGTTTCTTGGTTTGCGCCACAAAACCAAGGAGGCGGACGGCGGTTGAAGACGCCAAGTCGTGGAGGCACGGGCGTCGGTCTCGGGACTGACGGAGGTGACGGGCGTCGACGGCGTCTAGGGCCTCGCTGCGGGCGAGGAGGTGACGGGCGTCGGGCGGCGTCTAGGGCCGTCAGAAGGCCGAGGCAGGAACGGCGTCTAGGGCCACGGCGTGGAGGCGGGAATCTTCCCGCGCGTGAGGTTTTGGCGGTTTTCTCAAAACCGGTCATCTACCCGGGTTTCGCGGACCCTCCAAAACCGCGGACTGGATCTTCATCAAGACGGCGGCATCGCGGAGAAGACTTCGTTTCGAAGAAAGAACCTCGGCCGTCGGATGAGATCGTGTACAGGGGGTGCTGCAGGCCAACCGGTCTGACCGGTCCCTGGCACCGGTCTGACCAGTCTAACCAACCGGTCTGACCGGTCCAGCGTACCGGTCTGACCGGTCCCGTGGGTATAAATACCCCTTCACTTGTGTTAGGTTAAGAGCGGCTTTTGTAATCTGTTCGTGGACTCTCTGTTTCTCCAGGCCGCCGCCCCTACGTCTCCCTCCCTCTGTTCCTCTCGTTTGAGTTGATTTTTGTCCATGGATTGTTGAAATCTTGTAAGGGATTTGATTGGGAAAGGAGGCCCTATCCTCCTCGTGCCCTCTGGGCTTTTGATTCGATTCAATCCCCTAGTTTTGTGCCTTGTGCAATGGATTTTCGATTTCATTCTTGGCACACTTGATTGAGAGGAGGCTACGAGTTCTTAGCTGTGATTCCCGTGCATCTAGCCCTTTCCTACTCCCTCTGGAATCACGAGCTCTTTCGAATTCGAGTTCTTGAGTTTTAGAGAAAACCCCAATCCTTTTGATCTCCTCTCGAATTCTCAAGAATCGTTGATCTTTAGGACGAGATCTTTTGGGGATATGTTCACGGGGTAGGGGCGAAGCAATCCCCCAAGTTTCACCGATTTTCGTGGTCGTTTGCTCGAGATTCAATGTTTGAATCCAATTTCTCGGGGGTTTTCTGGGTGCTACCGGTCAGACCGGTAGGCACGACCGGTTAGACCGGTCCATCGCACCGGTCAGACCGGTCGAGCGCACCGGTCAGACCGGTCCAGGCAGATTCCCGATTCGCTTCCGATTTGCTTTGTGGTTTCGCTCGCTCGTTCGAGGTCTTTTGTGTTGGTTTAGCTTTTCCATAGCTATTCCAAACTTTGGCCAGAACGTTTGAGGGCTCGGGTGATTTTCGGGATATAGGCCGAGGGTTTGAATTTCG
This sequence comes from Panicum virgatum, assembly GCF_016808335.1. Classification (NCBI taxonomy): domain Eukaryota; kingdom Viridiplantae; phylum Streptophyta; class Magnoliopsida; order Poales; family Poaceae; genus Panicum; species Panicum virgatum. Next base: position 63,823,002 of record NC_053147.1, read on the forward strand.
AAAGAAATATTGACCGGCTCCCATTCACCCCCCCTCTGGTCGCCAGCTTCGGTCCCACAATTGGTATCAGAGCTTGGTTGAGGTTTTCAGTACCTTAACCGGTTCGAAAATCACTCGGCGACCATGGCGAGTCTTGGTAAGATCCCAGTCTTTTCCGGCGAGGACTATGCCTACTGGAAGGTTCGCATGAGAGCCTTCTTGCAGAGCATGGGAGCCGAAGTCTGGGAGATTACCAAGAACCAGCTTTACGAGGTGCTGGCTGTTCGGACCACACCTCTTCAGGTGACCCAGCACGACGCTAATGCCAAGGCCGTCAATGCCTTGTTCGCTGGCGTTTCTCGTGCGGAGTTCTCACACGTCCAGGGTTTTCAGGAAGCCCACAAAATTTGGACGTGCCTTGAGAACTACCACGAGGATACACCTCAGGTGAAGGCCAGACTGTTCGAGACTCACCGGCGTGAGTACGAGAACTTCACACAGGAGCCGGGTGAGAGCATTGACCTGATGTTCAGTCGTTTTCAGTCGATTGTGAACAAGGTCAATGCGAACAGATCTGCTGGAGCCCTTGAGTACACAGAGCACGAGAAGGCCCTCAAGTTGCTTTATGCACTTGATCGCTTTGTGTGGGATCTCAAGGTGAACACCACCATTGAGTCTGCTGGCTATGAGACTCTAACGGTGAACGAGCTTTTCAGCAAGCTCAAGGCCACGGAGGTGGATAACCAGACACGAGCCAAGCTCAATGGTGCCCCTCATTCCAAGAGCGTTGCTCTTGTGACTGGCCCAGGAGGTGGATCGGGCTCTAACGCTAACTCTGCTCTTGGCTTTTCTCTTACCTCTTTGCCTTTTATTTCAGATGAGCAGCTGGAGACGCTGGGCGATGACGACTTGTGCCTTCTGATCAGCAAGTTCTAGCGCGTCTATCACAACAGGCAGAGGAAGAAGAACCCCGGGTGCTACAACTGCGGCGATCTGAACCACTTCATCGCCGATTGCCCCAAGAAGTCCGGTGGTGGCCAGAACAACTCCTTCGACTACTACCGCCACCGCGACCGCGACGAGGGAGGCTCCAACAAGGAGCGTCGGCGCCACAAGCACCGCAGTCGTGACCGGGGAGGACGCTTCGACAAGGAGTCGCTCAAGAAGCGCTTCCAGTACAAGGCCAATAAGGGGGAGAAGGCCTTCCTGGCGCAGCTCAGCGACCTCGACAAGAGCTCTGACACCGACCACTCTTCTTCACCGACCTCCGACGACGACGACAAGAAGAAGAAGAAGCGGGATAAGGAAGCCACCGGCTTCATCGGCCTTTGCTTGGCGGCCGGTCGGCGCAAGAGCTTCTGCACCATGGCGGGCGAAGCCAATGGTGCTCGTGCATCTTCGGGTGGACACGCTACACCGACGCACTCCGGCTCTTCTCCTGGATCCGAGAGCGATTCAGAGGTAAACTCCACGATCGACCTGCTTGATACAGAGGTTAGGGAGTTGTACGCCGCTCTCGACAACCAGAAGAGGCTGCTTAAGGAAGCAGCTAGAGAGCGTAGAAATCTTAGGGCTGAGCTGGCTTGTGCTAGGGAGAAGTCTAGTGAGGATGAGTGCGCTGGCTGCATATCTCACATGAACGATCTTGTTGCTCTCCGTGCCAAGCATGATGAGAACGTCGCGGACTTAGATGTTGCTAAGATTTCGCTTGCTGACGTTTCTCATGAGCTCGCTAAGGCCAAGCATGAACTAGAACTGGTTAAGGATGCTCCTATTGTTAGCGATGTGCTTGAATGCGAGGAGTGTCCTATCTTTAAGTCCGATCTAGCTTTGTTGCAGTCCAAGTTTGCTACTGTTGTGTGTGAGCTAGAGGAGATGAAGTCTAGGCCAGTTTTGCTTGGTGCTTGTAAGCTGTGTCCCACGCTTAGGTTGGAGCTAGAGGAGAAGAACGCTTTGATCAAGTCTTTTGGAAAGACTAAGGTCGTGGAGTCTAGCCCACCTTTTGACTGCTCTATTTGCCCTGGTTTAATTTCTGATTTGGATAATCTTGCGGTAGAGAAAGCCAACCTGGAGAATGAGAATACCTATCTTAGGGCGATTCTTAGTTGGGTTTCTGCTAGTGAGCCGCAGTTGGGCATGATGATCAAGTAGTTCAAGCGTGGTGATGGGTTTGGGGTCGGTTACACGTACACGAAGTCAGACTTTGACAGGTTGTACAGTAAGATTGGCAAGGCTGCTGGAAACACTGCTAGCACGAGCACGCAGCCTTCGCTTGTTGACCCCGCGGATGGTGTGCTTAAAGAACCACCGAAAGCACCTCCGCAGAAGCAGGTTTGGGTTCCAAAGCCCAATGAGCTGAGGAACTCCCTCGACACGCTCCCTGCTGCCACAGCCCAGGTTGCCCAGAAGAAGAGGGCTGCTCCTCCCCGTCCGCAGGCTAGGCCTCCACCTCCCAAGCGTGAGGTGAGGTACCACTGCGAGTTCTGTGACAGGGAAGGTCACTTGGAGGAGTTTTGCTTCAGGAGGAAGCGGGCTGTGGAGGTCAGGGAGACGGTGGTGGTTACCGTGCTCCAGCGGGTGGTCGCTTTGCCGGCCGTGCTCCTGGTCGTTTTCAGTACGGCTATGGACCACGAGACCGAGGCTTTGGAGGAGGTTTTGAGGCTCCACGCTTTCCTCGCGGTGGTGTTCGTCAGTCACGCGGTAGACGGGACGAGGGATACGCTTTGTCTGGTTTTGCTAACCCTTCTGTAGAGCAAATGGCTCGACACTGGTTTGCTTCTCACTTTGCTAACCCCAGTGTTGAGACATTTGCTCACCCTTTGTCTCACTACTGATGTGCAGGTCGGAGGCTTGGAGAACAGGTGGATCATGGACTCCGGTTGTTCGCGCCACATGACCGGAAATGACAAATGGTTCTCCAGCCTCACCCCGATGCGCTCAAAGGAGTACATTGTGTTCGGGGATAATGGAAGAGGAAAGGTACGTGGACTTGGCGCTGTTCGGGTTTCTGATTGCTTTACCCTGAGAGAAGTTGCTTTGGTTTCGAATCTTGGCTTCAATTTGCTTTCTGTTTCGCAACTTCTTGATGAGGGGTTTGAGGTTCGCTTTAAGGAGGGCTGTTCGCGTGTTTTGGATTCCAGGGGAGATTTGGTTAGCGGGATTACACCTCGCGATCGAGTTTTCTTGGTTGACTTCTCTGGAACTTCTTTTGGCCCTTCTCATTGCTTGATGGCTGGTCCTTCTTCTGATTTGTGGAAGTGGCATAGGAGACTAGGACATTTGAGCTTCGATTTGTTGTCGAGACTGAGCTCACTTGGCCTGATCCGAGGATTGCCCAAATTGAAGTATGAGAAGAACCTTGTTTGCCATCCTTGTCGTCACGGTAAGATGATTGCTGCTTCACATCCGCCTGTTAATCAGGTGATGACCTCTCACCCTGGAGAGTTGCTACACATGGACACTGTCGGTCCTTCCAGGGTGATGTCTGTTGGTGGGAAGTGGTACGTGCTTGTGATTGTGGATGACTTTTCTCGCTATTCTTGGGTTTTTTTCATGAGAACCAAGGATGAGGCTTTCGAATTTGTTCGAGACTTGATCTTGAGGTTGAAAAACGAGCTACCCCAGGCCATGCGAGCGATCCGCAGTGACAATAGCACAGAATTCAAAAACGCTCGTTTTGATGCCTTTTGCAGTGATCAAGGGCTTGAACACAAGTATTCTTCTCCCTATACTCCACAGCAGAATGGAGTTGTAGAGCGGAAGAATCGGACGCTGGTTGAGATGGCGAGGACGATGCTCGATGAGCATAGGACTCCTCGCAAATACTGGGCTGAGGCGGTTAACACCGCTTGTTACGTGTCCAACCGCATTTTCTTGCGTGCTTTCATGCACAGGACTTCTTATGAGTTGCGATTTGGACGCCAGCCCCGTGTTGACCATCTCAGAGTTTTCGGTTGCCGGTGCTTTGTGCTGAAAGATGGAAATCTTGATAAGTTTGAGTCTCGCTCGTCTGACTGTGTTTTTCTCGGTTATGCTTCTCACTCTAGAGCGTACCGTGTGCTGATTATTGATACTAACATCGTCAGAGAGACTTGTGAAGTCACTTTCGACGAGACCGCACCATGCAATTCTTCTGTCTTTGAAGTTGCAGGAGATGATGAGCTCGGCACCTCCATCTTTGAAGAAGAGGAGGAAGAAGCTACAGATGGCGAGGCTGAGGCTACCACGCGTGCTGTGGACCCAGCTATTTCTGCCACGAGCTCGGATGATGACGACGGCCCCGACCCGACTACGTCTACTTCCCGGGGGCTGTTCGAGGAGGTGACTCAGGCTACACCAGCTGCACCTGAGGATGCACCAGCTTTGGTTGAGGGGGAGGCGACTTCGACACGGGAAGCACCGCGACACATTCAGCGTCGCCATCCACCTCAACAGATGCTAGGTGATCTCAACGAGCGAGTCACTAGGTCCAAGGTAACAAGTATCGCTGGCTTTGCTCAGTCAGCGTTTGTTGCCACTTTCGAGCCCAAAGATATTGGACATGCTCTTTCTGATTTTAATTGAGTCAATGCCATGCATGAGGAACTTGAAAATTTTGAAAGAAACCAAGTTTGGGTTTTAGTCGAGCCTCCACCTGCTTGTAATCCCATCGGAACGAAGTGGGTTTTCAAAAACAAGCAGGGTGAGGATGGTTTGGTTGTTCGGAATGAGGCTCGTCTTGTTGCCCAGGGGTTTTGCCAAAAAGAGGGTATTGATTTTGAGGAAACTTTTGCCCCTGTTGCTCGTTTGGAAGCTATTCGAATCTTTCTTGCATTTGCTGCTTCCAAGGGTTTTAAAGTTTTCCAAATGGATGTTAAATCTGCCTTCTTGAATGGTTTTATCGAAGAAGAGGTTTATGTGAAGCAACCCCCTGGTTTCGAAAATCCCAAGTTTCTAAACCGTGTTTATAAACTTCAGAAAGCTCTTTACGGTTTGAAACAGGCATCTAGAGCTTGGTATGATAGATTGAAAACTTTTTTGCTGGCTCAGGGCTTTAAAATGGGATGTGTTGATAAAACCTTGTTTCTCATGCGATCTGGCACTGATTTTCTTTTGGTTCAGATATACGTGGATGATATTATCTTTGGTGGCTCTTCTCACGCTCTTGTGTCCAAGTTTTCTGAGCAGATGTCCAGGGAGTTCGAGATGAGCATAATGGGTGAGCTGCAGTTCTTCCTCGGGCTGCAGATCAAGCAGACTCCTCAGGGCACTTTTGTCCATCAAGCCAACTACACTAGAGACTTGCTGCGGAAGTTCGACATGAGCGACTTGTCTCCTCAGCCGACTCCGATCAGTACATCTACGGCGCTTGATGAGGACTTGGACGGCGAGGCGGTGGACCAGAAGGAGTACAGGAGCATGATCGGCTCTCTCCTGTACCTGACGGCGACGCGACCGGACATCCAGTTCGGCGTCTGCCTCTGCGCGCGGTAGCAGGCTTCGCCGCGCACCTCCCACAGGCAGGTGGTGAAACACATCTTCAGGTATCTAAAATTCACCCCTGAGTTTGGTCTTTGGTATTCTGCAGATTCTTCTCTGGTTTTGGTGGGCTTTTCTGATGCCGATTTTGGTGGGTGTCGGTTGGATCGCAAGTCGACATCCGGCACTTGTCAATTTCTCGGTACATCTTTGGTGTCTTGGTCCTCTCGCAAGCAGGCTAGCGTAGCGCTTTCTTCCATAGAAGCCGAGTATGTTGCCGCTGCTAGCTGCTGCTCCCAGATACTTTGGATGAAACAAACCTTGCAGGATTATGGCTTGAGTTTCGGTAGGGTTCCCATCTTTGTAGACAACATGTCAGCCATTAGCATTGCAAACAAACGTGTCCTACACTCCAGAACCAAACACATAGACATCCGATTCCATTTCCTGCGAGACAACCATGAGAGAGGACACATAGACTTGATCCATGTCCCTTCTGAGAGGCAAGCTGCAGATATCCTCACGAAACCGCTAGAGCAGGACACCTTTGCTCGCTTGCGAGGGGAGCTTGGGGTTTGTTACCCCTTTTGATCGCTGACTTTTGTTTTGGTTAGCTTGGTAGGTCTTTGTTTTGCTTCTCTTTGTTTTTCTAGATTTGGTAGTTGCATTGTGCATATGCATTGTACATGTTTGCATTTTGCATTATCTCACTTGCACTAGCATTCTTGTATACATTGCTATGATCTTCTAGTGCCTGCTAGTGTGAGTTGATAAACTTGATCATGTATAGCTTGCTCCATTGTGTATATGACATCATCTGAGTTAAGCTATTTTGATTTCAAAATCTGAAAACATGATCACCCTGTCTTGGCTACTAGCATGTTAGGGCGTGTTGATGTGCTTTGCTATCTTATTCATGCTAGTGTGGCTTTTCGTTCAGCAATTCATATTTCAAATGATCTAAATCTGATAAAATTGCTTGAACTGTTCTTGAAATGGATTGAAAAGATCCAGATGGGATTGCTTGTCGCACTGATCGAGCTTTCGGGACGGCTCACTTTGCACTTGTGAGAACCCGGGCAAGGCTGTGCATGACTGAAACGAGTGCTTTAAGCTTCTGATTGTCTTTTGGCATAGGCTTGGCCTCGTTGCTAAGTAAAGCATGACAAGCTTTCAACCCCTGGCATTAAGAATTGATTGCTACAAATTGATTGAAAAATGAATGTTGGCAACTTGTTTTGGCTGTTTTGGCTCACCTGTATGAGTTTGAGTAGCACTGCTTTCCATTTCCTACTTGTTGGTGCTAGATCATGGGTGATGCTTTTATTTCTCCTAAACTGAACTTGCCTAGCTTTAGACTGATTTGATATACCCTGTTGAGCTAGATGCAGGTCCGGTTTATGGATGCACACGTGCTTGTGACTAGATGTTGCTCATATCCTTGTATCCCTGAATGCTTTCACTTACACCTCCTGCATTGCATTCATGGCATAGCATTGGTTCAGGGGGAGTTCTTGCTTCAGGGGGAGCTTTAGATCTTTTTAGGCTTGATGTGTGCATGTGCCAACAAGGGGGAGAATTTTGAGAGAAGTGATTGAACAAGGGGGAGACTTGTTTGATTTTTGAAAAACTTGTTGTGCACAGGGCTTTGAGTTTGAGAGTGCATCATTTTGGGAGAGTTGCACATGTGAGAGGGAAAAACTTTGCTTGGGGAGTTTCTTCTTTGGTTTTGGCTCCTCGTTTTCTCGTTTTCCCTCTGCTGCTTGCATGACTGCGTCGAGCATTACCTCTGTCTTTGAGGAGTCATGTTTTGGCTTTTGATCGATTGCGTCGAGCCGTTGCCCTTGTCTTAGGGGATCGATCTTTGCTTGAGTAAGTGACTGTTCCTGCCTGTCTGAGCTTTTTGTCACTTGCTTGTGCTTCTTTGTTCTTCTTTGGTTTCACTTCTCTTGGTTCGTTTATGGTGTGTTGACAATGCACTCATCAAGGGGGAGATTGAGGAACGAGAGTACTCTATCCTGCTTGTGATGAGTGAATTGTCAACCGTGCGGTGTGATCGTGCGCTTGGTCTTTGGATTGCAGGTACACGGGCGTCGAGTGTCGACGGGGAGCTGCCGTGGAGGTGCTGTGGCCGATGGACCGTGTGGTGGACGGCGGTGAAGGGCAGCCGGGACCGGAGCTCGGACCGGGCGGCAGCTGTGGCGTCCACTCCTGGATCGAGGGCGCAAGCGGCGACGGAAGGCGGGTTTCTTGGTTTGCGCCACAAAACCAAGGAGGCGGACGGCGGTTGAAGACGCCAAGTCGTGGAGGCACGGGCGTCGGTCTCGGGACTGACGGAGGTGACGGGCGTCGACGGCGTCTAGGGCCTCGCTGCGGGCGAGGAGGTGACGGGCGTCGGGCGGCGTCTAGGGCTGTCAGAAGGCCGAGGCAGGAACGGCGTCTAGGGCCACGGCGTGGAGGCGGGAATCTTCCCGCGCGTGAGGTTTTGGCGGTTTTCTCAAAACCGGTCATCTACCCGGGTTTCGCGGACCCTCCAAAACCGCGGACTGGATCTTCATCAAGACGGCGGCATCGCGGAGAAGACTTCGTTTCGAAGAAAGAACCTCGGCCGTCGGATGAGATCGTGTACAGGGGGTGCTGCAGGCCAACCGGTCTGACCGGTCCCTGGCACCGGTCTGACCAGTCTAACCAACCGGTCTGACCGGTCCAGCGTACCGGTCTGACCGGTCCCGTGGGTATAAATACCCCTTCACTTGTGTTAGGTTAAGAGTGGCTTTTGTAATCTGTTCGTGGACTCTCTGTTTCTCCAGGCCGCCGCCCCTGCGTCTCCCTCCCTCTGTTCCTCTCGTTTGAGTTGATTTTTGTCCATGGATTGTTGAAACCTTGTAAGGGATTTGATTGGGAAAGGAGGCCCTATCCTCCTCGTGCCCTCTGGGCTTTTGATTCGATTCAATCCCCTGGTTTTGTGCCTTGTGCAATGGATTTTCGATTTCATTCTTGGCACACTTGATTGAGAGGAGGCTACGAGTTCTTAGCTGTGATTCCCGTGCATCTAGCCCTTTCCTACTCCCTCTGGAATCACGAGCTCTTTCGAATTCGAGTTCTTGAGTTTTAGAGAAAACCCCAATCCTTTTGATCTCCTCTCGAATTCTCAAGAATCGTTGATCTTTAGGACGAGATCTTTTGGGGATATGTTCACGGGGTAGGGGCGAAGCAATCCCCCAAGTTTCACCAATTTTCGTGGTCGTTTGCTCGAGATTCAACGTTTGAATCCAATTTCTCGGGGGTTTTCTGGGTGCTACCGGTCAGACCGGTAGGCACGACCGGTTAGACCGGTCCATCGCACCGGTCAGACCGGTCGAGCGCACCGGTCAGACCGGTCCAGGCAGATTCCCGATTCGCTTCCGATTTGCTTTGTGGTTTCGCTCGCTCGTTCGAGGTCTTTTGTGTTGGTTTAGCTTTTCCATAGCTATTCCAAACTTTGGCCAGAACGCTTGAGGGCTCGGGTGATTTTCGGGATATAGGCCGAGGGTTTGAATTTCGGAAGAAATTTTGATCGGCTCCCATTCACCCCCCCTCTGGTCGCCGGCTTCAGTCCCACAGTTCCAAGTGCCTCCACTGCATTCCTCGGCCGAAAAGCACCATAAAACCCCTCTATAAATACGAGGGGGAGGAGCTCCAAGTGAGAGACATCCATCAAGTGCTCAACAAGCCTTCTCTTTAGTTTAGAGTTGTCTTGCAAAGGTTAGGGGCAGAGGTATTTAGGAGGGGCGCCAGTCTTTGGCGCACTTCTCCAAATTGTACCTCTATGAGAGTGAGAGAGTAGTTCGGGAGACGTGTCGGGGTGTCGGCACTCTGTTCACAACTTGTACCTCTACGGATGCTGTTACATTCTTCTGGATCTACTAAGTATTTGTGGTTCCTATTTCTATTATTTTACTTGGTACAGTAGATGCTAGTAGGGCTTGTAGTCGAGTGAGATCAATTATCTTACTCGCGGGTTCGTCGCTCTGCATTCTTATATAGTGCTGTAGTTTGCTATAGGGATCCATATATAGTTAGACTGCAGTAGTAATCTATAGCGTAGACGTGGTGTCTAGGCTAGGGGTTATCCTTTGTTTGCCTTTTATCCCACGGTTTGTTAGAGGTAGACCGTAGGTGGTGACAGCTATATTGATCATTTGTAATCCTCCACTACTGACTAAATTTTCTTTTCCTTATCATTTGCGGGTCAAATTAACTTGTCCCCAAACCTAGCTAATTTGTATGAACTACATTGTAGATAAGCAGAGCTCCCAGACCTTGCTCTACATGATTCACCATCCGATTTTTTGCGGCAACACGACCCTTAATTTCCCTCTAAATGAATCCGACGGTAACGGATTAACATCATCACTACCTAGTGAAACAAAATTTTCCCTTTCATATGGAAAAACTCATCTTTTGCTATGGGTGACTACTGCTAAGCATGTCAGAGAGATTTCCAAATCGTACATTTTCGGAGACCTCTGAACTTCAGGTTCCAAAATAAGCAGCCAAACAAATCGGCCACCTGAAGCAACTGCATGCACGCACGTCAACAGAAGACAAGTACACTTCAGATCAGAACCTGTGCAGTGAAGATTGGCAGCCATGCGCGTTTCTCTTTCACCGATGAACAACATATGCCCATCTGCATGTCCTGGAGGAAGGACCCCAGAACGGATTATATTAGAAATATATGCCCATATATATGTTCATCAACAAGACTTCTCATCCACGCACATTGAGCCGCTCGACCAGACAAATGAATGTATGGGCTCGGGCTGAAATTTTCAACCCACCATAAAAGTCGGACTAGGTACAACCAAAATTTTTGACCTAAAACCCGAAAAAATCCCAACCCGACTCTAAAATTGTAATGAAAAATCACGTTATACCAGATTTGACTCGACCACATGCCGGGTTAGGCTCGGGCCGAAAAATCTGGCCCAGTGGTCAGATCAGGTCGGGCATGGACCAAAGGAAAAAAAAACCAATGGATTTCTTTTGACCCAACCCGAACCTGACCTGATGGATGATTAGGTTTATTACAAGCTATGCTACCACCACATTCAATTCATACGTACTACCTTATTTAAGCTTCCAAATCGTGAAGGGTGGAGGGGCCTACGGTGGCAAAACTGTCTTTTCAAAAGGTGTTTGATGGTTTTTGGATGGAAAATCTAACAGAATGTTAAATAGAGAATGAAAGTTGAACTCGGCGTCAAATAGGGAACGGAAAAATTTTTAGGTTCAAGAAAGGAACAGCTCATTTTCTTAGTGTCAAATAAGGAATTTTCTTATAGAACAAAGGTCAAAACTCAAGCAACAGAAGTTCACCTTATGTTTCTCGGAATGACAGCAGTGTGAAGAGGCTAAGCAATGGAGTTTCATGCCATTTTCATCTGCATCCATTTAATTTTCTCGGATGCATGAATAGGAAACATGGGGAAGAACATATGTAACGTCACGGGCTTCTATAGCGTTAGGGCAGCATGCACGAAGTCCATTGAACAAGAGAAAATGAGGGGGAGCCCATGTCCTCACTCGGTCTGTTGTGGGTCCGCTCCTGATGGCATCACTTACCGTATTAGCTCACTGATAAGGTTGTATTAGTACCTTTTCCTTATTATGGGAAATTAATGTATATGTTAATTAGCTTCAGACATGGTGTATTCTTTGTTTCAGAGATGGGAGATGGATTTAGTTTTGCGTTACCTTTAATTTGCTAAGGATATCTGAACAAGGAAACTAAAAATGAGCAACTTGTCTTGAGGATGAGTCTTCCCTAGAATAATTGTAGAGGGACCCCATTGACATGTGGGCCCTTTGCATTATTTTTTTCAAGATAATAAAACCTTTTAAATCCGTAATTTTTACATGACCCGTGAGCACTCATGTTGGAGCACATGTACTCATACAATTTATTTTCTTTTCCACTTTAGTTTACTTCATGTCCTGTCAACAGTATTAAAATCAACTTCAGCGCCCGGCAGCTGGAAACACTGCAGCTGCCGCCGCAAGCTTATCAATACACCACCTACTTATATCTCTTCTATATAATTTCTTCTTCATATATGTATAGAAATACGCAATGCAAATAAACGTTGCAACGCAGGAAATAAACCAGATGGCGAGCAAAGAGCCGGAGCTTGAAAAAAAGCAACAAAAAGCTAGAGAGCATGCGCATTCACATATCAAAAAGTCTAGAACCTTGCACCAAATGTCTCTCCAGTTCAGCTAGGTGTGCTGTAAGAATGGGAGGTATGGGGAAAAAGTCTGCCAGCATCTCTGTCAGATTTTAGCCAGCAACATCCAATGCTTCGGGTGTTGAAGAAGCCACTTGCAACGCTCAGCATGGGAGAACACACCTTGTGGTGTCCATGTTGCGGCCACGACCTGATCGGTCTGATCTTACCGGAGATTGAGCTGGTTGGCTCAGATACCGGACATGGGAGCTGTTGGGTCGACATGGCATGGCAGAGGCTGAGGGTGTAGAAGTATCGGTAGCGCGCTCTAGTTTAAGAGGGGGAGGAGATGAATTAGGCAAACTAAAATCTTAGACCTATGGCTCCAACTATTTTGAAAGTGATCGGGTGCTCTAGCCTAAGAGAGGAGGGGTGAATTAGGCACTATTAAAATATTAACCTATTGCTCCAACTAGTTTGCACAAAATTTAAACTAATTCAAGTTATCTAGATGTGCAACTATGGTTCACCTTAGTGTGAAATCCTCATCCTAACCCTCATCCCAAAAAAGTTTCGCAACCTATAGCCAATCCTAACAAGATACTACACTAAGAAAGTAAAAGCACACAAGTTGCAATATGAAATGCGGAAGCTTAAAGAGAGGGATGAGAGGAAGCGAACTCTCGACACGAGGATTTATCCCATGGTTCGGATTGCCACAAAGACGCCCCTACGTCCACGTTGTTGAAGCACTCACGAAGAGCATCGCTTCCCGGCAATCAAGTCTCTTCCGTGAACACAATCACGGTCACCTTGATCCCGATCTTCACTAAGGGAGATTGCCCACGAAGGAGGGGTCTCCGTCCCCCGCACAATGTCGTCGCCGCCGCTCCACACCAAGCCGGAGGGTCGTTGACTTGCCGGCGAGCCACCAAAGCTCCAAGGAGGCCGGCGCACTGAGATACACGGATGGTTCACTCTAGAACCACAGCACAAGGGTCTAAACCTTGCTTGATCACTCACTCAAGAGCTAACCTTGCGCTAACACTCACAAAGCTTGTGCTAAGGACTAAGGATTTGATCTTTTTGCTCTTGGATGGCTTGGAGATGTTCTTGGGTGTGTGTGGGATGTTCAGCAACTCCAGCAAACTCAAATGGCCGGGGGAGCACAAATATATTGGCCACCAACTCAAACTAGTCGTTTGTAGCTGTTAGCAGCTTTTCTGCGTGGGCATCGGAACTTCCGGTGCTTCTGCATCGGTTCTTCCGGTCACTCTCAGGCTGAAACTAGCCGTTGACTTCTCTGACGCTTCTGCAGCTGAGTTGCCAAACAACGGTTTAACCGATGACATAGTGTCGGTTTAACCGGTGCCTCTTGATCTCCATGTAGTCATTGCCCTTGCTGACGTCATTGCACCGACGCCTTGCTCCGACAAGCCACCGGTTCAACCGGTGCTGAAGGCGTGGCTCCCTCGCGCTTGACATCGTCTCTGGAACATAGTACGTTGATTGCACCGACGCTTCTCTTGACACCGTCAGTTCAACTGGTGCTTCATTCTTTCTTCACTTGATCTCCAGAGGCGCTCAGTCTTGCACCAAAGCCAGGCCATCGGATCTTCCGGCAACCATCGGATGCACCGATGCTTAGGCATCCGTTCTTCCGGTGCTACTGATTTCAGTAAAACTCGTCTAATTTAGCGTTTCTTTGAGTTCTTTCTTTGTGTTTTGCTTTGCATGGTCTCTTTACTTCATTCATGTGATCTAGAAATGTTCACTTAATAAAACCATTAGTCTCATTGATTGCGTTGTCATACGATCACCAAAATCACTCGAAATGGCATAAATGGTGCCATGTTCGTTACATATTTGCACAAAATTAAACTAAGCATGCTATCTAGATGTGCAACTATGGTTATTTTAGTGTAAAACCCCTATCCCAAAAAAGTTTAGCAACCTATAGTCTTTCCTATCAAGAAACTACTCTATGAAAGAAAAAGCACACAAATTGCTAGTATGAAATGCGGAAGCTTAAAGAGAGGGATAGGAGAAAGCAAACACATGACGCAGGTGTTTATTCCGTGGTTCGGTTAGCCACAAAGGTACACCTACATCCACATTGTTGTAGCACTGACTAAGAATATTGCTACTCGGCCACCAAGTCTCTTCCGTGAATACAATCACGGTCACCTTAGCCCCGGGTTCCACTAAGGAGCTTCTCCATAAAGGATGTGGGTCTCTATGTCCCCCGCACAAAGTTATCGTTACCGCTCCACACCAAGTCGGATGGTCGATGACGTGCCGGCGAGCCTTCAAAGCTCCAAGGTGCCGGCGCACCAAAATCTTCTTTTGGTTCACTCGAGAACCACAGCACAAAGGCTCAAAGCCTTGCAATCTCACTCACTAAGAGCCAATCCTTTACACAACACTCTTAAAGTGTGCTAAGGGCTAAGGATATGAGTGCTAAGCTCTTGGATGGCTTGGAGATGTTATTGGGTGTGTTTGTGACTTCTTTGAACTCCAGCAAACTTCAAATGGCCGGGAGATGGTATATATATAGGCCTCCAAGTCGAAGTAGCCGTTTAGAGCCGTTACCCAATTTTCTGCGCATGCACCAGTGTATCCGAAGGTATAGCACCGGTGCATCCGGTCACTCTGTGCCCGAGGGTAGCCGTTGGGTCTCTAACAGCTGACGTGGTGTCACCGGATAGACTGGTGCAGGGTCACCGGTTCATCCAGTGCTACTGTATTCTGTGGAACTCGTCCAATTCATCGTTTCTTTGAGTTTTTTCCTCGTGTTTTGTTTTGTTTGGTCTTTTTCTTCATCTCTGGGATCTATTAATGTTTTCTTGACAAACGCGTTAGTCCCATTGATTGCGTCGTTACTCAATCACCAAAATCACAAAACAATGGCTTAATGAGGCCATTTTCCTTACAAGCTCCCCTTTTTGGTGATTGATGACAACACAATCAAAGCAAGCATAAATTTGCAAAAATTAACAAATTAATACCCATTTAAAACAATTGAAAACAACTTACACTTGCTTGGATGCTTACCATCATCCAATGATGACTTGGCCTCCCCCTAAATCTATTATCCCCTTTGTTTCTCCTAATTTTTTCTTTTTCTTCCCTTTTTGAATCAAAGTTGCTCCCCCTTGAGAAGATATTCATTTTCACCTTGCTTTGATCCAAACTTCTCCCCATTTAGAATCAAATCACCTAAAAAGGCTTGACAAAACAATATAGCTCAAAGAGAAAAGTTAGTAGCCTAGGGAGTTAGTCCCATGAATCATGATCCAATTGTATGATATCAATAAAGATACCAATTGAGTGATTACTAAGGTGGATCACAAAAACATGACACTAGCATGACATGAGCTAATCTTTCCATAAAATGTGTGCACAACATGATAATGTGAAAATCAAGTGCACAACTAGACATTGAATGAGAAAGCTTAGATTATATCATGCACGAAGGTAGCCCTAAAAAGCATAGAATTGACAAAAATACCAATTGTAGGGGTTATAGACCATGCATACCTCCGGGAGAATGTAGTTACCTTGCATGTACCAATTTGAAAGTGACTTGTTTCAAATGATACCAATTGAAGTTGAATACCAATTGAAAGTCTTTGAGATAAAAAAACACTTGGTACACCAAGGTGAACACATGCATGATTATATGATCTATGAACTCAGATATGGAAGTTTAGTTCAATAGGTCATGACTCAATATGAGACTACAAAGAATAAGTTTGAAAACATGTTAGTCTCAAAATCACAAACTATAGGATGAACTCCCCCTAAATATGTGCATTTAGTGTTTGAATCACCAACCAAATGTATACACATTGTCTATGACAACAACGGAGAGTTTAGCCTATGACTTGTGCTCATGGTACAAAAATAAAATCATACCTCATGAACTCCATGTACCATGAAGAGTAACTTTTGTGTAGCTTTCTACACACTTATCAAACTATGTAGGTTGCTCATGGGTTAGAATCATGACACAAGCAACCCACCATATATAACACTAGGTGATGCAATGCAAACAATCTAGCAAAGGCAATGAAACTACATGATGCTTGAATTGAAATCTAACTATCACTACCTTATGGGGGACTTGGGCAACAAATGTCCAAGATGTGAACTTGGCTTTTTAGTTTGAATCCTTCATCTTCTAGGTAGCAAAGTCTCCAAATTCTCCGAAGTCATTCTTGGGCTTCAAGTCTCCTTTGGAACCCACACCATTTGAGACCCCTTCATATTGGTGATGACATTCTTGGGCACCCAAATAGAGTGATTCCAACTCCTTTCTTGCTTCCCAACCTTGTGAGCAACCACCTTGCCATTGGTTTTCTTCTTGATCACATAGGAGGTGCTATTGCTTTTATTCTTTCGGTTGGGCTTGGTGTAGATGAGAGAACTCTTGATTGTGAGCATCTTCTTGTTCTTCTCATCCGAAAGCTTCTTCTTTGGTTGAGAACACTTGTTGGACTTGTGGCCTTTATGATGGCACTTTGAGCAAGTCACGGTGGACCTCTTCTCAAGCTTCTTCACCATGTCTTCACGGTTATCTTAAGAAGGTTGGACATTGCTCTCTTTGCCTTTGCCCTTCAACCTAGCCAAGTCCTTCATGAGCCTTTGTACTTATTGTTTGAGCTCATCATTTTCCTTGGCAATGAGATCATCACAAAATTCTACAACAACATCCTCAAAGCATTTCTCATTGCAAGGGTTAGGTTTATCCAAGCAAGAAGTTGAAGCATGGTTAGTGTCATTAATGCTCTCAATTTTTAACTTGAGCTCTTCATGCTCTTCGCTAAGCAATTTGAATTTGTAGCGAAGATAGCATTAAGATCATTAAGAGCATTAAGATTTTTAATTTCATTTATTTGCTTCTTGATTACTTTTTGGTGCTCATGAACAAGTTCAAGAAATTCTTCATATGAAGAAGAATCGGAGTCATCAATACTTACATCACTATCCATACCTTTGGCCATGAGGCAAATGTTGGATGATGATCCCATGTTAATGCGGGTGGTGAATTTCTTGCTTGATTCATCATCACTTGAGTTTGCACTTGATTCTTCACCACTACTAACCCATTCACCAAAAATGGCAAATGATTCATGTTGAGGCTTCTTCTCCTTCTTTTGTTGCTTCTTCTTTTTGAACCTTCTCTCAACCTTTATTTGTTGGTGATGAGGCCCATATTTGAGTAAGACCACATACCCCATAGAGTTGATTTCTTGCAAGCATTTGTTCATCTTCTTGACTTGCATGTAGAAGTTGGAGTCCATTGGCTCTTTTTCATCATTTGAGGAGTTTTGGCATACCTCCTCTTCTTCCTCTTCACTTGAGCTAGCTTTAATGGCCATCTTCTTCAACTTTTTGACTTGCTTGCATGCAAGTGCGCTATGAGTTGGTGAAGAAGGTGGCTCTCTTGGCTTGATATCATAACGTAGCTCATGGACGATCACCTTGTTGAAGACTTGATTTGGTGTCAATGTGCTGATTTCTTTCTCATAAAGAATTGTGATCACCAAATCATACTCCAGCCTTCGTAGTGAATGAAGGATCTTGCGAATGAGCTCCAAATCATCAATTTTCTTCACATCTAAAGAATTAATCTCATTCACAAGAATATTTAACCGTGAGTACATAGTTTCGGCATTTTCGTGATCAAGTTGTTTGAAACTATTAAGTTTATCAATGAGAATATGATATCTTTCATTTACAACATTTTTAGTGTCTTCATGGTTCTCACTAATAGTTTTTAAAAGTTCTTTAGCATTTTTACAAGCAAAAACATGGTTGAACACATTGTCACCAAGAGAGCTTAAAATAGCACATTTGGCTATAGCATCATGTTGCTTCTCTTGTTGACTATTACCCTTCATTCCCTCACTAGTTACCCTCCAAACATTTAGACCCTTTGCTTGGAGGTGAGCTTCCATTAAAACATTCCAACGTTGGAAGCCTGTGCCATCAAACCGTGGAGGAGGTCCTAGAGAATCCATCCCTTCCCTAAAGAGCTAACTCACTAGGCGGTGAAGCCTAACCAATCAAGTGAGCCGGTAAACATAAATTGCCAATGAAATTGGCTTTCTTTATGTGAGAAGTGAGTTCCGGCTCTGATACCAATTGGAAGGACCGGCAGCACGCTCTAACCTAAGAGGGAGAGGGGGGTGAATTAGGCAAACTAAAATCTTAGACCTATGGTTCCAACTATTTACACAAAATTAAACTAAACATACTATCTAGATGTGCAACTATAGTTGTTTTAGTGTGAAACCCCTATCCCAAAAGAATTTAGCAACCTATAGCCTTTCATATCAAGAAATTACTCTATGAAAGAAAAGGCACACAAATTGCTAGTATGAAATACGGAAGCTTAAAGAGAGAAATAGGAGAAAGCAAATTCTTGACGCGGGTGTTTATCCCGAGATTCGATTAGACACAAAAGCACACGTACATCCACATTATTGTAGCACTCCCTAAGAGTATTGCTACTCGACCACCAAGTCTCTTCCGTGAACACAATCTCGGTCATCTTGGCCCTGGGTTCCACTAAGGACCTTCTCCACAAAGGATGGGGGTCTCCACGTCCCCCGTACAAAGTTGTCGTCGCCGCTCCACACCAAGTCGGAGGGTCGATGACGTGCCGGCGAGCCTTCAAAGCTCCAAGGTGCCGGCGCACCAAAATCTTCTTTTGGTTCACTCAAGAACCACAGCACAAAGGCTCAAAGCCTTGCAATCTCACTCACTAAGAGCTAATCCTTTACACAATACTCTCAAAGTGTGCTAAAGGCTAAGGATATGAGTGCTAAGCTCTTGGATGGCTTGTAGATGTTCTTGGGTGTGTTTGTGACTTCCTTGAACTCTAGTAAACTTCAAATGGCAGGGGAATGGCATATATTTAGGCCTCCAAGTCGAAGTAGCCATTTAGAGCCGTTACCTAACTTTCTGCGCATGCACCGGTGTATTCGAAGGTATAGCACCGGTGCATCCGGTCACTCTGTGCCTGAGGGTAGCCGTTGGGTCTCTGACAGGTGATGTGGTGTCACCAGTTAGACCGGTGCCTAGTCACTGGTGCAACTTTTCTTCCTTGCAACTGTCACGGCATTACACCAGTGCTTCCTCCGGTGCACCACCGGTTCAACCGGTACTGAAGATCTTCGTCTTGGCCACTTGACATGTTCTCTGATGCATGACATGGTGCATGCACCGGTGCATCAACTTGGCACCACCGGTGCATCCGGTGCCACTTGACTTGGTGGCACCAGCACTGTATATTGCTCTAGTGCTTGGGCACCGATGCATCCGACCCCTACCGGATAGACCGGTGCAGGGTCACCGGTTCATCCGGTGCTACTGTCTTATGTGGAACTCGTCCAATTCAACGTTTCTTTGAGTTCTTTCCTCGTGTTTTGTTTTGTTTGGCTTTTTTGCATCATCCCTGGGATCTATTAATGTTTTATTGACAAACACATTAGTCCCATTAATTATGTTGTTACTCAATTACCAAAATCACAAAATAATAGTTTAATGAGGTCATTTTCCTTACAGGTGGCAGTCCGCGATGGCGGCGAGCGCCCGAACAACCACCCTAGGAGCTTTCATTCTGGCATCATCAACTCAGGCCACCCGACAGTCATTGACGATGCTGCAAGAGTGGCCATGGTAGGCCAGGTCTCACCTCTTGATCGAGCACCATCTACACGGCTACACGGCTACATGTACAGCCGGACCTGTGCGATATTCAGAAGCATGCATGTTTCAGTGAAATTCAAAACATTTATGTTCCGAATCCCTCTGCGATCCTTTTCAATCTTCTTCAAAACAACAACAATAAGCATTCTGATACATCACACTACCAGAAAAACAAAAACAAAAAATGAAAAGCACTCAACCATGAGGACAAGCCCTGCCTTGCCCCTTGGCATTAATTAATTTGTTTTAAGATAATGGAGTATCAAACCCTTCAAATAGTTAACTACATGACCTACAAGCGCGCCGAGGTCTTGGGTAATTACCAACTAAACTAGAACATAATGCATGCGATGCGCGCTCTATAATCAGTTTCTGGTTTCCTAATAAAAATATATCTCTATATAAGTAAATATAGCTTAAAATTTCAGATAGAAATATATAAATGTACGTAGCAACTAAACATAGTAGTAACAAAGATTGCTATTCAAAGATTAGGAATCTAGTACAACAATGCTTTGAACGACAAGCAAACACATAGCAATTGTCTTATGCAAATATATATATCTTAACAGCTGCGACATTACTGTTGATTGTATGGGCAAGACTAATTACAGGCCAATGGCACATTGCAAGACGAAAAAATAGTAACCAGCAAAAGGCATAATAACTATATTAAACCCTGTCCAATATGCGTATACTTCACATAAAGAGTAGCCTAGCTGCATCTATCAGTCTCTTTACTTCTTTGCAAAAATATGGTTAGTGTCCTTTTATAATACCAGATCTGCGATGCTAAAATCATACATATAAAAAATGTCTTGAAAGTAAAAGTTTATAATACATACAAGCAAGATCGCCTCGTATTAAATCTATAGACTGAACAACTACTTTGCAGGCAGAAACTAAAAATGTCTCATATATATAAAATCATCATAATGTAACTAAGCTAAGGAACAGAGCACCCGCGGGGGTAAAAAGAAATGGTATAAACCACAAACTGATTGAAGGAGAAAAAAAAGAACCAGATTCACTACGGGGTCATTTTTTTGTGCACTCCTCAGTTGAACCTGCCCAAAAAAAATGAAGGGAGATACATCCTAATCACGCTTAGTAAAGGGCTGCTGCATGTGGATGGAAAAAAAAACAGGATCAAACACCGCATGTGGATGGAAAAAAACAGGATCAAACAAGGTGAGATGAACCCACCTTAAAAGGCTTCAATCCGGCTACTGCTATTTAACCCTTACCCTCCTAGGTCACCTGACGCAATCGCGGCACCTACAGGCAGCCACATCGAAACCTTACAGATTAGGCGAAGGCAAGGACCCAAAAAACAGCAGATTAGGCAGAAGAAAAAATTGAAAATCAGGACACCACAGGGTAGGAGAGAGGAACGGAAGCAGAAGAAAGATGCCGACCTCACAACTGTCTATGTTCTGGTCTGGGAATGCGTAGGAAGTAGAGGGAAGAACAGAGCAAAACCAAGCTGCTGCTACGGTTTGTGCTTTGAGGCGAGATTGAACAGGCAGTGGAGGGAGGGGAGAGCTAGTGGACGGGGGAGCGGAGATAGCCGTCGCACAGCCGGGGCGAGGGCCAGTAGATGCTGATGGGATAGCACGACGTCCGCCGACTGCTCCAATGAAACAGCCCAGCCTCGGCATTAGAACGAGGGGCGCACGCCTCTATAGGGGGATCGCCAGCAGAGAGAGAGGCAGCCTCGGCATCAGAGGGAGAGAGCGAGAGCAAGTATTATTATTGTGGGTTAAAAGCAGGCTCAATGATGAGGTGGAGGAAAAGGACAGTCCTGTTTAGTTCCAAAAAAATTCCTACAATATCTGTTACATCGAATTTTTTAACACATGCATGGAATATAACTAATTACATATTCTAACTGATTAGCACGAGATGAATCTTTTAAACCTAATTAGTTTATGATTGGATATTATTTGTCAAGTAACAACGAAATGTGCTACAGTAGCAAAACTCAAATTTTTCACCAACTAAACACACTCGAAGAGGAAAGAGAGAGGGAGTGGGCTGTAAGTCAGCTTTGACACAAAATCAAAAAAATTTGTGAGATAGACAAGTGTGTTATATATTAATGGTGGGGAGTTAAACCAAAATAAAGGTGGGAGCCAGTAATAGATTAAATTCCTCGTGCCGCGCGTCGTGCGATCTACTACGATGGGATGGTGCACCGCGGTGAGGAGGCTGAGGAGATGGGCAATCGATTGGCGATTGCCTACAAGCGTAGCGGTCCATGACCCTACCAGCCTACCCAGTGTCCCCTTTTTTTCTGTTAAGGTATACAGCTTGCAACACCACCTTTGTCCATGAGTCCATGACTGTTGGGGCCATGTTTACTGGAGGCCCACCATCTGTTGAGCGAGCTGGTGCAGCAGCTGGTCGGAGGAGGCAAGTAGTGGGCAGGAGCGCTAGCTAGTGCTCTCTCCCACCTCGACCGCGCGAATCATGCGCTGAGCAGCCGGCGTGCCGCAGCATGAGCTCCTCCACTCTGAAGCGTCTGCGGGAAAGCAGCTGCACCCGGCTCAGAGGTCAACAGACGAGCAGTAAGGACGTACCCGTGAATCGCTCCCGAGCGAGAGAAGTACCGTGAATCGCTCTCGAGCGAGGAGGAGGGACCTGTCTTTAAGAAACTCGATTAGTACTCGTATATTGCTGAGATCTTCACTAGCTACTACCCACCACACACCATGCATGCCTAGCTAGGATAAAGTATAATGACAATCAATTGCTCACATTGTGCACATGTAACCAAAAAATACAATATATTCATTTTTCAAATTAATTTACTTCATGTCCTGCCACAAGTATAAAACCGGCTTGAGTGCTGCCAGCTGAGAAGCACTGTAGCTACTGCCACAAGCTTATCAATACAACGCTTGCTTTTATAGCTCTTAGCCCTCTCCTGTATTGTTTCTTCTTTATAGGAATGCACAAATTAATGCAATCGTTTTGCAAAACAGGAAATAAACCAGACGACGAGCAAAGAGTTGGAGCTTGAGAAATACGTGACAAAAAGAGAGCATGCCCATTCACAGATAGACAATAGTACTTCTAGAGCTTTGCACGACCGACGTGTCTCCCAGTTCAGCTGAGAGCACTAAGGATGGGAGGCGTTGGGAAAAAGTCTCCCAGCATGTATGTTAGACCCTGGTCGCTCTGCTTGTAACCCAGTCACAACCCAGTTGCTTTAATGAAGGATCGAAGCCGGCGACCAGAGGGGGGTGAATGAGAGCCGATCAAAATTTCTTCGAAATTCGAATCGTCGGCCTATGTCCCAAAATCGCCCAAGCCCTCAAGCGTTCTGACTAAAGTTTGGAGTAGCTATTGAAAAGCTAACCCAACACAAAAGGCCTCGAACGAGCGAGCGAAACCACGAAGCAGATCGGAAGCAAATCGGAAAAACTGCAGCACTGATCTGCCTGGACCGGTCTGACCGGTGCACTGGACCGGTCTGACCGGTCGATTCTGTTCAAAATCCAGCAGACCGGTCTGACCGGTCTTGCCTACCGGTCTGACCGATGGCACCCAGAAAACCCCGAAAAAATTAGATCTCGACTAAACGACCACGAAAATCGATGAAACTTGGGGGATTGCTTCGCACCTACCCCGTGAACATATCCCCAAAAGATCTCGTTCTAAAGATCAACAAATCTTGAGAATTATAGAGGAGATCAAAAGGGATTGGGGTTTTCTCAAAAACTCAAGAACTCGAATTCGAACCAGCCAGTGATTCCAGAGGGTTTATGACAGAGTTAGAAGCACGGAAATCACGGCAAAGAACTCATAACCTCCTCGCAATCAAGTGCACCAAAAACGAAATCGAAATTTCATCAAACAAGGCACAAAACGAGGAGATTGATTGATTCCAACCGCCCAGAGGGCACGAATAGGTTAGGGCCTCCTTTCACAATCAAATCCACAAGAGTTCTCACACAAACAACATTCAAATCTACCCTAAAGAGATGAACAGGTAGAGAGAGACGCAGGGGCGGCGGCCTGGGGAACAGAACAATTCACGGACGCAATACAAAAGCCGCACTTGACCTAACACAAGTGAATGGGTATTTATACCCGCGGGACCGGTCAGACCGGTACGCTAGACCGGTCAGACCAGTTGGTTAGATCGGTCAGACCGGTGCCAGGGACCGGTCAGACCGGTGCCAGGGACCGGTCAGACCGGTTGGCCTGCAGCACCCCCTGTACAACGATCTCATCCGACGGCCGAGGTTCTTTCTTCGAAACGAAGTCTTCTCCGCGATGCCGCCGTCTTGATGAAGATCCAGTCCGTGGTTTTGGAGGGTCCGCGAAACCCGGGTAGGTGGCCGGTTTTGAGAAAACCGCCAAAACCTCACACGCGGGAAGATTCCCGCCTCCGCGCCGTGGCCCTAGACGCCGTTCCCGCCTCGGCCTTCTGACGGCCCTAGATGCCGTCCGACGCCCGTCACCACCTCACCCGCAGCGAGGCCCTAGACGCCGTCGACGCCCGTCGCCTCCGTCAATCCCGAGACCGACGCCCGTGCCTCCACGACTTG
Organism: Panicum virgatum; assembly: GCF_016808335.1. Lineage (NCBI taxonomy): Eukaryota > Viridiplantae > Streptophyta > Magnoliopsida > Poales > Poaceae > Panicum > Panicum virgatum. The sequence goes on from NC_053147.1 coordinate 63,846,925, forward strand.
GCGTCTTCAACCGCCGTCCGCCTCCTTGGTTTTGTGGCGCAAACCAAAAAACCCGCCTTCCGTCGCCGCTTGCGCCCTCGATCCAGGAGTGGACGCCACAGCTGCCGCCCGGTCCGAGCTCCGGTCCCGGCTGCCCTTCACCGCCGTCCACCGCACGGTCCATCGGCCACGGCACCTCCACGGCAGCTCCCCGTCGACACTCGACGCCCGTGTACCTGCAATCCAAAGACCAAGCGCACGATCACACCGCACGATTGACAATTCACTCATCACAAGCAGAATAGAGTACTCTCGTTCCTCAGAAACCGCCTTAAGAAAATTTCCAACAAGTTACACGCTCGGAGCCCGACCACTCCCAGTAGGCTGCTGGCCAATTGGCCGTGATATGACGGACACGCTTGGAAGTTTTTTCCCAACGCTTCCCATCCTCACCGCAGTACTGCATGCTTTTTTTTTTTGTGTGTGTGCCGGGGGGGGGGGGGGGGGGTCCCCGATCTCTCGTTGCTCACTGCTCGCCGTCTTGTTTATTCTCCCGGGGCGTTGCACCGTTTGCATTATTGGCATGTCGCTAGAAGAAAGTAGATGGGTGAAGAGAGCTATTTATAATCACAGTTGGTGGCAGCAGCTGCAATAATGCTTCTCAGCTGCCTGGCCCTGGAGTGGCTTATTTTGGCCTATTTAGTTACCACCCCATAAACCCCGTAAACACAAAAAAATATCACATCGAATGTTTCGACACATACATGAAGTGCTAAATGAAGTCTATTTACAAAATTTTTTGCATGGATGGGCTGTAAATCGCGAGACGAATCTAATGAGCCTACTTAATCCATGATTTGCAACAGTGATGCTACAGTAATCATCCACTAGTTATTAATTAATCATGGATTAATTAGCATCATTAGATTCGTCTCGCAATTTACAACCCATCTGTGCAAAAAGTTTTGTAAATAAACTTCATTTATTACTTCAAATTAACAAGATTACATCGCAAAAAAATTTTGCAAAATATCTAAACACGACCTTTATACTCCCGAAAGGACATGCAGTAAATTAATCTGAAAAACAAAAATATATTGTTTGATTACACTGGACAATATAAGCAATCGATTGTCATTATACTTTGCCCTAGGCATGGACACATGGTGTGCCTGTGTAGTGTAGCGGAAAACTCAGCAATATACAAGTACTAATTTTGTTTCAATACTTACCCAGTACCTGGGCGATCGAAGGCAATTCATGTAATTAACGACTTAGGTCTTGTTCGGTTGCAAGGGAATTGAACAGGGAGAGAGAGACGCAGGGGCGGCGGCCTGGGGAATAGAACAATTCACGGACGCAATATAAAAGCCGCACTTGACCTAACACAAGTGAAGGGGTATTTATACCCGCGGGACCGGTCAGACCGGTATGCTGGACCGGTCAGACCGGTTGGTTAGACCGGTCAGACCGATGCCAGGGACCGGTCAGACCGGTTGGCCTGCAGCACCCCCTGTACAACGATCTCATCCGACGGCCGAGGTTCTTTCTTCGAAACGAAGTCTTCTCCGCGATGCTGCCATCTTGATGAAGATCCAGTCCGCGGTTTTGGAGGGTCCGCGAAACCCGGGTAGGTGGCCGGTTTTGAGAAAACCGCCAAAACCTCACACGCGGGAAGATTCCCGCCTCCGCGCCGTGGCCCTAGATGCCGTTCCCGCCTCGGCCTTCTGACGGCCTTAGACGCCGTCCGACGCCCGTCACCTCCTCGCCCGCAGCGAGGCCCTAGACGCCGTCGACGCCCGTCGCCTCTGTCAGTCCCGAGACCGACGCCCGTGCCTCCACAACTTGGCGTCTTCAACCACCGTCCGCCTCCTTGGTTTTGTGGCACAAACCGAGAAACCCGCCTTCCGTCGCCGCTTGCGCCCTCGATCCAGGAGTGGACGCCACAGCTGCCGCCCGGTCCGAGCTTCGGTCCCGGCTGCCCTTCAACGCCGTCCACCGCACGGTCCATCGGCCACAGAACCTTCACGGCAGCTCCCCGTCGACACTCGACGCCCGTGTACCTGCAATCCAAAGACCAAGCGCATGATCACACCGCACGGTTGACAATTCACTCATCACAAGCAGGATAGAGTACTCTCGTTCCTCATTTAACCTCGCCCTTGACAGTGCTGTTGAGTGCTAATGGGTCGGCCCGGCAACAGAGCTGTTGAGTCCCCAAACGGCGCGGCGGAGGACCGGGATGGAGGTCGACAATGGCTGCGGTTGCTGGGGATCTACCAACGTGCAGTGCTCTGATTTCACAGGGTAGTAGCTGCCCTTGTACCGTGCACTGTTTTTTATCAGTGTTGTTACTAACCTAGCTATAAAGCAGCCCAAGCCTGCTTCCAACATATGAAATGTGCTGGTGAGATTAATTTCTTTCTTCTTGCATACAGTATCCTAGGTTGTGTTGGTAATAAGCTTGCATAGCACATGAAAACGTGGCAGAAAACAACTTGCTGTGAATCCGGGTCAACGCATTAGGAATGTTTAGCATGTGATCGAGCTTGACTGGAGGGCACATGTTTTGTCTCATCGATAGATGGGCCGGTCTGTCCAACACATTATACTGCACTTTGATTGATCTGTGCAATATTCAGAAGCATGCATGTTTTTATTAAATTCAAATTAAAATATTTGTATTCTAAGTGATTAAGAGGAATTTTGACTTGTACGAGATTCCAAACATGCCCTAAGCGTTCTGATACATCACCCTACCAAAGAACCAAAAAAAAAAAACTGAAAAAACTCAACCATGAGGAGAAGGCCGGCCTGTCTTGCCCCTTGGCATTAACTTGTTTTAAGATAATAGAGTATCAACGTTTAAATAGTCAATTACATGACCTGCGAGCACCCAAGCGTCCGGTAATTATCAACTAAATAAATTAGTACTCGGTCGTATTTTGCTGAGTTCTCCACTACACCACACACCATGCATGCCTAGCTAGGACAAATTGAAGTATAATAATCACAATCGATTGGGCCCCATTGTGCTGTGCACATGTAATCAAATACTCCCTCCTTCCCTGTTTATAAGGCATACACGTATATCAAGATTCAAACCTTGTCATCTTTGACCAATAATTTGACTATTAAATTTTTATTTTTATAATGCAAATTTCATATGATTGGATTCATAATCAAATATATTTTACAATGATTATAAGTTTATAATCAAAAGTGATATAATATATGATAAATAAATGGTCAAAGTGTTGTTTAGAAGACCGTGTCATGTTCCACCATGCCTTATAAACGGGGAAGGAGGGAGTAATCACTACCGGGCAGAATGCCATTTTTAGAGGCGGATGATGCAACCACTCCTACTTTTCGCTGCTAAAAATAGTGGTTTGCAGGGGCGGGTCTTGTACCCGCCCCTAAAGATGCATTTCCAGAGGCGGCGGGGGGGAGGGGGGGTTGAACCGCCCCTAAAACTTCATCCAAAAGGTGAAACCAGAAAAGAGCAAAGAAGCACAAGCAAGTGACAAAAAACTCATAAAGGCAGGAACAGTCACTTACTCAAGCAAAGATCGATCCTCTAAGACAAGGGCAAAAGCTCGACACAATCGATCAAAAGCCAAAAACATGACTCATCAAAGACAGAGGTAACGCTCGACGCAGTCATGCAGGAAGCAGAGAGAAAACGAGGAAACCAGGAGCCAAAACCAAAGCAGAAACTCCTCAAGCAAAGTTTTTCCCTCTCACAAGTGCAACTCTCCCAAAATGATGCACTCTCGAAGCCCTGTGCACAACAAGTTTTTCAAAAATCAAACAAGTCTCCCCCTTGTTCGATCACTTCTCTCAAAATTCTCCCTCTTGTTGGCACATGCACACATCAAGTCTAAAAAGACCTAAAGCTCCCCCTGAAGCTGAAACTCCCCCTGAACAGATGCTATGCAATGAATGCAATGCAGGAGGTGTAAGTGAAAGTATTCAGGGATACAAGGATATGAGCAACATCTAGTCACAAGCACGTGTGCATCCATAAACAAGACCTGCATCTAGCTCAACAGGGTATATCATATCAGTCTAGAGCTTGGCAAGTTCAGTTTATCAGAAATAAAAGCATCACCCATGATCTAGCACTAACAAGTAGGGAATGAAAAGCAGTGCTACTCATACTCATACAGGTGAGCCAAATCAGCCAAAACAAGTTGCCAACATTCATTTTTCAATCAATTTTTATATCAAGCAATTCTAAGTGCCAGGGGTTGAAAGCTTATCATGCTTTACTTAGCAACGAGGCCAAGCCTATGCCAAAAGACAATCAGAAGCTTAAAGCACTCGTTTCAGTCATGCACAACCTTGCCCGGGTTCTCACAAGTGCAAAGTGAGCCATCCCGAAAGCTCGATCAGTGCGACAAGCAATCCCACCTGAATCTTTTCCATCCATTTCCAGAACAGTTCAAGCAATTTTATCAAATTTAGATCATTTCAAATATGAATTGCTGAATGAAAGGCCACACTAGCATGACTAAGATAGCAAAGCATATCAACACGCCCTAACATGCTAGTAGCCAAGACAGGGTGATCATATTTTCAGATTTTCAAATCAAAATAGCTTAACTCAGATGATGTCATATACACAGTGGAGCAAGCTATACATGATCAAGTTTATCAACTCACACTAGCATGCACTTGAAGATCATAGCAATGTATACAAGAATGATAGTGCAAGTGAGACAATGCAAAATGCAAACATGTACAATGCATATGCACAATGCAACTACCAAACCTAGAAAACAAAGATAAGCAAATAAAATCTATAAAGCTAACCAAAGAAAAGTCAGCAATCAAAAGGGGTAACAAACCCCAAGCTCCCCTCGCAAGCGAACAAAGGTGTCCTGCTCTTGCGGTTTGGTGAGGATATCTGCGGTTTGCCTCTCTGAAGGGACATGGATCAGGTCTATGTGTCCTCTCTCATGGCTGTCTCGCAGAAAATGGAATCGGATGTCTATGTGCTTGGTTCTGGAGTGTAGGACAGGGTTATTTGCAATGCTAATGGCTGACATGTTGTCTACAAAGATAGGAACCCTACCGAAACTCAAGCCATAATCCTGCAAGGTTTGTTTCATCCAAAGTATCTGGGAGCAGCAGCTAGCAGCGGCAACATACTCAGCTTCTGTGGAAGAAAGCGCTACGCTAGCCTGCTTGCGAGAGGACCAAGACACCAAAGATGTACCGAGAAATTGACAAGTGCCGGATGTCGACTTGCGATCCAACCGACACCCACCGAAATCGGCATCAGAAAAACTCACCAAAACCAAAGAAGAATCCGCAGAATACCAAAGACCAAATTCAGGGGTAAATTTCAGATACCTGAAGATGCGTTTCACCACCTGCCTGTGGGAGGTGCGCGGCGAAGCCTGATACCGCGCGCAGCGGCAGACGCCGAACTGGATGTCCGGTCGCGTCACCGTCAGGTACAGGAGAGAGCCGATCGTGCTCCTGTACTCCTTCTGGTCCACCGCCTCGCCGTCCAAGTCCTCATCAAGCGCCGTAGATGTGCTGATCGGAGTCGGCTGAGGAGACAAGTCACTCATGTCGAACTTCCGTAGCAAGTCTCTAGTGTACTTGGCTTGATGGACAAAAGTGCCCTGAGGAGTTTGCTTGATCTGCAGCCCGAGGAAGAACTGCAACTCACCCATCATGCTCATCTCGAACTCACTGGACATCTGCTCAGAAAACTTGGAGACAAGAGCGTGAGAAGAGCCACCAAAGATGATATCATCCACGTATATCTGAACCAAAAGAAAATCAGTGCCAGATCGCATGAGGAACAAAGTTTTATCAACACATCCCATTTTAAAGTCCTGAGCCAGCAAAAAGGTCTTCAATCTATCATACCAAGCTCTAGGTGCCTGTTTCAAACCGCAAAGAGCTTTCTGAAGTTTATAAACACGGTTTGGAAACTTGGGATTTTCGAAACCAGGGGGTTGCTTCACATAAACCTCTTCTTCGATAAAACCATTCAAGAAGGCAGATTTAACATCCATTTGGAAAACCTTAAAACCCTTAGAAGCAGCAAATGCAAGAAAGATTCGAATAGCTTCCAAACGAGCAACAGGGGCAAAGGTTTCCTCAAAATCAATACCCTCTTTTTGGCAAAACCCCTGGGCAACAAGTCGAGCCTTGTTCCGAACAACCAAGCCATCCTCACCCTGCTTGTTTTTGAAAACCCACTTCGTTCCGATGGGATTACAAGCAGGTGGAGGCTCGACTAAAACCCAAACTTGGTTTCTTTCAAAATTTTCAAGTTCCTCATGCATGGCATTTACCCAATTAGAATAAAAAAGAGCATGTCCAATATCTTTGGGCTCAAAAGAGGCAACAAATGCTGAATGAGCAAAACCAACGATACTTGTTACCTTGGATCTGGTGACTCGCTCGTTGAGATCACCTAGCATCTGTTGAGGTGGATGGCGATGCTGAATATGTCACGGCGCTTCCCGTGTCGAAGTCGCTTCCTCCTCAACCAAAGCTGGTGCCTCCTCAGGTGCAGCTGGTGTAGCCTGAGTCACCTCCTCGAACAGCCCCCGGGAAGTAGACGTAGTCGGGTCGGGGCCGTCGTCATCGTCCGAGCTCGTAGCAGAGATAGCTGGGTCCACAGCACGCGTGGTAGCCTCAGCCTCGCCATCTCAGCTTCTTCCTCCTCGTCTTCAAAGATGGAGGTGCCAAGCTCATCATCTCCTGCAACTTCAAAGACAGAAGAATTGCACGGTGCAGTCTCGTCGAAAGTGACCTCACAAGTCTCTCTGACGATGTTAGTATCAATAATCGGCACACGGTACACTCTAGAGTGAGAAGCATAACCGAGAAAAATACCGTCAGACGAGCGAGACTCAAACTTATCAAGATTTCCATCTTTCAGCACAAAGCACCGGCAACCGAAAACTCTGAGATGGTCAACACGGGGCTGGCGTCCAAACCGCAACTCATAAGAAGTCCTGTGCATGAAAGCACGCAAGAAAATGCGGTTGGACACGTAACAAGCGGTGTTAACTGCCTCAGCCCAGTATTTGCGAGGAGTCCTATGCTCATCGAGCATCGTCCTCGCCATCTCAACCAGCGTCCGATTCTTCCGCTCTACAACTCCATTCTGCTGTGGAGTGTAGGGAGAAGAATACTGGTGTTCAAGCCCTTGATCACTGCAAAAGGCATCAAAACGAGTGTTTTTGAATTATGTGCCATTATCACTGCGAATCGCTCTCATGGCCTGGGGTAGCTCGTTTTTTAACCTCAAGATCAAGTCTCGAATAAACTCGAAAGCCTCATCCTTGGTTCTCATGAAAAAGACCCAAGAATAGCGAGAAAAATCGTCCACAATCACAAGCACGTACCACTTCCCACCAACAGACATCACCCTAGAAGGACCAACTGTATCCATATGTAGCAACTCTCCAGGGTGAGAGGTCATCACCTGATTAACAGGCGGATGTGAAGCGGCAATCATTTTCCCGTGGCGACTAGGATGGCAAACAAGGTCCTTTTCAAACTTCAATTTGGGCAATGCTCGGATCAGGCCAAGTGAGCTCAGTCTCGACAACAAATCGAAGCTCAAATGTCCAAGTCTCCTATGCCACTTCCACAGATCAGAAGAAGGACCAGCCATCAAGCAAAGAGAAGGGCCAAAAGGAGTTCCAGAGAAGTCAACCAAGAAAATCCGATCGCGAGGTGTAATCCGGCAAACCAAATCTCCCCTAGAATCCAAAACACGCGAACAGCCCTCCTTGAAGCGAACCTCAAACCCCTCATCAAGAAGTTGCGAGACAGAGAGCAAATTAAAACCAAGATTCGAAACCAAAGCAATTTCTCTCTGGGTAAAGCGATCAGAAACACGAACAGCACCAAGTCCACGTACCTTTCTTCTTCCATTATCCCCGAACATAATATACTCCTTTGAGCGCATCGGGGTGAGGCTGGAGAACCATTTGTCATTTCCGGTCATGTGGCGCGAACAACCGGAGTCCATGATCCACCTGTTCTCCAAGCCTCCGACCTGCACATCAGTAGTGAGACAAAGGGTGAGCAAATGTCTCAACACTGGGGTTAGCAAAGTGAGAAGCAAACCAGTGTCGAGTCATTTGCTCTACAGAAGGATTAGCAAAACCAGACAAAGCGTATTCCCCGTCCCGTCTACCGCGTGACTGACGAACACCACTGCGAGGAAAGCGTGGAGCCTCAAAACCTCCTCCAAAGCCTCGGTCCCGTGGTCCATAGCCGTACTGAAAATGACCAGGAGCATGGCCGGCAAAGCGACCACCCGCTGGAGCACGGTAACCACCACCGTCTCCCTGACCTCCACCTACACGGCGTGCCCTAACATCTCGCCTATCACCACGCCGAGAAGGACAATGCACCCGAGCAGAGTACATGTCCGCGTTCCGTCTCTCCTGCTCTCTCCTCACAGCCCGCTTCCTCCTGAAGCAAAACTCCTCCAGGTGACCTTCCCTGTCACAGAACTCGCAGTGGTACCTCACCTCATGTTTGGGAGGTGGAGGCCTAGCCTGCGGACGGGGAAGAGCAGCCCTCTTCTTCTGGGCAACCTGGGCTGTGGCAGCAGGGAGCGTGTCGAGGGAATTCCTCAGCTCATTGGGCTTTGGAACCCAAACCTGCTTCTGCGGAGGTGCTTTCGGTGGTTCTTTAAGCACACCATCCGCGGGGTCAACAAGCGAAGGCTGCGTGCTCGTGCTAGCAGTGTTTCCAACAGCCTTGCCAATCTTACCATACAACCTGTCAAAGTCTGACTTCGTGTATGTATAACCGACCCCAAACCCATCACCACGCTTGAACTGCTTAATCATCATGCCCAACTGCGGCTCACTGCTAGAAACCCAACTCAGAATCGCCCTAAGATAGGTATTCTCATTTTCCAGGTTGGCTTTCTCTACCGCAAGATTATCCAAATCAGAGATCAAACCAGGGCAAACAGAGCAGTCAATAGGTGGGCTAGACTCTACGACCTTAGTCTTTCCCAAAGACTTGATCGAAACATTCTTCTCCTCTAGCTCCACCTAAGCGTGGGACAAAGCTTACAAGCACCAAGCAAAACTGGCCTAGACTTCATCTCCTCTAGCTCGCACACAACAGTAGCAAACTTGGACTGCAAAGAAGCTAAATCAGACTTGAAGATAGGACACTCCTCACATTCAAGCACATCGCTAACAATAGGAGCATCCTTAACCAGTTCTAGTTCATGCTTGGCCTTAGCGAGCTCATGAGACACGTCAGCAAGCGAAATCTTAGCAACATCTAAGTTCGCGATGTTCTCATCATGCTTGGCACGGAGAGCAACAAGATCGTTCATGTGAGATATGCAGCCAGCGCACTCATCCTCACTAGATTTCTCCCTAGCACAAGCCAGCTCAGCCCTAAGCTTTCTACGCTCTCTAGCTGCTTCCTTAAGCAGCCTCTTCTGGTTGTCGAGAGCGGCGTACAACTCCCTAACCTCTGTATCAAGCAGGTCGATTGTGGAGTTTACCTCTGAATCGCTCTCGGATCCAGGAGAAGAGCCAGAGTGCGTCGGTGTAGCATGTCCACCTGAAGACGCACGAGCACCATCGGCTTCGCCCGCCATGGTGCAGAAGCTCTTGCGCCGACTGGCCGCCAAGCAAAGGCCGATGAAGCCGGTGGCTTCCTTGTCCCGCTTCTTCTTCTTCTTGTCGTCGTCGTCGGAGGTCGGTGAAGAAGAGCGGTCGGTGTCGGAGCTCTTGTCGAGGTCGCTGAGCTGCGCCAAAAAGTCCTTCTCCCACTTCTTTGCCTTGTACTGGAAGCGCTTCTTGAGCGACTCCTTGTCGAAGCGTCCTCCCCGGTCACGGCTGCGGTGCTTGTGGCGCCGACGCTCCTTGTTGGAGCCTCCCTCGTCACGGTCGCGGTGGCGATAGTAGTCGAAGGAGTTGTTCTGGCCACCACCGGACTTCTTGGGGCAATCGGCGATGAAGTGGTTTAGATCGCCGCAGTTGTAGCACCCGGGGTTCTTCTTCCTCTGCCTATTGTGGTAGACGCGCTGGAACTTGCTGATGAGAAGGCACAAGTCGTCGTCGCCCAGCGTCTCCAGCTGCTCATCTGAAACAGAAGGCAAAGAGGCAAAAGAAAAGCCAAGAGCAGAGTTAGCGTTAGAGCTCGATCCACCTGGGCCAGTCACAAGAGCGACGCTCTTGGAAGGAGGGGCACCATTGAGCTTGGCTCGTGTCTGGTTATTCACCTCCGTGGCCTTGAGCTTGCTGAAAAGCTCGTTCATCGTCAGAGTCTCATAGCCAGCAGACTCAATGATGGTGTTCACCTTGAGATCCCACACAGAGCGATCAAGTGCGTAAAGCAACTTGAGGGCCTTCTCGTGCTTTGTGTACTCAAGGGCACCAGCAGATCTGTTCGCATTGACCTTGTTCACAATCGACTGAAAACAACTGAACATCAAGTCAAAGCTCTCACCCGGCTCCTGTGTGAAGTTCTCATACTCACGCCGGTCAGTCTCGAACAGTCTGGCCTTCACCTGAGGTGTACCCTCGTGGTAGTTCTCAAGGCACGTCCAAATTTTGTGGGCTTCCTGAAAACCCTGGATGCGTGAGAACTCCGCACGAGAAACGCCAGCGAACAAGGCATTGACGGCCTTGGCGTTAGCCTCGTGCTGGGTCACTTGGAGAGGTGTGGTCCGAATAGCAAGCACCTCGTAAAGCTGGTTCGTGGTAATCTCCCAGACATCGGCTCTCATGCTCTGCAGAAAGGCTCTCATGCGAACCTTCCAGTAGGCATAGTCCTCGCCAGAAAACACCGGGATCTTACCAAGACTCGCCATGGTCACCGAGTGGTTTTCGAACCGGTTAAGGTACTGAAAACCTCAACCATGCTCTGATACCAATTGAAGGACCGAAGCCGGCGACTAGAGGGGGGGTGAATGGGAGCCGATCAAAATTTCTTCAAAATTCGAATCGTCGGCCTATGTCCCAAAATCGCCCAAGCCCTCAAGCGTTCTGACCAAAGTTTGGAGTAGATATTGAAAAGCTAACCCAACACAAAAGGCCTCGAACGAGCGAGCGAAACCACGAAGCAGATCGGAAGCAAATCGGAAAAACTGCAGCACTGATCTGCCTGGACTGGTCTGACCGGTGCACTGGACCGGTCAGACCGGTCGATTCTGTTCAAAATCCAGCAGACCGGTCTGACCGGTCTTGCCTACCGGTCTGACCGGTGGCACCCAGAAAACCCCGAAAAACTTAGATTCAAACAGTGAATCTCGACCAAACGACCACGAAAATCGATGAAACTTGGGGGATTGCTTCGCCCCTACCCCGTGAACATATCCCCAAAAGATCTCATCCTAAAGATCAACAAATCTTGAGAATTATAGAGGAGATCAAAAGGGATTGGGGTTTTCTCAAAAACTCAAGAACTCGAATTCGAACCAGCCAGTGATTCCAGAGGGTTTATGACAGAGTTAGAAGCACGGGAATCACGGCAAAGAACTCATAACCTCCTCACAATCAAGAGCACCAAAAACGAAATCGAAATTTCATCAAACAAAGCACAAAACGAGGAGATGGATTGATTCCAACCGCCCAGAGGGCACGAGGAGGTTAGGGCCTCCTTTCCCAATCAAATCCACAAGAGTTCTCACACAAACAACATTCAAATCTACCCTAAAAAGATGAACAGGGAGAGAGAGACGCAGGGGCGGCGGCCTGGGGAATAGAACAATTCACGGACGCAATATAAAAGCCGCACTTGACCTAACACAAGTGAAGGGGTATTTATACCCGCGGGACCGGTCAGACCGGTATGCTAGACCGGTCAGACCGGTTGGTTAGACCGGTCAGACCGATGCCAGGGACCGGTCAGACCGGTTGGCCTGCAGCACCCCCTGTACAACGATCTCATCCGACGGCCGAGGTTCTTTCTTCGAAACGAAGTCTTCTCCGCGATGCTGCCATCTTGATGAAGATCCAGTCCGCGGTTTTGGAGGGTCCGCGAAACCCGGGTAGGTGGCCGGTTTTGAGAAAACCGCCAAAACCTCACACGCGGGAAGATTCCCGCCTCCGCGCCGTGGCCCTAGATGCCGTTCCCGCCTCGGCCTTCTGACGGCCTTAGACGCCGTCCGACGCCCGTCACCTCCTCGCCCGCAGCGAGGCCCTAGACGCCGTCGACGCCCGTCGCCTCTGTCAGTCCCGAGACCGACGCCCGTGCCTCCACAACTTGGCGTCTTCAACCACCGTCCGCCTCCTTGGTTTTGTGGCACAAACCGAGAAACCCGCCTTCCGTCGCCGCTTGCGCCCTCGATCCAGGAGTGGACGCCACAGCTGCCGCCCGGTCCGAGCTTCGGTCCCGGCTGCCCTTCAACGCCGTCCACCGCACGGTCCATCGGCCACAGAACCTTCACGGCAGCTCCCCGTCGACACTCGACGCCCGTGTACCTGCAATCCAAAGACCAAGCGCATGATCACACCGCACGGTTGACAATTCACTCATCACAAGCAGGATAGAGTACTCTCGTTCCTCATTTAACCTCGCCCTTGACAGTGCTGTTGAGTGCTAATGGGTCGGCCCGGCAACAGAGCTGTTGAGTCCCCAAACGGCGCGGCGGAGGACCGGGATGGAGGTCGACAATGGCTGCGGTTGCTGGGGATCTACCAACGTGCAGTGCTCTGATTTCACAGGGTAGTAGCTGCCCTTGTACCGTGCACTGTTTTTTATCAGTGTTGTTACTAACCTAGCTATAAAGCAGCCCAAGCCTGCTTCCAACATATGAAATGTGCTGGTGAGATTAATTTCTTTCTTCTTGCATACAGTATCCTAGGTTGTGTTGGTAATAAGCTTGCATAGCACATGAAAACGTGGCAGAAAACAACTTGCCGTGAATCCAGGTCAACGCATTAGGAATGTTTAGCATGTGATCGAGCTTGACTGGAGGGCACATGTTTTGTCTCATCGATAGATGGGCCGGTCTGTCCAACACATTATACTGCACTTTGATTGATCTGTGCAATATTCAGAAGCATGCATGTTTTTATTAAATTCAAATTAAAATATTTGTATTCTAAGGGATTAAGAGGAATTTTGACTTGTACGAGATTCCAAACATGCCCTAAGCGTTCTGATACATCACCCTACCAAAGAACCAAAAAAAAAAACTGAAAAAACTCAACCATGAGGAGAAGGCCGGCCTTTCTTGCCCCTTGGCATTAACTTGTTTTAAGATAATAGAGTATCAACGTTTAAATAGTCAATTACATGACCTGCGAGCACCCAAGCGTCCGGTAATTACCAACTAAATAAATTAGTACTCGGTCGTATTTTGCTGAGGTCTCCACTACACCACACACCATGCATGCCTAGCTAGGACAAATTGAAGTATAATAATCACAATCGATTGGGCCCCATTGTGCTGTGCACATGTAATCAAATAATCACTACTGCAGAAACGGTTTGTAAGGGCGGGTGGAATGCCATTTTTAGGGGCGGATAATGCAACCACCCCTACTTTTCGCTGCTAAAAATGGTGGTTTGCAGGGGCGGGTACGAGACCCGCCCCTAAAGATGCATTTCCAGAGGCGGCGGGGGTTGAACCGCCCCTAAAACTTCATCCAAAAGGTAAGGCAAATAGTGTGTATCAAATGGCTAATCCACACCATGGAGATCTAGATCTAGTAAGAGGCAAATAGAGCTCCATTTGAGTTATAAATCTAACAAAAAACCTTACAAATGACAAGGATTAAATGTTAACTTACCTCCTAGACCTCCCAACTCGATGGAAATCAAGTTGAAAACCTCACCCCCCCTTTTTTCTTTTTTTTCGGATATTGGGGGAGCTCCTATGCCGAGCCAACAATAGGGTGTCTGGAGGAGGAAGAAAGTGCCCATAATTTGTACACATTTTTAGGGGCGGATCGGGGGTGAACCGCCCCTACACATAGTATTTGTAGGGGCGGCTCACCCCTACAAATGCTGTTTCTAGGGGCGGCTCGATTACTACAGTACCGAAGATCATTTGTAGCAACGGATCAAACTTGTGTCCGCCCCTAAAAAACGAGCCATTGCTACAAATCGTCTTTTTAGTAGTGAATATAAATTTGTATTTCAAATTGATTTACTGCTTGTCCTTTCACATGTATAAATTCGACTTGAGTGCCCGGCAACAAGAAGCATTATTGCAGTTGCTGCCACAACCACAAGGTTATCAATAATATGTACACCACCTACTTATATATCTTCTCTCATCTAATTTCTTCTTCGTATATAGAAACGCGCAAATGCAAACGTTGCAACACAGGAAATACACGAGCAAATTATTAAGAGTTGGAGCTTGAAAAGATTGCAACAAATAAAAAGAGAGCATGGCTAGAAAGAAACAGTCTAGAGGTTTACACGATGTGTCTCCAGTTCATCAGCTGTGCAGTAAGGATGGGACGCATCGGGGAAAATCTTCCAGCATGTCAATAAGATCATGGTCAGCCTTTGCCAAAATTATCAGTGTCCAAGAATGTAGCCCCTGGTGTTTGAGTTCCAGCCACAATGTGATTGGTTTGGTTGTCATCGTCCGACAACATAGCCTGGAAGCTCAGGACACATGCCCACTTGCTATGCGAATCTGAAGCCGGTGACCAACTCTTGGGTTTCCTGATCGTATGCGGCTCAACTTTGCTAGGGGATCTTGTTTGTCAAGATTGGGCATTCTTCAACAGCTAACAGAGTCTTGTTTGCTGCATGATAGATGGTGGCAGAATACCAGAGCACAGCATTCACTACCACTACTACACAAAGCATTTGTAGGGGTGGTCCAAATACTATTTTTAGGTGCATACTCCGGACCCGCCCCTAGTTTCCATAGCTATAGTAGTTTACAGGTAGCAACAAAAAAATGGTAGCAAGCTATTCACTCTTGTCGATCACTTGGCAGGTGTGGCATTTTTACTGAGCAGCAACATTATTACAACACCCACAATGCCACCTTAATTTGATGGGGGTCATAAAATCTTGCTGGACCTTTTATTTAACACGAGCAGCATTACGACACCCACTGCACCATGGTTTTAAATCGCCGGCTAAGTCATTTAGCTGTAAGGTCACCGTTACGGTGTTTAGCGGGCTATAGCCGGCTTTAGCGGGCTAAATGCCATAGCAGTTGTCCTTCCCAGAGGCTATAGCCGTCTTTAGCAGAAGCTATAACCGGCTATTTAGAACTCTGCACTGCACACAAGCTGGTTTGATTTTCCTTGAACGTGTGTGGCTGCAAAAGTTCGGACAAGGATCATCAGTCATCAGCTTAGGAAAAAAAGGAGTTGGGACTTTGGGAAGTCGAGACACATGAAAAGTACGTGTAAGGAAACCGATACCATTTCCTCCAGCAATCATTGACAACTTAAATGAAATGACATTTTCCTTTCGTCTAAGAAAGCTCATCTTTTGCTTTGAGTTCGCTACTTGCATTGGAAGCATGTTTTTTAAGCTCTGATTATTTTTTAAAAAAACAGAGGCCTCTGAGCTACAGATGCCAAAAGGCTAACAAACTGCCAAGCTCGAACTGCACGACTTTAATCTCTGATGATGGTGTATATGATAGGATTATATATTCCGTGTACGCTTATGCACAACTGGCATGCGCCCATAGCATTCATGCCAACAGGAGACAATACAACTATGCTTCGACTCTACAGAACATGCATGCGCAGTGAGCAGCTTTCATTGACGAAGAAGTCTATATATCGATTGCTCGTCTCATTCACATGTTCTCTCTCTCTCTCTCTCTCTCTCTCTCTCTCTCTCTCTCTTGCGAGGAGTCTCCAGTCTAATATCGACTTCGTTGTATTGCAGTTGAGAAGCATTGAAGCTGCTGCCACGATGCAAGCTTAAATCAGTACTGCCTGCCTGGTTTCTTCTTCCTATATATGTATAACATGCGCAAAAATACTGCAACACAGAAACAAAGAAACCAGACGACCGAAAAGGGAGCGGAGGAGAGCAAAGAGTTGAGCTTCAGAAAAACACAACAAAACTAAAAGAGGGCATGCACATTCAAATCATTAGATAGCCTTGCTCCACACGGCATACGTATGTCAAGTTTAGTCGTGCAGTAAGGATGGGAGGAATTAGGAAAATGGTTCCCACCAGGTTATATAGGAACTCCAGGCTGACTCCAACTACGACACGCAGGGGTTTGCCACATGTTTCCTGCTTGCTGATGAGTGATGAGAGGCGAACCAAGCGCGTCCCCTGGCGTGGCAGCGTAGGTCCGCCGCCACAGACATGAAGATATGGCTCACGCCAACGATGCCAACCACCAGCAGCAGGCCCTATTAGTTGTCCATGAAAGCTCGAGCGGTGGGGCTGCTCCATGGAGCCAGGTTGATCAATTGATCATGATGTCACGTGCAAAACTGTCAAGAGTAAGCTGCTGCCACAATAGATAGAACCAGTAAACTGTTGATCTTGAAAGCATCATCCCAGCTGCTGCCACAAGCTTATCAATACACCACCTGCTTAATTATAGCTCTATTGTCCCGTCTTCTCACTTTTTTCTTCGTATATAGAACCATGCATCACAATAATGCAAATGTCGTTGCAATGCACCAGGAATAAATAAGACGGCGAGCGGAGAGCAACGAGATGAAGACTGGAAAAACTAAAATAAAAAGAGAGCATGCATGCACATTCACATATGGTTAATCTAGAGATTTACATGATGTGTCTCCAGTTCAGGCTTTCAGCTGTACATGTAGTAAGTATGGGAGGCATCGGAAGAAAGTCTCCCAGCGTGTCGATCAGTAGTGGCCAGCAGCCTACTAGGAGTGCTCAGCCAACAAGGCTGTAGCGTATGTTGTTCGAGTTCCAGCCACAACCTTGTAGGTTTCATCTCACCGGTGATAATATAATGATGCTATGCGGTTCGGCAACCGCGGCAGGGCTGTTGTGTTGAAACGGTTCCCTGGCGCACTAGCTGCCCCTGCACCACGCACTGCTGTTAATCTGGATTCTGGGTAGCCATCTGATCGTCTCAAGAATAAACATGCCGGCCTGTTGTTCACCATCTTATCATGTGCCAATATTTTGGCACATGCAACATTCGACATTTTCATAGGGAGTAGTTTGGCAGTTTTTTTTTTATGATGAGAACAGCTTCTCGCCGATTCCATGTATCCTTCATTTTCTGACATGAAGCTTGAATACTTACAATAGCATTTTTTGCTGAGCAGCGGCAGTATTAGAAGAGAGCATGCACATTCAGGTCAGATAAGCTTTGCCCTACACGTACGTCGAGCATATGCATAGCGGCGGGGAGGCATCAAGGAAAGGATGGGAAGGAAGGGAGGGGCGGCGGGAAGTTTTGTGCAGTGCTGTGGTGGGGGAGAGGGAGGCAGGCATAGCGGCGGAGAAGAGGGAGGCAGGCGTAGCGGCGAGGGAGATCGAGGGAGGGTGGCGCGGCGGGCGGAGATCGAGGGGGAGAGGGATGCATCTGATGGAGGAGATCTAGGGGGAGAGGGAGGTGTCTAGTGGAGGAGATAAGGAAAAATAGAGAGTACAGAGAGAGGGGAGGGGGGAGTATCTGGAGTGGTGCGGGTATCACCGACATTGATGCCTGTTGTACCTATCATCACCGATTTGTATTATGAACTGACGGTGGAAATGAACCAGCGGTGATGAGGCGTTTGCAATGACCTAATCTGTGGTATTGACTTCGTCCAGGCTGTAAAGACAAATACTCGAAGCTTTTCACATCACTAAAACTTCTTCATCTAAAGGCCATCCATCATATGAGTGATCGGGGCTTCAAGATTTTGTTGGATCTGCTAAGGTAGATGCTACCAAGGGAGGAATGAGATACCAAAGAACGCATATTAGCATTATTACTAGCCTATCAACCCGTGCTCCTGCATAGAATAATTAGAATTAATATAGAAATAAGATTTATATCTAATAAATATAATTATCTGTCTCACATCCTCTTTCATTTATTAAATATTATATCACATACTCTAAAATACATATTTATCATTATCTAGTTGCAATAGATTTCATTTTGCATTACACCTCCATATGTGTTTCATATATACTTAATTGAACCATTTATTTGTGAAATTGTATTCTTATCTCTTCTATCATACATGAACGCATGTTGACACATATCGTGGGTGGTATTTTTATATAAACAATAACATAAATAATATATTAATAATGACAGAAATAGTAATTTAGAATTTTATATTGGTACATTTTAATATTTTGTTATAATTATATAGGTTAGTTTAGATTTAGGGGTTACTTTAACTTTTAATGATAACATAATTGGATAATTTATATGCAAATTTAGAGGCTATTTGCATTATTCTTATAATAGCATAGGTGGTTAGTTAACATGAAGATTAGGGGGGTTAATTTATTTTTTTATGATGGCAGAGGTGGACAATTTAGATACATTTTAGAGGGCTATTTTTGTCTATTTTCATAATAGCAGAGGTGGGTAATTTATTAGGAGATAATAGATCCAGTGACTAGTATGATTAGAGTAGTCAGATTGATGACCGAATATTTCTAATTAATTAATGTGAGAATTTCTAATTTTTTTCTATTTTTTTAGAATGTCCACCTAGTATCATAGGTGACATCACGTGGAGGCTTAAAAGTGGCTCTAATTAGTAATAGTAAGATTTCCATCGTTTGGTGTACGTGTGTACTGAGACATTTTTTTTTTGCTTCACTTTTCAGTTACTGTCCTGTCTCTTGTACAATCTCCGATTTTCGGTGCTCGGCTGATAAGAAGCATTGCAGCTGCTGCCACAAGCTTATCAATACAATACTTGCTTTTATAGCTCTTAATTAGATTCTCCCGTCTTGTTTCCATTCACAATAAACCTTATGACGACCAAATTGTTGAAGCTTGAAAAAAAAACGCAATAGAAAGA
Source organism: Panicum virgatum (assembly GCF_016808335.1). Classification (NCBI taxonomy): domain Eukaryota; kingdom Viridiplantae; phylum Streptophyta; class Magnoliopsida; order Poales; family Poaceae; genus Panicum; species Panicum virgatum. The sequence goes on from NC_053147.1 coordinate 63,865,836, forward strand.
GAGTGTTCCCATTCACAACAGATAGTCCAGAGCCTCACGCGACATGTTCTCCAGTTGAGCTGTGCAGTAAGAGTGGGAGGCATCGGGAAAAAGTCTCCCATCATGTGTCTCAGATCGAAGCCAGCCTTCTTTGAGCGTTCAGTGTTGAAGAAAGTGGCGCGTGGTGTTTATGTTCCGGCCACATCCAGCTCGGTTGAATTGAAGCTCCCCAATGATGGAGCTGTGTGGTTCTCGGCAACCGAGCGGTGGCGGCAGGACATGGCGCGTGCCACCAACAAGCTCAACGGGCTCGTCACAGACAGGGTGCACCAAGAGGAGCGACGGTGGCAGGAGGCCAGCAGTGGCGGCGAGGGCAGTATGCATGTCCCCGGCCGTCACCCTGTCTGACTTGGATTCCAATCAGATAGGACACGACTGTTGTTGATCGGGCCGGGTCCGGGTAACGTAGGGACAAGATCAATGACTCTGCCAAAATTCTTTGATCCACGGTGTGGATCGGTGAATCTGTTGTAAATATATGTCCATTCTAGTATGTGTTTTCTTTTTTTCTTCAGCTGTTCTATTTTAGCATACAGCCTTGTGAAGTAATGCTTTAGAAGAATAGAATACACGGGACTAAAAAGGAAAATATGGCAAAAGGGGAAAAAACAACCAAACAGTAACATCAAATTCCGATGGTTTGGATTAAAGGGATTACCATATTGTCAAGAGTCGGAAATACATACAATGATCCTAGTGAAAGGAGATCGCCACATTTTGATATTGTGAATATTCAGAAGCATTGCTTGTTTCCATAAAATTCAAAAAATCTGTGTTCCAAGAATTGAGGGGGGGTTTTGACTTGTAGGGGATTTAATTCCTCCGAACCTCTATGATCCTTTTTAATCCATTTCAAACTTAATAAGTCCTGAACATTCTAATACATCATACTGTACAAAAATATCCAAAAAGCTGAAATAAACTCAACCATTATGAGAAAGCCTTGCATTGCTCCTTGGCTCTAATTTGTTTTAGGATAATAGAGTATTAAACCCTTTAAGGCTTTGTTGGGTTAAACCCCCTCCACAAGAAGATTGAGGGGGATTATTAGAGGGGATTGAGAAGAAATTTAACTTGTTGCAGATTTAACCCCTCCCAGTTCCCTCTAATCCGCTTCAATTCCCTTGCAACTGAACAAGGCCTAAGTCGTTAATTACACGAATGGCTTGCGAGCGCCTAGGTGCTGGGTACTACTACAATCTGGGATTAAACGAGACACTTAAAAAGTGCTCAGAGGCGGACAGGCCGGCAGCCCGCCTTTGTTAATGGTGGCCGGGCTGCCGGCCGTACAACCGCCTCTCTTAATGCATTAATAGAGGCGGTCACCGTAATTTAACCACCTCAGTTACTACTGTCTGAGATCCATATTGTTTCATTTGTGTAGTTTGGGCATCATGGGCCACTGGGTTGTATTTCTGATCTATCCTCAAGATGGAAAGGCTGTCGTATTCAACTCCTTGAGCGAGACAAACGAAGAGGGGTACAAGGATTTCAAATACTATCTGCAATAGTAAGTGATGACATATTCTTTTATGCATTCAAAGTAAATATCAAAATTGTTGTTGACACCAGTGGTCTCCATCCAATGCTTATTGGAAATACACGGAAGATCCCGAATCCTATGATCGGAGGTCCGAGCGTACAAGAAGAATAAGTATGTCACAAAATTGCGCTAGATCCCGAATCCTATGATCGGAGGTCCGAGCGTACAAGAAGAATAAGTATGTCACAAAATTGCGCTTTAGGCAACAATTCTCGGTACGTATGAAAAATTATATGTGATACTACATCGTGCATGATATATGTGTTCTAATGACTATGTGTTTCATGCATGCAGTGCGCCAAGCAACCAGATGGGTCAGCCATGTGTGGATATTATGCTTGTGACTACCTCAGGCATTGCGGAGAGTACAGCCGCAGCTGGTGGCAACTCAAAAAATCTATGGGATGGTGGAGAAGGCAAAAGGTGGATAAAACAATCATCAAATACACAATATCTTATATTTGTAAGTTTGTTACCAACGAATGTTGTTCTGTTGACGGAAAGTTCTTCAATAACGAGAGTGAGCTCGCAATGGAGCCGAAGTACAAGAGCCTGCGCCACTGGAGAACCGACCTCAACATGATCGACTACAAGTTACCGGTTCTCTTTTGATTTTGTGAGCTTGTGTAATTTGTGAGCTATGAACTTTGTGAATGTAATATGAACTTTGTGATATGCATGCATCGATCGTGGATATTTATATGAATGGATGTAATATATGTTTTTATCTTTTATACGCATGTCTACTGATTTGATTTTTGTATGTGTTTCAAATTCAAATTTTGTATGTATTTCAAATTCAAATCACAAATGAAATATGATTTTTTTTTATTTATGAAAATTTTAACAGAGGTGGTCAAACATGAAATAAACGCCTCAGTTAATACAGCTAACAGAGGCTTATAGAAACCGCCTCTGTTAATCGCCATTAACAGAGGCGGAGGTTACGACAACCGCTCAGTTAATGAACATTAACAGAGGTGGTTGCATAACCGTCTCAGTAAATGCTCGATTAACAGTGACGATAGGTCTGTGATGTTTGCTATGGCTGCCTCAGAAAATCAATTTTGACCACCTCAGTTAAGTTTACTGTAGTACTGGTAATTATTTAATCAAAATTAGTACTCTTATGTATTGCTGAGTTTTGCACGACACCACATGGGCACACACCATTTGTATGCATGCCTAGGACAAAGTATATAATGACAATCGAGTGCTCGGATTGTCCACATGTAATTATTAAACAATATCCTTTTTTTCCAAATTAATGTACTGCATGTCCTGTCACGAGTATACATAAAATTCACTTCAGTGCCTGCAGCTGAGAAGCATTATTATTGCAACGCACCGGGAATATAATAAACAAGACGGTGAGCGGAGAGCAACGAGTTGAAGATAGTCTAGAGAGCATGTGTGTGCGCATTCACAGATGGATAGTCTAGACTCTAGAGCCTTACAAGATGTATCTCCAGTTCATCAGCTGCCCAGTGAGGATGGGAGGCGTTGGGAAAAAACTAACCTCCCAGTGTGTCCATCATATCGTGTCCAGCAGCCTACTTGGAGTACTCGGGCTTCAAGGTTGTACCTAGCGTGTGGTTTTTGAGTTCCAGCCACTACCAGATGGGTTTCATCTCGCTCCTGATGGAGCTGTATGGTTCGCGGCAACAGCACCAGGGCTCTGTTGGGTTGAAATGGCACTGCAGATCGAGGTCCGGGCCGCGGTGGAGGTCGCCAATGGCAGCGATCGCGTGCTGGATCGAGCAACACGCTTCCGCTTGCTGGCGCGCTAGCTGCCGTTGCACCACGCACCGTTGTTAATCTGGGGCGCCATCTGACAGAGAAGCATGCAGACGTCGCAAGAATACACTTGGGAGCCTGTTCTTCACCATCTTGTCGTGTGCCAATATTCAACCACGCGGAACATTCGACATTTTCACAGAGAATTAATAGTTGGCAGGTTTTAATTTTTTTGTGATGAGGACAGCTTCTCTCCGATTCCAAGTTTCCTTCGTTTCCTACCGTGAAGCTTAAATACGTACAGTAGCAGTTTTTTACTGAGCAGAGGCAGTACAGCAACTCCCTGGACTGTCATAGCATATATGCCCATCTTTAGTTGGACCTCTTATACTGAGCCGAGCACGGAGCAGCATTACAACATTTTTCCTTTTGCGAAGAGTCTCTCCAGTAGTATAATCTGGACTACAGTGATTGGCAGTTGCGAAGCACTGCAGCTGCTGTCACGATGCAATTGCAAGCTTACATCAATACACCCACCCCGCACCAGCAGCTCGTCAAATGTATACAAATAGAGCTCTTCTCCTGCCTGTCTGGTCACTTCTTAGAACAAAAGAAAACATTGCCGCACAGAAATAAAGGAACCAGACGATCAATGATCGACGAGCGGAGAGCAAAGAGTTGAGCTTCAGAAAACATAACAAAACTAAAAGAGATACACATATCTCAAGTTCAGTCGTGCAGTAAGGATGGGAGGCATTAGGAAAAAGGTTCCCACCAGTTAGATAGGTCATGGTCAGACATCGACAATGCTATGGGTGCCTGGGTGGTGGAGCTTACTTGGAGTGTTCAGCGCCGGACGATGTGACTTGTGCTAGTTGAGTTCCGGCGACGACCTGATCTCGGTCAGTTCTTGCCGGTGATGGAGCTGTTTGGTTCGGCAACCGCGCTTGGTTCGGCAGAGCTGTTGGGCTGGAATGGTGAGATTCTCAGCATGATCGATAGTTGCTGCCACAACCTGATCAACACACACCACCTGCTCCTCTGCTCGATCGTCTAGTTTCTTCTCATAGTCTAGTTTCTTCACATGTATATACAAACAAGGCAAACGTTGCAACATAGGAAAGAAACGTGAGCTTGGAAAAGACAACAAAAATAGAGCAAGCCCGTTGTACAGGTAGCCCTGCTCTTGCATTATTGCCTTACGCGTCTCAAGTCGAGTGGCGCAGCAGTAAGGAGTACGGATGGGAGGCATTGGGAAAGAGGCTCATAGTGTGTTCAGTAGTCTGGTGAGCGATGGACAACTTTCTCGGTACATTTTTTTAGATAACGGATACTAGATCCGGCCTCTACATCAATAGAAGTACACAGCCAATTATTACAACTTTCGAGTGTATAAAAGAGCAACAACGGTCCAACATAAGAACAAACAACTAAAGAAGCCTGTATAAGTGCTTCCATCCACCATTAGCCTGTTCTAAAGACACCATCTCTATTCTTGTGCTCAACGATGAGATGAAGTTCTTGTTGTGCTCCTCACGCTGCAGCTGTGCCCAGAAATGTAGCCAATATGTTCCCTTGAAAATAACCTGTAGAATCGAGTTATATTTAATTCTATGAAAGATTATATCATTGCGGGTTCTCCAGATAGCCTAGCATAAAGCAGCGACCCCAACCCAAATCAAGTTTCTAGACTTATTATTCTGATTAGAAAGCCAAGATTCAAACATATGTCTTATTGATCTAGGTTGGGTTAATCCCGTAGCCAGATACACCATCCTCCAAACCATTCTCGCATAGTGGCAATCCAAGAACAAATGCTGGATATACTCATTTAAATTACAGACAACGCATTTTTGGCTTCCTTTCCAATTTTTCCTAGCGAGATTGTCTTTAGTTAAGATCACCTCATTTTGTAAAACCAAAGGAATATCTTAATTTTTAGAGAAACTTTAATCTTCCAGATTTTCTTATGCCTGAAAGGTGGTTGAGAATTGATAAGATGCAGATACATAGAACGGACCATGAATAACCCAGATTTGGTCAGATCCCATCTAAAAGTATCAGAACCATCTGTCAAATTAATAGGTGTTATCTGTGCTACCAGATTATGCCAGTCTCTTAGTTTAGTATCCAACAATGTCCTCCGAAAGGAGATATTAAAAGGACAAGTAGCCAAAACTTTTGCTACTGTTGCGTGAGGGTCTCTCACAATGTTATAGAGAGAGGGGTACCTATCTCTGAAAGAAGCATTGCCTGCCCAATTGTCCTCCCAAAACCGCACGGTACTCCCATCTTTAATTGAAAAGGAGCCCTTTGTTAAGACCTCATCTTTAATTTTCATAAGACCTCTCCAAAAATGGGAGTCATATAGTTTAGCCTTAACTTGCGTTAGGGATTTCGATCCCAGATACTTATTTCTAAGCAAATTCTGCCACATGCCCTCAGTACTAAGCAAATTTATTATCCACTTGGACAAAAGGCATTTATTTTGAAGCTGAAGATCCAGAATACCCAAGCCTCCTTGATCCTTGGGTCTACACAGGATGTCCCATTTGGCTAGTCTATATTTGTGCTTATCTGAAGACCCTTGTCAAAAGAATCTTGATCTGAAATGATCAAGATTTTTAACCACTCCTTTTGAAATTTCAAAGAAGGACATCATAAACATGGGTAGACTACTAAGTACTGAATTTAGAAGGACGACCAATCTTCCTCCATAAGATAGATACTTAGCTTTCCAACACGAGAGCTTTTTTTCAAATCTTTCTTCTACTTTGTGCCACTCGGAATTGAGTAACTGTCTATGATGCATAGGAATTCCCAAATATCTGAAAGGGTATTCCCTTGCATTACACCCAAAAAGAGTGGTATATTCATCTTCCATCTCTTTAGCATGACCATAGCAGAAGATTTCGCTCTTGTAAAAATTGATCTTTAACCCAGACAATTGCTCAAAAGCACAAAGCAAAAGTTTCATATTTTTTGCTTGTTCTAAGTCATGATCAAGAAAAATGATAGTATCATGCGCATATTGAAGAATGGATAATCCATCATCTACTAAATGAGGAATAACACATCTTATTTGTCCATCGACTTTTGCTCTCTTAATCTGGAGTGGAAGCATATCAGCAGCGATGTTAAATAAGATTAGGGACATAGGATCGCCCTGTCTTAGACCTCTTTTAGTTTGAAAGTAAGGACCGATGTCATCATTGACTTTAATCCCCACACTACCTCCAGTAACCATTCCTTCAATCCATCTACACCATGTAGGAGAGAAATCTTTCATGCGTAGGGTCTGTTGAAGGAACGACCACTTCACCTTATCATAGGCCTTTTCAAAGTCAATTTTGAAATTGACCACATCCCTTTTTTTGGTATGCAACTCACAAATGGTCTCATGAAGTATAACCACACCTTACATGATATTCCTACCTTGCATAAAGGCAGTTTGCGTTGGGCTCACCACAGTCTGAGCTACCTTCTTAAGCCTATTTGTACCAACTTTTGTAAATATTTTAAAGCTGACATTAAGAACACAAATAGGACTGTATTGTTGTATTTTAGTAGCCTCCGGACTTTTTGGGATTAGAGTAATGATTCCAAAATTAAGACTAAAGAGGTTTAATTCCTCTTTATGGAAGTCCGAGAACAGAGCCATAAGGTCATTTTTAATTAATGACCAAAAGACTTGATAGAATTCAGCAGGGAAACCATCAGGTCCTGGTGCCTTATTATGTACCAATTGGAACACGGCCTCTCTTACCTTGGTTTATGTGAATTCTGCCACAAGCACATCATTTTCTTCTTGCGTCACTTGAGGAATATCATGGGTTTGATTTTCCATGAGAGAGATATGTGAATCCTCTGGTGACCCAAAAAGACTCTTATAATATTGAGTAATATGATTTTTCAGCTGCTCATCTCCAACTATGACTCCGTGGTCATTCTCTAGTTGGTCGATATGCTGCTTCCTGTGCTTACCATTTGCCACTAGATGGAAAAATCTGGTATTATCATCTCCTTCTAGTAGCGTTTTCACTTTGGCTCTTTCATACCATTTGAGTTCTTCTTCTCTCAAAAGCAGAACTAAACATCCTTTTAGAAAGTGTTTATAATTATTCTCTTGATCAGACAGCGGAACACTCTCTACCTTTTTATCTAGGCCTTCTAAAAGAGCCAACAACTTCTTCTTTTCTTTCCGATAGGTCCCAGAAATATGTTGGGCCCATCCACGAAGGTGTTGTCTGAGCCTCTGTATTTTATTCTGCCATTCTCTAAAGGGGTGGATCCTCCATTTTCTGATTGCCAAATTTGTGCAACCATATCATAAAAACCATCATGAATTAATCAACCTCTCTCAAATTTGAAAGGTCTTTGGCTATTCTGATGTGTGGAAGATCCTGTATTAAGAATGAGCAGAGTATGGTCAGAAATATTTCCATCTCTAGACTCAACTGTGGACAAAGGAAATTTATCCTCCCAGTCCGTACTGACTAAAACTCTATCAAGCTTCTCAAAAAGAGGGTTATCCCGAGGCCCTGCACATGTGAATTGGCGCCCAAACATAACAATCTCTTTAAGGTCCAGAGATTCGATAACAGCATTAAACAGAGTAGGCCACTTGAAATCAAAAATCCCGGAGCTCTTGTCCTGTGGGTGTCTCATAATATTAAAATCCCCACCTATTACATATGGAAGAGTTTCTCGAGAGCAAGTGTTAGCCATCTCTGCCAAAAATTCTTGTTTATGTTCGTGTTGTGCCGGTCCATAGTCTACATAGAGCACAAACTTGAAACCATCACTTTTGCATAGTAAGGTAAACTTAACATAAAAGTCTCCCTCTGCAATGGCTCCAATATCAAAAACAAGAAGGTCTACCCCAAGTAGGATACCTCCAGATCTACCATGTGTAGCCAAACTATGCCAGAGAAAATCCCGGCCGGCACACAGGGTTTTAAGATTATTATCTGGAAAGGAATCTCTACCGGTCTCGGAAAGAGCTATGAAATTAATTTGCTCCACCTTAACCAAATCAGCCAAGTATCTGCCCCCTTTTTCACCTTGAATTGGTCCAAATATGCAGAATTTCTTAGTTTTTGCGGAGGGTTTAGTCAAGTCCGCAAGACCTCTGCTATTCCAGAATACCCCTTTCATTTGATAACCACTTTGGAGGGAGTTTTTGGCTTTTTAGCAAGTTTGCCTGTTTTAGTATTTTTTGGCTTTGCTTGCTTTCTTCCTTCTATGAACAGGAGAAAGATCAATAATTTGATCAAACTCCTGTTCCTGCGTATTCTCATTTAAATTACCACCTAAGTGGCTGAGAACGAACCGCATCAAGATGAGACTCTCTCTCCTCATCACTCTCTTCTAAAATTTTAGAATCTTTTTTAGAAGTTTTCTTTTGTTTAGCAGACACAACCATCCTATCAATTTCTAAATTCTTGATAGCAACAGTGGAAGCTATATTGATGCCTACAGTGAGCGATTTCAATTTTGAAATCCCTAAACCCTAAATCCCGTTGTTTCTTGGTACATGACTACTAGTGTACATCTGAATTTGTTCTGTCACTCATAATCCATGTTATCCTGAGTACATGACTCTCATTTGAAAACGATGTAGAAACAAAACTTCACAAGATGCGTGGAGCATGTGAAGGCATGTACACATATACCCGTTTTCAGAATATCGCAAGACATGTGGATTTGTCATATACGTAGAGAGTTAAACAAAATGGATCGAAAATAAATGGAGAGTTAACAAGGGTACGTACTAACTCTGACGATGGATTTTCTCTCATTCTGTTTTTTTTTTTTTGTTATATGCCGCCGGGGCAGTGGCCGGGAGAACACTCTGACGACGTCGCCACCTACCATATTTACTTGTTTTGCTGCACTTCAATTCCTCTTCTCGAATAAGCCGTCTACCTTTCTTAAACTTCCGAATCATGAAAACAGAATGAGAGAATTGAAGGTCGAAAGCCGACGAGCAACAAAAGTCTGTGTCTTGTGTTTCTCGAAATGCCAAAGCGATATGAAGAGGCTTATAGCAATGGAGTTTCACACGATTTTCATATTCCTCTACTTTCTATATGCTTACGGGAACAGTAAGCACGGAGGAAAACATATGCAGTGTCACAGCCCCTTCTGGCTAACTGACAAGGCAAGCAATTGCCTCTACTATTATCTTTTTCTTATGGGAAATTAGTATATATGTTAGCTTCAGATACACCATTCTTTTCAGGGATCCAATATGGATTCTGTTGTGCATTACCTTCCCTAAGAACTGAGCAAGGCAGCTAAAAACGAGCAGCTCGTCCAGGACAAAGTCGTACGCCTAAATTATCATGCCCAGGACAAAGGATAGTGACCATCGATTGGTGGAATTGTGCACATGTGTGCTCAAACAATTTGTTTCTTTCTTTACTGTCACTTTTAATGTATGTCATGTCCTGTCTGGCTGTCTCTTGTACAAGTTCTGATTTTCAGTACTTTAGAAGCATTGCTGCTGCCCTTACAAGTTTCTTCACATCTTCATCATATATAGAAATGCGCCAAAATCTTGCAACACGAAAAGTTAAGAAACCATACGATGAGTCGGAGAGCAAATAGCTAGCTGAGCTTGGAAATTGAAACACAACGAGATTAAGGAGTTAGAGCGCATGCGCATGCACGGATAATCTTGCCGACGTATCTCTGGTTCGATTGGCAAGCTGCGCGTGTGCAGTGAGAATGTGTCCGGCAGGTCGGCGGCCGGCAGGGAGGAGCAGTGGGTGTGAACTGAGATGGGAGAGAGAGGATGAAGATAGGCCGAGTTTGTGAGAAGCAAGACTGATTAAAAAAGTCATGATATGTGCGTCCATAAAGTTTAGTAATAAGTGTTATAGCTAATTCACTAAAAGACTAATTTACAGTGCTTTCTGTATCTGACATGGACAGCATTATAGAGGGCTGCCCTCTATAATTGTTGAGGGTGTCCTTAAAGTAGTCCCAATGGAGAGTGTCTTAATATGGTGTCTTAGTAAGAAAATTGTCAATTTAGACACTATCTTTCCAATGCATAGTTTCTTGAGTAGTGTCTTGAGAGCTGAGAATTAATGGCTACTTGCACTTAGAGAATAATCTGTTGTGGCAAATCAAACTGTAGGCCAACAAGCAGCAGCGGCATACGTTCCAATGTCACAGATTCCAGGCATGGCAGAGCACAGCGGCAAATCAAACAGAAGCAAGGCAAGGCAGAGCACAGGCAAGACAGCCGGCCAAGCATGCCATACATTCCAAAAAAAATGAAATACAACCATCGTCAATTTTGCACAGCACACACAAGCATTTTATGTCACAAAAGTGATAATAAGATTTTGTCACAGCAAAAAAAATGCAAATGAGCAGCGGCAATGTAATAGTAAAGTAGCACTTCAAATAGTTGCGACGAGCTTGTCTGCCGGCAGCAGGCAAACCCGACCTCCACCTCTTCTTCGCGGGGGCGGCGCAGAGGCAGGCCGGCCGTCGTCGGCGCAGAGGCAGGCGAGGCGTCGGCGGCGCCGAAGCAGGCAGCGCGACGCCAGTGGTGGAGGCGGGATTTAAGGAAGAGCACGCCCGATTTGCGTCGAACTCCCGCTCAATCCTTCGTTTCCGCGCCAGATTTGCTTCCTTCCCGCACGAGATTTGCTTCCTTCCCGCGCGCTGCTCCCGCCTTCCTCAAATCCGCGATTTGGGCCCAAATCGCGGATTTGAGGAAGGCGGGAGCAGCGCGCGGGAAGGAAGCAAATCTCGTGCGGGAAGGAAGCAAATCTGGCGCGGAAACGAAGGATCGAGCGGAGTTCGACGGGAGCATCGGATCTAGAAGACACCGGTCTTCTCTCCCAATGCAGTGTGCTAACCGGGGATGAGTCTCCTCTGCAGTAACTGCAGAGAGACTCGACCACTGCTGTGTGGCCCGGGTGATCACCTGGCCCGCGTGACAGCGGCTCAGTCCTCCTGCAATTACTGCAAAGGATTTGTTTCCGCTAACCGGTGTGCTGGACCCAGGATTAAATAAACCGACCGGTCCGGTCAAACCGGCACGGTCCGATAGCGGTTTGCCGGACCGGTTTGATCGGAAATCGATGGAAATCGGTCAAATTCAAAATCACATGTTCAACCGGTTCCGACCGGCTTACCAGCCGGTTTGACCGGTTTACCGGCCGGTTTGACTGGTAACCGGCAAAATTCAATTTTTTTTTCTTTTTTGGTTTAAATTCAAATGCCCGCAAAGTATACTAAATAAATATTTGTATAACATATTTTAGTCTAAATGAACCCTCCAACCCTCTTTTGTACTACTTTTAAATTGTATTTGTATACTTTTGTATGCACATTTTTTTATTTAACTCCAAATCTCCGCAAACTATACTAAATGAACGATTTTTTGAAAAAATTTGACACCATTAGATTCGTCGCACCTTGAAGTATTTTTAGGATTTTTTTATTTTTTGAATTCAAATTTGAATTTTGAATTTGGACCGGTTTGATACCGGCTCAAACCGAAACCGGACCGGACCAGTTTGACCGGTAACCGAACCGGTTCCCACCGGTTTGGTGAACCATGGCTGGACCTTGATGCGGGTAAGACACGGTGTGCAAACTGCACACCGTGTACATCGGGAGCAACAATAATCCTCTTCTTAACTACTATTATCCCCTCATTAAGGATCTAAGACACTGGTATAAGACACGCGTTGGGAGTGCTCTTACACGTCGTATCACAGGTTGAGGGGCGCAACAGTAAGGATGGGAGGCATTGGGAAAGAGGCTCCTCTAGTCTGTTCAGTAGTATGTGGTGAGCGACCGACAATTTTCTTGGTGCTGGAGCCAGCTTGGAGGATGTACCCCTTGGTGCTTGTGTTCCGTCTGCATCCTGATCTCCCTGGACGCGGAGCTGTATTTGGTTCGGTGACCGCACTTGTGTTGTGTTCGCAGAGTTTCTGGGTTCAACGGGTCCGGTGGATGCTCGGGTAGTAGCTCATCTACCGCGTTGATCCAGAAGCGAGCGCAGAATCAACCACCGGAATGGTGATTCGTGACCCGTCTAGCATCATCAACACAGGCCGCCCAGAGCTATACCAACCTACTCCCAGTACAGTACAGCTCCAGCTCCAGCTCGGCCTCCAATCCTCCATTGCAGAAGTCACAGGACCCGACATTTTTTCTGAGAATAGTTCTTTTTGAAATAAGTTGCTGAGCTTAGTAGTTATATGATTTTTATTTTTTAATGATGAGGACGGCTTCTCCGAATCCAGTTCCCTTAACTCCTGGCATGAAACTTAAATATTTTTATTTTTAATGAGCAGCTAGCAGTAGCATGCTCGCTGGACGTCAAATATGCGACTGTTCATCACCTTCCCGACAATGCATTTGTGATCTTCGCACTCGCGTATGCAATTCCACAACCCGGCGCTTATTAATACTAGAAAATATGCTATGGGAACCGGTTGAAAAGGACTTTAGAAACCGATTTTCCAACCGGTTCCCCCAAACCGAGACCAATAGCCTCGGTCCAGAACACCGGGTTTTTCACCCGATGCATTAGGCGATCATTGGTACCGGTACCATAGAGGCTGCCACGCTGACGCAAGCTGGTAGCACATATGGTACCGGTTGGTCTTTCCAACCGGTATCAATGTGTTTTCCCTAATTTAACCAATTTTAGTTTTGTTTATTTTATTTATTACTGTTTTTTCTTTTAGAATTGCTAAGCGTACACTGCTGGGTTAATTGGACATTTATAATTACTGTTTGTTACCGGTACTATAGGTTCATTGGTCGTGTTCGAGTTCATGGAGTATTTGAAACGAACTAAAAGTTAAATGCAAGCATATAATTAAGCTAATTGGCTATACTAATATATTTATAAATATATAAATAACAGGACATCATGTTTAAAAATATTTACAAATGTACAAGTCATGTTTATAGTCCAACCGCTAGAACACTCATGTTCCAACTATAGGAAAACGACAATACTCTGACCAGCCTGAAAATAGAGATGGTTGTCTCATCTCTTCTTTAAGAAAAGCATGGTATGTAAAGAATCACGCTGATTCCCAAATTAGAGCCTCAGGGTTCTATTCTTGATCAACAGCTTTTATTTCGTTCGCTAGCCACGCATGATAATGACATGCAATTGGTACCATTGTTTTGCACATGGTACTCTAACAGTTTATTTTCTTTTTTTTCTTACTTTTCATTTACTTCCTGTCCTGTCTGCTGTACAAGCTTCGATTGCCGCCACAAGCTTATATTATCAATACACAACATACTTGATTGTTTAGTTTCTTCACACACCTTCATCATATATAGAGATACGCCAACACAGGAAAGAAACTGTATGTTACGAGAGCATGCGTATGTGTAGATACGAGATACGCAAGGAGTTGCCACCTCCTTCATCATACATAGACAGATGTTCTTTTCTGCAGAGGAAAGGACGCCACCTCAGGCACAAAATAGCCTTCGTGGTCAAATGAGATCGGAATTGCCAAATGAAGGACGATGACGTCGTGTGGGTCTACGAGAGAAGGATGATGCTTGATGCCTCGAGGCAGGGATGGGGCATTGAGCAGCTATGCGCCAACATCCTTGAACTTGTTTTCTTTGTTGTCTGGGATCCTACACCAGAATCAGTTGGAAGAAAGAAATAAATATTATGTGAGTACTGTTGATGATTTCAGCAAATTCACTTGGATTTACCTTCTTAATTACAAATATGAAGTCTTTCAGAAATTTAAAAGTGTTTCAAACTCTTGTTGAATGATTATTAGATAGAAAAAAATATTGCCATGCAAATTGATTGGGGAGGTGAATACCAAAAGCTCAATTCCTTTTTTACCAAAGCTGGCATCGTTCATCATGTGTCTTGCCCTCATGCTCACCAGCAAAATAGCTCTACTGAAAGGAGACATCGCCACATTGTGGAAGTGGGTCTCTCACTTCTTGCTCATGCATCAATGCCGCTTAAGTTCTGCGATGAAGCTTTCCTAGCTGCGGTCCATCTAATCAACAGAGTACCCAGCAAAACCATCCACAAAAGTACACCCTTAGAGCGCCTGTTCTAACAGAAACCTTACTACTCTTCCCTTAGAGATTTTGGTTGCACTTGCTGGCCCAATATGCGCCCATATAACTCACACAAACTGCAGTTTAGATTCAATGTGTTTTTCTTGGCTATAGCATGCTATGTTACCCAAGGGGTACAAATGTCTTGATGTCACATCAAGCCTGGTTTATATATCAAGGGGTTGTAGTCATATGCCTAAATTACCATGCTTAGACAAATTGGACAATCTAGAACAAAGTCGTATGCCTATATTACCATGCTCTAACAAAGCATAATGATCATTAGGGATGCTCTGATCGATTAATTATGATGGCATGTCCCCAAATTCATTTCTCCTTCTAAAAAAGTTACGCGGAACAGCATCATAGTGATTCAAAATATTTATGACTTGCATCGTAATAACCATCAATGGGTTGGTGGTATTGTGCACATGTATAGTCTGACAGTTTATTATTTTTTCACTTTTAGTTTGCTTCCTATCTTGTCTCTTATACTAACTCCACTTCAGTGCTTGGCAGTTAAGCAACATTGCATGTAGCCACTGCCACACGCTTATCAATACACAACACCACCTGCTCTCTGCTTATCTTGTTTCTTCACATCTACTATATATAGAAACAAGGCAAACCTTGCGACACATGAAAGAAACCAGACGACGAGCAGAGAGAGCACAAACTTGAGCTAGAAAACAAGACAAAAATAGAGCACATGCATACATATAGCCTTGCTCTTGCATTGCCTATTGGCTTACAATCGCACCTCAAGTACACAGCAGCACAGTAGTAAGGATGGGAGGCATTGGGAAAGAGGTTCCTTTCTGGATAGGAAAGGACGCCACATGTGGGACGGAATCACTACTACAGAAACGCTAATTTGTCTCGGTTGGGAAACCCTTGTTGTCCCGGTTTCCCAACCGGGAACGCCAGGACGCCCTTTTGTCCCGGGTCTGGCAACCGGGACAAAAGGTGCTGCTAGCGCCACGTGGCTGGCGCACCATTTTGTCCCGGTTGGTGTTACCAACCGGAACACAAGGTCCCTTTTTTCAGTTTCTTTTTCTCAATTCTTTTTCTATTTCAATTATACTTTTTCATTTCAATTAAACTTATGTATTGGAATTTAGTGTGTATAATCTCCACTAATATATACATATATATATAGTTACTTATATAATATTTATCCTAGATAGTTTTCATATATAAATTAATTCACTTATATATATATATGTATACACATATCTATACGTGTGAATTCCTTTACATATGAAAATGTCTAGGACCCATATTATATAAATATATATATACACCAGGAGAATACTAGCTTTGATTTTACAATCGTGTGCACAGTGCACATGAAAACGTCGCAGCATGCAGCAAACACCTTCATGTGAACCCAGCAGGTCAACGCATTGTGCCCTGTGAGGTTGACCGGAGAGCACATGAGTCTTTCGTGAAATAAAAAAAGTTGTTTTCCTAGTTTACGTAGATGCTTGCCTGCTTGTCTAGCTATCACCTCGGGACAACGCATCTGTGTCCATAGCGCTCGTGTATATGCAATTCCACTGCCAGGCGCTTATAGTAAGTATATATATATGCCTGATATTGGAAACCCCAGTACTCTGACCAGCCTGAAAATGGAGATGGTCTCATCTGATCTTGTCATGAAGAACAACATGCTAAAGAGTCGCAGTCATTACCGAATCAGAGCCTCAGGGTTCTGCTCTTGATTAGCAGCTTTTATTTCATTCGCCAGCCACACAATTGGTGCCATTCTGCACGTGTACTAAAAAAAATATTTTCTTTTTTTTCCACTTCTCGTTTATTTCCTATCGTATCTCTAGTACAAGCTCCAATTTTTAGTGCTTGACAGTTAAGCAGCATTGCAGCTGCAGCCACAAGCTTATTACTACACCACCTACTCTGATCCGATCCATCGCTTAGTTTCTTCACATATATTCGTCATATATAAGGATACGCCAACATCGGAAAGAAATCGTATGACAAGCGGATCGGAGAGCGAAGGGTAGAGTTGAGCTTGGAATCAAAACACAACAAGCTTAAGGAGGGCATTTGTATGTACAGATAATCTTGCCTTAGACGACGTATCTCCAGTTCGATCAGGGGCGCGTGCAGTGACGATGGAAGGCAATGGGAAAAAGGTTCCCAGCATACTTTATAGCTTCTGTTCAGTGATTCAGAATGTTACTGGTGTTGGAGCCTACTCGTAATGCTCAGGGAAGGAGGATGTAGCATGTGGTGTTTGCGTTACAGCCACGGCCTGATCAGTGCGATCTCGATGCTATTGGCATTGTTTGGTTTGTCAACCGCGCTTGGGTGGTCAGCCCAGGTGTTGGGTTAAAAGGGTGCAGCCGAGGCCGACCTGAGAGATTGAGTGTCGTCCGTCCACCCTGTGAGGCTGTGATCTAGCGGCGAGAGCCGGATGAACCACCAGAGCTTTGCCCTGTCCAGCATTCATCCGAGAAGCTGCAAGCGCCGACACAAGGACATACACACGGAAGCCTCAGATGAGGTAACCTTTCGTATGATCGTATCTAGAAGACAAAGAGACACATGAGCATGGATTTGTATAAATATTTCACATTTCGAATGCAAGTTTGAAATAAAGCCTATCTTTCGTTAATTAACTGATATAAGGCAAGCAATTGCCAGTATTCATTGTGAATTAGTACCTTTTTATTATGAAAAATTAGTATATAAATCTTTGCTCAAATCAATATGCCATTATTCTTTTCAGGGATGCGAGATGAACATTGCTGTGCATTCGCAAAATGAGCAGCTCTACGATGGTACGTTCAAAATGGCGCAATTAAGAAGAAAAGGTTGCAAGACCTTACGGGTAGCAAGACCCTGATGATATACTCGAGATGAACGTAACAAATATAAGGAAACTAGTAATTATTAAGGTGACAAGATGATGTTTTTTGTCACTTAATTAATTACAACAGTATACTACTCTAATTTATTTCTCCTCTTAATAAATTAATTATTTCTCCTCTCAATAAATTGATCGCAGCGAAAGCTGTTCTAGTTTATTTTTTTTCAAGCTGTTGGATCAACTCAACGACCTAAAATATTTATGGCATGCATCCATAATGATCATCGATCGATTGGTGGTATTGTACACACGTGCATGTACTCAGACATTTTATTTTCTTTTTTTCTAAATAAAATTTTATTTTTTCACTTTTAATTAGTTTACTTCGATCCTGGTAACTCCACTTCAGTGCTTGGCAATTAAGAAGCAATCGATCGATTGGTGATATTGTGCACACGTGCATGTACTCAGACATTTTATTTTCTTCTTTTTTGAAATAAAATTTTATTTTATTTTCACTTTTAACTGGTTTACTTCGATCCTGATAACTCCACTTCAGTGCTTGACAGTTAAGAAGCATTGCATGCAGCTGCTGCCACAAGCTTATCTTTTTTGAAAGACCGCCACAAGCTCATCAACACACCACCTGCTCCACTGCTCGTATATATAGTTTGTTCACATCTTCTTCATATATAGAAACGCAGAAAAATGTTGCAACACAAGAAAGAAACAGCTAATGTTGCAACACAAAAAAGGAGAGCATACGTACGCGTTGCGCTGATAGTCTTGCCTCACCCTCACCCGTATCTCAAGTTCAGTTGTGCAGTAATAAGAATGGGAGACATTGGGCAAGAGGTTCCCAGGAATTGGTATTGGTGAGCGCACATGAGGCTGCCGAGCTTTTGGGTTCAATGGGCTAGATGAACTCGGAGCATGGACATAAGATCTAGCTCTTGTACCCGTGATGCGACAGCGAGAACGGTCTGCATCGTCAGGCATCAGCTCAGACCACCCGAAGCGAGCTTTGGGCTGCTGGAGTAGCAGACGCAGTCGCTGAGGCACATCCCGACTCTCGAGCATCACCTATCGTCAAGGGCCAACAAAGCATACATGTGTCGCCCTCTCCAACATCTGTACCACTACTACAAAAACGTTGATTTGTCCCGGTTGGGAAATCCCTGTTGTCCCGGTTTCCCAACCGGGCACGCCAGTCCAGGACAAAAGGGGTGCCATTTTGTCCCGGTTCTGGCAACCAGGACAAAAGAGGATCTTTTGTCCCGGTTGTTAACACCAACCGGGACAAAAGGTGCAGCCAGCGCCCACGTGGCTGGCGCACCCTTTTGTCCCGGTTAGTGTTACCAACTGGGACAAAATGTCCTTTTTTCATGTTTTCCTTTTCTCAATTTTTTTTTCTATTTCAATTATACTTTTGCATTTCAATTAAACTTATGTATTGGAATTCAGTGTGTATGATCTCCACTAATATATACATATATATATATAGTTACTTATATAATATTTGTCCTAGATAGTTTTCATATATAAATTAATTCACTTATATATATATATGTACACACATATCTATACATGTGAATTCCTTTACATATGAAAATGTCTAGGACCAATATTATATAAATATATATATATACACATATATATTATTGGAGTGCTTATATATAAATACATACATACTCCATCATATTTGCATAGGTATATTCGTTCTTAATTACATAGTAGAATTCGCTTTTTGGAAATTTAATACATATATACATACTCATAAATAGAAATTTAATACATAGACACACATATATATTTACATAGGTATATTCATTCTTAATTACATATATACGCATATATTGTCATATTTGTTGTGATTGTCAATATTAGATATTCCATCATATTAGAATTCGCCTTTTGGATCGAGGACTTGCTCAACAATAAATCTAGGGAATTGTTCTTGAATCGCCATAATCTTTTCCTCCGGTATGAGTTTATCGCACATCTCCCCGACCTATGGAAAAAGGGGATAATTAATTTCGACTAATTAAAATACGAGTTCAAATATTAACAAGTTTTTTACTTACTTCCTCCTCCCAATCTGTCCAGCCCTTTGGAGGACCAACCAGACCATGGATGTTCTCGCATACATAGTATGCGCATAATACAGTGCCTTGTTTCTGCCTCATATACTTTAAGAGAGAAGAAATTATCAGGTATTTACATGAATATATAACAAAACTAATGAATCGTGCAACGAATCATCCAAGTGCGTACCGCAAAATCTGTCTTGATCTTCATTTCCTTGTCAAATTTGCCTGGATGATTTTTAGCGAATTCATTCCAAACCCTGTGCATGATTAGAACAATTATAGTCAAGTAACAAAGTGATTCAAATTATCGGTCATTAACGGAGTAGTGGTAGAATTACTTTTTCATCATGTTAAGAAGATTTTCGTATTGTTCTGGAGGTCTCCTCAATGAGTCCATAACCACGAGTAGGCTCTTCTCGGAAATTATGACAATTAGGACCCAGTGTTCACTGCAACATTATACGGAGGCAGTTCTTGATAGTTAAGGTTTAAACAATTCGATTACAGAATAGAAAGAGTTAGACGGAAGGAATCACTCACGCAAAGTTGTAAGGAAACAATATCATTTGCTTGTTGTGAAGAACGCTTATGTACTTGAACAAGTTTTGGAATATCTCATCGGAATTGTCGCGTAGAAGCCTCCAATTACAAGTAATTGGGTCGATGAAGCCGAGGTGAGAGTATCCCTTTCTCCTGCAAGTTTATATCTCCATTCTACATGATACCGAATAAATCAAGGGATCAGTATGTTGAGATCATGCAAAACAATACGTAAGGAGAGTAAAATACTTACAGAACCCACAAGCCGACCATAAAGATGTCGAGGGCCTCCTGATGGAATAGTTGGTAAATTTCTTCACATTTTATCCATATAATGGCCTCCCCCCGTAAGAAATCGTCATCTTTAATCTTTGCGCCCTGCATGAAGATGCAATCGGCCATCGCACGCATATAGTGCTGGTGCAGCTTATACATTTGCGTTGGAAGCACAGACACTACTTCGGGGGGTACAAGAGTTTTGCCGATCTCAAACGTCCATTTGACGACCACATCGGCCTTTGGAATATCTTCTCCCCCTGCAATCTGAGCCACCGTCAGGTTCCTCGCCCCTTGCTATGCATTCTCTATATTCTTTTTCCAAATAACAGAGCGCTGCCCTATGAAAAGCACTAGATTTTT
Organism: Panicum virgatum; assembly: GCF_016808335.1. NCBI lineage: Eukaryota > Viridiplantae > Streptophyta > Magnoliopsida > Poales > Poaceae > Panicum > Panicum virgatum. The sequence goes on from NC_053147.1 coordinate 63,886,351, forward strand.
TGGACCGACGACCTACTCGAGTTGTGCCCTTCTCTCCAGAAGGACAACGATCACCCCCACCGGCGCCACTCCCTCCAGCTGCTGAAGCCATATTTTACTGAAAAATACCTTTATTTTCCACAAAATTATAAATTCTTACCATTACAATGCAAAAATTATTTACTATTACAATTACAATGATCAGATTAATAACTCTTGCAAATAACAATGAAATCATATAAAAAAGATGAAATGTATCATTAATCCTCAAGAAATCTCTAATTAATTGAAAAAAATCTCTATAACTTCTAATTACTTTGACACCCTTCAGTTCCAGGAGTACACTCTTTTCAATATCCAGAAACCCTCTAGAAGAAAAATAAATCTTTATTTCTGAAAATGTATATGTCAGTAACCTCTACCCTGCGGTGATGATACTGCCTTTCGGAGGGACACGGTGCGGTACAAGGATGTCATCAATCGGTCAGTCGCAGCACCAACATTTACGATTAATAGGCACAGCACTTGGCACAGGCAACATGCTCGTTGATATGCTCTCAGTACAACAACGGACATGCTGACTGCGTTAAATGTTATCTTCTTATCAATCGGAAGTGCTGGTGATGCGACCAACCGATTTGCGACGTCCTTATAGCGCATCGTGTATCCCCGAAAGGTAGTGCCATCACCGTTGGATGGAGATTAACGACGTATACTTGTTTCGAAATAAAGATTTTTTTAGCTTCTAGATGGTTTCAATGTGAGCCTGATTAAATACATCACTAGAGTGTCAAAATAATCCATTCATAATAAAAAAAAAATTCTAATATACTCATTTCATTAATTCATTCATGAATAAAAAAATCAACTATCCACAATATGATCATATATACAAGTACATCAAATGAAGTGTCTAATGGGGACGTGGGTTTCCGATCTTCCGTCAGGTTCTGGATAACTCTCGTTGTAGGCGGAGCGAGACACACCGATCCGGCTTCAGATCCTAAGACCCGAATCCAGCAATCTTAGCACCACAACTCCTCTGGTTATCAACCGTGTCACAACCCGGTTGACCTCGCCAAGAAGGCTAATCCCTGCAAGCGCGACGAAGAACACAAGCAAGAACTCGAAAGAAACGCAGCTCAAATAGAGTGACTCTGCAGATGAATGATTAATCTCACAAGTTGGGGTTTCACAAACCGATGAACGGCGACAACTGTTCTTGACAGAATGAATCTAAGCAAAACCCAAGTCTCACGATGGCGGCGGCGGCTATTAATAAGGGTTTAGGTCGCGCAAAACCCCCTGGACGCGCCCCTATTGGGCTCCAACACGATACACGGGCCATCGGCCCAAAAACAGTGACGCAGCACCGGAACAGATTCTGGACGCCAACTTCCACAGACGATTCCTGTCGACTCCGGATGAATTTGAACCTGAAACCAGAGCCATTGGAAGCGTCTTGAAATTATCTTTCCATCCATATCAAGTGCGCCCAAATCCGACTCCGTATGCAACCTGGGCGTCCGTTTTAGTGCGGCCTGTTCCTGGAGTCCGAAACTGAAACGAAGTCGAATCGGTTTGGGCCTCCATCTTGATCCGGACGTCCTTGCTGGTCCTCCACGCCTCCAAGGCCTTCTCCACACCCTTGCTGGTCCTCTCCTTTGTTCCTAAGTACAATTAAGTCATTAGGTAGCAATCTATTCTCAGATTCACAATAAACATTACTTAGGAACGAACTCACCTGTAAGTTCAATTGTCGAGCACGTGCGCGAGTAATAGGACCTTGTATATCATCTTGAGGAGTGTCGTTTGTATCCGTAGGAGTGATGTCCTCATCAGTGTCTACACTCATTCTAAAAATTTCTACTATCCACATACTCATCTAAATCTAAAAGAAAATCATACCTACATATGCAATCTAGCTAAATGTCCAAGAAATGAGCTAGCTACACATTTTATCTATTTCTAAAGCATGAAATGAGCTATACAAGCCAAGGAAGTTTAGAAAAACAAGCCCCAAACCTTTAGCACCGATTGATGGATGGGGAATCAAAGATCTTCACAAATGTGGTGAAGAAATGAGCAAGAACTCCTCTATCCCGAGCCAAGAACAGTAAGAAAATAAGTGAGCTGAATGGCTCGGGCGGGGGGAGAGGGAAGGGGATAAGGGGCCCAAGGCCTTTTGTCCCGGTTGGAGGCACCAACCGGGACAAAAGGGGGAACTTTTGTCCCGGTTGGTGGTTCCAACCGGGACAAAAGGCCCCTGTCCCCCGCTGGCCCGGCTAGCCGTTGGACCCGGGACAAAAGCCACCTATTGTCCTGGGCCCAAAGACTGCCGGGACAAATGGCCTGGAACAAAGGCCTGTTTTGTAGTAGTGTACGCAGCACGGCGAAGCTCGGCATCCTCTGCACGCAGAGGTCGCAGGGATTGGATCTGTAGGTTGCGTGTGAAAAGAAGCTTGCGAGAATCTTGATATGTGTTTGGGTCTTATAAAAGTAGATTTTGGGAGTAATGTGCTTTCTTTTCTTTCTTCTCATTTTTGCTTAATTTTATCTTTTATTTTATATTCGTCTTCTTCCTTTAACTCTCATTTTATTTTATTTTTCTCTAACTCCCCATCTTATGTCTTTCTATTTTATTCCCTTATTCCTTATTCTAATTTCTTTTATCCATTTTTCTTTGTTTATTCCTTATTTTATTTTACTTAAGTTTCCATACTTCTCTTGCTATATATAATTTTTTCGATACATACATTTTTTTTCTCCCTAAATTCGTAGGATTTATTGTAGACTTACGTATATTTATAGATTGAGTTCATTCACATTTAAGAAAGAGTCATGTTCAATCTTATTGTTACTAGTTGGAGGCTCCTTCTGAAGCCTCATATTAAACCACCAAGGATTCTAGGTCAACACTCTAAAAAATAGAGAAATAGTAGAAATTCTCACAAAAATCATAAATATCCGGCCATCAATCCAACAATTCTAATTATAACAATCATTGCATCTGTTATCTTTGCTAATAAATTAATCATCCCTGCCATTGTGAAAATAGACTAAAGTAACCCTTAAATATGAATCTAAATTTCCCACCTCTATCATTATAAAAAAAACTAAAGTAACCCCTAATCTTCATATAATATGAGCGGAGTGCAAAGAGCAGAGCCCTGAGCTTGTGCAAAATGTTGCAAAGCTTTTTTCATTCTCCAGTCGATCTAAACATGGCTGATCTGCAACAGATTGCATACTCTTGCATTGTCCAAGCTTATGTACCTGTATCTGTTTTCATATATAATATCAGAAGGCAGTGGGTTTGACGCATGAGTTAGAGAAAAGGGTACGCACAGTGCCGAAGCAAAAGATGCAGTTTGATGGAGGAGAGAAGCAAAGAAGCTGCACCGAGTTGCAAGTTGTTTGCTGAGTTTGCTGGGGCGGCCGGCCTCTCCCTATCCGTCCTCCATGACATGGGCACGCAGCGAGGTGGGCTCGTGCACGGCGGAGGGATCGGAATTCTCTGTCAAAGATGCGTGCTCACCTCCGGCTGCAGACTCAGAAATCGACGAATCTGTCAAGGATACGTGCACAGCCGGCACGGGCATGGAGATGCTACTGACGACCCAATGCAAATGCAGCTTTCATCCGGGGGATCAAGTGTGCTTGACGAAGCAGAGACCGCCGGCTGCTCGTGCGCCGGCACTGGCGCCGGCGACCGGCCCAGGCACGGCGTGAACAGTGTAACCAAGGACTCGGTTTCGAGCCCAGGTGAACAATCTTTCAATAATTGGGGACGAAACTCGTACGGCTGCTGGGCAAAGTGTGACCTATACCATGGATTGCTCCCAGCAGTGTGCACACGACGTATATATGTATTCACAACAGTTTATTTTCCTTTTCTTTTCACTTAAGTTTACATTGTGTCCTGTCTCCGGTGTAAATTAAACTCGACTTGATTAGTTGATTGTTGGGCAGTTAAGAAGCACTGCAGCTAGCTAGCTGCTGCCAGAAGCTCATGGCCGGGTACACCAGCACCTACTTCTCTTGTCAGTTCCTTTATTCACATCTTCTTTGTTTGAAAAATAGACAACTGTAAATTTAAATTCCGAACTAGATTTATCATGACGAGAATTAAATCTAGCATGCATGACTCTAACATACTAGACAGTACGTGACTTTATTAAGATGTCCAGCCGATACGACTCCACCACCTACACAATAGGATGAAAAGCACTCCTATCTAGAGGTGGGCGAGTGGGCACTATTCTCTCATGGTGTATGTGCCTCTGCAGCCCCCACCTCCTCTATATAGCCCCCACCTCTCCACACTTCCACTTGGGCACTCCTATTGGCTACCTTTCTCAGACCTTTTCATCCTCATCTTTTCTGTTGACTTTATTAAGATGTCCAGCCGAGCTGCTTTCACACCCCTCAGGCAAAAAGCGCTTGCCATGATAGACATATCTCATGGGTACTATCTTCAAGGTTTCATAGTTTTCTTTTTTTGTAAAATTAATGTTAATTTCACAAATTTAAAGTAAACTAACCAACCAAGAACAATAATAGAGATTAGAAGTTATGGTTCGAGTTTTCAACTTGGTCTACTTACCATGATTTATTTGCCATGTCAATCCTTACAAGTTCCCGTTCTCTAGCAGCACTTTTAACATCATCTTTAATAAAAAAAATAATTCTAGTTATGTTTTACTTCAATTTGTCCTCCCGCATATCCCTCATTTTGTTTGTAGGGTCTATTACTTTTTCTCATATCATATTCGATATAGACTATTATTTTCTATTTTAATTTAGAAATTTAGTCATTATGAATTAGGTTTTATATGAGTCATCTATTTAGGTTTTTTACTTTCTAATTTGTTTGAAAAATTAACTACATAGTGATTTGTTTAGCTTATTTTGAACACATAAGTATTCAATTATATCTATTTGACATAGACTCTCACTTGTTTTTTTAATTACTTAGAAGCCATATGAAAATCAAAATGCTATTCTTAATTAATATGCATTTTACTTAATGTTAATAATTTTATATAGGTTAGCGTGGTGGCTTGTTTTGGCAAAGTAGCCCATGCAAATTGCTTGTTTTATTGTTATATGTCGATAGTGCATATGTTAGGTGGTATAGTTGTTGCTATATTTATATATAAATTCAGTAAAATTTATCCAAGTTTGATTTAGAAAAAAAAACCTAATAGAACATGTAAATAAAAACAGTGGGAGTAAAAAATAAAACGGTGCTTGAACATGATCAACCTTGCATGTTTAGATTGTAGGAGTTTAGATTGTGAAATTAGAGCTTTGGCCGAATTCTAGGAGTTTAGATTGTGAAATTAGAGCTTTGGCCTTCGCCTCATCTGTTGTGCCGAAGCAGAGTTTGCATGTTTCATGCATTGGAGCCAGCGCCTCCACATGGTTGATCATCTTCGCACCACTGACCATTGCCACGCCATCATCAAACCTTTGCACCACTGATTTGTGTCCCATGATTTCTTTTGCCATCTATTACATGATCAGGAAGCCGTCACCCGTCAGCTCCAACACTTGACAGCGAGGCTCTGTTTGAGCAACTACACTCGGACCAAAGTTAAAGCAGATTGCCACAGCCGAGGCGAGGAAGTGGAGGCGTCGGTTCTGCCGTCCATTTTTTTTGGGCGCCGCCAGAGCTTCCGCTTCTACCGTGGGTTTTCTTTTCTTTGTAACCATATCTATCTTACTATTACTAATTGAAGGCTCCTTGGAGCCTTCATGTGAAGCCACCTAGGATCCTAGGTGGACACTCTGAAAGGAAAAATAGAAAAATCCTATAAATTCTCATAAAAATTAGAAACATCCGGCCATCAGTCTAATAAATCTAATTATAATAACCATCGAATATGTTATCTTTTCTAATAAATTACCCACATCTGCCATTCTGAAAATAGACTAAAGAAACCCCCTAAACATGTATCTAAATTACCCACCTCTGCCATTATAAAAATATCTAAAATAACCCCTAATCTTTGTGTAAATTATCCACCTATGTCATTATAAAAATAATACAAATACCCCTAAATTTGCATATAAATTATCCAATTATATTATTATTATTACAAGTTAAATTACTCATAAATTTGAATCTAAATTATATAATTATAATAATATATTAAAGTGCACCAATATAAAATTCTATAATTACTATTTCTATCATTATTAATATATTATTTATATTATTATTTATATATAAATACTACACACGATATATGTCATCATATATTTATGTATGATGGAAGAGATAAGAATACTAATTCACAAACAAATAGTTCAACTAAACATATATTGAATACATGTGGAGGAGCACAAAATGAAATCTATTGTAACTAATAATGAAAATATATATTTTATAGTATGTGTTAGAATATTTAATAGAGGAAAAGAGACGTGAAATAGATAATTATAATTATTGACCTTATTCTTATATTAATTCTAATTAGCCCGTGCGGCCTTATTCTTATATTAATTTTAATTAGCCCGTGCGGGAGCACGAATTGATAGACTAGTATATATTAGCTAGCTATAATGTTTGTTAACCGTACCTGAGGAATCAATAGATGGAAACAAAGTATGTTATGTAGAGTTATTTATCTTGCTTGTTACATCTGGATTTCTTTCATATATATGTTGCAATCTATGATATTGAATCTAAACCATCAGATCTTCATAAAAATCAACGGTGTAAATTTTTCTCCAGTGGCGGACCTAGAAATTTTCTAGAGCCCGGGCCAACATATATATGTGTTGAGAAGGTTCTATGTATTGGGAGTCCTATAGGAAGGCTCTGCTGGCTGCATTGTGAGTTGAGCCTTATCGTTGCTGTTTGCTGCTGGCTCACCCGTCCAACGACCGCTCACCACTACTGTAGTTTGTTTTTCTCTGACTGTGCAGCACTGCAGCTCCACTTGCACTCGCAAGAGTGAGCCCGGGCACGTGCCCAGGGTCGCCGGGCCCTGGGCCCGCCTCTGTTTTTCTCTTTTTCGATTAATGTAGTAATTTCTAGAGTCCATCGATGAACGTGATGACTTCTTTTAACACTATTGCATTAAGATAATAATTTCTACGTTTTATATGCACACACTAACATTCTGATTTGAAAACGACTACGAAACTGAATTGAACGCCACACAATAAAACAGAGAGCATGCCAAGGCATCTACATGTATGTACCCGTTTTCAGAACATTTGAAGACACGGTTGATTGGACAGGACGCGTGATGAGTTGTACAAAACAAAAGGAATCCGGACTCCGGAGTAATTGGAGAGCTAACATGTTGCCTGCAGGAACAGCACGGGGACTACTCTCTGTTCTGCTCCTGCACATCAGACCATGCGTGCAACTTGATGACCTGGCCAGAGGCCGGGCTTCTGCCGGGCCACATGGGCTCCCAGCGGGTGTCTCCGGAAGCCCAACCCGGATGACACCGGACGACACCCGCTTCAGTGGTATGAAGCGATGTAAACAGCGTGTGGATTAGCTCCTTGTTAGTACTCTTTATTACTCTATATAGTTTCCTTCATGTGTATTAGGTACTTCAGTTACTATAATATTGGCGTGATCCACATGCATGCATGCACGTGCCAGGCAACTCGACTTCATTGCTGGGCAGTTAAGAAGCACTGCAGCAGTGCAGCTGGCTGCTGCCACAAGCTCATGGTCGGGTACACATCACTTCTCTTGTCTAGTTCCTTATTCACATCTTCTTCATATATAGAACCGCACCAAACGTCGTTGCAGCACAGGATCAGAAACAAACCAGAGACAACTAACGTAAGATATGTAGGGGAGCAAAGAGCGAGGTGATCAACTTGGAACAGCGAATAATTATAAAGAGAGCATTATGCACGTTTAAATACAGACTTGCCCTTTTATTTACACGGTCGTATGTCGACTTGAGCTGTGCAGTAAGGATAGGAGGCATCGGAAAAAAGTTCCCAGCCCATTTAGGGCAATGTTGTCAAAAATCGGCAATGTTATTGGTGCTATAGCCTTACTTGCAGAGTTTGGAGCAGGGCCAACGTCGGAGGACCGATGCAGAGTGTGGGTTTTGTGTTCCGTCTACTGCCTGATGATCGGGTATGATCTCGCTGGTGATCGAGCCGGTTAGTTCCGCTACCACACCGGAGTAGTAAGAGCTATTGAGGCGGAGGTTGAGGTTCGCGGTTGGGGCTCCCTTATCCATTGTTTCGACTGCGGGCCAGTGGGTTGAAACAGGTCAGTCCATTATAGGGTTAGGATAGGATTGTGGTCTGATAATCCGAGCACGTATGTATGGAGTAGCTGCCGGCATTTTGTGATCACTAGCTAGCTTGTCCTTAGTTTAATTCGTTGACAATGATGGCATAATAAGTTGCAAACCCTCGGCGCTCATACACAGATTCATGCGATCCTCTTGAACTTGTTCCTGATTTTTTTTTTCTAAAAAGGAAACACCGTACCAATTTCTGGTCAGATGGCGATCCATCACATTCGAGCGCAGGCAAACAGCGACCTTAGCTTGTTGCCTTTTTGTCGTTAATTTGGATTTCAAAGCCCCATGATTTTTATTAGGCTTAGGTTCGGTGTTGTACAGTGACTTGCGACACTGGCTTTAATGGTGTGCATGAATAAAGCAGGGTGGACCCAGCAATCAATGAACACTAGGGCCGAAACTATGGGTTGGGCTCTATGCTCCCCTGTCTATGAATTGTGCTGTATAATTGTGGGTCTAAACTAACTATGATAGTGGATGTTAACAGGCCACGACTAGAGCCACGCCCGGGTGGGCCTAGTGAGCAAATGTGGATTAGCTCCTTGCTAGTACTGTTTATCAGTTTCCTACTTTCCTTCATGTGCATTAGGTATTTCAGTCACTAGCTACTATATTGGCGTGATCCTCATGGTTGCAGCACGTGACATGCAACAAGGCTAGTGTACACCTGAATTTGTTGTCTGACTCATAATATCCATTCTACGTTTTATATGCTGAGTACACTAATAATATTCTGATTTGAAAACGACAACGAAACTGAATAGAACGCCACACAAAAACAGAGAGCGTGCCAAGGCATCTACATCTATGTACCCGTCTTCAGACAATCAGACCATTTGAAGACACGGTGGATTGGACTGGACGCGTGGTGAGTAGGACAAAACAAAACGAATCCAGAATAATTGAAGAGCTAACAATGGTGGGTGCACTGTAGAAACTACCAAATGACCAAATAAATCCTCTGTCAAAGATGCTTTCAGGTTGCCAAAGGATGCGCTTACGACTTGGTTATATCACCTGAACGTCACAAATAATTAGATTTGTCCTCATTGTTTCAGTAGACAGGGTACTTATTTTGGCAACAGAACAGATAGAATAAACCAAGTAAACCGTGAGTCGTGGTGCGTAGGCAAGAACAGCACTACCGGAACTCTGATATAAAACCGATGCTTGGTTGGATGCACGCGAATTGTTTTTAGTTGAAAGTTGACAAACTAAACATGAAACAGTGATACGGGACCAAAGAAATAAATAATGTTGGGTGAGTTTGAACAGGATTTAGGGAAATGAATGTAGTTATTAAGAGGATAAGCATCGTCATAGCAGAGTAGGCAAACACAAACAGTTTAATTTCTAGCAGTTCCAAAGATGGGGGAACAGCAACCAAAACGGGGGAAGAAAAAGATGGGAAAGTAAGATGTGATCACCAGTGCTTCACTACTACAACTTTGATCTTGCCGGACTCTTGGTTATCGTTCACCACCATGAGGTGCTCCACTGCACGTTCCAGCGCCGGGTTGTTTTCCATACCACTGAGCTTCACCTCTTTAAGCTTCTTCAAGTTCTCAATGCCGCCAATGCTCATCTCATTCTCCTTAGAGAACTCCAATTGAAGGATCCTCAGTGCTGGAAATTTGTGTGTGGGGCGCACAACCAGATCTTCTTTCCAGCTGCGGGTCCCCAGTAAGATGTTCTCCAGGCTAGGCAAGTTACATAAGGAATCAAGTAGCAGGTCCCCATCTACGTAATTCCCTGCCACTGAAAATTCGGCAAGGTGCTTGAGTGATGATATCCAATCAGGAAATTGACTAATGGGCCCATACATAGAAAGACGCCGGAGGAGTGGTGGCGGTGTGGAGACGTGGCGAAGGTAAGAGTCCAGTGTCACCTCATTAGAAGACGGACAATACAGGTGGAGCGATCGGAGGGCACATGTCTTCCTCAGGGAGGAGCCAAGCGCATGAACAAACTCCTCTTTAGCCTCCTCATCTTCCTCAACCACGCTATGATACACTTCCAAATATAGCACCTGCAACTGTTGCAGCTCACCTATCTCTCGGGCAACCTGGACATTGACATCGGCGAGCACAGCACCATCCACCTCGCGCAACGCCTTCATGTTCATTAGCCCCCGTGGTAGAACCCACTGAAACGCCGTCAGCTTCTCAAGCCTGCGTAGCTTTGTCACGGTTTGCGGCATGTCTATGATTTCTGTCGATTGAACATCCAGAGTCTCCAAACACTCTAGGTCGCCGACTTTGCTAGGCATCACACTGATTGGTGTACCCCTCAAGTTCAAGAATCTGAGAAGATATAGCCGACAGACATCTCTCATATGCTTGTCGTCCAGAGCATAGCAGTATCCCAGGTCAAGTACTCTTAGCAGTTTAAATTCGCCAAGCCGGTCCAACAGCTTCCGGTCATGGCCTTCCGACTGAAATGTACTAAGTGACCGGACATGTTGTAGGTTCATCACTTCAATACCACCATGCCTCGCATGATGGCTCTGCTCCACTTCCTTCCTCTTGTTGCTGGAACTACTATCCTCATCATAATCATCGTTGCCATGGACAGAGAGGCGCCGAACCTTGCCATGTGGTAGTCCTCTTCCGTACTGCCGTCCTACCAAGGTAACAAAGTTAGCATCTCGGGATTTTGACACCATGGCCTCAAGCGTCATATCGTGCACCCGACACGCTTCGGCCATTTCGGCGGGGAAGAAGGTATTTTTAACCTCCAACTTGTCTGGTTGAATCATGTTCCTGCTTATCAGCTCATTGAAGTACTCTTCTGCAACATCAAACAAAGTGATCAAACCCTGCTTCTCAGCAACCAAACCTTCAGCAATCCATCTGTATAGCAGCCTATCCTTGGCAATCACGTAGTCCTCAGGGAAAATGCTCAGGTACATCATGCAAACCTTTAGATGATGAGGCAGGTAGTCATAGCTGAGTGTAATCACTCTGCTCATCCCCTCCAGGTCCAGGGTGGGGTGGCTCTCCATCTGGGACCCAATTGAGTCGGACACTCTGCTCCACATGTCTATATATACTCCCAGCCGAGTTGTAGCTTGCTAGAAGGCTGGCGATGCTAACAATGGCTAATGGCAACCCACCACACTTCTTCAAAATCTTGTCCATGGTATCTTTCAATTCATCGGGACAAGTACCACCCACGGAGGCAAATACTCTCTTGACGAAAAGTTGCTCCCTGCCCCTTTCTTGCAATCGCCTCATATGATGGACAAGGTCCTCTGAAACACTGCTTGCTTTGGCCACGGTCTCTATCCGAGTCGTCGCAATGATTCTACTGCTGCAGTTATTCTCTGGCAATCTGATGCGGATAGCTTCCCATGCTGGTACGCTCCATACATCGTCGATCACGATGAGGAACCTGGTTTAATTGGGCATACACATTTGTTTCAAGTTACAAAGCGTACAATGTTGAAAAAGTGTCGGTCTCCAAAGATAGATAAAAAACATATGCCATTTTACAATAAAATATAAGGACTCATTTTAGTTTATATTTCCCAGCGAACAAATGATTGTAGTTCCTGCGCAAATGGCACCAAGAGTATATATGTGCTAAGGATTTGTATGTTCTTCTGCAAATGGCATCGACTTTTTATAGGTGCTGAGGATGTGTAAGGCAGGAGCTTTCGGACAGCATTGATACTTCGGCCTTCTTTGACTAAGGTTTTAGGCTGTGTTTAGTTCGTGAAAATTTTTGAGTTTGAATACTGTATTACTTTCGTTGTTATTTGTCAATTAATGTTCAATCATTGACTAATTAGATTTAAAAGATTCATCTCGTCATTTACAGTTGAACTGTGTAATTAGTTATTTTTTTCAACTGCATTTAATACTTCATGCATGTGTCCGAAGAATTGATGTGACAGGTATTGTAGAAAAAATTTTGGGAACTAAACAGGGCCTTAAATTCGTTTAGCTTATTACTGCAGTGCTGCAAGAAGCCAAAGCCAGTTAAGCCAAAATAAAACTAGTTTCACTGGCTTCTAGTTCATTGGCCAAAAAAAACGGTAGGGGGAGAAAGGGAAAAACAATCAGTGGGAACGGTCCTCATGTGGCATCCGTGGACACCTACCACGCACGGTAAGGATTCCGGACATTTGTGCATGCAACGTCATCAAACGCATGTAATTGCTCATGTGAACACTCTAAATAATTCTAGCGCAGGTGAAGTCGAAGCCATTTGAAGCACGGCCAAAGAGAGACTTCCTTCAAGTACCATGGGTCTTTAAATAAAAAGATGTTTCTGTATGAGTAAAATTCACAGCTGGTCCCTAAACTTGGCTGATGGTGTAATCTCGGTCCTCAAACTTCTAAAATGATATAGGGGTACCTATATTTAGCCAACAATGTCATCCTAATCCTCAAACTTCCAAGGTAAATCATCGCCAGATCATAACTTTGGCCAGTGGTGGTATTATGGACTCTAAATTTGGTTTTGAGTCTCAATTGGCTCTAAACGGGCGGGGTCTAACAAGACATATCTAAACAGGTCTAAACCATATGTACTACCATGTAGGGTCCACCTTCTCCTATCTATTTCTTACTTTTGACATGCGAGACCTATATGTCATTTTGTGGACTGAAATCACACCATCGGTCAAGTTTACAGACCCAGCATGGTGATCACCTTGGAAATTTATGGACTGTTATGACACCATTGGCCAAGTTTACAGACTCATATACATCACTTCCGAAGTTCGGGGACCATGATGATATCGTTTGCCAAGTTTAGGGACTAGGGGTGAATTTTACTCTTTTGTACATAATGACCATACAACCCTATGAAGAAGGGTATCTTTTATTCAATATCTGGGGGGACGATATGATACCAGTCTTCTTCTACGGTTGCCATGATGGATTTTCGATGATATATACTAGTTATGAGAGAGAGAGGGAGAGGAGGCAATACTTTTAATTTGGAGGGAAGACTGTCTTGTCCATTATTCTATTTCTTTCATACTGCATCATTGTTCGCATCACAGAACAGACCTTTGTTTCAGCAGTCCTGGCTAAAGTTGGGCCTCGGGCTAATGTGAGCATTACTCTCGGTTCGAAGTTTCATAGGCGTCAGAGGACCTGTAGTCTCGGTTGGTAACACCAATATGAACTAAAGGGTCTAAATTAGTACTGGTTGGTGTGGTACCATTCCGGACTGAAGAGTCTTGAGGTATTAGTCCAGGTTGGTAACACCCAACCGAAACCAATGTTGATGCTTTAGTCCCATTTGGTAATACCAGTCTAGACTAAAAAGGACCCTTTAGTTTTGGTTGGTGGCATCCACAAGTTAGTTCAAAAGTGAAACGACCCATCCATATTTACATATGCTGTGTAGGCATGCTCAGTGGTGGAATTAAAGCTACGCTTGAGGCAATGAGGTCTTAAAGTTTGAGTCGGACGAATCATAGGGTTAGGCTTGTGCTAATTTTTCTTTTTATCTTGGCAGACCTTTAGTCCAGCTAGGTTGCCTGAACTGGGAGTAAAGGGTGGCCACCGGGACTAAATCCATTCCTAACCGGGACTTAAGTCAATTTTTCTACTAGTGTACTGAAAAACTTGTTTTTTATTGCTATTATTCTCTCCATGGTGTGGAAGGTTAAGTAGCTGAAGTACTGTATCTCTGAGTTTGTTGTATGGACAAGATGCCAATTATAACCTTATATAGATGATGTTGAGTCGATTAAAGATGATGCTGACGAGCAGAGTTAACATTTGAGTAAGGTATAGTAGCATATACCTCTTGTCCTTGAGGACCTCGTTGAGCTTGCTGGACAGGCCTGGCACATCCATCTCATCGGTTTGCATGGCCTACTCAATCTGTCGGAGCACTCGAGCCAACAGTCCCTTCATGTCCTTCCCGGCATCGAACGACTGTGACACGGACACCAGCGCCTGGCGCTGGAAGTCGGCCTCCAGGTGCCGGCACAGCTCCATCGCCAGGGTTGTCTTCCCCAGCCCACCGAACCCCACGATGGAGAACACCTTGAGGCTTCTGTCGTCGTCCTCTGCCTTGATCGTCTTGGCCAGGGTGTTGACCTGTTCCTTGATGCCGACAAACTGATCAGGGCCGGGTCATCGGCACGGCGGAGGATGTTCTCGGACGTGGACGCCGCCGAGACCGAAACCGAGACCGGGGCGAACCAGGGAGACCTGGGTAGCGCCGCCCGGTCGATGCCGTAACGAGCGCGGCGTTCGCTGACGGTGATGGTACGCGCGAGGAGGGCCTTGACTTGGGCGGCGAGGGTGCGTCGCAGCAGCAGCTTCTCTAACTGGTACTTGGGCCACTTCACAACAACGGAAAGCTGCCGGAGAGGGATGCGGCGGCGGATGCGCAGCCAGTAGATGTCGCCGAAGTCCTCGGCGTCGTAGGCGAGCTCGCGCACCTGCTTCTCCCACTCCCTGACCAGGTGGTCGACGGCACTCTGTTCCGCCTCGGAGATCATGCGGAGAACGGCGTTCATGGTGGACAGCTCGTCCGTGAGGTGGACGACCTTGTCGCCGACGCCTCGGATCTCCTGCAGCTCGGCGATCGCCAGCTGCCCCAACTTGCTCACGATGGACTGCACTGCGCTCTCCATTATTCTCGATTAACAAGGTACGGTGGTGGCAACGGAGGAAGGTGCGGCTGGATCACCTTGTTTTCAGGAAGAGCTAATACTTATGCTTATTGGGTATTTTGGTTTGACATTGCTTCACGCTCAAAAAGAAGACACCTACGTCTGAGCTAAACTAGGATATGAAAGTCTTCTTTCGTTTTGGTTATTGGGGGTGACAATGTGGCTCATGCACTGGATCGGAGTATATTTTGCAAAGCTAGTAGAGTACTGTACATGTGGCCACGTTGGAGCGAGGGAAAAAAATAAAGCAAATCCAGAAAATGACAATTGGATGCAACTAACCTCTCATCATGTTCATCAAGTAAACTCAAACCCATATTCATGCTTGGTATTATATCGGTTGCAAGGAACACGCGCCTAGTAAACTTGACTGTTACTATGCTAAACAAGGAGATGCAGCACTCACCAACCCTAATCATTATTTGTAGTCTAATTAAGCTTATGATAAATTATATATGGTTCAGAAAACGTTCTCCGCCAGCTAGCTTGCTGTTTGACAATTGACTCGTTCCACATGTCATTAACAATGGCTTCTTGCTTAGCAATAAGTACCTACAGATTAGCTTAATTTCTGCACTGCTGATTAGTTAGACAGTAGTGCTGCATCACATGCGTGCTGGTTGGAGTCAAGTCAAATGTTTGTGTACATATGGTTTAGAACCACACCTCTTAATATTTCTTTTCGCAGAACGCTAGTGGGGGATAAACTGCTTAAATGGAAGAAATTGGTCACAAGAGTGGTGTTGATTGTTGAAAATTAAAAGCATCCTAGGCTAGATCAAGGAATAGCTGACATGGTTTAACTGCGATGAGCACTTTTAATTCATCAAGTTTTATTAGCAAGCATTAATTAAGTATAAGTTTATACTATTAACCCACAAATAAGTAATTAGAGTACTCATCAACAATATCATAAATAAAGCATCAATTTAGATCATCTTCAAGTTCAATTATCATGTGAGGGTCCAAGCCGCTCATGACCGTGAGCACGGCTGATATATCAGTTTTACACTCTGCAAATGTTGTACACTTTCACCACAATTCGCGTATAAGTTCCGAAGAACTTTGAACCCAACCACGCATGTGCTGATCAGGCATAATACCACACTTCCGATGTGTGATTGCATAGGGACACTACGAGGCATTTACAAAGATTCCCTAACAAATGACAGCCCGCTAAGGTTTCAAGTCAAAGCAGAGTATAATCCTCCCTAATGCTCAGCTCCTTAACAAAGGCCGCTACCCCAAGAGGACCGGGCTATACCCCATCGATGCATCCCCTCTTACCCTTTTGGTAAGACTGACACAAGCTAGAGTTTCTAATTAATTAACCAAGATCAGAGCCATGTAGTATTGTGGTTGTCCTGTTTTTCTTGGTGGTTCTCCATATTCCAATTAATCATATGATCTTGTTTAACAACAATAAGCCATCAAAAACATGAAGTAACAAGTATATCGTTTGTCTCATCATTAACCAACCATATCCCAAAGTAATTAGCAACTAGCAATGCTACCCAACATAAATTAAATAACCCAAGTTTGATCAAGGTATAGATAAACAAACTAGGCATATCTTTAGCTTAATTGGGTTCCCATCAAATTATAGACACATGCATGCAATAAACGTAAAGGTGAATAATTTGTGATTCATTTGGGGAAAAAAGCATGATCAAGGGCCACTTGCCTTCCTCAAAACGCTGCTGCTTCTCCGAATCTTCAAATCCTTGCCCTTGTTGACCCTCCAACTACGAATTGTCTACGCACCACACGAGCACATACGAGCAAACAAGTGCAATAAATAAGAAACAACATACCAAACAATGTAAACATTACAAAAAATGAGGGTACAAAACTATTCTACACATTTCAAGGATCGCGTGAGTGCAAAAATCGTCGAAAACGGAGTTAAAACGAGAGAGTTATGGCTAAAACAAGATTCAGGGGCTTATTTGTAAAAGGTTTGAAATAACAGGGGCTAAAACATAAAGAAAAGGACTATTTTATAAATAATTTTGAACTGGCTTGAACCGCGGGTTGATTAGAGGAAAATAGAGGGGTTCTTTTGCAAAAATGCCATGGTTGACCGGAAGCTGGTTTGACTTGGGTTGAATCTAATCTGGGTCGTCGGTTTGAGATCGGGTGGCTCTAGATTGATTGAGTTTTGGATCCGATCTGGATCGTTGGATCTAGATCCAAGGACTAGGGTTGAAGGGGCGGGTTGGCGGCGGCGCTAACGCCGGTGCCGAGGTCGCGCGACAGTAGGTTCGCCGGCGTTTGGCCAAAACGGCCATCTGGGCATGGGTTCGGCTTAATTGGGTTTTGGTCAGGAAGAGATTACGCACCACGACGAACTCGATTAAGGGCTCTGGACGGGGCGTAGAGACGGTGAAGGGCTCGCACAGCGGCGAGGCGGAGCTCCGGTGAGCACATCCGCGCAAGGGAGGGCAAGAGGGAGGGGCAAAGGGGTCGGCGGGCCTCTCTACCTCGACGCGAAGCTACGGGGCGGCTCGAGGTCGTCAGGGAAGCGGCGGAACGGCGGCGCGGCGCGGAACTCTGAGCTAGAGCAATAAAGGCGGCGGCGGAAGCTAGGGTTCACGGCGGAAAAAGGCGACGGCGACTTCGATGGAGTCCAAGGGCGCGGGACGGCGCTATTTATAGGGCCAAAAAGGGCGTCTGGGCGTGCGGGCCCAAGGGAAACGACGCGGAGCGAGGCCGAGTCGGACACGGGACAGTGTCCTGCTCGGACACGAGGAAGAAGATGCACCCGATGAGCGGGGCCCACGAGACAGAGAAAGAGAAGAAAAAGAAAAGAGAAGGCCACGAGATGGGCCTGGAAAAGAGTTTGGGCCGCGGGAAAAAGGAATCTGGGCCGACTGCGGAAAAGAAAAAGAAAAGAGAGGGAGTGGGCCGGGCTGAAAAAGAGAGAGAGGGGAAAGGATTGGTTTTGCAATTTTTAAAACAAGGCAAACAATATTCAAATCAATTTCAAATTCGAAGAATTCAAACTCAATTTGAACAACAAACATTAAAATGATGCACACTACTGGAAAACCAGCCTTTAGAACCGGTTGAAAACGCCCAT
Organism: Panicum virgatum; assembly: GCF_016808335.1. Classification (NCBI taxonomy): domain Eukaryota; kingdom Viridiplantae; phylum Streptophyta; class Magnoliopsida; order Poales; family Poaceae; genus Panicum; species Panicum virgatum. The sequence goes on from NC_053147.1 coordinate 63,904,355, forward strand.
AGGTACCGGTTTTTCACCCGGTGCCTTAGGCATTTATTGGTACCGGTTGGAAAGACCAACCGGTACCAAAGCATTTTTGGCAAACAAAAAAAATAAGCCCGTTCGGCGGTCGGCCTGGGGCGGCGCGGCCGGCGCGCGGATCCAGGTGGGCGTCGCGGCGGCCGGCGGCAAGGGAAGGGAATGAGCACAGCGTCATCAACAGCCGCTCCACCTCCCTGGCGTCCATCTCCGGCGGGCACCCTGCCACTACTGTGCGCACCACGGGGGCCGACGACGACCTCTCTGCCGCCAGCGGCTCGCACCGCCGCGAATCCACGCACGGTCGGGCAGATCCCGCCGCCGGTGCGCAGTCGTGCGGAGACCGCGGCAGGGATCCCGCCGCCGGCGCGCGCGAGCCCGCGGCACGGCTCCCTCCTCGTGTGGGTCACCGGCGCCGTGCTCACGTTGGTCTTCCTCTGGTGGGTCACCGACGCCGTGCCGCTGGAGGTCGCGTCCATGGCGCCGCTCTTCCTCTTCCCTCCTCGAGCTCCACCGCATGAGCTCGGTCACCGCCATGGATCGCCTTCTCGAGCTCCGCCGCACGCCATGGAGGGCCTCCTCGAGCTCCACCGGATCTGGCACGGTGGCGCCCCCTTGAGCTCCGCCGGATCTAGGGGCCCCGCCGCCGGATCGAGGGGTCCCGGCGAGGCACGACGACGGTGGGTCGGGCGAGGCACGGCGGCTCCCACAGCCAGCTCCTGCAGCGGCCGGCTCGCACGGCCAGCTCCTGCGGCGGGGACGTCCCACGCACCCCACGGCGGCGGCGGCGGCCGGCTGCCCACGCGCCTGCTCCCCACGGCCGGCGCCCGCAGTGGCCAGCTCCCACGACCGGCTCCCGCAGACCCGCAGCGGTGGCGGCCTGCGCGCCCCACGGCGGCGGCGGCCGGCTGCCCGCGAGCTGCAGAGATAAGAGAGATGAGAGGAGGGTAAGAGAGATAGAGAGAGGAGCCGTGGCCGGGACTTAAAATATCGAGGAGAGAGATCAGGCCGGCCATTTTGGTACCGGGTGCTCATTTCAACCGGTGCCATTGTTCGCTCATTAGGCACCGGTTGGTGCCACCAACCGGTACCTTGGTGGCACTAACCGATGCTTATACTGGGGTTTTGGTACCGGGTAATGCTTTAACCCAGTATCAAACCCCTTATCTTTGAGTGCCGCTGGCCAAAGGTACCGGCTGCTATTGCAGCCGGTACTGATGCGTGCAGTTGGTACCTTTGGCCCGTTTTCTAGTAGTGGCAGGTGGAGCATGAAATACACAAAACCTATTTTCCTTATATTTTATTTTAAGGCTAAGTAAATTATTAATTCTCGATAAATGCTCTGAATTCATGATAATTTAAATAAAACCTTAAGGGACCTATAAAAAATTCAGTTAAATTTATTTAGGGTCCTAATCTGAAAATCAAAGTGTTACAAAAATAGACGGATGTTCTGGGTAATCTATGGCCTACTTGGAGAGCTGAAGTAGGGCTCAACGTCCGAGGGTCCATGTAGCGTGTGGGGTCTGTCTTGTGTTCCGTCCACCGGCAATCAAGTACGATCTAGCTTGGTTGGTTCCGCGACCACACCCACGGAGGGAAGATCACGGTTGGGGCTGCCAATCACTACTATATTGGTGTGCTTCACATGCTTTGCATGTGCCATGCAGCAAGGCTAGCGTATATGTCTGAATTTTGTTGTGTGAATCATAATACCTTTTTTTTCGCGAGATGGGACTCATAATACTTAACTTCTATATGCTGAGCATGCACACTAATAACATGCATTCTGATTTGAAAACCGCGATGGAATTAAACTGAATTGAACGCCTCACAAACAAAATAGAGAGCATGCCAAGGCATCTCTGCATGTTGCCGTTTTCAGAACATTTGAAGACATATGGTGGATTGGACGCGTGATGAGTCCGACAAAATAAAAGAAATAATCTAGAATGATTGGAGACGGGCTAACAAGGGTGAGCCACTGTAGCAACTAGCAATGACACATGTTGCGCAGGAACAAACAACAATGGGTTTCTCGGTTATATATGTTTATGCGTGCAACTTGTTGACACCAGCATGATGTCGCTCCCACAACCAGGAAAAAATCCTCTGTCAAATTAAAGATGCCTCCAGGAAGGTTAACAGCTTCGTGCGCCGGAGACCAGGCCAAAGGCGGGCTCATGCTGGGCCACGTGGGCACCCGGCCCGAATCTCCTAAAGCCCAACCCGATTGACACCATGGACTGTGGAGCGGTGGTGGCCCGCACCTTACTAATTAACTTCCCTCCCCTCCGAGCCCGAGCCGCCAAACCCTAGAAGCTTGTGCTGACACCCACTCGCCAACGAGTAGGATGGCGGGCCAGGAGAACTCGCTGGCGGTGGCCGCAGGGGCCTCACCCAATCCGCCGCCAAGCACGCGGGGCGAGGCCGTCGCCAGTGCCGGTGAGCCGCCCGCTAAGCGCAGGCGGGTGGCGTTCGGGGAGCTCCCGGCACTCGCCGCCAATGCGCCGCAATCCTCCGCATGTCGCCGCCCCACTCAGTCCAGCCTTCGAGGGGCGGCGCCAAGGCCACTAGGCCTAGCAAGCCGGCCCCAGAGACCCGCAGCCGCCCTTTTATCCATTTTTTCTTTGTTTATTCCTTATTTTAGTTTTGTTAAATTTCCATATTTCTCTTGCGAATTGCTATATATACATTTTTCGATGCATGCAATTTTTCTTACAAAGAATTCATAAATTATTTTGGGCTTATATAGATTTATTAATTGAGTTCATTCACGTTTAAGAGCGAGTCATGCTCAATTGCAATGTAGATTCATAAATTGGTTTGCGAAATGATTTGTTTTCTTTATATGCTAACTGTTTAGCACGTGTATATATGTTTATAAGCATAATTGTTTTATGATGTATATGCATTTATCGTTCATGTAACATTATATGTCTGTGTAACTAATTTATTCACAATGCTACATTATTTGTTCATTTCGTTTATTCAAATATATATTCAGTGATATTGATTTTTTCCATGATATTAATTTTTTTAATATTTATCCTGTACAATGAAATATTTGTGATATTTAATATTTTATTTGTAGTATATTATTATTTATTCATCATGTTTAATTTTTTTGTTCGGAGAAAATAATTGTTTGTTCGTATTGTCCTAGTAGCTGAAAGTAATTATTTAATCTCAAGAAAATACTTTTGAAACATATCGTGCAAACATAGGCAAGTGTGGTCTTGTTTTGAAATTTTTGTCAAAAGAAATAAAATGGTGCAATACAAATTTAATTTTTTATGCTTGGTTTAAAAGTTATAGCTTTTAAATTTGTGCATACATGGGTGACGGCATTATTGTTTGTTCGTATTGGACAGGATTGGGTGGTGGGAAGTACCTATTAGGATTGGATTGGATTGGACAGTAAGGTTAACTGGATGTTAGTTGGATATGGTTAGTTGGATTTTGGATGATAATCCATTCCCAGGAGTAGCTGGCACTATGTTGAAAACAGTTCCATAGTTGGGCTTACGATGGCCCATATAATATGTGATTCAGGAATGTTATCCTAAATACTAAATGGTAAACAGTCGGTCACTCTTTGTTTAGCATTTAGATCATTTAAACTGTGTTTAAATGGAGTTAAACGGCCTAAACGGTTAGGCATAGTAACACTTAAACATACAAATTTACTTAGAAAAAATCAAATATGCTAGAAAGTCTACACATTTGCATATGTAAAAAGTAATTATTCTATCAAATAATTTTTTTAGAAGAAAACTAAATCCCACAACATTTCATATACTTATGATGTTAATTAGTTCGGTATTGATTGTGGTAGCTGTAATCCTCCTATTCACTAAATTGTGAACTAAATGGTCGTTTAGCTCATTTAATCATATTTATCTCGACTCTATTTAGACGGTTTTAACGATTTGAATGGGTTTAAACGGTTCAACTGTTTAATTCGCTATTTAGGGTTTAAACAACACATGTGATCTCTGTTTAATGTTTAAATAGACTAAACAGCCTGTTTAGGTGAATATATGATTACCACCATTATCACCTTAAGCTATATATAGCTGCACCCCCAGCACTTGCATAATTGGCAGATTTCTTAAATGCAATTAAGCTCAAAAATCCTATAGCAAGAACACCATACGTACCACTCGGTTTATCCTACACTGAATAGTGTAACCACTAACCAAGGACCCGAATTCGAGCCCAGGTGAACACAATCTTTTAATCGGGGACAAACGCGTACCGCCGAATTACCCAGCCCGGGCTCCTAATATATCTATAATGACCATGGATTGCTCGCAGTGTGCACATGTTGTCAATGAAACAATTTATTTTCTTTCTTTTTACTTCAATTTACTTGTGTCCTGTCTTCGACTATGTAAACTCGACTTCATTGCTAGGCAGTTAAGAAGCACTGAAGCTACTGCCACAAGCTTCTGAATCCTCATGGGTATACACACCAAACACCATCACCTTCTCTTGTCCGGCCAGTTCCTATTCACATCTTCTTCCTATATAGAAACGCAAAAAACGTCGCAGCACAGGAAGCAAACCAGACAACTAACGTACTATAATAGGGGACAACTAACGTACTATAATAGGGGAGCAAAGACTAGTTCAGCTTCTTGGAACAGCAAATTGAAAAGAGAGCATGAGCGTTTATAGACAGACTGGCCTTCTACACATCGTATGTTGAGTTCAACTGTGCATTAAGGATCGGAGGCATCGGGAAAAAAGGTTCTCAGCCTATTCAGTAGATTGTGGTCAGAAATCGCAGTGTTCTGAGTGCTATCCCCAGAATAGAAAACTTGGAGTTGTGTCAGCGTCGGAGGATCGATGCAGAGTGTGGTTTGTGTAGTGTTCCGGCTGCGACCTCATCGACCTCGGCGACCACACCAAGGCACTAGAGCTATTGAGGCGGAGGTCGAGGATCGCGATTGGGGCTGCTTTAAATGATCGTGTCCTAACTCGTACTGGCAGATCATTTTCAGGAGGGCGGAACCAGTATAAGTACATGGGGTAACAAAAAATTCTAGCTAGTATGTATATACATATTATTGGATCAGATTGAATCTAGAGATCTTTTACAGTGCACGATACGACTATATACTACCATAGGAGAAGGACTCGTATGTAAATATTGGAGGGTTGAGATTTATCTATACCATCGGAATATTGACCAGTAGTATGGAGTAGTATATCTAAATAGTATAGGTAGTATAAGGGTAACGTGAGAAAGATAATTATTAACACACATTCATTTATATTACTTCTTTTTTTATCTCGTTCATTTCTTCTCTGTCCCGTTCCTCTATCTCACAAGCTCGGCGCTAGGGTTCTATGGCCAGCGAGCGGCGACTCTTCGCTCCCCGCCATGGAGGCGCCCCTGGGAGGAGGGCAAGGAGTGGCTCGCCCCCAAGGCCGACGCTCGCCGCCGAGAAGAAATCCGTGGTAGTGGATCGGCCCCGGCGGCGCATCTCGCACCCGACGCAAGACCCATGGGAGGAGGGCGGGCAGCGGCTCGCCACTGCCGGGGAGTCGGCCAGCGGATGCCCCGTCCTTGGCGGTGGCGGCCTGTGACGGAACCGCCAAATTAAAACTCTAATTAAGCGTAATGGCCGTCATTTGAACACATCGGGCACATTAGCTTAACGGCTTAATTTGGCGATCCTTTCTCAACCCACGGCCCTATCGAAACATCACCGGTAGTCCCACGCGAAGGTGGGCGCAGATGGTACAAGCACGACATAATACTTGAAAATATAAACTCAATTAAAACGAAACAATAAGTTTTACAAACCAAGTTCAGATATATGCAATTAATTTATAAAACTTTACAATAGATGGTCTGAAGTTCGAAATCAAAAGATCATATATCTATTCTAACTATCACCAGTTCTGATCCTTCTCGACCGGTCGGACCGGTTCACCCAACCGGTCGGACCGGTCGGCTCCATGCTGCCGACTCCACCGGTCAGACCGGTCTGCGCAAAACAGACAGGCCGCACACTTAGCCCTCAAGTGTACGACTCGAGAGGTCCCGAACCTAAGGGTCTCTCTCCACGACCTCCCACCCCTCTGCATCCCGACGGATGAACTTGACACAGCAGGGGTAGAAATCCACGTCCGGGTGTCCTGTAATAACAAATGTGGCAACAAACCCTGAGTATTCTAATACTCAGCAAGGCTTACCTGACCAATGGGTATAACTTATCCCACATATCTAGACATGCACGCATTTGGCTGGTGGTTTGTTTTGCAGAAATAGCAACTAGAGGTGTATCCTTACTTTTAATGTTTTAGCCGCATATTTTATATAGATAGACTCTCACTAATGTTTGCCTATCTACACACGCATGTGGAGCATCCAATTAAGATTCAGAATTTATATCCATTTTTATATCTCTAATATCCTAACTCATTGGCTACGAGGTGACAAAGAGATCAAGGCCCTCATATCCGCGAGACACGGCGAATCGATCCGATTTAACCTTGCAAGGTGGACCGAACCAACACGGCACGTATAGGCCCCGTCGGACCCCACGCACCAACCATTCCCCTCCCCACCTCGAACTACATGACCGCCCCACCATCATATGGTCAGCCGAGCTCAACGTGAGACCACCAAAAGTAAACATGCATCCGCATTTCTCCGCGACTACTCGATTACCCCAGGAGGTGAGTTGAAGTCCTGTACTTTCGAAGCAAAGCAGTACTAGTCTTACCGGTTTCGACTACATCCTACCCTGGCATGCGGTTAGTACAATTCAATCCCCGATCAGCACTGCCACAACGACCGGACCTTAATCGACACGGGCAGGGCTAAGACACCCAGGAACCCTGTCCTGCTGCCAAACCTAATATTATCATCCCTGCCCGGTCTCACATCTCCATATCCATTTCAAACCATTTCTCAAATACTGAAGTATATAAAGATAATAACGTATCTCGCGAGTAACCGGCAATTACTCGACTTCTAAAGTTTCATGTGACTCGCGAGTGACACGAAGTCACCCGACTTCTACCGGACTTATTTAGCCTAGCACCGCTATCGACCTATACATACTAGTAAAAACTCAAGGAAACCTAGGGATCATGCAGCTAGGGTTCCAATCAACTCCTAATACGTAATGCGCAAGTAATAGATAAAACATATGCATAGTGAATCATAATTTAAAATAATAGGACATGCACCGGAGCTTGCCTTGCGTCTGCTGCTCAGTGCTAGGGTGAGATGGGCCTTGGGCCGACTCCCAGTACTAGGGTGAGATGGGCCTTGGGCCGACTCCTCGCGACCCTCCTGCTGCGGGGCTTGCCCCTGGGGCTCCTGTGGCTCCGCAACCACCTCGTATACGACCTCCTCCGCCGCGGCTGCTACACGTATGCATATTCATATGACATGAGAACACATGCATGATTTTATAAAAATTACCAGTGATCTATAGCCAAATATAATTCTAACTTTTTGCGCCAACTAACCCTAATTGAACCCTTCTCAGCCCTGCTATACCGGTCAGACCGGTCCCTAATACCGGTCAGACTGGTACTACTCCACACAGCAAGCTACCGGTCAGACCGGTCCCTGAGACCGGTCAGACCGGTCCTACCCAGCCAGAAGCTAGAATCCTTGGCGCGGCGAAAATCGCCCACCAAAGCCAACACCCTTCTAAGCACTAGTCCCTGGGATCCATTAGGACGTATTTGATCGGAGGGAATCGCCTAAATCCATCTAGAACTAGATTGACCATGACAAGCAAAATACCTTGAATGAGCTCCTATCTACGCGAATACCTTGAATTCCCTGCTCCCCAATGATGGAATCGAGGAGAAGATGATCCCCCACACTAATTTGATCATTTCCCGGCCTTGGAATCCGATGGAGAGGAAGAATTTGGGTTCTAGGGTTTGGGTGAGAGGGGAGGGGGAAGAGAGCTCGGGCTCGAACTGGCTCTGGTGAGGTGAGGGAGAGGGTGGGGAGAAGAGAGAGAGTGATTTAAATGTTGTTGGGCCCAAAATCACCAGCTCGGGTCAGACCGGTCCGAGCTGAACTGGCCCAGACTTGTTAAAAAGTTTCCCTCCAGTGGTTTGTGGCGCTAACGGCCGTAATTAGCCTTAATGACAAGTAATTAACACCTGAGGTGTTACACGGCCCCTGCGAGCCGTGGCCTCCATCGGGAATGGCGGCACGCTCGGATCCCGGATCCATGAAGTCGCCCCCTGCAGCCACCGCCTCTTGCCGTCGTGTGAGGGTGAGGGTGAGGACGAGACCCAGATCGGGGCCCGATCCACCGCCGGCGGCCACCATGGAACCGTCGCCGCTCATCTCCTCCACCATGGCAAGCAGCAGCGGTCGCAGCGGCGCCGGCCCCCTCGACGGGCCGATCGCGGCCACGCCATGGTTTCCTCCTCCGCCACCGCGGCGAGCAGCAGTGGGAAAGTCAGCGCTGGCCTGTTCCAAGGTGATGCTTGCTATTTGCTGGTTTTGCTATTTAGTATACTTATCTGATATTGCTCTTGTTGGTTTTGCCGTCTGTATGTGCTGAAGTTTGCACAGATTTCGGCAACAACTTTGGTGAGATTTGGACACCTTTTGTGTTCATGTTTGGCTATCAGATTAAATGATTAATACGAGCAGAGGAATAGTTAGCATGTTCTAATTTTCAGCCAGGGTTTCCTACCATCAAGTTTCTTAGCTTTTACGTGATTTAATAGACAAGGCAGACTGTAGTATACCCTTTTTCTTGGTCCACCACAACCAGCCTGTGAACAAGAAAAATTAAAAGTTGCTATTTCCCTGTTTCTGAGCTTTCTGTTTTAGTTGGTTTTGTTATTCTTGGGTTACATGAATGAATATTCACAGATTTCTCATTTGGAACTCATCATGTACGCATTGATAAGTAAAATTAGCAATTATGAAGCTAAATTACCAGAGTTTCTCAGTTATTTGTTTGAAACAACCAGTCTTTTTCTTCTTATCTTTTCGGACCCAAATTGACTTGAATGATGCAACATCTTATTTTTCCTTCATGTGCCTTCGTATGGCTTCCTTCTTTATGGTCCACGATCCTATGCATGATATCAGTTTCTTGATCGCTGTATGCCCAAGCAGTCATTTGTAAATTTGTCAACTAAGGTGCGTTTGCATCCTCCACTGTGACCTCATGTGTTGGGTTATTTAAGCGTTTTACTCACAAGATATCCTTTTCTTATAACTATTGCTGATTTCACTATTTTAGGTCATACTGAACCAGATCGTGCTTGGTCCTTGTGTTATTGCTGTAGTTTTTGCTTGGAACAACTTATGGTTAGGGAAATTATCAGAGCTGCCATCTAAATATCAGAATGATGCGCTTCCTACACTTCTATATGGTAATCCTTCGGCCTGAATGCAGTTTGAACTACGGGAACAGAAATAACTGATATTATAGTACGTTTCACTTTGTCATGGATAATGCAGGGTTTAAGTTTTGGATTCCTGTATTAATTGTCAACTTTGGGTATGGACATTTGGCTTCTCATTTTTAATGTTCATCTCAGATATTTCTAGTCCCAATCAGGCTATGGTTAGATAAACTGGATAACTATTTGATTGCTACTTGCTCCATTGGAGCAATGCAGCTGGTTCTTATGCTAGTTTTGGTTGTGTGCCAGGATGATTCCTTTGCCAGCTCGTGTTGCCTTTATGACCTCTTGTGCCATTTTTTGTAACTTTTATTTATCGACTGCTATGAACAAGTGAATCTTATTACTGTTCATCAGGTTGGTGTTGACACAACTCAGTTTTTAACCTATAAACTTCTGTTGGCTAGGCTTATGTATGTATGAGCCCCGTTCACCATGTTATCTACCCCCAATACAAAATTTATGCCCTGGTTTTATTGGTTATATTCATCCAACAGAGAAGAATGTGAAGGAGATAGTTTTGACAGGCATGGAAGGTTTCTTCCTCTTGAACAGTTCCGGTGGATCAGCATAAGGTCGCTGTAAAACTTATTCAAGATGTTGACGAGCATAACATCAATGGAGGATGTGAAGTTTTGTCTGATCATGTATGAAGCACCTGGCTCCATTCTGACTTCAAAACTCAAAAGCCGTTCAATTTGTTATTTAGGATATGTGCTGCATTAGCTTACTTCAATGACAATGGCATATTTATATTCATATCTGAATAGAGATGCAGGTGTATTAGTTATGCTATGAGAAATTGTGAATTCAATGCTGGATGTTGTATCTTCAATTCCATCTCAAATATAAAAAAAAAGATATTTTCAGAAAAAAAAAAGAAGGTACTATCATAGTCCAATGACCCTGTAATTTGAAAAAGGAACAAAAGGCCCTCTTGAGCTTGGCGTTTCAGAATCTGGTGTTGCGGCTGCGGTCGTTCAAGCTCCAGCTCCTCAGGCCCTGCTAAAGAAAGAAGAAGAAGAAAAACGCTGTAGAACCCAAAGATGGCACTGTGATCTGCCATGTCCGAACTGAACCCTCTATGACCGTGGGAGTTCCCTTTTCCTAAGCGTATAATGGAGGCCAAGACATTTATTATTAGAGGGACTCCCAAATACAATTTTTTTCTGGTTGACCTTTAAAAAATTACAGAGCATTTCGACAGAAGAATTTGCTATGCAATTCCTTTCATAATTCTTTACATGTCCAGCAATATACATAATAGAGAGAAAAAAATGAATCTACAAACTGGCGGCTACAGCCTACAAGGTACAGACTGAATAATTATGGATGCTAACTTAGCATCTTCTATCTTGAATAATTAAGTCTTCTATCTTGGAGATCTGGTAGAAAAGCATCTTCCACACAAGATTAGCCTTGATATAGCGCTTGGCCCTCTATTTCTAACCTTAATTGAAGAGAGCTGCGGAGAAATGATTGTATTAGCTAGAGAGGGAAAAATCTCGTGCAGAACTGCATTTTAAGCTAAGCACCACATATACCCCTTCCTGCCAAACGACACTACTGTTTTGGAAAGTGCCAGGTTCCCTACAACATAACTTTGACTGCTAATTGATATCATTGTATACTACCTACAAAACCTAGTAAGATTAGTACTCTAAACTCTGTAGCCACACAAAATTTAGAGAACTAATATAATCTAGCCACCATTTTGGTGAATACCAGCTATACTATTGCCATTACCAGAGGAGCATAAACATCTGCTAGTCTGCACTGGTGCATTGAACAGCTCCTACGACACTAATAGATACGTCGATGATCCTTGTCTCTCTCTCTCTTGTGCGTTGAACAGCTCCTACACTAACAGATATGTCGATTTGAGATGCTCACTTACCAGTTAGTACCAGATGAATGCATGAATAAGTGGCTCTTTGAAAGGATTGAGGTCCAAGAGGGGGGTTGAATTGGGACTTTTTCAAATTTCTATAGAGTCCTTAACCTAGACTAGTATTGCCCAATCTACAAATTTGAAACCTACTGACTAGAGCACACTAGCAAAGGGTCCTTATGTAGGAAAATATACTAACATGATCATCTTTCCTAGGAAGAACCACACTAGCAAGAACAAGTTCTAGTCAAGAGATCAAACTATCATGCCATTGTCCTAGTCAAACAAACAAGCAAAGAAGAGCAAGATCATAATAAATGAAATTTAATGCTTGAATGTAAATGCGAAGGACACGAGACAACATGATTTTTTTTCCGTGGTATCGAAGAGTTGACGCTCCCCCCTAATCCACGTTGGAGCACCCACACAAAGGTATCGCTCTCTTGCTTCACCAAGGAGCAAGTGATCACTAAGAATGCTCCTTATCCATCTCCGGAACGGCGAGCTTCACACCGTGTACAAGCTTCTTGTCTTGGGGCTCCCACAAACTCCAAGAGCTCACCAAGAACCTCCCAATCACCAAGACCGGCTAGGTGCCGTCAAACACCAAGAGTAACAAGCTCCTAAACCTTCACTTGACCTATACTCAGTTGGCCCTAGCTCAAGCACACTTGCTACACTTGTAAATGTTGAATTCTTCAAGGTTGAAGCACAATCAATGCACTAGATCTTCACTCTTTTGCTCAAAGCACTCTCTCTTCTTCTCAAGGGTGGCCTCAGGTATTCAATGCGTCAAAGGCAGTTCAAATGAGCCAGGGGGTGCAGTTATATAGAGTGGAGAGGGTCACATAGCCGTTGGAAGTCCACTGCAGAAAAATCGTGACCATCGGAAGAACCGACGGGTGAGAAATTGAAGGCGTCGGTTCAACCGGTCTCTTTGTGTCCAAATAGTAGCCGTTGGGGGTTCTGACACAGTATCCAGGCTTGCGTCATTGCACCGGTGCATGCTCCGTAGGGGCATCGGTTCAACCGGTGCTGAAGAGGTTACCTGATCAACTCAAACAAGCTTTCTGGAACATATTACATCCAATGCACCGATGGTTGATTCTGAAGCGTCGGTTCAACCGGTGCTGAAGACGAGTTGAGGTCCACCAAACATGCTCTCTGGAACAAAGTACATCTAATGCACCGGTGCTTTGCTTGGGACCATCGGTTCAACCGGTGCTATAGAGATTGTTGACTTGATTTTCCTTTGTATCCAGAGAAGATAGACCGACAGGGGCGTCGGAACTTCCGCCAAGCGTCGGATGCACCGATGCTAAGGCATCGGTTAAACCGGTGTTGCAGTTTTTCTTGATTTTCAGCTGAATTGACTTGGAGTTGAATGTAACTTCAATTGTTTCTTCTTCCAAGTGTTGTGTCGACTTCTTTTGACTATCTTGGGCTGTTTTTTTGAGCGAGTGTGCAAGATTTCTAAGGCCAACTAAATTTTGGTCAAGCTACTAACTCACGAACTCCTCTTAATAGTACGGTCAAAAACTAGAAACTATAAAACCTAGCTAAATCAAGTGTCCTTCATCTCCTTGTGACACATGAGACTAGAAAGGTCCTTAATCTTTGAAACTGAGTCCTTGGCACGCATGATTGTTTCGAATTGAGGGGTCTCATTTCATATTCCATATGAGACTAATCTAATCATTGATTTTTCCTTCAAAACACATGTTAGTCGGATACGGTTGTCATTAATCACCGGAACTTACCATTAGCATCTATCGGCCTAGATGCGCTTCAATCTCCCCCTTTTTGGTGATTGATGACAACACAAAATAGAGATACAAAGATATGAAATTGAAGCGTGATAAACAAGCATGCATTACTAGAAATAAAACAAATGTATGGACATGTCAACACAGAGCAAACACAATATCCAAAATGCATGTCCATACACAAAATCCATGAAGATCCAAACACGCCACAAACCACCAAGCTCCCCCTATCTCTACTCCCCCTATCTATCTCCCCCTTTGGCAACAAAGCACCAAAAAGGAAAGCGATCTAGTCCTGAGCTGGAGAAGGCGGGGTCTTCATGCTCGGTCCGGTGGAGAACTCGAGGCCCTGGTATCCCCCTGAGATCCAACAGCTCGACCTGAGGTGGCTCTGACTCTGCATCACTGTCCTAACCAGTTGCCTCTCTCTCACTGTCACGGCCTGCTGCCTTGTGAGTACCACCACCTCGAGTCCGTGGACAAGAGCGGGACTCAGGTGTGGTCTGAGCTGTCTCTGGCTGACGAGTACGCCCTGAGCGACGTAATTGCTGTTGTGGCTCCCCCTGAGCCTGAGGATCCCTGATCCGAAGCGAACCCTGTCGGTCTGCTGCATCTGCAACTGCCTGAGCATGCTCTCGCTCTCGGTCCTCACGGGTGCGCTTCTTCCTCTGCTGTACCACCTGCTTGCCCTTACCCTTCTTATCTCCAGCCATCTGTCATAGAGAAACGATAGAAGATAATAGAATTAAGACAGGGAATTATGCATATACGAGATATCCACTAAAGGAAAGAATGTCCTTAAGCAAAACATGGAATGATATGAGCCTATCATGGTGAGATCTAGTGGATAACAACTCACTAACACAATGAAAGGGATTTTGTCAAGTCAAGAGCCAAGGTGTGTGTGTGAGAGGCAAGGGTCAAGTGTGGTCATGTGTAAAAGATATGAAAATGAATACATGATACATGCCAAGGAAGTGTAGAGTATACCCTTGCTAAACAGCGACGAAACCGAGAGAAGGTCGATGAAAATGCCTAAGAAGCAATTTCTCGAACACCTTGAGGGCACACGAGCTAAGGGTGGAGAGGACTCAGAACGAACTCGAATGCACGCGCATGGGTGAAGATGTGGAGTAGGAGAAGCTGCGCGCGTGGAGAGGGTGCGTCGGCGGCGGTGGTGCGCGGCGGCACAGCGAGCGGGTGGAGGTGCGCGGGTGCAGGGCGACGCACGGGCGTGAGCGCGGTGGTGCGGCGGCGGTCGATGCGCGGCGGCGCGGAGTACTGGCAGCGGCGGCGGCTTGGAGCGGCGGGTGTGCGCGGACTCAGAGCGGCGGCGGCGTACGGGCGGTGGAGCAGGAGCACGGGCGCGGCAGTTCGTGTGGAGAAGAAAAGGTCGTGAGACTGACACGCGGGGCCCATGGGAGGGATAAGTGTAACTGAACGAGTGGGCCCACAAACCCTAGATTACACCGGAAGAACCGATAGTGCAGAGATTTGAGCATTGGTGTAACCATCGGAGCAATTTTGACCTAGATCTGAAAGGTTTGAACGAGGTCAACAGAGGGGCATCGGAAGATCTGCCACATGGTCATCGGATTATCCGATGGGCATCGGTGCAACTACAGGAGGAAGGTCCAGAGACGCTGCAAGGGCCAAAACTCCACGCAGTAGCACCGGAAGAACCGATGCAGGGGCGTCGGTTCATCCGCCAACCATTGGATGCACCGGCGGCCATCGGTTTATCTGTCGGAGTTTTGTCCAGAGATGATGCAGAAGTCGAGCCACGAAGACTTAAGCACCGGTTGAACCGATACAGACGAAAGCAGGGCGTCGGTTTAACCGGTGGTTAAGAAAATTTGCTGCTGAACTACAAACTCTACTTCTGATCCAAATATCCAAAACCAAGGCCATAAACGCTCAATTTGGACCATTTTTGAGAGACAACCTCACCCCTCAAACACTCATACTTATAGTGCTTGCAAGCTTTTACATAAACATAGGCAAATTAAGAATCAAGGGAGGTTTAAACGCAGAAACCAAATGTATGAGCCACTTTGCCTATGAACTTAGAGATTGAAACTTTAAGTTCGATAGGACATGACTCAATAGGCATGAAAGCGCAACATTGATCTTATCACCCTTGTAGAGTTGATATATCATATTTAGCATGAATATCTTTCTCGAAGTGTGATTTGCTCCCTTGTGATGCTACTAACGTGATGCAATGCCAATGCAAAGCGAGAAATTAAACATGGATGCATTCTATATGACAAGCACATGCATTGCAAGAATTTAAATCTATCTTGTCAAGTTTGAACCCTTGGCAAGCTTCTTCATGATGAACCATTCTTCATGCCATGAGTGAAACCAAGACCACCGGTTCATGCAAGACCTATGTTCATCACTATCTTGACAAGGTTAGACAAGCCCCTAGCATATGTACATATGAAATGCATCTATATGACAAAGGCAATTACATGACGTTAGAAGCATCTAGAACATTAAGCTCACTTCGCAACCTACAAAAGGTGCTCTCATCTAGAGGTTTGGTGAAGATATCCGCCAATTGATCTTCGGAACGAACACCACAAAGTAGTATGTCATTCCTTGCCACATGATCTCTTAGAAAGTGATGACGAATATCTATGTGCTTGGTGCGAGAGTGTTGAACCGGGTTATTAGCAATTTTAACGGCACTCTTGTTATCACAAAGGAGCAGGATCCTATCTAATACTAAACCATAGTCCAAGAGGCTTTGCTTCATGTAGAGGATTTGAGCACAACAAGCCCCGGCGGCAATATATTCCTCCTCCGCGGTTGACAAGGCCACGGAATTTTGTTTCTTTGACGACCAGGAGACTAAGAAATGCCCTAGGAAGTGGCACCCACCCGAAGTGCTCTGGCGATCCACACAACATCCGGCAAAGTCCGAATCTGAGTATCCCAAGAGTGTAAAACTAGCGCCTTTGGGGTACCACAAGCCTATGCTAGACGTATGCTTGAGATATCTAAGGATCCGCTTAACGGCACTAAGGTGTGATTCCTTAGGAGCAGCTTGAAAACAGGCACACATGCATACGCTAAACATGATATCGGGCCTAGATGCGGTTAGGTAAAGAAGTGACCCAATCATGGAACGATAGAGAGTTTGGTCAACCGATTTACCTCCCTCATCCAAGTCAAGATGTCCATTAGTTGGCATTGGAGTCTTGATCGGCTTGCAATCATCCATCTTGAATTTCTTGAGGATATCATTTGTATACTTTTCTTGATGGATGAAAGTCTCTTCCTTCAATTGCTTGATTTGAAACCCAATGGAGAAATTGAGCTCACCGATCATGGACATCTCGAATTCTCTAGCCATCATTTCTCCAAATTCTTTGCAAAGAGTGGGGTTAGTTGAACCAAAAATAATATCACTAATATAGATTTGACATACGAATAGCTCTTCATTGATGATTCTTGTGAATAGAGTTGTATCCACCCTCCCTATCTTGAAGCCCTTGTTGAGAAGGAAGTCACGAAGGCGTTCATACCAAACCCTTGGTGCTTGCTTGAGCCCGTAGAGCGCCTTGTGTAACCTATAAACATGATTAGGATATCTAGGGTCTTCAAACCCGGGAGGTTGTTCAACAAACATCAACTCATTAATAAAGCCATTTAAGAACACACTCTTCACATCCATTTGAAAGAGTTTTATGTTGTGATGTGAAGCGTACGCTAAAAGGATACGGATAGCTTCAAGTCTTGCAACGGGGGCAAATGTTTCACCAAAATCCAACCCTTCAACTTGTGCAAAGCCTTATGCCACAAGTCTTGCCTTGTTGCGAACCACTACACCATGCTCATCTTGTTTGTTGCGGAAGACCCACTTAGTACCAATGACATTCTTGTCTTGAGGACGTTCTTCAAGAACCCAAACTTCATTGCGGGTGAAGTTGTTGAGCTCTTCTTGTATGGCCATCACCCAATTCGGGTCCTCAAGAGCCTCATCTACATTTGTGGGTTCCAAACAAGAAACAAACGAGTAATGTTCACAAAAAGAGGCATATTGATGTCTACGAGTTCTTACTCCACCAGAGGGGTCACCCATGACCAAGTCAATGGGATGATTCCTTGAAGTTCTTGTGAGCCACTCTTGTGATTGAGACGATGAATCTTCTAGTGGTTCGACATCTTGGGCTTGAGCTTGGGCTTGTTCACTTGTGATGTGTGTGTGTCATCAAATGGAAGTTGTTCTTCAATCACTTGTTCATCTTGGGTGTCATGAGGAGGATGTGAGGCGCCATCTTCTTCATCGGATGACTCATAATGGTGATGTGATGGTATACTCTTCTCTTCAACTTTGGAGTCATCCTTGGAAGTGGCTTCAACTTGAGTGGATGAACTTGATAGCTCCTCAACTTCCTCCTTTGGCTTGACTTGCCCAATGGCTATGTTCTTCATGACTTCCCTTAGTGGTTCATCACCTACATCATCACAAGAAAAAATTCTTCCCCTTGGGAGCCATTAGTCTCATCAAACTCCACATCACAAGTTTCTTCAATCATGCGTGTGACATTATTGAATACTTGATATGCTTTGGAGTTTGATGAGTAACCAACAAGAAAACCAACATCACGTCTACTTTCAAACTTGCCTAGGTGCTTCCTTTTCTTGTAAATGTAGCATTTGCAACCAAAGACCCAGAAGTATGAGATGTTGGGCTTCCTCCCAATGAGAAGTTCATAGGGCGTCTTCTTCAAGAAGCGGTGAAGATAGACCTGGTTGGATGCATGACATGTGGTGTTGATGGCTTCAACCCAAAATCTTTCTGAGATGTCATAATCATCCAACATTACTCTTGCAAGAGTGATCAAGGTCCTATTCTTCCTCTCCACTACTCCATTTTGTTGGGGTGTGTAAGTTGATGAGAATTCATGCTTGATGCCAATGTTATTGCAAAACTCTTCAACTTGAGTGTTTCTAAACTCCGTTCCATTGTCACTCCGGACCTTCACAACACTTGACTCAAATTCATTTTGAGCTTGCTTGACAAAAGTCTTGAAGATCTCCATAGTCTTGCTCTTGTCCTCTAAAAAGAAAGTCCAAGTATATCTAGAGTAATCATCAACAATTACAAGACAATAGAGATTACCGCCAAGACTTTTGTAGGTGGTTGGCCCAAAGAAATCCATATGTAGTAGCTCCAAGCTTCTTGATGTTGACAAATAAGCCTTCATGGGATGTGATGATGCAAATTGCTTCCCGGCTTTGACAAGCACTACACAATTTGTTTTTGTCAAATGTAACATCTTTGACACCAACCACCATATCTCGTTTGAAGACCTTCTTGAGTTGGCTCATGCCAATATGAGTAATGCGGCGATGCTAAAGCCAACCCATGGAGTTCTTGGAGAAGAGACATGTCGCCAAACTTGCATCATTAGATGAGAAATCAACAAGGTAAATGTTACCATATCGAAATCCTTTGAATATTAAGCTCTTGTCATCCTTGCTTGTCACTACAACCTCACTATCACTAAAGGTGCATATTAATCCTAAATCACAAAGTTGAGCAATAGATAACAAATTGAAACTAACCGACTCAACAAGCAACACATTAGAGATAGAAAGATCCTTGGTAATGGCTACCTTACCCAAACCTACCACTTTTCCTTTTGAGTTATCACCAAAGGTGACATGTTCATGATCACCCACATCTTCATCTAGTGAGGTGAACATCTTTATATAGCCGGTCATGTGTTGTGTACATCCGCTATCAAGCACCCAATGCTTGCCACCGGCTTTGTAGTTCACCTACACACAAATGAATCACTTTTGAGGTTTGGGAACCCAAGCAAGTTTGGTCCTTTGACATGAGTTACTAAAACTTTAGGAACCCATAGTTGGTGTGGTAGCTTTCTCTTCATGTGAGTGCCAATGAACTTTGCCTCAACTTTGCCACTTTTAAGCTTGCTTAACAAGAAATGATGTTTATTGAATTGTGACTTGTAATTAGGAGGCAAGGTAGGAGGTGGGCGAGTAGGAATTGAACACTCCCTTGTATGATGCCTGGTGATTTGACAATATTGGCAACATGAGCCAACTTCCTTGTTGAAACATGCCTTGAGCTCCGGCGACTTGGGACAATTTTCCGGAGGCTTGGGAAATGATCCAAGTCCATTTGTTCCAAAGTGCCTTGCATTATGGAAGATAATCTCCTTATGCAAGTATTCTCCCCTTGTCACATTGAACATTCATTTGGTCATGCTTTCAAGTTCCTCCTCAAGTTGTTTCTTCCTATCATGGTTAGTCTTTGAACAAGAAGGAGAAGTATGATGACAAATAGTAGGGTTAGACAACTCCACAAGATCATCACAAGAAATAGATATATTGACTTTGATGACTTCCTTTTGAGTTTCTTTAAGTTCTTCATCCAAAGCATCAAAAGCAAGGTCAAGTTCTTGATACTTCATACTTAAGTTGGCATAATCAAGCTTAAGTTTCTTGTTGCATGAAGTAAGTGACTTATTAAGCACAACTACTTCCACATGTTTAACATTCAATTCATTGTGCTTAGCAAGTAACTTGTCATGCTCTTCTCTAAATTGCTTGCTAGAAACAATACATGTATCCTGAGTTTCTACTACCTCATTGTGTCTAATAAGCAACTCATTATTCGAGGCCTTAAGCTTAGCATATTCATTTTCAAGAACTTTGCATTTAGATTTGTACTTCTTGATTACTTGTTGGTACTCATCTAGGATGGTTTGCACTTCATTAGGAGATAAACCATATTCACTTTCATCACTAGAAGAGTTGTCATCATCGCTCACCTTAGAGTTACCTCTTGCCATGAGACACATGGGTGGTGGAGGTAGAGGTGGCTCATCATCACCGTCATCATGCATGGCAATCCCCACTATCATCTTGGATTCATCATCACTTGAATCTTCATTTGAGGATTCCCATCGGTGATCCATTCTCCAAAAAAAGCCTTGATATCTTGTTTTCTCTTGAAAGACCTTTTCTTCTTGAAGTCCTTCTTCTCATGGCTTTTCTCTGATTGCTTGTTATGATTGTCATCATCATCTTGCTTCTTGTTGAGCTTTGAGGGTTCGGGACAATCATAGGAGATATGCCCATATTTGCCACAATTGTAGCACATCTTCTTGGCATTGTCATTGCTTTTCCGGGTACGGAATTTGTTCTTCTTTGGATCATAGTTGTACCCTTTCTTGTTTAATCTTGACATCATCTTGGAGGTCTTTCTCATGAGGAGTGCAAGCTCAACATCACCATCCTCATCACTTGAATCTTCACTAGGTTCATCATCACTTGAGATTGGTGAGGGAGCCTTGCACTTGTTTTTCTTTTTGGATTTGTGATCACTCTTAGCTTTAAGTGCAAGATCCTTCTTGTCATTTGGAGGATTAACTTCACCCATGAGAAACATCTCATGAGACCGAATTTTTCCAATGACCTCACCAACTTCAAGTGTTGCAAGATCCTTCTCATAAAGCAATTCGGTGACAATGTTGTACTTGGGCTTGTGTAGAGAATATAGGACCTTCCGGATGATGTCACTAGTAGTCAAAGGAGAAATTTCAAGAGCATTAATGTCCTCAATAAGTACATTCAATCTAGCATACATTTGTTCAACTAACTCATTGGGGAACATTTTGAAATCATTGAGTTTTTCCTTAAGCACTTGGTACTTCTCCTCACGAAGCTTTGTAGACCCAACATGAATGGTCTCAAGCTCTTTCCAAACTTCGTGAGCCGTTTTCTTGCTATGGACACGCGCAAAGATGTCCTCACTAAGAGCATCAAATAAAGCATTCTTGGCTCTAGCATGGTACTTAACTTGGTCTTCACTCCAATCACCAACAATAGGTTTTTCGGTGACCTCCCAACATATGACATGGAGAGCCTCTAGGTAACCCGTCATGCGGGCTTTCCAATAGCTATAGTTTCTCCCATCAAGTTTGGGCAGTCCACTACTCCCCGGGGCCATCTCTAGGATTTTAAGCCTATGAAAAGAGAGCCTAAGCTCTGATACCAATTGAAAGGATCGAGGCCCAAGAAGGGGGGGTTGAATTGGGATTTTTTCAAATTTCTAGAGAGTCCTTAACCTAGACTAGTATTGCCCAATCTACAAATTTGAAACCTACTGACTAGAGCACACTAGCAAAGGGTCCTTAGGTAGGAGAACATACTAACATGATCATTGTCCTAGTCAAACAAACAAGCAAAGAAGAGTAAGATCATAATAAAGGAAATTTAATGCTTGAATGTAAATGCGAAGGACACGAGACAATCGGATTTTTTCCCATGGTATCGAGGAGTTGACGCTCCCCCCTAATCCACGTTGGAGCGCCCACACAAGGGTATCACTCCCTTGCTTCACCAAAGAGCAAGTGATCACTAAGAATGCTTCTTCTCCATCTCCGGAACGGCGAGCTTCACACTGTGTACAAGCTTTTTGTCTTGGGGCTCCCACAAACTCCAAGAGCTCACCAAGAACCTCCCGATCACCGAGACCGGCTAGGTGCCGTCAAACACCAAGAGTAACAAGCTCCTAAGCCTTCACTTAACCTACACTCAGTTGGCCCTAGCTCAAGCACACTTGCTACACTTGTAAAGGTTGAATTCTTCAAGGTTGAAGCACAATCAATGCACTAGATCTTCACTCTTTTGCTCAAAGCACTCTCTCTTCTTCTCAAGGGTGGCCTCAGGTATTCAATGCTTCAAAGGCAATTCAAATGAGCCAGGGGATGCCCTTATATAGAGTGGAGAGGGTCACATAGCCATTGGAAGTCCACTGCAGAAAATTCGTGACCATCGGAAGAACTGTTGTCGGTCAAAACCCACCGGTGAGTAGCGACAGGCAACACAAAGAGCCGGGACGTTGCCGGGGCACTGGCTGGCATCGGTCCCTCGGTCAACAGCCCAGATCCTGGCACATGCCGACGCTTCCGGAGATGCAGGGCGTGCCACCTGACCTATACCAGATCAGGAAGGTGCAAACGTGCTTTCGATGGTTTGCCTGCATGCACAAACACATATAAACATTAGTTCGAGCCGTGGTCGGCTCCCCGGGACGACTCTTGCATCGGCTTTAAAGAGCCGATCGAGTCCCGTTGTCAGATCGGATCTGCATATCTGGATGTTAATAGGTAAAGCAAATAACTGCAAAAACTGCTTCAATTAGATCTAGTTAATCCAATCCACGACGGTAAAAGCTTCACTGCTAAATCGGAACATCCTACACGTAATTAGGCCTAACGAGTGTAATAGATAACCAAACCTTAACCAGAAAAGAGGCCTAAGAATAAGCGAAAGCCGATTCCCGGATCAATCCTTATTAAGATCAAAGCAAAGCATCTAATACGTCGCCGGATCATCCAACCCGTTTGCAAGGCCTAACCTAGCAGATATTAAGCCGATTCTTAAGTATAAGAACAAACCATAACAGATTAGATCTACTAGATAAAAAAGAAGAAGGGTGTTATCTCTACGCGACTAATTCCTATGCAATGAGAATTAGCGTAAGATTAATACATGATCACGCAGAGATAATATGATATTCGTAGATGATAAACAACAAGAGCATGATAGATCTACTAAAGGTCATGCTACGAACATCAGGATAACTAGCACTACTCGCCATCAAAAACTCTTCAGTACGAGTAATACCAAGGTAAAAGCAAGAACAATGCTGCCCTGATCACAAGAAGTGATCAGGGCAGCATGGCGCTTACTTGGATGAAACCCTAGGATTAGGGGTGGCGGTGCGGCGAGAATTGTTGTTGCGAGACGTGATGACGTTCTCCCTCCTTTACGAATATCATAGGGTACATATTTATAGTCCGGAGACTTGGAAAACAATCTAAACCAACGTGTCCAAATCGGACTCTATCTCTAACCCAAACTGAACTAAATCTAAACATACATGGCCCACATGGCCCAAACACTCACGCAGGAGCCGATTCACAAGCCTTTTTTTAATTCCTGCTTTAAGCCCAACTTGCTCGCACCCCATTAATTAACCCTGTTAATTTATGGCGATAACACATGCCCCCCAAGTTTCAAAGTATGAATGCTTTGAAATTTTGTATAGTCGACGCCTCAATCTGCATGATGGACTCAGCGCCTCGGCTCTTCTGATGCTGCTCTTCTGATAGCTGATGCTTTACTGATAGCCGACGCAAAGAGACGAATCAACTTTACTCCTCCTGCTAAATAACTTGGATCTTTTGAACAGAAAATAACTTCACTCCTCAAATGATTCTCTCAAATCGCTCAATGTGTATGATTCCTCACCAAAGCATTATATTGCCTCCTTTCTCCCTATCTCTAGTATGGCTTTTTGTGGAGTTCAGGGTAGGGAATGAAGAGGTAGCATACTCGGGCCGCACATGTTGCAAAGTCAAAAACCGGATCCAATAGAGAAAGCAAGTCATACAATCAGATCAAGATGTGCATGTGTGTGGAATTTTTGTGGCTGGAACTCGCATCCCCTTTTGCAGAACTCTCCCTTTTATCTTTTGCTGAGATATGGGCTGTCTTCCATTTTTCTTTCTTCTTTTTTTTTCTTCTCATGCTTTTTGGGGCACGAACATTTATATTTTTTTTCTTTTTTTTACATAGCCCAAATCTTTCTACATGATGAATATAAAGAGTTCTGTCAAAAAAGGAATGGAGCATTTTTATGGATGGAAGGCATATACTTGCATAACTTCCAGTGTAGAAGTCAGCATATGAGTGGTTGAGTACATGGAGTGTACGTGATCTTGATCTTAAAAATATGAAGCGAATCTCACAAGGATCACAAAGAATTTGACAATGCTCAATGCAAACACAAGCAGCATATGTATAAAGGTTTTAAATGTGTATATATGGCTCTGGTAGGAATTTAGCATATCACTGAGGAGCTAAGCTATTTAAAATCAAAATTCCCAAGTATTTTGCAGTAAGAAATAAAGTTTGCTCGTCATACCGGTATCAGCAGTGTTGGCAGCATCGGCAATTTGTTGGTGATCTCCTGTAGCTTCCCGATGCTCTCAACAACTGGTCGATAGAATAGATCCTGCTCTTTTTTTATATGCTGGAGGTGATGGCAACGCATCGGCTTTCCTCACTGTCCCTTGAGGCGATGGCAACATATCAGCTCCCCACACTGTTCCTGGAGGTGATGGATTTCAACTCAACGTGTTGGCCTTTTATAATACAGCCAGATGGATTTCATCGGCTCTTGTTATTCGCCTTCCCACATGCTCGGGAAATATTTCTTGAGGTGTTGGCCATTGACGGCTACAGGAAACTTGACACCATCCAATTCTTCAAGCATGTACGCATTTCCAGGCAGGACCTGATCGACCTTATACGGCCCATGCCAACTTGGAGACCATTTACCATACTTCCTATCTTTAGTTCCCAATGGTAGCACTGCCTCCCAAACCAAGTCTCCAACCGGAAAATCTTTTGGCTTGACCTTTTTGTTGTATGCACGAGCGACTTTGGCCTTGTTTTCCTTGATCTTCTCAAGTGACCAAAGTCTTAGCTCTGTGAGATCCTCCACATTGTTGCTCATCAAGGCTGCATACTCCTCAGCCGACAGATCATTCTGGAACTCAACACGCCTCGATCCGGCCGTGATTTCCCATGGCAACACAGCGTCTTGACCGTAGACCAGATGGTATGGTGACGTCTTGATGGATCCATGACACGAAATATGATATGCCCACAAAGCCTCTGACAACACCTCATGCCAGCGCCTAGGATATTCATCGATCTTCCTTCTGATCAGCTTGATAAGGCTCTGGTTGGATGCTTCAGCCTGTCCATTAGCCTGGGCATAATATGGGGATGATCTAATCAGCTTGAACCCCGTGTCATCGGCGAACTTCCTAAATTCCTCCGATATAAAGACCGATCCTCCATCGGTCGTAATGGTCTGGGAAATCCCGAACCTATGAATGATGTGCTCTTTAACGAAACTGATCACATCTTTTGATGCCACCGACCTCATGGGTACCGCCTCCACCCATTTCGTGAAAAAATCCGTGACAGCCAACACCCATTGGTGACCCTTGCGGGATGGCGGGTTGATCTGGCCAATCATATCCATGGCCCAACCCCTGAACAGCCATGGCTTAATGATAGAATTCATTACTGATGCCGGCACCATCTGAATCTTGCCGAATCTCTGACATGCCTAACATCCCTTGTAATATTTAAAGCAGTCCTCCAGCATGGTAGGCCAGTAATATCCCGATCACCTAATCAGCCACTTCATCTTATGGGCCGATTGATGAGTACCGCAGGCTCCCTCATGAACCTCATGCAAAAGCTGATTCAACTCCGAAGGCCCCAGACATTTAAGCAGCAGTCCTTCCAAAGTCATGTAGAACATATCGTCCCCTATCAGAACATACTTCATAGCTTTGAGTCTTATCCTTCTGGGTGCCCCCCCGAGCCGAATCCTTCAAATAATTGAAGATATCGGCTCTCCAATCTCCAGGTTCTAGAAACTGAACCTCTACATCAACCCCATCGGCTGTTTCTTTGTATCCGGAAGCCATCTGTGCAAAGTCATTGGCTTCATTATTCAAAGTCCTACGTATCCAGTGGAAATTAATATACCTGAATTATGACATCAACTCACGGCACTGCATCCATATCGGAAAAAGAGCCTCGCTCTCACATCTATATTCTTCTGTGAGCTAAGAAATCACCAGTTTCGAATCCCCAAATATTTCCACCGCTTCTGCGCCAGCTTCCAGGAGTAATTCCATCCCCTTGTGAACGGCCTCATACTCTACTAAATTATTGGTGCATGGAGTAGTCACCCTGATGGAAAAGGAATAAGTCGCCCCTCGAGGCGATACAAAAAGAATTCCCACGCCGCACCCATCATCACACGCCGATCCGTCGAAAAACATGGCCCAAGCACGTATGAAAAGTGCGGCCACGTCAGTGTTGACCCTGTCTGCGATGAGATCCGCCAGTGCCTGTCCCTTGACTACCTTTGCAGGTTGATATCGGATATCGAACTCCGACAACGCAAACATCCATTTTCCTAGTCAGCCTTTTAGAAAAGGAGCCGACAACATGTGCCTTATGACATCCGACTTGCAGATAACGATTGTTTCCGCCGAGAGCAAAATATGACGAAGCTTTGTGCACATAAAGAACAAACAAAGGCAAAGCTTCTCAATTTCAGGATACCTGGTCTCAGCATCCAACATACATCTGCTGAGGTAGAAAACAACCCTCTCCTGATCGTCATGCTTCTGAACCAGCACCGAGGCGATGGAAGTGCCTCCCACAGACAGGTACACGAAGAAAGGCCTGTCTTGCTGAGGAGTAGCCAATACTGGGGGCTTCGACAAGTATCCCTTTATTTCGTCGAAAGCCTGCTGCTGTTCTGCCCCCCAGTGAAATTCATCCTCAGACTTGATCTTCACCAGACCCATGAACGGCTCGATACGCCCAGACAGATTGGAGATAAATCATCTGACAAAGTTGATTTTGCCGATGAGCTTCTGCAACTCCTTCTTCGTAGTAGGCGGCCTCATCGTCCTTACAGCTTCTTGACTTTTTAAGCCGATCTCGATCCCTCGCTCATGTACCAGAAATCCTAAGAACTGACCGGCCGATACACCAAAGGCGCATTTCTTCGGGTTCATTATGAGCCCAAACCTCCGAGTCCGCTCCAAGACCTGACGCAAATCTTCCAGATGTCCCCCAGCCGATGTGGACTTGACCACGACATCATCAATGTAGATTTCTACCAGTTTGCCGATGAGATCATGAAAAATGTAATTCATGGCGCGTTGATATGTTGCACCGGCATTTTTCAATCCAAAGGTCATAACCAAGTACTCGAACAAGCCGACTGCGCCTGGTACTCTGAACGCGGTCTTACTTATATCCTCTAGGGTCATGAAGATTTGGTTGTAGCCGGCATTACCATCCATAAAGCTCAGCATTTTGTGACCGGCAGCTACGTTGATCAATGTTTCCGCGACGGGCATCGGATACTCGCCTTTTGGCGTTGCTCTGTTGAGGTCTCTGAAATCCACGCAGACTCGCCATCGGCCATCCTTCTTTTGTACAGGGACCACGCTGGAGATCCATTCTGTATACCGACATGGCCTGATGAACCCTGCATCCAACATCTTTTGCACCTCTTTCTTGACCTCCTCTAGGATTTCGGCCTTCATCTGTCGTGCTCGTTGTTGAAATGGCTGAAATCCTTTCTTAAGCTGGAGCCGATGTTCGACGATGCTTCTATCCAGACCGGGCATTTTAGTATAATCTCACGTGAAACAGTCCCGGTATTCTCTCAATAGTGCTATCATCGGCTCACGTAGGCTCGGGTCTAACTTTTTGCTGATAAATGTTGGTCGCGGCTTATCCCCGGAACCGATATCAACTTCCTCCAACTCGTCAGCAGATGTAAACCCGTACCCCAACTTGCTGTCGCCTGTAAAATCAACTGTGGACGCAGGCAACTCGTCGTCCCCTGCCACGTCGACAGCAAATACGGAGAGGTAGCAAAAGAAAATTTTCGGCCGACCGCACGGGCTAGCCGTTTCTGTATTACCATTCGAAACTGAATACTCATTAACTAACCAACTGCTAGAGCAGGTTATTATTTGTTCATAATGTAACAGTTTCAACTCCAAATAAGAATTATCTACTTTTTGGGGCCGGTCGCTGGGACCGGCCTCTCTAAACCTGCTGAACTCCATAGCGTGCCAGGATGTATTTATTCTGTGAGTCTAGTGGATAAGACCAGTCCCAATCTGTTTTTTGTCGCTTCGATCCGATCACAGTCTTCTAGCGCAATCCCTGAGATCGGCTCTTGTCCTTCCGCGTCCCAGGCGTTCATGTTTGTGAGCGAAACCTCGCTGGAGTCATCTGCACGGACCACCTCCACTTCTTCGCCATCCCATTGAACCAAACACTAGTGCATTGTGGAAGGAACACAACAATTGGTGTGAATCCAACCCCTCCCAAGCAGCACTGTGTACGTACTCTTACTGTTGACGATGAAGAACGAGGTTGGGATGGTCTTGCGGCCAACTGTCAACTCCACATTGAGGACGCACTTTGCCTCCGATGGCTGCCCGTTGAAATCATTGAGCATTACGTTGGTCTTGATAAGGTCAGCAGCAGAACAACCCAATCGGCGTAGCACTGAATACGGCATCAAATTAACTGCGGCGCCGGTGTCGACCAACATCCTGTTCACAGGTTTGCCATCGATGAGACCCTTGAGATATAACCCCTTCAGGTGCTTGTAGCTTTTCTCCTTGGGCTTCTCAAAGATGATCGGCTGTGGGCCAAGATCCAGCTGTGCGACGGCCAGCTCCTCCGGATGAGGCGCTCGAAATTCCGACGGGAGCACAAATACCATATTCACATCAGCCGATGGTTTCTCATTGGCTTTCAAATGTTTGGGACGCCACTCCCTCCTTGGAGGGTGCCTTGCCACTCTTTGTGGGCGCCTGACTTGCCCCGCGAGATCCGGGTGCGCCTTCCTCAACACGTCGAGGTACCTTGCTTCCGCTTCTTCGAGATTGCGCAAGCGCTACACTCTGTGCTTCTGCAGGCGACTGAGTCCGTCAGGACACCATCGTGGACGATGATACTTATCCTCCCCTTCGAGCTCAAGATCATCCCTGGGTGGCCTCTCAACATGGTCGTCATGACGTGCTTTGGGCCCCAAGCGTCGGAACACCGACGTCTCGCCTGACTGGCGTCCCCGAGGCCTGCACTCCAGGCAATCATCGATAGTAGGCAATCGGCTCATGCCGGAATTCCAACAGTACCTGAAGGACGGGCAATGCCAGTGGTCGCGTACAGCCTGGCGCCTCCCCAGCGCTCTCCCCGCATGGTGCTCATACTCCTCCTCTTTCGATTCATACCGACGACGCAGCTTGTACTGATACTCGTATATTTCAAGAAGCCGATTAGAAGCTGGGAGTTGATTACGGATGTGACGCACTTGTTCTTTAGTAATATGTTGCTGCTCCGACTCGTCTTCATCCTAGGGCCGTTTGCCAGAATCGGCCTCTTTCCTCTGCTCGTCACGGCGGCGTACGGGTCCCACCATGTTAATCTGGAATACAAAATTCTGGCCCTCAGGTCTAAGATCTGATAGCCCCACCACCTTAGCCTGTGGGAATTGTTGACTGTCAACCTTCATCGTGTGTTGGACCAGAATTAATCGGCCTTGCTCAATAGCCGATTGGATCTACCGACGCAGCTCCTTGCAGTCATTCGTGGAATGGGTGAACGAGTGGTACCACTTGCAGTACGGCCTCCCCCGTAGCTCTTTGCGTCAAACGCAGCTTGTGATTCTCTGGGAGCTTCAACTGCTTTTCTTTGAGCAGTAGATCGAATATCTGCTCTGCCTTGGCCACATCAAAGTCAAAGCCCTTCACAAGCGCTTTCTGTTTGACCCACTTGCACAGGATGGTGTTTGCCCCCCTCCCCCCCCTCGGGTCCACTCTGCCACAGCCACTTCTTGCTCCCTGCTAGAATCATCAGAATCATCTGCTTGGGCCATATTCACATGGCGCTTAAATTTTTCCTAGTACAGCTCAGGGTGATAGTGTTCATACATCGTGAGCTTCTGCACCATGTGCGCCAGAGAGGTGAAATCCAACTGTAAAACTGCATCCTT
The DNA here is from genome assembly GCF_016808335.1 of Panicum virgatum. Taxonomy (NCBI): domain Eukaryota; kingdom Viridiplantae; phylum Streptophyta; class Magnoliopsida; order Poales; family Poaceae; genus Panicum; species Panicum virgatum. The sequence continues at coordinate 63,934,134 of NC_053147.1, forward strand.
GATCGGCTTAGCGGGCCCCAGAACTGCCAAATCGACTGCCTCCTTTTCTATGATGCGCGATGAGTAGCATCGATTCTTAACTTCTCTGAAGTGCTGCACGTACTCCGACACACTTTCCCCTCATTTCTGCTTGACTTGGGTGAGGTCGGCAATCCCAGCTTCAGCAGCCTCTGAGTGATACTGGGTGTGGAACTGATCTTCCAGCTGCCTCCAAGTGCGGATCGAATCTAGGGCCAATGACGTGTACCATCCAAAGGCTGAGCCCGTGAGAGACTGGCAGAAGAACCGGACCCTCAGAGGATCCGATACTGAAATCATCCCGAGCTGCGTTAGGTATCGGCTCACATGCTCGATGGAGATGGCCCCTTCTGACCCGCTGAACTTAGTGAACTCCGGGAGCTGATACTTGGGTGGCAACGGGATCAAGTCATAGTCGCTTGGGTACGGCTTGGAATAGCCGATCGCCATTCTCTTGGGCAGAATGCCGAACTGGTCCCTTAGTATTGCGCTGATCTGTTCCACACTAAGAACTCCTGGGGCCGAGGGTTCAGCACTCGGCCCGGTAGCGTACTTCACTAGCTATGCTTGTTTCTCCGCATATGTCCCTGAAGCTCCTGTACTCGCCAACTGTCCCGCGCGTGTTGGGTTGATGTTGTCAGGTATGTACACGCACGTGTAGCCGTGTGGGATCTCCTTAGGCGGCTCGCTCAGGAACTGGCCCTCCCCAGGATCTCCGCCGATCTTGTAAACGACGTAGATCGGCGAACTCTGCGGCCCTGGAGTTGTGAGCGAGTATGGCAATGGCGGCCTAGACTGAAGTGGGGCTTCTCCCCTGTGACTCCCCAGGATTGGTCCCGATGGGGAGTACTGGTTCTTGATCACCTCCTGGATGATGCGATGTGTCACGCGCTTGAGCTCGTTCACCAGGCTTTCTGAGTGCCGATGAAGCGAGTAAGCCACCATGTAGTTCATCTCCTGGCACAGGGCCCTGGTGCGCTCCTCTGATGGTACGGACAGGTCGACGTTGTCGAGAGCGCCTTCGAGTGAGAAACCCTTCCACCTGATGCCGTGGCTGCGGGTCCTCTCGAAAGAGCCGATGAGATCGGCTTCGAACTGAGCTTTGACCTCATCATACTTCTGCTGGTGTTCGGGGGTCAGCTCTTCATACGTGACAGGGTTGGTGACCGGAGGAACCGGCGCTTGGTTATGTGGTCCAGTCATCCCGGCGGTGGACGTTGTTACTGATGAAGGTCTCACTGGGCGTGCCAGAATGTGTTGTCGGTCAAAACCCACCGGCGAGTAGCGACAGGCAACACGAAGAGCCGGGAGGCTGCCGGGACGCTGGCTGCCACCAGTCCCTCGGTCAACGGCCCAGATCCTAGCACACGCTGCCGCTTCCGGAGATGCAGGGCGTGCCACCTGACCTATACCCAATCAGGAAGGTGCAAACATGCTATCGATGGTTTGCCTGCATGCACAAACACATGTAAATATTAGTCCGAGCCGTGGTCGGCTCCCCGGGACGACTCTTGCATCGGCTTTAAAGAGCCGATCGAGTCCCGGTGTCAGATCGGATCTGCATATCTGGATGTTAATAGATAAAGCAAATAACTGCAAAAACTGCTTCAATTAGATCTAGTTAATCTAATCCACGATGGTAAAAGCTTCACTGCTAGATCGGAACATCCTACACGTAATTAGGCCTAATGAGCGTAATAGATAACCAAACCTTAACCAGAAAAGAGGCCTAAGAATAAGCGAAAGTCGATTCCCGGATCAATCCCTATTAAGATCAAAGCAAAGCATCTAATACGTCGCCGGATCATCCAACCCGTTTGCAAGGCCTAACCTAGCAGATATTAAGCCGATTCTTAAGTATAAGAACAAACCATAACAGATTAGATCTACTAGATAAAAAAGAAGTAGGGTGTTATCTCTACGCGACTAATTCCTATGCAACGAGAATTAGCGTAAGATTAATACATGATCACGCAGAGATAACATGATATTCGTAGATGATAAACAACAAGAGCAAGATAGATCTACTAAAGGTCATGCTTCGAACATCAGGATAACTAGCACTACTCGCCATCAAAAATGCTTCAGTACGAGTAATACCAAAGTAAAAGCAAGAACAATGCTGCCCTGATCACAAGAAGTGATCAGGGCAGCATGGCGCTTACTTGGATGAAACCTTAGGATTAGGGGTGGCGGTGCGCCGAGAATTGTTGTTGCGAGACGTGATGACGTTCTCCCTCCTTTACGAATATCATAGGATACATATTTATAGTCCGGAGACTTGGAAAACAATCTAAACCAACGTGTCCAAATCGGACTCTATCTCTAACCCAAACTGAACTAAATCTAAAGATATATGGCCCACATGGCCCAAACACTCATGCAGGAGCTGATTCACAAACCTTCTTTAATTCCTACTTTAAGCCCAACTTGCTCGCGGCCCATTAATTAACTCTGTTAATTTATGGCGATAACAAGAACCGACGGGTGAGAAATTGAAGGCGTCAGTTCAACCGGTCTCTCTGTGTCCAAATAGTAGCCGTTGGGGGTTCTGACACAGTATCTAGGCTTGTGTCATTGCACCGGTGCATGCTCCGTAGGGGCATCGGTTCAACCGGTGCTGAAGAGGTTCACTGATCCACTCAAACAAGCTTTCTGGAACATATTACATCCAATGCACCGATGGTTGATTCTGAAGCGTCGGTTCAACCGGTGCTGAAGACGAGTTGAGGTCCACCAAACATGCTCTCTGGAACAAAGTACATCTAATGCATCGGTGCTTTGCTTGGGACCATCGGTTCAACCAGTGCTATAGAGATTGTTGACTTGATTTCCCCTTGTATCCAGAGAAGATAGACCGAGAGGGTCGTCGGAACTTCCGCCAAGCGTCGGATGCACCGATGCTAAGGCATCGGTTAAACCGGTGCTATAGTTTTTCTTGATTTTCAGTGTTGTGTCGACTTTTTTTGACTATCTTGGGCTGTTTTTTTGAGCGGGTGTGCAAGATTTCTAAGGCCAACTCAATTTTGGTCAAGCTACTAACTCACGAACCCCTCTTAATAGTATGATCAAGAACTAGAAACTATAAAACCTAGCTAAATCAAGTGTTCTTCATCTTCTTGTGACACATGAGACTAGAAATGTCCTTAATCTTTGAAATTGAGTCCTTGGCACGCATGATTGTTTCGAATTGAGGTGTCTCATTTCATATTCCATATGAGACTAATCTAATCATTGATTTTTCCTTCAAAACACCTGTTATTCGCATACGGTTGTCATTAATCATCGAAACTTACCATTAACATCTATCGGCATAGATGTGCTTCACTATTTGTCCTCGGTATATTGAAGTGAAGGGGAAGGTGACGGAGGCAATGGCCCCTGATCCGTCTCGCAAGCTCCACGCAGGTCCTGGCCCCAGCGCACCACCACTCGCAGGTCCGCCGGCCAAGCACGCCAACATGCCTGGGAAGTGGCCGCCTGACCCATGCGCCCGTATGCTCCGGGTGAGCCTCCGTCGAGGGCCGGGCGGCACTCGCGCCAAGGCCGATCCGTCCGCCTGCGAAGTGGCCGCCCCTCCCTTGCGCTCCTGGAGGTGGTTCAGCGAGCGAGGGGGCGAGGGCCTCGATCCCCGAAGGAGCTCTCGGCCGGCGGCGACGGGGACACGGCCGGCGGCGACGAGGACAGGCTGCCGCCTTCAAGGGAATGCACGAGGGGGAGGGGCGACGGCCTCAGACCCCTGAAGGAGCCCCTGCCCGGGGGCGACGAGGAGAGGCGGTGGCTGGAACGGACGGCACAAGGGGGAGGGGGGCTAGGCCGGAATGGATTGCACGAGGGGGTTTGTAAAATAAATAAATAAATAAATAAAGCCAAAAACTCTATTTATATTAAACTATTATTGATAATCTTACCCTTTCTAATCAATCTCCTTTATACTACATATTACAAAGTGGTAGTATTGTGTACCGTAAAAGACCTCTGAATCTATTTGAACCCAAACAAGAGAAATAGGCCTGGGCAGGACTGCTTGCATGCCCTGCTACCTCCTGCCATGGCACCTGTTCCCTCCGTAAATTGGCGTGACCTCGACGCCCCTAAGACTGTCCCCAACGGCGGCCGGTAACACGCCCGGCACCGTCCTTTATGGGGTCATCTCCTCCTCCAACCGCTCCAACGGAGCACGGTAAAAGGACCCCCAAAATGGAGCGCGATGGCAGGACCCTCCACAGATGGGGGGCATACGGACGCACTCCAACCGCCCGTGGGGCCCAAGCAGAGGGGGAGCAGGAGCCAGCAGACCGTAATTTGAGGGGGGAGGGGTAATTAGAGGGGAATAGGTAGTTGAAGTTAGTTGGAGAGGGAAATATAAAATATTGGATGGTGGGGTATAGGGGGTGTGGTATGGAGTGTATTGTTGGAGAGGATTTTGATATGGAGTGCGGAATCTGTTTAGAGGGAGGAGAATATTCTTTTTAGGGGGTGGATTTTAGAGGGTACCATTGAAGACGGTCTAACCCCCGACACCTGTTCCTCTGCTCTCTCGACCTCTCATCTACCATCTACCTTCTGCTGCTAGGCTAGGATTGGTCCGTCCGCTAGCTGCCGCTTGGCAGAGGAGCGAAGAGCATAGGAATGAGGGGCCCATGATGGCTCGCTCGCCAGCCATCGGCCATGGCAGATGCGGAACAAGTCACGGCAAAGGAAGGCACAGATTCCGTAGAATTTCTGGAAACATCGTCTGCAAGTGAACTAGTGAAGGCTCAAATGTGGAGGAGGAAGAGCTTTGGCGGGCGTTGCCGAGGATGAAGCAGGCTACACCAGTACACCGACGTAGCACACAGCAGCTTCGGCCACAAGAAGTTAATGATGAAAACATCATCTCCAATTTCCAAAATCTACTTCGTCGATGTATAAACTACATGCTACTGGAGCCTTGAAACGAGTTAATTTTTAACTTTATATGAGTTGATAGTTTCGAAATATTTTATGAATAATAGATTAAGAACTATTTATACTATACGATGTACCCTTTAATCTTTGTTTTATGGACTTTAAAATTTTATATGTGATCATTATTCGGTTCACTAATATTTATGTACATCCAATTCTAAATTCCTGCGTCCACCACTGATCTTCAGGAAACATATTAGGCAAGGTTTTGGTCGCAGCTGTCTGAGGAGGAAACGACGAATCATGTGAAGAACAATTGTCGACGCTTAGAAGGGGTGGTACTGGAGCTCTTTCCAAGTTGGGATGGGAGTTCAGAAACAAGATTGACATGTAGTCTTTCTGTGCTTGTAACCGGTTTTGACCAGAGTGAAGACACGAGTTATCTAGCTTTCGCTAAAGCTGCCTGCATGCTGGTTCCTATCTGTTGGCTGTAGATATTTACATGTGAGTGATTAGTCTGGAACTTTTTTCCTTAAATAAAAAATTAGAGCTTAGTGTTGATGCATGGACTTGTCTTTACCTCTTTTCCCCCACGTATCCGTTCACCAACTGGGGTCACCACAGCACATCTGACGCAGCAAGGCCTTGCCGGATCTATCTCCTCCTCGACGACGATGGTGCAGCCAAGTCAGCAGGGATGGTTAGTGGCGAGCCACCGAAGTGGCCCAAGTCGCGAAGGTCGTCGGCTATTTGGGCGCCTACATTGACAATTGGACCAGACATTCATATATTGTGATAATGGATTTCATCTCAACCTAATTGAGCTCTTAATTATTTTTAACTAAAAGTTATATAAAATATGAGTTTGGTCTTTTCAAGCCTTGTCTCATAAAATTTGTAGGTTAGTTGCAAGATCCTTTATCACCACTAGGCGTGCCAGCACAAGCACTTTTATACTTGTCATTATTTCTTAAACCAGACTATCAACCCGTACTGCGCCACACGGGCTAATTAAAACTAACATAAAAATAAAGTTTATAGTTGATAATTATAATTATTTGTCTCACGCCCTTTCTCGTCTATTAAATATTCTAACACATACTCTAAAATATATATTTATCATTATCTAGTTGCAATAGTTTTTATTTTGTATTTACACCTTCATGTGTGTTCTATATATTCAAGTCAACCATTTGTTGGTGAATTTGTATTCTTATCTCTTCTATCATACATGAATACATGGTGACACATATCGTGCATAGTTTATATAAGTATAAATAATTATTAATTATTATAGAAATAGTAATTTTGGCATTCTATATTGGTGCGCTTTAATATTTTGTTATAATTATATAATTTAAATTTAGGGGTTACTTTAACTTTTAGTGATATACTTTATAAGTTATATGCAAATTTATGGGTATTTGTATTATTTTTATAATGACATAGGTGGGTATAATTTACACGATCATTGGGTTACTTTCGATTTTTTTATATAATAGTAGAGGTTGGTAATTTAGATACATGTTTAGAGGGTTACTTTAGTCTATTTTCATAATGGTAGAGGTGGATAATTTATTAGAAAAGCTAACAGATCCAATGACTATTATGGTTAGAAGAGTTGTTGAATTGATGTCCAGATATTTTCTGATTTTTATGAGAATTTCTCTATTTTTTACAATGTCCACCTATAATTCTAAGTGAATTGATGTGGAGGCTTTAAAGAAGCCTCCAATTAGTAATTATAAGATTCAACTCAGAAGCACTTGTACATATAGTACTTCAATTTATTTTGTGTCCTGTCTCTGGTATGAACTCAACTTCATTGCTGGGCAGTTAATAAGCACTGCCGCTAGCTGCTGCCACAAGCTCATGGCCGGTTGGGTTGTGTCATCACCCTCTCTTGTCTAGTTCCTTCATTCACATCTTCTTCATATATAGAAACGCACCAAACGTCGTTGCAGCACAGGATCGGGACACAAAGAGTTTGAGCTTGGAAAGTGAATAATTATAAAGAGAGCATGCGCGTTTAGATACAGACTTGTGCCTTTCAATTTACACGATCGTATGTCGACTTCAGCTGTTCAGTAAGGATAGGAAGCGTCGGAAAAAGGTTCCCAGCCCGTTCCGTAGGATGTGGTCAGAAATCGTCAATGGCGATGTGCTAGGATTTTAGCATGCACACTTCCCGAAAAAAGAATCTCGCATGCATGAAATGATAAATGAAGTCAATTTGCAAAACTTTTTTAGGGATGAGTGTAACTTTTCACGACGAATCTAATGACGGTAATTAATTGATAATTAGCTACAGTGATGCTACAGTAACCATCCTCTGATTGCGCGGTCAAAGGCCTCATTAGATTCTTCAGGGTCGCTAGCGCGGGGGTTCTGAAGTTGGTTTTGTAAATTGACTTTGTTTGACACCATAATTAGTGGTGAAAATTTATTACTATTCACTAGCGCTATAATTGGAGCACAAACCAAACAAGACCAATGTTTAGGGTGCTATACCCGTACCTGGAGAGTTGGAGTAGTACCTGTCAACATCCGAGGATAGACGTAGGGTGAGGATGATGGGGTATGATCTCCCTGGTGATGTGATCCAGCCGGTTGGTTCCGCTACCACACCGGAGTCGTTGGAGCTATTGAGGCGGAAGTCGAGGTTCGCGGTTGGCGCTACTTTATCCAGTGTTTGGACTGCCGGCGAGCAGCTTGGAAACAGGCCAGTTCTTTAGGGTCAGAATGGAATTGTGGGCTGTGTAGATCTGTAAAATAGTGGTAAAAAGAGTCATATCGGACACTGTAGTATTTTTCGTTTGTTTGTGATAATTATTGTCCTACCATGACCTAACTAGTCTCAAAAGATTCGTCTCGTCGTGTACATCAAAACTATACAATTAATTTTTTTATTTATCTACATTTAATGCTCCATGTATGAGGTAAGAGGTTTGATATGATATGTGAATAGTGAAGTTTGGAGAGAGAAATTTTAGAACTAAACACAGCCGTGGTACAAATTAAAGCGACGCTGACAATCCGAGCATGTATGTAGATGTAGCTGCCTGTGAGCCTGTCTGTCAACTTGGCACTCCATTTGTGATATGCACCGAGGCCCTGTTTAGTTCCCACCCCATGAATCCCGTAAATGAAAAAACCGTACATCGAATATTTCGACACATGCATGGAGTACTAAATGAAGTCTATTTACAAAACTTTTTACATAGATGGACTGTAAATCGCGAGACAAATCTAATGAGACTACTTAATCCATGATTTGCAACATTGATGCTACAGTAACTCTTTGGGGGGAAATCCGATCCAACGGTTCCCCCCAAAGCTCCCCCTATATACGGGGGGAGTTGAAACTCCCTCCATATATAGGGTGAGTTTCAACTCCCCCTATATCTCTAATCACACCGTTTCTTCATGATATTAATTTTGTTTGAGCCACGTAACATAATGATAATGCGTATTATGACAGTACAAATACTGTATGATTTTTAAATTAAAAAACGATAAATAAATAATTAGTTAATGAGTGATAGTATATAGAGGGAATAGATATGGGGGGAATGGTCGGAGGGAAGGAGTTATAGGGGGAGGAATCTTTTGGGGGAAATAGTAAAATATAGTAAATAGTACATTTGGGGAGAGTTGGATGGGGGAATAGTTGGAGATAGCCTAATCACTCTCACCCACGGTCACCCGAATTCTTTTAATTTTTAAACCCCCGCCATTGAGGAAGCAAAAAAAAAAAGCAAGCAAAACCCTTGGTCCCCTTCCCCGGCCACCACCGCGCGCCTCCGCGTTTCAGATCGGGAAGGGCGCCGCTCCCGCCGGAGAGCCAGCCAGCCCAGCGAACCGCCGCTCCCTCCCCTCCATTTCGAAATCCCGTTTTGGCGGCCTCCCCCGCCTCCTCCGCCATTCCGGTCCTCCTCGCTACTTAACCGCCTCGATCTGTTCCCCATTCCCCTCCCCTCCGGACCCAGCGCCGCCAAACCCTAGGAGCCCGTGCCGCCGCCGACGAGGAGGATGGCGGACAAGGAGAACGCGCCGGCGGCGGCGGCCGCGGGGCCCCGGCTCACCCGATCCGCCGCCAAGCGCGCGGCCGAGGCCGCCGCCGGCGCCCCCGCCAAGCGCAAGCGGGTGGCGCTCGGGGAGCTCCCGGCGCTCGCCGCCAACGCCGCCACCGTCCACCGCACCCCGCTGGCCCGCCCGGTCAAGCCCGCGAGGGGCGCCGCCAAGGCCGCCAGGCCCGGCAAGCCGGTCCCCAGACCCGCAGCCGCCCCCGCGGCTGCGGCCGACGCCGAAGCCGAGCGCTGCGGATCCTCCTCGCCGCGGCGCGCCGCGGGGGCCGCCGACCCCGACCGCGACTCCTCCGCGTCCAACTCCCCTCCGCGCGCGGCCGCCGCCGCGGACCCCGACCGCGACTCCTCCGCCTCCTCCTCCCCCCCGCCGCGCGCTGCCGGGGCGGGGGCTCTCGGCAACCCGCAGCTCTGCGGGTCCTACGCCTCCGACATCTACACCTACCACCGCGCTCTGGAGGTACGCTCCGCTCCGCTCCCCCCCTCCTCGTCCCCATCTCCTCCTTCTCGATCCGCCGGCATTTGGTTTCCCTTGACGTGACGGTGTGCTGCTCCGGATTTGTGGGGGTTGTTGCAGGTGGAGCCGCGGCGGCGGCCGAGATCCGACTACATCGAGGCCGTGCAGTCGGACGTCACGGCCAACATGCGGACCATCCTCGTCGACTGGCTCGTCGAGGTCGCCGAGGAGTACAAGCTCGTCGCCGACACGCTCTACCTCGCCATCTCCTACGTCGACCGCTTCCTCTCCGCCAACGCGCTCAGCCGTGACAAGCTGCAACTCCTTGGCGTCGCTGCCATGCTCATCGCCGCGTAAGTGCCCCGCCCCCACATTGCATCTTCTTGCTGCTCTGCTGTTTGGAGATTGGGGATTTGAGGATTGAGTTTGGTACTTTGGTTGGGGTGCTTGCAGGAAGTACGAAGAGATCAGCCCCCCTCATGCGGAGGACTTCTGCTACATCACTGACAATACCTACACTAAGCAGGAGCTTCTTAAGACAGAGAGTGAGATACTCAAGCTGCTCCAGTTTGAGTTGGGCAATCCTACAATTAAGACCTTCCTGAGGTTGTGCACTGACTGAATCAAATAGTTCATATTTTCTGCTATTGCTCGCTTTCCATCTGAACATATCAGCTAATGGATTGTCTGACACTGCGCTTCTCCTTTGTTTCGCTGATTTCAGGCGGTTCACAAGATCGGCCCATGAAGACAAAAAGGTTTCTGACCTTGCTAATTTATTGTATTCCAACTGCTTCCCATTTCAATGTGCATTGATGTCTGATGTTATTCTTGGCATACTTGTTGCAGCGCTCCATCTTATTAATGGAGTTCTTGGGAAGCTACCTTGCTGAGCTGAGTCTGCTGGACTATGGCTGTCTCCGGTTCTTGCCATCAGTAGTTGCTGCTTCAGTGATGTTTGTTGCTAGGCTGACCATTGATCCAGATGTCAATCCTTGGGTAAGGAACAAGATTGATCTTCTTGATGTCTGGTATATTATACAATGGATCTTTCTGTTTCTCAAGGTTCATTATCCTGCATTTTTGTGTAATTCTAGAACAAGAAGTTGCAGAAGGTGACAGGCTACAAGGTTTCTGAACTCAAGGATTGCATTGTAGCCATACATGACTTGCAGCTCAACAAGAAGTGTTCATCAGTGATGGCAATTCGGGACAAGTACAAGCAACACAAGGTATGCACATATTCTAAAGTCGTAATCTTCCTCATATCAATGTGAGTGTCATAATGGCAGTGTGAGTCTAATTCTGCAATTGTCTGGAACAGTTCAAATTTGTATCGACCCTGCTTCCTCCTGTTGTGATCCCTACTCCATACTTTGAAGACTTAGCGGAGTAGCTGGTCATGGACCCACACCACTGTAAGGCTAACAATCTGAGCTCTTCTTAAGCTCTTAGGGATAGGGGAGAACTACTACTATTGATGCGCTGCTTCTCAGTGAAGTAGATGCTGATTGCTGAAAGCCATTTATGTGCTCGTGGTTCTTTAGGAGTTGCTAGTAGTGAGACAAGGCATTCTTCTGTTTTGTGAATTGTATTTTTTGTATCATATCTTAGGACATGTTGCCTTGGTCTGTTGGCCACAAACTTGTAATGTTTGATATGTTGGCTCATTCCTTCTGAATCTCATTGATTTCAATAACAAATTCTGTTACATGTCACGTGAAATACCTGCTTTTATATGCTGGGAGCAGAACAAGAAATTGGCCTAAGTAGTAGTATGCAATAAGGTTATTCTGTACAATGTGGCAATACTATTATTGTTGAATAAAGACCCTAGAGGTCTGGTCATTATATTTGACAATTATTAGCACATGTACATAACCATTTGGTCAGAGATTCTGCTTGACCATGGTTAGAAATTTAATGGCAGTCCGCATCTCATTCTACGGAAATATTGGAAAATGAAGACTGGCAAATTGCCGATCAGTAGTGCTTGATATGTAGAAAAGATGCTGGTCTCGTCTCAGATGGATCATGGATGTTTGTTTACCCACCTGCAACACGACTATATGCAATGTCCATATTCATTGTTGTGATAATATTACTCTTCAAAAAAATTGTTGTGATAATATTGTGAGTATGTTGGTTTGCCCAAATGGACAAATGGCCAATCTGGACATGCATCTCAAGCAGCGTGTTGGCTTGATGCCTGAAATGTGAAATGTGTTCCCTGGGAACATAACAAGGCTGGCTCAACTGGCTGCGGACCTGTCTCAGTAAAGGTGCTGCCATAGTGCCATGAGATTTCAGTGATCTGTGATCTTGTACTGTCACTTATTCTTTGTGTATGAAGCTCCGGAACATGCTTGCCATTTACTCACAATAGCCAGTATGCAGCTCTTGCAAGATGCTTTGCTTGGTCTTTTCAGGCAATGAATTCAGCTTAGTTCTATTGCCCTTGGGCTGTAAATGGCGACATGGATTCAGAAGCCATATTTGTTCTGATACTTTGATCTTGAACTGTCACTTGTTCTGTTGTCCTTCTGTTGCCTTTCTAACTTAATGTTTTCCTGCTTATTTTGCAGTTTTTGCCCCTAGAGCTGTCCTGTATGTGTGTTGTTCTGTTTCTGAATTTTTTTTCATGATATAACAACAATAACATAGCCTTTTTTCCCAAGCAAGTTGGGGTAGGCTAGAGATGAAACCCGAAAGAAATAAGTTCAAGGTTCAGACACATTGATAGCTAGTCTCCAAGCGCTCCTATCCAAAGCTATATCTTTAGAGATATTCCAATCCTTAAGGTCTCTCTTAACCGACTCATCCCACGTCAGTTTAGGTCTACCTCTACCCCTCTTTACATTATCGACCCGCTCAAGAACCCCATTACGCACCGTCGCCTCAGGAGGCCTTCGTTGGACATGTCCAAACCATCTCAGTCGATGCTGGGTAAGTTTCTCCTCAATTGGTGCCACTCCGACCCTATCCCGAATAACTTCGTTCCGGACTCTATCCCTCCTTGTGTGCCCGCAAAACCACCGCAACATCCGTATCTCTGCTACACTCAGTTGCTGGACATGTTGCCTTTTTGTAGGCCAACATTCAGCACCGTATAGCATCGCCGGACGAATTGCTGTCCTATAGAATTTGTCTTTTAGCTTTTGTGGCACCCTCTTGTCACAAAGGATGCCAGAAGCTTGCCGCTATTTTAACCAGCCAGCTGAAATTCTATGCCTAACATCTCCATCAATGTCGCCATCCTTTTGTAGCACCGATCCTAAATACCGAAAAGTATCCTTCTGGACCACCACTTGTCCATCTAGACTAACGTCTCCCCCTCATGCCTAGTCGCGCTGAAATCGCACATCATATACTCGGTCTTGGTCCTACTAAGTCTGAACCATTTCGACTCTAACGTGCGTCTCCACAGCTCTAACTTCCTATTAACCCCTGCCCTACTCTCGTGAACTAGCACCACATCATCAGCAAAGAGCATACACCAAGGGATCTCACCTTGTATATCCCTTGTGACCTCATCCATAACTAAAACAAATAAATAAGGGCTCAATGCTGACCACTGGTGTAGGCCTATGTTAATAGGAAAGTCAGTGGTGCTGCCATCACATGTCCGAACAAACGTCGTCGCATCCTTGTACATATCCTTAATGAGGGTAATGTACTTAGTTGGGACTTTGTGCTTCTCCAAGGCCCACCATATGACATTTCTCGGTACTTTGTCATATGCCTTCTCAAGGTCAATAAAGAACATGTGCATATCCTTCCCTATATCACTCCATCAAGTTTCTGCACAATTATATACTCAGCCTTTTTTCCTCTCTTTTTTCGAGAGGATTGACACAACATGGAAGAAAACCGACGAGGATGTGATATGATAGACATGCTGTCAGTATGAAGTGCAGAATCCATGAGTTCTTCTCACTGGTGTCAATAGAACTAAATACAGTTTCCAGCTACAGAAATACTTCATAGCAGCAGCACATCGAATAATTCTAACATTTGAAACAACAATAGTATCTCCAAAACTCTGCATCACCATTACGGTTTCTCCTCTGATCAGATCTCCAAACTAGTTTATTCAGAAGATGAACTCGGATCGGATGAACTCGTGCACTGGTCAGAGTAGTTACACGGATCAGCCTATCAGAGGCTGAGATTCAAGTCAATCTTACTCTGTTCTGACGCTTGCTCATGCTCTGAATGTTGTGTTCTCAGTCTGAAGCTCCCCGGCCACGCCGAGCTCGGCGCCTCCTCGTAGGCGATCGTCCCCCAGGCCACGCCGTCCTCGAGGAACCTCGCCGCCGTCCTGATCGGCGCCGCCTTCTGGATCGCCGCCGAGGCCGGGTTGATCCTGAGGGAGTGCATGAGCGCGGCGTGCGCCTGCAGCGGCAGCCCCACGATCATCCGCTGCGCGTGGTAGGAGCGCTTGGCGGCGCTGCGCTCCCGCTTGTGCGCGTTCTGGTGGCCGCCCAGCGCCTGCGAGCTGAAGAACTTGCGCAGGCAGAAGTTGCAGGAGAACACCTTGTGCGGCGGCGTCGCGGACGGCTTGGCGGCGGCGGCGGCGGGCTTGGACCCGGGGGAGCTCGCCGGCGCTGTTGCCGGTTCAGGCGACTCGCTCGCGCCCAGCGTGAGGTTCAGCCATGTCGCGCCGTCGTCGTCCTGCTCGCTGGTAAGCTGCTGCTCTGGGCTCTCCTTGTTCACTGACGAAGCCTCGTCTCCTCGCTCCATCTGCTGCTGTCTTGCAAGCGTTTTCTTGGGCTGCTGCTCTAGGTCCGCAAGACTGCAACTTTGTTCTTGCTTTAGGTTGCAACTTATGGATGGTGCATCAGAGGCAGTTCGCAGTTTGCTTTATAAAGGAGGACGAGGTAGGAGGAGCATGGAATTTTTTTGGAGAGTAATAATTGAGGCTTGTGGAAGGCCTTTGTGAGGAATCTAGGGGTAAAGAACTTTGTCTGGAGTTAGTGGATATCTATCAAGTTGCTTATCTCCTCTTTCTTCCCTGTCTGGCCCATGCATATATACATCTTTTTCTCCACTTGCCATGGCGATTTTATTTCCTGATTCACACCATCTCACTTGGTGTGTGCAACCCTGCTGCTTTTCCAAAAGGAAATGGGATGACAGTACAATTCATGGCAAAGTTTCTCCCATTGGCAAGTATGCCTCATACAGGTGCCATTTGGCTACTCTGCAGGGGGTGTATGAAAGTGATTTGCCATTAAGAAAGTCATGAACCTTGTTGGGGGGTTTTGGGGTAGCGGTCTTATCAGGAATGCCGACAGTTTCAGACTCTAGAATGGCTATTAGGTTAGGCCAGAACAGGCAATCCTGCAACTGCAACCTTTGTCTTATGCGTTACTGTTGAGCATCGTGTGATGCACACTGTTGGAACAGTTTTACATAATCTTTTTCCTACCTTTTGAATTCCGATGACATAAAGCTTAGCTTTTCTGGAAACTAATTGCTTGCACTAAAAGCATGATGGTTAGGTCAGAACTCACAGTAATCCAGATCAACAGGTGACAACAGCAAAGACTACTGATCATTATTTTGAGATTGTGTTCTAAAAACAGGCATGCTTTCTGGATCTCCCCTATCAATATTATAATATTATGATCTGAATAAAGTGAGGGAACTTAACAACTAAAGCTGGAGCGGTGAGGGCAATAGTGTTGTTTTATGCCTGGTGTTATCCCTTTGGGATCCAATAATTGAGTTGTATACTGTAGATGCATTGTGGCCACATGCTGTTCTTTCTCCTAACTCTCATCAGGCATCAATTTCCCTTTTGCTTTAGTGGGAGAATGTTGTTGTCACAAGTGCATTGGAAGCTGACCACCTGTACTTTTTAGGTAGTCTTTCATGGAGAGATGAGATGGAAGCCGAGTTCTTGCCATCTTGCTCTCCTTTGTTCGCCGCAAGTGCGACGATGATGACGTCAGCTTCCGGATGCTTTGTTGGGACGGATAGGGCTTGCATTTGATACTGAGTCAACTTGATGAAGATAGAAAAGGAGAGGCACCTAGGGTTCCTCTTCTCCCACATACTTAACCATATCTGCAGGGGCAGTACCAACATGTGTCGTTTTCGGTCAGATATGCAGATCTAGGTGCATATTTTTCAAGCACAATTTCTCAGGGACCCAGTGGTATCTTGTTCTTTTGTTTGTCCACTCCTTAGCTTCTTTATTTATTTCATCATTACTTGGCTGAGGTGAGGTCCTTGTCTTTGCTCCTGATCATTGCTTTTTTTCTCTGGCCTGAACAGGAAACACATCGTTTGTTTGTTCACCCTGTTGCAAGTGCTGCGCTGATGTCAGTTCAGGTACCAAGTTGCCCTCAATCGTGTAACTTGCAGCATGATCTTAACTCCAGATGTTGTGTTCATTACTTCATTTGGCTTATTGTCTAGGACACTGACCTGAAAGTGAAGTGATTGCTAATCGGCGAAAAACCCAATCTCCTCTGATATTCCTGTCTTCAAAGAAAGGGCAACTGCCAAAAATTTCCAAACTGATTGGACACATGTTGGAAGCAAGTTCATGTGATAAATGAGCACAACTATTCCTAAAGGGAGCAGACGAGGAGGATTAGTCAAATCTCCTGTGCCGAAAGGCAGATAAACAAAAACTTCTTTTCTCTGGGAGTTTCTTCGAATACTGTTTGTCTGCCATTTCATGTGCTGGATTGCTGACTCATCAGACATTGCACCGGTGATTGCAGATGCATGTGGTCATATAAAAGTCTCCTCCCTCTGGATCATGTGAGGGACCGAAACTGGCGACCAGAGGGAGGTGAATGGGAGCTGATCAAAATTTCATCGAAATTCGAATCGTCGGCCTATGTCCCAAAATCACCGCAAGCCCTCCAACCCAGGTCAGCGAGAATAGCTATGGAACAGCTATCTCGAAGCAGAAGACCCAGGTTGCAGCGCGGAAGTAAAGCGAGTGAAACTTTACAAATTGCAGCACAACACACACAGACCGGTCTGACCGGTGTACTGAACCGGTCTGACCGGTCGGGCTGGGAATTTCAAACTGCAGACCGGTCAGACTGGTTTCACAGACCGGCCAGACCGGTCTCTCCCAGTCAGCCCGCCAACAAAGCTCCAAATGTCAAATCTCGAGCAAACGAAGTCCAAATCCAACGAAACTTGGAGGAAAGCCTCGTAACTACCCCGTGAACATATCTCCAAAGGATCTCACCCAAAAGATTCACGGATCGAGAGAAATCGAGGAAAGATCAAAGAGGATTGGGGTTTTCTCAAGAACACAAAATCGCCAATTCGTGAGAACTCTCGATTCCAGTAGGTTTAGCACACGGCTAGAAGGATTAGAATCGTCACAAAGAGTCCATCAAACCACGAATTCAAGGGTTGATCTCCTCCAAACAAGAAACACACCAAAAGAGGAGAATTAAACCCAAAACACAAGAGAGAAGGGGAGGACGAGATGCTCAGCACAAACACGTGAATCTCAAACAAATTTCATCCATTAATCACCGAGGAATTTACCTATACAAAGGCTAGAGCCATCCGCCCATCATCCACCCACTAGATTGAAGAGAATAGCTATAATCTAAACTCTTTTTGCGTTGGAGTCCTTGGCCCTAACCTAGAGCAGAGGCTGGGAGAAGAAAAAACTCAGAGAAAACAAAAGACTCAAGAGACTCCCCCAGCCACGGGTTGGTGGGGGTATTTATACCCGGCTGCTGCGGCCAGACCGGTCCAGGGGACCGGTCAGACCGGTCGGGTCAGCAGCACCCTGCTGTATAGCCTCGATCGATGGCGGAGCTTCTTTCTTCGACTCGAAGTCTTTGCTGCGATGCCGCTGCGTCGACGAAGATCCGGTCCGCGGTTTTGGAGGGTCCGCGAAACCCGGGTAGGTGGCCGGTTTTGAGAAAACCGCTAAAACCTCACGCGCGGGAAGATTCCCGCCTCCACGCCGTGGCCCTAGACGCCGTTCCCGCCTCGGCCTTCTGACGGCCCTAGACGCCGCCCGACGCCCGTCACCTCCTCGCCCGCAGCGAGGCCCTAGACGCCGTCGACGCCCGTCGCCTCCGCCAGTCCCGAGACCGACGCCCGTGCCTCCATGACTTGGCGTCTTCAACCGCCGTCCGCCTCCTTGGTTTTGTGGCTGAAACCAAGAAACCTGCCTTCCGTCGCCACTTGCGCCCTCGATCCAGGAGTGGACGCCACAGCTGCCGCCCGGTCCAAGCTCCGGTCCCGGCTGCCCTTCACCCCCGTCCACCGCACGGTCCATCGGCCACAGCACCTCCACGGCAGCTTCCCGTCGACACTCGACGCCCATGTACCTGCAATCCAAAGACCAAGCGCACGATCACACCGCACGGTTGACAATTCACTCATCACAAGCAGGATAGAGTACTCTCGTTCCTCAATCTCCCCCTTGATGAGTGCATTGTCAACACACCACCTGAAAGCAGAGAAGTGATAAAAAGAGAAGCAAGAAAGGGAAGAACTCAAGCAAGTGACACAAAGCTCAGAAAAGCAGAAACAGTCACTTACTCAAGCAGAGATCGATCCCCTAAGACAAGGGCAACGGCTCGACGCAATCGATCAAAAGCCAAAACATGACTCCTCAAAGACAGAGGTAACGCTCGACGCAGTCATGCAAGAAGCAGAGAGAAAACGAGAAAAACCAGGAGCCAAAACCAAAGCAGAAACTCCTTTCCCTCTCACAAGTGCAACTCTCCCAAAATGATGCACTATCAAAGCCCTGTGCACAACAAGTTTTTCAAAAATCAAACAAGTCTCCCTCTTGTTCGATCACTTTTCTCAAAATTCTCCCCCTTGTTGGCACATGCACACATCAAGCCTAAAAAGACCTAAAACTCCCCCTGAAGCTGAAACTCCCCCTGAACAGATGCTATGCAATGAATGCAATGCAGGAGGTGTAAGTGAAAGCATTCAGGGATACAATGATATGAGCAACATCTAGTCACAAGCATGTGTGCATCCATAAACAAGACCTGCATCTAGCTCAACAGGGTATAGCAAATCAGTCTAGAGCTAGGCAAGTTCAGTTTAGGAGAAATAAAAGCATCACCCATGATCTAGCACTAACAAATAGGGAATGAAAAGCAATGCTACTCATACTCATACATGTGAGCCAAATCAGCTAAAACAAGTTGCCAACATTTATTTTTCAATCAAATTTATAGCAAGCAATTCTTAGTGCCAGGGGTTGAAAGCTTGTCATGCTTAACTTAGCAACAAGGCCGAGCCTATGCCAAAAGACAATCAGAAGCTTAAAGCACTCGTTTCAGTCATGCACAGCCTTGCCCGGGTTCTCACAAGTGCAAAGTGAGCCGTCCCGAAAGCTCGATCAGTGCGACAAGCAATCCCACCTGGATCTTTTCAATTCATTTCAAGAACAGTTCAAGCAATTTTATCAGATTTAAATCATTTCAAGTATGAATTGCTGAACGAAAAGCCACACTAGCATGAATAAGATAGCAAAGCATATCAACACGCCCTAACATGCTAGTAGCCAAGACAGGGTGATCATGTTTTCAGTTTTTCAAATCAAAATAGCTTAACTCAGATGATGTCATATACACAGTGGAGCAAGCTATACATGATCAAATTTATCAACTCACACTAGCATGTACTAGAAGATCATAGCAGTGTATACAAGAATGCTAGTGCAAGTGAGACAATGCAAAATGCAAACATGTACAATGCATATGCACAATGCAACTATCAAATCTAGAAAACCAAGAGAAGCAAAACAAAGACCTACCAAGCTAACCAAAACAAAAGTCAGCGATCAAAAGGGGTAACAAACCCCAAGCTCCCCTCGCAAGCGAGCAAAGGTGTCCTGCTCTAGTGGTTTGGTGAGGATATCTGCGGTTTGCCTCTCTGAAGGGACATGGATCAAGTCTATGTGTCCTCTCTCATGGTTATCTCGCAGGAAATGGAATCGGATATCTATGTGTTTGGTTCTGAAGTGTAGGACAGGGTTCTTTGCAATGTTAATAGCGGCCATGTTGTCTACAAAGATGGGAACCCTACCGAAACTCAAGCCATAATCCTGCAAGGTTTGCTTCATCCAAAGTATCTGGGAGCAGCAGCTAGCAGCGGCAATATACTCAGCTTCTGTGGAAGAAAGCGCTACACTAGCCTGCTTGCGAGAGGACCAAGACACCAAAGATGTACCGAGAAATTGACAAGTGCCGGATGTCGACTTGCGATCCAACCGACACCCACCAAAATCGGCATCAGAAAAGCCCACCAAAACCAAAGAAGAATCCGCAGAATACCTAAGACCAAATTCAGGGGTGAATTTCAGATACTTGAAGATGCGTTTCACCACCTGCCTGTGGGAGGTGCGCGGCGAAGCCTGATACCGCGCGCAGAGGCAGACGCCGAATTGGATGTCCGGTCGCGTCGCCGTTAGGTACAGGAGAGAGCCGATCATGCTCCTATACTCCTTCTGGTCCACCGCCTCGCCGTCCAAGTCCTCATCAAGCGCCGTAGATGTGCTGATCGGAGTTGGCTGAGGAGACAAGTCACTCATGTCGAACTTCCGCAGCAAGTCTCTAGTGTACTTGGCTTGATGGACAAAAGTGCCCTGAGGAATTTGCTTGATCTGCAGCCCGAGGAAGAACTGCAACTCACCCATCATGCTCATCTCGAACTCCCTGGACACCTGCTCAGAAAACTTGGAGACAAGAGCGTGAGAAGAGCCACCAAAGATAATATCATCCACGTATATTTGAACTAAAAGAAAATCAGTGCCTGATCGCATGAGGAACAAAGTTTTATCAACACATCCCATTTTGAAGCCCTGAGCCAGCAAAAAGGTTTTCAATCTATCATACCAAGCTCTAGGTGCCTGTTTCAAACCGTAAAGAGCTTTCTGAAGTTTATAAACACGGTTTGGAAACTTGGGATTTTCGAAACCGGGGGGTTGCTTCACATAAACTTCTTCTTCAATAAAACCATTCAAGAAGGTAGATTTAACATCCATTTGTAAAACCTTAAAACCCTTGGAAGCAGCAAATGCAAGAAAGATTCGAATAGCTTCCAATCGAGTAACATGTGCAAAAGTTTTCTCAAAATCAATACCCTCTTTTTGGCAAAACCCCTGGGCAACAAGACGAGCCTTGTTCCGAACAACCAAACCATCCTCACCCTGCTTGTTTTTGAAAACCCACTTCGTTCCGATGGGATTACAAGCAGGTGGAGGCTCGACTAAAACCCAAACTTGGTTTCTTTCAAAATTTTGAAGTTCCTCATGCATGGCATTGACCCAATTAAAATCAGAAAGAGCGTGTCCAATATCTTTGGGCTCAAAAGAAGCAACAAACGCTGAATGAGCAAAGCCAGCGATACTTGTTACCTTGGACCTGGTGACTCGCTCGTTGAGATCACCTAGCATCTGTTGAGGTGGATGGCGACACTAAATGTGTCGCGGTGCTTCCGATGTCGAAGTCGCCTCCTCCTCAACCAAAACTGGTGTCTCCTCAGGTGCAGCTGGTGAAGCCTGAGTCACTTCCTCGAACTGCCCCCGGGAAGTAGACGTAGTCGGGTCGGGTCCGTCGTCATCATCCGAGCTCGTGGCAGAGATAGCTGGGTCCACAGCACGCGTGGTAGCCTCAGCGTCGCCATCTGCAGCTTCTTCCTCCTCATCTTCAAAGATGGAGGTGCCGAGCTCATCATCTCCTGCAACTTCAAAGACAGAAGAATTGCACGGTGCAGCCTCATCGAAAGTGACTCCACAAGTCTCTCTGACGATGTTAGTATCAATAATCAGCACACGGTACGCTCTAGAGTGAGAAGCATAACCGAGAAAAATACCGTCAGACGAGCGAGACTCAAACTTATCAAGATTTCCATCTTTCAGCACAAAGCACCGGCAACCGAAAACTCTGAGACGATCAACACGGGGCTGGCGTCCAAACTGCAACTCATAAGAAGTCCTGTGCATGAAAGCACGCAAGAAAATGCGGTTGGACACGTAACAAGCGGTGTTAACCGCCTCAGCCCAGTATTTGCTAGGAGTCCTATGCTCATCGAGCATCGTCCTCGCCATCTCAACCAGTGTCCGATTCTTCCGCTCTACAACTCCATTCTGCTGTGGAGTGTAGGGAGAAGAATACTGGTATTCGAGCCCTTGATCACTGCAAAAGGCGTCAAAACGAGCGTTTTTGAATTCTGTGCCATTATCACTGCGAATCGCTCGCATGGCTTGGGGTAGCTCATTTTTCAACCTCAAGATCAAGTCTCGAACAAACTCAAAAGCCTCATCCTTTGTTCT
The DNA here is from genome assembly GCF_016808335.1 of Panicum virgatum. Taxonomy (NCBI): domain Eukaryota; kingdom Viridiplantae; phylum Streptophyta; class Magnoliopsida; order Poales; family Poaceae; genus Panicum; species Panicum virgatum. The sequence goes on from NC_053147.1 coordinate 63,955,882, forward strand.
CATGAAAAAGACCCAAGAATAGCGAGAAAAATCGTCCACGATCACAAGAATGTACCACTTCCCACCAACAGACATCACCCGAGACGGACCGACAGTGTCCATGTGTAGCAACTCTCCAGGGTGAGAGGTCATCACCTGATTAACAGGCGGATGTGAAGTGGCAATCATCTTTCCGTGGCGACACGGATGGCAAATAATGTGCTTTTCAAACTTCAATTTGGGCAATCCTCGGATCAGGCCAAGTGAGCTCAGTCTCGACAACAAGTCAAAGCTCAAATGTCTAAGTCTCCTATGCCACTTCCACAAATCAGAAGAAGGACCAGCCCACAAGCAACGAGAAGGGCCAAGAGGAGTTCTAGAGAAGTCAACCAAGAAAACCCGATCGCGAGGTGTAATCTGACAAACCAAATCTCCTCTAGAATCCAAAACACGCGAGCAGCCCTCCTTGAAGCGAACCTCAAACCCCTCATCAAGAAGTTGCGAAACAGAGAGCAAATTAAAGCCAAGATTCGAAACCAAAGCAACTTCTCTCAGGGTAAAGCGATCAGAAACTCGAACAGTGCCAAGTCCACGTACCTTTCCTCTTCCATTATCCCCGAACACAATGTACTCCTTTGAGCGCATTGGGGTGAGGCTGGAGAACCATTTGTCATTTTCGGTCATGTGGCGCGAACAACCGGAGTCCATGATCCACCTGTTCTCCAAGCCTCCGACCTGCACATCAGTAGTGAGACAAAGGGTGAGCAAATGTCTCAACCCTGGGGTTAGTAAAGTGAGAAGCAAACCAGTGTCGAGCCATTTGCTCTACAGAAGGGTTAGCAAAACCAGACAAAGCGTATCCCCTGTCCCGTCTACCGCGTGACTGACGAACACCACCGCGAGGAAAGCGTGGAGCCTCAAAACCTCCTCCAAAGCCTCGGTCCCGTGGTCCATAGCCGTACTGAAAACGACCAGGAGCACGACCGGCAAAGCGACCACCTGCTAGAGCACGGTAACCACCACCGTCTCCCTGACCTCCACCTACACGGCGCGCCCTAGCATCTCGTCTATCACCACGCTGAGAAGGATCATGCACCCGAGCAGAGTACATGTCCGTGTTCCGTCTCTCTTGCTCTCTCCTCACAGCCCGCTTCCTCCTGAAGCAAAACTCCTCCAGGTGACCTTCCCTGTCACAGAACTCATAGTGGTACCTCACCTCACGCTTGGGAGGTGGAGGCCTAGCCTGCGGACGGGGAGGAGGAGCCCTCTTCTTCTGGGCAACCTGAGCTATGGCAGCAGGGAGCGTGTCAAGGGGGTTCCTCAGCACATTGGGCTTTGGAACCCAAACCTGCTTCTGTGGAGGTGCTTTCGGTGGTTCTTTAAGCACACCATCCGCGGGGTCAACAAGCGAAGGATGCGTGCTAGTGCTAGCAGTGTTTCCAGAAGCCTTGCCAATCTTACCATACAACCTGTCAAAGTCTGACTTCGTGTATGTGTAACCGACCCCAAATCCATCACCACGCTTGAACTGCTTAATCATCATGCCCAACTGCGGCTCACTGCTAGAAACCCAACTCAGAATCGCCCTAAGGTATGTGTTCTCATTCTCCAAGTTGGCTTTCTCTACCGCAAGACTATCTAAATCAGCAATCAAACCAGGGCAAACAGAGCAGTCAATAGGAGTGCTAGACTCTACGACCTTAGTCTTTCCAAAAGACTTGATCTAAGCTCCGACCTAAGTGTGGGACAAAGCTTACAAGCGCCAAGTAAAGTAGGCCTAGATCTAAGCTCCTCTAGTTCACAAACAACAGTAGCAAACTTGGACTGCAAAGAAGCTAGATCAGCCTTAAAGATAGGACACTCATCACATTCTAGCACATCACTAACAATGGGAGCGTCCTTAACCAGTTCAAGTTCATGCTTGGCCTTAGCGAGCTCATGAGACACGTCAGAAAGCGAAGTCATAGCAACATCTAAGTTCGCAACGTTCTCATCATGCTTGGCACGGAGAGCAATAAGATCGTTCATGTGAGATATGCAGCCAGCGCACTTATCCTCACTAGATTTCTCCCTAGCACAAGCCAGCTCAGCCCTAAGCTTTCTACGCTCTCTAGCTGCTTCCTTAAGCAGTCTCTTCTGGTTGTCGAGAGCGGCGTACAACTCCCTAACCTCTGTATCAAGTAGGTCGATCGTGGAGTTTACCTCTGAATCGCTCTCGGATCCAAGAGAAAAGCCGGAGTGCGTCGGTGTAGCATGTCCACCCGAAGACGCACGAGCACCATCAGCTTCGCCCGCCATGGTGCAGAAGCTCTTGCGCCGACCGGCCGCCAAGCAAAGGCCGATGAAGCCGGTGGCTTCCTTGTCCCGCTTCTACTTCTTCTTGTCGTCGTCGTCGGAGGTCGGTGAAGAAGAGCGGTCGGTGTCGGAGCTCTTGTCGAGGTCGCTGAGCTGCGCCAGGAAGGCCTTCTCCCGCTTCTTGGCCTTGTACTGGAAGCGCTTCTTGAGCGACTCCTTGTCGAAGCGTCCTCCCCGGTCACGACAGCGGTGCTTGTGGCGCCGACGCTCCTTGTTGGAGCCTCCCTCGTCGCGGTGGCGGTGGCGGTAGTAGTCGAAGGAGTTGTTCTGGCCACCGCCGGACTTCTTAGGGCAATCGGCGACGAAGTGGTTCAGATCGCCGCAGTTGTAGCACCCGGGGTTCTTCTTCCTCTGCCTGTTGTGGTAGACGCGCTGGAACTTGCTGATCAGGAGGCACAAGTCGTTGTCGCCCAGCGTCTCCAGCTGCTCATCTGAAACAGAAGGCAAAGAGGCAAGAGAAAAGCCAAGAGCAGAGTTAGCGTTAGAGCCCGATCCACCACCTGGGCCGGTCACAAGAGCGACGCTCTTGGAAGGAGGGGCACCATTAAGCTTGGCTCGTGTCTGGTTATCCACCTCCGTGGCCTTGAGCTTGCTGAAAAGCTCGTTCACCGTCAGAGTCTCATAGCCAGCAGACTCAATGATGGTGTTCACCTTGAGATCCCACACAGAGCGATCAAGTGCGTAAAGCAACTTAAGGGCCTTCTCGTGCTCTGTGTACTCAAGGGCACCAGCAGATCTGTTCGCATTGACTTTGTTCACAATCGACTGAAAACGACTGAACATCAAGTCAATGCTCTCACCCGGCTCCTGTGTGAAGTTCTCGTACTCACGCCAGTGAGTCTCGAATAGTCTAGCCTTCACCTGAGGTGTACCCTCGTGGTAGTTCTCAAGGCACGTCCAAATTTTGTGTTCTTCCTGAAAACCCTGGACGCGTGAGAACTCCGCACAAGAAACGCTAGCGAATAAGGCATTGACGGCCTTGGCGTTAGCCTCGTGCTGGGTCACCTGAAGAGGTGTGGCCCGAATAGCCAGCACCTCGTAAAGCTGGTTCGTGGTAATTTTCCAGACCTCGGCTCCCATGCTCTGCAGGAAGGCTCTCATGCGAACCTTTCAGTAGGCATAGTCCTCGCCAGAAAACACTGGGATCTTACCAAGACTCGCCATGGTCGCCGAGTGGTTTTCGAACCGGTTAAGGTACTGAAAACCTCAACCGAGCTCTGATACCAATTGAGGGACCGAAACTGGCGACCAGAGGGGGGCGAATGGGAGCCGATCAAAATTTCTTCAAAATTCGAATCGTCGGCCTATGTCCCAAAATCACCGCAAGCCCTCCAACCCAGGTAAGCGAGAATAGCTATGGACCAGCTATCTCGAAGCAGAAGACCCAGGTTGCAGCGCGGAAGCAAAGCGAGTGAAACTTCACAAATTGCAGCACAGCACACACAGACCAGTCTGACCGGTGTACTGAACCGGTCTGACCGGTCGGGCTGGGAATTTCAAACTGCAGACCGGTCAGACCGGTCTCTCCCAGTCAGCCCGCCAACAAAGCTCCAAATGTCAAATCTCAAGCAAACAAAGTCCAAATCCAATGAAACTTGGAGGAAAGCTTCGTAACTACCCCATGAACATATCCCCAAAGGATCTCACCCAAAAGATTCACGGATCGAGAGAAATCGAGGAAAGATCAAAGAGGATTGGGGTTTTCTCAAGAACACAAAATCGTCAATTCGTGAGAACTCTCGATTCCAGTAGGTTTAGCACACGGCTAGAAGGATTAGAATCGTCACAAAGAGTCCATCAAACCACGAATTCAAGGGTTGATCTCCTCCAAACAAGAAACACACCAAAAGAGGAGAATTAAACCCAAAACGCAAGAAAGAAGGGGAGGACGAGATGCTCAGCACACACACGTGAATCTCAAACAAATTTCATCCATTAATCACCGAGGAATTCACCTATATAAAGGCTAGAGCCATCCGCCCATCATCCACCCACTAGATTGAAGAGAATAACTATAATCTAAACTCTCTTTGCGTTGGAGTCCTTGGCCCTAACCTAGAGCAGAGGCTGGGAGAAGGAAAAACTCAGAGAAAATAAAAGACTCAAGAGACTCCCCCAGCAACGGGCTGGTGGGGGTATTTATACCCGGCTGCTGCGGCCAGACCGGTCAGACCGGTCCAGGGGACCGGTCAGACCGGTCGGGTCAACAGCACCGTGCTGTACAGCCTCGATCGACGGCGGAGCTTCTTTCTTCGACTCGAAGTCTTTGCTGCGATGCCGCCACGTCGACGAAGATCCGGTCCGCGGTTTTGGAGGGTCCGTGAAATCCGGGTAGGTGGCCGGTTTTGAGAAAACCGCCAAAACCTCACGCGCGGGAAGATTCCCGCCTCCACGCCGTGGCCCTAGACGCCGTTCCCGTCTCGGCCTTCTGACGGCCCTAGACGCCGCCCGACGCCCGTCACCTCCTCGCCCGCAGCAAGGCCCTAGACGTCGTAGACGCCCGTCGCCTCCGCCAGTCCCGAGACAGACGCCCGTGCCTCCACGACTTGGCGTCTTCAACCGCCGTCCGCCTCCTTGGTTTTGTGGCGCAAATCAAGAAACCCACCTTCCGTCGCCGCTTGCGCCCTCGATTCAGGAGTGGACGCCACAGCTGCCGCCCGGGTCCGAGCTCCGGTCCCGGCCGCCGTCCACCGCACGGTCCATCGGCCACAGCACCTCCACGGCAGCTCCCTGTCGACACTTGACGCCCGTGTACCTGTAATCCAAAGACCAAGCGCACGATCACACCGTACGGTTGACAATTCACTCATCACAAATAGAATAGAGTACTCTCGTTCCTCATCATGTTTGGCCACAACAGCCCCCTATGATGGATGGATCCTGAAGGAGGCCTCGTACATGTCTAGAAACAGAACAAAGGTGCGAAAGAGATGTTCTGGCGACGTGGTGCATGGGTAGCGCCGCCGGGAGAGTGGCTGATGACATGGATGGAAGAAAATCGGTGCTTGATCAGGCCTACCTCCATGGCTCTGACACGATGTCGTGTCTGTATTAGCCGCCATTCTGGTACGGCATTGACCTGAAGGTAAAACTTGCTGAGAAGAGAGAGAGAAGCTTCTGAAGACGTTGGGTAGTAACTTTCAGCAGTAGGTTACACCTGTTAAAAGGGAAGTAAAACTTGCTGAGAAGAGATAGAGAAGCTTCTGAAGTCGTTGGGCAGTAACTTTCAGCAGTAGTTACACCTGTTAAAAGGGAACTAAGACACAGTTCTGGGTCTTGGGTGTGACAACTGACAAGTGTTACGAGATTAGTTTATGCTCATGCTTTTCATATGCGTACCTCTTGGATGTTCTCAACACGGGAGACTAATTGTCATATGCGGATTGTCAGATTGATTGCCGAATCTGAAAGATGAAGATTGCTTTCGTATGCAGATCGCATGACCAGGCCTGACTACGTCAAAGAAAGTGTTATTGAAGGCGTATTTTTCCTTTTGTCCCCTTTGGGCTAGTAACTTGTAGCTTTTTTTTTCTTTCTACGTGTTGTCCAGTTTACCCCGTCCGGCTAGTAAGTACAATAATTTGTTTTTTTAGATAAAGGAACATTTCAATATTCCGGCTTCCACATCACAGTGTGAAATATCCAGCCAGTAATTTGTTTACTCTTGTATTGTCTCTGAGACAGTATTTCATAACCGAGTATACTTTTAATATGTTTTCTAGTGACATTAGCATACATGCCAAAGTTCCGCAACCTAATACCGAAAAGTTATGCTCTCTTCATCTCATGCTCTCCCTTCAGGCTTTGACAGGAATACAGCATTGCAGCTATTGACAAGCTAGTTGATAATGGATCCTTACTGAATCTCAGTGCAGATGTGGGGACAGATCCTTCTGGTTGTTTGCTTCATTGCATTCCAGTAATGAAAAAAAGAGAGGTAAAAGTGTGGAACTGATGGCAGGTACACAGGTACGAATGGTTCCCCGGTAAATTATTTGTGTTGAACTTGCTGCTGCTTGCCTGCTTCCAGCAATGTCATTTGGAACTGGCAGACTGAGGTTTTAACTTCGCTTATATATGGAGAAATAGGAAACTACCGAAACATTCGCTGTATCAGAAATCAACAGGATAATATAAGTCTCCCGAATTGCTTATGTAATGATCTTCTATGCTAACTATCCAGTTGTCCCTGAAATCATCAGAACTTCAGAAGTCACAAGGGTAATGTTAAGCATCAGGTCAGTCTCTGAATCAGAAAGCTAATTTGAACCATCAGAAATTCAGAAGCATTCCTCAATAGCTCAATCTCTGAAACAGAGGGCACTGCTGGTTTTAGATCTGAAATCAGAGGCCCCTCAAGTGTTAGATCTGGAATACTGTAGCACCAATCCACATCCCTAGAGTATTTCGTATATTTGGCGAACAGGCGTTTACATGAGATTAGTTGAGTTAGTTGTCTGTGCTAGTTGTGGGGAATTCGATAAATAGGCTGTGAAATCTGATTGCTAATTGCAACTTGCATTTTTCGGGCTGTCAATTCTGTGATTCATTGGTGTTTTTCTATATTTGAACTTCATGACACAAAAGCAGAGTGGAGAGCTGGAATAAGCGACAAGGTTGATCATGCATTGTAGCACATATAGGAACCTATATGTAAATACTTTTCCTTACTAACATAGGCAGTAGCAGTACTATTGAACAGTTTGAAGTTCAACATTACACAATTCCTTTTATTCTTCAGAAGTCTGTGTTCAGTTCCTCATGTCGATGCAGAGAGCATGCTCTTGACGAACTCCCGGGGTCGGCAGATTGCTGCCAACGGCTTCGCCATCGGCATGGACAGCCCGCCACCTTCAGACATGTCAACGACACTGTCTTCACTGACATCCCACTCGAAGCACTGAACAAGTACTGCCAGCGTCAAGCTGACAAGACGCATTGCCAGACCCTCTCCAGGACAGCGCCTCCGTCCAAGCCCGAACGGCAGCATGGGCATGGTGACCGCGGTCACCATGCCAGCATCCAAGAACCGCTCCGCCTTGAACTCTCCAGGCGCCTCCCATAATTTAGGGTCCCGATGGATCAACCAAGCATTGACAAGGATCATCGTGCCACGACGGACATGATACCCACAGACGGTGCAGTCCTCCATTGCCTCGTGTGCCGGGATGATCGGACCAATAGGGCAGAACCTGAGGGTCTCCTTGACCACACATTGCAAATATGGGAGGTTTGTGATGTCCGACTCCTCCACCATCCGTGCGGTGCCAACCTTGGTGTCTATCTCAGCCCTCACCTTCCGCATCGCTTCCGGGTTTGTCAGCAGCAGCGCCATTCCCCATTCAGTGGTTAGCGCTGACGTGTCGGTCCCGGCAGTGAGTAGTATCTGCAGATGCATCACCATGGATATTGCAACTATGTTACAATGGGCCAAACACCATGTTGACAGGAGAGAGACTGCTCACCATGACGATGCCTTTGATGATAGTGGCAGTGTAGTACTCGGGATCAATTTCTTTCAGCGACAGGAGCTCGTCAATGATGCTTTTCTTCTCCGAGTGTCGGCCACTACCGGCGTCGCGCCTTCGCCGTTGGTCGTCGATGAGGCCGGTGACGAACGCGTCGCGTTTCGCCTGAAGACGCACTAGCGCCGCGTCGACGCCGCGCAGGCGGTCCACCCAGCGCAGCGCCGGGAAGAAGTCCCCGACGCTGGGCGCGCCCATCACCGCGAAGCTCTCCTCGACGATCTCCTGGAACCTGCGCACGTCGCCGCCGTGCGCGGGCGCGCCGGTGAGTGCGCGCATCATCACGTTGAGCACCAGCTCGAAGAGCCTGGGCCGGAGCGTCGCCGCGGCGAGGAACCGGCGCAGGGCGCGCCAGTGGTCGCCATGGGGCGTCCAGGTGACCGTGGTGCACCCGTACCCGAGCCGCTGCCCGGCAAGCAGCCGCGGCTTGCCCGCCAGCGCGGCGTCGTGCGCCGTGAAGCACTCCTGGGCCGCGGCGTGGTCCGACACCAGCAGGGCGGGCCGGGCGCCGAGGCGCAGGGACAGGAGCGGCGCCGGGCCCCCTGGGCCGCCGTGCGCGGCGGCGAGCGCGGCCAGCGAGCGGTGCAGCGGCTTGCCGAGCAGGTGGAGGTGGCCCAGCAGCGGGTGCGACGGCGGGCTGGGCTCGGCATCGCCGTGCCCCCGGCCACGCCTGGACCAGACGGCAGCGCCGACGAGCAGGGACACTGCGACGGCAACGAGAAGCAGGATTGCATCGCCGCTCGCGAACACGTCCATGGATGGCGATGGCGAGGGGCTCACTACCGCCACGTACAGAGTGGACTCCTCCGACCGGGGTCGCGGCGCCGTAGCTGGAGCCTGGAGGAGGTAGGAATGTAGGATGGGTGAAGGAGTGGGGGCAGAAGAGATCTTATATAGAGGTCGTCTCTCTTAACATCAACAAATCCCCTCTTCCGATCCTCCAACCGCAAATACACCTACGGCTGGGTCAACCAAGATGAGTGCGCGAGAGGCCGGCCACCTTAGCTCAGCTAAGCATCGAGCCAGCGAAAGGACGAAAGGTTGACGACGATTCCGGGAGGAAGGGAGCGTCCGCACACGTACGGCCTCTGCCAAGACGCCATTAGCTAGCTAGGCTTCGGCGCAGATACCTCCATTTTGTTTTTATCGTCGTCATCGATCTATTGATTCCATTGACTTCCGAACAGTGCTGGGGCAGCGACAAGCTAGCTGATTTTGTTTTCTTCGATGGATATCAGCATCTTGATGATGCGATCAGTGATCCTTGGTTAAATGGGCCCACGGAAAGGATTAGGCTACCTAGCAGACTTTTTTTTTACAGAACAATTCAAACATTGATATTTTTTCGAGTGATCATTTGTTCAATGATGGGCCGGGTCCACGGAAGGGATTAGGGTACGTGGCTGCAGACTTTCTAAAAAAAACAATTAAGCATTGACATATTTTTTCCGATTCAATGATGGACCGGGCCCATGGAAAAGATTATGCTATGTGGTCGCAGGTTTTTTTAAAAAAGGGAATTTTGTCAGGGGCACATCCTCAAAACGTGAATTAGTGCATTGGACACTACATTCTTCGATTTAGTCCCTGGGACATCACGAAAACGTGATTTGGTTTGTAGCACACCACCTTCAACAAATTAATATTTTCCTTCCCTGAAGGTGACAGACTAGTTGCAAAAGGACAAAAATACCCTTAGATATTCTGGTGGCTTCATTCACCCGTCCGCCTTCTCTAGCCTCCAGGACTGAGGAAAAAAATCCCCACTCCATGCCGGCGAGTGGCGGTCCGACGTAATCTTGGCGCTCGCGGCTCTTCTCTGCGCCGGCCGCACGGCAGGCCCCCCCCGCCTCCTCTCGTGCTGGTGGAGCTCGCGACTGCGGCGCCGTCGCGCGGAGCCCGCGAGATCGCCGGCCGTCGCGCGCGCGTCCGCACCCCCGCGCTGACCGCGCCGCCCCGCCACGCGGATCCCGTGTCGCACGCGTCTTGACTCATGAGCATGGACGTCATCTCGAAGCCAGCCACTAGCAGAGATAGGCAAACGGGCGAGCACCTTGGGGGCCTGGCCTTAGATGGTGAAAAGGAGGAGGTGGGCGAAGGGGAACGGGATGGAGAAGAAGTCGTCGATGAGCTTGATGTACTCACAGCGGATGCTCTCGGTCCACGGCCGAGGGACTCCAGCATGGTGGCGAGGATGGTGGCGAGCCCGCTCTCGCCCGCCTCGCGCTAGCACCGGCTCGCTCCCGCCCGCCTCACGCCAGCGCCCGCCCGCTGCGCACCAGCACCGGCTCGCTCCCGCCCGCCTCGCGCCCGCGCCCGCTCGCCAACACCCGCTCGCTCCCGCCATGCGCCCGCTCTCCCGCAATGCGCCAGCGCTCGCCCGCCGCGCGCCAGCACCCGCTCGCTCCCGCCACGCGCCCGCTCCAGCCGCACGCCGGCCAGCTCCGCCACGCGCCCGCACCCGCCCGGCTGCGCCTGCCGCCGCGCGCCCAACCTCCGAGCTCCTCCATGGGACGCCGCCTCCGAGCTCCTCCATGGACGCCGGAGAGAGGGGAGGGGAGGGGGCGGGGTCGAGCGCGCGCAGCCCAACCCGCGCCGCCCTCGCGCCGGGCGAGGCCCACTGCCCCGCCGTGGCTCCGCCGGAGTGGCCGCCGCGCGCTCCGCCGGAGTGGTCCCGTGGCGCCGCGCCCTTCTCGCTGTGAGAGGAAAGGGACAGGGCTCGCCGTGCCCCGCCGTCTGCCCCGCGCGCGGCGTGGTCCAGTGGCGAGCGCGCCGTCTGCGGAAGGGAGGGAACAGCGGGAGAAGGAAGAAAGGGAAGGGGAAGAAGATGACAAGTGGGCTAGGGGCAAAATGGTCTTTTTACACCATCTCTAAGCTAAAATTGATTATTATACTCAGCATGATGTGTTGGAGACAAAATTGCAATTTTACGATGTGTTGGAGACAAATTCAGCTTTCAAGGTGTGCTTCACACAAAACCAATCTTTCAGAGTGTCTTGGATACAAATTTCCCTTAAAAAAAAACAATTCAAGTATTGATATTTTTTTCGAGATACAATACAAACGCAGATGCTCATAAACACACGCATGTATACTCTATTCTTGTAAGCATCTCCGAGAGATTGAGTTAGCTGAGCCTCGAGATTGACGAAGTATTAAAGAATATCAGCGGTTAATCTTAGAATAAATTTACAAAAAATATGGGTCTTCTTCCTCCTCCTCCCTCCTCTCACTCTCTCGAGTTCATGCGTGAACGGGGTTAAGGTTTGGTGATTTGGGGTTGGGGGATAGGCATGGAGATTTTTTTTGAGGGGGCTACGGCCAGCAAAACGCCAGCCTGAACACATTTGTATTAATATATGAGGTTGTACATAGAGAATTTACAGCAAAAAGAGTATAGGGGAAAAGCTATGTACAAACTAATTTACATGGAGAGCAGAACACGCGTGGAGGTAAGCTTTGCCCAATGGCGATCACATCCTGATGGACCAGAGTTGCAGGTCTTGGTGGATAGCCAAACAAGTACTAGCAACTGTGGGGAACAAGGAATTGAAGACAACGGAATTGTGCGCCTTCCAGACATTCCGGAGCACATCAGTGATGATGATGGAGCGAGTTCGCGGGAAGACCTCATCAGAGAAATACGGCAGGTCCCAAAGTTCTCTGAAAGAGGTCAAGTGGGGAGCAATGTTCCAACCAATACCATTGAGTAACCCACATGCAAGAGGACATCGCAGCAGCAGACGATCTTGATCCTCATAAGCGCCACAGTACTGACACAGAGCAGATTCAACGATTCAGCGGTGGTGGAGCAAGGCAGCAGAGGGCAGCCGGTTGTGATGCACCAGCCAGAGGAAGTGCTTAAATTTCAGGATGGTAGCGTTGGACCAGATGCAATCAGAAAAGCTATCGATCGGTCGCTGCTCCATATGCCATAAGTAGAAGCCATGGGAGGAGAAAGGCTGAAGATCATTGCCGATGCCGCGACGATCCGGGACGTGTGGTAGGAGTGCGACATCAGCCAGGGCAAGCTGGATTGCACCCAGCTGCGAGGAGGCCACCGAGGTCAGATGCGGATGCAGAGGGATTAGCCACTGCTCTTGAAGATAGGCATGAGCAACAGTGATGTTGGTTCTTGGGCAGAAGGAAAGCAGAGCAGGGAACAAGTCCGTGCGGCTGTGATCCAATCCAATGATCGAACCAGAAGCTAGTAAACTGATCACTGCCAAGGTGAACTTTGGTGCAGCTTCTGAAGGTAGGTAGCAGTTGACGGAGAGTAGTCCAAATCGCAGTGTCCAGGTGATGTGCGTCTCCAAGGTCCCTGCCAGCACCATCACCATACATAAGGTGAAACCATTTCTACCAGTTGGTGGTCGGAACCTGCAGGAGCTTGTCGACAAACTTGGACATGAGGCCCTTGTTCTGAAGATCAAGACGCTTAATGCCCAGCCCACCACGGGTTCTATTCCAGCAAACCAGGTCCCAAGCTGCCTTGCATTGCCCCCCCCCAACGTGCAGGTGGTGTCCCCCGTCCAGATGAAAGTACGCCTCTTGGCTTCAATTGCTTCAGTAGTGCCTTTGTGAAGTAGAGTAGAACACATGGCATAGACAGCGCGGGCGCCCAGAACAGCATTGGCAAGAACAATCCGGCCACTAGGTGAGAGTAGCTTACCACACTAGCCAGGGATGTAGGATTCAACAGCAGCTACCAGAGGGCGGTGATCAACGAGCCGGAGCTTAGTAGAGTTGAGAGGCAATCCGAGGTACGTCTGGGGGAAGGACGATACTTGGCATCCAAAGAGCTGGGCTATCTCAGGAGCCAGTGATGGTTCAACACCTATAGGAACAAAGGTACTCTTGTCATAGTTGATGTGCAACCCAGTGAAAGAGGAGAGTTGATCCAGCAGAGCCTTGAGATGCGTCAGTTGAATCGGATCAGCTTTGATCACAAGTAAAGTGTCATTTGCATATTGGAGGACAGGGCATGGCAGGGAATAAACAATGGGGTGCTGCAGAAGGCCCTGCTGAGAGGCAAGCAGAACCATTTGCTGTAGGAGGTCCGCCACAAGGATGAACAAGTAGGGAGACAGAGGATCCCCCTGACGCAAACCCTTCTGGCACTGAATCCATTTACTAGGGACACCATTCAGCACAACAGCAGTCTGGCTGGAGGTGTTGAGGCTGGTGATCCAAGCTTGCCAACGAACAGGGAATCTCTTTGCAAGCAGAATAGCATCCAAGGCATGCCAATCAATAGAATCAAAAGCCTTTCTGAAGTCCAACTTAAGGATGACAACAAAGGCACATCACTTGTGGCAGCATTGGACAACTTGAATAGCATAAATAAAATTCTCAGTAATACAACGACCTTTGATGAACCCGGTCTGATCAGAGTGCACAAGCTGAGGGACAAACTGCTGCAAGCGAAGTGTCATACCCTTGGTACAAATCTTGGTGACACGGTTATGCTTCTGCAGGGAGATAGGCATGTAGTCTTTGGCCAGGAGATAGGCAGCTTTCTTAGGTAATAGGGCGAGATAATCCTTGTTGACACGCTGAAGGTCAGAAGTACCCACATGGAAAGCATTCAGGAAAGCGAGAAGATCATGCTTGACCAGTTCCCAGTTTGCTCTGAAGAAGAGAGGTGTAAAGCCATCAGGGCCAGGGGCAGTGTCGGTCTTCTTGGAGAATAGGATGGCCTTGAGCTCTTCAAGGGAGAAGGGCTCAACCAGAGCAGCAGCTTGACCAGTTCTAAGAGCAGTACAACTGAGGAGGGAGTCCAAATCTGGCATATCAGAACAGTGATCAGCTTGCCCCAACAGCTCCAAGTAGAAGGCATGCAGAATGGCAGCTTTGGAGGCATGATCAGTCACAAATGAACCATCAGCAGCTTGGAGAGTTTGAATTTGGTTGCGTCGCCATTGCACCATAGCAGCCATGTGATGGAATTTAGTATTCTCATCCCCAAGTTTATTGGCATGAAATTTGCTTCGCTGGCGCCAGAAGATGGCAATATGTTTTCCTTGCTCCAAGGCCGCAGTACGAACCAAGGCTCTCAGGTTGAATTCAGCCAGGAATAAGGGCCAGGCTTCCTCAATGCGGTCCATCATGGTGATGACTAAGTTACAGTTTTGCAGGAGGTCAAACGGGGAATGTTGTTGCCGGTGCCAGAATTTGAGATCATGTCGACAACGCTTGAGCTTTCTGACGTGCAGAGCAGCATGGTTACAGTGAGGATCAAGCAATCCAGGAACACTGAGCTAGGCAGAGGAAACCACATCTGCAAAACCCTCCACACGCGGCCAGTGATTGTTGAACCGAAAGATCACAGGCTTCAGAATGGTTGTAACCGCAGAAAGGATGAGCTAGCAGTGATCCGAAACAGCAGCCAAAGAAGAGGCATGTGTCGTGTTGGGAAGGCAGAAACTCCAATCAGTGTTAACAAAGAACCTGTCCAGACGTACCAGAATGGGGGCCTCCTGATTGTTGGACCAAGTAAAGCGTCTGTCGAGCAGGGGGAGCTCCTGAAGAGCCATGGTATCCAGAGATCCATTAAACCAGTCAGCCTCCAGAGAATCAAAATTACCATTGGAGCGATCCTCATGCGACCTGGTAAGGTTGAAATCACCAAGAAGAACCCAAGGTCCAGATACTGAGGACTGGAGGTTGACCAAATCATCCAAGAAGGCACGCTTATCACCATGTAGGCAAGGACCATAGCAGTTGGTCACAGTGATGGTGAGATTAGATTAAGTGGATTGGAGGGTGGTTGTCAAGGAGTGAGATGTGTGGCTGGAGGAGGTGAGGTTGAAGCAATTCTTGTCCCAAGCAGTAAGGATACCAGCAGAGGCGCCATTAGAGGCAAGGAAGGAGAAGGAAGAAGCATGGGCAGCAGGAAGAAAGGAGCGAGCTTTGAAGCAGTCAATGGTGTGTAGTTTGGTTTTCTGGAAGCAGATGATGGAAGGTGGAGTTTATGGAATGGCGAGCCGGACATTGTTGCATTTGCCCCTGTCACCGAGCCCTCTTACATTCTAGGAAAGTATGGTGAGAGATCTAGCCATTAGAGGAGCCACGCACCATCAAACCCAGAGAAATGTTACAAGAAAGGCCGTGGTAGGAAACAAGCCAGCAATAAAACATGAAGGAATCATGCTCCGGCTGCCGGGGAGCTCTCAGAACTGAGTTTCTCCCGAGAGTTTTAAGGCGTGTTAAGTACAGACCAAGACCTGAGCACAGGTACATTACAAAAGTGAGAGCAACGCAGGCTCTCCAGCAGCAACAAAAGAGCCGATGAGCATGATCAGGAAGCCGCAGAAACATCAGTCCAGCGGGTCGACGGCAGGGATGCCCATCCAAGTTGAGGAGGTGGCCATCAGGGACACCGGAGGCCCGTCCCAGAAGCTACAGATCCTGGAAGCACCAAGCCGGGGTAGCCGAGGCAGCAGCGGCAGCACCGTCGAGGTTTTTGTTGCCCGCAGAGGTGGCCGCACCCAGCTTTCGCTTCTTGATCCGAACAGCAGCATCATCCGCATCATCCGCATCATCCGCGGCAGCAGGGGTCGGGATCAGCGTTGTCGTAGCAGGAAGCCGTGTCTTCTTCGGCGGAGGCAGGACAACAACACCAAAGAGCTCCAGGGGAGCAACGTCGGGGAGCTCCGGGAATCCAAGAGGCAACGGCGGCAAGGGGATCGTCACGGAGGTGATGAGACACTCCACATCCCCAATGTTGCGCAAAGGATCCGGAGCCACCGGCAGGATGTCGAGGTCGAGGACGTCGAAGTCCGGCGTAGTGGGTGGCGCAAGCACAACAGCTGCCGGCGGCACTAGGACAGCAAGATCAATGTCGAGGGCGGCGGGCACGGTGGAGGTTGGTGAAGAAGCCGGCGAAGCAGCAGAGGCGGGCCGGGGGAGGGGGCGCCTGTTGCTCAGGTTGTTGGCGTCCCAGATGGAGATGTTCGGTGCCGGGGCCGCGCCAAGGCCGGTGGCGAGGATGTCAACGGAGCAGGACAGTGAGCGGGTGGACCCCAGTTCTGCAAGTTGGTGAAGGAACCCCACGGAGGCGGTGCAGAGGTTGACGACGAATATTTCCTGGTCTCCTGGAATGTTGGCCCGGAAAGGCTGGGTGGGGATCTTGAACAGGCCCCGCTCGCCGCATTCACCAACCGTGCGGATCTCAAAGAAGGACCCACGACACATGTGGAAGGAGACAGAAACCGGCTTGGAAAGCAAAGGCTGGGCATGTACCTCAAGGTAGTAGAGCTAGCCCAGGTCACGGCCAATAGGGATCGGCAGCACGTCACCCAAGGACATGAAGGTGTGGCGAGCAGCATGGCGTGCATGGACCCCTTAGGTAGGCAGAGCCAGCCCCCGGCATCCCCAAGACCGCAGCGATCGAACCATCCAGGGAAGCCCAGAAGCTGGGGGCGGGGCATCCCCAGGGATGGCAGCGTTGGCGGCGACAGGGGGGGTGGCGCAGCAGGACCCGAAGGCAGGCCGTTGGAGTCGGAATCCTCGAGGTGCTCGACGTGGAGGATCTCGATCTGCGCCACCGCGCCCAGACCGGCATGGTTCTTGATGTATTCCTCGAGAGGAATGTCCGCCGCGCCTTCCACCTTGACTGTCAAGAGCACAACAGAGAAGTCGGTGCCCTGAATGCAAACCAGGTTGACGAGGTGCGGGTTGGCGTAGGGGTCGGCGGAGTAGATGATGCGCTCGCGGTTCCAGTGCTCCATGGGAAAGTTGCGGATGGCGAGGTGGACGAACGCCTCATGGCCGAATTGGAAGCGGTTGGGAGTCTCGGTGTGACGTTCCAACCGGACAGTGTGTTCTCGGCCGAGGAAGGGCGCCAGCAACATGGTCTGCTCACGAGCAGCATTGCTTTCGAACATGATGAGGGCAGCACCATAGGACGAAGGGGCAAGCGTCACGCGGGGGTTCCCTCCAGGGCCGCCCAGAGCGTGGCGGATGTGGCTCGCCGGCGACTCCGGAATGGGGTCGACGAGGCCATAGGCGAGATGCGCGAAGCGCTACATGCGCACTGGTGGCATGAAGACATCGATGGCATCAGGGCATTGCAGGTCCTCACCAGCAGGCGGAGCATCCTCCTCAGCATCAACAACAGCAGGAGGCATTTCATCATCAGCATGGGGGGGGGGGATCTTACCCTCCTCAAGAGTAGGAGCAGGAGGCGGGGGAGAAGCCGGAGGGGCATCAGCTCCAGAGGAGCCGGAGGAGGTAGTAGAGGTGCGCAGCGAGGCAAGGCCCGGGGAGGCGGGCTCACTGACAGAGCCAACGAAGGGAAGGCCCGGCATCCTGCAGTCGCGCGCAGTGTGGCCGAGCTGCCAGCAACGACGACAGCGGATGGGGTCGCGGCACGCAGCATGGTGGTGGTCCAAGGCGAGGCAGCGGAAACAGCGGCGGTGAGGGGAGAGGAACGGGGAACATGGTGGTGTGGCCGGTGGGGGATGGGGGTGCGGGGGAGCGGCGGCAACGGTGGCAACAGTGGGGCGGGGAGGGGGTTTTTTTTTTGCCCCGGGCTGGTGGTGGAAGGCGAAGCATCGAGGCTTCCAGAGGAAGGCGTAGCACTGGAGAGGGGCGGGAAAGGACTGACACCACAAGGGGTGGGCAAAACACTGGTGCACCGGGTGCACACCGAAGGAAAAGCAGCAGCAAGGGGGGAGTGCGGAGGAACAGCACCCGAGGTAGGCGCAGGCGTGCACCGGGCGCAGCCATCCACCATAGGGCGCACACGGCGCGAGGTGGCGACGCGACGGCATGCCTCGCCGCCCGGCAACCGAGCGGTAGCAGCAGAGCGCCCAGGCAGCACCCCCGCCGCGCTCGCACCCTCGGGAGTGGCGTGGCCAGGCAACCGGGGGGAAACCGGCTGGAGCGGCGCATCGGGCACAGCACCGCAGGGGGAGACCGGCACGGCAACACCGTCCACCGGGAGGGGGGAGGCAGGAACCAAGCCATCCGGTTGCGGGAGAGACGCATAGGCAGACGCCGCAGAGGCAAAGAAGAAGACCTTCACCGGGCCATGGCGGAGCACCCCAAGAGTCAGGATGAACCAGGCCATTGACGGCCGAGCAATGGCGATACAGAACCGCGTTGGAGAGACTTGGGAGACGCAGGACGGGCCACCCAACCAGTAGCTCAGAGTGTTCCGCATCCAAGCGAGGTTGCAGGAGGAGAGTCTGGGGTAGGGGGTAACCCATAGCTCGGTGGGCTCGAACAATGGCGATGCCGTAGAGAGAGGCACGAAGACAGGCAAATGGAAGTTCCGGAGGCAGTAGTCGCGGAACGCATCACTTGTCAAGAGGGGCGCGCCGGGGGTGGGGTGATCGGCATGGGACCAACAGGGAGCGCTAGCAGAGGTGAAGCCGGCAATGGCAGGGTTAGGCCGGCCAGGAGGCAGGGTGGAGGCATGGCGGCGGCGACGGCAAGGACGAGAGTGCAGTTTTGGGCTAGCTAGGCGGCGCGGTGGCGGCAACGGCCGGAGAGGCAGGATCGCCGGAGCAGGAGGGGGCGGGGGCGGGGGTGGGAGTGTGAGGCTCACTAGCGGAGGGCTCCATCTCTTTTGCCGGTGGGGTCGAAGACGTTAGAGGCGGACGAGGCTCCCACACCCTGTAAACCCAACCCTCTTCATTACTGGATCTTGCCATACACAATCCCGCACCAATGGAACAGTGATGGCGCTCGGACGACTATGTAGGATGGCTACTTCTCAGCTGTTCTCTCGTTAGCTACTTACTTGCATTGGTAGTTGCAGTGCGCTGCAGGGTACAGGAAGGTCGGCTGAATGACATCATTCACCTTTTGATTGGTTATTGAGTGGTAGTCGAAATATGACAAAATATAGTTTATGCTATCTTGTTTGTTGTCGAACCTTATTGGAATATGGAAAATTGGTTTGCTTCTAGTATCAGGCAATGTGCATATCTTAAATTGATCTCGTCAGGTCATGTGTAGTTGGTCGATCCTGGTGCTGCAATTGATATCGTCAGGGATCTATTTTTGAGCGAATTTAGTGTCTGCACTTGACTAATTCAGTGTGCATTTGTCAACTCATGCACAGCTTTGTGCTACTCCCAATTTGGAACACAGTACTTGATTTCTCTTGACAAGAAATTTAGTAGGTGCAAGCTAATTACCATTCATCTATGAGGTCTGGATTTAAACATGCTCTTGTCTTTGATCTAAGAAATTTTGCTATTGGTTCCTTTTGTTATTGCTGTTTGTGTATCGTATATAGATACAATAGTAGTAGGGACAGAATGTCATATCCAAAATAGTTTCATAGCACGAATATGTCGAGGAGGTGGGCTGCTTGTGACCACCATATTCGTGCTACTGCCGCTTGTGTTCAAGCAGCATTGTCCGTAAGTTCATACAAAAGGCATGGATGTTTGGTATAACATTTGAGAGGTGCTAGCTGGAACATGTGCACATCTTGGGTGCTTGATGTAGCGTTTACGCTAAACTAGGATCAATTTTAACAAGAGAAATTAGTTATACTAACTTGAGCTGGTATTCATTATTAGCATATAATTGTAATAACTTACTACACAAAACATTTGTAGGGGCGGATAAAAATATATTTTTAGAAGTGGGTAAAGTGTCCCACCTTAAAAATAATTTTTAGTGGCGGGTCATGAGCTAACCCACCCCTAAAAATCATTTTCAAAACATGAAGAAATTAGAAAAAAATGAAAATAGCAAAATCAAAATATCTCTGCTAACCGGCCACCAAAAGAAGCCCCTATCCTACAGAGATAGGTCTTTTGACGATATATGCACACTTGCGTAAATCAGGATTCGAACCGCATACCTCAAGCCTCGTGCGAACCTTCCTTAACACCACACTACGCAGCCACTTATGTCTCAATGGGGTATGCTATTCTTTTATATTAAATCTAAAATTGATTTGTAGGATCGGGTGATACCCCCACCCGCCCCTACAAATGATTTTTAGGAGCGGGTGATGCTCCCACCCACCCCTACAAATGATTTTCAATTTTATTCTAGAAATTTATTTAATTCAAAAAATAGCAAAACACATAAAAAACTGAAATTTTTAGCATAAACTTATTGTGATCTATAGAACTAGGAAAACAATATCAAAAATATATTTCAGCAAGCATATATAATAGCTAAGAGTGTGAAACCATAATTTATAACTCACTCACTCTACTATCTCATACAACTCAAGCCTAATTTAATGGTTTCCACATCCATAATCACTTTATACGCTGAAATATGCTTTTAATATTTTTCTGGTTCTATAGATCACATTAGACTTATGCTAAAAATTTCACTTTTTTATGTGTTTTTGCTATTTTTTTAGTTAAACAAATTTCTAAAATAAAATTGAAAATTATTTTAAGGGGCGGGTGAGGGGGTGACCCGCCCCTAAAAATGCGTTTTTAGGGGCGGATCACCCCTCACCGCCCCTAAAAATGGGTCCATTTTTAGGGCCTTATTGACTAGAAGGTTATCGGGGTAGGTTTTCCTCATCATCCTTGGACGGCCACGGTCGCTGAACCAGGTTGGAAGGAGAAAATTGGAATTTTGTCATCGTCAAAACTGGGCTTCGCCCGTTTGCCATCCCGCAAATGGGATTCGCTAGACTGTCATTATCGAACGGTGTTAACATGCTAGAATGCCATTTGTGGATATTTGAACTCAAATTTGATTGTTTTTGGACCTGACCATATTTTCTTTCCCGTTTTGCCCCTGGCCATAGGAACCTTATCCACACATGCCCATCGCCATCTACTGCGGTGGGTGCGGCGCGGATTCGAGGAGGACGTGTGGCCCGTGGCGGAGATGGTGGACTCGGCATTGCTCTGGGGCCCGCACTGCCCAAGAAGGAGGTGGTGGCGGCGTTCCACGTCGCGCTCGCGTGCACGGAGGTCGATCCTGAGCTCCGGCCAATGATGAAGGCCGTCGCCGACAGCCTCGACAAGATCGGCTCATGACAAGCTGATGCCGGCCCATGTATACAGCTTTCTCTATGGTTCAACGCCTACATGAGCTGTGGGGGTCAAAGCATGCAGCAATGTTACAGAAAGTCCTACCTGCTACTAGGGTTGAAAACGGTTGGAATCGGTCGGGATAACCCCTTTACCATTTTCAGTTTTATATTTCAATACAAAAACGGTATCTAAAACGGAATGATCGAACATGAAAATGATGGAATCACGGGATATCGAAAACAAACCAATTCGAACGGATATGTGTCGAAAACTAACGGTCAATGAAAAGTCAAAATAGAAACACGTTGCCCCGTATTGTACCCAATCATCCAATAGACAAATTATAATAACACAAGTAATTGTAAACCATGATAATAATTTACAATCTCACAAACAAGTTCATAGCCATACACATAGTAGTGCAGTATACAGTTGTAGCTCACCAGCCCACACTCGTATAGAAGATTTAATAAATTCATAGCCACAGACATATACATAATAATAAAAACAATATATACTAAATTTGTAAAAACGGGATATCCCGATAAAATAAGAAAACGATCGGGGATCAGAGTTTTTAATTCCGGTAAAAAAAATTCAGACCTCACCAATAAAACCCAAATATCGGGATTTTTTTTATTTTTTTTACTTTTTAAATGTAATTTTTAGTAAAAAAATATTTAAAAAATTAAATTCGTCTGGGAAAAAATCGGACCCCATCGATAAAACCAAAATATCAGGTATATCGTGAAATTTCAGCTGATATTGTGAACCCTGATCGGGATACAAGCCAAACCGTTTCCATCCCGTTTTCAGATTTAACATCCTATATTTCATACCAATTCCGAATTTGTCCGAAAATATGAAAAGCTGGTAAAATGTAGAAATCAGAACGGAACAGAATGGGATTTATCCCGATCATTTTCAACCCTACCTGCCCTATGCCATCGCCGTCTTCTTCGTATCCGACGGGGCTCCCGTCGACGGATTCACCGCCGTACTACTTGGAGAGCTTCACACGCCCTAGCACGATCTCTGACCCGCCGGTCGTCTTCCCGAGCGCTGCTGGCCGCCGCCTCGGCGCACCGCTCCTCAACCGGCCACCGTTGGCTTCCACACCCACACCACCTCCTCCTTTTCTAAGGCCGCCGGTGGCTCACCAGAGAACCCCCCAGCAAACCTCGAAACAGCCAAGCCGGCGCGGCAGCGCGCAGCAACGCAAGGAGGGAAATGAAGGTGCGCTCTTCCGTGATATATAGTGTGTATATGTAGCTAGATTAAGATCTTACATACAGTAATTGACAAATAATTCAAATGATATATAGCATAAGAAGAATTGTAGCAAACGAACCGTAATCGTCAACATGCCGGATGGAGGAGCGCTGCACACACTATGCCTCCAAATCAAAGACAAGGCTGGCTGGAAAACGCTCGATATATAACTGCTTCGATCTGGCTTTCCATGGCCAGAGCTCATAGCTATCTATCCATGGCTCATGGCTAGCTGCAACAAGAAGGGGAGAGGGCAATGCCAGTCAATGCATGCATGTCTGAGGGAAGATGATCGGACCGGCAGTAGTAGTATATGTTATGTGTTGCAAGTTAGTTGGGCCATCAGCCGTCAGTGATCACCAACCATATATATCAAATGCAGAATAAAGCCATAAACAGGCCGGGCTGCCTTTGTGTTCTTTTTATTTAGTTTAATTTATTTATCTGCATTGTCTGCTAGCAAATGAAAAGTCCACATAGACAGACAAGGGCGCGAATATTTACGTTCAATGATCTGTGGCTTCCCCAAGATCCCCCTTACCTTAACGACAACTCGTTCATAATAATCCGATCCCCTGCAATCTTATTGATTGGGAGGGAATTTTTAGAGAAAAATTAGTTCGATTATTTCTACACACAGACCAACCCCACAAGCCCACGCGTTTGGGCTGCCGTATCTCCATTGGCCAGACTTAGAGATGAGTTGTTTGGTTTCTTGGATAACCGCAGCTACTACAATAACAAATCATAACATCTTGATTTTTTTCCAGTGACGGGTCAAAATGTAACTCGTTGCTACAAATGGAGTGAGCGAGGCTACTGTAGCAACCGTCTCACCTCTAAAAATCACATTTCAGGGGCAGGGGACCGAGCGGGTGACCTGCCCATGAAAATACCACTTTTAGGGGCTGATCACTCTCTCATCCTCCCCTTAAAATGATTTTAAAATTTATTCTAAAAATTCATTTATATCAAAAATAGCAAAAAAACCTAAAAAAGTGAAATGTGTACCATAAACCTATTGTGATCTATAGAACTGAAAAAAAAATCTTTAAAACACATTTCAATGTATATAGTGATTATGACAAAGTGAGCCTTTGGTCCCGGTTGTAGTAACCGGGACTACGAAACTGGGACTAAAGGTCCCGGGCTTTAGTCTCAGTTGCTACAACCGGGACCAAAGGGTCCGCGACATGAAAATGCGCTCTACGGGAATTGAACCTAAGATCTCTTTCCTCACGCACAACTTTCTTACCATGCATTTGACTCTTTATGGGATGCCTTATCTTTGTACTAACCCATAGAGAGCTCTTTGGTCCGGGTTGGTACCACCAACTAGGACCAAAGGGTTCGTTAATTCCAGGTGGTACCACCAACGGGGACCAAAGAGGTACCTTCTTTGGTCCCGGTTGGTGGCTCCAACCGGGACAATAGACCTTTGCACTTCCGCGTACCGGCTAGCTATTGGATCCATGCCAAAAACCTCCTTTGGTCCCGGATCCAAGACGGTTAGGATAAATGTGGGGATCAAAGGCATGTTCTATAGTAATGGGTGAAGGTCAAGTGAAAGGTTCTTACCGATGAACCAAGGGCAGTGAAGGGCGAACCCAAGTAGGCATGGACTGAGGGACCCGAGGAGTCCGGGCGGAGTCACGGGCAATTCGCGCGGTGCACTGAACAGTAAGAGTACATGGTGACGAAGACGACGTCGGTCAAGTCAAGGAGTAAGATGATGGCAAGCTCGAGTAGGCTGCCGTGTGGCGGGAGCGCGAAAGACTTGAAGGCGTTGATGCTTGGCAGAGGCCGGACACACGTCAACCGGGCCTCAAAACCGGAGGCGCGCCGGTGCGGCCGGATTGTTGAGGTGGATGGTACGTGGCGTCATCGCGAAGCTTGCGTCGAGGCGAAGCAAAGTCGTGAAAGCGGCATGTCCGTCCGATGCTCACAGAAAAACATGGACCATTTTACCCCTACGTGGACATATATTATACATAATAACATAGGGGCATTTTAGTCATTCACCGAAGACCTTATATAGATACGCATGGCTAGGGAGGGAAATCTCTCTCACCCCTCTGTCATTTTTATTTTTTCTTTGTGATTTTCGAATTAGGGTTCATCAAAGATTTTGATGGGAATAGAGGCTTTAACCTCCTTTTGTCCTCCGAGCATCAAGATCTGAGTGAATTTCATGTTCATCTTTTTGTTCTTCGTATTTTTCTTTTTTTGTGATTTTTGAGTATATTTTTGGTTCGATATTTTGCGAGTTCTACTTGATCTTTTAGCAAGGGGATGTCTATACCACACCCGGGTATTTTTTTCCATTCTCCACACCTGATTTTTTTACCATCGGATGAAGAACTGACGGTGGTGGATCTTCCTTGCACTGTTCATCTTCAACCTCCGACCTCCTCCTTCCTCAGCACCGGCGCCCCCGCCGCCGCCCTGCTTCCCCAGCCGCGGGGAACTGAGGTGAACCTAATACCTACTAAGTTGAGGACCTACACCTAAGATATACCAACTCACCGTAGAGTCGGTTAGTTTTTTTTTTAATTTCTAGCTACTTAGGGTATAAGTTTTTTTCAATAGTAGTTCCGCTTTCTCGCTTCCGGGTGGCAGAGCCTACAACCATATGAAGTTGGCTTCCAGGAGGCATAGCCTTTCTACGATGAAGCCCATACCCTTTATACTTATACACTAAGTATTTAGAAACTAGGACCCTTTTCATCTAGATAGATGGCATGGCAAGAAGGGGTCCTCTATTTATAGGCCCACGAGAATCATACAGTGGTGGCATGTTTCCGCCCCTTCTAGTGAATTCCTAAATATTATAAGGTTTTTTAATTTATTTATTACTAATTCTAGAGTACTTCATGAAACTATCTTCTTGTTGCCTTGAGAAGAATATTTAGAAGGTTGCCTTGCATTCTTTCAATATTTAACATATTTGATAATTATCGGGGAGGATCATAGGGTGGTGACATGTTTAGAATTCCTAAGTATTATAAGATTTTTTTAAAATTTATTTATTACTAATTCTAGAGTAATTCATGAAAATATCTTCTTATTTGTACTGTTGGAATTAATTTGATTATCATATATTTGCATTCCATAATATTCATCGGCTCACAAAAAGATACTTCTGGCGTTTCTTGATGCAAAATTATAAAGATGGTATTGAGATCAATAGTGTCCAAGTAACGGCCCTGATGATCAATTCGGACAAGATGTTCCATCACATCCTCAGAGTTGGCAACACAGATCATTTTGGACAAGATGTTTTGCTCGAGGAACAAATTTTAAGCTGGTTAGCTCGAGCGTGGGCAAGCTGTATGGTACTAATAGTTGTTTGGACGAGCATGATTGTTTGGACGCGGCGGCCATCAGGTGAGGCGACGGCGAACTCCGGCTTGGGACTAAGTGCGCGGGGCATAGCGGGCCCAGCCACTCGCAGGCCGGACGGACCGATACAGTCCACCCGCAGCCCAGTGCAGGAGCAAGCGGATCCGCGGCGTGCAGCCCACCTGCGGATCAGCACCAAGGCGCTTGGGCGGCGTAGCTCCTTGTGCAGCAGGCCGGCAGTGCAGCAGGCGCACACGACCCAAGGTGGAGGTGCAGCAGGGCTCTTTTTACAGCGGCTCTCCCACGCTGCCACGCATGCCCTCCCCTTGTGCTGTGCTGTGCTGCCTCGCTTCGCCTTCCACACAGTTATAGCTGGCGGCCTAGGGCTGCGAGGAGCTTCGCATCCACTGCTCCGCGCAAGGGGCCACACCCACACCATGACCTGCTTGATGTTGTTGCTTTAGCTGCTATGGTTCGTTTGGACCGTACCTTGAGTTGATTAGTAGACTAGGAATTTGAGTTTCATATTTGGAGTTCCCTTCGTCGGAGCCGTTGAGGTCCGCCCCCAGCAGATTCGATTGTTTTTGCAGATTGAGATTGCTGATTTTTAGTTGGGTTGCTCATGAATTCCATGTATACAACGTACGAGCTAGCAGCGCTACGAGCACGGCGTGCAGCCAGCGAGCCAAGCATAATGCGCCTGGGAGCCATAAATCTAGGATGGGGCTGCACTGAATTTTTTCCCTCCTCTCCCTTCCCTGCAACGTCGCCCCTACCCTGCCTTGCAGCGGCGCACGGCGTGGCGTGCACAACCCCTCCCCTGGGGCGTAGGCAGGATTTAGATTAAGGGGGGCCAAATAGTTATTGACTGGCTTTGAGGGGGCTATATAGGCTAATTTTGATAATTAGTACCATTTCATTAGAGGATATTAGGGGATATTAGTGTTGCTAAGGGAGGATTAGGGGGGCCAGGCCCCTGCGCCCCCTGGCTCCGCCCCCCTCCCTTGCGGCCCGGCCTACCTTCCTGCAGCCTACCAGCCGAACCGCTCAGCCTTGCCTGGTGCTCGGCCCGCGTCAGCCCGCGTACGCGAGCTCTAGTTGCTCCGCTTGGGCCATGATGCGCTCAACCCAAGCCGGCTTGCTCGCTGCGCCGCTGTGTCGTTCGCGTGCACCTAGCACCGTCGTTGGCCGTGTGCGTCTCAGTCCCAGCGTCGTGCGCTGGCCTCCGCTGCACCTGAACCGGCTGGCCGCGCTCCCTGTGCAGCTGCTGACTGTCGTACGAGCGCCTGGGGCGGGCGCTTCCCCGTGCTTCTCCAACTCAATCTGCCGATGAATAGAGAAGAAACGGGGAAAGGGGAAGAATAAAACCGAAAACTCAATACTTCCCCAAAAAGTAAAGGATTCGAGGGATCCGTGACTACTAAACTTAATATAGTCAAAAAGAAATTTACAAAAACATCGAGTAGATCTGTAAAATAAATAATCAGCCGAAATTCGTCCAAAAAAGAAGAAAAAGAAAAATGCTCGATGATGAGATGAACACGAGATTTATCCCTAAATTAATTTAAGATGTTCGGTCACAAGACACCTGTAACAAACAAATAGTCAAAGCTTGGATGGTAAACTAAAACAAAGAGTCACTCCTCTCTCTCTCCAACCCTAACAAAATATATATATATATAGACGCTTGGCAAATGACCATAACATTCTTACATTAAGCACACAATTCAAATGCTCCTCATGGGTAAAACCATCTAAGTTTTTCTTAGACCAAAGGACGGACACACCGCCTTCACAATTTTACTTCACCTCGACTCAAGCTTCTTGATGGTGCCACGTCCCTCCATCATCGTCATCGAGCAGCACCGGATGCGCCCCCGATTTTGAGGCCTAAACCACCCCAACCATCCATCTCCATTTGTTCGCCAGGCGATCACAATGTCGACACGTGTTTGGCCTCTACCAAGTGCCATGACACCTTCAAATCTTTTGCACTCCCACCGCACAGGCAACCTACTCGAAATTGCCATCACCTTCCTCCCTAACTTGACTGACATCATCTTCGTCACCATCTCGCCCACCATGTACTCTTGCTCTAATTGTGCACCATGTGGATCGCCTATGACTCTGCCCAGACTCCTTAGGTCCTCGACGCCAAGTCTCCACTTGTCACCACCGCATGATGCATCGAAGCCAAGCCTCTTACTTGCCCGTCATCACCGCATGATCTATCGCACCCAAGTTGGAGCTTGCTCTTCACCACATTCCATCCACCATCATATCGCATCCTACACCAGCGCATCACGAGCCAAGAGATATATCAAATCCACATAATGTTGTCAATCACTCATAATCCAAAGGTGACCATCATTGGTTCTCAGTGAGAGCCTGCTGCCAAATTCTTGGCATGCCAACGTTTTGGATAGGCCAAAGTTGCCAATTTTTTGGACAACACTTTGTTTGCTACCAAGAGCTGCCAATATCTCACATTTAGCTTACCAAAATGGTGGCAAGTTTTTTACCTATATTTTGACTTGCCAAACCTTTGGCATGCCAAAATTTGGGTCGCAAACCAATCTGACTCTGAATTCAGAGAGACGACAAGCACAAGCCAGCAGCTACTTGAGCTTAACTGAGCATCGATGGAGCGAGAGGATGGCAGATTTTTCTTTGTTATTTATAATGTGCCAAAAAAATAAAGGAGATATAAGACAAAAAAAGTTAAAGAAGATAGAGGAAAAATAGTTTCATCTAAATGAAACTACCTCTCCAGGTTCCTAAAACTCTTCTTGAGTTAGAGAATTACCACAGCAACCTATGAAAAAAATGAACTATTGAATTGGAGAAAGATTTTGAACCATAATTTCATTTTTTATTGATGTGGCACCTTTGTAAAGAACAAACTCTACTTGTTACCCTTTCCATTCTTTTTGATGAACCAATTTTGAAAACTGAAATTTTCTCTTTTAGTAATAACTATTCTGGGTCGAGATCCCACTATGAGTACACATTAAACCAGATGTCGGAATTGGAGGGTGCCAATACTGGTATTATTCGCCCATATTGCCAGGTAGTGTTGTTGTGGCCGTGGTCTAGTACAGGTATATGGAAGTTTAGATGGGCAAATGTCACCTTATATTTCTTGTTACTCAAAACATAACACAGCCGGATTAATTGTTTTACAAACAAAGTAATAATGTAAGGTTAAGATATGTACTATTTGCATATTAGGCTCATTTCATGTAAGAGCTAGACCGTAAACAAACTTGAACATAGGGTAGTGTTGGTGGATGAAATTGAAGTGGGAGAGAATTGCCACCTGGCATACAGGAGGATACAGGACTTGCAGGAAGACAAGAACTGCTGGTGCATATCCACCTGGCATCACTCTTCTCATCCAAAATCGATTATCTTATTTGGTACCATCAAATTCTATTTATTCTTCATCTCACCATGTTTATGTTTGAAGCTTCCGGGGTTGGCAGACAGCTGACAATGGTGTCGCCATCGGCATGGACAACCCACCACCTTCAGACATGTCAATCACACCAGCTTCATCGACATCCCACTCAAAGTATTGCATGAGCACTGCCAGTGTCAAGCTAACGAGACGCATCGCCAGTCCCTCGCCGGGGCACCGCCTCCGTCCAAGCCCGAATGGTAGCAGGGGCGTGGTGACCGTGTTCACCGCCCCGGCGTCCAAGAATCTCTTAGGCCTGAACTCCTCGGGTGCGTCCCAGAGATTGGGATCCCGGAGGATTGCCCAAGCGTTCACGAGGATCATCGTGCCGCGGCGAACGTCGAGCCCACTGACGGTGCAGTCCTCCATGGCCTCATGTGCCGGGATGATCGGTGCGACGGGGTATAGCCGGAGGGTCTCCTTAACCACGCATTGCAAATATGGAAGGTTTGTGATGTCCGACTCCTCCACCATCCGTGCGGTGCCAACATTGGTGTCTATCTCAGCCCTCACCTTACGCATCGCTTCCGGGTGTCTTAGCAGCAGCGCCATTGCCCATTCGATGGTTAGCGCCGACGGTTCGGTCCCGGCAGTGAGTAATATCTGCAGATGAATCACCATGGACATTGCAACTATGTTACAATGGGTCAAACACCATGTTAGTGTGCCGCAACTTAGACTGATTGGGAGGAGAGAGACTGCTCACCAAGACAATGCCTTTGATGACAGTGTCAGTGTAGTATTTGGGATCAATTTCTTGAAACGAGAGGAGCTCGTCAATGATGCTTTTCTTCTCCATGTCTCGGCCACCACCGGCGTCGCGCGTTCGCCGTTGGTTGTCGACGAGGTCGGCGACGAACGCGTCGCGTTTCCCCTGAAGGCGCACTAGCGCCGCGTCGACGCCGCGCAGGCGGTCCACCCAGCGCAGCGCCGGGAAGAAGTCCCCGATGCTGGGCGCGCCGATCACCGCGAAGCTCTCCTCGATGGTCTCCTGGAACCTGCGCACGTTGCCGGCGTGCATGGGCGCGCCGGTGAGCGTGCGCAACATCACGTTGAGCACCAGCTCGAAGAGCCTGGGCCGGAGCGTCGCCGCGGCGCTGGGGGCCGCGTCTACGGCTTGGCGGAGCTGTCTCCCGACGAGCGCGGCGGCCTCGGCGCGGCGGTCGGCGCCGCGCGCCGCGAGGCGGGACGCCGAGAAGAGCTCGACGGCGAAGAACCGGCGCAGGGCGCGCCAATGGTCGCCGTGGGGCGCCCAGGTGAGCGTGGTGCACCCGGACCCGAGCCGCTCCCCGGCCAGCAACCGCGGCTTGCCCGCCAGCGCGGCGTCCTGCGCCGTGAAGCACTCCTCGGCGACGTCGTGGTCCGACACCAGCAGCGCGCGCCGAGCGCCCAGGCGCAGAGACAGGAGCGGCGCCGGCCCCCCTGCGCCGCCGTGCGCGGCGGCGAGCGCGGCCAGCGAGCGGTGCAGCGGCTTGCCGATCAGGTGGAGGTGGCCCAGCAGCGGGTACGACTGCGGGCTGGGCGCGGCATCGCCGTGTCCCCGGCCACGCCTGAACCAAACGGCAGCAGCGACGAGCAGTGATACTGTGGTGGCAAGGATCAGTAGGAGACTGTCACCGCTCGCCATCGCGTCCATGGGCTGAGACCGTGACGGCCTCACTGCCGCCACGTACAGAGTGGACTCTACCGGGGTCGTATCGTGGCGCCGTAGCTGGAGATAGTAGTGGCGAGGAAGAAATAAGAGGGGGAAGAAGAGATCTCATCTAGAAGTCGCCTCTCGGCCTCTCTTCCTCAACCGGCAAATACGTACCATCCAAGAAGATGGCCATAGGAGGGTTTTAATCTCGCGATGAAGTCAGAGTGGCGAGAGGCCAGCCACCTGATCGAGCTCAGCTAAGCATCAAAGGAGCGAGAGGTTGACGATGATTCTGTGAGGGAGGAAGCGTCTGCACGCGTACAGACTCTGCCAAGACGCCATTAGATAGCTAGGCTGCGGCGTCACATACTGATGGCTGAATACCTCCATTTTTTTCATTGTCGTCATCGAGGCATCGAGCTCTAGTTTTCTTACACGTGCCGTTGATCTATTGATGGATCGGTTGATTCCGAACAGTGTTGGAACTGACGGCCAATCTTCGTTGCGACAAGCTAGCGGTGCTTTCTAGCCTGCTAGCGTTGGACACCGTGGTAGAAAAGATTACTGGGTAAAAACTATGCAAACACCGTTGGACACCGTTGACCTATCCTCTTTGTTCAAATATTGAACCAAACTATGTAACATAAAATATATATATACAGAGAGAGACATTTTACAATGATTGAAAAAATATGAGCCGTTTATCTAATAAAATCATATGGTGGTGAAGATAGGAAGTACCTAGAATAAAATACTTGGTACTTTCAAAAAAGGGATCAAGTACCAAAAAAGTGAGACTGAATACTAATTTAATTTAATTTTTATAAATATTTTTCATAGATCAACGGTTAGAAAAAAGTTCAAGGTAAAAGTACCTGAAATAAAGTACCTATTGGTACTTTACAATCAATTGTAAAAGAGTTCATATATATAATATTTAAAGGTAAATCTAAAAAAAGCTATAGAAAAAAAGATTATATACATAGAAACGTATATACATTATTTTTGTTTTTTTTTCATTTCCATTTCATCAAGAAATATCGAGGGTACAGAGTATGGCAGAAACAGAGGACCGAGACTCCGAGAGGCAGTCAACCAGAGAAGAAACAGAAGAAGGGGGGAAGAAGAAGTGGGAGAACGAGCATCCAGTCTGCTTGAGGCTAGAGCTTGCTATAAGGAGTTTGACCTAAGATTACAAGGTCATAGCCCCCAACAACAATACAATAATAGTTTAGGCAGACAAAAGCAAAAGAGAAGCCGAAGTCCACAACACCCAAGCTTCTAGAACCACCTTTTGAGTTGTCTCCATTGGCATCTTGCTCATCATCTGAGGGTAAAGGGAGTAGCCTCTCGCCGCGGACAAAGAGCCCGGTTGATTCGCCAACACCTTGTGGGCACATGCCATTAACTTCTGCATTCTGCACACCTTTGAAGATTTTCTCCTGCATCACCTTATTGTACATACCTGACCAGTATGTTAGAAATGAACAAACATACATTATAATCTCAATCAGGTTTTTGAGGTTTTTTTTATCGAAACAAGCTCTATTTCTGCATTGCCAGATCCGCCCAACAGACTGCCACACACCCACTAGTGTATACAGGACTCCCTTGAGGAAGCCACTTGGCAATCCAAGTTTTGTATTGTAGGATATTTCTAGGCATGTCATTAGCTCTAAAACAGAATCCGATGCCCCCCAGGTGATCTTAGCAATTGGGCATTGAAAGAAAGATGATCAATTGTTTCATCTTCACGACAGAAGTAACAAGCTGGATCCCCAACCCAATGTCTGCGAATTAAGTTGTCTTTGGTGAGAATAGCATTATTCTCCACCCACCACATGAAAATTTTATCTTGTAAGTAATTTTTGCTTTCCAGATATGTTTGAAATGTTTCCTCGACCAAGTCCTCTTTAGTTAGGAACTCGTAAACAGATTTTGTGGAGAACAAGTTGTTTTTATTCCAATTCCATAAAGGGATGTCTCTGTTATCCTCAAAGGAGTGTTGATAGACTGCATCTACCACTCCCAGCCACTGATCAAATAACAAAAGGGGCAACCATCTATTAAAATTCAGTTGGCCTTGGCAAACCAGGAAGTGATATACAGAAATGTTTTTGTCAGCACACATATCAAAGAGGAAAAATTCTTAGTGAATCAGAGAGACGACAAGCACATGCCAACAGCTACTTGAGCTCAGCTGAGCATCGTATGAGCAATTAATTAAGATCTCTCTTTACTCGAAAGAAAAAACATGGAGCGAGAGGAAGGGGACGGCAGGGTAGCAGATTTTTCTTTGTTATTTATGATGTGACTAAAAAATAAAGGAGATAGAGAAAAAATAGCTTCACCTAAATGAAACCATATCTCTACAGGTTCCTAAAACTCTTCTCGAGTAAGACAAGTACCACAGGAACCTATAAAAAACAAAAATGGACTATTGAATTGGAGAAAGATTTTGAACCATAATTCCATTACTTTTTGTTGATTTGGCACCTTTGGGAAGAAAAAAAAAACTCTGCCTGATACACATTCCGTTCTTCTTAATCAACCAATTTTGAAAACTGAAATTTTCTCTTTTGATATATACTACTCCGGGTCGAGATCCCACTATGAGTACACATTAACCCATATTTATTGTCTAGTCACTACCACAAAACCGAGATTTCGTGAGGGTGGAAATACTCTCACGAAATACAGTTTTACCCTCACGAAAATGATTCGTGACGGCCAACCGTCACACAATAGTTCTCACGGTAACGAGATCACGAAAATACAGTTTTCATGAGGGTTAGCTGTCACGATTTATTTTCGTGTCGAAATTTCGTGAGAGTGACCTCCACGAAAATTACAGTGTCGTCAGGTTTGCAAGCACCTTTTCGTGAGAGTATTTCGTGGAGGTCACCGTCACGAAATTAATTCATGAGAGTTACCAAACTCACACGAAAATAGTATTTCATGAGAGGGAGGTGTCACCACGAAATAAGTTTGAACCCTCACGAAATATAAATTTCATGGGAGCGGGACACCATCACGAAAACATGTTCAACCTTCACGAAATATAAATTTCATGAGAGCGAGACACCACCAGGAAAACATGGTCAACCCTCACGAAATAGTGGTTCCCTGGAGTTCAGAACTGCCGCCAGGTATCAATTTCATGAGAGTGCAACCTCCAGGAAAAGTTCCAATCCAAATCCCAAATACAGTCATATTTCAATAGTCAATCGAGCATAAAAACACAATCAAATTTCAATACATGCATACATTCGATTAATTTCAGTCCAACCAATCACAAAGTGTCCAACACTTGCACTCCAAACATATTACAATGTCTCCAGCACCCTAAAGTCATAGCCATCTAACACAAGTTCGAGCAGCCAACACATAGCTCAAGGTCAACGAGTACAACACCAAAAGGTTTTGTTTCAACCTAGGGTCGCTGGTTAGCAAAATAAGCCTAGGTTAGCAAAATAAGCCTAGCATCCATTACTTTGGATCAAAAGAGCTCAAAAGTACGATGGTACCATGTTCAGATTTTACTCCCATCCAGTGCATCAATTATCATCAATATCGTCCTCGTTATCATCACTGTCATCCTCTTCATTGATGCTGTCCTCTCCATAACCACTATTCATATCGCTGTCCTCTCCATTACCACTATTCATATCGGCATCTTCGCTGCAACTAATGTCATCCCTACCATCTTCATCATAGCAATGGTTGCCATCGTCATAGCTGTTGCTGTCATTCATCTCATCATAGTAGTCATCATCATCGACATCAGTGTCCACGATATCACCACTAGCAAGTATTTCAAGTGGATTAGTGCTGACATGTGATAGTCCAGAAACCTGAAAAAGATCAATCATGGTCTTACACTTCAAGTAAAAATGATGGTTGCCACATTTATTTAGCTAAAATAACAGGTGGTTGCCACAACCACAAACAACATGTCTCAGTTCCATTCCATAGAGTATATGCATCTAGGTGTAGTACATGGAGAGAACA
The DNA here is from genome assembly GCF_016808335.1 of Panicum virgatum. Classification (NCBI taxonomy): domain Eukaryota; kingdom Viridiplantae; phylum Streptophyta; class Magnoliopsida; order Poales; family Poaceae; genus Panicum; species Panicum virgatum. Next base: position 63,990,436 of record NC_053147.1, read on the forward strand.
GCAAAAAGTTACCTGATGACGACGGGCGTCGATATTTGCTAGACGGTTCATCAGATCAGCAGGTGGAGACTTCTTAAGATCCTCAAAAAGTCTTTGAAATTTAATGTGCAAAAACATCATATCAATACATATGATCAGTAAGCTGTAAACATTAAATCAATGCATATGATCAGTAAGCTGTAACATGGAGAGGGATGACTATTACCAGCATCATCTCACGATTAACACTATTTTCCTCAATGAGAATCTCATTATTCTCATTCAACTTCTTATTTGTTTCGTTCAGTGCATCATTCCTCTCTTTCAATTCCTCATTTTCATGTACTACAGCTTGATAAGCAGCTGTGTTGCTTGAGCGAAAACGATTTGATTTAGCAGTTGCTGCAAGTGTTTGCTTATCCACATAACCATCAGCTATTGGCAAGCGGCCATGGGCCATTCCCCGTTCCATGAAATACAATGCTTGTACATCTAATTCTTTTGAATTTTCATGAAGTTGTGTTCTTGCACTGTATTCATCCTAAAGAAAAACAGAGCGAAATATGTACGAAATCAGCAAGGTTGTAACCATATAAAAAATAAAAACTGAGATAGAAAAATGAGTGAAACACATACAAGACGGGTTTGTGCTCTCCTGCTGGGAATAGGAGCGCTTTTTCCAGCTTTGTCAACTTTTTTGAATCCAGACTTCATGACAGCATATGTGTTAAAAGTGCTGGCCTTCTCAGGACCGAACTTATATTCCTACAGGAAAATGAAATGAAGTTACAAGATGTCTGAAACCTAGGCTAGCTAGATCTATGTGAAATCATGGGTGTGTGACATTCACATTTGGATGTAAGCAGTCTTAGTAGTATAAGCAAAAGACAATAGGATCAGGATTTCATACCAACAATTGTTGTGTCTCTCCCCATGGCCTCGATCCCCCTCTGTTCTGAGCAACATCTACAGACTTTAAGCGTGAAGCTTGAGCAGCCCTCCTCTTTGTCTTGTACTCTTTAGATGTCCAATACTTCGACAGAAAGACCCAAGCATCATTATCGCACCACCATAGCTTGCTGGCTATGTATTGTTCTTCTGTAAGATGTATAGCACGTGCTTGATTGTCATCACAGTCCTTATGAATCTTTACAGCATCCAAACGAGCCTGATATATCAAATCAGAAACTCTTTTTGCTAGATAAGTCTCCAAATTTCTGTCAGCTTTTCTCACATCAGCTTGGGTTACCTTGAACAAAGTCTACATATGTAGCAAAGGAAATGTCAGTTATTTCCAGTAAAATAGAAGAGGCAATCAGTATGTATGATGGCTAGTTTAATTACCCAGAATTCACACTTGAGTAGCCTAGCATATGTTACATTTGTGATATCCTTTTTGCAATAATAATCATTCCATGACATTGCTGCCCTTTTTTCAAGGATCCTGCCTTCCTCATCATGGATATTAACCATACCAGGGTAGAACCGTTTGATAAGAGCTCCAACCTGTGAACCATACTTGTAGTCTTTAGGGTTGTAGTTCACGTAGGTGAATTGCCTGCAAGAAATAATATAATGTCAACACTAAAGATAGAATAAATAGTAGAAAAAAAGTCTATCAGCAGTAAAAGATCAGAAAAAAATGTACACACTTGCTACCCTGAGGCTTCAGCATAACCTTCCCACTAGGTGGAGGCACTCTCAATTGCGTCTCATTTTTTTCCCTCTCCCTCTTGCTTTTTTTGTAGGTTGGTCCATAACTTGTAATGTGCCACTTCCACCATCATTCGAGTCATCAAAACCACCATTGCTCATTTCTATGTTACTCTGATCATCACCAACCCTTTGAGAATTGGCAGTGCCACCATCAGCATTGGTCCCTAGGGAATTCCCACTAGCATTGGTCCCTTGGGAGTTCCCACCAACATTGGTCCTTCTGGAGTTCCCACCATCAGCATTGGTCCCTTGGGAGTTCCCACCAGCAGCATTGGTCCCTTGGGAGTTCCCACCATCAGCTTCACATGCCCTTTTCCTCGCAAGCCCTCTATGTCGAAGCCCGAACATGACCTGCATAATAATTACAAACTGAAGATTAAAGGGAACATATTTAAACAACACCAATACTAATGGAAACCTGAATGATAGATGAAAAGGCATGTAATAGTTTCTTTGGTTCAGAACTTCAGATAAATAACAAGTAAGCATTCAGAAAGCAACACATTAGTTCTGACAAAGGTAATAAACATTGAATAGTCTTGGTGCATATTCAGCAGTACATTCAGCAACACATCAGTGCATTCAGCAGTACAACTAGTTTTTTTAATAGAAAACAAGAATCTAAAAATCATTTGGGTCATTAGGTGCATATTCAGGCAGATCATCTTGGTCATCATCTCTATCTTCTTCCGCCTCTAGATCATCATCTATATCTTCATCCACCTCTAGATCATCATCTATATCTTCATCTTGAGCTTCAATATTCAGTTCGGATAGAAATTTGAGATCATTTGGATCGGTTATCTCATCGGAGACAGTTGGAACTATATTGTCCAAGTCAGCCCCTAAATCAATGACAAATGAGCCTAGCAACCCATCCTCTTGATAGAAAAGCTCTTCTGTTGGCCCATTAGGAGGATTTGAACCATCATTTGTGTCATTTGAAGGAATGTAGTTCCGTGGATAGACGTTATACACAACCCACCAATCCACTAGATCTAATTTATCTTTGCATGCATAAGGCAGATAATATACTAGTTTAACTTGACTCCCCATAACAAATGGTTCAAATGCTGCAAGCCTAGAAGAATGCTTAATCTCCACCAATCCTAAATTTTCAGTGCGTTTTGTTCCAGCTGGTGTAGGATCAAACCAGCAACAATCAAACAACACCATCTCTAGCTGTAGGCTTCCTTCCCATTTTATTTTTATAATGTCTTTGATAATACCATAATACTCTAACTCATTGTCGTTCTCATCAACACAGGAAACACAAACTCCACTATTAACTGTTGTTAATCTGGATTTTGTTTTCTCATACTCTTCTGAACGGAACCTATATCCATTCACATCATAACTGGTCATCATAAAAAATCAGCTTCATACTTCTCCGTTGGTAGCTCATGAACACCCCGAGGACTCATACAACGCCCCGGGTATTGAAAAATTTCAATGTTGCATGAACTTTTGAAGGAAGAAGCACCATCATCATAACGAGGCATCTTGTTTCTAATCGACCGAGCTTGTGACCTAAAAAAGAGGGTGAGGAAATTTGTTGCCTCCTCAACTAACTGAGCCTCGACAATGCAGCCCTCAACACGTGCCTTATTTTGTACTTTGCCTTTCAGTTTTTGGATTTTCCTATAGGAACCAAAGAAAGCACAAAGAGAAGGTTATTTTTACAAAAGACGGTAGAATATTAGTTATGAATTTACCTCTCATATGGATAATTCCAACGAGATTGGACAGGGCCTCCTAGTCGAGCCTCTCAGGGAAGATGGATTATAAGATGTTGCATAGGATTGAAGAAACCAGGAGGAAATATCTTCTCCAATTTGCAAACAAGGACAACAACTTGCTGTTCTAATGAATTTATGACATCCTTTCTCAACTCTTTGGCACACAACTGCCGATATAAAAAGCTAAGCTCAGCCAAACACAACCATATGTCATGTGGAAGGAATCCACGGAAGGCTACAGGGAGTAAGCGCTCCATGAATATGTGGTAATCATGGCTCTTTAGGCCAAAAATCTTCCTTTGTAACAAGTTAACCCCTCTTCTAATGTTGGCTGCATATCCATCAGGGAACTTAAGTTCTTGAAACCATTTAAGAATTTTTTGTTTGTCATCCTTATTAATGCAAAATGGGGCACGTGGCTTGTCCCACTTGCCATTTGCTTTCAACTTCAAATGTTGTGATGGACGATTGCAAATATCGGCTAAATCTTTCCTTGCCTTGACATTATCCTTAGTCTTGTCAGGTACATCAAAGCAAGTGCTCCATATAACTTCAGCTACATTTTTCTCATTGTGCATCATATCAATGTTGTGTGGTAGCAACAACTTAGGAAAATATGGAAGTTGCCAAAGGCCACAAACATGGGTCCAATTGTGCAATTTACCATAAGTTTTTGTGTCACCTACGAATTTGCTCATTTGGGCATAGATTTCGTCCCCCGTCAAAATCCTTGGAGGCTCATCAAGAACCACGGTGTCCTTACGAAATGCATTAGATTGAAATCTGAATTGATGGCCTCTAGGTAAGAAACGCCTATGGCAATCAAACCAGCAAGCCTTGTGACCATAACGAAGTGTAAATGCCTTAGTATCACACAAACACACTGGACATGCAAACCTACCATGTGTGCTCCATCCAGCAAAGTTACCGTAAGCAGGAAAATCATGGACTGACCATAGATAGGCTGCTCGCATCTTAAAAGTTTTCTTGAGTGAAGCATCCCAAGTGTCTACCCCCTCCCATAAACTCATTAATTCATCAACTAAAGGCTGCATTAGAATGCCTAGTTTCTTTCCAGGATGTTCCGGGCCAGGGATCACAAGAGAAAGAAATATGTACTCAGATTTCATGATTGTGCATGGTGGAAAATTCAATGGGGTAACAAACACTGGCCAACAGGAGTAAGGAGCTGCCATTAAACCAAAAGGGGTAAAACCATCTGTTGCAAAGGCAAGACACACATTTCTAGGGTCACTTTTGAAGTCTAGAAAATCTTTATCAAACTGTTGCCATGCTTCTCCATCACAAGGGTGCACCATTTTACCAGATTTGGACGGATAGTGAGACCGCAACAGCTGTGCTAGAGCAACAAACAATTAGGGGAAAATATTGCTAGAGCACACAACACGGAAAAAATCGGGAAAAAGGATGGAGTGCTGTACTGATGAAATGAGAATGACAGAGTTTGCAGAGAACCACGGTACAGGCAACTAAAAATTCAGCAACGCGCAAATCGGACAAGGCTAAAAATTCACTTGCCACAGCAACTTGCTTCCTGTAAAAGCCGCTCAAGAATTGACTGCTAGCTGCTAAAAACAGTGAACTGAACAAGCTAATGATTACTTGCTGTGACCAAAGAAATCGATCGAGCTGCACTTGCTGCTGGATGCACCGACTAGCTAAATAAACATGGAATAAATGAAGCACTGTTGCTTGATAGTGACAAAGCCGAAATTTGAGCAATTAAAAAACAAATACCAGCAACAGCTTTAACTCAAGAACGAGCATGACTTGGTGCTGGACTGCTAGAAAGAGACTAAATTCAGATCTGGATAAACTGCTGCAGCTGGAGCGGAGTACTACGGTGGGACTACTCACCGGTGCTCTGGAAATTGACGAACTGGGGCTTCGGGCACTGGTGTAGAGGGGCTTCGGGCGCTGGTGGCGGAGGGGTGGGCGTCCGGCGCTCGGTTGGGGAGGGGCGGCCAGCGGGGTGGAGTGCTGGGGGCTGGCGATGGGTGGAGATCTAGGGGCGAGCGGCAATGGAGAGTTGGGGCGTCGCGTGGGGTTGCGGAGTGGGCGTCGCGCGGGGTTGCGGAGGTGCGGCGGCGGAGGAGAGCTGTGGGGGCGTCGCGCGGGGTTGGGGGAGTGGGGTGCCTGTGGATAGGGTTTGGAACGGGTCGGGCGGTTTTGTTGTGTGATGGGCCAACAGAAAAAAAGCGCCGGACATTCTCTTGGCGCCAACACCAAGCGCAAGCGCGCGACTTAGCATTTTTAGGCGCCATTGTGAATTCAGCCAAGCAAAAAATCTGCGCTACATGTTTCCTGGCGGCAACAACTATTTTCATGAGAGTTCATGTCAAGAAATAACAATTTTTCATGGCGGTTTGCATAGCACTCTCACGAAAATAGGTTTTCATGACGGGATTTGTAGCACCTCCACGAAAAATACTAATTTCATGAGGGTGTGTTTTAAACTCTCACGAAAAATCCATCCCCTCACGAAATCTCGGTTTTTGTGGTAGTGAGTGCATATTGCCAATACTGGTATTATTCGCCCATATTGCTAGGTAGTGTTGTTTGTGGCCGTGGTCTAGTACAGGTATATGGAAGTTTAGATGGGCAAATCTCACCTTATATTTCTCGTTGCTCCAAACATAACACTGCCGGATTAATTGTTTTACAAACGAAGTAATAATGTAAGTTTAAGAGATGTACTATTTGCATATTAGGCTCATTTCATATAGGAGCTAGACCGTAAACAGATTCGAACATAGGGTAGTGTTGGTGGCTGAAATGGAAGTGGGAGAGAATTGCCACTCCTTGGTCGAGATGGAAAAGGTGAAAGAGGAGTATAGAGGACTTGCAGAAAGACAATAAAACAAGTGCTGGTGCATCCACCTGGCAACACGTGACCATCCAAAATCGATTACCTTACTTGGTACCATCAAATTCTGTTTATTCTCCATCTGACCATGTTTATGTTGAAGCACAGAGCATGCGCTCGACAAACTTTCGGGGCTGGCAGACAGCTGACAATGGCGTCGCCATTGGCATGGACAGCCCACCACCTTCAGACATGTCAATCACACTACCTTTACCGACATCCCACTCAAAGCACTGCACGAGCGCTGCCAGTGTCAAGCTAACTAGACGCATCGCCAACCCATCGCCGGGGCACCGCCTCCGTCCAAGCCCAAATGGCAGCAGGGGTGCGGTGACCGCGGTCACCATACCGGCGTCCAAGAACCTCTCAGGCCTGAACTCCCCGGCTGCATCCCAGAGATTGGGATCCCGGTGGATCGCCCAAGCGTTCACGAGGATCATCGTGCCGCGGCGAACGTCGAACCCACCGACGGTGCAGTCCTCCATGGCCTCATGTGCCGGAATGATCGGTGCGACGGGGCATAGCCGGAGGGTCTCCTTCACCACGCATTGCAAATACGGAAGGTTTGTGATGTCCGACTCCTCCACCATCCGTGCGGTGCCAACCTTGGTGTCTATCTCAGCCCTCACCTTCCGCATCGCTTCCGGGTGTGTCAGCAGCAGCGCCATTGCCCATTCGGTAGTTAGCGCAGACGTGTCGGTCCCGGCAGAGAGTAGTACCTGTAACAATGGGCCAAACACCATGTTTTTTTCTGAAACACCAACATGTTGGTGCGCCACAAGGAAGACTGATTGACAGGAGAAAGACTACTCACCAAGACGATGCCTTTGATGACAGTGTCGGTGTAGTACTCGGGATCAATTTCTTGCAGCGACAGGAGCTCGTCAATGATGCTTTTCTTCTCCGTGTCTCGGCGACTACCGCCGTCGCGCCTTCGCCGTTGGTCGTCGACGAGGCCGCCAACGAACGCGTCGCGTCTCCCCTGCAGACGCACTAGCGCCGCGTCGATGCCGCGCAGGCGGTCCACCCAGCGCAGCGCCGGGAAGAAGTCCCCGATGCTGGGCGCGCCGCTCACCGCGAACGTCTCCTCGACGATCTCCTGGAACCTGCGCACGTCGGCGCGGCTTGCGCGCTCCCCGGTGACCGCGCGCAGCATGACGTTGAGCACCAGCTCGAAGAGCCTGGGCCGGAGCGTCACGGCGGCGCCGCCGCGGAGCATGCTCCCGACGAGCGCGTCGACCTCGGCGCGGCGGTCGGCGGCGCGCGCGGCGAGACGGGACGCCGAGAAGATCTCGACGGCGAGGAACCGGCGGACGGCGCGCCAGTGGTCGCCGTGGGGCGCCCACACCACCATCGTGTACCCGTACCCGAGCCGCTCGCCCGCCAGCAGCCGCGGCCGGCCCGCCAGCGCGGCGTCGCGCGCGGTGAAGCACTCCTCGGCCGCGCCGTGCGTGGACACCAGCAGCGCCCGCCGCGCGCCCAGGCGCAGCGACAGGAGCGGCGCCGCAGCCCCGCCCCCGGAGCCGTGCGCGGCGGCAAGGGCGGCCAGCGAGCGGTGCAGCGGCTTGCCGAGCAGGTGGAGGTGCCCGAGAAGCGGGCGCGACGGCGGGCTCGGCGCGACGTTGCCGCGCCACCGACCACGCCTGGACCAGACGGCAGCAGCGACGAGCAGGGAGACGGCGATGGCAAGGAGTAGGAGACTGTCGCCGCTCGCCACCGCGTCCATGGCTGGCGACGGCGAGGGGCTCGCTGCCGCCACGTACAGAGTGGATACCACCGGGGTCGCGGCGCCGTGTACGGACTGTAGCTGGAGGAAGTCGGAGGGGTGAGGAAGAAATAGAGGGGGAAGAAAAGATCTTATGCAAGTCGTCTCTCTCAACATCAAAGGAATCCCTCTCTTCCACAAGCGTGTCAACAACGAAGATGGCCATGGATTAAATAATGGGACATTTACCACTCATAAGCATCGAAGCAGCGTGAGTTTTACGATGATTCCATGAGGGAGGAAACGTCTGCACATGTTCGGACTTTGCCAGGATGCCACTAGTTAGATACTCCCTCTATACTTAAATTCAAACAATAAAAATATAAATCATGAATAAATTTTAAATTGTTGAGTTTCAAAATACAAGAACTATATGTATAAATTTGTCTTAAAAAATATTTTCATAAAAATATAAATATATCGCTTTGCGGCAAATATTTTTATAAAAATAAAATAAGAAATTAAAGATAAACTTTAGAAACGGTGTCGCTGTCCAATATGATTTTTTTTCGGAATACGGAGGGAGTACAAAGCAGGGTTCACATAACCGGTGGGAACCGATCCGGTTTGACCAGTTACCGGTCAAACAGGTCCGGTCCGGTTCCGGTTTGGGCCGGTACTAAACCGGCCCAAATTCAAAATTTAAATTTAAATTCAAAAAAATAAAAAATTCCCAAAAAAATTCTAAAAATACTTCAAGGTGCGACGAATCTAATGGTGTCAAATTTTCTCAAAAATTCATTCATTTAGTATAGTTTGCGGGGATTTGAAGTTAAACAAAAAAAACGTGCATACAAAAGTATACAAATACAATGTAAAAGTAGTACAAAAGAGGGTTGGAGGGCTCATTTAAACTAAAATATGTTATACAAACATTTATTTAGTATACTTTGCGGGCATTTGAATTTAAACCAAAAAAGAAAAAAATTAAATTTAACCGGTTACCAATCAAACCGACCGGTTACCAGTCAAACCGGCCGGTATACCGGTCTAACCGGCCGGTATACCGGTACGAACCGGTTGAACTGCGCCATTTGAATTCAAATTTGAATTCCACCAGTTCGGACCGGTAACCGGCCAAACCGGACCGGTATACCGGTACCGGAGGCCGGCGGTTACCGAACACCGGTCGGATATTAAAACCCTGGTACAAAGCACCTCCATTTTCTTCGTCATTAGCATCGAGTTCTATTTTTCTTACACGTACCGTCGAGCTATTGATGGATCGGTTGATCTCCAGACACTGCTGAGACTGATTGCTATCGTCTTCATTACGACAGGCTAGCTGATTTTCTTTTGGCAAAAGTTTAAGTTACTCCTGAACTATAGCCAAAATTTTAATAACTTCTTAAACTATTGTGTGGTTATTTTTACCCCCAAACTATACATTTTGGTTCAAATAACCCCAAAATGCAAATTATCTTTTTTATTTTTTCATGCATAGGTGGAGTCTTAAACTGAAATTTTGCAAGATGATAGTACACATCATAACACATCTTTGAAAAATAAATCATAATTCTTATCATTATTTTGATAGATTATGATATTTAACAATAAACTAATCATTAGAATTCAAAATTATAGGAAATACTATGAAAATTATAACAAATTTTTTAATATGCATTGTGATGTCCACTACTAATTTGTAAAATTTAAATTTAAAATTCAACTTATATATGGAGAAGAAAAAAAAATTGCTACAATACCTTTGTGCTACTGAAACCAAACAGGACCACGGTCACGCGACAGCCCGCGTGGCCCAAGGCAGCCTGCACAGGGACACCAAGCCATGAAGCCAACAGAGCAACGTGCTCTGGTCGTCCTCCCTCTCGGTCACGGGACGTCCACACACACTGCAGCAGCTGCCGGCAGCCGGCGTCGCCAGGCCCACAGCGGCACAGCGCAGCCTCCCGTCCCACCGTTGTGCCATCCATTCCAGTGCTTGACAGGAACGAGTGCAGGCGGTGACGGTGAAAAAGCAGCAGGCCTATGCGCGCGTCGCCGCTGGGCACAAGCTTAGATACCTTCCTTCTAACTAAATTTATATAAATGCAAACCATAGGTGCTTTTAGTTGGACATTTGAATCTGTTTTTACTTTTACAAATGCCAAAAGTCAACCAAAGAGCTAAAAATCCACAACTTCTTCTACCTAATAGTTGCTTTTGCTCTAGTACAAAGTGAAAGCACCTCGACCCCCTACTTTGAGCTGCTTTTGGATCAAATATTTACCCACATGTTATGATGCAAACCAGTTCGTTCTTTTCTTCCCCGCCCTTCCCACCGTGCCCCCGACTCCATCCCTCGTGCCATTCCTCCGCCCTCCGCCACCGCCCCTCCGCTCGTCGCCAGTGCTCCGGGCGGCTACGTCGCCACCTAACCGGTTCTGCTTCGACGCGGACCGACTCCCCGCACAGCCCTGTGATGACACGGCGAGCTCCGCCACGCGCAGGCAACTGCCATGAGATCTGCCCCCAGAGGCGAGCTGCCGCCGCCGCGGGCTCCGTCCCTAGATGAGCTCCGCAGCGTGTAGGCCACCGCCACGGGATCTGCCCCTAGGGGTGAGCTCCACTGGAATGCTCCGCCGCGTGCGAGCTGTCGCCACAGCGGGATCCGCTCCCAAGGGCGAGCTCCGCTGCCGGTGCGGGTTCCACCCAAGTTCGAGCTCTGCCGCGCTACGCGTCAGCCGTCGCCGCCGCGGGTTCCGCCCCGAGGGTGAGCTCCGCCGCGCGCGCAGGCCACCACCACGGGCTCTGCCCCAGGGGCGAGATCCGCCACGGGCACCGTGCGCTCCTGATGATGTTCTCCGCCGTGCACTCGAGGAGAGCGGGTGGGAGATGCTGTCAAGCGGGGCTCGTGAAGCGTCCCCTCATAAGAGAAGACTTAAAAGTGATACAATATCAGTCCCAGGAGGCTGATAACACTTTTATTACATCAGATGGTATATCACCGTACAACTCTACGCGGAAGTGGGTAGTTAAGCGCCACTATCGCAAGGATAACAACTAACACCCACACAATGATATTAACTACGAAGAGGGGGTCATCAGAGTCTTGCGTCATACGGAACTTCCTGCGGGTGACCCTATCCACAGGAAAGGTTGGGTGTAGGACAGAACCTCTACTCAACGTCTTCGGGAACGAAGTCCGGATCTTTCTCTGTAAAAATTAAGAATGGGGTGAGTACAAACATACTCAACAAGTCTAACCACACCCACGGAGGGGATATAAACAGAATATAATGCACAGGGTAAATCAAGGATAAGGCTAGGGTTTAATTTGCGGAAAGCTAATTTTTATGCATGGGTTTATTTGAAAGAAAGGGATTTTTAAAGGCAATTATCTTGCACTGAGTACCACGCCGGGTTGATCCACACATGATCCAAGTTTTAAATTGCTACCGGACTCCTCATCCACCGTAGCACACGGCACAGCTGCCGGACACTTTTCCAAAATAGCTCACGCCAACCCATCCATTCCCAGAAGAAACACTAGTTGTGTGGCCAAACCGTAACTCGCCCAGTACCGTGGGCACGGCTATTCGAATAGGTTTTAACTCTGCAGAGGTGTGCAACTTTACCCACAAGCGGGGTACCACAGCACGATCACTTTAGTGTCGGTGCAGATCCCAACAAAGCCATTACCCACCTTAGCTAGACTTGCCTAGCCACCACGGGATCCACCAAGGGTCATCGACCTATCACCGAAGTTTAACCGGGGCATAAGTGACACAGAGCTTATCCCTTCTCCTTGGTCACCCGTTGCTCTCAGCTCTCCTGATGGCTATCAGACTAACAAGTGGGGTTTATGCTAAGTCGTTGCCCATACAACGGTCGAGTAGTTTGCACAATAGTGGAGTTAGGCAAGATGACACACCAACTTGGTCCTTAGTTGTGACATGATGGATATCTCCCTTCTTTGCTCAACCACACAGGTACGAGCACACCATTCGGCAAATCACACAGAAGTGCCATCCATCCCATCTAAACTCATCTTTCGAAAATTCTACATTTTTCACTTCCCACATACTCACAGATCTTCCCTTTATAAAACAAGTTGTATCGTGTTTAAGGTCCTAAGCATTCTAGCAGCAATTAACGTCCAAACAAATCATATTCAGACATTAATCTAGGTGGTCAAGGAAAGGTTATAACAAATCAAGGGGTGCCTATCCAACCATGTTTTCGGCAGGAAAAATATATGCAGTTTTGTAAAACAGGACAATAGGTTGTGTCTATAAAACTGGGACAAAACATGAATCAAAGGATGAGATTGAACTTGCCATTCTCAAAGTCTTCCGGAAAGTCCTGATCAAGGTACTGTCCTTCGGGTTCGGGATCGCGGAACTAGTCCTCGTTCACTTGCTCGCAGTACTGCTCGTCGATAGTCTCTCCTTCGTTCACACCGTGATCTTGGGAGAGGTGGCACAAGGAGGCGGCTCCGCGGTGGCCGGCAGGGATCGGCGGCTGTAAGGATCACCGGGGTGTCCGACCCTAGAGGGGGAGGGGGTGAATAGGGTCGCTAATCGCTTTTTAACCTAGGGCTCAATCTAATTGCATAAGATAAACCTAACACGTCCTACACATGCTAGTTATGACTAAGGTTTATCTATGCTACCCTCTACTTACCCCAAAAGACTTGCAACCTATAGCTAATCTTAATCAAACTTACTAGGAAAGTAAAGGTAAATGCGGAAACGTAATGCGGTAAGTAAAGCGGTAAGGGAGAGGATATGCAAACTCCCGTGAAGACACCAAGACACACGATTTAACGTGGTTCGGTTAGGACACCAAAGTCCCTCCCTACGTCCATGGCCACTTGCTCACAAAGAACAAGTATGATGCCGAGTCTCTTCGCTTGATCACCGTCTTGCCACGCCTCCAAGGCTCCCGACAAGCAAAGGCTAAGTGACGCCAAGTCACAAAGACGAGGTCACCGCCACCGTCTATCTCGAAGTGTCACCACGGCACCGTCTTCACTATCTTGGAGCTTTAACACCAAGTAGGGGCCTCCTTCCCCGCACAAAGTGTCGTTGCCACTCCACACCAAGTCGGAGGATCACACGACGAGTACACAAGGTGCTTGCCGCAGCAAGGCTTTCTCTCAAGCTAGTTCTCTCAAGAACTAAGCCTAAACAAGCACTAAGCACTCTCACAAGTGTGCTTAAGCCTATATGATGTACAATGAAGCTCTATGGTGGTTGGAGATGATATTTAGCTCTTGTATACTTTCTTGAACTCCAGCACTCTCAAATGACCCGGCCTTGGGGGTATATATAGGCAGCACAAGCAAATATAGCCGTTGGAGAAAAGCTGCCAGAAATGTGCTTAACGCCGGTTAATCCGACGTACCCCAAAAGCCATCATCGGTTCAACCGGTGTATGTAAACTGCTACTTGAAAAACTAGCCGTTAGCAATTAACCGGTGTATCGCCGGTTTAACCGATGCAATCAACCGGTGTATGTAAAATTAGCATCGGTTTAACCGGTGATTGTAACTTCTTCACGTTCCTCCAAAAACCACCTCTCTGGACAACTGAACCGATGCAATTGACCGATGCATCGTCGGTTCAACCGGTGTAGGTATTTTCCTCAGTCTTCATCTGCCAATGCACCGACGTATATAATTTCCGTAGCGTCGGTTCATCCGGTGTAAAACCCTAGCCCGCAGACCTTCTCTGTGATTGCACCGGTGAGTTCATTTTGCCCTACGTCGGTTTAACCCCCGTAGGGGTGGCCCTTCGGGTCTTGCTACGCCTCTCTTCTCTTTGTCATCACTTGAACCTAAAAGCCTGAGAATAGTCATCTTAACAATCACATTAGTCCAAGTGTTGTGTGTGTCATCAATCGCCAAAATATTATATTGAAATATGGCATGAGAGGCCATTTTCGCTACAATCTCCCCCTTTTTGGTGATTGATGACAACACAACCAAAGCAAGCAAGATGAAAAGCAAGAATATAAGATTGATATCAATTTGAAAAGTTAGAAACTACTTAGCTTGCTTGGATGACATTTCAATGCTCATTTTAAAAGCCCTTGATACCAATTGTAGAAAGAATTGTAGAACAATGGCTTGTGTGTGGTTTGAACCATATGAGCAATGAAAAATTTGTACCTTAGTCCATGGGATCATCAAATTGCACTTCTCCCCCATATTGACTAAGTACCTCCCCCTATCACCAAGCATCCTTTTGCATTGCATTTTCCATTCCTCCCCCTTGCTAATGGCATCATTTTACTCCAAAATATTTGCTTTTAGGGGTGGCCCTTCGGGCCTTGCTACGCCTCTCTTCTCTTTGTCATCACTTGAACCTAAAAGCCTGAGAATAGTCATCTTAACAATCACATTAGTCCAAGTGTTGTGTGTGTCATCAATCGCCAAAATATTATATTGAAATATGGCATGAGAGGCCATTTTCGCTACAGCGGCTATGGTGAGCGGTGGCGACGTTGGGAGCTCGGGGAGGAGGCGGGCGGCATTGAGGTGGCTGTGGTGCTCGGAGGCGGGGTAGAGGGCCCTTTTATAGGCGTGGCAAGGCGGTGGGGCGGTGGCCGCGTTGGTGGCGGTCTAGCGAGCGGTGCGGGGTGGCGTTTGATGTCGCGATGCGGCGGCGGCGCGATTCGCGGCGGCCCAGGACGATGCGACGGCTCGGGCAGGTCCTAGTGGCGCGCAGGCACGTGGAGGGGCCGGCTGTGGGGCTCGGCGTCGAGCAGAGCGGCGCGAGTGGCGAGGCGGGGTGCTGTGCGGCCGGCGGCATCGCTGTGCGCGAGCTGTGCGGCTCGGGCGGCGAGGCGACGGCGCTGGGCGGTTGACGGACGGCACGATGAGCGGCGCGGCCGTGTGGAACGCGTGCTGCGCTCAGGCTTGTGTGCGTGCGGCGTGTGGATGCGACGGGATGAGTCGGCGGCGAGCGGGCGGCGCGGCGAGCGGTGCGGCCGTGTGGAGCGCGTGCGCACGCGCGGGCAGGCGCGCGCGTCTAGGCGGCAAGGAAGCTCGGCGTTGAGGTAGGCGAGCGGCACGGCGGCTCAGTGAGGCGGGGTGGCAGAGGGCGGCCAGCGTCGAGCTGCTCGCATGGAGGCGTGCTCGGCGGCACTGAGCAGAGCATCTCGCGGCAGAGAGGAAAAGGGGGAGTGTTATCGCCATAAATTAACATGTTAATTAATGGGCCGCGAGTGAGTTGGGCTTAATGAAGAAATTGAAGGAGGCTTGCGAATCGGCTCCTGCGTGAGCATTTGGGCCGTGTGGGCCATGTATCCTTAGATTTAGTTCAATTTGAGTTAGAGATAGAGTCCGATATGGACCCGTTAGTTTAGATTATTTTCCAAGTCTCCGGACTATAAATATGTACCCTGTGATATTTGTAAAAGAAGAACGTTATCACGTTTTGCAAACAACAACTCTCGGCACACCGCCACCCCTAGTTCTAAGGTTTCATCCAAGTAAGCGACATGCTGCCCTGATCGCTTCTTGCGATCAGGGCAGCGTTGTACTTGCTTTTACCTTGGTATTACTCGTACTGAAGCATTTTTGATGGCGAGTAGTCCTAGTTATCCTAATATTCGTAGCATGGCTTTTAGTAGATTTATCATGCTTTGGTTGTTTATCATCTACGAATATCATGTTGTTTTTGTGCAGTCACATTTTAATCTTATGCTAATTCTCGTTGCATAGAATTAGTTGTGCGGAGACAACACCCTGCTTCTTTTCAATCTAGCAGATCTAATCTGTTATGATTTGTTCTTATACTTAAGAATTGGCATAATATCTGCTAGTTTAGGCCTTGCAAACAGGTTGGACGATCCGGCGACGTATTAGATGCTTTGCCTTAGTCTTAACAGGGAATTGATCCGGTAATCGGCTTTCGCTTATTCTTAGGCCTCTATTCTGGTTAAGGTTTGGTTGTTTATTACACTCGCTAGGCCCAACTACGTGTAGGATGTTCTGATCTAGCAGTGAAGCTTTTACCATTGTGGATTAGATTAGCTAGATTTAATTGAAGCAGCTTTACAGTTATTTGCTTTATCCATTATCATCTGGATATGCAGATCCAATCTGACACCGGGACTCGATCGGCTCTTTAAAGTCGATGCAAGAGTCGTCCCGGGAGCCGACTACGGCTCGGACTAATGTTTACATGTGTTTGTGTATGCAGGCAAATCGTTGCAAGCACGTCCACACCTTCCTGATCAGGTATAGGTCAGGTGGCACGCCCTGCGTTTTAAAAGCCGCGGCGTGTGCCATGATTGCGGGCCGTTGACGAGGGAGCAGTGCCTGCCAGCGCCCCGGCGACCTCCCGGCTCTTCGTGTTGTCTGTCGCTACTCGCCGGTGGGTTTTGACCGACAATAGGGTGGAAAAGGAGAGACAGGGAGGGAAAAAGAAAAAAAGAAAAAGAGAAAAGGGAAAAATGAAAAATGGAGAAAAAGAAAAAGAGAGAAAGGGAGAGAGACGGCGAAAAAATCGGCGGCGACCACGGCCGGACGCGCACGCGTGCTGGTCGGGCGTGACGGGCGGGACGAGGGCACCACGGCCGGACGCGCACGCGTGCTGGTCGGGCGTGACGCGTGGGACGAGGGCGAACAGGGAGACGGGACGGCGATGGATTCGGATGTCGGGACCGGTTTTTCGGAAGATCGGGCGGGAAAGGTCTGAGCTCAACGATAAAAAGTTTTGAGAATTATTTTTATTGCGTGATTTATTTTAGTAATTTTTTTTGGGACGTCACAGCTGGCTTGTTGGTGAGAGGGGAAGAGAGTTGAGACATGGGCCCGGTTATTAGATTTCTCAAAAGCAACAGCTACCCAAGCAAACTGTCTTATGATTTTTCTACAGCTGATTTTTCACAGCCCACAGCTCACAACAGTTTTTTTTTCAAAAATCACGGTTTAAAGAAACACACCCTAAACTAAAATACATTGCCAAACAGAATCGAAAGAAAACACCGTGCGCCAGACAAAAAGAAAGCTGTGCTAAACTCTGAAAAATGAAAGGTGCCTTCAGAAGAGGGGACACGAAGTCTTAGGCACTTCTAAATCATGACTCCCCAGTTTGCAGATCGCCAGATTGCACGTCTCCACGGCACTTCTAAACAATAATGAGTTGTGCTGCCATATGCAGTGTGAATGCAACTGGATCAGTAAAACAAATAGTACTAGCAGGTACTATAAGGTACAACAATGCAGGTGCATTGTGTATGAGGGCAATCGTAAAGATCACTGCAGTCCAGAACTGTCAAGCTTACAAAACTTGGAGTCACAATCATATATGATTGAGTGACGATATATATATTTTCTTGGAGAAGATAGCGAGGGCTAGAAGATGCCATCAGTGATCATTAGTTCAATGATGCGCCGGCCCTCGGGAAAGCGACTATGTGGCCACTGGCTATTTTTCTTTTTTTTTTAAAAAAAAATCCTTCTGGAATTGTGTTAAAATTTTATTTTCTAAAAAAGGATGGATTTGGACATCATACTCTATATTTAAAAAATCATATTTTAAATCTTGTATGTGATTATTCCTATGCATTTACATATCTTCGGAGTTAAATCATTGTAAGACCCTCCAAACTACATTAACATTTAATCAGGACAAATTATGAAATATTTAATTATTTAGGCATATTCTAAAACATTTATTTAACAAACAATACAATGACATTAGTCATTCCATAATGGTAACCCAGAAGCACAACTTGTAAAAGGAAAAAAGAAAGAGAAAGTCCTAAAAGTTTCATTAGAGGGTGAGTTTACTTTAAAATATTTGAACTTGTACAATAAGTAAAAAATTCATTAGAGGGTGTGTTTACGTAGTTGTAATAGTTTGAATTTTTAAAGTTGAAGGCACATGCCATTCTGTTTATTCTTCGAAGTCCTGTGTTTAGTTCATCAAGCTGAATCAGAGAGCATATGCTCCCGCGTCCGACAGACAGCAGCCAACAGCTTGGCCATCGGCATCGGCATCCCTCCACCTCCGGCCGTCTCAATGGAACTGCGCCTTGGCCGCCAACATCCCACTCGAAGCACTGCACGAGCGCCGCCAGCGCCAAGCTAACAAGACAAATGGCCAGGCCATCCCAGGGGTACCGCCTCCACCCTAGCCCAAACGGCAGCATGGGCGCGTGACCGCGCGCGGTCACCGTTGTTGGAGTTCCGCCCGAACTCTGATCGCCGCCGCACTGCTCGAACAAAGCTCCGCCAGGGGGGTTGACGGTGAAGTCACCCCTCCGGCCACCGCCGGCTCCGGTTCTTGTGCGCAGCGGACGCGCCTCACCACCCTCGAGCTCCCCGACCAACTAGCTTCGCGAATTAGCGCACGGACGCGGCGAATTTGAGGTGGCGGGAGGTTGAAGATGAACAGTAAACCGAGATGGATTTCACACCCAAACGCACGGCGACGAATGCCGCTCTCCAATTCAACTCGCAAGGATCATCATCGGAGTATAACGGAGCTTTATAGCTCCAGGGACGCACCCACGACCCACACTACTCACCACGACGCCGCCACCTCCGCCATGGGCGCGCACGACGCGCTCCAACGCGTTCCCGCCGTGCCCGGAGATGCTGCGCCCAATGCGCCCGCTTCCAACGGCCTTCAATGCCCGCGCGTCCGACGCGGATCACACCTTGACTCCAGCCTCTTGATCGCCCGCACGATCACCCCGACGATCGCCTCACGATCGCTCTGCGCACGCACGCGTTCACCCACGATCACACGCGCGCCACTGACTGGCTCATGCACAGCCATCCGTGCACGACGCACGCAACACCTAGCTCGACACGACGCCCGCACTCACAGCCCACGCGCTCGGCGCGCGCACACACACACGCTCGCTGCCCGTGCACACGCACACGTGCACGGCCAGCTCGCCGCCCAGCTGCGACCATCGTCGCGCTGGGTTTATTCCCCACAAACTCCCCCTAAACCCAGCGCACCTACGCCGGATCCCAGCGCCGCCTGCGCCGGAATCTTCAGAGGAGAGCTCCCTCGGTCGGCTCCTTGCCGACATCCGCCATGGCCGCCATGACGGCCTCCTTCTTCGGCTTGCGGCAGTCGCGCGCGAAGTGGCCACGTACCCCGCAGTTGAAGCACTTCCCGATCGTGGACTTGCCCTTCCGTCGCGCCCGCCACTCCTCCTCCGTGAGCAGGAGCCGCCCCGTCGAATTGACCGCCCGATGTCGCCTGCCCGCTCGTCAGCTGAGCCCGCCGCCGCGATCGCTCGTCGAACGCCTTGAGCCGCCCGAGAGCCTCCTCGAACGGCATGGACGCCACGTCGCAAAACTGCTCGATGCCGGCCACCGCCGGATACAACCGGTCGGGCACGGTGTCGAGCAGCTTCTTGACCAGCGCTGCGTCATCGAGCGTCGATCCGAGGCTCGCGAAGCTCGCCTTCATCCCGCTGATCTTGCCAGCGTAGACGTCCAGCGCATCGCCATTCGCCATGATCAGAGAGTCGAATTCCCCTCTCAACGTGGCGAGGCGCGCCGTTCGCACACGATCCGCGCCCACGAATCGCGTCTTCAACGCCTCCCACACCTCCTGCGCCGTGGGCTTGGTCGATACCTGCATCAATATATCCTCGGGCAACGCTTGAAGAAGATTAGCCCGAGCCATCTTGTTCTTCCATGCGTCCACCTCGGCGCCGCTCGACGGAGACACGACCTCCCAGAGGCCCTGCGCGTTTAGGATGGCCTCCATCTTGATCGACCATGCCATGTAGCCCGCCGGCGTTAGCACCGGATAGCTCACGGACCCGAACGTCGCCACCCGCTCAACCACCTGCTCAACGATGACCTCGCGTGTTTGCCTCCTCGGTGGAGATCGACCTCGCGAACGTTGATGTGGTGGAGTCGCCGAGCGCGCAGGGGGTGATGACATCGCCGAAGAACATAACCGGCTCTGATACCAATTGTTGGAGTTCCGCCCGAACTCCGATCGCCACCGCTCTGCTCGAACAGAGCTCCACCGCGGGGGGGGGGGGGGGGGTCGACGGTGAAGTCACCCCTCCGCCCACCGCCGGCTCCGGTTCTTGCGCGCAGCGGACGCGCCTCACCACCCTCGAGCTCCCCGACCAACTAGCTTCGCGAATTAGCGCACGGACGCGGCGAATTTGAGGTGGTGGGAGGTTGAAGATGAACAGTAACCCCGAGATGGATTTCGCGCCCAAACGCACGGCGACGAACGCCGCTCTCCAATTCAACTCGCAAGGATCATCATCGGAGTACAACAGAGCTTTATAGCCCCAGGGACGCACCCATGACCCACACTACTCACCACGACGCCGCCACCTCCGCCATGGGCGCACATGACGCGCTCCAACGCGTTCCCGCCGTGCCCGGAGATGCTGCGCCCAATGCTCCCGCTTCCAACGGCCTTCAACGCCCGCGCGTCCGACGCGGATCACACCTTGACTCCAACCTCTTGATCGCCCGCACGATCACCCCGACGATCGCCTCACGACGCACGCAACACCTAGCTTGACACGACGCCCGCGCGCACAGCCCACGCGCTCGGCGCGCGCACACACACGCTCGCTGCCCGTGCACGCTCACACGTGCATGGCCAGCTCGCCGCCCAGCTGCGACCATCGTCGCGCTGGGTTTATTCCCAACAACCGTGTCGGCTTCCAAGAACTGCTCTGGCCTGAACTCCTCCGGCGTGTCGGAGGAGGCCCTCCACGAGCGCGCCGACCTCGGCGTGGCGGTCAGCGGCGCGCGGAGAAGAGCTCGACAGCGAGGAACCTGCGGAGGGCGTACCAGCGGTCCTCCTCGGTCATGGCGTGCGCGGACACCGGCAGCACGGGCCGCGCGCCAAGGCCAGGGACAGGAGCGGCGCCGCTCCCCCGGCACCACCGTGCGTGGCCAGCGATCAGTGCAGCGGCTAACCCAGCAGGTGGAGGTGGCCTAGCAGTGGGGGCCGGTGACGAGGAGGAGCGTCTCCGCTGGCCGCGTGCCCATTTTCGTTGCGTCCATGGCTTGCTACTCGCCTACTCTGCGTCTCTGCAGCTATCTAGTGTGGAGTAGTAGAGAATCAGCGAGTGAGATGTTTGTAACAATTGCGTGAGGAAGTAAGCTGTTCGTAGACTTCGATGAGTAAGCCTGCTATCACCCTTGATAGACTTAGACATGCAGATCCTGCAGAATACAAGAATACGTGTACCATGTTCCTCACAACTGTTTTATTATAAACTTAAATGTCCAAATCACATAAATATGTTGATTATTTTCGGTGCATTAATAATGCAAGGATTGTTAGAAAAAATCTTGGATCACTAGGAGTAGATCGAGAGGGTAAGGATCTTAACCAAAGGGAAAAACCTTGCTGGTAGCTCCTGCATCCTCCCATGGCACCGCTGTTGAGGTGGTGACGAGTTGGTGGCATAGTTGGAGAAGAGGTCACAGTGACAGCGAGGACGAGGGCGACGCTGCAAGCGGGTTCTCCTCTCTTCAGTACCTCTCCAGATCGGTGGAGCTAGAATTTCACAGGAAGTACTATGGCACGTCCAACCTTGGATGGTGTGCCCATGGCTCCCCTTCTCTTTATGTTGCATTGCACGAGAGGGGCCCCACAGCCATGAATGACTAGAACACCCCCGATCATGGCACAAGGGAGGGGGAAGATTTGATCTCTCTTACCGATAGAAGATCAGAACTAACATTCTCCTTTGGTTCCGGTTGGTAGCACCAACCGGAACTAAAGATGGACTTTTAGTTCCGGTTGGTAGCACCAACCGGGACTAAAGATGGACTTCAACCGGTTAGTGGTTTTCAACCGGAACTAAAGAGCCCTTCCACCCCCTAGCCATTGGACCCGGGACTAATGTCTAGGTTATAGTCCCAGGTCCAACAATGGCCGGGACAAATAGCAAGGACCAAAGGTCTATTCTATAGTAGCAACTCCAGTTGTAGTTTTTATTTAATAAACCTTTTAGGGTATTTCTATATGATCAAACATAATATATTTCACGGAAGAGCTAGCATTTTCATGACCAGTAGTGTACTGCACGCCATCAATAATTGACTGGATAAATTTCTGAAATAATTTTAATAGTTTAGTGATGCATTGCAAATACTTCAGTAATTTGCTTTTGTGATGCATTGCAAAAAGCATATATATATAACTAAAGTTTTCATATATAGAAAAATGAAGAACACATGCATGGATGAGTAACCAACACAACTTGTTGGAGAATCTTGCAGATTATTCAGCACTGAAACTATCTATTTGGTCTACATCACCTTTTATATTATGAAATGAAGCTGCTTCATTATTCCAGATTCTACTGTATTTTTTATGAAGCATATAATCCGCACAAATTATAATGTTCGACTACACGGTAGGTCTATTGAATTGAACCAATATAAAGTCACAAATTTTGGGGGGGGGGGGGGGGGGGGGGGGGGAATTTGAATTTTTATTTTTGCATATGAGCGGATGGCTAACAGCACTAGACCCTGCTCTTTTGTTGATATGAAACGTATTGCTGCATAAAAACATCTCTATGCCATATTGGTTTGCCACTTTTAAAGGATAATATTTAGCGATAATTCATTGCCTCAGCCTTATAACATATCTTACAAACTATAAGAACAAGAATATGGCTACTGATGATGTAGTAATCCAAAGGCACACACGAAAAAGTTATAGCTCTGAACTGTTCTCTTTTTTAGCTCATCGAACATAAAAGCAAAGTAGTTGATATTTTGATGTTTTGAAATGGATTTTCTCTCTCATTGTGTACTCATTTCTAAACAGGGACTGTCCTTATAATACTTTTTTATGAACTTTGTAGATTGTTCGTGGTACAAGCAGTTTGTTGTGGTGCAAGTTACGCCTAAGATCAGCAGGCTTCATTCAATGCTAGTATGTTCCTAACATAACAAACAACTTACACAAGTACAAAACATATTTTGACGCATTTATAAAGTTGTGTACAATGTATAACTAGTGCAATATAATAGATCCGACTCAGTTTTCATATACATATGGAGGATACAAATTGAACTAACCTTCATTGATATTTGATTCAGTAGTCATCTGAATCATACTGGCTCCAGTGTTTAGTAGTCCTTCTAGGTCAGGCATTCACAGAAAATAGTTTAGCATACTTCCATGTAATCTTTTTAGCGTTGATTGAATTTGAAACATAGATTTTACTTGTATCACAATAAGAGAATAGGAAGCTACAATAACATATAACTTGCGCGATAGAGCCGACTCGGTTTTCATATACTATATATCTAATTATTTTCACTATTAATATCAAGAAATGCATTATAGCATTTTAATTGGAAGTGAAGAACTAAACTGACCTCTGTTGATATTTGATGCAGTAACCATTATTGGATTCATATTGACTTCAACATCAAGTCCACGTTGGAATAATGCTTGGTTCACCACAACTGGAAAACGAGATTTCCTTGTGTGCCAGAAACCGTTAGGGATATCGGGAAACCGTCAAGAAAATTAAATCATGATGGAAAACCGCCAGGCAAAAATCCTGATAGAGATAAAGTGACAAAGAAATTACAATTGCCTGTCAATTTACCGATAGAAATAATTTTCCTAATACGATTTCCCTATGTGGTGACTCATAAGAAAATTTGGATCTATCATATTAAAGAAGGCAACGTAACAGGTGCAAACCAACATCTTTGTCCAACCGTGCAAACTTCTAATCTGGGCCACGTACAGGATCAACATCCAAGGGGGTTGTGCAATGGGAGTGGGAGGGGGGATTTGCAAAATTGTGATTAGAGGTGGGAGGCTAAGTGTAAAATTACCCCACCGCTCTGTTGGTTATCAACCAAGCACAACTTGATTGACCCCGCCGAGAAGGCTTTTCCTGCAAGCGAATCGAAGGACACAAGCAAGAAGAGTTAAACACGCAATCTGATAATTGCAGATATGGATTAAGCGAATCACAAGAGGGGTTCAAGAACTCGATTCCAAAAGACTAATCGACACAGTGGAGGAGATCAAGAACGGAGGCCTTGGATCAATGTATAAGGAATTATCGTCACAGATACAACGATGCAATCTCTGTTTCTCGAAGGAAAACACAAGAACTAAACAAAACTCAAGTCTAAGCGGCGGCGGCTACTGAGTTTAAGGAAGAGCCTGGCTTCCTAGGGTTGAGGACGACCAGGGCTGGGGCGCCCACAACTTGGGCTTAAGGCCCGACACGATACACGGGCCATTGGCCCAAAAGAGGTGGTGCAGCACCTTTCCATATTCTGGGCATCAACTTGTTTCGTGAATTGCTGTTGACTCCGAACAGCTATGGACCTAAATCTGGTGGCGTTGGAAACATTATGAAATTATCTTTCCAACCATATAAATAACTCCTCAAACGGACTCCATATGTGGCCGTGGCATCGTTTTTGGTTCAGACTGTTTCTGAAATCCGAGAAGGAAACGAAGTTCAAGTTGTAGACGAGTCGGACTTCAACGTGTACGCATCCGATGCAGCGATGTCCTCATCAGAGCTTGTGACCTTGCTTGCTGGTTCATCGTCACAGTCACCGGCGGGGACCTCCGCCATGGTGCCTCCGTTCATCCCGGTTGACGGGGCTGGCGCTGCTGGCCGGCGACTGGTGGCCCACTCCGGGATGGAGCCGGGGTAGTCGGCGCTGTACTCCGGGCTGGGCAGCGCCACCCTCCGGAGCCGGACCCGTAGTCATCGGAGCCCGAGCCGGAGCTGGATGCACCGCTGTGCCCGCCCGCGCGGCATCGCTGAGCTCCTCCAGCGACATCTTTCCCTGCAGCGCCATAACGATCTGGCTCATCTTGGGGCGGCGGCACGCGGCGTGGCAGACGGAGACGGAGGCGCAGGTGACGAGGCGCGGCCTCCGTCTTGTTGATGTCGCTCAGTTACCCAGTCGACGAGGCCGTCCTGGCCGTAGGACGAGCGGTCACCGACGATGGCGACGCGCGGCCAGATGGGTCTCCGCCGCCGCTGCGGTGGGGAAGCTGCAGAGGCCGCATGGTCTCGGACTCGGACTCAGAGGCGATAAGGTGGAGGCGCGGCAGTCGGCGAACTGACGTGCGGCGAGCACGACGGTGAGGATGACGATGAGGTGTGTACGTGATGGATGGAGATCGTGGATGGGATGTGTGCCTGGTGGATCGTGGTTGGGACGAGGCAGATTTTTTACATGTACCGGTGGCCGTCGGGCCTATCCTGGCCCTTGGAACATTGCCAACATTATCGCGACCGTTGGAGGCTGACAATAGGGAGAGAAAAGTGATGCCCGATCGAGCTCATGCGCTGAGGGGTAGAACGGAAAATGTACTGGTTATCTCTCTTGTTCTCTCTCTATCTTATCAGTTCTACTACTGTTTATCTTCTTCCCGACGACATCTCTTCCTCGAGCGGTGCCGCTCCGCCGCGCATAGCTTTAGGCATGGGCGCCACCGCCCCGACCTGGCCCGGCTGCCTCCCCCGCTGCCAGAACCCTAAAGCCGCCCTCCAGCCGTCCCCACCGCCTGGCCGGCCTGCCTCCCGAGCTCCTTCTCTTCTAAGCTCCGCCGTGCACAGCTCCAGTCATGGGCGACCCCGCCCCGACCTGGCCCAGCGGCCTCCCCCGCCGCCCTCCAACCATCCCCACCGCCTGGCCGGCCTGCCTCCCTGAGCTCCTTCTCTTCTAAGCTCCGGCAGCGCGGGCGCAGACGGCCGGCGCGGATCCGGCAGCGCTCGCAGGCGGGCGGGGAGAGCGGCTCCACAATGCTCGTGCTGGTCCCGCCGTGGGCGTCCTGGCTGCCAGAAAGCAGCGTCGCAACACGCCAGCGGGGAGCAGGTAGCGTATGAGCGAAAGAAAGCAAAAGGTGAACGAGCAGGAGCAGGAACGGGGAGCAGGTAGCTTTCAGAGGAAGGAGCACCGACGATGAGGTTAGCGAGTTTCCAAAAATACCCTTGTCCACAGTCCACCAGCCAGAACACAGCATGCGTGCAGTAAATCCGGACCCACATCCGATGGACAATCAGAATAACCCTGGTGGCCGCACGTACATATGGTGTCGGTGTCCGGGCCTCTCGGTCCAGCACCAACAAGTGATGATGTTGCGTGTCCCTGTCTCTAAATGGTTGATGCAAGAAGAAACACAATGACACAAGATTGATCCTGGTTCCGGCCAAGGGGGCCGTACGTCCAGCAGGGTGTGCGAGCGCTGTATTATCTTGCACCGGGGTGCTTGTAGTAGGGGGTACAAACTTAGGCGAGAGAGGGAGAGAAGCTCCCAGGTCCCTGCGTACGCTAGGGTTGATTGAGGTAAGTGTCAATATCGGGGAGAACTAGGTGTGCGTGTGTGTGTTCGCCGTGGAGTTCTGCTGTGGGGAAGAGGCCCGCCTCCTTTTATAGGCTCAAGGAGGGACGGAGTACATGCACGTAATGTCCTTGTTTTTGTCAGTCCCTCCCCGAATCGTGGGGAGCAATGGATAGTCGCTGTTGCCGAGCACTGTAGGGCATGGCGTCGGGTGTCGCCATCGTCCGGGGAAGCTTTTTGCCATGCGTGGAATGTGGCGCCAGTGGACGGCGTGGCGACTTTTGTAGGGTGTACTGTCCTCCGCGTCTAACCGGGTGGAGCGCCGAGGGTCCTACTGACGGTGGTCTCATTCTGGTCAAGGGCTGTACAGCGTCCGAGGGTTGCTGCCCATATTTGACGAGGGTCCTGCAAAGGAGGAAGTACGAGGATTTTGTAGTACAGTGGCGGGTGCAGCGTCAGGCACGTCCGTACAATGTGCCGCAGGTCTGCACAGCGCCGGGGATGGCGGCACAGTGACTGAAGTTGGCGGACGGGACTCCGGTCATGTTTGCTGTGTGGCATGGCCGCTGACGCCGTCTGACACAGCGCCTTGCTGTGGAGTAGTTGGCAATAAATACACCTGTCCGTCGATTGAGTGGGTTACCATCCCCGTCTGTCGAGGGGGGGTTCGACCGAGGCGGAGTTTCCCCTCGAACCGAGGCCCCGCAGAGGGTTCGGCCGAGGGTGGAACCCGCTTGTTCCCCTAGGTGAGATGCGCTATCGAGGGGGCCTCGGATGTGCCGTATCTTGGTGTTGGGCCGTGGGCTGAGTGCTTCTTGGGTCTTTTTGGAACCTGGAGAGGATTTGGGCGTCCAAGCATAGATGATGGTAAAGCACCGGAGTGGGCCTTTGGCCTGATTGTTTAATTATGTTTTACGCTTTTGAAGGCGTTTTAATCCCTAGATTAGAGTGCCCCATGTTATGGTACCCGAGATATGGGCAGGTCTTTTCCGCGGTTCGGCCCTCGTGAGAGACTGAGGGGGTGCCTTTTATAGACAGGCCAGGAGAGGAGTGTGCGCCGCCTCTGGTCAGTTAGCGAGCGAGTCAGCGCCCGAGCGAAGCGGCCGCTAATTCAAATTTTGAATTTCGATCTCCTCCGCAAGCTCATCCTTTGGCTGATGCACGTGTGCCTAGAGAAGCTTCCAGAAGATGGATTCTCATTCATGGAGGCCTGCTCGTAGTCACAGTATACATTGGGCCACGTCCGGGTCACTTGATAAGCCCACGTACATCAGGCAGACTTTTGTGCTAATTCTTTACCAATGAGCCCAAGACTCGAAGCTTAACAGGTGCGGTCAACTAACCGGCGGCCGGCCCTGCTAATCACATACAGGTTGCATAATGAAGGCACCAGTTTGTTGGCTTGATCTGCTCGTGCAATCTTTGAAAGGAACATGAAGACGCATGCACGCAACATATGTTACATATGCATACTTCTTTGCATGCATGCTAACACTACTTGCTTCTTCCAAAAATCACATGCATGGACCATCTTTTTGTTCACGTTGAGACACTATGTACAAAATGCCGTCCAACAGTACAGAACTCAAATTGGCGTGCGTGGTATGCGTGGGCATGCCAACCAGTTTAACCGTTCAACTAAATCCTTCTAAAGTCCAAGACAATCAGTCGACCAAGACGATGTGATCCTATCACCAGTAGCGATAATGATGTAGCAAAATAAAGTATGATAAGTAGGTTATCGGCCATGAAGCCAATTCCAGCATCCTAAGGAGCTGGGGGTGGAGGGCGGCGACAGCGGCTTGGGAAGAAAGGAAAGAAGAAGAAGAAGCTGACATGTGGGGCCCATAAGTAAGTGAGTGGAGGGTGGAGAGGCAGCATGGGCATTTTGGTCCATACGAAAATACCAGAGCCTGCACGTGGGTCCAGGAGAATCAAATACGTATAAAATGGCATATTTGAGGGTTCAAACGAATTGTAATGGCATCGTTCTGAATAGGTGAATTGTAGTGGTATAACTCAGAAGTTGTAAAATTATAATGGTATAGATCCAATTAACCCTTAAATAATCTATCATCTACTTCAACAGGATAGGATCTAATTAAAGAAGATTGAACAGCAAGACGATAGATCAGCCGATGCAAGCTAATAGACCAGTCAGATCAGTGCGATGGTGGCAAGCCCGGCAACACCAACACCACTTGCATCAATTCCTTGTTCGGTGGATCCTAGTAGAACGAATGAATTGATTAATTTTGAGCCGCCATATACCACAGTGGCGTACAGCGTGCTGTCCATCCCTCCGCAAGGATCAGGTGTCCCTCTTGGAATATCCAGATGATTTGTATAATGATTTATTGAAGCGTGCACCTGTTGGCCCAGTTCAGATGATGACACAGACTGATCCGATCATACATCATCTAGCTTCTAATACACAAGCTTCTACGAGTAGAAACTATCACTGTTGGAGAAACGCACATTGGTACCAGCACGTTAGTGCCGGTCAAAACGGAGCCGGCACTAACGTGCATGAACCGTACAAAGCGGGTACGTTAGTGCCGGCTAGAAACTCCAGCCGGCACTAACGTGCCATCCCCCAACGGTCAGCCCGTCTGCCACAACGGTCAAAAGACACGTTAGTGCCGGCTGGTGATTCTAGCCGGCACTAACTTGGTCAATTGCATGTTAGTGCCGGCTGGTAAATCTAGCCGGCACTAAAAGTCCACACTTAGTGCCGGCTAAATCCACTAGCCGGCACTAACTTGCCCCGTATAAGCCAGGCACTCCTTCTTCCCCAGCCCGACCATTTCATTTGGCCGAGCTCCTCCTCTCTCTCATGGCGTGTTAGAGGGGAGGTGCTGTCCATTTTCCCCCAAATTTGTGAGGATTTCACCCATCCAAGTGCACCAAAGGTTAGTAGCTTCTTCCACTCTTCTTTCACGGTATTTATTCTTTGTTTCATGCTTTCTAGATAAAGAAAATAGTGATATTAAGGTTGAGGAAAAATGAGCATAATTTTCCAATTTATTCATTAATTTGAGTAAAATAGAATCGATTTGTTACTTTTTAGAGAAGGTTTTCTAGATAGTTTGACTATGACACATTTAGAGTAATTTTTTTGAATTATTTCACGGGGACATGTGTATATGTTATTATGCAAAATTTTAAGGATTTTAAGGATGAGGAAAAATGAGCATGATTTATTAATTTGTTCATTAATTTGAGCAAGGTAGAATTGATTTGTTGCTTTTTAGAGAATGATTACTATATAGTTTGACTATCACACATTTAGAATGAGTTTTTTTGAATTATTTCATGGTGACATGTCTATATGTTATTGTGCCAAGTTATTTTGTTATTTAGTTTAAATTTACTAGATAGGTGGTCTATGACACATTTACATTTTTTTTAATTACTTCATAGTAACCTGTTTTTAGGGATAATGAGCATGATTTTTTTTAATTTGTACAGATGGACCGGCAATGGATGCACGGAAGCCGGAGCACCTCGGCGTGGATTCAGGGTTTAGATTCTTTTCTCAAAGCGGCAATGGCAAATAGGTCGCCAAAGGGTTTAATGTGTTGTCCATGCAGTGTTTGCGAAAATAAAAAGGAATTCCGAAAAAGAGATACTCTATGGAATCACCTGGCCTTGAATGGTTTCATGAGTAACTATAGTCTTTGGACTAAGCACGGCGAAGTTGGAGTTATGATGGAAGATAATGAAGAAGATGACGATGGTGATAACAATCTTCCAGATTGGGCATGGGTTCATGAAGCAGGTGGCTTTCAAGATGAACCAATGGACGAGGGTGAAGCAAATGTTGCACAAGAGGAGCCACCTGACGAGCTAGGTCAGGCGTTACTTGATGCACAGAAAGACAGTGAGACTGTGAAGGAGGCATTAAAGTTCGAGAAGATGTTGGAGGATCACAAAAGGCCGTTGTTCCCTAATTGCAAACCGGAGCAAAAGAAGTTGGGTACCACGCTGGAGATGCTGAAATGGAAGGCAACTAATGGTGTAACCGATAAGGGATTTGGTGTAACCGAGGGTAATGAACTGCCGTCAACAACATACGAAGCTAAAAAGATGGTTTGCCCTCTTGGATTGGACGTGCAGAAGATTCACGCATGTCCTAACGACTGCATCCTGTATCGCGGTGAATACGAGAACTTGGAAGCTTGTCCTGTTTGCAACGCATTGCGGTATAAGATTAGGCGAGATGATCCAGGTGATGTTGATGGGCAGCCGGTAAAGAAGAGAGTTCCCGCAAAGTTGGTGTGGTACTTCCCTATAATACCACGTCTGAAGCGCTTTTTCAAAAACAAGGATAACGCTAAGTTGATGCGGTGGCACAAAGAAGACCGTAAGGAGGATCACATGATCAGACACCCAGCAGATGGGTCCCAGTGGAGAAATCTTAACCGAGAGTATCCTCAATTTGACAACGACCCAAGAAATATAAGATTTGCTCTAAGTACTGATGGAATGAATCCGTACGGTGAGTTTGGCAGCGCTCATAGTACATGGCCTGTGACCCTATGTATGTTCAACCTTCCTCCTTGGTTGTGCCTGAAGCGTAAGTTCATCATGATGCCGGTGCTTATAGAAGGGCCAAAAGAACCTGGCAACGACATTGATGTGTTCCTACAACCCTTGATGGATGATCTATTACTACTCTGGAAAGAAGAAGGTGTACGTGTGTGGGATGAGTATAAACAGGAGTCCTTCAACCTCCGAGCTTTGCTTTTTGTATGCATCAATGATTGGCCTGCACTTGCAAAACTTTCGGGACAGTCGAACATGGGATACATGGCCTGCACCCACTGTTATGATGAGACCGATAGCATTTATTTGAAACACTGTAAGAAGTGCGTATACATGGGCCATCGTCGATTTCTTCCAACCGATCACCCCCTAAGAACCGAAGGGAAGCATTTCAAAGGAGAGCCCGAAACTCGTCCTAAGCCTCTATTTCGTAATGGAAAGCGTGTGTTCTCGATGATCAAGGATGTGAAGGTAGTATTTGGAAAGGGTCCCGGTAGGCAACCTGTTCCCAAGGATGACCAGGGACATGTTCCAATGTGGAAGAAGAAGTCTATATTGTGGAACCTACCTTATTGGCAAGTCTTACAGGTTCGCAACGCAATTGATGTGATGCATCTGTCGAAGAATCTTTGCGTAAACCTACTAGGATTCCTGGGAGTGTATGGTAAGTCAAAAGACACATTGGAAGCAAGGCGCGACATGCAACAGCTAGCTGGACGAAAAGGCTTGCAACCCGAAAAGAGAGACAAAGGATGCCACTATTTAAAACCTGCCAGCTATAATCTGAGCAAAGAGGAGAAGGAAAGTATGTTCGATTGCTTGAACAGTATCAAGGTCCCGTCTGGGTACTCCTCAAATATACAGGGCATAATAAATGTGAAAGAGAAGAAAATCCAAAACTTGAAGTCACATGACTGCCACGTCCTGATGACACAACTACTTCCGGTTATACTGAGGGGTGTTCTACCGGAAAATGTGAGATTGGCAGTTGTAAAGCTTTGTGCGTTCATGAATGAAATTTCGCAAAAAGCAATTAATCCAAATAATCTAATAAAGCTGCAGAAAGACATTGTCGAATGTCTTGTCAGCTTCGAGATGGTCTTCCCACCTTCTTTCTTCAATATTATGACACACCTTCTAGTTCATATTGTGACAGAAATAACTATCCTGGGTCCTGTTTTTCTACACAATATGTTCCCTTTCGAGAGGTTCATGGCCGTATTGAAGAAGTACGTGCGCAAACGTTCTCGCCCAGAAGGATGCATTGCTAAGGGCTATGGAACAGAGGAGGTCATTGAGTTTTGCGTTGACTATCTTCCTGATCTCAATCCGATTGGGCTCCCCGTGTCACACCATGAGGGGCGACTAAAGGGAAAAGGCACACTAGGAAAGAAATGTAATATGAACATCTCTTGTAGTGAATTCAGCCAAGCAAACTTCACGGTTCTTCAGAATTCATCCAAGGTGGCTCCCTATATTGATGAGCACATGAATATTATACGGTCCGAAAATCCACAGAAGAATTTTGCTTGGATTACACGCCAACATATAAAAACTTTTGACGGCTGGTTCAGACGAAAATTATTGGGCAACAACACAGTTGATCAAGAACTTCAATGGCTGGCCAGGGGACCATCAATAACCGTCCAGCAATACCAAGGGTACGAAATCAATGGGTATACATTTTACACGAGAGCTCAAGATAAAAAAAGCACCAACCAAAACAGTGGTGTCCGTATGTGTATAGTAAACAGTAATGGAGAAAAAAACAACTACTATGGTGTCATAGAGGAGATATGGGAACTTGAATATGGACCCATAGTTGTCCCTCTGTTTCGTTGCGAATGGGTGGCTGGAGGAGGCGTAACGAAGGACCAGTATGGGATGACCATAGTCGATTTTAAAAAGATTGGATATAAAGATGAGCCATTCGTTCTAGCCAAGGATGTGACACAAGTGTTCTATGTGAAGGACATGTCGAGCAAACCGAAGAAAAAGTCGGATAAGACGTCTCAAGCAGACAAGGCTGGAAATGAGCCGAAACGGCACATAGTTCTTCCAGGTAAAAGAAAAGTTGTTGGAGTCGAGAATATTTCGGACAATTCGGAAGATTATGACCAGATTGATGACCTTCCTCCATTCTCAGTTGACGTTGACCCCAGCATCCTCTTATCCAAAGAGGACACGCCTTACTTACGCCGTGATCACGTCCAAGGCACTTTCATCAAAAGGAAGATTATCAATGTTCCAGTAGATAATGATGATGAGTAGTACTTTTATATAAATTATATATTATATTTTCTCATTTAGTGATGTAATGTAACGCACCGCGCCGTATTTGTCTCAATTCTCGATACTATTCATCCAATTAGGACACAATATCATCTTCAAATAATATTATATTTTTGCATGGTATAACTATTATTTACTTTCACTAATTTTGCATTACTAGGAGTGTTGAAACATTAAATTACAAACAAATAATCAAGTAATTTGCGAATTGATTACATCATTGTATTGGCTATTACTGAAAAGACTTTTGAATATTTTTGCATGGATCAATCTGAAATTTTTTCGATTTATTACAAATAATAGAAGTATACTAACATATAAACCCTATAAGCTACACATAATTGATAATAGTAGCATATTTGTTAATTTACTTCAATTGCTATTGTTATTTTGTAGATATAATTACTATAATTATTGTGTAGCTAAAAAACTTAAGATATAAATTTTTGTTTTATTATTTTAATTATTAAGCCTATTATGAATAAATTTATGAATATTAAAAATTTATTGTAAATGGTAACCGGCGTGGCGAATTTACAATTCCCGCCAGATGGGACACGTTAGTGCCGGCTAGTAGTTCTAGCCGGCACTAATGTGAGAACGTTAGTGCCGGCTAGACCTACCAGCCGGCACTAATGTGTCCCATCTGACGTCACGGGGGCACGTTAGTGCCGGCTGGTAATACCAGCCGGCACTAACAGAGCCACGTTAGTGCCGGCTGGTAATACCAGCCGGCACTAACCGAGCCCCCGTGACGTCACTAACCTACCAGCCGGCACTAATGTGTCCCATCTGACGTCACGGGGGCACGTTAGTGCCGGCTGGTAATACCAGCCGGCACTAACCGAGCCACCCCCAACAAATTACTCCCTTCGCCGCCCAATTCCGATCGACGTTGCCCGCCGCCCCGACTTCTTCTTGCCGCCCCTGGCTCGCTCGCCCGCGTGCGCCGCCGCGTTCTTCCCCGGCCGTGCGTGGGTCCCCGGCCGGCGCTCGACCGTGGCCGCCCTCGAGGTCCTCCCCAGCCCGCCGTCCCTCCTCGTCGTCCCTAGGCCGGCCGCCCCCACGCCTCGTCGTCTCGTCCTCGCCGGCCCGGCCCGCGCCGCCGCGTACCTCGGCGTCCTCGCCCGGCCCGCGCCGCCGCGCACCTCGGCGTCCTCGCCCGGTCCGTGGAGCCGCCCGTCGACTCATCAGCGCCATCGCGGCCGCCCGGCTGCCCCCACGCCGCCCCGGCCCCGACCACGCCGCCCCTACTTCCACCGAGGTAATGTCTATCTCCTTTTCTGTGAAAGATCATTATAAGCAATTTCTTGCATGAGGTCGCTAGCTGGGGCAAATACATTATGCACAAGTATGATCAGAAGCTAGAAAAGCACCATGTCTTTCTTCAGGGCAAGGCATATAAGCAATTTCTTGCATGAGGTCGCTAGCTGGATTCCTATGTTAATATTTTGGCTAACACATCTGAGATAAACTAGGCTATTAAAGTTTTCTAGCTACCATAGTACTGCTATATGACGTTTCGGCTTAACGAGCGGCCTGTCTATTGCTATTAGCTGCATCGACAATTCGAAGTCCTACAATATTGGCAAAGTTCATACACGCTGTTGGACAAGTTGAACTGATT
Source organism: Panicum virgatum (assembly GCF_016808335.1). Classification (NCBI taxonomy): domain Eukaryota; kingdom Viridiplantae; phylum Streptophyta; class Magnoliopsida; order Poales; family Poaceae; genus Panicum; species Panicum virgatum. Next base: position 64,025,249 of record NC_053147.1, read on the forward strand.
GACTAAGTATCCTACTGGTGATCCATGTCAATAACTTACACAAGTAATTGTTTACTTGCTCTTTAACCGGCTAGTCATGTTGTAATCTCCCTTCTTTATAAATGAAATAGGTCCAATCTCATGCCCCTTCGTGAAAAAAAAACTTACACAAGGAGAAATCCCCTAAGGTCCTGTTTTTTTTTTTTGACATTTTGGATACTTTTTAAGCAATAGCTTCGTGATGTTCAAAAGTTAAATGCCTCGAGTGTGCAAATTGTGCAACTGCAAAGTATATTGCGAATTGCATATATGAATGCTGACTGAATCTTTGAATGAATTACCCCTTACCTTGATTATTAGATCATACAAGCCTTATATTTGATAGTACCAATACAATGGTTTTCTATTCTATGTTTCTTCTGTAAAAATATCAGATGGTTTTGTAGTCGTTAAGTATGAGTACTTAAGTACGAGTACTGTGCCAAGTCTCTGGAGCATAATTTTGAAGCAGGAACAGGTTATGCTAGCATAAGTGTATATCTATGACCTTCATAATGAAACATGATTGCTACTATATATGACAGTCTCAAATAATTAGATTTTGTCACTTATGATGATGTTCCTTTTTTCTAGAAAGATCTTGTTATACTTAACAGTCGCTAAATCCAAATGAATTTTTCAGTATTTTTAAAAAAATATGCTGCTATATTTCAATCACATTGTAGATTTAAGAAATGTGAAGTTACTGATAACTGGATTCAGTGCTTTAGTTTTTTAACCTGATAGAGAATGTTGTGAGGCAAACAGGGGAACCACCCCTAATGTTTCTTCAGTTCGATGTACAGATCAGAAGAACATATGCATTTTGTCTCTCGGAATAATTTATTAGCAAGAAGAACATATGCATTTTGTCTCTCGGAATAGAAATAGCAATGTTAGGATACCCATGCTATGCAACCTATCTACTGCCAATTTCTCCCATGCTGCTTGGTCATGCACTCCAATGGAGCTTTTCTTTATCTTGCGGCATTATCACAGTATATATGCTTATCTCATTTAGTATTTCACAATCTGGATGTTGCTATTGCATACAAAATAATCTAAAGGCCTTAGCAACTGGGCTCATGCACTCTCTTTGTTTTTTATTGTTTCAGGTAGTGGAAATGGATCCTACGGACAACCAAGACGAGTTAATGCACGAGCTCATTCGTGGTAGTTCTGGGCACATAGCTCCAGAGTTTGATGAGGACGAGAACGATGGCAGCCAATTTTTAAACTTGCATTATCATGGCGACGAGGAGCAAGATATTAGTGGGGAGGAAGAAGGAAATGTCGAGGAAGCCGAGGTATAAAAGTTTAGTGATTCTTTCAGGCATCAGGATAAATGTTTTGTCAATATATATGTTAGGAGCAAGATATTGTTTGTGACACATGCGGCCCAGCTGCGAACTATTTGTGTTATGTTGCTAGCTTTGTTGATGATTTCAGTCCTTGTGTAAGGAGTCGTGCTCCAGCTAAAAATTCTTATGAATGTTTCAGTCAATAAGTTACCTAATATCATGATAATTTTCGATCTGGAACCCTTGCTTGCGGGTTATGAAGGTTACGCATACCTGCCGCGACGTCCACTAGTTGCTAGCAACCCGCTTGATAAATTTGCGATTCTTTCAGGCATCAGGATCGACGAAGCCTAAACGGAAACGTGGCTCCAAGAGGAAGATGGTAGGATGTACAACCATCACGGAGATCAACGAAGCAACCGGCGAGCCACTAGCTCCTGGTCAAATTAAGACAACATTTGTAAATCAATTGGGATATCTTGTTAGGGAATCCGTCCCCATAAAGTATAAGCTTTGGAAGAGAAATAAAGTCTCTGATCGACCTGAAGATATCGTGCCAGATTCAGAGAAAGATTTGTTATGGAAAGAGGTGTCGTTGCACTTCAACTTTCCCCCAGGCAAAGCTGACAAAATAAAGGGATGGGCATTTAAGAAGATGGCAATTCAGTTCGCCTCATTCAAGAAAAAATTGGTGGCAAACTTTGTCAACAAGGGCCTCACTCCAGATTTTGATAAAGTCTGGAAGAAGCAACGAGAGTGGTGGAATGAATTCGTGAATTACAAGCACAGTGCTGACAGCATGGCAGCCTCGATTCAAGGCAAAATGAATGCTAGCAAAAAGAAAAACTTCCATAGACTTGGGCCCGGAGGTTATAAGGTTGCCATTCCGAAATGGGAAAAGATGGAAAATAATTTAATTGTAAAAGGAATCGTACCGCAAACCTTGAGTTGGCCCAAACGAGCAAGGTATTACTTCTATGCTCATGGAGGCACACTAGACCCCGACACTGGAATATTTGTGACTAGCGACGTACTAAGAGAGGCTGCCCAAAGACTCGAGGACGCAATGAGGCGTACCGAAGAAGGAACCTTCCAGCCCAACAGAGAGAATGACGAGCTGACTTACGCTCTTGGGAATGCGGAACACACTGGACGGACCCGAGGTGTGGGCGTAGTTCCATGGAAATATGGCTTTTCCGGAGATCTCGAAACCTACCGAAGCCGATGCAGAAGCAAGGCAGTAGTGGCTGAGAAGATTCATAGCCTAGAAAACCGGATAATGTCACTTGAGGCAGCAGTTGGGCAACGCTCGGACCAACCAGCTGCCAATGTGGAGATCAGCCCCTCTTCTCAGCGTCGTAGCAGTGTTGCTTCCACGGAGCACCCTAATTTGGGTGCCGACAGGCCGAGGGACCCCATTGACGACATCACCGTTAGGACCCAATGTGAGCTTCTGGTTCTTTATGGGAAAAAGCTTAAAGTTTGTGCTGAGGGTTATGCGGAAGTCCAAAAACAGGGCGGGACAATACATTGCCAGCCGATTCCTGAAGGATTCGCCAGAGTCTTTGTTGACCGAATTACTGAAGAACGCTGGGAAGACATGGACCTCCCGATCCCTATAAGTCCTGAAGAAACAGAACTACAACATGCCGTACACACATGGATCGCGTGGCCAAAGCGCGACATAAGATTGGTGCAAGCAGACACAGATTCCGCTCGGTGCTCAAGGCAAAGATCACCAACGCCAGCTGATAGGAATCCTAGTGTTGGCCCACCTTCTCCACCGCCTGCACGGGACCCCAGCATGGATCCGCCATCACCAGCCGCACAAAGCGAGCCAATTCTGGCATCATCACCAGCCGCACAACAGAATCAGAGTCAGCGACAGAAGTCATACACGTCCCCTTCGGTCCAGCCATCTCATAAGCAGCAAAGAAAGAAGAAAAAGAAGGCGCCAGAAGAGGAAGAGGCAGAAGAATCGTTTCAAACCTTCTTGCTGAAGCGCAAGCTACTAAGGGAGGCTGCGAACAAGAAGCCAGAAATAGATCCGGTTGCAAAGGCACACTTTGTGAAACACTTCATTAAAGATCCCACCAAGGAGAAAGAAAGAGAGTCGGATTATGATCGGCAGATCAGAAAGTGCTACAGCAACCCCAAGAATCGCCTGATTAATGCAAAGACCGTTCCCCAGCTCGGAGAGCAGTCCAAACAATCGATCCCTCCGTTGATAGTGTCGCATGAAGACTGTCCCGATGAATCAAGAGATCCGTTGACCATGGCTGGGATGATATTGCAAACTGATCTAACAAGGGCTCAATTGCTTGGGGAGGCCCTACAGAATGCCCGCGGCAGGAAAAAGTTTGTACTTGGTGAACCTTTGATATGGCCAGAGTTGCTACCATTCCTACCAACGAGAATGGCCGAGTTACACAAATGGTATGCCGTGCAATCTAAAGCTAGTAAATTAGAGATGTTCCCAGCTCGGATTAAAGATGAGCATTTCTGGCGGGGGGCAGATGATGTATATATCGAGTTTGCATCACTCTACGATTTATACCATCAAGATGCCCTTCACAAGTCACTCGTCAGTGTATGGTGCATGTAAGTATTGTCTCTCATTTCATTATTTTAGCCTTGAGTGTTGATTGATCCCCGTTTTTCTTGTGTCCCGTAGGTCAAAAATTCAAATTTGCCGAAAGAAGAACTTTCATAACGTCGGGTTCTTCGACCCCGATATTATACACGAGAAATCGCTAGCGCTAAATCCTGGAGACATAGTCAATGTTATATACAGGGGGTTGCGTAAAAATAGCATGTGTCCCTTCATTCTCTTGCCATACAACCATCAGTGAGTCGTTCTTTGTTAGACTTTTTTTTCAATCCCTTCGTATTAATAATACCATTTAATAACTATTATAATCAACATTAATTGGTTATGCGTATGTATATGCACAGCTTTCATTGGATATTGCTTTGTATTCGGATTGAGGAGCACAAGGTCTTGGTGTACGACTCGTTAAGGCAAGATAAATCAAAGTACCAAGATATCATCGAGGTGGTAAATACTGCATGGAGTCGCTACCTCCACAAACACATAGGCTTGCCCATAGGTGAAATCGAGCCTCTTCATTGGGTGACTGATTTTCCGGTATGAATATACTCTCGCTACTAATGTCATTCGCAATAAACATCAAAAAAATTCTATATCGTAACCCACATTTGTCCATAGTGTTGGAGACAGGGCCAAGGAAACAACTTATGTGGATACTACGTATGCGAGTGGATCAACTCTTTTGCAAGTGAAAAAGGGCAAATGACAGTGGATGCATTCAATGTACGTGAGCACAATCACATCTGCTCATTATTTTATTTCATTATTTTTTATTCTCATGTTTTTATCGAAAAATGTGACAGCGTTGGCGGATGAAAGAAGAACTCATTGAAATCGCTCGGATCAGGGCAATTCAAGAAGCTATATGCGGATTTCTACTCGATGAAGTCATAAATCCTAAGGGCGAATTTCATGGCGATCTCCGTCTAAGCGTCGCCCAAGAAGATCCGACGACGAGGAAGCTGATACGTTATTATAGTTGATGTAATATCTCATGTACTTTTGAACTCCTAAGTGTTCCATACATGACATATAATATATATATATAAATATATAATGTTAGTGTAATATGCTGTTCTAATAATACTGTGCAATGCAAAGAGTACGACTATGTAGTCACATACGCTAGAAATACGCATAGCCATACGTATAAAAACGAAAAGAAAAGAAACATAAAGAAGAAAAAACATTTAGTGCCGGCTAGTTATATCAGCCGGCACTAACCTTGCTGTCAGAACTCGGGCGGGGGCGGGCACGTTAGTGCCGGCTGGTATTACGGACCGGCACTAACATACGCACGTTAGTGCCGGTCAGAGTAGCCGGCACTAACGTCTGTCACGTTAGTGCCGGCCATTTAGTGCCGGCCACAGGGACCGGCACTAAGCCGTCCTGTGACCGGCACTAATGTGCCTTTCTCCAACAGTGTATGAGGCCTATCGCCATGTTCAGGCTGGAGGCAGACTTGGGTCAAACCGGCGTCGAATCCATGCGTTGTCAGGTGGTTCCTCCAAGCCGGATATCAGAGGATGTGTTGAATGGATGAGCAATTCCACGTGGAGGAGGTCTACATTGGTGAGTTGCTAGATTTCACCCTCTACAATACTTGCTGAACCCTTCAAAAAAAAACAATACTTGCTGAATTGTGAAATTGTTGAACTGTGGAACGGCAAATGTGGAATTGATAAATTGTTAAGATTGTTTCTAGTTTACTTTCTTCACAGTTACAGTCGAAGCACACATGAGCGTTGCCAGTGTCAAGCTAACGAGACGCATCGCCAGCCCCTCGCTAGGGCGCCGCCTCCGTCCAAGCTCTTGGAATATATAGAAAAAAAGTTATTTAATTTTTACCTCCATGGATAATGGACCGAGTTCATGTTTTTCGCCCTGGACTCGACAATAGGACATTTGGGCTACTTGGACTCGCGATACCAGACACATGACCTCCTTAGCTGGTTTCTCTTAGTGGTTTTCCTATTTTTCTTTTATCTTTATTTTGGATGAATCTTTAAAGAATTGTAGTAAATCACAAGAAAACTATAAATCGAAAATCTAATTTTGTTGGACTCCACATGAGTAGATCCATGCAGTGGAATATGATATGGTATAATTTAGTTCTTGGTGACACCTACGAGGGATGTGTATAATTGCATGGTAATTAAACATGGTGGAGGTCAGAGAGGATTGTTCACCATTCACCAACAATGTGTATCAAAAATAACATAAATATACAGATAAAACCAAATGATTTTGGTAAAGCACAAACTACTTTCTACAGAGTCTGGAGCAGTGTCTCCATCTCTGCACGTGGACGGCACATGGCCACAAGAGGCACGGCCATGGGCATGGTGAGACCCGAGCCCTCTCTCATGTCCACCTCCTCCCCTCCGACCCGCTCCCACTCAAAGCACTGCACCATGACCCCCCAACGCAACCCCCACCGTCCTCAAAGCAAGGCCCTCGCCGGGGCACCGCCGCCGCCCCATCCCAAACGGCATCATCCACCGGCTCTCCCCACCCACCTCGCCGCCGCCGTCCATGAACCTCTCCGGCATGAACCTCGCCGGCTCCTCCCACACGTCAGGATCCCGCTGCACGGAGTACACGTCGACGAGCACCATCGTCCCGCGCGCGACGGCGTAGCCGGCGACCACGCAGTCCCGCGACGCCTCGTGGGGGATGTGGTTCGGGGCGAGCGGTTTCAGCCGGAGGGTCTCGGTGATGACGCACCGGAGGTAGGGGAGTCCGGCGAGGTCGGACTCCTGGAGGAGACGGGATGCGCCGACGGCGGAGCGGATCTCTGCTGCTGCTTTCCTGAGCACTTCTGGGTTGTTGAGCAGGAGAGCCATCGCCCACTCGATCGTGCTGGAGGAGGTGTCGGTCCCTGCTTGCAGTAAGCTCTGAAGCATGCATTGCATATACACGATGAATATTAGTTGAGGTTGCAACAACTAGTTGCATATTATTAGTTGACAATATAATCAAATACTTAAAAATAATATACTATCAATACATTATTAGATTGGCTAACTCTAGCAACTGCACACACATTCTAAACTAGGAGTTGGACCGGAGCAGAGTGGAAGTGGAATAAACCGGAGTGGTTGTGCTGAGCTCATGCAAAGAAAATACATATTGGAGTATCATTGCTTGGTACCATCTACCACCTAATTAATCATACTACCTCCATTGTATATATATGTGTGGTGTTCTAAAATATGTGTGGTTAATAAACTTTTCTAACTTTGACGGTTGATTTTGAGTAAATTTATCTCACCAGATTTGTTGTGAAATGTAATGTCATATTTCATAATAAAATAATTTATTACTATCATGTTTACGAATGAAATTATGATTAAAGTTGCTAATTTAGCAGTATGATTAAAGTTGCTTTAAGGCCGTGACAAATGTCTAAAACATCATGCATTTACAATTAAACGGAGTGCTAGCTGTTCTAATTAATTAACAAACAGCTATTGCGAACATATGAACTGACCAATGTCAAAAGGTACATTAATTAGTACTTGTATACATAATGGAGAGAATCAGTGGTACCATCTACTACCACAGTACCACCTAATCATACCACATCTCTCTCTCTCTCTCTCCGCGCGCGTGTTCTCAAATATGTATGGTTAAACTTTTCTAACTTTGACGGTTGATTTTGAGTAAATTTATCTCATTATTAGATTTGTTGTAAAACGTAATTTCTTATATTTCATAATAAAGTAATTTATTACTATCATATTTACGTATGAAATTATGATTAAAGTTGCTTTAAGACCATAACAAATGTCTAAACCATAGTGCAGTTACAATTAATAAATGGACTGTTGTTCGAATTAATTAACAAACAGCTAGTGCGAACATATGAACCTGTCCAATTTCAAAAGGTACATTAGTACTGGTATAAACCAAAGTCAGTTTCAAACTTTCCACGGAAAAAGAAGTCGGTTTCAAACTTTCCTCACAAAAAGAAGTCTCGGTTGCAGTCTTTTCTCGCAAAAAAGAACAGAGATCAGTTTCAAACCTTTTCTTTCGAGACAAGTGAGTTTTGAATATGCAAACACTGAATTATTGCACCGAATTAATAAGCTAATGGGAATGAGAATAGAAAATGACTAGACTATTGGCCAGTGCGGCCGGTACACATTATCCATCGGCATACCGCATACGTACGTATGCCGACGGCGACGCTTTAATTTGCAGGTTGTTGGCGTGTGCAACGAGAGCGAGCGAGCGAGTTGACTCTACTCACCAGGCACACGGAGCTCATGACCACGTCGTCGAGCGCCTCCGGCGACCGGAGAAGGTCGCCGATCACCGTCCTTGAAGCAGTTTCTTCCTTGGCGTCGTCGGCGCCGCGGGGGTGACGCCACCTGTAGTCGTCGAGGATGCTCTGGCCGAACTGTCTGCGCGCCTTGGCGAGGCCGGCGAGCCTCCTCCTCGTCCTCCCGAAGTCCAGCAGCCGGAGGACCGGCAGGGAGTCGTGCCGGTTCGCCGCCCCAGCCGCCGCCAGCCCCGCCTCCGTCATCGCCTTGAACCCGAGGACCTGCACGCACGCGCGCCGAGACGAACGGTCATGGACATCGATCTAGCTAGCTAGATAGCTGTGTGATCTCTATGTTGGTAGCCTGGTACCTGTTCCTCGGACATGCGCCGCCCGGCGACCATGGCCATGATGACGTTGGCCACGAACTGGTAGGCCGTGGACTTCACGGCGACGACGCCGGGCCCGGCGCGCCAGAGCCTGGCCGCCATGGCGCGCGCCTCGGCGTCGCGCGCGGCGGCGGTGGCGCCCAGGCGGTGCGCGCAGAGCGCGTGCACGGTGGCGAGGCGGCGGAGCTGGCGCCAGAGCGGGCCGTAGTTGCACATGCCGATGGCGGGGGCAGTCCTCGGTGAGCAGGCGCCGCGAGTCGAGCCCCGGGCGGCCCGCCAGCGCGACGTCGTGGGCGGTGAAGCACTCGCCGGCGACGGCCAGGGAGGTGACGAGGACGACCGGCTTGGCGCCGAACCGGAGGTGGAGGAGGCCGGCGCCGGCGCCGTAGCGGGTGGCCAGCGCGGCGAGGCAGCGGTGCAGCGGCGGCTTGAGGAGGTGGAGGTGGCCCAGGACGGGGAGCGCCGGCGGGCTAGGGATGCGCCGGCCATGGCCACTACTGCGCTCGCGAGGTGAAGCCGAGAGCAGGCGCACGAGTAGCCATGAGAAGGGCAGAAGAAGAGAGACTAAGAGCAAGGGGTGTGAGATCTCCATCTCCATGGTTTCTGACTTCCGTCAGGTGAATGCTAATGTATAGGATTCATGAAGCAGCCACTTAGTCTTTATGTAGGAGCGAAGTGACCCATGCTAGATAACTATTCTACTTTATTGGCTTATTAACATTGGATTAGGCAATTGATTATTGGCTTAATTATCAATGACTTTTAACAGAAAATCAATGATCTTCAAGAAGAACAGAACTGCTCTACTTGAAGCAAGTTACTATTTCTAGAGAGTCTGAAGCAACGGCTCCATCTCCGGGTGTGGCCGGCACGAAGCAACGAGAGGCACGGCCATGGGCATGGTAAAACCAGACCCCTCGCTCATGTCCACCTCCTCCTCTCGCCCCCACTCGAAGCACTGCAGCATAACTCCCAGCGCCACCCCCACCGTCCTCAGGGCAAGCCCCTCGCCGGGGCACCTCCGTCTCCCCATCCCGAACGGCATCATCCACCTCCGACGACCTCCATCATCGTCCTCCGGCTCCCCATCGTCGTCCGCGAACCTCTCCGGCACGAACTTCTCCGGGTCGCTCCACGCGAGCGGGTCCCGCTGCATGGAGTAAACGTCGACGAGCACCATCGTCCCCCGCGCGACGCCATGGCCGCCGGCCGGCGATGGAGATGTCGCGCGAGGCCTCGTGGGGGACGTGGTTGGGGGTGAGAGGGTACAGCCGGAGCGTCTCGGCGATATGCCCCGGAGGTAGGTGTAACATCCCGAAAATTCAACCAAGGAAATTACTTGCTAAAAATAAATTTCGAAATCATTTCAAAATTTCTTTCATCGTTGAGCTCAAATTTCCTTGTCACCTAGATTCTATCTTTTGCCTAAACCTCCATTTAGCTATTCTCTCTCATCATATAAGCTCTAGCTAATTAGCTTCCTCCCTCACTAATCTCTCTTGTTTTGTTTCTCACCTATGCACTCTCACATACACAAGTTGCACTCGCGTAGCAGCTTTTAATCAACTGCATGCAACCTTAGCATCAAGCTAGCACCCACGTGTGCATGCAAACTTTGCAGACCGAGGCTTTCGCTGTGCTCGCTCTCGCTGGCGCATACAACAACACTTAATCGCATGCATGCTGCCATTAGCTAGCACCCAGCAGCAGCACATGGCCATGGCACGCCGAGCTCTCGCACGAGCGGACAACCTGGCCAAAAGCCGGAGACCCCGGCGAGCTGCTGCAAAGCGACGCTGCCCTCTGCTCGTGCCATCCCATCTCCTCTACGCCATCATCACCGCAAGTCCGCGCGTGCTCGTGCCGTTCCATCACCCAGCCGAGCTGCTTGCCGTGCCAAAGCCGCACCGGCCGCCGGCCACTGGGGCGCCTGCCCGCCCCGTCTCTTCACCGCTGCAGCCCCGCCGCCTCGCCGCGCGCGCCATGCCGTCGCCTCAGTGCCACCGCTCCGCTCGGCGACGCCTACAAGCCGACGTCCGGCCACAGTCGCCGCTATTAATGGCGGTGGTTGAAGCTGCGAGCTGTTGCCACTTCTTCGGCCTATGAAAGGCGAGGCCGAGCTGCCCTCCGTCGCCACCTTCAACTCGCCGAGCAGCCCCAGCTCCACCACTTACCGCCTCCCTTCCTCCCTGAATCGAGCTCTCTCTGCTCTCCCTCCCGAGCCGCAGTAGCCGCTCGTCGATCTCCTCCTGTAGGCAGCCCCGCACCAAGGTAAGAAGCTGCCGAGCATCTCCACAGCACCCTCGGCCTTCCCCAACCAGCGCCCCTTCCTCTGCCCGCCACCAGCAAGCTCATAAGCCGCGGCCATGGCTGCCACGCGGCCGGAGCCAACCTTCGTTTCCCATGTCCGGAGTCACTAAAGTAGAACCCCCTCGCCCTCCTCTCTCTCCCCGTGCCCTCGGATTCGAGAACGGTGGCCGGAGCTGCCGCCGGCTCGAGGTCGAGCACCTGAGCCATGGCGGATGAGAGAGAGATGAGCACGAGCACCTGCGTGCTTCTCTGCTACCTGTGCCCCTCTCCCGTCCTATTATCTCCTGGGCCCACAACACTAATAAAATCCAAAGGCCCAAGTATATACGCATGACCAGCTAAACAGCCTGTGTGCTGTTCGAGTAACCCACATGACCATGCCATCATGTGAAATATACTAATTTAATTATGCAGTTTAATTATCAGTTCACTTTCGCATCCAATATCTCACCCATCCAAGCTCCGATTCCATTGATTCTTTTTCCTAAATTCATCTAAAATCAAACTCTATCTAATACAACTATATTTGTATAATGTATTGATGTATGTTCTTTGCTTGTTTGCGTACGACGAAGTAGAACCGATTCCAGAGGAGAACCCGGAGGAGCCGGGAGACTAGGAAGCCGCTGCCGCCGCGTACGTAAGCGAAGGCAAGTCTCATCGATCCCTTATGTTGACCATGATTGATCCTAAGTAAGGTTAAATATAAAATTTGCTAGACTTAGGGATTGCATGAGATGATACACTGAGGGTATGAGAGAAACCATCGATTGAAGCCATGTTGCATATTGATTTACTGTCAGACTAGCATATTATCGGACCTTGTTAATTGATGAAACTGGAATATGAATGAGACCAGGGCAGTGTGGAATGTGTTGGTGCATGCGCTACCGTGGTGGTAGACTTGCGACCGAGCTCTGTCGTGGTGACATCTCGGGTTTGGTTGGTTATGGTTGTTGGCTGCCCTAATGAGCCTTAAGGACCGAGTGTTGTGGTGCCATCTCACCTAACCTACCTTCAGTACAACCAAATGAGCTTGTATGGGTAAGCCTTAGTCTAATCCCACTGGCTAACCTGGTAGTCGTCCGAGGTGGATATGTTTTGGGGTGAGACCTGGATTGGTCCAGACCCGGGGGTTTGTGGGCGACTAGTCGGGGTTGAGCCACGGCTGGGTGTCGGCTATGACGGAGACGTCTCTGGACGGTGAAGTGCGTGTGGGTAAAGCGTACAACCTCTGCAGAGTGTACAATCCATTCGAATGGTCCGTGTCCTCGGTTTGAACAGGTTACGTTGTGGACATCTCAACTAGTTGAGCCACCTAGCCCCTGAGATGGATGACTGTTTGGGTTACCTTTAATACTACATTTGTTATTTATTCTAGTTGATTAATGGATCTTTGCATATTAATCTGTAACTCCCTCCCCATAGGGCAAGCTGGAACTTGCTGAGTACTTTCGTACTCAACCCTTGTTGATCATTTTTTTCAGAGGATCCTGACTTTGTGCCTCAAGATTACGAGTAGATCGTGTCCACACCCAAGCTGATCGAGTGGAGCCTAGATGGACGAAGAGCTAGTCTTGCATGTCATTATGCTAATCATTATCCTATGGTTATTTGCGGTAGCTTGGTGTTGTCACCTTACTCCTCGTGTACGTGTTGAATAAAGCTCTGTATGACTTTGGACTCCACTTGATGTAACATGTATTGTACCGGGGACTTGCTTCGGTTATTAATACATAGTTTAGCCTCGATCTTTGGGTCGGGGCGCTTCAAGTGGTATCAGAGCCATGCTTGGCTGTAGGACACGAACCGGTAGTAAACGATGACTGTAGGAGCCCTAGGATGTTCAATCCTTGAAAACCTATTACTCCTTGATAAACTTTATCCTTGTTATGCTAACCTTACCCTTGTTAAGTCAGATGGCTGATGACTGGACCACCATCTACTGCATCAACGAAGATCCCCAAGGTGCTTTATGCTGCCACTGTGCGACTTGGTATTCCGGAACATCCGGAGTACGTCGGTCGCGAGTTCATGGAGCATGGCACCGAAAGCTGTGAAGTCACCATGCATATTGGCGCCAGTGACAAGTTCTTGGAGATGCAACCCTGGAGTGTCACTGCCACTGGAGCCCGCATGCCTGACACCATTCAACTTGTAGCTCGCAAGGCATTGCGGTACCTGTGCCAGATGTTTGAATGGCACTTGGGTTCTACCCCCATAAAGTACTTTCCCCTGCTGGATCGTAACCGTCCTACTTGGGCGGCGAGGATCCGCAACTTGGAGAACACCGCAGGAACAGAGAAGGACCCCACAGTTGTCGCTATGTCTGCCTATTTGCTTAGCCTTGATGATTTGTGCGACCAACTACACCAGCGTGTGAAAGACCTCATCCAGCGTGCTGAGAGAGAGGAGTCACGTTGGCGTAAGACTAAGTTGGCCTTAGCTCAGGCAGAAGCCCGAGTAGCTGAAGCAGAAAGCCGCCTTGCTGCAGCCGAAGAGAACCTTAGGGAGCAGGCAGACCACCATAATCAGCTCCTTAGGGGAGTCTACCTAGTGGACCGTGTCAAGCGCAAGGAACGTCATCCCAGGACTACTACTGAGCCGCCAATCCTGGAGGGAATTCCGCTGTGTTCCTTGTCCCAACCACGCAGGAGGATTGGTGAATCCGTGCCACCCACACCTCCCGCGTCACCCCGTGAAGCTGAAGACCGAAACCCCGAAGACCGTGTCGTACGGACCAGTAGTCAAGTTGTTCCGGCCGACCCTTAAAAGTCGAGCCGCATTATTGTAATCCGTCGTGTCATGTATCCCTGCTTGTTTGAATGAATGCTTGTGTGATGCTTGAATGATTGGCTTGTGCGCTTTGTGTGGTACAAAATATATTATATATACAAATCTACCCCCGTAATATACTAGGAAAGTCACCTAATCCTACCCTATCCCTCCTTGACCGCAGATGTCTCATCGTTCGAGCCGAGTCCAGGGACTCCATGCTCAGGAAGACGGTGACGAGGTCAACCCGAGAAACCAAGCCCCTCTGAATGTAGCCCAGAAGCACCAGAAAATGGACACCTACCGCCGCCACCTCCCCGTGCCCTAGGACCCATTGATCTGGCAGCCATATTGCAGCAGCAGAACCAACTCCTTCAAGTTCTTGTGACTACTCTCACTGCTCAAGCTCAAGGCAATCTTGGCAACCATAGACCTGCGGTGCATCCTAATGGCAATGGCAGTAGAATTGCAGACTTCAACCGCTTGCAGCCACCTATGTTTGGAGGATCTGATAACCCAATTGCGGCAGATGATTGGCTACGAGAGATTGAAATGAAGCTTGAAGTGGTCCATGCAGATGATAGAGACAAGGTTTTGCTCGCAGTACAGCAGTTAAGAGGACCAGCCCTTTCTTGGTGGCAGAGTTATAGGGAAATAAATGAAAATGCTAACGAGATGGTATGGGCTGACTTTGTCAGGATCTTCAGAGAACATCACATTCCCAGCAGTGTTATGAAGCTCAAGAAGGCTGAGTTCAGAAAGCTTCGTCAAGGTGGGATGACTGTGACAGAGTATCTTCATAAGTTCTCAGAGTTGTCTCGTTATGCACCAGAGGATATCAATGATGACGAGAAGAAGCAAGAAGCTTTTCTGGGTGGGCTTAACCCTGAAATCAGGACCTTGGTTGAAGTCACCATCCACAGTGACTTCAATGCCAAGGTCAACAGGGCTATCACCACCGAGAGAAACAGGAAGGTAGAACTCAGTGAGCGCAAATGTCGGTTTGAAAGCAAAAAGCCCCAGCAGTTGGAGAAGTTCTAGAGGACTCAGTATCTGGTTCACTCAGGTCAGAGGAGCCAGGGTGCCTTTTCATTCAAGGCGCACCCCGGTTCTTTCCAGAAGCCAGCTCAGTCAGCTCCAGTTGTGAAGACCCAAAGTACCTTCCGCACCCAGTAGTTTGGTGGAAGTCAAGTGACCAATGTGAGGACTTGTTTCCACTGCCGTGAAGCTGGACACTTCAAGGCCAACTGCCTGTATCTCAGCCAGCCCGCCCCTTCTGTTTTCTCCAACTCAGTTAAAGGACCAAAGCAGCCGACTGAAGCCAACCGTGCAGCATCAGCTAGGAGCCAACAGCAGTCCTTCGGCAAGGCAAAGGTGAACCATGTGTATGCTGAAGAAGCAGAGGATGCACCAGGAGTGATTTTTGGTGAGTTTCTGGTCAAATCAGCTCTAGCCTCAGTGCTTTTTGATTCTGGAGCATCGCATTCCTTTATATCCTCCCACTTTGTGGAAAAGCATGATATACCTACTATAGCCCTTAAGAGGCCGCTAATGACCCGTTCGCTTGGAGGTCATATACCTTGCCAACCTAGTAGCCCTTGTTTCCAAAGGGATAGATATCATACTCGGTATGGACTGGCTCACCAAGCACCGAGGAAACATAGACTGTGCTGAGAGAGCAGTGACAGTCACCAACCACCAAGGGTTAACAGTCACATGCCTAATCCAGCCTAGCCTATCAGACTCCATGGTGAACCACATCCAAGCAGAATTCCCAGAAGATGTGCCAGTAGTTCAGGAATTCGCATATGTGTTTCCAGATGAATTACCCAGTATGCCTCTAGAAAGAGATGTAGAGTTCACTATTGACTTGGTCCCTGGAACCAAGCCTATAGCAAAGAATGCCTATCGGTTAGTAGCCCCAGAGCTTGCCGAGTTGAAGAAGCAGCTTGAAGAGCTTCAACAAAAGGGATTTATTAGACCCGCTGCTTCTCCGTGGGTAGCCCCAGTGCTCTTCGTGAAGAAGAAAGATGGGAGCATGAGACTTTGTGTGGACTACCGTGATCTGAATGCAGTTACCATCAAGAACAAGTACCCTCTGCCTCGGATTGATGACCTGTTTGATCAACTGAAGGGAGCTAAGTTCTTCTCCAAGATAGATCTGAGGTCAAGTTATCATCAGCTCAGAGTGCGACAAGAGGACATCTCTAAGACAACCTTCAGGACCCGTTATGGCCAGTATGAGTTCACAGTGATGCCTTTTGGTCTGACTAATGCCCCTGCCTTTTTCATGACCCTCATGAATAAGGTGTTTATGGAGGAGTTAGATCGATTTGTCATGGTATTCATAGATGACATACTGGTCTACTCTAAGAGTGCTGAGGAGCATGGGCAACATCTCAGAGTTGTGCTGGGAATGCTCAGAAAACAACAGTTGTATGCCAAGTTTAGTAAGTGTGAATTCTGGTTGCAGAGAGTCAGTTTTCTAGGTCATGTATTAACAGCTGAAGGTGTTGAAGTGGACCCAGAAAAGGTCAAGGCAGTATCGGAATGGAAGCAACCAACCTCAGCCTCGGAGATCAGGAGTTTCTTGGGATTAGCCGGCTATTACCGGAGATTCATCGAAGGTTTCTCTAAGATAGCCCGGCCTATGACCGAGATGCTCCGGAAGGACACGAAGTTTGTCTGGTCTGAAGCTTGCGAGAGAAGTTTTCAAGAGATGAAGAGAAGACTAACTTCTTCCCCAGTGCTAGTCTTGCCAGATAATCAGAAGAGCTTTGTCGTTTATTGCGACGCATCCCGACAAGGATTGGGTTGTGTACTTATGCAAGAAGGAAGAGTTGTAGCTTATGCCTCAAGATAGTTGAGAACACATGAGTAGAACTACCCCACCCATGACTTGGAGTTAGCAGCAGTTGTGCATGCCCTCAAGATTTGGAGACATTATCTGATCGGGAACAAGTGTAAAATCTACATGGATCATAAGAGCCTGAAGTATATTTTCACCCAGTCAGACTTCAACCTTAGACAGAGAAGATGGTTGGAGTTGATCAAAGACTATGATTTGGAAATTCATTATCACCCTAAAAAGGCTAACGTGGTGGCTGATGCGCTCAGTCGTAAAGCGTATTGCCATCACTTAGTTACACAAGCCCCAGAGCTGAGTGAAGAAATGAGGAAGTTGAACCTAAGGGTTGTACGCCGCTCTTGCAACTACAACCTTAGTGTCCATCCCATCCTGGATGACCAGATCAAGGAAGCTCAGATGGAGGATAGAAGATTGGTATGGATTAAAGGTCGCAACAGTGAAGGCAAGGCCCCAGATTTCAAAATAGATAAGGATGGAGTCTTGTGGTTCAAGAAGAGATTATGTGTGCCTAAGCAAGGTCATTTCCGCAGGACCATCTTGGATGAAGCCGATAACTCAGCTTATTCCATTCACCCCGGCACCACGAAAATGTACCTGGACCTTAAGGAGAAGTATTGGTGGAATGATATGAAGGGGGATATCGCTCGGTTCGTCGCTCATTGTGATGTGTGCAAAAGGGTTAAGGCAGAGCACCAGAAGCCCAGTGGATTACTTCAGCCGTTGCCGATTCCAGTATGGAAATGGGATGAAGTTAGTATGGATTTTATCACCGGTCTACCAAGAACCCAGAGCGGTCATGACTCAGTTTGGGTGATTGTTGATCGACTCACTAAAGTGGCACACTTCATCCCAGTGCGTACCACTTATGGAGGTGATAAATTAGCCAAGTTATATATTGAGCATATTGTGAAGTTGCATGGAGTACCTAAGAGAATTGTGTCAGATAGAGGCACCCAGTTCACTTCGAGATTCTGGAGTAGGTTACATGAAGCACTTGGTGCAAAGTTGGATTTCAGTTCAGCCTATCATCCTCAGACTGATGGCCAGACTGAAAGAGTTAATCAGATCTTTGAAGACATGCTAAGAGCCTGTGTTCTTACTTATGGCAAAGATTGGGAAAACAGTTTGCCATATGCGGAGTTCTCTTATAACAACAGCTACCAGTCAAGTTTGAAGATGTCGCAGTTTGAAGCCCTCTACGGGAGGAAGTGTCGCACACCCCTTATGTGGTCCGAAGTTGGTGACCGCATTATTGAAGGCCCAGATTTTATTAAAAAGGAAGAAGACAAGATAGCAGAAATTAGAGAGAATCTAAAGGCAGCTCAATCACGTCAAAAAAGTTACGCTGATAAAAGAAGGCGTGCCCTCAGCTTTGAAGTTGGAGACTATGTGTACCTTAAAGTTTCCCCAATTCACGGCACACGCAGATTCCAAGTGCGTGGGAAGTTGGCCCCACATTACATTGGACCTTTTCCAGTTATCAAGAAAGTGGGAGCAGTAGCCTACAAGCTTCAGTTGCCAGTAGAGATGTCAGATGTGCACGATGTGTTCCATGTGTCCCAGCTCAGGAAGTGTCTGCGAGTACCGGAAGAACAAGTGGCCCCAAAGACAATAGACCTACAGGACGATCTCAGATATTAGGAGGTGCCAGTAAAAATTTTGGACACTGTGATTAGAAGAACCCGCAACTCAGAAGTCAGAATTTGTCGAGTTCAGTGGAGCAGGCATTCTGAGGCAGAAGCAACTTGGGAGAGAAGACACATTACGAGCCGAGTTCCCTAGTCTCTTTAGTAATTAGTTGAATCTCTGGGACGAGATTCAACCTAAGTGGGGTAGGTTTGTAACATCTCGAAAATTCAACTAAGGAAATTACTCGCTAAAAATAAATTTCGAAACCATTTCAAAATTTCTTTCGTCGTTGAGCTCAAATTTCCTTGTCACGTAGATTCTATCTTTTGCCTAAACCTCCATTTAGCTATTCTCTCTCATCATATACGCTCCAGCTAATTAGCTTCCTCCCTCACTAATCTCTCTTGTTTTGTTTCTCACCTATGCACTCTCACATACACAAGTTGCACTCGCGTAGCAGCTTTTAATCAATTGCATGCAACCTTAGCATCAAGCTAGCACCCACGTGTGCATGCAAACTTTGCAGACCAAGGCTTTCGCTGTGCTCGCTCTCACTGGCGCATGCAGCAACACTTAATCGCATGCATGCTGCCATTAGCTAGCACCCAGCAGCAGCACATGGCCATGGCACACTGAGCTCTCGTACGAGCGGACAACCTGGCCAAAAGCCGGAGACCCCGGCGAGCTGCTGCAAAGCGACGCTGCCCTCTGCTCGTGCCATCCCATCTCCTCTATGCCATCATCACCGCAAGTCCGCGCGTGCTCGTGCCGTTCCATCACCCAGCCGAGCTGCTCGCCGTGCCAAAGCCGCGCCGGCCGCCGGCCACAGGGGCGCCCGCCCGCCCCGTCTCTTCACCGCTGCAGCCCCGCCGCCTCGCCGCGCGCGCCATGCCGTCGCCTCAGTGCCACCACTCCGCTCGGCGATGCCCACAAGCCGACGCCCGGCCACAGTCGCCGCCATTAATGGCGGTGGTTGAAGCTGCGAGCTGTTGCCGCTTCTTCGGCCTATAAAAGGCGAGGCCGAGCTGCCCTCCGCTGCCACCTTCAACTCGCCGAGTAGCCCCAGCTCCACCACTTACCGCCTCCCTTCCTCCCTGAATCGAGCTCTCTCTGCTCTCCCTCCCGAGCCGCAGCAGTCGCTCATCGATGTCCTCCTGTAGGCAGCCCCGCACCAAGGTAAGCAGCTGTCGGGCATCTCCACAGCACCCTCGGCCTTCCCCAACTAGCGCCCCTTCCACTGCCCGCCACCAGCAAGCTCATAAGCCGCGGCCATGGCTGCCACGCGGCCGGACCCGACCTTCGTTTCCCATGTCCGGAGTCACCAAAGTAGAACCCCCTCGCCCTCCTCTCTCTCCCCGTGCCCTCGGATTCGAGAACGGTGGCCGGAACTGCCGCCGGCTCGAGCTCGAGCACCCCAGCCATGGCGGATGAGAGAGAGATGAGCACGAGCACCTGCGTGCTTCTCTGCTACATGTGCCCCTCTCCCTTCCTATCTCCTGGGCCCACAACACTAATAAAATCCAAAGGCCCAAGTATATACGCATGACCAGCAAAACAGCCTGTGTGCTATTTGAGTAGCCCACGTGACCATGGCATCATGTGAAATATACTAATTTAATTACGCAGTTTAATTATCAGTTCACTTTAGCATCCAATATCTCACCATCTAAGCTCTGATTCCATTGATTCTTTTTCCTAAATTCATCTAAAATCAAACCCTATCTAATACAACTATATTTGTATAATGTATTGATGTATGTGCTTTGCTTGTTTGCGTACGACGAAGTAGAACCGATTCCAGAGGAGAACCCGGAGGAGCCGGGAGACCAGGAAGCCGCCGCCGCCGCCGCGTACGTAAGCGAAGGCAAGTCTCATTGATCCCTTACGTTGACCATGATTGATCCTAAGTAAGGTTAAATATAAAATTTGCTAGACTTAGGGATTGCATAAAATGATACACTGAGGGTCTGAGAGAAACCATCGATTGAAGCCATGTTGCATATTGATTTACTGTCAAACTAGCATATTATCGGACCTTGTTAATTGATGAAACTGGAATAGGAATGAGACCAGGGCAGTGTGGAATGTGTTGGTGCAACATTTGTGTTTTTTTCAGAGGATCTGACTTTGTGCCTGAAGATTACGAGTAGATCGTGTCCGCACCCAAGCTGATTGAGTGGAGCCGTGATGGACGAAGAGCTAGTTTTGCATTACGTTATGCTAATCGTTATCCTATGGTTATTTGCGGTAGCTTGGTGTTGTCACTTTACTCCTCGTGTACGTGTTGAATAAAACTCTGTATGACTTTGGACTCCACTTGATGTAACATGTATTGTACCGGGAACTTGTTTCGGTTATTAATATATGGTTTAGTCTCGATCTTTGGGTCGAGGCGCTTCAGAAGGGGAGGCCGGTGAGGTCGGATTCGTGGAGCAGTCGGGATGTGCCGACGACGGAGTGGATCTCGGCTGCTGCTTTCTTGAGCACGTCGGGGTTGCTGAGAAGGAGAGCCATTGCCCACTCGATGGTGCTGGTGGATGTGTCGGTCCCTGCTTGTAGCAAGCTCTGGGCATATGCATGTTGCAGAAAACAGAAAAGATTAAGTTAACAAATAACACTTCTATCTGTAACAAACAAAGTTCATGGTAAATATTGGAACATTATATTATATTAGTCCATAAAAAGGTAATTTGACAATGTGTGAAATAGCATATCTTTCATAGAAAGTGCTAGTCAATTTGTAAACCGTGTCTATATGCTAAACGGCTTATATTTTGAATATTAGTAAGACAGTAGCAGTGGCCACAAGTTTAGATTTGCATAGTATATTCGCCAGTGCCTGTGTGCAGATATCAATAATCTGAATATTGATAGAGTATTGATAAAAAGTCAAGTGCACACATTCTGAATGTACAAGTTTGATTGGAGCAGAACAAATATTACACCAGCTAGAGTGGTTGTGCTGAACCCTTGTATCTGGAGTACCATTAACTGGCACTATCACATGACAAGTGCAAACATCTGCACTGTCCAATATCAAAAGCTGATGATATATTCTAGCAATTAGCGAAGTACCTAATACCACGCACCCAAGTCAGTTTTAAGCATAGCAAACTTAAACAAACACTGAATTATTGTCACTAAGCAAAGGCCAGTGCTGGACACGTCGGCCACATTTCTCGCCGGTGGCGGCGTCCATGCATACATGTGTGCCGGCGATACCGTACATACCATATCCAGTGGCGAAGCTAGAGCAAATTAGAGGAGGTGCGCTTGCCTTGGGTGCATAGAGTTGAGTTATGGGGATGCAAATATGGTGAAAATTTTGGATTAGTATGGAGATTCACGCACTAGATGGTTGCTTCACTGAACCTTGACGTAAGACATGCTGGTACTCCTTTCGAAGGAAAAGCATTCCATAGGCTCATTCATCGAAAATCATAGAGACCATAGCTCACCTTGGGATTCTTCTAGAAAGATGATAATATAAACTAGAACCTTTGACTGATTGTTTGCATCGGGTGGAAAGACTGCCGACTATTTGAGAAAAAGGAGGAAAATCACTTTGATCCCTAATTTTGGAGAAATAAGAGGCTCACAGGGCATCTAAGAATTAATGATTTGAGCCATATGGAGGGAAACTCCCACGTACAATTTGTTTGGGGTGGGGGGGGGGCCAACAGTCTTTTTTCAGAATTCTACTAAACGGATCGATCCTCCCTCCGTTTGTTTTAGCAACTTATCCTATCCTAAGGTATCTTCGCCAAGAGCTCTATTTGCCTCTGCCATTCTATGGGTCACTACCTTTTTGCATATGGCACCCCACTCCCTTTGGCAGCGCTAGGAAAAAGAATAGAATAAGCATCTGACTCTTTCATGCATACTCCACTTGGCTGGGGGGATATAGCTCAATTGGTAGAGCTCTACTCTTGCATCTTTTTGTTCACCATAGGGGGACTCGATGGAATAGTTCTAGCTAACTCTAGGCTAAAATCTTAACCAGTTTCTTCTTACTCCTTTTGTTCTCATTCCCGGCCAACCGTGCCATATGAAGAGTCGAGCAAGAGCAATCACCGCTTTATCTCTTCCTTTGCAGCTCTCATTCCTGCCTCATAAAAGCTTCAATCTACAAAAGTAGAACTCACACACCACATGTGGGTTCGTAGATTTCTAATAGTCAGTGCCGCTGCACATGCAGCCATTTTTATGGTAAGAGATTATGATCCAACTATTCGATACAACGATCTTTTAGATCTTGTCCTTAGACACCACGATGCAATCATATCCCACCTTAACTGGGTATGTATATTTCTAGGTTTATACAATTTTGGTTTGTACATTCATAATGATACCATGACTGTTTTAGGCCGTCTCCAAAATATGTTGATAAAGTATTGATAAAAAGTCAAATAAACACATTCTGAATGTAGAGTGGTTGTGCTGAACCCCTGTATCTGGAGTACCATTAATTGGCACTATCACATGACCAAACATATCTGCACTGTCCAATGTCAAAAGCTGATGATATATACTAGCAATTAGCAAAGTGCCTAATATCACGCACCCAAGTCAGTTTTAAACATAGCAAACTTAAAAAAAACACTGAATTATTGTCACTAATAATGAATCATCAGTTAATGGAAGCAAGGCCAGTGCGGGACACGTCGGCCACATTTCTCGCCGGCGGCGGCGTCCATGAACATGTGCCGGCGATACCGTACGATACCGCATCAACGGCCAGAACGACGCTTGCAGGTCGTTGGCGTGTTTACGAGCTCGAGAGTTTACTCACCAGGCAGACGATGCGGATGACCACGTCGTCGAGCGGCTCCGGCGACCCCTCCTGCTGCTGCCGGAGCAGGTCGCCGATCACCGTCCTCGGCGTCTCCTGCGCTGGGGCGCCACGAGGGTGGCGCCGCCTGTACTCGTCGATGAGGCTCTGGCCGAACCGGTGGCGCGCCTTGGCGAGCGCGGCGAGCCTCTTCGCCGTCCTCCCGAAGTCCAGCAGCCGCCAGCCGCAGCACCGGCAGGAAGTCTTGCCGGTTGGCTGCCCCCGCCGCCGCGAACCCCGCCTCCGTCATCTCTTTGAACCGGAGCACCTGCTCCGCCGGCATGCGCTCGCCGGAGACCGTGGTCATGATGGCGTTGACCACGAACTCGTAGGCCGTCTCCTTCACGGAGACCGCCGCGCCGGGCCCCGCGCGGCGGAGCCTCGCCGCCATGGCGCGCGCCCCGGCGTCGCGCGTGGCGGCGGTGGCGGCCAGGCGGTGCGCGCAGAGCGCGTGCACGGTGGCCAGGCGCCGGAGCTGGCGCCACAGCGTGCCGTAGTTGGCGGTTGAGATGGAAGGGCAGTCGTCGGTGAGGAGCCGGCGCGACGCGAGCCCCGGGCGGTCCGCGAGCGCGACGTCGTGGACGGTGAAGCACTCGTCGGCGACGGCCGGGGAGGTGACGAAGAGGACCGGCTTGGTGCCGAACCGGAGCAGGAGGAGGCCTGTGCCGTCGCCGTAGCGGGCGGCCAGCGCGGCGAGGCTGCGGTGCAGCGGCTTCTTGAGAAGGTGGAGGTGGCCGACGACGGGAAGCGCCGTCGGGCTAGGGATCCGCCGGCCCTGGCCGATAGCGTTCTTACGAAGTGAGGCCGAGAGCAAGGTGAAAAGCAACCATGTGAGGAGGAGCAGAAGAGATCCGACGAGCAAGGGTTTCGAGATCATCTCCATGCTCGGAGTTCACACTTGACACTACACAGCTTGCCCTCCTGCAGGGTCTATTTGTAGATGTGCATTGACTTTATGGAATGGGGTCTATGTGTACCCAAAGGCCGCCTCCAACATCGCTGTCGAAATCGACAATCTAGGTGCAGTCAAGAAACAATAAAGAAAAGAAAATCTCTCTCCTGTCCATATGCGCATTGACTTTATGGAATGGGGTCTATCTTTTATCATCATATATAGTGTTTCACATGCATCTCTCGTTGAATATGTGTTATGTACCCTTCACTGATTTGTAGCCATATGCTATAGAGTCAACAAAATTCCAGTGAGGACAACAATACGGTTGTGCATGAAACAATATCACAGAAAGCACAAGATGAGGTAACTAAATTTAAAAAGTAGCACATTATGAATTCAGAGTTACATAACTTTAATTTACATCGCATTGTACAATAGGTGGTTCTTGAAATTGGCCAAGCTTTGATAGTTCCTGAAGTTGGTATGGCTTTTGATTCGGAGGAGAAAGCTTGGGAGATGTACAACACCTATGCCGGTAAGGTTGGGTTCAATGTTAGAAAGAGTCATTCAAAGCTCCGAGAAGACAAAACTATATATCAGAAATATATAGTTTGCAGTAATGAAGGATATCGACGAAACAAGTCATCACAGAAAGACATTACAAGGACAGGTTGTGAGGCTCGTGTTCAGTTCAGTGTTAGCAAAGAGGGAATTTGGACAGTGCAGAAGGTTGTACTTGATCACAATCATTATTTTGCTAGTCCAAATAAGTTGCACAAGCTAAGTCCCACCGGCGTGTTACGGAAGCAGACAGGATGCTAATTAGTCAAATAAGGGAAGCTGGGATGAAGCTAGCCCAGGTGTATGAGTTCATGAAGGAGTTTTATGGAGGAGCTGACAAAGTCCCATTATCAAGGATGGACTGCAATAATGCAATTGGCCGCGAGCGCAAAAAGTACTTAGAATCCAACGATGCGCAAACATTGTTGGAATACTTGAAGAACAAGCAAATAGACGATCCTACATTTTTTTATGCAATTGAAATAGATGAGGAAGATGGTCGGATAGCTAATTTCTTTTGGGCAGATGGTCAATCTATCATGGATTATGCATGTTTCGGTGATGCCGTGTCATTTGACACCACGTTTAAGACTAATAAGTTTGAAATTCCTTTTGCTCCAATCCTTGGAACTAACCATCACAAGCAAACAATAATTTTTGGGGCTGCACTGATATTTAATGAGACTATTGAATCATTTGTCTGGCTCTTTGAAACCTTCCTAACAGCAATGTCGGGTAAGCATCCAAGCACAATTTTTACTGATCAAGATGCAGCCATGGCAGGAGCAGTTGCTTATGTATTTCCAAATACAAGCCATCATCTTTGTTTGTTTCACATATATGTTAATGCCGCTACACATTTGGCGCATGTAATTCATAAGCATCCTGAGAAGTTTCTACCAGATTTTAAGAGATGTGTCTATGAAGACATATCAGAATCTATTTTCATCGAGAAATGGAATGAATTATTATCTGAGTATAAGCTCGAGGAGAATAAATGGATGGAAAATTTATATGATTTGAGGAAAAAGTGGGCCGCTGTCTACCGTGACTCTTTCACAGCTGACATGAACTCAACTCAAAGGAGCGAAGGTATGAATAATGTATTCAAGAAAAGATTTCGTAGGAGACTTGGACTTTCAGAACTCCTTGCAGAATGTGAAAAGGTTTCTGCTAGTCTTCGTGAAAATGAGTTAGATGCGGATTTTAATTGACGTCGGAAGACCCCAGTTACTTACATCCCAAATTTACCCATGTTGAAGACTGCGGCTGAATCATATACAAGGAGGATGTATTCGGAGTTTGAGGAAGAGTTTAAAGAACAATTTTCATTCTCATGGAAGTTGGTACAAATTGATGGGTCAATCTTAACATGCGAGGTTGCACATATGCACTCTAATCGTGGAGCAAGAGTTCAGTTCAGCACTGTAGATATGACCGTTACATGTTCTTGCCGAAAGTTTGAATGCATAGGTATGTATGTACACACATTCGTTAATAATTACCTATTGTTTCTAATATACTATGGGCGTATGTTATTGACTATTTATCATGCAGGTATATTGTGCAAGCATGCCTTAAAAGTCTTAAATGCAAATAATGTGTTTAATTTGCCACCACAGTACATAATGGGAAGATGGACAAAATATGCAAAAAGAGGATTCTATGTTGACAAACAAGAAAGTGGGGGGGGGGAGTAACAAAACATTGGCTGCACGTATCTCACGACTGGCGACATCCATAGCATTGAAGTGTTCAGTGTCAAAAGAACTTCTTCATGATTTGGAGAAAAGCATGCAAAACTTGGATTTGGAAGCAGATGCTTATCTGAATAAGATGAAAGAGAAATCTGATGAGGTTCCCCTAGTATCGACTGTCTGTCCAACAGACCCATTGAAAGGCAAAATATCGTTTAAAATTCATCATGTCGTAAAAACCGCGAAGCAAAAACGGTTACCAAACGTACTTGAAAAAGGTACAGGAAAAAGGAGGAAAAGTGCTAAAAAGAAAGGTACTGATCCAATCTTTTTCTAGCTGATTTTGTTTCCAGCTTTGCTACTTCTATAGTTTTTCTTATTTTAACCTTTGCGTATAGGAGATCCAAATAATGCTACACAAAATAAAGATAAAAGTGCTGTTCCAAATCAATTCATGGTAAGTCATCAATTGACTATTCCTTTTTCCTATTTTATTTACTTACAAAAAAAATTTATGAACAATTTAGTACCTATGACACAAGACCTTGATGCTGCTGATACTGGTGGAACTAGTTCCATGTCAAACTTTAGAAATGCTTCAACCATGTCTTCTCCACTAGATGGATATGTTTCTGCCACAAAGCCGGACATTGCAAATTCTATGGTTGAGCAATCTTCTGCCATACCTGCACCATACATCCAAGGAGGATTTACGGGTCTTTTACTCGGAGTTCAGCAAGAAGCCGCAATGTCCTCACCTGCTAGAAAGTTATATTTCGATGAAAATATGTAATTGTGTTCTGTTGATTAATATCCCCACTTTGCATTACTCTTACTATATGTTGAGCTGGATTCAGTTATGGTTATCCCTGCTGTTAACCTCCTTTTGTGAGCACATCCAGAAGATAATGTGAGCTTTTTGGCATTCCAAGATGCAGTAGAAGAAACTGCAACATTGTAAATCGACCATAATTCTTGTAACACGGCCATCAAACTATAAAGTTCAAACGGGCTCCAAATGCCATATTTATTTCAGATAAGAAAATTACAATGTGCATATTACATATAACATCTATACAAAGGCAGTTCAGAACAAAAAAAGAGCTGCATATTACTACTCAATTGTGCAACAGTACTAGCGATCAATTCATCTTCAGTAACAATCATGGCAGCCTACGGTCAGGGGAATGGGTAGCTGAATCGTGTTGTTGGTGATGGATTTGATGCAGTGATGCCCCAGGGAAGCACAATTTTGAGTTGCTGAAGAAGATCGTTTTGCCGGACGGCTCCGTTCTCCTCTCTGCTCCCATCTCGGTCTACTCTGCATCGCAGCGCAGATGTCGCTTGGAGGTTGGAGCGTTGTCTCCGTTCTCCTCTCTGGTCTCTGCTCGTGTCTCGCGGAGGGGCGGCGGCCGGGTTCCCTCGGTGGCGGCGGCGACGGCGACGGCGAATGGTGAGGAGGCTAGTGGCGGACAACCTTAGGGCGGCGGCGGCGGGCGACCTCGGGGCCGGCGGAGGTGGCGGGAGAGCTCGGGGCGATGGCGACGGCGGGCGAACTCGCGGCCCTAAGAGCGACCGCGGGCGGCGGACGGGTGCCGTGCGAGATGTGGTGGGGAAGAACTTGACCCTGGGAGCTGAGCCTGGGAGAGAGAAACGCGAGATGCGGTATGAGAGCAAAACGCGAGCTGAGCCTGGGAACCGAGCACTGCGAGGGAGCAGCGCTGCGCGAGCCGAGCCAGCAACACCGGGAGCGGGCGAGCTGGTTCAAGACCTGTACACGCATCATAATCTGTTGGGCGTCCGCACGATGCCGGGTGAGGACCATCCGCACCCAATTTTTTTCCCCTTGTGCACATCCAATCCTGCTACTATTTTGAAAGAGTAGTACAAATATTTAAATTAAAAAGGGTTGAAGGTGTATATAGGGATCACCTATTTGCACCTCTAATCGACATGTGTGTGGGTGGTGGATGACAAATTTACATGTAAACGAAGAAGATGGCAAAAGGAAGCCGGCTAGACCAACGATCAATCCGTCATACTAGCTAGCTTTTTATGTGTCATTTTTCTTGGGCACAAATTTAGCGAATCTACAGTGAGTAGTGTATACATGGATCGTAGTGTGTGTGTGTGTGTATATATATATATATATATATATATATATATATATATATATATATATATATATATATATATATATATATATATATATATATATATATATATATATCGTTAAAGTCAATCAGTGGCCATCTACAATGAATTGAATATTTGCATGATCCACAAAATTGGAGAACCCTGCGTATACATGAAGACCAAGAGACACTGAATTCCATGCGTCAACTAAGCCATGGAGATCTCACAAACCTTGCTCTTATCCTTTCTCCTCCTCTTCATCACATGGCTACTCATGCAAGCTTCAACTCGCAAGAACACGAGCGGCGGGAACGGCGGCCATGGCCGGCGCGCGCGGCATCCCTGGCCCGCCGGCTCGCCCCGTTGTCGGCCACCTCCACCTTCTGAAGAAGCCGCTGCACCGCTCCCTCGCCGCGCTCGCCGCGCGCCACGGCGGGGGCGCCGGCGGCCTCCTCCTCCTCCGCTTCGGCGCGCGGCCGGTCCTCCTCGTCTCCTCCCCGGCCGCCGCGTGCGAGTGCTTCACCGCCCACGACGTCGCGCTCGCGGGCCGCCCGGGGCTCGCGTCGCGGCGGCTGCTCCCGGACGACTGCCCCGCCATCGCCACCGCCAGCTACGGCCCGCTCTGGCGCCGGCTCCGCCGCCTGGACGCCACCGCCGCCGCGCGCGACGCCGGGGCGCGGGACATGGTGGGGAAGCTCTGGCGCGCTGGACCAGGTTCGGTCGCCGTGAAGGCGACGGCGTACGAGTTCGTCGTCAACGTTATCACGGCCATGGTCGCCGGCAAGCGCATGCAGCAGGAAGAGGTACGGCCGTCGTCGATCACACCTCGTGCAGGCGTCGAAACTAGAAACGCGTCCGCGTCCAAGGGCCAAGGCCGTTTGATTTACTTCTCAGCTTGCGTGCAGGTGCTCCGGTTGAAGGCGATGACGGAGGCGGCGCACGCGGCGACGGGGGCGGCGAACCGGCACGACTTCATTCCGGTGCTGCGGCTGCTGGACTTGGGGCGGACGGCGAGGAAGCTCGCCGCCCTCGCCAAGGAGCGCCACCAGTTCGGCCAGAGCCTCGTCGACGACTACAGGCGTCGTCGTCATCCTCGTAGTGCTCCTCCGAGGCCGAGACGCCGAGGACGGTGATCGGCGACCTGCTCCGGGAGCAGGAGAGGTCGCCGGAGCCGCTCGACGACGTGGTCATCCGCACCGTCTGCCTGGTGAGTCAGACTCGCTCGTTGCGCCATACGTTACCTCACGGCGACGACTTGGAAAGCGTCGTGCTGGCCGTTGATGGAGAATCCAACGTTGGATGTGAATTGTGGCCGATATGTACTTCACCAGCTGTGACTCCTGGCTAGCTAATTGATGATTATTACTAGCATAAGGGTTTGACATTAGCTCTCTGTGTACGTTCCCTACATTCACTACCGGAAACCGTGCGTTTGCCGTGTGCCCAGAGATTTGTCGTGGGCTAAACCTCGGGCACCCGGCAAACGTAGTGTTTGCCGTGTGCAGACCAAAGTAGCACACGGCAAAAGAAAGGCACACAGCAAACGAATTTTTTGCCGTGTGTCACTCTCCAAAACGCACGGCAAACTACAGGCACACGGCATCCTTGCTTCTTTGACGTGAGCCAGCAGAGGAAACACACGGTGAAAGTTTGGCACACGGCAAACACGTGCGTTTGTCGTGTGGCAAAAATCAAACACTCGGCAAACACACATTTTGCCGTGTGCCTTAGTGGATCACACGGCAAACATGTGGGAAAAAATTTGAATTTGCCCTCCAAAATTTTTCTGCTAGACACATATAATGTATGTTACTTCATTTTAAATTTTGCTATATTTCACATGAAGTTTGCCATATTTAGTACTTTAGTTTCATTAATCGAATTTCTTGGTGATTGAACTGGGAGTTTATTAAATAGTGGAATATAATGCATCAAAAAATCATATTCATGTTATGGAATACAATGTGAGGATATATGCCTAAAACAGAAGTAAGTTATGAAGATCTTTCACGACACATGAGCACAAAGGTTTCGAAGAATCGTTTTAAATTTTTATTAAAAGCAAATGAATTTTGAAAATTATAAAACTTGTCATGGTATTATGATTTCATGCATGGACACTATGGTAAAAATTTGGGAAAGTTTTGCACAAGTTTTCAGTACAGATGTTAGAAATCGGAACATCTCTATAGAGGTTCCGTATATTTGTAACTTTGCCATGTGCCACGTCTGCAGGGCACACGGCAAATATTTGGCCACGTCATCGTCCCTAGCTGGCTACTTTATTTTGTCGTGGGTCGAGAGTGGCACACGGCAAACCCTTTACCGTGTGCCCGATATATAGCACACGGCAAAGGCCGGCTTTGCCGGTGCCTGGTTGCCGTGTGCGGCACACGGCAAAGGGTTTGCCATGGGCTTTTGGGGCTTTACCGTGTGCCCCTGGCACACGGCAAAGGGGGCGTCTCCCGTAGTGATTGCATGATAAATCTCTGCTTAAAAAATCAATTGTTCCATAACCATATATCCAAATCAAACTCCGGTTATACTATTATGTTTATTTTAACTAGAGCTTAAAAATAAGACCGCATTTGAATATGTTTCGCTAAGTTACTTTTCTATAAACAAATATTACTTTCTCTGCCATATAAACTAGTCACAAGTTACTTCTATCAGGTATAATATTAGCAAGTCACTTTCTGTCTTTTCTTTTTTGAAATATACTACAATGTTACTTTTTTTAATTTTCACGAAGTATAAAAATTACTTTTTCAAAAACAAATCTTACTTCCTCTACCTTATAGACTAGTCAGAAGTTAGTTCATATCATGTTTATTATTGGTATGTTACTTTCTATTACGAACCAGAAATTAAAGATACTTTTTTTCTAAAATTCTCTTATATAGTACTACAATATTAGTATGTTATCATCACGTATGCTATTGGTATGTTACTTTCTATCACGAACCAGAATTGTTATTTCTGACTGTAATGTGTATCTTCGGCAATATGTATATGCACACAGAGCTTGTTGCAAGGAGGAACAGATACATCATCTAGCACGATCGAGTGGGCGATGGCTCTCCTGCTCAACAACCCGGCCGCGCTCAAGAAAGGACGGCGGAGATCATCTCCACTGTGGGCACATCTCGGCTGCTCCAGGAATCCGACCTTGCCAACATGCCCTACCTCCGGTGCATCGTCACCGAGACCCTCTGGCTGCACCCCGTCGCCCCCAACCTCCCTCCGCACGAGGCATCGCGAGGCTTCACGGTCGCCGGCGGGCACGCCATCGGACGCGGCACCGTGGTGTTGGTGGATGTTGTAACGAATATGGCGTCATTTATGTCATTTCGAGTGATTTTGGTGATCGCTCTTCGGATCAGGAGCACCGGAAGAACCGACGCCATGGCAGAAGGGAATTAAAGCCAAGTCAGCTTATGGGCACCGGATGAACTGACGGGTCAAAAAGGGGCATCGGTGGATTGGGCGTCCTATGTTCCAGAGACGATGTCAAGAGCCCAGGAGAAGATTCTTCAGCACCGGTTGAACCGGTGAAGCATCGTTGCATACCATCGGTGTAATGACGTCAGCGCTCAGGAGAAGATCCTTAAGCACCGGATGAACCGGTGATGCATCGGAACAAAGCATCGGTTCAACCGGTGGTCACTGTAGCAGCAGTCAGAAGTTCAACGGCTATTTCGTGTCTTAGAGTGACCGAATAAACCGACGCTACCCCTGCCAGAGGCATCGGTTCTTCCGGTGATACGCAGATTTTCAGCTAACCGTTGGAGCAACGGCTACAAGATTTGGTGGCCTATATATACGCCTCACCCCGGCCATTTGAAGATTGCTGGAGTTGCTGGACATCCCACACACACCCAAGAACATCTCCAAGCCATACAAAAGCATCAAGATCATATCCTTAGCCCTTAGCACACTTTGAGAGTGTTGTGTATAGGATTAGCTCTTAGTGAGTGAGATTGCAAGGCTTAAAGCCTTTGTGCTGTGGTTCATTAGCGAACCAAGTCAAGAGCTTGGTGTGCCGGCACCTTGGAGCGTGAAGCTCGCCGGCAACGTCATCGACCCTCCGACTTGGTGTGGAGCGGCGACGACATCTTTGTGCGGAGGACGTGGAGACCCCCATCCTTTGTGGAGAAGCTCCTTAGTGGAACACGGGGCCAAGGTGACCGTGATTGTGTTCATGGAAGAGACTTGGTGTCCGAGTAGCTATACTCTTAGTGAGTGCTACAACAACGTGGATGTAGGTGTGCCTTTGTGGCTAACCGAACCACGGGATAAACACCCGCGTCAAGAGTTTGCTATCTCATATCCCTCTCTTTAAGCTTCCGCATTTCATACTAACAATTTGTGTGCATTTACTTTTATAGAATAGTTTCTTGATAGGAAAGGCTATAGGTTGCTAAACTCTTTTGGGATAGGGGTTTCACACTAGAACAACCTAGTTGCACATCTAAATAGCATGTTTTAGTTTAAGTTTTGTGCAAACTAGTTGGAGCCATAGATCTAAGTTTTTATTAGTGCCTAATTCACCCCCTCCCCCTCTTAGGCTAGAGCACCCGATCTCTTTCAGACGTGTACTCGATGCAGCGGGATCCTCGTGTGTGGGATGAGCCAGAGAAGTTCACGCCGGAGAGGTTCTTGGAAGCGAAGGTAGACGATGACGAGGGTACCAGGTGGAGGTGGATGATGCCGTTTGGGATGGGGCGGCGGCGGTGCCCCGGCGAGGGGCTTGCCTTGAGGACGGTGGGGGTGGCGTTGGGGGTCATGGTGCAGTGCTTTGAGTGGGAACGGGGTGGAAGAGAGGAGGTGGATTTGAGTGAGGGGTCAGCTGGGATCACCATGCCTATGGCCATGCCTCTCATGGCCATGTGACGTCCACGAGCTGAGATGGATCGAACCGGTGCTTAGGAGTCTCTGAAATGGTATTTTTGCTGCAAAGAACATTTTGTTTGCATATCAGTATAATTGTATTTATATAATTGTATCTGTTTTGTTTTGTGTATCCATGGGTCGTCCTAGCCTTCAGAAGAAGAATGAAGTAGCTAGGACCTGTCAGCTTCTAAAACTGTATATATGATGGTTATGACAATCATTTGGGAGACTCCGAAATGCTATTCATCATATATAGTTGATGCGATTTGTACTTGTTATGCTGGCTCCTCAACTAGATATCTGAAAACAGCAAAGCTTAAGAGCGATTACATGAGAAAGAAGGATTTTAAATGTAATTAGTTTGGAACTTGGAAGCATTTGCATTGTAGGCAAATATAATAAAAGAATGCTGTTTAATGCATAGGTTTTTACAGTCGAGACAGGCCAACTAAGCAACCAACATCAGTTTTATGGCTGTGCTGTTGATCTCATTCGAAAATGCCTTCCTTCTTTTATCTGTGAGATGCAAATTTTGTAATATAAGACCAACTCCAGCAATAGTTCCTAAATCAGATCCTTCAAACATTAAATGGGATTATCTTTATTTTTTAGGAGCTTATTATAAATTTGCTTAGATTCACCGCTTCCATTGCAAAGAAGCCGACGATCAAAAATCCCAAATCCGGTTTTCCCCCGCGTCGTCCCCTGTGCGGACGACTCGGGCGGCGCAACCCTTGCGCCGCCCCCGCCCCTCCCCTCCCTCCACCACCTCGCCGCCGCCGGAGACGGGCCACGCAGAAGCTCATGCACGCCCCCAAGGAAGGCGGCGGCGAGGCCTTTCGCCAAGAGGGTCGCGGGCGTTCGCTGCTCACACGGGGAGGGAGCTCGGCCGGCCATGGCGGGGTTGTTGTGGTGTGGCGCGGCAAGGCACGGCGGGGCTGCGGGCGAGGAGCCTGGGAGGTGGAGGGGGCAGGATTTCAGCGGCGGCCTTCCCCAGCAGCGGTGACGACGGGATCTGATGCAAGGCGGCGGCGGTGGGCTTCGTCGGCGGGGGAGGCTCGGGGCGCTAGATCCGCCGCCCAGGTGGGCTGATCTGGTGCCCTCAAGCCTCGATCTGCGCGTGCTGGCGGTGCGGCAGCCGCAGCGGTGGCTGGCGTCTCCCTGTGCTGTGGTGCGTGCCGGTCGTGCTGCAGCTACGGCGGGTGGCTGGCGGCTCGCCGTGTTGCGGCGTGTGTGCGGCGGCGATGCGGCGGACGGCGGTGAAGGCAGAGGTGGTGGTGGGGAAGGACGACGTGATGCTCCCCTCTTTCCTCTTCCTGTCTTCGGCTGGAGCTTGCGGCTCCGCCATGGTGGTGGGGCCTGGGTGGTCTGGACTGCACTACGGGACATCAAGGAGGTGTTGCGGGGCGTGCTAGGCCACCACTCCGGCATAGCCTTCGTGGTGGATTTGGAGAAGGTATGTCTGTCGCAAGTGTCGCCCACTGGCTCGCTGCCGCCGCTCGTCGGCGTGGGGTGGGCTGTGTTTGTGCAACAGGTAGGGGGTTGCACTCTGGGCGAAAGCTTTGGTGACGGCGCCCTCGGGCGTCATTCTCCCTGTTGGGGGAGCCATTGTGGAGCCGCTCTACCTGTTGCATGTGAGGTCTTTGGGTGAAAACCCTGTCCACTCGTGGATGAGCGTCAGCGGCGCCATTGGCGTCGTGCCCTCCTTAGAGGTGTCGCTTCTTGAGATCGGGTTTTGCTTGCGGCATTGTTGTGTTGTCAATAGTGAGGGAAGGCGGCCATGAGTGGGGGTGGTCCGTTGGGTGGTGGTTGCTCGTTCGTGGCTGTGTTTGGAGGTGCTGAGGGCTCATGGTTGCTATTAGCTTTGGGTCGGCGTTTGTGGTGCGGTGGTGATCCCGGTGGTGGCAAGGTTAATCTTTAAACCATGGTGACTTAGCAAGTCTTGGCGAAGCAGTGTCCAGCGGCGGAGTGTCGCTTTATGTTGGTTTTGCTTCTGTGTTGTGAGGCGGTGGATGTGGCGAGGCCCCCACGCAGTTGAGGTGTCTTCGAGGGTCAAGATTTTGTTGTGCTTCGCGGTGGCGGCTGGGAGATCGATGACTATGTGCATGTGGCATGAGGACAGTGCCATGGTGGAGGAGCTGTGGTTTCTATCTAGGCTTGCAGCGGGCTGCGCCAGTTTTGGCGTGGAATAGCGTTGAATGACATAGCGTTGAATGACGGCGCTTGCTTTGGTGGTCTCTTGTAGGTTCCTCTCCCATGGTGTGGTGGTGTGGCGCCGTATTGGTTTTCGCTCGGTTTTTTCTATTTAACTGAGCATTGTATGGTTTGACATCGTTTCCCTTAATATGAGGCACCTTCTTCTTATATGACATGACAGAGCTCCTGCCTTTAATTTTAAAAAAAATATGAATTTGCTTGAAGTCTAACAGTAATCTTTTATTAACTTAATAGAAGGCTCCCTTAGTTCCAGGAATGGAGGGTGGATAAGAGAATTTGGAAACCTCTCAAAAATAGAGAGGCTAGTAGAGGATCAATTTTGATCTCAAATTTGACCTTTTGTTTTATTCAGAAAATTTAATAATTTTTAAAAATCTTATGTATGACTCACTTTATTATTTAAAGTATTTTAGTTATGATTCATGTTTTCATATTTTTGCATAAATTTTTCGATAGAATGTGTCCGGATTACTTCTGAGGAAAATTGATGGGGACGGTCCTCAAACTGTCACATTCTATTGGCACTGATAGTCAACGCCGCACCTCCACGCATCTACACCGCGTCACGAGAAGCGGGGCCACGCGTCGCCGCTTCCGGATGAGCCCACGCCGACCAAAACGCCACGCCAGCGCGCCACGTGTTTCACTGACACGGAGGGCCCACTGCACACCCTCCTCGAGCCCCCCTCACGGTGGGCCCCACTTCCGAGGGCGATCTTTTGTCTTCGCCTCGTGGCGTGCGTGTGCGCCGCGGCAGATGCAAAGCGGAAGCGACAGCCGACAGGCCGAGTAGCCTTTACCCGCTCGCTCCCGCTGCCACTGACCACCCGGCCCCACCTCGCCGGAGGAGTCGGCCTCCCTGCGGGCCCAGGAATCTTCGGGGCGCCGCCGCCGCCGGAGCCGGGGCGCGATGATCCTCTCGGCGCTCGCCACGTCGGTGGGGCTCAACCTGGCCCTCACCGTGCTCCTCGCCGCGGCCTACACGCTTCTCCGCCGCAGGCCGGCGTACGTCGAGGTCTACGCCCCGCGCCGCCCCTACGCGCCGCTCGAGCCCTGGCTCCCCGCGGCGTGGCGCCGCTCCGAGGAGGACGTCCACGCCGCCGCGGGGCTCGACGGCGTCGTCTTCGTCCGCATCTTCGTCTTCAGGTCGGCCACGCCCCCCCCCCCCCACCCCACCCCCCACCCCCAACCCCCGCCCTACTCCTCCTCCTCCTTCGATTCTCTCTTCTTCTTCCTCCTCCCCGGCTTAATGGAGTGCGCGCGTGCTGCTGGGATTGGGTTGTGCAGCATCAGGGTCTTCGCGGCGGCGGCGGTGCTCGGGGTCGGGGTGCTGCTGCCGGTCAACTTCCTGGGGGACCAGCTCCGGACGATCGACTTCTCCGACCTGCCCAACAAGTCCATTGAGCTCTTCAGCGTCTCCAATGTCCAGGACGGCTCCAACAAGTGAGCAATTAGGACTTTCCCTTTGCTTAATTTCCTTTATTTATTTATTTGTTTATTTTGGCTCTGGTTGGTTTTAGGATTCGCGAGTTCCACTTGGTTTTGTGGCCTTTTAGCTTCTGGAGTCCTTCCTTGTGCTTGTGTTAAGTTCATGTGCTCAATTTGATGGCAACTTTACTTTATCCCCACTGCTTGTCTAGCGTCAATAGGAACATTGCAAAATTGTTTTGAATCGACTCATCTGATGATAAATTATGCTAAGTTTCTAGTTTAATAAAAAAAACTGGAGCCAATGCCTCCATCTGCTAGTTGGTTCTAAAGACCAGAGGAAAAGTTTTACCGTTCCATTTAGTCCATAGTGTCTTCTTAGTATTTAGTGCTCCATGCTGATGCATTTGTTCGACCAAGTATATATGTATTACAGATTATCTTTACCCTTCAGCCAATGCCTGCAAGTGTACTCATTACCTGTGGTAATGTGGTTGGCAGATTGTGGCTACACTTCTCAGCTGTTTATATCATAACAGGAATTACATGCTACCTACTGTATCATGTGAGTAATTCAACCTTGTTTTTTGCTTTTCTTTGGTTACCAACTTTCTCTATATTTGCTAGACATTTTTGCATGCATCCTTTTCCTTACAAGGATACATACCTGCTACTCTGTGTTACGAGTTTCAGTACAGTTCATCAGAGCTCATTGACCTCTGTTCAATTAATGTCTACTTGTTGTGTCTGGCATTTGATCCTGCAACTATGGTTCCATGAAAATTCTTATTTTTACTAGTTTCATGTGTTTTTATAAACATTTTCCATATTGTTGTCCAGGAGTACAAATATATCTCTTGCAAGAGGCTAGAGTATTTTATGACTTCAAAGCCATTACCACAGCATTTCACAGTTCTTGTCCGTGCCATTCCAGTATCTGATGGTGTTGCAGTGAGTGATGCAGTTGATAAGTTTTTCAGAGAGTATCATTCATCCACCTACTTGTCACACACAGTTGTTCATCAAACTGGCAAACTTCGTCGTCTTCTTGTAAGATTCAATTCTTTTTTCTGCTTTTTATTGTTTTTATTATGAATATCATTTCACTGATGTATCTAAGTATGGGGTGTCTGTTGATTGATGTCTTTCGTATTTTTCATGGGTTGTTCAGTGATATATTGCATCTAGATTTGTGTTTTGTTCTGGTTTTATTCAGTCTCTATTTTTTTAAAAAAATTCATTCACTATTTCGATTTTTCTGTTTCTTATTACGATAGCAATGCAGCGTATTTAAAGTTGCTATTTTACTTTCACGTTGATATTTTCTCAGTGCTCAGTATATATTTTATTCAAATTATTGTCATAAATCAGAAGCTTACTGTAGTGTTCCTATGACCAATATCCTGGATAAAGTATATGCACTGATTGGCCCAACGTATACTGACGTCTTCTCTCCAAATAATATCATTGGACATTGTTTTAGGTTGGAGAAGTGTTTCTTGAGTGTAGATCCATGTTCTCACTGATATGTAACTTAAATACCACATTTTTCCAGTGGAATCCCAAGATGGTGAATGGAAGAAAATAGTTCACTCCATGAGCTTTTTGTCTATTACTGTTATCCTTATTTGGTGCATCATTTTTAAGTCGCATTTTTTAGCATTTTCATTTTTCTTGTATGCTTATGTAATTGCTCCTTGTTTGCTTTACTACATGGTAGGCACTAAATCATTTCCATTTTTTATCGAGATCATCTTCATAATCTATTTTCTGAATTTAGTATCTGGTTTCACTTACTCTACGGCTGGTTGTATTTCTGTCCAGAATGATGCTGAAAATATTTGTACAAAGCTTACCAACTTAAAGTATGTCCATCGGTCTTCTCAAGACGCTCCAAGAAAATTTCTTGGATTATTTGGCAGAAATGATGTTCTTGGGAAATACCAGAAAAGGCTGGAGGACGTAGAAGAGAATGTTAGACTGGAACAGTCAGATGCTACTAGAAGACAGGTGCCGATCTTGTATTTATTTTGAATTGTTCAAATTACTAACACATACTTCTATCCTGAATTTATATTTGTTTCCGAGGCTCATGGAATTCAAGCACACATATTTTGCTTTTCTCTGATCTGTAGATATTGTTTCATATCTCTTCAGGAAATTCCTGCCGCCTTTGTTTCGTTCAGGTCTCGATATGGTGCTGCAAATGCAATTTACATTAGGCAGTCAGATAATCCAACTGAGTGGCAAACTGAGCATGCTCCTGATCCTCATGATGTTTATTGGCCTTTCTTTTCAACATCCTTCATGGAAAGATGGATTGCCAAGTTTGTAGTTTTTGTAGCTTCAGTTCTTCTGATACTTGTCTTTCTCCTAGTTGTGGCATTTGTTCAAGGACTCACCTATTTGGAACAAGTAGAGAAATGGCTGCCTTTCCTGAGGAAGATACTGGAAATGTTAGTTCCTTCATAGATTCTGTGTCCTGTTGTTGAAAATGCTTTCGTGCATTACAGGTAGCCTCACTAACTGGATATGATTTTGTTTTGTCCTTGCAGAGCTGTTGTGAGTCAACTGGTTACAGGATATCTTCCCAGTGTCATTCTTCACGTTCTTTCATCTTATGTGCCCTCCATAATGAAGCTATTTTCAACTATGCAAGGATTTATTTCTGTTAGTGGGATTGAGCGAAGTGCTTGCAATAAGATGCTTCGGTTTACAATATGGACTGTGTTCTTTGCCAATGTTCTCACTGGTTCAGTCTTAGTTCAAGTCGAGATTTTCCTTAATCCAAAGGAAATACCCTCAAAACTTGCAGTTCTTGTACCTGCACAGGTAGCTCATGCTTTTCTTGTAATGAATGAACCTAATATGGCACTCGTTTGATTCATTATTTGGAATGTATTTGAGAAAGTTATACTTATCATAAATACTTCCGGAACATGTTTTTCCTTGTATGCTTCATCATTGGCATATTCTTTCCTATGGATATGATACCCTTAGTTGATATAGTACATGTGTTTCCTAAGATCAGAGCCTTAATAACCGGCATATAAGCTTAAACATAGTATATGATTCTTTGTCAATTGTATCTGTGCAGACATATTTGTACTGTGAGCCCTTCATTGTGAAATACACTTAAATGATTATCAGTTCTTTATCATGGTAAGCCTCTACATATTAATAATTGGGCATTGCTAAACTGTCATTGGTTTTGTGTTTGCTCTGTAGGCCTCTTTCTTTATTGCATATGTGGTGACATCGTGGACAAGCATAACGTCTGAACTCACTCAAACTGCTGCCCTTTTCTGTCATCTATGGGGAAAATGTGCAAAGTGTTGCAGGAGGGACACCTCCGAAGCCCCATCAATGCCCTATCATAGTGAAATTCCACGGATCCTCTTGTTTGGACTTCTTGGGTTCACATATTTTATTGTAGCCCCTCTTATCCTCCCATTTGTATTGGTCTACTTCTGCCTTGGCTACTTCATATTTCGTAATCAGGTGAGAAAATTGCAGTTTATTTTTCTCAGTTTCTTAATAATTTTTTTTAAATCCTCAATATATCTTCATGCAACCAGCATGAAGTTTGAAATGTCTTTATATCTAGTTGTGTATTTTGAAAGGCAGACAGTTACCAGAGAAAAAGATATGTGTTCATACTATTGAAAAATGACTGGAATCTGCTTGAGCTGAATTTGGTTCTTCTGGATTAATATGATTAGTTAACTGATTCTAGCATGATGATAAGCTTATGAAATCCTGATTATGTGAATATAAGGCATATGATTACTAGCTTTGCCAACATCTTCTAGTGTAGTCTGTAGTGGTAAGCTCCCCAGTTGAGGGAGACACTAGCCAGGGTTCAAATCCTGTTGGCACCAAAAAAATTCCTTCGCTAATCACACACAAACACAATGAGAAAGACACAGATTTCTTGCGGCATCACACACCAGCATCCTCTTTTACTTGGCACTGCACACCAGCACCCTTGGAACACACATTCAACTAGCTTCACTAACACACAGGATCACCTCTAGTAATCACTGCATGCACTCTGACCCCGTTCACATCACTGGCTCCAATCAGCACACAACAACGCTGGCTCTCACCTTTTATTTATATCTCATACAGGCCCATGATATCTTCCTAATCGATGCAGTCAATGCCTTCTATGATCTGCCCATTATTCTCTACAAGCTAAAATCTAGCAAGCACTCATAGCAATGAACCTAGACACTAGCTGAAACTGGCACAGCTCTCTAGTGACATTATTAATGATAGCAGCTTGTAATCCCAAAAAATAGTGGTAGGACGCCAGCCTGTGGCACCTTTGGGCCCTCCTACCAAAGGGGGTAGTTGCAGTAGTTGCAACCCCAGTAAATCTTGGTTGGCATTGGACCAGGTTACAGTGCAGCTCTATAGGGTGAAGCTGGGGTTCGGAGGTTTTCTCCGCTTGCTTGGTGGAGGTTCCTCCTCAGTTGTAGTACCACGGGGCTGTCTTCCCCCCGCCGGCTGTTTTTAATTCTAATGACTAGCTTCTCAGGATGTGTAGGTGTAGCACATAATTGTGTTATTTCCTCTTTCCTGAAAGTAAAAGGGTGACATAGACTATTTAGTATTGGACTTATATAACATGTTTTGCATGAGTGACATGTTAAGAGGCTTTTAGGCTTGAAGCTTAAGATATCTTTTTGGTTGACTTGATGATAGTAAGTTTTGAATGCCAGTGCTTGCTTGGATGATAAAAACAGGGAATTTGTGTATCTTTTTAAGTATTTTTTTGTTGTCAGGTTGGTTATTTTAGTTACGAGATTGCAAGTGACTACACTTGGTTATTTCAAAATGTTAAATGAAAGACATGCATTCGAGGTCATTAGTGTTGGACTGAGGATAAAAGCTCCCACCCCTCCCACTATAACACCTGGGTTTTATGGTCGGGTTGGCTAGGTGGGGCGTTCTAACTTGGTACCAGAGCCGAGGTCCTGGGTTCGATCCCTCCCGGCCACGCATTTCCGCTACGCGATTTCCCTGGCTGCGTTCGCTGAGACCGAAGTGCTGAGACCGGACAGGTGGCACAGCCCCGCGGCTCGCCCGGCTCGCACGCAGTAGGGGGGATGTTGGACTGAGGATAAAAGCCCTCACCCCTCCCACTATAACACCTGGGTTTTATGGTCGGGTTGGCTAGGTGGGGCGTTCTAACTATTAGGAATGGAACACTCTTACTGGATAAACACAATTTAGTCTTCACTTTATAGTTTCAATTGCTCTTTTCACAGTGTGGTTGATCAAGTAGTGTTAGCAAAGTATATGTGTTTTAGAAACACTTCAGCTCTGTTTTGCCGAGCTATTTTGACTAGAAAAAAAAATCTGCGCATGTTTTACTGCATATGATTAACTTCAAATGGTACAAGTGCAGCTTTTTAATGTATATGCGCCCAAGTATGATACTGGAGGAAAATTTTGGCCTATCGTGCACAACACAACAATATTTTCTCTGGTGGTTCTGCATATAATTGCCATTGGAGTATTTGGGTTAAAGAAGCTTCCCCTTGCATCAAGTTTGCTGCTACCTCTTCCGGTGCTGACCCTTCTGTTCAATGAATTCTGCCGGAACAGATTTGTCCCTATCTTTGAAGCATACTCTACCGAGGTAACAGCTCCTATATGTTTACAGAGGCTTACATCACATGCTTTTGTGGATCTGTTTGCTCTTTACCAACACTGATGCTTGTTGGATCTATGCATTATTTACCAACGGCTGATGAGTGGTGACAATTGTCTTACCTTTTCCTTCCATCATCACTTCTGTGGCTATGTCATGGGAATGCCTTCACATCTCACATTTTGTACATGCAGTCTTTGATAAAGAAAGATAGAGAAGAACAGAGCAAACCAGAGATGCTTGAATTCTTCAGCAATCTTGTAACAGCATACCGTGACCCAGCATTGAAACCTATCCGACGTGCTTCGAACTCGGATGAACGTACTGCACCGCTCTTGGCGTCTAGCCCCATATAAGTTGTAGATGACAGCTGACCCCTATGGTGTCAATTCTCAATTGGATTTCATCATCAGATACACAATGGTGGTGTGCTTCTTGTTTGTTACACAAAGCAGAGTTTTTTACATGCATGGTTGTAACTTGTAATTTTTGTCTGTTGTGCAATATTTTTTTTTTTTCCTTTCTGGTGAGGAGTTTGTTGTACATATCTGTAGATGATATTTTGTTCTTCTCAGAGATGAATAATGCCTTGCTATGTTGTGCTGGCAATACAAACTTAACTTGTGATGGGTTCATGGATTGTACCCTCAAGTTTTTCATGACCTTGGAGCATGTGAACATTGCCTTGCTTTCACATTATGCAGCCTATGAGATTGTTGCCACTTGGAGCATCTGTAATGAGGAGCAAAGTGTTTTATTCTATTTTTCTTTATTCTCGATTTGCCTTTTATTTTGGCCACTCTGACTAGCCATCACCGTGTAGCTGTCTATATCAAGGAGTGCTGTTTTCAAAATCTCAATTGGTGTGGAATGGATCATCATGTGGAAGTCCATGTTGTGTTGTTACCTGGTTTATATATTCAGCTGAGATCATTTGATGCACTAGTTACACTGACTCTGAAAGTGTCTTCCCTCTGGTTTTGTTTATGCCCCTCGAATGTGATCCAGCAAAGATTTGCTTGTGTAGCTCTGAACCTGAGAATGGTAGCAGGTGATGTCAGAGGGACCGTATTCATCAGCAAGGAAACTGCAGGTACATCAATTGTAGAACAACATGATGATACAAGTAAACATTGCTAAGGTGTGTTCGTGTATGTGTGATTGCCAATTGGAGCTAATACAGTGGTGATATCCTTGGAATCTATCAGGTGATGGGTAGTGTATCTTAATGGAACATGTTACTTGTGGTGGTGGTGGTGTTCACCCTTTGC
This sequence comes from Panicum virgatum, assembly GCF_016808335.1. NCBI lineage: Eukaryota > Viridiplantae > Streptophyta > Magnoliopsida > Poales > Poaceae > Panicum > Panicum virgatum. The sequence continues at coordinate 64,069,009 of NC_053147.1, forward strand.
CAACATTCATGCGCCATTTGGCTTCCATGTTATCTGCAAGCATAGAAATAAGCTTGCTGAAACTAATGTGGCAAGTGGCGATGCATCTTAATGTAAGACGTATCCCATATCAACTCTGTTATGCCATTTGTCTTCCTTGTTGGAAGGTATAGTCCTTTTCATTTTAGGGGAAGAGTGTAGAAGCTAGGAATCATTATGCACTATTTAGACGGTGATATTTTTCTGCCAACTTGTCTAGAGTAAGACCATGATATCCGCTTGATATCTCTGTTAATTTGTCACTACTTACTTTGTTCCAAGTCACTGTCATTTACTCGTTAAAACTTGTACACATTTGCTGACACATTCTTGGTCCAGGTCATAAAGCCTGAAAAGGCGTCGTGAGGTAAACATGAATGGAATGTTGGGTGTTGGAAGTCCTTTTCTCATTTGCATGTTCTTGGGCAACATCCAGGGGCCCTTCCTCATTGGAGCTGCAACCTTGACCTTGTCACACCATATAGTCAGTAGCATGGTGACTTGACTAGGACCCAAAAGATGGGGAGTTAGAAATAGTGTTAACCTCTCTAACTGTGCAAGTTAACCCAAAAGTATACTTAATAAGTGGTTTGGCAAATGTTGGTATCTTGAGGAATTTTGTGGTTCACTTTAAAATTGAACTGAATCTCAAGGGTTTTGAATCACAGCTGCCTTTTCTAAATATATCGTCACAATCAAAATTCAATTGTTCTAATAGACAAAAATAGCAGCTCAACCAGCTTATTTATATGCAGTAACTCAAATAAACCAGGCTGCTAACATGAATGCATGATAGCATGAGGCCAACCACAAGGTGCACAAAATGGCAGATATAAATATACACAACATGCATATGTGATAGAGACATCATGGTATATACTACAGGGATACTTTAGTTTGCAATATCTTTCCAATAAAATAGGAAGACTAATTGAGCATCAGCAATCTCTTTAGTCGAAAGGAGGACGTGTAAAGGAGCATTGGGTACACCGTCATCGTCATGCATGACAAACACAAATGTAGGAGGAGAAAACGAGTTACAGCTAACAATCACTTAACGCCGGTTTAATCAGGGGATTAAGAAAGTAGTATAGCCCATGGTTTTTCAACCTATAGTATAGGCTGTCAATTTTCGTCGCAGTTCATGTCCCTGAGCACTGGTTACCATCATAGTAACCATTAGACATGCCTCGAGAACAGTGAACAGTTTTGGCTTTAATCTGCTGCTCAGACCGTGTTAATGGTCATTTTTACTTATCTTTGTTTTTTTTCGAAAATGGCTATTTTTACTAACGCATGACCACTGTCAATTGCAGAACCGGTGGTGAAAATGCCTTCAGAATCATCCTTGTGTTTCTATGCTAGTAGTGTTAATAGAGTGAGATCGCCTGGGGGAAAAGAGTAATAATAGAGTGACACAAGTTGCATCAAATTGACTAGTTGGTCTTTGATCAATTCAAGTCCACAGTTCACAAATTATAATAAGCATAAACCATATTTCTATCAACCTAAAAGCTTTCATTAGAACGTAAGACATGAGCTAATCACCAAAAGGTGATATATGGACATCAAGGACTAGGTCAAATGCAGAAGCGTATGCAAGCTGCAGGGGTCCCTTTCAACGCCTTTTCCATTCTTTGTCCCACATCTTGGTACTATAACAGAAAATAATGACATCGAATTCGTACATTGAAAATCATCACCGCAGCTTAATTTGCTTATGACCACAAAGTATAGGTTTTGGGTGGTTACTTGTGAACTGCTTGGGCATGCATGGTTATTGTGAACCTCTTAACATGATTGCACAAGCTAATATCATGACCCTTGCCTTACAAACAGAGGCTGAGGAAGAAAAGGTGTTTTTGTTTCTTTGTTATTATCACCATGCATGATGTTTTAAATAGAAGATGTATGGAGGTCACTCTTTGTTCTGATCTGATTACATGGTAGCTATTTCTTGCGAAAGACCACAAAACAGTGATCCAAAAGTCATGACCTTTGTTTCATGTTTTGTCGATACAATCCTATTGGCAGTTTGGCACCCAAGGATCACATCCCCCTTATCATCAACATTTCTATGAGACCTCCTTATCTTCTAGGTGAACATCTCAGTTTCCTGCATCCGCAAGAACCGCAAATGTTACATAGTAATTATAAAAAAATGCCTGATTTTTTAGTTTTTTACACTACTAGAGTCTCGTTCATGTCATATCCACCTGTCAATGACTAAGCCAACACAATCAAACCCTCCTCCTTACCTAAACAAAGATCACTACCCTAGTAAAAGACAGAATAATTAAACAACACCAATAAATCATCAATAATGGATTAACAAATTACCCAATCCCTCTCACTAGATCTCCTTGTCTCCCTCCACAATCCATATGTTGAGCACCAAAACTGCACAATGCGAATCCATCATCAGCAACAAAGACAACAGCAATCAAACAACATAGATTACACACATACACACAACAAATAGTTAATGCACAAATCAATGAGCTGCCATGAACAATCAACGCAAGCAACAAAAAGGTCTAATCCTTCACTTGTCTCCACTCCCCTCCTCTTCTCCCTTATAAATTGTAGTGCTCTTGCTCGTCACCGATCGGTCGATCTCATCCTCACTCCAAGCTGAGCTCGATCGACTGCTTCCATGGCGAGGAAACGCAAGGCCTCCGACTCCGTCGACATCGAAGTGGGCAACGACGTGCTCAACTCACCACCACTGTTACCGTCGACGGGCGCGTGTGCATGGGCGTCGGTGGTGGCCGCGGCGGCGCAGCAGCAGCAGCGGGGGAGGAAGCGGTTCGTCGGCGTGCGGCAGCGGCCGTCAGGGCGGTGGGTGGCGGAGATCAAGGACACCATCCAGAAGATCCGCGTGTGGCTCGGCACCTTCGACACCGCCGAGGAGGCCGCCCGCGCCTACGACGAGGCGGCGTGCCTCCTCCGCGGCTCCAACACGCGCACCAACTTCTGGCCACGCCCTTCGCCGGCCGCCGCCGCCGCCGCGCTTCCCGTGCAACCGCCTCCGCCGCCGGCGGTGGCGTCGTCTCCGGCGCCGGCTCTGCCGCCCAAGGTCACCAACCTCCTGCTGCTGCGGCTCAGGGCGCGCAACCAGCAGCTCTTCAGCGCCACCGCGGCGCAGCAGGAGGCCGCTCTGCTGCAGAGGCCGCTGTGCGAGGGGACGAACGGCGGCGGCGACGGCGAAGAGTGCGCCTTCCAGGTCGACGACTTCTTGAGCTACGACTGCGGCAGCAGCGACGGCACCAGCTCGCAGGAGATGGAGGACGAGGACGAGGAGGAGGAAGAAGAAGAACTGGACTTCCAGTTCATGGACCAGCAGCACGCCGCGTCGCCCACTGCGGGGTGCGAGGGCGGGCTCTGCTCGCCGTTCGACGTGGTGGCGGCGGAGCTCGGCGGCGCGGTGGAAGCCGACGACGGCGAGCCCGAATCGGCCGTGCAGGAGCTGATGAGGAAGAGGATGGACTACGAGAGGAAGATCTCGGCGTCGCTCTACGCGCTCAGCGGCGTCTCGGAGTGCCTCAGGATGCGTCACGGAGGCGCCGCCGCCGCCGCCGGCGTGCGAGATCAGCTCACCGGACTGAGGGAGGCGTGCCGGAAGAAGCAGCGAGATGAAGTCCAACAGCAGCATCAGGAGCAAGCGCCATCGCCGGAAGCAGCAGAGGATGGCAATGGCAAGGCAGCGCAAGATGAGTGTTCTGCCGGCAGCGGCGCCCCGGAGGCCACCACAAGCTCGTCGTCGTCTGAGGCGAGCGACGGCGATGGCGATAGCGACGTGTTGCTGTGGAGCTCCCTGGACTTGGCTCCCATCTGCTGAATTGCATGGCTTTATCACAGTAGAGATTGTGTGGTATTTTTGTTACATGCATGGCTGATCAGTGATCACTAAGATCAGAAGCCCTGGTGATAACTTGCTTACCAATTTGTTTTGTTCAACAAATAAGTTCATCAGTTGTGTGAGAAAGAAAGAAACAACTATATGGAAGCATAGAAAGAACTATATTTGAGATGTAAATTCTTAGTGTTCATGGAACATCATAGTGAGGATTCAGTGAAAAATGTAACCACTGAAATTCTCAAGTGATCGAGGACCCACCAGTCAGTGGTGCAATTTCACAAGAACTTGCTCAGTACAATGTTCATGTACCAGAATTTCGCCACCATATAGTATCACAAATATGAACTTAACATTTGAAGGAACAAACTCAACAAGCAAATGAAGTGGTGCAAGAAAGATTCAGAAGGAAACTGATATGTTGCTAATCTTACAAGCATATATAGCACCAAACAAAGTTAACGATATCATTTCTGTGATCTGTTTTCCGTGCAGTAGTGGTACACAAAGCAATGTACAGTAGAAGTATAGTACCAAACAAAGCTAACGAAGCACATACACCAGCAATCTGGAAAAAGCTCAAAACAAAATTCTGCCGGTGCAGTATGCAAGCAACATACAGCTTTCCTCTTCACTCTATCATGTGAAACTTGTTAGCACCTTCAGATTAAACAGCAGCTCATCATGCTTCCCTCGGTAACAAAATTGGCTGGACAGCTTCAGTGAAATCTTCATGGAACCTCTGCCCTGAAAATCTTTGGGCACGCTTCCGTGATGCAGCTGCCATTTCTTGCCTCTCTTGTTCTGACATGCTCAAGACCTTGATAATTGCATCAGCAAATTCTTCTTTCTTGGAGGCTAGAAATCCTGTTTGATGACCATCCTCATCTAGCACAATGTCCATCATTGGTCCTGCAGATTTATGCGCTGCAGAAAGTACAGGGGGTGTTATGGTTCCAAGATGTGCCTATCAAAGATATGACTCATTCACCATTCCTCTAACTTGGTGACATCAGAAAACCTAACCACTACTGCAGTGTTTTTGGTTCATGAATTTCGGAATATATATTACCCTCAGTATTTAGCCTAAAAAATCAATAACGAGTGTACTCGAATGTGGATACGATGTTCAGAGAAAAACGGCATTTTTTTCAAATAATTGCAACTTACAAACCCTTTGAATTAGGAACGCATCCTACCAACACTATTCTTTGGGAGAATGAAGTGGACATCAATGAAGATCAATAGTATACACAGACAGTTACTTACCAATTGGAATAGCTCCAGCTGCCATATACTCGACAACCACTATACCAAAATGCTCATCTGTCATTGAATGAAGCCCAGCAATGGCACCTCCAAGAAGCTGTACCAATTCCCTGTAAGTACATAGACATGTATGTTAAATTTCCATTTAGCAAAGAACATGCATAGTGCGAAAATTTTTGCACAAGATTGAACAAATACATGTAAGAGATGTCCTTGTAGAATTCGACAAGCTCATCTATGTGTAGCTCAAAGGCTCTGTCCTTAAGCTTTTGTAGTCTTTCCAGATCCTCTTTATTCCGGCAACTACCGACGAATTGAAGCTTTGGCTTAGGGAAGCGAGGATCTAGCCTTGTAAGAGCAAGTGCAAATGCCTCCAGCTGAAGACCATGGGCCTGGTGGAGCAGCAAAGTGCATGTTACTCTGAACTGGGTGGATGGTAGATACGGCTGTATAAGAAACTTGACATAATATTAAATTGACACACCTTTTCTGGGCGGAACTGTGCAACTGATATAAGAACAGGAGGTGCTGTTGACCTTTCCAGCGGAAGCATCTGTTTAATTCACCAAATGTTTCTAATGAACAGAACTATCTCCATTTAATTACATAATAGGTTGGCATGGAAATAATACTAAACAACAAAACATAATTGATTGGTTGATTGGGATTGATACGAAAAATATAGCAACATAGATGGTTGGATTGTAGACATGCCTGCAGAGCAGAAGTGTCACATGGAGGGTACACCCTCTTAGTACACTCTGGGATCTTCCAGATATTAACAATATGGGATTTCGTCCATGAGGAATTAACCATGACAAGATGTGCACATGAACCCACCAGACCATATAACCAACTGAATATGGTATAGTAGAGGATTTTGCATCGTGACAGCCAAATGCTACGGTCGAAGAGTATACAGTTAGCTTTCATGGTTGATATCTGAAGATCTGATATGCAGCTACGACAGGCAACTGCAAAACACATTTAGATTGCTGAAACTAAACTAAGTTGCTCCATTTTAGTTAGCTAGTACACAATGAGTGGCCAAAAATTTCTTAATCATTTATTGCACCATTGCAGTAATCTATGACTAGCATGTCTCAAGTAGGAAGAAACATGTATATCAGTAAAGAGAACAGGACAGATGACAAGATTCAGGAGAACATGCATGGATAGCTAACACATTTGACCATTAAAACTTGTACTGTAAGATTTTGATTTCCCAGATACAACAATGCGCCATGGTTTACTGAGTAACATATATTGGTACACCAACAAGAACTGAAGTTATGCATACCTTCCAGCTATACGAGAATCGTTGTTGTACATAGAACTGCGCTGCTTAACACGCCCAACCATATCAGAACTGATTGTAGGGTAATGAGTGTAGGAGATGACGTTGCAGCCAAATAGTCGAGCCAATGGGTATGTAAAAGCATAGCCACTTGTATCAAAGTAGAATTGGGGCGTAAAGGTGGTTAGAGCCTCCCCTGCTAGATAAACTGAGCCAAGACTTTGGCCAATCATTGTAAAATGGGGATATGTGCTTGCTTCAATCCACTTTCTTTTATTCAAGTGAACAACCTGAAAATGCAATTAAAACAATTTAGTGATAGTGCCAGTATGTCACATCTGACCAAAAATATTCGCTAATTTTGAAAATGAAATAGGAAAGCACCACATTATACACTCATATTTAGAACAAAAGCTAACACATGTTTCCCTCATTCCAGGAGTTAATAAAGCCGCATACCGCATTCTCTTTATGCTAAAATGGCACTTGAAGATGTTTAAATCTATGCATGCTGTAAGGCAATGCAACCAATGTGAAATTCATGCAGCGCTCTCATGCGACAAAAATTCATACAAGACAATCCAATATCATTCAGGGTCAGTAACTAAGCAGGTCCAAATTCATACTCAACCAGCTTCTAATGCAGCGCAATGCACAACTGAAACAGACGCTTTGGTAACCCAGATCCAGGCCTGGCTCTGGGCCTAGGCGGGAGGGGCGGCCGCCTAGGGCCCCGGCTGGAAAGGGGCCCAATCTCATGTACATGCAGAGCAGCACCGAGGCCTAGCAGCGCAAGGGCAAAATAGCGAAACGTCAACTGCGCGACCTAGCAAGCGTGAACAGACGCTGAAATTGAAATAATGTTTAGTGGCGTCTTGGCGATTGTTGCCTGCTGCATGTTAGCGTTCTTCACAAGATCAAATCGGATCAGAGAAACAATTAGTCTTGACGATTGCCGCTTGCTGCACTTGTTGTGGTCGTTGGTGCTCCGATTCACCAGCAAGGTGACCGTGTGCTGCTGTTCCGTTCCTCATGAACGCCCTAGTCCTGGATCCTGTCCTGGATCAGGTCATCAGGTGGCTCACACAGTCCGCAATCTTCTCACTTCTTCCCTTTGTTTTTCAATCAGTCCATAAGTGATAGTGATAATTAATTTCATTCCCATCCCCCATAGAGACCTAAAAATTAGTTTTGACTTTTCTATATCTATAACTTTTACTACACATCTAGATATAACTTTGTATAAATTAAATGCATAGCAAAGACTATGTATCTAAAAATGCAAAAAAGTAATAATTTAGAATAGAGGGAATATAACATTAGTGAATATTTAGAGCTCTCACCTCAATATTATCCTTAATGACTTTGCACTGATAATTTCCAAAGGAGTTTTTTTGAACCACAGAAACATTATTTTTGATGGAATTGTTACAATTTATTCTTGTTTGAGGTAATCACACTAGTCACATTTTGTGCTCCTTTAGTTTCTAATATGGACACTGTTTTTCAAGAATTGAGTATATGTTACTAGTATTATATGCTTTATGATTTTGCAAATGTAAACAGCTTTTTAGTCTAATAAAGGGCCCATAGTATCCTTTTGGCCTAGGGCCCTAAAATATGTTGAGCCGGCCCTGCCCAGATCATATTTAACAAGATATGACCAATCAGCCGCACCAACACCAGTCGTTTAGACTAAAACGAAGTAATTCTTATTTACTTAAAATAAACCAAAGTAAATCTTCAGGACAACAAGCAGCTCGGACCGCCAAGATCCAATTTTTTCACTGCGAAGAACAAACCCCGATCGACCGGGCCGCAGTGCTGTTACCTGTGGCGGGGAGAGGAGGCGGACGCCGAACCGATCTAGCGCGCGTGCGGCGAGGCCCTCGGGCGAGGCGTCCGCGTCGCCGGTGAAGACGGCGCAGGGGAGGCCCAGGCGGAGCTCCTGCACGGCGCGCACCGCGCACCAGAGCACGCGCTCCCCGCCGCCGCCGTCGTTGGTGTACGGGTGGAAGAACCCCGCGGCCGGCACGGGCTGGTGGCGGATGCGGAGGAGGCGCCGGAGCGCGGCGGCGAGGAGGGCGGAGAGGACGGCGACGAGGCCGGCTAGGATCGCCATGGACGCGGCACGATGCGAGCGAGTCTCGTTGGGCTCTGGGTTTTGGGTTGGCTTCTGTTGGGCTAACAACCCATGGGCTGGATTGGAATTCACTCTCGTTGAAACATCGTTTTTTTTTTTTGAAAGGCGTTGAAACATCTCGTTGGCAATGAACATTTGGTGGCATTTCCGAAATGAGGTTGGTTTTTTATGCGGTTTTTTTTTGCGGGTGGTTTTTAATGCGGGTTAATGATGAAATTGTTTGCATTGTTCCCAATTTAAGTCAGCTATGACCTTGAGGTAGTTTCACTTTTGATTGATTTTTCATGAAATTATGTCATATTAAAAAGAAGATACCCTTAGAGTATTTGTTTGTGTATCATTCATTTTTGTGTTCAAAATTTGCACAAGTATTAAAATGCTACTCCATCCGTAAAAAAATATAATATGTTTTATCCTAAGTCAAAATTATATAACATCAAATTAGTTTCATTTTATAAATATATCTTGACAGTATATTAATTATGTACTATACATAATATTTTACATCCCAATTAGAGAAGTTTAACTTTACACAAAACTAAAATATTATAGAATAGAGGAGAATGGTCGAACTCATAGCATGTGCATTGAGCATTGCTATTCATATAGCCATAAAACAATTTGGGTACGATTAAGCATTGACTGAACGGTTAAAATCACATGGATAGTAAAGAAAACTCATACACACTAATGGTCTGGTAGGTATATCTGGTTTTACTCAAAGCATTTCTCTTTTATATGTTTTGCGTTTTTCTGTTACCCACCTCCTAGATTCTACTGCCTAAAATTAGATGGTACTATTTTCAAGACAATTCTTGAAAAACGTAGGCAATGTCGAACCCTAGCTGGGAAGGAATTGGGCCTATTGGGAAACAAGTTTAATCAGACTCCATACCCTCTGGGAGGGGTCCTCATGATCTATTTTGCAACAAAACAAAGAGGCTTAGTCCAAAAAAGGCCATTAAGGTTGAAAGGTTAAGAGCAACTCCAAAAGGCTAGCCAAAAGAGATTGATTGGTAAAAATAAAGAAAAGGGGATGACATCGTGATCCAACAGAATAGCCATCTTCCTCTCCTCGCTATCTAGCTCGGGATCCCGTCGCCCTCGCTAGCCAAAAGTACCGAGGCCATTGTCCTTGTCATCCCCTCCTCCCGTGAGCTCCCGCGTCCTCCCCCTTCTTTTTCCCGCATGCTCCCGCACCTTCATCTTCTCCAACGCGCAGCTCAGGTAAGAGACCCAACCGCCATTGCCAACCTCAAACTCGAGCTCCACCCCCATCTCAAATACTCCCTCACACAGGCATCCAAAATGAATTCCCTTGCACCAATAGCTAGACCACGACCTCCTCTACGGATCCCCCACATCGGCTAACCGAATCCCACGCTGGGGAGGCTAGCTCTGGTGGGCAACTGCCGCCCAGAACAACCATAGTCGACCTTCGAGGTGAGCCCCCGACCAACTTTCGGTTCCAGCCCAAACAACCACCAAAATGGTTCGTCTCACCTCCCTCATCGTGGTGCTCCTCTCGGTTTCTCGCGTTTGCATCCCAATCGACGGGAACGCCGACTTCACCGTTGTGGCGTCCTGGTGACTGTGCCGCCAGTTGGCATCGCCGTCTCCGTCACTCCACTGCCCCGCCAGCTGCTCTATCTACATCACCGTGACCGCCTCGTCACCCTGAACCCACGGGTATACGCCTTCGCTACCGGTGGATTTACAACAAAAATTTCAAAATCTATGAATTTACAACAATATTTTGAGACCCTAAACAGTTTTAATTCAAAAATATTTCAACTACAAAATTGTAGATTACGTCCAGGGCTACTATTTTGATATAAAGTTTATCTTCATTCAAGTTCATATGAAAAATTTATGAATTACTTTTTGATATATAGATTTTAGATCGCCTTGTTTTGACCCATATGAGACTGAAAATCAAATTTAGGGACCGAAATGACATGATTGAACAAATTTGAGGATGTGAATATTTGATTTTCTAGTTTAGGGACCGGGATGACACAGTGGAATAAGTTTATGGATCGAGATGACACATATGGACAAATTTGAGGACCTGAACGGTCAATTTGTGAGTTTAGGGACCGGGATGACACAACGACACAAGTTTAGGGACCGGTGATGATATAAAGAGTCTGATTTGGCTAGTCTGTTGGAGTGTACCGAAATATGAAGAGAGAATCTTGGGTAAATTGATAGCTAAATAGGAATATGTAGAGTTAGGCCTTGTTTAGTTGTAAAATTTAAAATTCCAAATCTATCACATCGAAAGAGAATCTTAAATGCATGGAGTATTAAATCTAGACGAAATAAAAAACGGATTGCATAGTTTGCTTGTAGATTGCGAGATGAATCTAATAAGCATAATTAGGCTATGATTAGACACTAAATTGCTACAGTACACATGCTCTAATGATGGATTAATTAGGCTCATTAGATACATGTTGTAGTTTACAGTTCTGTAATTAATTCTATAATTAGTCTATATTTAATACTTCAAATGTGCAAAGATTTCATTTCAAAAACTTTACGGACGCAACTAAACGAGGCCTTAGATTTGGTTAGACTTTTGGAGATGCTCTAAAGTAACCCACTGTAATATTCTTACCACAGTTGTGTAAATACCATCATGCCCCATGCCCCTGGAATATTTTTAGCATACAGACTGTTCATCTCCCTATTGTTGTAAGGTAAACCAATTTTCGAGGAGTAAAGATAGTGATCGCTTGATCTTATTTACATTAGACGACGTCGTGTTTATATATGTAGAAATATCATCGTCATGTTTATATATGTAGAAATATCATCGTCACTTGATGTTGATCATCATTAGAGCGTGCTGCAGTCGGCGGTCTGGAAGGAGAACCGGCCCTCGCCGACGTCGAAGAGGAGGTGCATGTTCTGCTGCTGGAAGTTGCCGATGATGCTCAGCTCGTACGCTTCGAGGATCACCATGCACGCCGTGGTCTTGTCCACCGGCGCCCAGTAGTTCCCCGGCGGCAGGGCCATGTCCGCGCCGCCGCCGAAGTGGAGCACCAGCGTCGGCACCACCCTGTCGACGTCGCCCCGCGCCACGCACAGCTCCAGGTCGCTGTCCGCCGGCGGCCCCACGAGGCTGCCGTTCAGCTGGCCCGCCAGCTCGTCGCGCAGCGGTACGTACGCCGCCTTGGCGAGCGACGTGAAGGGGCTGCCGGAGTCGATGATGACGCCGCCCTCCCAGTACCCCTTATCGACCTGCCGGAGGTCGAACGCCGAGCTCGGGATGGGCAGCTTGGTGCCGCCGACGGTGATCCCCTCCAGAGGGAGGTAGTAGAACGTGCTGTACGGGTAGTCCTTGGGGCTCTCCACGAACGGCATGGACGTCACGGCGCCGCCGCCGCCGCCCAGGCTCGCCGCGGCGCCGACGAACAGGTGGCTCGACGCGCCGTTGTTGTGGAAGTAGGGCGTGAGGCAGTAGGAGAACCTGGTGGCGCCCGTCTGGGAGACGAGCGAGAGGCGGCCGCGGCCGAGGCCGATGAGCCCCGACGCGCCGTGGAGCGCCCCCGGCACGACGCGCGTGAAGCTCACGCACCCGAAGGCGAGCGCCGCCCCGCCGGACTGGAAGGCGAAGTTGTCGGTGCCGAGGAACCCGATGACGGCGCCGGCGCCGTAGGTGGCCACGAACGTGCAGCCGCCGTCGAGGGCGCAGAAGTGCCGGTAGTTGGCGGCGCAGGCGCGGTCCCGGCACGGCACGGGCGCGAAGCTGCCGGAGGCCGACGCGTTGAAGTAGGGCAGGTCCTGCCGCGCGCAGACCTTGCGGAGGCACGCCGTGGACTGCGTCCAGATGAGGTCGCTGCCGGTGTCGATGAGCGCCTCCGCGCGCTGCGGCGGGTCGCCGACCAGGTACTCGGCGATGTACTGCCGGGTCGACCAGTGCACCGGCGCGCTCACGCCGCCGCCGCCGCCGCTGGCGCGCATGGAGGCCAGGCGCTGCCGGCTGGCGGCGACGGCTCGCCGCACGCGCTCCTCCGCGGTGTAGCTCCCCTTGGCGTCGACGTGGGTGAGCTTCATGCGGATCCCTGCGCCGCCGCCGCTGCAGGTTATTAGGACATTGCTGAGGCACAGGAGCACGAGGGATACCAGTGTCGTTGGCGCCATTTTCGATTTGAGCTTTGTTCTTGGAGACCCCCATTGTTGTAGGCATGCATGCAGCTTATCTCTCCAGCTTGTGGGTGAGCAACGGGTGGCCATGCAGACACGGTTGACTCGCAAGTAGCAAGAGTCACTATTAAAACATAAACTGCCAGAGCTTGAAGACTACTGGATGCTGATGCCAAGACTGGAACAAGTGCACGAGCAACACGTCAAAAATATGTCCCTTTCACGATTGATTCTTTCTTCTTGTCCTGAAGAACTTGGAACATGACCAGTAATGGGCTCTTCTCTAACTCAGCATAAATTCGACATCATTGATTTTTACAAGCTTGGTTTAAATACAAACCGAAACCCCTGTTCTGGAATCGATGGGGTATGGATTTAATTTGCAAACAAATCCAATATGTCTGCAAGGCTAGTTAGGCAGTATGGTGGAAATGTGAAAACCCTTTAAAAAATTATAGTTACAAGTGCCTAAAAAATTTCAAACGATGCACATCCATAGTGCATCATTAAGTGTGCTTTGTATCAAAAGTTGAGATGCAAAGTCATTTTGAAAAAAATCATATGAAAATAACAAATTTCATATGCAAAGTGCACTACAGGACAAAATTGTCTTCTAGTGCTTTATGCACTTTGAGTTTGTCGTTTTTGTTTGAATTTTTATAGATTGAGTATGCATCTCAACTTTTGATACAAAGTACATCTAATGATGCACTATGGATGTGCATCGTTTGAATTTTTTTTTAATATTCCAACAATGTTTTTTTACAGGGTTTTCACGTTTCCACCGAGAAGGTGGTTTGCACTGAATATTTTGCCGACATAGAAAGTCTACTTGACTAGTCAACCAGCAGTCAGTGGCGAAACTCAGGGTGGCCACCACCAACAAAAAAAAACAATGCTACATAGGATTTTTTTTATAAAAATAGGCCAAATTCCTATAGGAAACCAATGTAAAACCTAAAAGAAAAACAGGAAGATACGTCTGTCTGATCCTTTTTTTATTTTCTCTCAGTTCCGCCACTGCGACCACTCGTCACAGTTAGTGCTGAAATGGTTGACTACAGGTTGACTCGCAAGTTGGAAGTCACTATTGAAACATAAACTGCCAGAGCTTGAAGACCACTGGATGTTTATGCCAATTGCCAAGGCACAAGTGCACGAGGAACATGTCAAAATCTGTCCCTTTCTTGATTGATTCTATTTTCTTGTCCTGGAGAATTTGGAGCAAGAGAGCTATCTTGGCCTTGTTTGTTTCCACTATGCTATTCCATTCTTAAAAAAAATCTCACATGCATGGTGTACTAAATAAAGTCTATTTGCAAAAAAATTTTAGGGATGGGTGTAATTTTTCGCGACAAAATTAATGATGGTAATTAATCGATGATTTGCTACAGTGATGCTACAGTAATCATCTTCTAATCGCACGGTCAAAAGCCTCATTAGATTCTTCAGGGTCTCTAGCGCGGGGGTTCTGAAGTTGGTTTTGTAAACTGACTTTATTTGACACCATAATTAGCGGTCAAAATGTCACTATTCACAACCTATTTCTCTTCTTTCTTCTCTCTCCTCTAACTCAGCATAAATCCAACACGACACTTCTTGTAGCTCGCCGATATTTTGTTCTTATATGTCGGACGTTGACTGGAAACAACTGATATTTTTGTCATCTTCATTTAAAATTCGGACTACCAATTACTAGTAAACTATCTATCAACCCGTGCTTCCGCACGGGCTAATTAAAATTAATATAAAAATGAGGTCAATAATTTTAATTATCTATCTCACATCCTTTTTCATCTATTAAATATTCTAACACATACTCTAAAATATATATTTATCATTATCTAGTTACAATAGATTTCGTTTTGTATCACACCTCCATATGTATTTGATGTATATTTAGTTGAACTATTTGTTTGTGAATTGATATTCTTATCTCTTCCATCATACATGAATATATGGTGACATATACGGTAGGTAGTAATATAAATAATATATTAATAATGATAGAAATAGTAATTTAGAATTTTATATTGGTGCACCTTAATACTTTATTATAATTATATAATTTAAATTCAGATTTAAGAGTAATTAAACTTGTAACAATAATAACATAATTGGATAATTTATATACAAATTTAGGGTGTATTTGTATTATTTTATAATGGTATAGGAGGGTAATTTACATAAAGATTAGGGGCTATTTTAAAAAAAATTATAATGGCAGAGGTGGGTAATTTAGATACATGTTTAAAGGGTTACTTTAACCTATTTTTATAATGGCAGAGGTGGATAATTTATTAGAAAAGATAACAGATCCGATGGTTATTATAATTAAATAACTAGAGTTGTTGGATTGATGGCTGGATGTTTCATATTTTTGCGAGAATTTATAGGGTTTCTCTATTTTTTAGAGTGTCCACCTAGGATCTTAGGTGGCTTCATGTGGTGGCTCCAAAGGAACCTCCAATTAGTAATAGCAAGATATACAATGGACATTTCTACAAGATAGCGCTCCTTCACTGCACCTGTGGCAAGTTAAAACAAAGGACAATGCATTGCTTGATTTACCTTAGCATATAGACGACAAATTTGTTTGACGCAAGTCAATATACATTAGTGGCATGTTATTATGTATTATGCTGTTCTAAAGTTTATGGTGTTTTAAATTTGTTCTATGTTATACTTTATCATTGACTGAGTTTTTTTTTTACAAAGCTTGGTTTAAAGAGTTTTTTTACAAATCTTGGTTTAAAAACAAACCAAAACACCTTCAGTTTTGGAACGGGCGGAGTATGGATTGGCACACAGATCTAAGGTGTTGTTTGGTTCCATTAGTTAAAATTTAGACTATGTCACATCAAAGAGAATCTTGATATTTATTAGTATTAAATGAAGTCTGATTGTAAAACTAACTATAGAACCCTGAGGTTAAATTACAAGATGAATCTAATAAAATATATTAATCTATAATTAGCGAATGATTACTGTAGTATCACTGTAGTAAATCATGAATAAATTAGGATCATTAGATTCGTCTTGTAAATTATCACCCATCTGTCAAAAAAAGTTTTATAAACAAATTTTATTTGGTACTCCTAAATGATAAAATTTGTTTTGATGTCTGCGTGGCTAGTCATGATCGAAAGTCTACTCGACGAGTCAACCAGTGTCGTCGCATTTAGCACCAACAAGGTTTTTTTGTCCTCACCACGACCACTCTGTAAAAAAAAAAGGATGGTTCAACCAACGTGACAAGTCAATTGTGAAGGGATGTCAGCTTTCCTTACAGGAAGGATTGTCAGCCACATGGCTCCGAGGATATATATGGAACATTGTTTTTTTTACAAAGTTGGAATTTGCACTAATTTTAGGAACAAACGTCAGTAAGGGGTTATTTGGATCATTTCCAGGGCCCTCTCGGCAAAATTGGAGGCCCTGTGGAAGGCAAGTAGTAGGACATCAATAGCTTAAAGTTAGAAAGATTTGTTTTGCTATGCAACGGTTAGAAGAATTGTCAACAAAACTCTATATACATATAGTTGCATTGGGAAAACAATCATATCGCTTTAAGAATTTAGAATTTTAACCTGGCCCATAATTTCTTTAGGAATAAAATCTCTCAAAGAAATCTCATCACCATGTATATTTTGTTAGCATCGATGTCAGATCTTCGATCTCGTTGAAGAGCAACCTCGATATTATCATAAGAAGATAAAAAGAATAAAGTTAAGAGAACAAATCCCTACATTGTCTAATTTATCTGAATTTTGAAGGATTTAGAGGTCAAGAAAAGATCAAAGTGATTAAAATTAACTACCTATATATGACTGTAGTGGCTGTACTGATGTACTTTGCGTCGAGCGTGCAGCGGCAACGCGTCGACCGTCTGTGCATGACTGGTGGCGTCCGATGCTTGAGTAGACACCAAGCGTGCACGTACTACCATCTTGGCGCCAACAATTAGTGATTAACGCGCGGCTCTAAGGCTGCCTCAGTGAGATGCCGACCGTGAGACGGCGTAAAAAGATAAGGAAAATGATAATAGAAACTGTGTTGTCTTGGATTCTTCCTTGTTTTACCAATAAATTCAGCTCATAGGATAGTGATAATCGAGTGAAGTGCTTAAGTTGGAGGCCCCTAGAAATTGGGGGGCCCGCACACCCCTAGGGATGGCCTGATCCTCTTATTTTGGAGGAATCTATTATCTTATTATTTGACCAACAAATGGAGCCTCCACATTCGTCTTCAAGGTCTAGAAATTCCCACGTTAATCGGAAAAAATAGAAAAATAAAAATTACCCACCACTGACATTATAATAAAAATTAGACTAAAATACCCCTATGCCTAATTAAAAATCACCCACCAATGCCATTATGAAAAATTAAATATAAAATACCATTTAACTATGTATCAGTTACAAATATATACTATTAATAAAAACTAAAGCTAACAACAATCAATCAAAATAAAACAAAAATAATAATTATTATATGCATAATATTATTAAAGCTCAACAAATCAAATTATTATTATAGATAGATCATATTTGAATTGTTTTAACCAACAATATGATATAATTTATGATAATGAACGGGTGATATAAGATAAAAAATAGTATAATCTTTAAGTAAAGATACAATGACATGCAAAATTTTAAATTTTCAATACTAGTTGCGCGGGCTATACGCCTAGTTTAAATCTAGTTAATAAACTAGGCTATTTGGCTTAGAATTTGACATTGCAAAGTTTAGATATAAGCCTATTCTAAATTTATAGGGTGGGAAATGGAAATTGATTCTATACACCATCGCACCAAGTTATGTTTCTATTATGTAACTTATAACACACTCTTTGGCTCACTCCTCTATAATACAAATATAGTATATAAATATCTCCCTTATATAACTAACAATAATATACAAATATATTATGTATAATCATAATAGCTTAATAGATTTGTACAGCAAGAGGCCCAGTCATCCATGCATAATTGACTGCGCCCGCAGATCATAATATTTACTCCATCCGTTCCAAAATATAAGCCATTCCAACTTTCTTACAGAGTCAAAAATATTTTAAGTCTAATCAAATTTATATAATAAAATAATAACATTTATAATACCAAATAAGCATCGTTAGATTCTTCACTAGATATATTTTCATAACAATATACCTATTCGGTGCTATAAATCATTGTAATTTTTCTATACTTTTGGTCAAACATAAAAATAGTTTGACTCTCCAAAAAAGTTGGAATAACTTACAATTTGAAATGGAGAGAATAGAAAGTAAATCATATGCACCGTGCCATCAATGGATACATCGTTTACAACTAAAAGAATAGCATCAAAAAAAATATGACCGACCATGCTTTTTTTTTGCGAAAGGGAAGATATATTAAACCGCACCACAATACATCCCCTTTTTACAAACAAGACCCTGAAGAAAAAGAAAATTACAAAGGAGCCCCTACGACTACTATTCATCTTCATCAACTCCTCCGGCATCCCGTTCGTCAACTTCACCACCAGCAACCTCCACCTCCCAACATGCCAAGGGACCCCAAACCTTGGAAAAGCCGCAAGATCCACCGCCTGATACACTACCAAGCAGCTCGATTCCGCTGAAAGACTATCGGCCATCACCTTGACAAGCTGGAAGAGGAACACGAGATCCGCCACCGCCGGCCAGACGACCAGCGACCGGAAGAAGAATCCGACGCTGCCGAGGAACTCAGCGACCCGGACAAACCGCACACCCACATGGATGCACCAGTTACCCTCCCCTCCGCAAACAGGTAGGGAACCAAACCTCACTGGTGAACCGCCGGAATCGAAGACCCGACCGCCTGAGATACACAGGAGAGCCAAAAGCTTGACCAAGCCGACGATGCCTCCGCTAGCCAGGAAGAACCTTATTCTCCGCCGGAGCCGCGCCGTAGCCGCCGCCACTCCCGAAAGCAAACCTCCGCCGCCGAAACCGACGACGAGGAACCTAACTACGCCTAGACTAACCTATCTAGACTAGTATGGACACCGGCGGTTGATTCCCCCCTTCCCTTCCTCTCCCGGCGCCGACGAGGACGCCGGGAAGGAGGGGAGGGAGCGGAATCGGCCCCGGACGCGGATTCGCCCCCCTTTCCCCGGAACGAAAGACTGTGTGATGAGTCAAAGACTCCAAACCAAATGCACAGATTTTACCGCAAGAAATTTAGGGCCCGTTTGTTTCAGACTAATATTGAAGGCTCGATTTAAGAAATCCAGAAGTCAGATGACTTCAGAATCGAGAATCCATAATCTTCTGGATTCTCGATTTTGGGAGTAATATGACTTTCGGAGTTTCCAAAATCGAGGCTTGGCCATAGGGGCGGAGCCAGAAATTTGTTTTTTTCATTATTAGGGGGGGCAACCATGCTAATTTATATAAAAATTTAATCAAAATTTAAATGTTCAATGTAAATTTGGGAACCATAGGGGGCCAGGCCCCTGCCCGCCCCCCGTCTCCGCCCCTGCTTGGCCATAAATTGAAACAAACATGGCCCTTATCAATTAAGCGTGCAGACTCTAGGTATTTGGACCCAGCTAGAGTTTCATTGTATAATTCGCTGTGTTCACTTGGCTGTGGCGGATGACTGGTGCTGATTTGTTATGAGAGAATAGTACTGCTGACTGGCTAGTAGCTAATGACTGGTGCTAATTTAATATGAGAGAACAATACTGCTGGCTGACAAGCCAAGCGAACACAGCGAATATGGAAAAGACTTTCCCAACAAGATGTTTTTTTCTTAAAAAAACTGAAATCATATTCCAACCTTTCTTACTGCTACGGAATCTTACACAAGGTATAGTCCCAATATTACACCTTTCTGCGATTATAATGGACAATATATTACACTAAAGTATTTCAGTCAGTAAATCCAATCCAAATGTTGCATGTAACAAAACCATCACTCCAGAACAAAAACAAAAAACAAAAATATACAGCCACTATGACACAGAGTGCCTCGTGATCCGTGTCGGCGTTGACTTGGTCTCCTCCTGGTTGAGGGAGCCGGCGGGGCTCTCCGACGTGTCGTCCGACCCGCTGTTCTCCCCGCTGCTGGCCTTGCTGGACCACAGCTTCCCCAGCACCCTCTTTGCCGGCGTCGGCACAACTGCACCGCCCTTTGCTTTCTTCTTGCCGCCGGCGCTGTCACGTCTCTTGCTGGCTGCCAGGCTCACTGACCGGAGAGAGCTGGCGTCACCGCCAGACGCGGACGCCGGTGCGCCCACAACGCCGGCCCACTGTTCGTCCTCGGTCGCTGTTGTGGTCGCGGATCGTGAGCTGCCGCACGAGGTGCCGTCCTCCCTGGGCAGGAGGAACGAGCGTGCGGCGGACGGAACAGTGGCCGAGGCCGACGACTGCCGGACCTGCTCGAAGAAGAGGACCTGCACCACCACGCGCAGTGGGAGGCGCTCGTTCTGCACGGCGTGCGCGCTCGCATCGGCGGACAGCTTCTTGCAGTCCATCAGTGCGCATAGCCGCTTCTTCTCGCTCTTCGACAGCCCTGGGTGCTCCTGCATTTGCAGACCATGCAGCATCTGAACATTTTCCCTACTGAAAAATGCAGTAACATATTATGTGCATAATTGCAGAGCAGCATTATGCATACCTTGAGGTAAACATCGATGGCGCGGTAGAGCGCGTCGTGCACTGGTCGAGATGCAGGAGGCAATGATTCAGCGAGTGCAATGAACTTCTCCAGAGGAAGGCCGGGGTCCTTGGCGATCTCGGATAGATATGCATCGATCAGCTTTGTGACAGCCCCCAGCTTTGAAGAGATGGAGATAGAATTGAACTTCTCCACACGGATGAATTGATCAGCTACATCCATGGTGTCATCATCTTCCTGCAACTTTGGCTCACTCCCATCTTTGTGATGCAGCATGAACTCCTTCAGTATTGATGTGACCATGTCAACATTGTACATTGCATCATCGCTTGAGCCTGCAGGTATCAAAAGATCAGAGACAGAAGCTCTATCCATCTGTGTGCCAATTCTCTTGATCAAGTCTTCGCGGTAGGTCTCACCGGACCCCAGCAGGCATGAAGCTCTCAGCAGCTTCAGAAGGAGACCACAAGAGACTGAACCTTTCTCAGCTGGCAACAGGGAGATGACGGTTTCAAGAGCTGCACAATGCTTTGTGCAGTCAAGCCCATTGTTGACGGCATTGTCCAGGGAACTGAACAGCCGGCGGCAGGCGTAAGCCCTCAGAGCTTCACCGATCACATTGCTGCTTGTCCTCCCCTTGGCCTTGATAGCCAAGATGACTTTCTTGTACAAGCACACCTCAAGGTCACAGAGGTCCTCCACCCACCAGTCTCTAGGCACTGTCTGTTGCTTCCTAACGCCATTCCAGTGCGAATCGAGACCACTTTCTGATGGAAGCTTCTTCCTGTTGTAGGTGTATGACCAATCAACCTCTGATGGATCCATGGATGCCTTGGAGGCGATGGAATCGACGCAATGGTTGATCACCTTCAGGTTCTCTGTCCATTGCTGAAGTGACTTTGTTGACTGCAGCACGATGATCGAGTCCTTCCATGTCTGGAATATGCTTGCGGACAAGAACACATCAATCTTGTAGATGAGGTTACCCTTGTCAATTGTCTCGAACATCTCAAGGTACTCAGCTGCACAACGCGCTGCGAGGACATTGTAGGCGTTCAGTGTGACTATCATTCCGTAGCAGAACTTGGCGCAAATTTCGAATGCCGCAGGTCCACCGGGGATATCAGAGATATCTACTTCATCATTGCTTTCATCATTTGTTGAGGCTACCAATGTTTGTAAGCAGGAACTCTTCGACAAAAGAGGGAACTGCATATTTAAAACAAGACATCGTATCAGTCACAAGTTCACAGTTATGGTGCTAAGTTGTTTTGATTTAATTAATGGCATACAGAATATCGGGTATAAATCACAAGTTCACATTTA
Source organism: Panicum virgatum (assembly GCF_016808335.1). NCBI lineage: Eukaryota > Viridiplantae > Streptophyta > Magnoliopsida > Poales > Poaceae > Panicum > Panicum virgatum. The sequence goes on from NC_053147.1 coordinate 64,090,731, forward strand.
TGAAGCTAAGTTGTTTTGCTTTAATTCATGGCATACATAATACCGGATATAGATCAACCATCACTGGTACTAATAAGCATGTGTCAAGAGTACCTATATATAATTTTTTTTCAACAGAATGCAATGAAAAGACATCAGAGGCTGAAGGTTTGAACCTTAGTTTTGTTGTGTAACTGTTAAGAGACTACAAGTAGAAGAGTGAGACTGTACCTTGTGAAGATAGAACTTGACATCCCCAACAGTGATAACAATATCCGTTGCCAGCTCAGTTGTAACAAACCTGAAAAGCATTAGGATCACGTCAAATGAGTAAATTGAAGAAATTCAGAATATAAAGTTAAAAAAGCATTCATGATGAATGGACAAGGTAAAGATAGAATGGTAGATGAAATGAAATTCCAGCTACTAAATTGGCTACGTGTAAGAAAAGAAGTGGTCATTTTAGCCTGAACGAAGTACCAAGAGAACAGCAATAAAGTGAGGAAAGCAATTCCTGAAAGCGGCCCCAGGCACGACAGGTATAACATACCTAATCAAAACGCTAAGTGGACCAAGGAAAATGATTTGACAACAAATCAGTAACGCATAAGGTTAGGGAAATTATAGAATATCGTTTTCCAAATGGACCACACGGCCATCAATCAACAACCCCGTGATCTGATAGATGTAACACTGAGCAGCCTACGAGAAAAGGTGAACCAGGAGATTGGCACATGCTCGTGAATATATAGAAAGCTGAAGAACAGGTGCCATTGCCAAACAATCAGAGATGATGCCTCCTGTAAAGGAGATCAGTGTAGATGGAGCCTTTTAAGTGCCATCATGAGACCCACTGCTTGACAGCACAAGTACTCACTTTCAGAGAGATACTCTTTCCGATGCCAATCATAGCCGGGTGGGAAAATAATGCAAAAGTTCAGTGCAAATGTTTTAGATCCAACACAGTTATTAACTGACATTTGCAGTACTCCAAGACTGCAAACATGAGCTTCAGATACCTGCATGAACATCTTTAGTAATGGACAATCATATATTGAGACAACTCGCAAACTATCATTTCCCTCACAGAAACAAGAATTCAGGTGAATCAAGCTAACGATTGGAGGAGTTAAAAATTCAGAACTAAAGCCATTTGTGTCTTTATAAAATGGAAACTGTAAACAAGAGCAGATAAGGACCACTTCACCTGATGCTGTTCCCATCTGTCTGAAAGACATCCGGCTTCGATCCAAGCTTCATGTACTTCATCTTGACACACCAAGAGTAACCTGAATCACCTCTCTATTTGTGAGATTCCACCCTTCCCCTTCTCCTCCACCTTCTCCTCACCAGCCACCACCAAATCAGAACCAAGAATCACCAATGGCCCATCAGCTTCAGAGATCCATATAGGCGTTGGTGTCCCTGTCCCCTTGCTCTGTGGCCAAGAAACCCAAGTAGCCTCTCTCTCTAGATCGGAGAAGTACTCAGCAAATCTCGCGAGGCTCCGGGTCCAAGAAAGCACGCGACGCCCGCCCGAGGAATCCAAGGGCTCCTGCAAGATGGATTGGATCGGGGAGACGGAGTCAGAGCAAGCGGCACCGGCAAAGCACAAGGGCGGCGGCATCCTGGGGTGTGGAGGGGACAGCGGGAATGGAATAATCGCCGAGGCAATGGGGGATGGGCTGCAGGCGTGGGAGCTAGTGAGGCTGGAATTGGAATCTTTTTCCGATTGCAGTGGAGAAAATAAAAACCGCATGGCTGGGAAGTGGGAAGTGAAGGACTGGAAAAACAGTTTTTTTTTTTCTAGGAAGAAAAACTGCAAACAGTTAAGTTTTGCTTCTTTGAACCAAGAAGCAACTGAGAAGAAAAAAAATTGTATCTTGAGCTTTTATGCAGAGGGAAAGGAACAGGGCTACTCAAATTTGCTGAGAAAAGGAACAGAAGTATGAATTTTTTGTAAAAACAAAATGCATGAGAAACGAGATCAGGCTGACAACAACGTTTGGATTCAAGAAAACAAGGTAATGGCTGTAAAAACCCGTGAATCCAAGAAAGCTTTGGCTTAAAAATACACACTGCTACTCCAGACAAGAGAAGAACAGCTCCAAGCCATTACCAGGTTGATCGCTTCAAGAAGATCGTGCAGGCTTCCTGGGGAGAAATGAGAGGAGCGCAGGTAGGAATGCTTGCCAGTTCCTCGGCCTCTAAGTTGAGGAAGGATCGCTGTGGAACGAGGAGGGAGCAACAGAGCAGAGAACTGACTGCGTTTGAGTTGCTTTGCTGCTACTCCAATGCAAAGGAGTGATCATGGAGTTAGTTTAGTTTAAAAGCTGCTGGGGTGGGGGGTGGGGGTCCCTAGGGGCCAGTCCATGGACTCTTTGGCCCTCCCTTTCTCCCATCTTATTCTTTTTTATCTTTTTCTCTAGTTTTTTTCTCTTCAGTTTGCAATAACTTGTTCATTATTTGGATTTGTTTGGAGGCACAAGAAATTAAAGCAGCCATTTTTTTGTGTCCATGCTACATATTCTCTGAAGAAAGAGAGAGGGATATTGAGTTGAGCCGGCTCCAGAAACGTTGAAAAAATTGCACACGGATTGCATCAATAATTTTGGGAGATAATAGGCCTATGCTGCGACAGATGAATGCAAATTTGGTGCCGGATATGTTCAGGATATCTCACATTCGAGTGACAGGGAAGGTTAGGATTCGGAACTGTGCACCCGTCACTGTATAGTACAGTACTGAACCAATAATGGAATCAAATTACATGAGACGAGCAGAGTACATTACTGTACAGTACAGTGATGGTCATTGTTCATCAAGGTTAGCCAGTTAAAAGAAGCAGATAATAAGCAGAGCAATTGGGTCGAGTGCTTTCCCTTGATGCCTGGCGTTGCTATGCTATCAGTGCAGAATCGTTAGAAGAAGGAAACATCCAGTTTCAGAAAAGAAATAAAAACTAGAGTGACGTTGAAGGATAGAATCAGTCAGTCAAACCACCTGATGTGGTGCTAAAGAAACCTCTGCTGCAAGATCATGTTGGATCATCTCATTACTACCCTCTCCTTTTGACCAGGCTACTATATGGTACTTGTTTGTTTACATCTTCAGTAGCTGATTCAAGTCTTCACCAAGACCGTTTGACAATCAACCTTTCTCTAAAGTTTTTTTTTCATTTATCCGTTCAATGTCGGCATCTAGGTTTCCCTAGCTTTTTCTTCGGAGAAGCAGTAACAGAAGTAGTGCAAAGCACTGATATAATAGGAAGCTCCTCTATCGTCCTTTTTTTTTAAAAAAAAAAAAGAACAAGCGCCATGGCGCGTAGTTAGTAATGTCATCATATCCATCGCCCCCTGACGTTTTCCAATCAAGGTTTTGAAACCTTTTCTTAAGTATGTTATTATTGCACTTTGTGATCTAATACTCAGGCTATCTCACTTCACCTTTCTTGGTCCCCTACTCCCCAAAATCTATTCTGCTTTGCTTGGTCCCCCTTCCAAACAATGCATAGTACCAAATAAACCATGGCTACTCTAGAAAAAGTACTGTATGATTTTGTTTTCAAAAAAAAAGGAAAAACATATAATAGACAGTTGAGGTGACAGCAGTGAAATTATTAAACAAACACCAAGTACAAGGCTTTCCTCCTTACATGCACTACTGTATGTCCTCCAATGCAGCAACTTTCAATCTGTCACCCCATGAACCTCGAGTTCTTTAGACCTTGACACATGGTGCTGAGTCCCCCACCTTGTGATGAGGAATCCTCCATTGTTTTTGTGGGCACGCCGTGTACTGCTAACCCATATGATGATGCATCTCCCTCTGCATTTTTTTACACTTGTTCTGTGTCGCAAGATTTGGAGATCACTAGTTCAGTTCATCAGCATCGACTGCCCCAGGTGCATGGTGTAGGTGGTCTAGGATTCTTGCACAGTTGCACCTCCGTCTTGATAGGTTCACAAGTCCCAATGACTAATTTTTTTGTCTGCAATAGATGACAGATCTGTAGGTCCATCAGCAATCATATATTTTGCAGAATTGGCCTGGATGGATTCGATTCGGATGTTTATTCGAATGTCAGATTTTTGGTCATTTTTCTTCGATTATGAACAAATAAAATATAGAATTTACTATGTAAATTCATAGCTTTATATTTAACATTGATCTTGTAAAGATTCATAAAAACTAAACCTCAAATTTATTATATATATTCTCAAATAATAGATATAAAAATTCGAATACGGATACGGATTCGAATCTTTTTTCACCTTTTTAATTGTAGGGAGCAAATAATACATTAAAAAATCTATACAAAATTTTATTCTTATGTGTAATAATATGCTTGATAATATAAAAAAAGATTAGCATAAAATTTTAAACATATCTATTTTAAAATATCAAATTTGTTCTAAGAATTCGGATGTCTATCCATCCGCCTGCTGGCTGGCATCGCCAACCGACCAAAGCCATGGATTCGCAATCTCGCTCGCATCCTCTGACAGAAGAATCGATGCCAAGTTCAGGCGTTCCCACCCAGTAAACGCGAAAACGCAAAAACACAAAATTTTGCGAAAGAATCTTGCTAATTTGAAGTACTAAATGAAGTCTATTTACAAATTTTTTTGCATGGATAGGCTGTAAATCGCGAGACGAATCTAATGAGCCTACTTAATCCATGATTTGCAACAGTGATGCTACAGTACCATCCGCTAATTATTAATTAATCATGGATTAATTAGCATCATTAGATTCGTCTCGCGATTTACAACCCATCTGTGCAAAAATTTTTGTAAATAGATTTCATTTAGTACTTCAAATTGGTAAGTTTCTTTTGCAAATTGCAAAAAAAACTAAACACTGCCTCAACAACAAACCTTATCGAGACTTCCTGTATCCTGCACAAATTCAACTCACAATGGCAGCACGGTGGGTGCTGCTGCAGACAGGAGGTTGGGCACTGATCTGAATTCTGAACTCCCTGATGGTACAGTACTGCTGCACAGAGGCGGTGAGGTCTGGTGTGTGTGTCCCATGCCCGACAGGCATCCCCCACACCCACTTTCCCGTGTGTCCGATCGAACCACGGCTCGGCATTCAGCAGCTCAATCAGTCAGGCCCTGTCCTCAAAAAGAAAGACTGATCTGACTCGTTTTTTTTTTTGAAAGATCCGGACAAGTTCCGGCGTTAATTGATAAGAAGAAAGCAATGTTCAGGCGCCAGAGGTGCCCGAATTACAAACCCGCCAGAGGCAGGTAGGGGCATAAGAAAGGCCCCACACCAAGACAAGAAACAGCAAGAAGATTACTCGCTAAAACGCTGATCTACTAGTGCCGCCAGATGCTTGGCCCCCGCCGACATCCACATCATGGCCGCTTCTTTTACATCATCAAAAAGCTTACTTGCAGGCTTAAGGTGGCCATAAAAAATGCGTCGATTTCTCTCACCCCACAAAGTCCAAATGGTCAGAATGGCCAAAGAACGTGCGCCTTTGGCTTGTGAACCTGACAGTGCCCCACACAGTTCAAGAAACCAGGAAGGCAGGTCATCAGTAGCTCCCCAATGCGCCGGATCAAAAGAAAGGCAATGACACCAGTCCCCGACGAAGACTGATCTGACTCGTGATCGATCTGGATAGCCTAACCATGCATTCCACAGTCATGTCAGGCGACAGCGTCCAGTCAAGTGAGAATTGGATCCCTGATCCCTCTCCCTGTCGTCGTCTCGTGTGATCAGGGACGACATGAGCTGGGCAACTCCTAGCAAACCCAGCGTTTGTCGTCGTAGACGGAATGGAATTGCGTGATCGATCTCTGCAACTTCTACGCCACCAATGGTCACACGGAACAATATAATCATTGGGCTACGTTGAGATCGATCGATCGATCGATCAAAACGACCCATATACCCAGACTACTTGCTGGTAGATGTCTGTCTCTGTCGTCACGGGAATGATATGATTGAGCTAGGAGTGAGTGTGTGAAGATACTGGATATATATCAATGCACATGGGCTCGATCTCATCGAGAGAAGATTCAGTCGATCAATCAGACACCAGGGATGATGATAGATCTTCGTCGTCCATCACGGCCATCAGATCCTCCTAGTCTCCATCCCAAGATTACATGTGTGATCGAACGGTGCTTATTTTGTTAGATCTCGTTTCGAGTGTGGTCTGTGTGGACAAGTGAACAGACGCGATCCCAGGACTGTGCATGCATGTTCATGGATGGGTCATTGGATGGGTGGACAGGTTCAGAGGGAAATGTGCATGGATTATTGGTGGCAGTTTATACACAATACATGAATGTGTGGCGCCTGCATGCAGCTACATTGGTCCTGATGCTACCCCTGCAGAGATGGAGGGAGGTGTGTGTGTGAATGAGCGTCCAACACATCACACATGCATCCAGCACCTTTTTGCTGCTGATTGTAGGTTCTGCAGGACACTCATGTCACACCCTGAAATTTTTGGATTTCAGGCTGTGATTAAAATTAAAAAAAATAAACAATTTTCTCAATATTTACTTTTCTTCACAGAGAATTTAGTGTAAAAGAAAATAAATATTGGTTGTTTTTCAAATTAAATGATGTTGTTCTTCTGGTGATGCATTCATGTCACATGCATAGTGTTGTTGAGTATGAAAACCTTTCAAAACGTGTTATATCATCAAAAGTTCTTCCCGGGAATTTTCCGGATCTTTCTGGATTCTTTTCCCATTTTCCCTAGAGCAAACTCTAATTTTTAGAGGCTCTCCAAATCTTCTCTTGAGCTCCAAATATTTTATTTGAGTTCGTTAGGTCCCAATATATTTCTAGGATTTTTTCCTTGAATTTTCGGGCCATTTGGAATATTTTTCGGACTTTAAATATGAATTCTAGATTTTTCTAGAATTATTTTAATTTCGAAAATAATTAATTCCGAAATTTTAAACGGGCTAAGTCTATCAAAAGTGCATAAATCCCTAATGGACCTCAAGGGCCCATTCATGTGTTCCCTAATGGGCTAAAGGCACGTAAAGCCCATTAGCATGGGAGGGAGGTTTAGTACCACATTGCTAGTTGATGTGGGATGGCGAGACTTTTCTCTCTATATATTAAACCAACCTCTCATGGCAACTCCACACAAAAGTATAGACTACCCGTAGGGAGGCTCTTTGTTTGGGAATCCCTAAAATAATCTTTTCCCCAGAATCCCACCATCCTCCGCATCCGTGCATCTCCGGTGAAATCCGACACCACCCCGGTGCTCAGCTCGTTGTCCTCTTCGTCGTGGTGTCTTCCTTCTCATGAGTCGTCGCCTTTTCGCCGTCGACCCCATGCCTTCTTCCTCGACTCCGACGATTTCCTTCTTCTCCGGTGAGCAACTTCCTCCGTCCTTTCTTCTCTCTCTTTCTCTTTTTCCTTTTAGCCTTCCGGCCCAGCCCGCTCCGCGCACTCCTCTCCAGCGCCGACTGACAGGTGGGCCCCGGCCATCAGGGCCGTCCCCTTCCTCGCGTCGGGCACGGACTCTCCCGAGTCCGAACGCCGCACGCGCCGCCGTTTCCGGGCGTGGCACGCATGCCAAGGCACACTAGGCCCCTATAAATAGCAGCCGCCCGCGCCCCTAGGACCTCCTTCACGAAGCCGCAGCCGCCGCCGCCCCAAACCCTAGTTTCGTGGCTGCCATTAGAGCTCGAGCTCGGAGCTCCGTGCTGCGACGCCGTTCCGCCGTCGCCCCGTCTCTTTTGTCTTGCCTAGGAGATTCATATCAAGGTGAGCGAGCTCGCCGTCTCCTTTGCTCCCTCCCTCTCGCCCTCCTTCACCCGGGACCGCTCGCCGGAGCTCTAGCTCCGTCGGCCACCGCTGCGCGCCCGGTTCCGGCCGCCTAGGCCATCTCCTGAGCGCACCAACGAGTTCGAGTGCTCGCGCGCAAGCTTCCTGTCCTAACCCGAGATTGAATCGAGCCCCGGAGTGCCAAAATGGCAACTCCGGCGAGATTCCGGCTGTGCGCCGCCGCGCACGCTCGCCGCCGGCGTCTCCCACCACCGCCCGCCGCTCCTTTTCACTGGAGCTGTCCGATCTCGATCCGATGGATCGGATTAGATCCAGACCCAACCAAACCCAAATCGTTAGATCTAAAACCAGTGGCCCAGATCGGGTTTGACCCGAGTCAACTGGGTCAATACCGGTCAACCATGCACGTTTTGCAAACGAGTTCCTCTTCTTTTTCAAAATTAACCCGCAGTCCATCTTAGTTCAAAAATAATTACGTACAAGCTCTTTTCTTTTTAGTTTAGCCCCTGTTCTTTTGTAAAATAGAACCCGCCGTCCCTGTGTTGTAGTTTAGCCTGCTAGCTCCTGCTATTAAGGTTTAATTATGTTTAGGCCCCTGGTTTCTTCAGATCTAGCCCATGGAAGTTCTGTTTCTTCACAAATAAGTCACTAGAACCTTGTTTTAGCCATAACTTCTTCGTTTTAACTCCGTTTTCATTGATTTTCGCGCTCACATGATCCTTGCAACGTGTGCGATAGCTTTATGACCTTGTTATCCTCTGTGAGCACAGTTTTCTGTGTCTTACAAATCTTTTCTGTTAGTCCTTAACCCTTTGGTTAATCGTGACTAATAAATTCCTGACTCACCGTTTATCCCATAAAATCGCTGTTTTAGCTCCGTTTTCCGTGTTTCTTGCGCTCTCGTAACTGTAGCAGCGAGCTCTATCCTTTAGTATGCTCTTTTTAAGCCTTTCTTTTGTTTTGGTGTATTATTCTTAGATGTATCTTCTTGTTTGCTTTGTATGTTTGCCCGAAGTTTGTTCCGAGTAGAAGGATCGCTGTTCGAAGATTGAAGATCAAGTTTTCCATGCGAGCGAGAGCTAAAGAGCAGTAAGAGTAGCTTTCGTTGGAGAAAGGCAAGTGACCCTAACCATCTTTCTGTCTATGCTTATTTACAAGAGTATTATGATGATTTAATTGGAACATGGAGAACCACCCAAGAAAACCGTACAACCACAATACTATATGGCTCTGGTCTTGGCTTATTAATTAGAGACTCTAGCTTGTGACAATCTTACCGAAAGGGCAAGAGGGGATGCATCGACGGGGTATAGCTCGGTCCTCTTGGGGCAATTGGTATTGTTTAATGGTCCTTTGGCAAGGTACCACCTCATTAGGACAGTGTTATGACTGCTTTGGCTTGAAACCTTAGCGGATTGTCATGGGTTAGGGAATCTTTGTAAAGGCCTCGTAGCGTCCCTATGCAATCACACCTCGGAAGTGTGGTATTGTGCCTAGCTAGCACATTGCGTGGTTGGGTTCAAAGTTCTTCGGAACTTTTACGCGAATTGTGGTGAAAGTGTACAACCTCTGCAGAGTTAAAACTAACCGGTTAGCCGTGCTCACGGTCAAGAGCGGCTTGGACCCTCACATGATTAATAAACTTAAAGATGGATTTAAATCATTTTCTGGTTATTTCTTGTGGCCTTGCTGAGTACCAACCATAAGTGTACTCACCCTTGCTTACTGCTGCTCAGAAGGGAAAGTTGCTGTGGAGTATTTTGAAGATGTTGCTGAGTTCTAGGCGTACGCAACCCCCAGTCGATTGCCTGTGAAGTTTGGAGCCTTCGTTTCCAGGATAAGCTGTATAACTCTGATAGTCTTTTATTTGTTTTAATTCTCTTTTACGTGATACTGTTACTGATTATTCACTTATGATGTCTCTATATGTATGAAACTTGATCCTGGCATACATATAGCTATGCATTCGGTTTTGTCCTTAAAATCGGGTGTGACAACTGACCACGTCTCAACTCAAGTTGATGGGGTGATCACTGCTGCAGGATACCAATAATCTTTTTCTTCATCTATAATCTAAAATGTGCTGAGTTGAGCATGCCATATGTTGGGGATTGAACAGTCGGGAATGCGCCCGGAGGATAATCCCAACCTCAAAAACATCTCCTAACCTGCTGCAGGGCTCCGGTGTCGAGTAACAAGCGCGCACGAAGGGTGCTCGGTACCAACAGAGACACCGGGGACCGAGAAGCTCACCTTTGGGACCGAACACTCAGGAGCACAAGCCTGAGGCCCGCAACCTGTGGAGCTTCGAAGGAGTCACCTTCGGGAGACTGAAGGAGACAGTCGATCGCACCGTCGGCAGGCCGAAGGTGACAAGTGGCTACTCAGAGGCACAAACTTAAAGATCAAGACCTTCGCCGCCGACAAACGAAGGATCCCATCTTCGTGCGGCCGAAGGTGACGGCTGATCGCTTGAAGACGGAGCATTCGGGGGTGCGACCTCCGAAGTACCCCGAAGGACTCGAAGCTCTTCGGCGGGTGTAGGCGTGCGTGTAAAACGTGAATACGTGAGAATGTCGGATTTGAACACCTCTCACTCTGTAATTTTACCTTGAAACCGGCTGTAAGTGAGGTGTAAATGAGTTGGAAGGGGGCAATTTGGGGATACCTGGCCGAGGGCTAGGGGTATAAATAGCCCCCTCTCTCGACAGTGTAAAGTGTTGAATTTTCTGGTTATTGCTGGAGAATTGAGTACCTACCTTCATTGCCGCTTTCATACTGTTCATGCTCCCTGTTTGGGTGTCTAAGAAGCTGAGATCCCAACAGCGGCGCCCACCGTGGGGGCTCGAGAAACAAACTTCGATGGCCCCAGCGAAGAAGAAAGCCTCCGCCGGCACCACAAGCAACACCGCTGAGCAGCACGAGCAGCACGAAGAAGCCAACACACGAATTCAAGACATCAACAACGAAGCTGTTCTTCATGGAGATCCGGTTGATGACACCGAAAACACCGAAGCTCATCAAAACCAATCCAAGGAGATCATAGAAACAGCACTTAAGCTCAAGGCCCTGGAAATGAAGAAAAGAAACATCGAAGCTCAGCTCGCCACCAAAAAGAGGGCATTGGACCTGGCAAACAAGCTAGCTGAGGCCAGGCGCAAACTAGCAGAAATGGAGGCGGAAGTTGAGAATTTGCAGAGGGCATACCAAGAAATGCCTGAAGGTTCCCTCTAACAAGAAAACCGCATCATCCACCAGACAACCTTCGCTCACAATGAAGACCGAAGGCCACCACCGGTCAACCTCCCATATGACCCGACCTCGCCACTCTCAGTCGCTCTGCAGCGAACTTCATGGCCTAATCCAACCCAGTTCCTCATGGCCTACGAAGCAACCATCGTTTCGGCCGGAGGTGACGACTCAACCATGGCCAAGTCCTTCGTCATGGCCTGCGAAGGTTCTGTGGCCAACTGGTGCTCATACATTCCCCCGCAATCAATCAACAACTGGTACCAGCTGAAAGGCAGGCTCCTCCAGGACTTTCAGGGATTCAGAAGGCTAAATACCAACACTGTGAAAGACTTCAAGTGCCCACAGCATGACCATGAGCCTCTCTATGACTATTTCCGGAGGTTCGTTCAGAAGAAGGCTCAAATCCCAAACTTCCCAGAGAAGGATGCGATCGAGAAATGCATCGAAGGTCTCCTGCCTGGCCAGCTTGCTTCTCATCTCATCTCACAAGAGAGCCCCCGAGGACCCTGGAGAAGCTCTATACAGAAGTAGAGAAGTACGCGAAGTCAGACGCCGACCACCGCAGAAGGGTCGAGCAAAGAAGAATCATGCTTCAGGCAGAAAAATACAATCAGCAAACATGGCAGCAAGAGCAGCCTGCTCAGCAGCTCATCCTACCTCTGGAACCTTCGCATGATGATGAGGATCAGATAACCTTCGATCCCTTCATGATACCGCCAGAGTCAGAACCTAAGCACTCAAACGACAAGCAACCTTCGTCCGGAGCACGGAGCAGAGGTCGCGGCAGAGGAAGGGGCCGAGGTCGTGGACCTTCGCGCGAGCCCGAAAAATTCTTCTGTCACTTCCACGGGTCTGACTCCGACCATAGAACAAACCAGTGCCCGGAGAAGAAAAAGACCCTTGACAGAATGGAGTCCGAGAAAAAAAGCCAAGCTAGTTGGGCACACTACATGGCCTCAGACTCCACAAGCTCCTCAACAAATACAGTACACACAACCTTCGTTCGTTCCACCCCTCCCATTTACCCAAGCATACCGCACACCCATGTTCAACTACAACTACAACAACAACTGGCAGCCGCAGCCAAACCCGCAAACACAACCCAATCAACCCACCACCCAAGCTCAACCAACACAAGAGCAGCTACCACCACCCCCAGCCCACCCACCAAAACAAGAAAACCAAACCACAAATGGCCAACCCGCGGCACTACCAACCTTCGGAATGATCATATCATGCCCATCTCCGGAGGATCCACCCTGGACTTCGAGAACAAGAGACAGCGTAGAGACTATTTCAGGCAAGTCCATTGCATCGTTTCCGAAGGTCCAACCAAGAGAACCCAGTGGTCACACTCTCCGATCACCTTCTCCGAAGAAGATGTCAATCTCATCAGCTACCCACACACAGATGCTCTTGTCATCGAGGCAAACATTCAGGGCTGGAGGATTGGCAAGATACTGGTTGACACTGGCAGCTCTACAGACATCATTTTCTCCGACACCTTCGACAAGATGGGCATCAACCGAAGCTTGCTTCAGCCTTCGGATATCCCTTTAATGGGTTTCGGAGGAAAGAGAGTGAACGCAATCGGCAAACTGTCGCTCACTGTGTCCTTCGGAGACACGGCCAACGCAAGAACAGAGCACATCACCTTCGATGTGGTAGAGATGCCCTACCCATACAGCGCAATCCTAGGAAGGGGGACAATCAACAAGTTCGAAGCTATCATTCATCAATTGTACTTGTGCATGAATATTCCAGCTCCCGCGGGGGTCATCACCGTCCGCGGGGACCAGCAGCTTGCGCAGGACATAGAGCGGGGATACACCCCAGGCCAGAAAAATGTCCACAACCTTCGGACTGAATCCAAGTCTGCACCTTCAAAGAGCAGCAGAGAGATCATGAGAAAGCAACCTTCGAGGAAGACTGCGAAGTCAAGAAGGTCCCCCTTGACGTACATCTACCCGATAAAATGGTAACCATCAATGCAACCCTCGAGCACGAGGAAGAAAAAGAGCTTCTTGAGTTCCTCCGCAAGAATCAAGATGTTTTTGCATGGTCCGCCAGTGACCTACGGGGCGTCAGCAGAGATATCATTGAGCATCGCTTGGACATCAACCCAAACATCAAGCCAAAGAAGCAGAAGCTTCGCAAAATGGCAGAGGAAAAAGTCGCAGCAGTCAAGGCCGAAGTCCAGAGACTGCTAGATGCAAATGTTATTCGAGAAGTCAAATACCCAACATGGCTGACAAACACCGTTCCAGTCAAAAAGAAGAATGACAAGTGGCGCATGTGCATCGATTTCACTGACCTCAATAAAGCCTACCCGAAGGATGACTTCCCGCTGCCAAGAATCGACAGAGTCGTCGATGATGCGGCAAACAGTCAACTGATGTCTCTGCTGGATTGTTTCTCCGGATACCATTAGATTTGGATGAGGAAAGAAGACGAAGAAAAAACAAGTTTCATAACCCCCTTCGGCACCTACTGCTTCATGAGGATGCCCGAAGGATTGGAAAATGCCGGACAGTCTTTTTCAAGAATGTCTTCGGTGGTCCTGGAGCATCAACTCAGAAGAAATGTTCTGGCATACGTTGATGATATTGTAGTAACCAGTTCAATAAGAAGTAACCATGTGGCAGACCTGGCTGAAACCTTCGCAAGCCTAAGAAAAGCAGGGCTATCCTTGAACCCCAACAAGTGCATCTTTGGAGTTCACAAAGGAAAGGTGCTTGGATGCCTCGTGTCCACCAAAGGCATCGAAGCAAATCCTGACAAAGTAAAAGCTCTCTGGAACATGGAGGAGCCCAAGTCCATCAGGGACGTACAGAAGCTCACAGGGCGGATAGCAACCCTAAACAGATTTATCCCTCGCTCTGCTGACCGAAGCCTACCATTCTTCAAGGTCCTTCGCAATGCAAACAAATTCGAGTGGGGCCTCGAGCAAAGCGAAGCCCTTCAGGTACTCAAAAACCATCTCCAGAACATGGTCAAAATGACCTCACCTGACCCGAAGGATGTGTTGCTCCTGTACATCGCGGCATCCTACTCTGCTGTCAGTGCAGCTCTCGTACTCGAGCGAGAAATCGAGGGAAAGAGGAAGCAGCTACCTGTTTACTTCGTATCCGAAGCTCTTGCATGCTCGAAGCTCCTGTACTCAGAGCTAGAGAAAATTGCATATGCTGTAGTCATGTCTGCACGGAAGCTTCGACACTATTTCGAAGCTCACAAGATAATCGTAGTTACAGATCAACCTCTGCATGACTTGTTCAACAACAGAGAGGCCTCAGTCAGGATTGCTAAATGGGCTTCGGAACTCTCTGAGTTCCACATAGACTTCGAGAGAAGAATATCCATCAAGTCACAAGTATTGGCAGACTTCATTGCCGAATGGACATCCCCAATCTTCAAGGAGGAACCTTCGGCTGAAACCTGGATCGTGCACTACGACGGGGCCTGGTGCAACGAAGGAGCGGGTATTGCTGCAATCATAGAATCTCCTTCGGGAGCAAAAATAAGATATGCGGCGCGCCTAAGATTCGGCAACCTCGAATCATCAACCAACAACACCACCGAGTATGAAGCTTTGCTCCTGGGCCTTCGCAAAATGAAAGCCCTCGGCCATCAAAACTTCATAGTCAGAACAGATTCGAAGGTTGTCAGAGACCACATTGAAAAAGACGCAGAGGCAAGAAAAGCAGAACTCATCGAGTACCTCGATGCTGTCAGAGCCATGGAGAAGAACTTCAAGGGCTTTGACATCGTCCATATCCCGAGGCATTTGAACGACGAAGCTGACAAGCTAGCAAAAGCAGCATCCAGAAGGGAACAATTACCCTCGGATGTATTTTTCGAAGAAATTACAGAACCTTCGGTCAAGCCGAAAAAAGAAAAACAGGTTTCAGTAATCTCAGCCGAAGATTGGAGAACACCTATAATGGAGTACCTTCGGGGAAACATCGAGCTGCAAAATGAAAAAGAGGAGAAAAAATGTTCCAGAGAGTGAGGGGTTATGTTATATCCGAGGGGGAGTTGTTCAAGTCAGGTGTAACCAGCCCATGGTTAAAGTGCATCTCGACAACCGAAGGAATTGAGCTCCTCAAGGAAATTCACTCCGGATTTTGTGGATCCCACATTGGCTTCAGACAACTTGTCTCCAAAGCCTTCAGACAAGGATACGTCTGGCCAACGGCGCTGAAGGACGCTCAGCACATAGTGAAAACATGCCAAGCATGTCAAATGATGGGCCCGAAGTCCTCCAAACCTTCGGAGTCAACTCAGCTGATACCTCCGACCTGGCCCCTTCAAAGATGGGGAATAGACCTAGTGGGACCTCTACCCATAGCCCAAGGCAATTACAAGTACGCAGTAGTTGCTGTTTAGTACTTCGCAAAGTGGATCGAAGCTAAGCCACTCATCAACATCACATCAGAAACAATCAGAAAATTCTTTTGGCAGAACATCATCTGCAGGTTCGGGGTCCCAAGGGAGATCACTGTCGATAACGGCAAACAGCTTGACTCACAGCTATTCAGAGAATTCTGTTACAGTGTAGGCACGAAGGTAATCTTTGCCTCAGTATACCACCCGCAATCCAATGGGGCCGTCGAAAGAGCCAGTGGTATCATCTTCGGAAGCATAAAAAAATGCCTGTTTGATCAGAAAAAGGGAAAATGGGCCGATGAACTCCCGAAGGTCATCTGGTCCCACAACACATCAGAATCAAGAACCACCAAGTTCACCCCATTCAGGCTACTCTACGCTGCCGAAGCAATAACACCAGAGGAGCTTAAAAACCGAAGCCTAAGGGTGACCCACCAAGTGGAGGCCATCCCCTCGGATGACAAAGACCTCATGGAACTAGACATCCTACAAGCTTTGGAAAACCTAGAGAAGTATCAACAGGAAACCACGAAGTGGAGAGACAAGAAGATCGTCAAAAAGTGCATCGAAGTCAGAGATTGGGTCCTAAAAAGGAAGCCAAATGCCGAAACCTCCAGCAAACTTCAACCCAAGTGGGAAGGGCCATTCCTAGTAATCAAGAGCAACAGGCCAGGGTCATATCACCTGTCCGACGCCGAAGGCAATGAGCTGCTGCATCCTTGGAATGCGGACAACCTTAAAAAGTACTACATATAAGCTTGTAAAAAGGCCGCATCGCGAAACTATAAGCGATCGCGGACCTTCGCAGTTATTTTCAGTCCCTTTTACATTGCAAAAGGGCCGTACTCTTTTCCTCACAGGGGGAAACTCCACACCGGAGGTGAGGTTTTTGACGAGGCGGACCCATTGTAAACTATTTCAATGCATTGAACTTCTCCCAAACAAAGTGTCACATTCGCCTAAGCAGCCCAAATGGCAAGCTTCGGCAAGCATCTACATGCTGCACAAAATAGTAAGTTAGTAAAGTATACATAATCCGTAAACTTTGCATACTTATCAAAATGAACGCCAAGGGGCTTCGACCTTTTAAAGGTCCGAACCAAAAAAACCTTCGGCATAAAAGGCACAACAAGCGCAAAACGAACGCCAAAGGGCTTCGACCTTTCAAAAGGTCCGAAACAAATAACCTTCGGCAAAAAAGGCACAAAAAGAGCAAAACGAACGCCAAGGGGCTTCGACCTTTCAAAAGGTCCGAAACAAAAAACCTTCGGCAAAAAAGGGGGCTTCGACTTTTAAAACAAACCGAACCAAAAGACCTTCGGCACAAAACAAAAAGAAAAATACCCTCGGAACGATCGAAACATGGATGCCAGAAAGGAGGGAGACGTTTTTCCATCCAACCCCTCGGCATCAATCACTCGATCCACACGAAACAAAAAGAACAAAACCCCCCGAAGACAATAGCGCGCAAGAAAGGGGGGGATATGTTTTTCCAAAAATACGAAATTTCCGTGCATTGCCTCGGTGGTAAGGAAATAATCTATCAAGGTTCCACAAAAGAGAACTCCCTTTTCTACATAAACTGCCTCTGGGCAACAACTCGTTAGGAAGGGGGGGGAGACGTTTTTCCAAAAAAACAAAACCCTAATGAGCGTCGTCTTGAAGGATGCACAAAACACAGCACCTCGAAGGATGCACATAACAAGGCACCTCGAAGGATGCACAAAACACAGCACCTCGAAGGATGCACATAACAAGGCATCTCGAAGGATACACAAAACACAGCACCTCGAAGGATGCACATAACAAGGCACCTCGAAGGATGCATAGAAACAACACCTCGAAGGATGCACATAACAAGGCATCTCGTCGGATGCACAAATCAAAATACCCGAAGGACATCTCAAGCATCTCGAAGGATGCACACAGAAAGGAAACCCGAAGGATACGCAATAAGAAGCCACGATAAAGGCAATTATTAAGGTCACATTTAGACGAAAGAGCAAAACAGATTACAATGAATTTCGACCGGACCAGCATAAATATTCTGCCACGCTGCATCCAGAACGAGCAAGGCTGAAAGCCTCCTAGCTCATCAATACCATAGCGTTGTTCATATCCTGCACCATGGGAATATTTACAGACCAAGTGCCCGAAACTACCAAAGTAAACTACAAACTAATCTCTAGACCTGAGCCCCCGACAAACCACCGGCGTCATTCCCCGAAGGAGACCTGCGAGCCTCGGACATTCGATTGTCCTCCGAAGGCTGATCAGGAGTCGACCCCTGCACAAAATAGACGAACCTAATCAAAAACAAGCAGAAGAAAAACAAACGGTTACTGGAACCAACCCTACCTCAGTAGCAGCGGCTGCCAGAGTCCAAACGGCGACCTTGCCCGAAGGTTCCCAGA
Source organism: Panicum virgatum (assembly GCF_016808335.1). Taxonomy (NCBI): domain Eukaryota; kingdom Viridiplantae; phylum Streptophyta; class Magnoliopsida; order Poales; family Poaceae; genus Panicum; species Panicum virgatum. The sequence goes on from NC_053147.1 coordinate 64,108,541, forward strand.
ACTGTTCAAAAAACGCAACCTTCACCTCCTTAATCTTTGCCACCTCATCAGCCAAACCTTCGTTGAGGACATACTAAAAACCCTCCAGTCGGACAAGATCAACTGCGCCGGCGCGAAGAAGGTTTCCAACAAGACCCTCGAAGAAAACAGAGGCCGCGTTGTCATTTGCAACGCTCATCACCTCACCGAGGCCCTCAAACTCAGACATCAACCAATCCAAGAGCTGAAGGATGACATGGGAACCTTCGGCCGGCTCAGGCAAGGGTAAAGGCTCTGCGCCAAGAGCGGCAAGATCCTTCTTGTAGTCTTGGTACACTCCATCGGCTCGTGAGGCAACCTCGGTGAAGACCTGCTCGAGTTCACCCATTTTAGCGTGAACCCTCTCCAGCTCAGTGATCCTCCCCTTGAGGGCAGCCTTCTCATTTGCGTCCCCCTCAACAGTCCTCCGAAGGCTCTCTAGAACCTTCTCATTATCTGATCAGTTGACTCCAGTTTCGAACACTTGACCTTCAGTTGCTAGTTCTCGTCCTTCAAAGCGAGAACCTCTGCCTCAGCCCGCCGTAGTTTGTCAGCTAGAACCAATCTCTCGGTGGCGCTAGTCACCTGAAGGTCCGCATCCGCCTTGGCCTTCTGCATCAAAATACGGCTGGTGTGGGCATGCTTCTTGCTCAACTCAGCAACGATGAAGGCAGCGTCAGAGGTAGACGTCTCGGCCACGGCTGCATTAAACTCTGAATCAAACACAAAATCACCTTCGGGGACACCAAAAAGTGAAGAAAGGCTAAACGTAATCAGACTCCACCCTACACCTTTTAGGAGGAAGAATCCCAGTCGTTCCAGGCCCGTGCATCAGAGCCAAAAGTTGCTTCATCGACGCAGAGACAGCTGCGAAGGAAATAAAAAGAGGGATATTATAAGGTCACAAACAAAGGGTTCACAAAAATAGGGAAGCGAAGCTTACCGGCTTCGTCGAGATTCAATCCCTCCAACATCTCCACCTCCTTATCCGAAGGTAGAGCCGACGACCCACCGGGGAAATCCCCGCCCCTGAGAGAGAGCAGTGTCTCACCAACCACAATCTCCCCCTCCTTGACACCCCCCGCAAGGGTAGGCGTGGCGACCGCCGTCATCGGGGCCTTATCCTTCGGGGCACTGGCCGCAGCCCTGGTGGGCTTAGGCTCCGGCGGCTTTGGAATGTCCGAAGGCTTGGAGCCAGTCTTAACGAGACTCTGAATCCTCCGGCATTTTGTTATACCTTCGGGGGAAGAATAAAGATTAATCAGCGCCCTCGCCACCTCAACCCGACGGCCGGAACCAAAAAGCATGGTCCCGTACTCATCGCTAAGGTCATAACGGGATCTAAAAAGCCTCCCTTCGGGAACTACAATCTCCCCGCCCACCATCCCCATGAGCTCTTCCATAAATGAGGGCGTACCGCTATCGCCTAAAGAAACCTCCTCATCTTGTGCCTTCCTCTTGTCTCTCTTAGCCCTCGCAACAGAAACCTTCGTGCTCGAAGGTTTTCGGCCACGCCCGCGCCCCCGCGTGCCAACAGCCCCGGAACTCCCCACCTCCTCCACCTTAGCCTTACCTTTAGACTTCAACCCGGGAACCTCTGAACCAACGTTCCCGGGCGGCATCATTCTCGGAATGGCGTTCGCCGGCACCGGCCGAGGCTCATAAGCCACGCCCATCTCAGCCAAACACCGGTTCAACCGAAGGTTCTCCCCACACACCTCCACCAAAGAGTCATACTCCTTCCTATTCCAGGGACCCAATATCTCCGCAGCCTGCCGCTCCAGCTCAGCCACTATAACTTCGTCGCTGCAACCTTCGGGTCTCCGAAGCCCAAAAACCGGAGACATCACGTCATACTTCAAGCCAGCAAAACGCTTACGCTCTAACCTCAACGGAGACCAGCCAGCAGACAAAGGCCAAACCTTCGCAGCCAAAAACTCCTCCACCACAAATTTGGCAAGCCGTCATGAAGGCCTCCAGGCATGATTTGAAACCCGGCCCACGCTTGCTGAAGGTAGGCTGATAGACGTGTTCGAACATCTCGATGTCCGAAGCCAACAGATACTTCTCCTCGTCAGAACCTTCGGGATCAGGAAAGCCAATCTTGGCGTAAAACCAGTATCCCAACCAGTTCCCCTCCCACTTGTTCTTTTAAGACGTCGAAAGCATAACCTTATCTAGGCCAATCCTCTTGTTCGGCTTGCGAGGAACGAAGGTGCAACAGCCGTTCTGAACCTCGCTAAGCTCAGCGTCCTCATCCACATACACCTTGCGAGGCTGGCAATGCAGCTGAAAAAGCCTACAAAAGGCATCCACGGACACTTCTCCTCCGAAGGTCCGCACCACCCACAAAAACTTGGCCAAAGCAACAATCCCGTTCGGGGTGAAGTGGTGCAGCTTCACGTTGAATGGCTCCAAAAGCTTCGGCACAAGTGGATCCATCGGAAGTCTAAGCCCCGCAGTAAAAAAATCCTTAAAAACCACAACCTCGCCGGTCTCCGGTACAGGAATCACTTCCGCCCCTGGAGGACGACAAACACCTTCGGCGAAATAGCCTTTCGAAACGTAGAAGTCTATCGTGCTCTGAGAAACGACATATGGCTCGAAAAGCAGAGTCTTACGTTTCTCCGGAGCCATCAGTTCCGAAACGTCCGTAGACACCGCTGAAAGGCTCTCACTGGACTGCTGCTGCTGAGGCGGCTGTGAAGCACTCGTCTCTCCTTCGGGAGCTGGACCAGAGTCTGCACGTAGAACCGCCCTCTTAATGAATGCCATATCTACACCAAAACAAAGAAAGGCAAATTAGGAAAAAGGGTTCAAACGAACCTTCGATCAACCTCGCTGTTTGCTTAGTGCGAGCCATGAACCACTAATCCACTTACACCGAGAAAAACGAGCGGCTTGATCACGCACGAAAGCGGAACCTTCGGAAGAAGCGCTTTATAGTGGAAAGCGTCGAAGGTAAAAAAAAGGCTCGAGAGGGCACATGATTTACCCCCCTCCACTTATATAGGCGAGGGAAAGCAACAGTACCAACGGTAAAATCGAGGAGACGGCCGCCCAAGCGGCGCAATCGGAGCCTGACACGTACACCACCAAAACCGACCGTTGCAGCCGACGGTTCGGGAGACGTTTTTCATCAGGAGCTTCCCGAAGGTTACGCGCAATCTTCTTCATTAACGTGGGTTCGGACCGTCGGCTTCGGACCTCGCCCTCGAGGGGCTACTGTTGGGGATTGAACCGTCGGTAATGCGCCCGGAGGATAATCCCAACCTCGAAAACATCTCCTAACCTGTCTGTAGGGCTCTAGTGTCGAGTAACAAGCGCGCACGAAGGGTGCTCGGTGCCAACAGAGACACCGGGGACCAAGAAGCTCACCTTCGGGACCGAACACTCAGGAGCACAAGCCTGAGGCCCGCAACCTGTGGAGCTTCGAAGGAGTCACCTTCGGGAGACCGAAGGAGACAGTTGATCGCACCGTCGGCAGGCCGAAGGTGACAAGTGGCTACTCAGAGGCACAAACTTAAAGATCAAGACCTTCGCCGCCGATAAACGAAGGATCCCATCTTCGTGCGGCCGAAGGTGACGGCTGATCGCTTGAAGACGGAGCATTCGGGGGTGCGACCTCCGAAGTACCCCGAAGGACTCGAAGCCCTTCGGCAGGTGTAGGCATGCGTGTAAAACGTGAATACGTGAGAAGGTCGGATTTGAACACCTCTCACCCTGTAATTTTACCTTGAAACCGGCTGTAAGTGAGCTATAAATGAGTTGGAAGGGGGCAATTTGGGGAAACCTGGCCGAGGGCTAGGGGTATAAATAGCCCCCTCTCTCCACAATGTAAAGGGTTGAATTTTCTGGTTATTGCTGGAGAATTGAGTACCTACCTTCATCGCCGCTTTCATACTGTTCATGCTCCCTGTTTGGGTGTCTAAGAAGCTGAGATCCCAACACCACACATCGCACTTTGGATAAACTGATGATGTTAAAAGGACATCATCAGTTAGGGGGTCCAATATTTTTTTAATTTTTTAAGATAATTAGTTACGATTTAACTTAATCAATAAACAATAAGTCACTCTTTTCTAGGAAAAAGACTAATTAAGCACTTGCAGCTCCCACAATTAAAGGAGACTAATCTAATCTTCTCGGGCTGAGGTCCAAGGGAGGAAAATCGACGTCGTGGTGTGTGCAAGGCCGAGTGGGCTATGGGCCGTAGACGGTGATAGGTTGCAACATTGAGCCCAACACGACAAACATGGGCCGGCTTTGATCACCTCTCAAATTACTTGTAAACCCGTGGAATTAGCACAAGAGATTAGTGCCATACTGCTGCGCCAAGGCAGAGCCGGTGGAGACCAATACAAAACCATGGGCACCACGGTGGAGCAATTCATACCTTTCTCGGCTTTTTGACTAAGATCAAGTGTAGTATCTGTTCTTATCAGTTTAATATAATATAATATGTGTGGCCTCGTCCTCACAACGATATTAAATTTATTTTTTGTGCGGAAGGATCAGTTTAGTGGCTTGCCACTAGGATCCTTAGGTGTCGCTTAGGCGTTGCACTATAGCCTAGGCTGGGCGCAACCCAACCAAATCAAAAATCAAAGTTTCGCTGATGGCACATTATTTAGAGATGGCAGATGGCTTGGATTTTGTAGTGGTTTGCTGTCTTCACTCCCGCAGCTTGAGCAATGAGTAAGCCAGTAAAACTGCATGTGATGCTGTGAAACAAGTTAAGAAGAAAAAAATGCTCAGGTGACGGCCAGTGGTCTAATTGTATGACATGACACCTCTATTAATTAGTAAGCTAAGAAGAGCATTTTGTGCGTGATGCATATCTGATGGAACTGCGGCCAATATGCAAAATGAGCCAGGGGAGGCTATAGACGGCGTCGGACGAGGTAGTACTCCGGCTGTCCGCACTTGACAAGGGAAGCAGAAGCAATATTACCCGTGCATTGTTATACGGTTGCTTGGATAACTACACAGATTCTAAATAATTAAAAACTCATGGAAGAAGTCCTGGCAAGACAGTACAAGTTACCGACCTGGCAAGTGATTAAATATCTACAAATTGCAATGTGAACAACAACGGGAAGAGAAGGAACTAGCAAAACAGCTATATCCTTTCATACTCTATTTAGTGTTATTCAATATTAAGCTGTGTTTTTTATCCTTAGTTCAATGTAATTTCAATATGCAAGTGAATCTTAAGATGCACAAACTTATACAGGAATAATTGTTGAAGGTTACTCTTTTGCATGTATGTGTGATCAGAGGGGAAACTGTGATGTATGTTTGGCCTATTTAATGTCTCAATTCATGTTCTTTTTTTCTAATTCATCATTGGAGATGTGTTTTGGCAAAATGTGTTACCGATAAGAGGTCATTGGAAACGCGTTATGACAAAATATGTCACCGATTAGGGTCATTGGAGACGCGTCGTTTTGGCAAACGTGTCACCGACAAGGGTAATTGGAGATGTGGAAATCTGTGTCTCCAATGTGCCTCACATTAGTGATACAAATTTGGAGACAAAAAAAATATTTCACATCCAAAGAGGTTTGAGCCGCGTCTCCAAAAAATGATTTCTAAATGACCCCAGGGTGAAGTCCTTTTGAATAACAAATGAAGTGCTACAAGCTACCGACGTGATGAGTGATAAAAAATAAAGTGCAAATTGCCTGATGACATATCTCTAGGTACTAGCTTTGGATCAATCTTAGAATAATGAACGGTTGACATAATAATGCAGAGTTAATTATCTTTGAATCATTCGATTCATCCCATTTGGATCTGCCATGGAGGTGAATGGGTTCATGGTCCGAAGCTGCTGCAGTATGATGCGATACCCGCGCTTGCAGAAACCGCAAGCACCAATCAGCCATAGCCAGCGAACGATCTAGTCGAACACGGCAAAACGAACCGCCAGGTATTTTCTTTTCAAAGGTCCACTTCCGTCCCTCATAACCATGGCCGTACAAACCACACACATCCACCACTACACGGACGCCTGCCATTTGAGCATAACTCCTGTCTTGCACCCCATGTGCTCATCTCTGTGAAGGACTTCATTAAAATGGCCTATACACACCCATGCAAGGTGCGATGATCCCTTGATAAATTTCAGCATCTCTCATGTTTTATGGCGCTTAGCAGTTTGAGCTTCTCTATAAACACATGTCAATCTCCACGGCCCCCTCCCGTTCTCGGTGATAATTGCATCGATATGATACAGCGAGTACGGCAAAATCTCCACTCTAGTATTATTATTCAAGAAAAGACCAAGTCTGTCACTACGACCCAAGCTACTAATAGCAAAAGTTTGATCATAACCTAGACTATTCTTCAGCGACTCCGCACTTTATGAACATGAGTTTCTAGAACACAAAGTACCGTCGGGGCAAGCTTCTTCGTGAGCTTGCGAAGCTCCCTAACTGTCGGAGCATTACCGTGGCCAGAACAGCTCCAACTGAGGAGACTCATTGTTGTAGGTTCTTCTCGTTTGGTTCCTCAGCCGCCATTGCTGAAAAAAAACAATTTGCAACCTGCTAGAATCTCCAATCTCCGCCAAGGCCAGGTAGCCGAGCTAGTCAGCCCCTTGATCAGCCTGAGCAGAGGAGTGGAGGAGGAGAGCAGCGTGCCTCGGGTAGGAAAAGCCTCTGCTGGCTTGTCGCCATCAGAATCGCCGTGCTCTAGTTTCTTAGGTCAACCCATCGAGGAGGATAGCTAAATGAAGTGCTACAAGCTACCGACGTGATGAGTGATAAAAAAAGTGTGAATTTCCTGATGCCATATCTCTAGGTATTAGACTTGGATCGATCTTAGAATGATGAACCGTTGACATAATAACGCAGAGTTAATTATCTTTGAATCATTCTATTCATCCCATTGGATTTGCTATGGAAGTGAATGGGTTCATGGTCCAAAGCTGTTGCAGTAAGATGTGATACCCGCGCTTGCAGAAACCGTAAGCACCAATCGGTCAGCGCACGATCTAGTCGAACACGGCAAAATAAACCGCCAGCTATTTTCTTTTCAAAGGTCCACTTCCATCCCTGATAACCAAGGTTGTACAAACCACACACATCCACCACTTCACGGACGCCTGCAATTTGAGCATAGCTCCTATCTTGCACCCCATGTGCTCATCTCTGTGAAGTACTTCATTAAAATTGCCTATACCCACCCATGGAAGGTGCGATGATCCCTTGATAAATTTCAGCATCTCCCATGTTTTATGGCGCTCAGCAGTTTGAGCTTCTTCATAAACACATTTCAATCTCCTTGGCTCCCTCCCGTTCTCGGTGACAATTGCATCGATATGATACTGCGAGTACGGTAAAATCTCTACTCTAGTATTATTCTTCCAGAAAAGACAAAGTCCATCACTACGACCTGAGCTACTAACAGCAAAAGATTGATCATAACATAGACTATTCTTCAACGACTCCACCCGCGCTTTATGAACCTGAGTTTCTAGAACACAAAGTCCCGTCTGGCATGCTTCTTCGCGAGCTTGCAATGCTCCCTAGCTGTCGGAGCATTACCGAGGCCACAACAGTTCCAACTGAGGCAACTCATTTTTACAGGTTCTTCTCATTTGGTTCCTCAGCCGTCATTGCTGAAAAAAAAAGCAATTTGCAACCAGCTAGAATCTCCAATCTCCGCCCAGGCCGGGTAGCCGAGCTAGTCGGCCCCTTGATCAGCCCGAGCATAGGAGTGGAGGAGGAGAGCAGCGTGCGTCGGGCAGGAAAGGCCTCCGCCGTCTTGTCGCCGTCAGAACCTCCGTGCTCAAGTTTCCTAGGTCAACCCATCGAGGAGGAGAGTTAAATGAAGTGCTAAAAGCTACCGACATGATGAGTGAAAAGAAAATAAAATGCAAATTGCCTGATGCCATATCTCTAGGTACTAGCTTTGGATCCATCTTGGAATGATGAACCGTTGACATAATAATGCAGTTAATTATCTTTGAATCATTCGATGAGCCGTTGACAAGGTAATATCATATTATAATATACTCCATTTTGAAGTATAGGTCGTTTTAGCAAATTTAGATTTGTAGTTTTTGCTATATATTTAGAAGCTTTACTCCTTTTAAGGTGACTTAGATCTTGTATTTGCGCAAGTCACCCAACGTGAACCGTTGGATCCCATCAAGAATCGATCTATGTGTTTTTTTTTTGTTTTGTTTTGTTTTTGTGTCTTATTTTTGTTTCTAGTGTTACAAGTGACTTACGGAAATGCAATATTTAAATCACCGGATGAAGAGACAGATCATACGGTGTTTTGCCTATGTACACAGCAAAAGTTGTATATGTATCTAGATTTATCAAAATAATTTACAATAAGAAAGGGAGGGAGTATACAATAATTGCCTACCGTAGCATACTCGATCTTAGAATCCTTCCTCGGCATCTCGATCGATTCCCATGTGGCTGATGTAACACCCAGGAACAGCAGACGGTCCGCAAGGGGGCGGCGGACGGTCCGGCCGAGTTGACGCCCAGATATTTACCTCTTTGTGGGACCCGCCTGTCATATCTTCCTCCTCCCTCTACTCACTCAATCCCGAATCGAGCAGAGCTCGACCGCTCGCCTCGACGTCGCCCCCTCCCCTCGATCTCCCTCCTCCGGCCATTCTACCTCGATTCCTTGCGTGAGTATCTTCCATAGCCCCTCCTCCACCTACTCCGACCCCTAGCCCCACTCCTCCCTGGCCGAAATCGTCCCAACCACCGCGGGTCACCATTGGAGCCCCCTCGAAGCTTGCTCCACTGTCGATCCGCCTCTCCAGTCGTCCTCTGCTCCAACCAACCGCGGGAACGGGGTTGTGGTGAGTTACTTGTGCTCCCTATCCTCTGTTTCCCTTCCGTTGAGTGCCGTCGGCGTCGGTAAGCGACCGCCGCCGCCGTCGCCGCACTCGCTGCCGCCTGGTGTGCGGTGTCAAAGATAGGAGTCGCGGATGGTCCGCCTAGGGGGGGCGGACATTCCGCAGGCCAAGTTAGGATTTGTCCAGAGACAATGTTGTCTCTGGTGGTTCCGTAAAATAGAACTGCGGACGGTCCGCTATTAGAAAGCGGACAGTCCGCCGTAGAGCTCGAAATTTGTCCAGAGACGATGTCGTCTCTGGTGGGTTGCAGGGTTGAACTGCGGATAGTCCGCTATGGGAGAGCGGACAGTTCGCCGTAGGGTCTAAAAAGTTGTCCAGAGACGTTTTCGTCTCTGGTGGGTTGGCAGGGTGCACGGCGGACGGTCCGCCAAGTACTTTAGTGAGTTAACCTGCGGACGGTCCGCTGTTTGAGTGCGGACAGTCTGCAGTATAGGGTTGAGTTTTGACCAGAGACGTTGGGGGTTCTGGTGGGACTGCGTAGCTGAACTGCGGACGGTCCGCCATTTGGTTGCGGACAGTCCGCTAGGCTTTATATTTTTGGGTGTAGTGAGTACCTAGTTTGAGTTGCACTCATTCATTTCATATGCATTCGTGTAGCGTCCGCAGCTGAGGGCGTCGTGTTTGAGGCGATCGCGACTCCGCAGGAGCAGCCGGAGCAAGCCCAGGAGGAGAGGCGTGAGAACCCGGCCCAAGGCCCGCCTGACCCTAGCACTGAGCAGCAGACGCAAGGCAAGCCCCGGTGCATGTCCCATTACTTTTAAATTTATGACACCTACTTATGTTTCTAATACTTGTGCAGTAGGTTCAGGAATTGGTTGAAACCCTAGTTGCATGATCCTTAGGTTTCCCTGAGTTATACTAGTATGTATAGGACGATAGCAGTGCTATGCTTAATGGTTCCCGATAAAAGACGAGTGATCTCTTGTCACTCGCGAGACATAGGATGTTAGAAGTCGAGTAATTTCCGGTTACTCGTGAGATATAAGATATATATATTTATATATTCCTATTGTAGTACATGAGTTATTGTTGTTGATATGGGAATTGAGACTGGACGGGGATGATGAGAATGTATAGGGAGGGTAGCAGGACAGGGTTTCTGGGTGCCTTAGCCCCGTCTGTGTCGTTTAAGGACTGGTCGTTGTGGTAGTGCTGATCGGGGATTGAATTGTACTAACCACATGCCGGGAGTAGGAGGTAGTCGAAACTGGTAAGCCTAGTACTGCCTTGCTTCGAAAGTACAGGACTCCATCTCACCTCCTGGGGTAGTCGAGTAGTCGCAGAGAATTGGGGATGTATGTATTACTTTTGGTGGTCTCATGTTGAGCTCGGCTAACCATATGATGGTGGGGCGGTCCTGTAGTTCGAGGCGGGGAGGGGAAGGGTTGGTGCGTGTGGTCCGACGGGGCTTATACGTGCCGTGTTGGTTAGGTCCACCTTGCAAGATTAAATCGGATCGATTCGCCGTGTCTTTTTGGTTATGAGGGCCTTGATCTCTTTGTCACCTCGTAGAAAGAAAGTAGAAGTGTTAGTGATAAATGATAGAACTATTTTAATCATTATTGTACTGCTCCAACATGATTGAGTAGATATGCCAACATTAGCTGAGAGTCTTTCTATATAGAACTTGTGGCTAAAACATTGAAAGTAAGGATTCAACTCTAGATGCTTTTCTGCAAAACATCTACCAGCCAGAAAGCCGTGCATGTCTAGATAGGGGCTATGTATACCCCAGGTCGGGTAAGCCTTGCTGAGTATTAGTATACTTAGAGTTTGTTGTCACAATTATTTCAGGACACGCAGACGTAGACTTCTGTCCCTGCTGCGTCAAGTTCATCCGCCGGGATGCAGAGGGATGGTAGGTCGAGGAGCCAGACGTGTAGTTAGGGATCTCCCTAGGGCACACTTTTGGTAGTTGTAATCCTTTTTCCTCTAGTTGAGCCCGGATTTCAGTAATATAAAGTTTGTAAATTATGTATTTATTCAAACTTGGTTTGTAAAACTTAAGGTAAAGTCTTATGCATAATTGTTGTATTTTCAAATGCGTGTCGTGCTTGTACCATCTACGCCCACATTCGTGTGGGACTATCGGTGATGTTTCGATCGGGACGTGAATTGAGAAAGAATCGTCAAATTAAGCCGTTAATCTAATGAGCCCGATATGTTCAAATGACGACCATTACGCTTAATTAGAGTTTTAATTTGGCAGTTCCGTCACAGCTGACTGGCTGTATGTACAAGTGCTCGCTCGAGGGAGTAGTACTTGTTTACAAGGGAAGTACAAGCAAACAGCAGCTGAGTCATTTCGGACATGGCCGGCAGGAACACCTTCCTCGTGCTCCTCATCTGGGTCATGGCCGTGGTGGTTCTCATGGCGGCCCTCCATCCCCAAGGCAACATCTCTCTCTCTCTCTCTAGTTGCACATTTAAATGAAGTTCCCATTTTGATCAGTATATTGCTAACTGCATGGAGATTTAACTAATCTTGGTTACTCTGATTTTCTCCATGTATTCAGTCACCGAGGGCCAACCTTGTGCTTGGGGCAACGGGTGCTACGGCGATCCATCAAGTTGTGTGGTATGTTGCTCCTAATTCAAAGAACAAAAGACATGATCCGCGCCTCAGCAGCGGCTGCTCTGTATGTCCTCTCAATTCTCCCATGGAGGAATCTTTGTTACTCTAGTCTGTTATCTTTAATCACACAGATAAAGTGATGTAGCTTCTGCCATCACTTTAGTTATTACGTCCCCAGCTCCGTCTTTGTTTCTCTTGCTTCTGAATAAAATTGTATCTGTTCGATCGGTTCTTAATTTGCCTTTGCTTGTTTTCCTTATACTCGTTGCCACAGTAAAAATACTAGCTTGTCCCCTGGTATGTTGAGAGAAAACTTCCAAGGAGTTTCGAGGAACATGCAACGTGGTTCAAATGGTCCTTCCTCCATATGCTACATACAGATCCGAATTTTTAATCTTAGATCAGAGTATAATCAGAGGCATTTCTAGGACAAGGATCCTTTTTAGGGACCAGCGACTTGTGTTCTAAGAGCATCTCCAGCCGGGCCTGCAAAATTAAGTCCTTAAATTTCATTTTGCAAGTCGATTTGCAACAAATAGGGGCTCAAATTGAGGCCCAATTCCAGCCAGGCTAGCAACTCAAGCCCCTATTCACGTGGGACCCATCTGTAAGTTCGGCCGCTTCATCTCCCACGTGCGGCCACGCTGCACCTCCTGCCGCCGCCCCGCCTCCCCCTCCTCCGGCCAGAACGGGCAAGAAGCGGCCGCGGCGCCGGCGCGGCCGCAGCTCCGGCTGGCGACGGGGCTCATCCGGACACCGTCGCAGGGGTCGCTCGCGACCAAGTCCCCGCCCCGTCGCCCTCGCCCACGCCGCCGCTGACCTCGTGCCGGCGAGCTTGAATTGAGGCTCTGTTTAGTTCCCACCCCATAAACTCCGTAAACGCAAAAAAACATCATATCAAATGTTTCGACACATGCATGGAGTATTAAATGAAGTCTATTTACAAATTTTTTTGCATGGATGGGCTGTAAATCGCGAGACGAATCTAATGAGCATACTTAATCTATGATTTGCAACAGGGATGCTACATTAACCATCCGCTAATTATTAATTAATCATGGATAAATTAGCATCATTATATTCGTCTCGCGATTTACAATCCATCTGTGCAAAAAATTATAAATAGACTTTATTTAATACTTTAAATTAGTAAAATTTCATCGCAATTTTTTTTACAAAACATCTGAACACGACTTGAATGGTAGGTGCGTCAAGGGGAAGGACAAATGCCCTGTTTGGCACAGCTTCGTCGGGAGGAGCTTCAGCTTCGTCGGTACTGTGCTGCACTATGCCGCAATGTGCTGTGGCACTGTTAATCGAAGCTGCGCAGGGCGGCTTCATCTACAGTCAACGTGAGGAGGTGAGAAGCCGGTGAAGTCAGGTTTTGGAGGCTTCACCTGGCTTTGCTACAGTTAGCTACAGAGTCGCTACAGTGACGAAGCTGAAGCTGTGTTGAGCTGTGCCAAACGGGGCCAAAAGCAAAAGCAAGGGATGGCTGCTGGCTCAGTCAGAGGAGTAGAACGGAGCAGGGCAGCGGTGACTGACCGGCGTGAGGGTGTGGTTGAGGCGGAAGCTCTCCTCCAGGAGGCGGGACTGCTCCTTGGAGAGCCGGAGCTTCTTGGGGCGGTGCGGCCCGCCGGCGCCGGCGCCCCCGCTCCTCCTCGTCCTCCTCCACGCTGCCCATCGGGAACTCCTCCCCTCCACGCTGCCCATCGGGAACTCCTCCTCGCCGCCGCTCGCCGGCGCAAACCCCAAGCAAGTTTTCCACGCCTACTAGAAACACGCATCACGATTCACGAACATTTGAAGAACACATAGACCTGCCTGCAGCTAGCAGGTGATCTCCTCTCCTGGACTTTACCTGAGCCAGAGGAGGAGCTGAGGCCTGGAACAGCCATGCTGAGCTCCAGGCCTGAGGGAGAGGTGGACCCCATCGCACGCGCCATGGTCGCCGTCGACGAGGGGGGCCGTGGCCTAGCTCGAGGGTGGCCGGCGCGCCGAGGCCCGCTGCAAAGGCCGCGCGCCGCGCTCGCCGTCCGCCGCGCCGGCCGCGCCGCTGCGCAGGCCAGGCCACCGCGCTCGCCATGGCCGCCGCCACCGAGCCGTCTCCGCCGTCGCCCGCCACCGAGCCGCCTCCGCCGACCACGGGCCGCCGCTGCACGCCACGGGCCGCACGCCGCCGCAGCCGGCGCGAGCGGAGGGAGCCGCGGCTGCCGCGCGCGCCCGCCCCTGCTCGCCGGCAAGAGCTCCGCCACGGGCGCACGGACGGGAGCTCCGCCGCGGGCGCGGACGGCTCCGGCCTCTCGGTTTCGGCCGCCCTGACGTAGCGGCTGAGCGCGCTGCACGCTGCCGCGAACCGGGTGGCCGTCGGCGTGGCCACGGATGAGAGGGGGCATTACGGCGTGGCCACGGAGGAGCAAGCGGAGGCAGCGACAGATCTTGCCCGCACCTGCCGCCGCCAACGGCGTGGAGACGAGCGAGCAGGCGAAGCGGGGAGAGGAACGAGGCGGCCACCGGAGGCGAGAAGGGCGGCGGCGATGCAGATCCAGACTGTGGGGTGCAAAATGGGAGGGCTTCTATCATAGGGGCCCGGATACGAGCTCTGTTGGAGCTGAGTTTTTGGATCCGGCTTTTAAAATGTGGATAGGGTCTCTGTACGAGGGCTCTGCAGATGTTCTAAGATTAAAAGAGAAATGTTAGGTAATCCGAATCAAGTGAAAAACTGTCTCTAATTAACATGTGTTGGGTACTTGGCAAAACCCAATCTTGTTTATCTGCTTTTCGTTGTATCTATACTATAAGTTTTCATCAAAATTGGAACATTTCGTACCAAAATTAGCCCCCATACTTACCTCATAAACTCCACTTTTGGACCCACCTGGAAGCACCAAATGTTTGACAGGGGAGGATGGCAGACTGAAAACGACGCCCACGCCAGTGCAATCGCGAGGGCGCGCGCCCCTCCGTGAAATTTTTTTTCTCCGCGGGGTTCTCTACCCTCCCCTCCATACCCCCCATCCGATTGGCCCTCCAGCTTCAATTCCTTCCGTGATTGCAGCGTCGAGATCCCTCGCATCCAGCCGCGGCATTGCTCCCCTTCCTTCCCCTCCTCCCTGCGACCCTGCCTCACTGCGCCGGCCCTCCTCCCCCACCGCACACCCCTCCTTCCTCCCTTGCTCGTTCCCCTACGCGGAGCGGCGGCAGGGCCGATGCAGGCACCCACGCCCCTCCATCCTCCTTCCCCGCCGCACGCCTGCTCCCAAACCCTTGCCCTCCGCAGACCCCATCCATCCTGGAGCGCCGATCCGTCCGTGCGGTCATGGCGTCCACGCGCCGGGGGCTGGGGCGACGGCGGGGGAGTGAGCGGCGGCAAGCCGACGCGGGCGTGGGGCGGCGGTGGGACCTTGCTCCCTCCTTTCCTCCTCCTCCTCTCATGACAACGGTGGCAGCACGGTGCCATCTGCTGGTGGCCACCACGCCGGATCCGCGTGGGTGGTGGCAGCCTCGGCGACGCAGATGTGGAGGCGGCGAGGCGGAGTGGGCGCGGGCGTGGCTGCGCTGCCCGCTTGTACCCACCCTCGACAACGGCGGTGGCCGCTCGGTGCCTTCTGCGGCCGCGCACGCGGCCACCATGCCAGATCCGTACGGGTGGTGGGAGCGTGCGGCGGGAGCGGCGGGCGGGGCGGCGCCTCTACCGTCGCCAAGCCGCGTTGCCGCGCCGAGCCGCCGCTCCGTCCCGGCCGCCGTTTGCGTCGTCCTAGCCGTGCCGCCGCTCCATCCGTGGCGGATCTGTGCCGGCCCGGTCGCCGATCCACGTCCCCGGCTCCGCGCCGTTCGCGCCGTCCCGGAGGATCCGCACTGGCCCGGTCGCCGATCCGCGACCCGACTCCGCGCCGTTCGTGCCGTCCCGGCGGATCCGCGACGCCTGGCTGCCGGTCCACGCCCAGCCGCCGCTCCGTCCCCGGCTCCGCGCCGTCCTCGCCCCCCGGCTGCCGCCTCCCCATCCCAACACAGTACCCGTCCTGCACCTCCTCGCCTCATGCGCTACCTCCCCATCCTCCACCTCTGGGTCCGCCACAGCCGCGCTGGCGGCGCCCCCCACCCTGACGCGCGCCAGTTGCCCCCTCCGCTGGACGCCGTGCCCCGCGGACGGAGCGACCTCCGGCCTCCGGGTCTCCAAATGGGAAGCTAGAGAGGTGGAAGCGGAGCTCGATTTGGAGGCTGCGGAGCACGATTCGTCGGCGGCAGAGGTCGATTTGGCGGCGGCTGAGGTCGATCCACCAGCGGAACCGCAACTGGCCGAATCCCGCCGCGGCGCAGCTATCTGAGGCAAGGCCCTTCGCTGGCGGCGAAGGTGGGGGTGCCGCCGCCTTCAACCGCGCCGGGTGCGGCCGCCGTGACACGCAGAGGTTGCAGCCGCGGCGGAGATGCTGAAATGGAGGAAGGACTTCGGAGCTGACACCATCCTTGAGGTGATAGTATTATCATTAATGGTATTCAATTGATAGTGTTGTCGTGAATGCTGGCGGTGGGTTCGAGTTGATCTAGAATAGTGTGAAGGGCTTCATTGACCCAAAAACGTCATCCAAGATTCATGTAAATGCCAGGAATTATGTTCCATTCTTAGATGTCATTTATTTGCTATAACATACATCTATATCTTTCTTCTGTCTGTAGGTTCTTGGTTCGAACTAACTACCAGAGCTGGCTTCTTGAAATAATACACTCGAGGTAGGTGGAGATGGCATTCATCTGAACTCATTTTCTAGATATTTTCAACCTTAAGTTCTTGACATTTGTTCATGCTTATACATTGTGTTGCCAGAATTCCTAGGTGGTTCATGCACATGTAGTGACAAAGGTGGTTATCTTGGATCAAACAAAGGGCCATGAAATGATCCTTATATATTGAAGGTGCCATTTATGCATTGCGTTTACCTGGATAACTTTCATCTATATGCTATACTTGTTTTATTATATACTGATAAATGTATTATTTGTAGCTGATACATAATCTGGAGGATGTATGTGTGAGGGAAATCAAACCTGTTTATGAGGGGGAGGAAAGAAGCTGCCAATCCTGCTGGCGCCAGGGCAATCGGGGCAACGTGTCCCGGAGCGAGACGTGCCAGCAGTGCCCCCTCTGGTCGAGGCGATGCCGCGCCAGGGTGCGCGACGGGCTGGACGCCGCCGCCTGCCGAGATGCCAAACCGAGCTGCTCCACAACTTGTTGTGTAGACTGCAGGTCTGAATCTCAGGTGTGTGGTGTACTCTGTAGATTTGCATAATTGCCTAGATTTGCCACAAATTTAGGTTACGGACTTAGGATAGATGGGAATTTGGGGATCAGGCCGATGTGGTTATGAAAGTAGATTAGCAACTAGAGGATTGGAATGAGACTGTCTACTCTCAAACAGTTCATATATAGTTCCTGTCCTGCCAACCACCTCTCTAGATATCTACCAAACCAAACAAACACTAACCAACTGATGTTATCACCTAATATCTCTGCATGAATGGACATGTTTTCTCTGCAAGGGAGCTCAAACTAAAGTAGCTTACTGCATCAAGTCTGAACTGGAGTGCATGATCGCTGCACAAGGTAAGACAGCTTCAGGTATAAACAAAAGACAATCTTGGTCCATAAACAGTGAAGATAGTTAAGGGGCTGACATTTACTCTTTTGTATTTTTCTTTCTATAGAATTACCCATTTTATGTCACATTTCAAATGAAGCTCAATTACAGTTGCTGGGATAGAACTGGGCATAGGAGAGCTACCCAGGTTAATCTCTAACTGTTTCTGGATTGTTTCTTCTACGTTTAAGTTTTCAGACTTAGGAGTTTAGACCTAATATACAATTAACCTCTAGCCTACTAAATTGGCCATCTATATCACCCTGGATTTACACACATGGTAAGAACTTAAATAATGCAACACATGTAGCAGCTTCTGTCAAGGAACCCTCTCTGTTGATTCCAGAAAACATGATGTACTGCTGTACCCTATAGGTCACATGTTCTGAATTAATGGCAACAAATAATAAAAAATTAGATTGATTAGGCTTTGCTTTGGTTTGCTTTGCAAGTAGAAAATAAAGGGAGATGCTTAAATTCAACAGCATCTGCCATCCAACTTAACTAAGCTCATTATAGTATATGATTTGACTGAATTTAAATCACACAATAGTACTTCTGCTTTTATATGATGCTATGTGGTAAATGCAACAGCCCCTGCAATTCAACTACAACATCAACATTGCAAAGGCCAATATGATTGGAAACTGTGACATGATTACAAATTGGAAAATGCAAGGTTTTAGAATTAGACTACTGAAAGAACAATTAGGAAAAATAGACGTGTTCCATCCTTTAATGCGGTGTTTACCTGATTTTGTATGTGGTCTTTCTTACTAATTGTATGCAGATATCTGCTGTTTGTGTGCACTTCTATTCCAACAGTGCAGAGTATATATTCAAGCATTGGTGTATACTTAAGACAATTGTTCATGTGCAGATATCTTTTGTGAATTTTGTTCCATCTCAGAGAATCTGACACTGTGTGCTGTATAATTTTGGCCATTTAGGTGATCCATGTCCGTGTGTGGCTGCATACAAGGAACAATATTTAGCAGCTCCAACTGTGCAAGCTTCTCTCTTTTTAAAAAAAACGGTCATGCTACAGGTTAATATGCTCGGTTTAAACTACTCTTTTCTTGTCATAATTACTTTTGCAATGAGAAAGGGCAATTTAACATTTATGAGTGCTTCTGTCAGGTCACTGTTGTTCGATTGAAAAAAGACTATTACAAAATTCTTGGTGTTCCTAAGGATGCATCGCATGATGACATCAAAAAGGCTTTTCATTCTGTAAGTATCATTACAGTTCAGAATATATTGAGATATTTGTGGTTTTCTTATGATTTATTAACGTCATTGAATTTCCATCCCATGGAATGTTACTTTTATAATTTTGTCCTGGTCATCAAAGTTGATCCACCTTCAACTGCTACTGGTCATACTATTGCAATTCTTAGTGAAGTAAAAGCTGCTAGGAATCAGATGAGTTCCATTTAAATGTGTGCATATTGTGATCCTAGGAATCAGTTGAGTTCTATTTTAGTCACAGTATAATCTATTGCCTCTTTCTTTCATGTGCTTTGTAACTTATTATTCAACTGCACAAGCGCTAGCACAGCTGCATTATTCTCTGCACAATTTTGCACCGAAGTAACCTGGACACAGTTTCACATGCATTGACTGTGTACATGGTTCATATATATATGCATATAAATTACCTCACAATTAATGACTTTCGTATTTTTGGTTTGTGAATATTATATACCTTGTTACATGTTATTTATCAGTGCCAGAACAACACAGAGGCTGTCACTTCCGTATTGCATCTCCGTCTCCATGCCTTTAGCTTGGTTCTGCTGATTGGTTGCCCATGTAATAACAATAATTAATTCACGCATGGTTATACCTTACAAACCTTTGCATACACTGAAGTCACTGCAACAACATGTGTCTTTCCTCCTTCAAACATTCCAAATAACCTGGACTATATAGTAGAGCCTTCCTACAAATTGCCAGAACCAATGGCCTTCCTACAATCCTTTCTATGTTCATTCTGTTGTGCTTATTCATATTGCCATCTGTTTTAATTATCGGATTGCAAATTACAATGGAAGGAAACACTGGTCTATGAAAGCAAGGAATTTTATGGAGTTTTTGAAGTACATTGGGGCGAGAGAAGAGCACGACAAGCACAAAGAGCTGTTCACTAAGCTCTGTACCTAATGAATGACAATTGCATTTGAGTCTTGAGATGTGCAGATTCACCTCTTGCCAAGTTTGAGAACTGCTAATAAATTGTGAATGCACTGAGTTTTTAATTTATGTCTCCATGTAAAACTATCAAAATTCCATTCGTATTTGTAATTTAGGAAGAGGATGTTCCTTCACGATGAAAGTGTTGATATATAGAGAGGAGGTGACGATGACTATGAGAGAATATAGATGATTGGAATGCCAATAGAAGCATCTGATGGAGGAGAGCATTAGTATGCATGGTGTTGGAGAACTACGAAGGAAATATCAATTGCTTCTGGCTACTTTTTTGTGAAAGTATATTAGAATTTCCATATTGTTTGCTGTTTGACGTAACATATTGGATCGTCTTTCACTTATCAGTTTAAAAAGTGTGTATACTCTTATTTGCATATAAACAGATGATATACTTAATGAACTGCATGTTCTTTGATTTTGTTTGGTTAAAAACGTGTGTATACTGGTCTAGAATACTGGATATAAACAGAAGATATAAACATATGCATGTAGCTGGTTCTCTATGTTTTGGGAAAGAAATAAGATACATGGGAAAAACTCATATGGTAGTTGATTTAGAGTCTTTTAAGAGATGGTAATTGATTGCCTCTATGTTTAGGAAATAAATAAAAAATAAACAATTTATTAGTAATTGAATAATTGAGTAACTATATTTTTTATGGGTCAATCAATAGTGCGTTACCATATGAACCATGATTGAGATGGGTTTAGTTCCATATGAGATATGGATTATGTTTTAAAAATTCCTTAATTACAATGTGTCATCTTTTCTAAAAAATAAAACTATTATCTATTAACTTTTTATCAATGTAAATTTTAAAACACGTGTGTGCTGCTGCGGTGACAGAGCAGGAGGACGCAGTGCTGGCCGACCAGCGCCCGCGCGTGGTGAGTGCCTTGTCCATTGCGCCCGCACCACAGAGGGTGTGAAGGTTGCGGCCGCGTGGTGGAGCGGCTTGGCCGCCAAGCCCGTTGCAAGGGGACGCGCCGCCTTCGCCAGGAGGGAGCTTGCCTGCGGTGGCCTTGACGGTGAAGGCAATGGAGGGGTCATAGAGCGGGACGAGGCCGAATTGTCGGAGAGGTCACGAGGGGCTCGGGCCGCCGCTCGCGACATATGTTATGACCATATTTTGTATTCTATAAAATTATTATTTATTATTGTATTTTAAAAACATGTGCGTGGCGCACGTGCACTCTACTAGTGTATATATATGAACTAGAAATTCTATTGAACAGTGTACAGCTAAACCGTTTACAACAGAAACCACGGCACAAAGGAATTATACTGATGTGGCCCAACCCAAAGGAGTAATCTCTCGATGACGGCTGAGGCCCAAAGGAACAACAGACACGAGTTTTTTAAAATTTGTATATTATTTATTTTTTAATTTTTCAAAAATATATGCCGCAATTTTTTTTTTACAGATCTGGCCTCCTGTCGCCAATTCAACCGGCGACAAGGACATACCGCCGGGCGGAATTTTTTTGACCTTGGTAGCTCACTTTAAAAAAATCATAACTAATTTATATAAACTCGGATGGAGATAAACTTTATATAAAAATTGTAGATCTCGTTGAGATCTACAACTTTGTAGTTCAAACTTTTTTCATTTGGAGCCATCTTGATGCTCAAATAATCGATAAATGCTCCAGATCAAAAATTTAATTTTGAATCTGAAACTTGTGACAATTATTTGAGTACCAAGATGGCTTCGAATGAAATAATTTTGAACTATAAAGTTGTAGATCTTGTTGAGTTCTATAATTTCTATATAAAATTTATCTCCATACGTGTTTATATAAACTAATTATGATTTTTTGAAGGTGTGCTGTTCAGTGTTCAGACCAAAATTTAAATTTTAGATCTGAAATTTGTCTCGATTATTTGAGTAACAAGATGGCTCCAAATGAAAAAAGTTTGAACTACAAAGTTGTAGATCTCGTCGAGATCTACAATTTTCATATAAAGTTGATCTCCATCCAAGTTCATATAAATTAGTTATAGTTTTTTTTAAATGTGCTGCCCAGGTAAAAAAAATTCCGCCGGATGAACCGGTTCATCCAGCGGTATGTCCTTGCCGCCAGTTGAACTGGCGACAGGAGGCCAGATCTGCAAAATTTTTTTACAATATATATTTTTGAAAAAATGAAAATTAAATAATATAAAAATAAAAAAACTCCAGACACGGAATCTGCACTACACGTTGACCGATTCGAACACTCTTTTCTTTGTTTCAACATTTATCTTACTTGCCGCCAAAAAAAACATTTATCTTACTTGGTCCTTTTGCGTTTGTCAAAGGAGAGAAGGAAAAAAGTTACAACTCTTAAAAAGTTGCTGTTTTCTCCCTGTCCCACTTCTTAAAAATTTCATTTGAATTCAAAAATATTATTTAATTTGCAATAACCTCTGGAACAAATCCTTTTGAATGATAAAAAGGTGGTACAGACAACCGACCTGACGAGTGATAAAAGATAAAAAGGTGCTGGCGTGCTCTCAAAGCATTGATCACATTAATCACCGCGCTTCGTTTCACTCCACCCGTACAACGGTAATTATTATGCTGTCTATTGCCGGTGTATTGTGATTTTCAAGACCAAATCGGGAGGTAACGGCCTCTGCGGTCCTCTTGCAAGGCGACAGCCTCGCCCCGTTGCCCAAGGGAAAGCGACGGCTTGGCGCCTCCATTGTAGCAGCAACTGTGAGATGACGCCGGCGGCAACATATCCCCTGCGAAATCCCGCGGAGGTGCCGCTCCACACCGCGTTGCCCCCACGCTCGTGCACCCCTCCAAGGCCGCCGCGCCCGGCTCTGCCCTGCTTCCAGGCCGCCAGCGCCCGCCGACCAAATTTGACCACTTGTCCTCCATGGATTCCAAATCTCCCGCACTGGAAGCTCTCCCACCTTCCTAGCTCCCTCCACCACCGCTCCAACCCGAACCCCGACCCCCACCTCGTCGGGAATCGGAGATTCCTTAGCCACCGGCCATCAGTGACACCCAAGATCCACCTCCACATCACTGATTCACCTCGGCCTCTCTCCGCTCGACCTAGGTACAAAAACCAAAGCCCTATGGCTCCCTAATACTCATCCTCTCGTTACATTCATGCATTCGCCGGTGTACTCGCCGGAACGCCGCCATGCTGCTGCTCCGACCCGCCTGTGCTGCCGCAGGAGCGCCGTGCGCCACCTTGCGCAGGGCCGCCAAGTGCGCCGGCCGCTGGCCTCCTCCGGGTCCGTTGGCCACAGAACCGCCCCGCCGAGCACCGCGGGGGCCTCCGCTGCCGCACTGGTGCGGGCGCCGCCGTCCAACGGCGCCCGACGCCGGGTAGGCGGGGTCGACGGCCGCGCCGTGGTGGCCGTGCATCCCGGTGAGGGGCACGCCCGTGCCGTGGCGTCACGCGCGGTGCTCAGCCTTCTCCTGGTGCTTGTCGGCGTGCGGTGCACCTGGTCTTCTCCTGGAAGCCTTCACTTTTTTTTTTGAAAGCACACAGGAGCACTAGAGAATCATTTAAGAACTCGAATGGACATCTATGCTGACCGCACGCTCAGACACAGATGAGACTGTCAGAGAAGTCTCGGAACACGCCTACCGGGCAACACACACACACCCACACACACCAGCCCGGTCCCCTCTGGGAAAATACCCCCGTGCGACACCGGGGTTGCTTCCGACGGGAATCGAACCCGATGGGCGGGCTGGCCACCGCCAGCGCTCACCACCGAGCTATCAGCTCGTTCGCGAAGCCTTCACTTTTGCTGTCTGCATCCTGCCCGAGTTGCCGGTCACTCTTCTCTCCTAGCCTGCGCTCGTGCTTGGACAGCGGATTGGATGAGATGCACTACTGTGCGTTCGTGTGATGAGCTTGATCCAACTGGTGGTATGCACAGTAGTGCATCTCATCACACGAGATAGCTCAAAGCTGAATTTAACACCTGTCTAGCTGAATGCAAACATTTGGTTGCTGCCTGTGCCTGACTCCTTAAATTTGTGCGAATGCTAGCAGCTTTGAGTTTCAGACATATGTACAATGCTACCTGAATATTTTTTTTCCTTTTTTGCTGCATCTGAAATTCACTTGTCACTTGCAGGGATACTTGTAGATGACCAAACACTAATCCCAGGAAACACATGCAAGGCATGGGTGGCCGATGCAACAAGCTTTGATTTATTTGCATTCACAAATAATTCTTTCATGCCACAAATCAATACACAAAGATCCATTTCACATATTTGATCACCATGTTTCATGTGCTTAGGAATGTATTAAATAGTCTGCAGACAGCCACAGAGACACACCATTGTATAGATTGTCTGTTCTGTCATCTGCGTGTGCTATTCTAGACACATACAGACGGCAGCCGTCTAACCATTTTACATGCCCTCAAAGCGTTTGGCATTAATCACCTAGCTTCCTTGCCGCAGTGCAGAGGGTTGACCGTTTCGGTCGGAAAGACCAAAATTTCGGTACTTTTTCCCGTTTTCGCTGCTCACCGGGAAGCGAATTTTGGTCCGGAAAGTGGGTGATTTTGGTTTCAAATTCAAAAATATGAAAGTCAAACTTTGGTAAAAAAAAAACGAAATTCGGAACAGTAAAAACGAAATGGAGAACCCTAGCAGCATCACCGGCTCGCCTCCCTTCCTCGCCGCACTGCAAGAGTCACGTGCTTGCCTCCCTTGCTCGCCGCACTACAGCGTCGCCGGCTCACCTCCCTTCCGCTTGCGCCACGTACTTGGCGATGGAGGTGGCGTCAGTCTCGTCAGATGAGGGCCTTCGGTAACGGCGAGAGGTCTCGAACATGAGCACCCCTCGCGCTCCCGCCGGCGGCCGATGCCCCTGGGCCTCCCCCTTGCTACCCTCGCCTCTCCTCACACTCACCACCTCTCCTCCCAATTTCTGACTCGCTCCCCCCTGTTTTACGCCACTTGGCGCCACGGTTCCTCTCCCTCCTCGCCCGCGGCGCCATGGGAAGATTCGTGCCTCGGCGTCCCGGCGAACGTCTGCGCCTGTGACTCCGGGGGGCATCGCCACCGACATCTCTCCTGCTGCGGTGCCTTCCGCGACATCCGTCGGGGCCGGTGAGCTTCGCCTGAATGGACCCCCATGCCGACGGCTCCATGCTCATCCAGGTGCGTCTTTCTGCGATGTGGCTCTGCTTCACTTCTACCAGCTCATCGTCCCTGCCCAGAAAAATGACCCGGTTTGTCCGGCATCTACATTCTGGATTAAGCCAGACCGGGACTCTATCATCCCCTCCTTGCTCCAAGTCGGGAACGCCTTGAACTTCCGTTTCTCTAGGCCTTTCTACCGCTTCGATGTGAAGGCTGTCATTCCCGGCCTCTTCTCTGCAAGAGCAGCCACCAAGAATCTCGCTGCCTTTATCGTCTCACGCGGACGATGCAGATCCCCAACTCTGCCCAGGAGTGAGCCGTCACCTCGCCCTCTGAACAGCACCCCTGTCGCGCACGCGCCGAATGGATGTCACTCCACTCAGGCCATCATCGCCGGGCCGTCCGCCGTCGACTCAACTCAGGCATCCCATCCTTGTGCGGCGCGACCATACCTTCGCGCCCTGCTCGCCACCACCCCCGTGCCTATAAAGACTGCGGATGGCAACAAGCCTCGCCGTGCTCGCTCTGTGCCCCCCACCCACAACCAGTGCTTTCGGTGCCTCGCTACCGATCACCACGTCGAGTCCTACAGAGACCCAGTCCGGTGCCGCCAGTGCCTCCACTATGGCCACCGCAACGCAGCGTGCTCGATGGCGGGGCAACTCGCGTTCTGGGCGTGGGTCGCTTGGCGTGCGACGCGCTCGCCCAGCGACGACTCCCCGTCGCCGCCACGTCCTCGAGTGCCTGCACCCCCCGGTGCGTTCTCACCCGAGAGCACGGCGGTCTGGCGGTCTCCGACATCGACCGGCGAAGCTCGTGCACAGGAGGCCCACCCTCCTTCCCCACCACCAGCTCCCGGTCCCGTTCCCCTCCTGCTTCCGGGGAACAACACCGCTTTCCATCCGTCAGGTTTGCAGATGTCATCCGTTCTGCTGCCGCCTCCACCGTTCACCACCCACGCCCCCACCGTGCTTGGCGTGCAGATAGCCCTTTCCTCCCCAGTCATTATGCCCCACCTGCTGGCGATGCTGCCGCCACCGGACACGACATCGTTGCGGTCCACATGCCTGCCGTGGACATGGAACCGTGCCAGCGCCTCGCTTACGCCTTCGTTGAGCCTGAGTACGCTGATCCAGGGCTCTACATCCGCACTGCCCTGGAGCAGTGTGGCAGGGACCATCACTTCAGGCTGGCTCCCTCCTCCTACGGGGCCACGCCTCGCTTACGCCTTCGTTGAGCCTGAGTACGCTGATCCAAGGCTCTACATCCGCACTGCCCTGGAGCAGTGTGGCAGGGACCATCACTTCAGGCTGGCTCCCTCCTCCTACGGGGCCATGATGGTGGTGTTCCAGTACCCTCTCTTGGAGGAGACGCTGCGTCGCAGCCCGCTTCACTTCAGAGGGCGCATCCTGCGCCTGGTTCGCCACGAAGAAGCCGACTTCCGCTTCGTGTGTCGGTACCGCCGGCTGGCGGTGCTAGCGGCCACCAACTACCCGCCGGAGCATTGGACCAGGGAACGCATCACGTGTGTGTTCCAGGTCTACGGGCAAGTTTGCTGCGTCGACAGGGAGTGCTTGAAGACGGTGGGCGCTCCTCAGCACGTCGGCGACTATGGGGCTGACATCGCAGATTACTCTGCTGTCCGCGTGCTGGTCCTCCTTGACAATGAACTCATCGTCAAGCCCTCCCTTGTGATCCGGAACTTGGGTGGTGGCCTCGCGAGCATCGCCAAAGTGCGCGTTGTCAAGTTCTGGGCGCATCCTGAGGGTGCCCCGCTCCCCACCGACCACGACTTCTCCGACTGGGGTGATGCTGATGATGTTGATGGCGACCATAACACTCCTCCACCCAGGCGTGCGACCACTTGCTATTTTGACCCGTTGGGACAGTCTAGCTCCACCCAGCGCGGGCTCTCCGGCAACCGTCGCTCATGCGCGTTCGGGACCCCGGGGCGGCACTCTGGTTCTTGCCGCGCCCTGGGTTCGCTGCTGTTTCCTTCTGTCCCCTTGTGGACTTTTGTTGCCGGTGCCTTGTCTGCACTTGGTCGTGCTCTTTCTCTTGCAGGTGTGCGTCAGATTGTGATCCGCGACCTGCCACTGCAAGCGCAACCTGCAACACCCCCACCACCTCCCTCTCGGCTCATCCTAGAGCTTGGGGAGGTCCGTCGCTCTCCTTCATGCGCCCCCTCTCTGGAGGATCTGCTGTTGGAGGAGGAGCATGAGGTCAGCGCCAGGAGACGCCGCGCGCGTCGCAAACGTGCTCGTGACAGTGCTGCCAAGACTCGCAGGCACATCCTTCGCCTCGCCGCAAGGAAGATCTCTTCTACGTCGACGCCACCTCCAAGGCCACGCGTGTGAAGGTGGCTCAGCTCTACCTGGCACGCGCCTATGCCCGCGTGAAGGAAGTGTTAACGCGAAACCATCACACACCAAGCCCGAGAGCTCCGTACGCCAAGCTCGGACTGCACTTGATTCAAACCAAAGCATGCCAGTCAATTTGACCTATAAATTGACAAGGAAACAGAAAACCGTCAAATTCAAGAGTGTATCGGCTGGATTTCCGAATCACCCTTACGCAACGTATCGGCAAGGTTCTGCCGATACAGAAAATGACAACAGATCGAGTATAAAGAGCGTGTATTAAAAGCGATCTACAGGGAATCTGCAAAGGGCTGCCGATACCGATGTGCAGCTAGACGGCTAAATCTAAAGCCGACACGTGACAGGTAACAATGTACAAACCCACGAATGTATGGATCTGGACAAAGCTAAGCTTGTAACCGATCTAATCAGCTTTACAAGATTTATCATGATAAACAAAGAGCTTACAGGCGATTAAACATATCACTAAGCCGGGTAGTTTGTGAATAGATCTAAACGAGAAAACAACGATACGCCCGAGATCAAAGCTTAGATAAATTCAGTAAATTTTGAATAGATCTGAATGAAGCCACAGCGATGCGCCCGGAAGCTAAAGCTCAGATTTACTCGTTAAACGAAGACTTACTAGCAAACCAAGTCGCTCGAATGTGAGATGTCCTTGATCAACCTGGAAGAACTCGCGAAAAAAGAAAAAGGGTGGCGAAGCCACCGACGAGAAAGTAAAGTGCAAGTAGAGTAAATTTGTGTTTGTTTGTATGTGTATCAATCTTTACAATAACCGGGGGTTCATATTTATACCCCACGCTAACACAATCCTAGCCGATCACGGCAAAGCATGATTCTATTCTATAAAACAAAACTAATTCTAAAACAAGATAACTCTTGCCAAACCGAAGCCAAAATATCTGGTCAATCTCCTCTTCCTCGATCAACAAGATTTTCAACGGTGATGCACGATCACCCCTCCAAGTCCACCGATCGCACCATACAGAAACTTTTCTCCTTTTCAACACTCCTCCTTGACACGCGTCAAAATCTAGTGTCAACACATGCCCCCCAATTTCGGAGTAAAATGTCCTTTTTACTCTGAAATTAATCTTTGTCATGATTACGTAGCCGAACGGTCTTCTCATTACTGCCATCTCGCTTCCCGTGCGGGTGGCGAACGAAAATCTCTTCTTTGTCCTTCTCCTTTCACCTCCCCATCCACATAACGGGAATCCGCCGATTCACCTTCCTCTTATTACCCATACGCTCCTTAATTAAATCTAGGGGTAAAAGCCATACCGACGCACCGCAACCGATTCATTTTCTTCACCTTGGGCTATAAATAACCCCATCGGCACTGTAACTTCTCCATCGGCCATCGGCTCCTTTGCCTTATTCCTTCTCCAGCCAAAAACCCCAGTCTCCTTCTCCTCTTCCAAGTAGATGGCAAGCAACAAGCGTGCTGGCGAGGGTTCCTCTGGCGCTCCTCCGCCGCTCCGTCCCCGTCTTGAGTAAGACGCTTCTCTTCTCCGCCAATGCTGCTCCCCAGATCTGCATCTGACTAGTTCTTGATTTCTGCAATGATGCCGACGCCGAGCTCCCCGACAACTTCCAGGCCCTGGACGAAGGCACCCAGGGGCTCATCCGCGACCTCCTCCGCCAACGGGATGAGGCCCGCCGCGAGCTTGATCGGGCGTAGACGGACCAAGTCGTCATCCGCGGCTAGCTCTCCTTCGCCGACACCAGGGTCGCCAGTAAGTCCTCCTGACCATACCTTTCTCTTGCAATCATTTTTGATTTCTTGCTCTAATCCCTTCTTCTTCCAAACCTGGAGTCGCAGGTCCAGACTCTCCTAGACGCTTCCCGAGTCGCCATCGACTCGGTGAATGTGCGAGGGAGCACCATCGCCGCGTGCCTGTGGAACATTTCGGCCCGCGTCAAGGAGGTCGCTCTCCACGGAGCTCACGAGGGCGCCGCCAGAGCCATCGCCGTGGTCTCCACCATGTCCGAGGCGGATTACCGGCAGTGGGAACCGGTCTTCCCCGAGTGGGGCGCGGCGCGGGAGGCCTTCAAGGAGCTTGTCGATGACCTCTATTTCCCTGCTGATGCCGTCGTCGGCGATGTTAGCTTGGACGGGGTTGTCAGCAACCTCTTCGGAGAAGAGTCGGACTAGGTTGTATTATGTAACAGCCTATCTAGTTTTGTAAATATAATAAATGTACGGGCCCGCTCCCTTTTCGCTTTTGCCTCTGTCTTGCCTCAATCTCCCTTTTAATTTTCATATTGCAATTTGCGATTGTCATACTGAATGAACTGACACGTACCCACGATCCGAAATCGAAAGACCATCCACAAAGAAGCTCCGAAATGTCCAAGGAAAACCACAATACGAAACATGAATCAAACTCAAATTCATTTGTTCATATTGTATTTTTTGATCTAAGGGCGATATATGTCATATCGGCCATGAAAGTACCCGAACGTGTTCCATTACGATCAAGCCCCTTCTTATTTTTTATGCTAAAGGCGATACTTCTCTGTATCGGCTATATTTGAAACCAACCAATTCTTAACGCAATCGGCTATGCATCTACCCACACACTCGGGTAGTATCTCTTTAGATAATTGCCATTAAGCGCACTGAAAAACTCTTCCCCTTCTAATGTTTCCAAAATGTACGCATTCCCAGGAACACATCTGCTGATCTTGTATGGCCCTTCCCACGTTGGGGACCATTTGCCGAACTTAGGATCCTTAGTTCCTATCGTCAGAACCAGCTTCCATACCAAGTCCCCCTGGTCAAAAGTCTTAGTTTTGACTTTCTTATCATACCATCGGCCCACTCTAGTCTTATAGGCTTCAATATTTATGAGAGCGTTCAGCCGATGTCCAACCAAATCTTCTAACTCGTCTTTTATTAATGCAGCATAATCTTCGGCTGTCAACTGATTTTGAAACGTAACCCGTATGGAGCCGAACCGAGTTTTCCAAGGAAGAACAGCCTCATGTTCATATACTAGCTGATATGGGGACACTTTGGTAGATCCATGCCAAGACATTCTGTAGGCCCACAAAGCTTCATTAAGAGTAGTGTGCCACCTCTTTGGCTGTTCATCAATTTTCCTCTTGATCAACTTAATGATCCCTTTATTAGAAGCTTCTGCTTGACCATTGGCTTGGGCACAATATGGAGAAGAATTCAACAGCTTAATTCTCATACTTGCTGCAAATTCCCCGAACTCCTCTGAAATAAACATACTACCTTGATCGGTCGTAATAGTTTGTGGAGTACCAAATCGATAGATAATATGTTCCTTCACAAACTCAATCATCTCCCTGGATGTCACGGTTTTCAGAGGAATTGCCTCAACCCATTTGGTGAAATAATCTGTCGCCACTAGTATGAATTTATGATTCTTGCAGGACGATGGATAAATCTGCCCAATCAAATCAATCCCCCATCCTCTAAATGGCCACAACTTAATGATAGGATTCATAGCCGATGCCGGCGCTCTTTGCACATTACCAAATTTCTGACACTCTTGACAACCTTTATAATAAGTGAAGTAATCTTCCAACATGGTTGGCCAAAAATATCCGTTTCTTCTAATCATCCACTTCATCTTGTATGCCGATTGATGTGAGCCACAGACCCCCTCATGTATCTCTCCCATTAAGACTTTAGCTTCTTCTTTGTCAAGACATCTACGCAAAACTCCATCAATCGTTCAGTAATATAATTCCCCTTCAAGCAACGCATATTTAGTCACTTGAAATTTGATTCTCCGGCTCACTTTCTTGGAGGGATCCTCCAGATAATCTACAATCCCTTTCCTCCAATCATCACCAGGTGACTCCAGAGCCATTACACCTTCCATCGGTCGATAACCAGAAGTATGCTGCGCCAGCCGATTGGCATCACCATTATAAAGCTTGGGAACATGCTCTATGGTCACCTTTTTAAATTCTTTCAGCAATCGGCAACACTCTTCATGATAAACCCGTAGAATATCATCTTTGCATTCATATATGCCGATCAATTGATTGACCACCAACATGGAATCCCCAAATATCTCTACTGTATCGGCCCCAATTTCTTGTAACAGCCGAATTCCCTTAATCAAAACTTCGTACTCAGCCTGATTATTTGTAGCAGTAGCTTCTATAGGAAAAGACAACTCAAAGGTTGCCCCCCGAGGTGACACCAAAACAACGCCAATACCAGATCCAATTCTACACGATGAACCATCAAAGAATAATGTCCAAGAAACCAGATCAACAACTCCCAGTTCTAACCCACAATGTTGAACAACAAAATCGGCAATGACTTGTCCCTTAACTGCTTTAGCCGATTCATATCTCAAATCAAATTCTGATAAGGCCAAAATCCACTTTCCAATTCTCCCATTTAAAATCGGCAACGAGAGCATGTATTTAATTACGTCATCTTTACTTACCACAACACACTCAGCCGATAACAGATAATGTCTAAGCTTGGTACAAGAAAAGTATAAGCAAAGACATAACCTTTCAACAGGAGAATACCTGATTTCGGCATCCAAGAGCCTTTTACTGACGAAATATATCACACGTTCTTTTCCCTCACACTCTTGAATAAGGGCCGATCCAATAGCACATTCGTCAGTCGATAAATATAATTTAAACGGCTTGTGCTTTTGTGGTGGAACCCGTACAAGAGGCGATGTCAGATATTGTTTGATTTCATCCAACGCCTTTTGCTGCGCTTCTGCCCATACAAATTTCTGACCGGCCTTCAACTTCAATAGAGAACTGAACGGTTGAATTTTACCGGACAGATTAGCAATAAATCTCCGAATAAAATTAATTTTGCCGATCAATGATTGAAGTTCAACCTTTGTTTCTAGTGCCACTACCTTGTTAATGGCTGTAATGGTCTTCTGACTAATCTCAATTCCTCTCTCATGAACCATAAACCCAAGGAACTGACCTGCCGACACACCAAATGCACACTTGTTAGGATTCATCTTTAATCCATGTTTCCTGGTGCACTCCAAAGTTTTGCGTAGGTCGGTTAAATGTTCTTGATACCATTTGGACTTAACCACAACATCATCAATGTGAATTTCAACAATCTTGCCGATGATCTCATGGAAAATATAATTCATGGCCCTCTGGTATGTGGCTCCAGCATTTTTCAACCCAAAGGTTATGACAATCCACTCGAACAAACCAACATGTCCTGGGCATCTGAATGCAGTTTTATGAACATCTTCCTCAACCATGAATATCTGATTGTAACCAGCATTCACATCCATAAAAATGATCACCTTGTGTCCTGCGGCAGCATCCACTAACATGTCGGCAACTGGCATGGGGTAACCATCCATCGGCGTAGCTTTGCTGAGATCCCTGAAGTCAATACGTACACGCAGCTTCCCATTCTTCTTGTATACAGGAACTACATTAGATATCCATTCAGCATATCTACACTACCTGATGAACTTTGCTTCTATTAACCTCATTATCTCAGCCTTTATATCTGGTAAAACCTTAGGATTGCATCGTCTTGAACCCTGCTGATGTGGCCGATATCCAAATTTAATAGGCAACCGATGCTTAACAATAGATCGATCCAAACCTGGCATCTCATAATATTCCCAAGAAAAACAATCTTTATACTCTTTTAACAGTTTCACTAACTCTTGTTTATACTCAAGATCTAACTTGGCACTAATACACGTTGGCCTTGGTCTATCTCCATCTCCAATATCCACTTCTTCCATAGCATCGGTCGACGTAAACCCATGCCCCAGTTTCCCTTCTTCATCAAGGAACTCATCCATTAGGAATGGTTCGGGAAACCGACTGCTTGGATCGGTGGAAGCAAAGTAACCACGTTAACAAGCGCAACTGATGACCCTGAATCTTGTTTATCATCGGCCCTTGGCTTAACACGCCAAACCTTTGACTTGACTCCTCTTCTGGGAGCTACCTTCCTTTCCTCTTCCAGCACTTCTGTCTGACACAGCCTCTGAATTCGCCTCTTCTGTGATCTGGTCAAACCCGCTGGACACTATCGAGGCCGATCAATATTATCATGAACAGGCTCTCTTTCTAGATCCCTACGATGTGGGTACTCATCTGAAACCCTGGCATTAGCAGTCTGCTCAACCCGCTCATTTGTAGAAATCCTTTCTCCTGCAGGATCACGCAGCATGGTTCTGCCCCCCCCAGCCAATCTTGCACTGAAACCCTGCCCCCTAGCCGATCATGAACAGAGATGCGTCTGTCATCACTCCTTTCTCTGATGATCGGCCCACGAGGCCTCTGGTCGAACCGTGGCTTCTTGCACGATCGGTTTTCACGGTAGAATCCATTGCACTCTGTACAATTATCCACTGTCGGCAGAGTCAAGCTTTCCTCCTAACAGTACACAAAGAAAGGACATCTCCAATGCCCCTCATGCCGTCGTGCATTTTCTTCACTGTACTGTTGCCTCTCCTGATCACGTTGGAACTTGTTCAGCAACATCCGAGACGTGACCTTCTTCTTTGGTGCCGCAAATTCTCTTTTCTTTTGCGGCTCCTTATCCTTGGCTTCATCGGCCGTTATCTGAGCTTTAAGATCAATAGCTCTAGACTCCTTGGCCGATTGTGATGTGAGCACCTTTGTTTGCAATGCGTTCCTTTTCCCTCCAACATATACCATATTAGCAGGGAACAGGTGTCCATCAATCTTCATCGGCTTTTTGGGTGTCTCAAACTTGAGTCTTCCTTGCTCTATAGCCAATTGTATCTGCTGACGAAACACTTTGCACTCATTTGTGTCATGAGACGTTGCATTGTGCCACTTGCAGTACTTGATGTTCTTCAACTCCTGATCTGTAGGGATCTTGTGATACGGCTTCAGCTTAATTTGACCCTCTGATAGCAACAGGTCAAAGATTTTATCAGCCTTGGTAATGCCAAACCCATATTTCTTTGTTACCAAAGGGACATGAGATCAGCTTTTTGTTGTTCTGAACCCACTCAGACGATCCCACCATCTGATCATCATCTGAATCGGAGGCATCTGAGCAATCAACAAAATTAACATTCTTTTGAAAGTTACTTCTCTTCTGCTCATAAGGCTTGACTTCCCCCGTCATCCTGTGGGCCATCTGACTGATGCTGTAGAACTCTTGGGAAGCATACTTCTCCTTAATGTGTGGCAAGAGTCCATGAAAAGCAACCTCTGCAAGCTGGTGATCAGACAGAACCAGACTAAGGCACCGATTCTTGACATCTCTGAATCTTTGAATAAAGGCAGCGACCGATTCACCATTCCTTTGCCTCAGGTTGGTCAAATTGGTCAACTTCATCTCCTCTATGCCAGAGTAGAAGAACTGGTGGAACTGCTTCTCTAGATCGGCCCAGAATATTATGGAGTTGGGTGGCAACATCGTGAACCATGTAAAGGCTGATCCAGAGAGAGACATAGAGAACAGACGCACCTTCAACACGTCGTTTTTGAGCTGCTTCTCCACACTGCATGATAAATCTGTTGATGTGTTCCACTGTGGAGACCTCCCCCTGTCTAGAAAACTTGGTGAAATCTAGAAGTTTGTACTTGTGGGGCAACGACAGTTGATCATATGCAGTAGATATGGAGTTCTGTACATCATATTCTGCTGCTTTGGCTTCAAACCAAACTGATCCCTCATCACTTCAGCAATCTTGGATGCCCAGTCAATCTGCTGACCATCAGTTGATGCTGGCTGTGGTGCTAGTGAAGCTATCGACAAGTTTGCCGATGCTGATTGTGCACTGGGTATAGCCACCGGCTGAGCAGCCGATGCAGTCCCGCGCGCCTTGCTGAAACTGGGTTGGTACTGCAGTACACAGGAGGAAACTGGGTTGGTACTGCACCCGATGCAGTCCGCGCGCCTTGATTAGATGGCAGCTGGTACAGAACTGGTGTACACTGGAGGAAACTGGGTTGGTACTGCAGTACTGATCGGCTGTGCATCCCTGACATTCCCATCTGCCTGAGCTTGAGGGTCAATCGGTGACGTCTCAGTAGCCGATCCAGTAGGGGAGAAAACCATCTGACTGACCTGTTGATAGGCCGGTCCTACAAAGCCAAGCATCTCCCTGTCTTGCAGCGCCTTGAGCACAGCATTATGAACAGAATAGGACATGATTGGAGCATGACTCATGAAAGCTTGCCCGATCGCTTGATTCATTAGATGCACCATCCTGTCCTCTTTCTGTGACGCATCATAGGGTGGAAGAGTAGGAAAATCGTACTTTTTGATTACCTCTCCACTCCTAACACAATCCTAGCCGATCACGGCAAAGCATGATTCTATTCTACAAAACAAAACTAATTTTAAAACAAGATAACTCTTGCCAAACCGAAGCCAAAATATCTGGTCAATCTCCCCTTCCTCGGTCAACAAGATTTTCAACGGTGATGCACGATCACCCCTCCAAGTCCACCGATCATACCATACATAACTTTTTCTCCTTTGCAATACTACTCCTTGACACGTGTCAAAATCTAGTGTCAACAGGAAGCGCTCGTGAGCTCTGGTGTGCTTCAGCGCTCGGCTCCGCCCATGATCTCGTCAAGCAAGCTACGCTACCTGGGGTGTGTGTGCGGCCTCCCCGACTTGTCTGACACCGAGGAGGAGGCTGTGGCCTGATGCCTTGCTACTCTGTATCACTGTGTTGTGTCCGTCCTACTAGAGGATGTTTGTTAGCGCTACTTGATCTTGTTCTTCTTGTAAGCGCTGCTCCCCTTCCTTCTTTGGAGCTGTGGTTAGCTCGGCCTGACGCTTTGCTCGGCCGGAGTCGGATGTGTGGGTGGTCTGATGCTTTGCTCGGCATGTGTCTGTTGTTAGGGTCCCGGTTTAGAGGCGGCCGGCATCACTTGTACGTCCTCATGTGTTGTCCCGTGTTCAATGTTCAGTGCTATTTCGTTTCGTGGTGCTCTCTTGTGTCTGCATGTGTAGAACACTCTCATTTCTCTCTTCAAATGTACGTGGCTTGGGCCAAACTTGCAGATGCAATGATGTTCTTTCTGAGCTACTCTCCTCCCGTCCGTCCTTCGTTGCCTTGCAGGAGACTAAGCTCCAGTTGCTCACCACTGTAAAACGGAGCTCTTTTCTCCCGTCTCGGCTTTCAAACTGTGTTACCAGGGACTCGGATGGGGCGTTGGGGGGGGATGCTTACAGCTTGGGATGCCTCCCTCTGTAACCTGGATGCCACCAAGGTGCTCCCTTTCACTCTTCCCACCAAATTCTCGCTACTGGCTGACGGCACAATGCTCAAGCTCATGAATGTGTACGCCCCCACGCGACGGGATGACAAGCCATCCTTTTTCCTGGAATTAGCCTCAGTTGCCGACTCCATCACGGGCCCATGGATAATCATCGGTGAGTTCAATCTCACGCGCTGTCTGGAGGACAAAAACACTGCCAGCTTCAACAATGCTGAGGCTAATAGTTTCAATGATCTCATCAATGCTCTCGGCCTCATCGAGATCCCATTGGTGGATCGGGCGTACACCTGCAGCAGTCGTCGTGACGATCCAACTCTGGTTCGGCTTGATCGCTGCTTTGTGAACATTGACTGGGATGCCGTGTTTCCCAACACCTGCCTCCACTCTCTCACACTGTACGCGTCGGATCATGTCCCCGGCTGCCTCTACTCACATCCCGCGTAGTGCTTGTTTTCGCTTCGAAAATTCTTGGCTGCACCATCGCCTCTCCCCCCCCCCCCCCCCCCACTGTTCTCTCTGCCTTAGGCCAGCAGTCGATCGGGCCAATTGCAAAGGCCTTTATCCGCGCCTGAAACACTGCCGTAGCGCTTGCCGCGCTTGGGCCCGTCGCCTCACGCCGGTTGATGTTCGTGCAAGTGACACGAAAGTTCTGATCGATGCGCTAGACCTACTCGAGGAACAGAGGCCGCTGCGTCCCAACGAAGCTGCTTTACGCCGTCGGGCTGTTCAGGGGTTGCAAGATTTAAACACTGAAAAACTAACCTTTTGGCGCCAACGGTTCCACATTCGCCTTGCTCTTGACTGGGACGAGAACTCTCGCTTCTTTCACATTGCTGCCTCCGGCCGATGCCGACAGAACGCGATCCCATGTCTAGAGCATGACGGCGTGACGACATGTGCACATGATGCATAAAGCACCATCCTCTACAATTTCTATCTGGATCTCCTTGGTCGGCCTAGAGAAACAGCTTGGAATTTTAACCTCAAGGAGCTCTACCCCCACCTGACTATCACCTCTGCGTCCCTCTCGGAGCCGTTCTCCCTTTCTGAGATCACACATGCGCTCTTTGATATGGACATCCACGCCAGTCCTGGACCAGACGATTTTGGTCCCTCTTTCTATAGGAACTTTTGGCCGGTCCTGAAAAACGACATGTACCAACTCTTCTGTGCTTTTCACGCTGGAACCTTGGAACTGGATGGCCTCAATCGCACGCTGCTTGTTCTCCTCCCAAAAAAGGATGGGGTTCCCTCGGCAGATGCTTTCGCCCGATCTCCCTGCAAAATTGTCCAATGAAACTTTTCTCGAAAGTAATGGTAAACCGCCTCAAGCCACACATTGCGGACCTGGTGGATGCTGACCAAACTGGATTTGTCCATGGGAGGAGCATCGCGGAAAATTTCATCTACGCGGCCGACCTTCTAAGTTGTTGCCACAAACCCAAGGTCCCAACTGCCGTCCTCAAACTTGATTTTAAGAAAGCTTTCGATTCGGTCGAGTGGCCCAGCCGGGACACAATTTTGCAGGCTCAGGGCTTTGACGTTCGGTGGAGGGGATGGGTATCCAACATTCTTAACACCGGTAAGACCACGATCAAGCTCAATGGGGTACCGGGGCGGTGGATTACTTGCCGACGTGGCTTGCGACAGGGCAATCCCCTCTCGCCTTTTCTGTTCATCATTGTTGTCGATGTGCTACAACGCCTAATCCGCCAGGCTTCAATTGGGGGTGAGTTGTGTCACCCAATTGACAATTCCCTTTCGTTCCGCATTCTACAATATGCGGACGACACACTATTTCTCACCAAGGGAGACGAGTGCTCTATGAAAATCCTGAAAAGAATCCTTGACGACTTCTCCCTTGCAACGAGGCTAGCCATCAATTTACATAAATCCACCTTTGTCCCGATGAATGTGGATCAACCAACTGCCACGGCAATGGCATCTGAGCTGGGGTGCGCTCTGTCTACATTCCCTCAAACATACCTTGGTCTGCCTCTTTCTCCCCACAAACTGCGCATTTCAGATTACTAGCCTCTTCTCACCTCCTTTGATCGATACTTGGCTGGGTGGAAAGCAAGCCTGTTAAGCACCGGAGGTCGTATTGTCTTAGTTAATGCAGTGATTGGAAGCCTCCCGATCTACTTCATGTCGTCAACATTGCTGCCAACAACTGTCAGAGAGATGTTGGACTCCAAGAGAAGGGCGTTTTTCTGGACCGGGGAAGACAAATGCAATGGTGCTAAATGCCTTGTTGCTTGGGATCGTGTGTGTCAGAGCCGCGCTGCTGGTGGACTTGGGATCAAAAACTTGGAAGACATGAATCACTGCCTGCTGCTAAAATTTGTTCATAAACTACATGAGGCTAATCCTTTGCCTTGGAAAAGATGGCTCATCTCCCACGCTGGAACAAACTTCAGTGGCCCCTCTGACTCCTACTCCCTCCGTCCCAAATTATTAGTCGTTTTGGCTTTTCTAGATACATAGATTTTGCAATACATCTAGACATAATACATATTTAGGTGCATAGCAAAATCTATGCACCTTGAAAAGCTAAAACGACTAATAATTTGGGACGGATGGAGTATCTCGCTAAGCTGATCACTTCGGAATTGCCACGTTACAGATCCCTGACGAAGGTGCAGGTTGGGGACAGCGCCCATGCCTCGTTCTGGCATGATCGATGGCTGTTGGACACTACCTTGGCTGACAGCGTCCCCGCCCTCCATTCTCATTGCCTTGACGACTTTGTCTCTGTCCAGTCTGTGTTGGCTACCGACATCCGGGAGCAGCTGCACCCCAGGCTCACGCGAGCTGCTGCTGCTGAGAGGGTGGTCCTCTCCACTTGCCTCTCCAGGATTCACCTGACTGACCAACCGGACGTTCGTGTGCTCGCATCCGAACGACCACAACCTTTCTCGACGCGTGGCGCCTACCACTTGCTCCATGCCTCAGAGACGACCTCTGATGTGGTTCGTATATGGGCCTCCCGGCTACCTACCAAAGTTAAATTTTTCGCGTGGCTACGGCACCATGGCCGGCTAAACACCCGTGCTCACCTTTATCACAGGAACATCAAAACCCTTGAGGAATCTTGGTGTGAGCACTGTCCTGGCATCATAGAAACAGACGTGCACATCCTTTGCGAGTGCCCCAGGGCTCAGGCTCTTTGGGACCGACTACGGTTTGTGGTGCAAGAGCCTACCCTGAGAAGACCCTGGGAATGCACCCTGGCAATCCCTCTTCCTGAAGTGATTCGAAATGATATGATGCAGTTGATTCTCTGGCATCTCTGGAAAGCCAGGAACGCCAAGATTTTTGAACACCAAGACTCATCCCCCTCCGACGTACTACGCCGCGTGACCACAGACATTGACACTTGCAGCTGTAGGTACAGGAAGTTAGCGGCTGAGCTACAAGCATGGCGTGAATGGATTGTAAACTGTTATTAGTTTCTCCCCTCAACCCCTCCTTCTCGCCATCCTGTATTCACTCTCCTCGGGATGCCGAGGTTTTACTTGTAACCGAACCCACAAGTTCTGCATGAATGGTAGGTGGGGATCCCCCCGATACGATTCAAAAAAAAAAGTCACGTCGGATGAGATGGCACCGCTGGAGTCAGAGATGCTGCTGGCGCCGAACTCTATGGACTCAGCGATGGAGGTGGCTCCGGACTCCATGGATGCGGCGGCAGACTCGGCGGCAACGGACTTCGTGCTGCCAGAATCTGTGATGTCGAAGAAGCACTCCGTGCTGCCGGACTTCGTGCCGGACTCCATGGACTCGGCGATGGAGGTGGCTCCGGAGTATATAGCTATTATGTTGGTCGTTGAAAATATATGATGCCAAACACAAAATGTTTTTTTGTCAAATTTCAATAGAATAGATCTTAGTTTTTAAAATGAGATGGCTCATAGTACAAATATTGTTGAAATTCTTGCACGAAATATGATCTTTCATAAAACAGATACAAACTATAATCACATTCTCAAATCAATCGTCAAGTAACTTGACACTTTATATTGTAGCATTTGACAGTGCCCTTACCCTAATATGACACTACAACATGACTCTTGTAACGAACATGGCACCATTTATGCCATTTCGAGTGTTTTTGGTGATCGAATGACAACACAACACTTGGACTAATATGACTGTTAAGATGATCATTCTCAGGCTTTTAGGTTCAAGTGATGACAAAGAGAAAAAGAAGATAGGCGTAGCAAGGCCCGAAGGGCCGCCCCTACAGGGGTTCCGCTACCCGGTTAGCGGACGGGGGTCGAGGGGGAGCCGCCCCTCGCGGGTCTCAGGGCAGCGCCATGAAAGCTCTTCGGATCAGGAGCACCGGAAGAACCGACGCTATGTAGTTTGGTGCAGAAGGGAACTGAAGCCAAGTCAGCCTATAGGCACCGGTTGAACCGACGGTCCAAGAAAGGGCATCGTTGCATTGGGCGTCCTATGTTCCAGAGACGATGTCAAGTGCCCAGGAGAAGTTTCTTCAGCACCGGTTCAACCGACGGTGCATCGGAGTATTGCATCGGTGCAATGACGTCAGCACCCAGGAGAAGATTCTTAAGCACCGGATGAACCGGTGATGCATCGGTACAAAGCAACGGTTCAACCGGTGGTCACTGCGTCAGCTGTCAGAAGTCCAACGGCTACTTCGTGCTTAGAGTGACCGGATGAACCGACGCTACCCAAGCTAGAGGCATCGGTTCTTCCAGTGATACGTAGATTTTCAGCTAACCGTTGGAGCAACGGCTACAAGACTTGGTGGCCTATATATACGCCTCACCCCGGCCATTTGAAGATTGCTGGAGTTGCTGGACATCCCACACACACCCAAGAACATCTCCAAGCCATACAAAAGCATCAAGATCATATCCTTAGCCCTTAGCACACCTTGAGAGTGTTGTGTAAAGGATTATCTCTTAGTGAGTGAGATTGCAAGGCTTCGAGCCTTTGTGCTGTGGTTTATTAGCAAACCAAAACAAGAGCTTGGTGCGCCGGCACCTTGGAGCGTGACGCTCGCCGGCAACGTCATCGACTCTCCGACTTGGTGTGGAGCGGCGACGACACTTTGTGCGGGGGACGTGGAGACCCCATCCTTTGTGGAGAAGCTCCTTAGTGAAACCCGGGGCCAAGGTGACCGTGATTGTGTTCACGAAAAAGACTTGGTGGCCGAGTAGCAATACTCTTAGTGAGTGCTACAACAACGTGGATGTAGGTGTGCCTTTGTGGCTAACCGAACCACGGCATAAACACCCGCGTTAAGAGTTTGCTATCTCCTATCCCGCTCTTTAAACTTCCGCATTTCATACTAGCAATTTGTGTGCCTTTACTTTCATAGAATAGTTTCTTGATAGGAAAGGCTATAGGTTGCTAAATTCTTTTGGGATAGGGGTTTCACACTAGAACAACCTAGTTGCACATCTAGATAGCATGTTTTAGTTTAAGTTTTGTGCAAACTAGTTGGAGCCATAGGCCTAAGTTTTTAGAGTGCCTAATTCACCCCCTCCCCCTCTTAGGCTAGAGCACCCGATTACTTTTAACTCTCTAAACTTGACGCTACAGCATTATGTAAACTTGACATTTTTCTAAGGGGGGATATTGTTCGCTAGTGGATTAGGGCATCAAATTCACTAGGATTAGTTCATCAAATTCGCTATGATTAAGCATCGAAATCCCCGAGGGGGGGGGGGCGTGATGCTCAAATCCTCCCCAACCTGCACCCTCCCTTCCGGCGACCAAAATCCTCTGTCTCCCCGATGGCAACCCCGCTCAAGCTTACCACCCACGCGCATCATGTTCACCCCTCGAAACCCCTGCGCACCATCGCACGGGCAGCCCCCACCCACCCAATGCCCCCGTTGCCATTACAGCACACAGCACTGCACGAGCGCAGATTGTCCTCCTCCACCGCTCTCCACTGCACGAATCATCGCCGCACGCCACGTCGCAGAACCAAACCAGGCGCCCCGAATTGGACCGAAATGATGGGGATTGGGTACCAAGGGCTGCGGGAGTGGGGAGTTCGGGTTCACATACCGCAGGAAGGTTGGGGCGCTCTCCTGCCGTCACTCCTCGCCGGAGTTGTCTTCCCGCGGTCGCCGGAGTCGTGGAGTCACCGGAATCACGCTCCTGGCTCCTCTGCCGCAAGAGGCCGCCTGTTGTATCCGAACTGAAGACGAAAAGAGAAGGCATCTTGTCTATGTGGAGGCAGGCCGGATGTTCGCCTAGGCCCGTGTTGGCCTGCTGGGCCGCAGGGGTCGTGCGAAAGGTCGCGCTGCATTGACCCAACTATTAGGTATCCACTTGCACTCTTCCTTGTTTCAACATTTGAGCCTAGCAAGACCTGTGGCCCGGCCCGGCCCTTTCCTCACCGGCACTGGTCACGTGCATAGTTAATTATTATCGCGAATTGGCTTGTAGTCCAATGGTACGACGGTCCAGTGGGACGCTACCCACCAGAGTTCAAATTCTGGTGCTCGCACCTTTTCTTGGGATTTTCTTAGGATTTACCAGCAGTATGCATTAGGTGGTAAGCGACATTCCCGTCGACAAAGGGGCGCCAGTGGTGACTTTGAGAATCTTCAGATCTGCCGGTGCTCAGTCCTTCGAAGGTGCTCATAGGGATAGAGTTTGTGTACATGTGTTCATAGAGGTGAGTGTGCGTGCGTGTTGTGGGCACCTACGTTGTACTGTGTAATTCTAAAAAAAGTTAATTATTATCA
This sequence comes from Panicum virgatum, assembly GCF_016808335.1. NCBI lineage: Eukaryota > Viridiplantae > Streptophyta > Magnoliopsida > Poales > Poaceae > Panicum > Panicum virgatum. The sequence goes on from NC_053147.1 coordinate 64,151,343, forward strand.
CATTATTATGACCTTTGAAAACTCTTATCTTTCTTCATCTTTTTCGCGATAGTCAAAGAAGAAAAAAAAACTGCTGTCTTGGAAATTACTCCTGTTTTGTAGTTATCTGATTTTTTTTAAATTTTGTTTCAATTTTTTTTGAATTTGAAAAGACTATTTGGTTAATACATGTGCTACTGGAATATTTTGACATCTGAGATGAGATGTGCCAACGACATAGGATGTGTGTGATATATCTACAACAATATTATTTATCATTTATCATGTGCATTATTGTCCCAATGCTTGGATAACTAAACAGCTCTAATTGGTTATGATTTAGCTTAATCAATAAGTTACTCATTTCTGTGAATTGGCTTGTAGTCTAATTGTAGGACGGTCCAGTGGGACGCTACCCACCAGAGTTCAAATCCTGGTGCTCGCACCTTTTCCTAGGATTTACCGGTGTTATGCATTAAGTGGTAAGTGACGTTCCTGTCGACAATGAGGCGTCTATGGTGACTTTTGGGAATCTTCAGATCTGCTGGTGCTCAGTCCTTCGAATGTGCTTATAGGGGTAGGGTTTGCGTGTGTTCATAGGGCTCATAGGGGTAGAGTTTGCGTACGTGTGTTCATAGGGGTGAGTGTGTGTGCGTGTTGTGGACGCCTACATTGTACTGTATAATTCTAAAAAAAATACTCGTTTCTTGGAAAAAAACTAATTAAGCACTCAAGCCTTATTCCCTTAGTGAAAAATTGCGGCGGCCAAAATTAAAGGAGACTGATCTTTTCGATGACGGCTGAGGCCCAAGGGAGGAAATTCGATGTGCTAAGTGGGATATGGGCCGTAGACGGTGGTAGGCTGGCACATTGAGCCCAACACGGCAGCATGGACCGGTTTTGTAACACCCCGGATACTCCGGGAATTTGCCCGGATACTCCGGACATGGAGTTCCTAGTTCATGTAATTTTTGTCCTCTAGGCCACACAATCATTAAAATAGGGATCTCACCCTTTCTCTCTCTCCCTCACAGCTCACACTCCCCCTCCCCCTCACGTGCACTCTCTCCCTCTCCCTCATGAGCTCCCTCTCTCTCTAGTGCCCTAGAGTGCAAATCCTCCCTCTCAACTTGATTCCAAGGCTAAGGAAGCTTCAATCGGCGTGGAGAACCCTTTCCCCCATGTGCTCCTCCTCGGGGTGGCATTGGATTTCAAGTTATTCATCCAAGAAAAGCTCATCCTAGGTATTCAACTTGTGCCGCCCCGATCTATGTTTCTAGGAGGTTTTAAGTGATTTCTTTTGGTTAATCAACTCTATATGCATCCCTTAACTAGGATCTAAAAGGGTTTTGATTTTGGTGGGATGGTTTTGCCAAAAATCAAGATTTTAGTTTTTGGGGCGTGTTATCGCCATAAATTGGGCCGAAATCAAGATGGGCTTAAAGCAATAGATGAGGAAGGCTTGTAAATCGGCTCCTGCGTGAGCATCTGGGCCACATTGGCCGTGTATCCTAAGATTTAGTTTGAGATTAGAGATAGAGTCCAATCGGGACAAGATTAGTTTAGATTGTTTCCCAAGTCTCCGGACTATAAATATGTATCCTTTGTTATTCATGAAAGAGAGCGTCATCACGACTCGCAAACAACAATTCTCGGCGCATCGCCACCCCTAATCCTAGGGTTTCATCCAAGTAAGTGCCATGCTGCCCTGATCGCTTCTTGCGATCAGGGCAGTATTGTTCTTGCTTTTACCTTGGTATTACTCGTACTGAAGCATTTTGATGGCAAGTAGTACTAGTTATCATGATGTTCGTAGCATGGCTTTTAGTAGATCTTTTGTGCTTCGTTGCTTATCATCTGCGAATATCATGTTGTCTCTGTGCAGTCACGTTTCAATCTCTTGCTAGTTCTTATCGCATAGAATTAGTCGCACAGGGGCAACACCCTGCTTCTTTCATGTTTAGTAGATCCGATCTGTTATGGTTTGCTCTTATCTTAAGAGTTGGCATAATATCTGCTAGGTTAGGCCTTGCAAACGGATTGGATGATCCGGTGGCGTAGTAGATGCTTTATCTTAGCCTTGATAGGGATTGTTCCGGGAATCGGCTCTTGCTAGTTTTTAGGCCTCTGTTTTAGGTTGTGGTTTAGTTGTCTGTTACGTTCGCTAGGCCTAGTCACGTGTAGGATGTTCCGATCTAGCAGTGAAGCTGTTACCATCGTGGATTAGATCAATTAGATTTAACTGAAGCAGTTTTATAGTGATTTGCTCTATTTATCATATCCGGATACAATCAGATCCCGTCTGACACCGGGACTCGATCGGCTCTTCAAAGCCGATGCAAGAGTCATCCCGGGGAGCCGACCACGGCTCGGACTTACGTTTACACGTGTCTTTGTATGCAGGAAACTGTTCGGAGCACGTCTGCACCCTCCTGATCGGGTATAGGTCAGGTGGCACGCCCGGTTTTCACACATCCTCCGGGCGCGTGACGGAAATTGCGGGCCGTCGACGAGGGAGCAGTGCCTCTAGCGCCCTAGCAACCTCCCGGCTCTTCGTGTTGCCCGTCGTTGCTCGCCGGTAGGTTTCGGTCGACAACACATTCTGGCACGCTCAGTGGGACACTCGGCAACAACATCCACCGCAATGATGACCGGAGCTCAAGATCAAGAACCCGCTCCCAAGCCCGTCACATATGAAGAGCTTCCTCCTGAACACAAGAAGAAGTACGATGAGATCAAAGCTCTGCTGGAAGCCGATCTCATCGGCTCTTTTGAGAGGACTCACAACCATGGCATCAAGTGGAAGGGGTTCTCACCAGAAGGCGCTTTGGACAATATAGATCTGTCTGTACCATCTGAAGAACGCACCAGAGCCCTGCGTCAGGAGATGAACTACATGGTGGCCCATGCGCTTCATCGGCACTCTCAGAGCTTGATGAACGAACTCGAGCGCATGGCGCATCGTGTCATTCAGGAGATAATCAAGAACCAGTACTCTCCATCGGGGCCAATCCTGGGGAGTCACACAGAGGAAGCTGCACTGCATTCTAGGCCGCAACTGCCATTCTCATTTGCAGCTCCCAGACCACACAGCTCGCTGATCTACGTCGTCCACAAGATCGGCGGTGATCCTGGAGAAGGCCAGTTCCTCACTGAGCCACCTAAGGAGATTCCGCACGGCTACACGTGCGCCTACATCCCTGATAGCATCAGTCCAGCACGCTCGGTGCAAATGGTGAACCCAGGAGCTCCTGGAGCAGACGCAGAAAAACAAGCGTGGCTGGCAAAGTACGCTACTGGGCCGAGTGCTGAGCCATCGGCCCTAGGAGTTCTTAGTGTGGAGCAGGTCAGTGCAATACTCAGAGACCAGTTCGGCATCCTGCCCAAGAGGAAAGCGATCGGCTATTCCAAGCCGTATCCAAGCGACTATGACTTGATCCCACTGCCACCCAAGTATCGGCTTCCTGAGTTCACCAAGTTCAACGGATCAGAGGGAGCCAGCTCCATCGAGCATGTGAGCCGATACTTAACGCAGCTTGGGATGATCTCAGTGTCGGATCCATTGCGGGTCCGGTTCTTCGGCCAATCCCTTACAGGCCCAGCCTTTGGATGGTACGCGTCGCTAGCTCCGGATTCGATTCGGACTTGGAGGCAGCTTGAAGATCAATTCCATACCCAGTACCACTCGGAAGCTGCAGAAGCTGGAATTGCCGACCTCGCCCAAGTCAGACAGAAGCGAGGAGAGACCGTGTCAGAGTACATACAGCGCTTCAGGGAGGTCAAGAACCAATGCTACTCATCACACATCACAGAGAAAGAGGCAGTCGATCTGGCTGTCCTGGGACTTGCTAAGCCGATCAAGGATGCGGCTTTTCAGTTGGAGCGTACGTCTTTGGCGCACCTTGTGCAGAAGCTTACCGCATACGAGCATTATCATCCTGAGCTGTCCCAGGACAAATTCAGGTGCCATGTAAACATGGCACAAGCTGAAGAATCTGACGACTCAGGTGAAGAGCAAGAAGTGGCCGTGGCAAAGTGGACTCGGGGGGCAAATCCTGTCCCATGCAAGTGGATCAAGCAGCAGGGGCTTGTGAAGGGCTTCGACTTCGACATAACCAAAACAGAGCAGATATTCGACCTGCTCCTCAAAGAAAAACAGCTGAAGCTCCTAGAAAATCGCAAGCTGCCGACGGCACAAGTGTTGCAGGGAAGGCTATACTGCAAGTGGCACCACTCGTTTACTCATGCCATTGGTGAATGCAAGCAGCTGCGTCATCAGATCCAATCGGCTATCGAGCAAGGCCGATTAATCCTGGCTCAGCACACTATGAAGGTAGACACGAAGCCCTTCCCACAAGCTAACGTGGTGGAACTGTCAGACTTCAGAGGGCCAGGACTTGGCATTCCACATCAACATGGTGGGACCTAGGCGCCGCCATGACAAGCAGAGGAGAGAGGCCGCTTCTGGCAAGCGGCCGCAGAATGAACACGAGTTGGAATAGCAGCATGTGACTGAAGAGCAAGTACGTCACATCCGCAATCAGCTTCCAGCTTCTAATCGGCTTCTGGAGAAATACCAGTACCAGTACCAGCTACGCCGCCGATACAAATCGGAAGAAGACGAGTACGAGCACCGCTCAGGAAGGACATTGGGCAGGCGCCAGGCTATATGCGACCACTGGCATTGCCCGTTCTTCAGGTACTGTTGGAATTCCGGCATGAGCCGATTACCTACTATAGATGATTGCTTGGAGTGCAGGCCTCGAGGGCACCAACAGGACAAGACATTGGTGTTCCGGCGTTTGGGGCCCAGAACACGTCAGGATGACCATGTGGGGCGCCCATCCGGAGGTGATTCAGAGCTAGAGGAAGAAGACAGGTGCCATTGCCCACGGTGGTGTCCTGACGGGCTCAATCGGTCGCAGAAGCGCAGAGTACAGCGCTTGCGCAACCTCGAAGACGCAGAAGCAAAGTATCTTGACATGCTGAGGAAAGTGCGTCCGGATCTCGTGGAGCAAGTTAGGCGACCGCAGAGGGAAGAGAGGTGCCCCCCGAGGATGGAGTGGCGCCCCAAGCAGACAAAAGCCGATGAAAAGCCATCGGCTAACGTGAACATGGTGTTCGTGCTCCCGTCGGAGTTTCGAGCACCCCAACCGGAGGAATTGGCCATCGCGCAGCTGGATCTCGGCCCACGGCCAATCATTTTCGAGAAGCCCAAGGAGAAGAGCTACAAACACTTGAAGGGGTTATATCTCAAGGGCTTCATTGACGGCAAGCCTGTGAACAGGATGTTGGTCGACACTGGTGCTGCAGTTAACCTGATGCCATATTCTGTGCTGCGCCGATTGGGTCGTTCTTCTGCCGATTTGATCAAGACCAATGTGATGCTCAACGACTTTAATGGACAGCCATCAGAGGCGATGGGGGTTCTTAATGTGGAACTGACAGTGGGCTGCAAGACTGTACCGACATCGTTCTTCATCGTTAACAGCAAGAGCACATACACAGTGCTGCTTGGAAGAGACTGGATTCATGCCAACTGTTGTATCCCTTCCACAATGCACTAGTACCACGTCCAATGGGATGGCGATGAAGTAGAGGTGGTCCCTGCAGATGATTCCAGCGAGGTCTCGGTCGCAGATATGAACGCCTGGGATGCGGAAGGACAAGAGCCGATTTCCGGGATCGCCCTGGAAGACTGTGATCGGATTGAGGCGACAAAAAACGGACTGAGGCTGGTCTTATCCACTGGCCTCACAGAATAGGTGCACCCTGGCTAGCCACGGGGTGTAATGAAAATAGAGAGGCTGATCCCGGCGATCGGCCCCGAAAAATAGAAAAATTCTGTTTTTGGTTGGAATTGTTACATCATGTACACATGATGGCCTCCTCTAGCAGTTGGCTATCTATTGACTATTTGGCTCTGAGAAATAATAGAAGTATAGAAGCGGCCAGCCCGTGCGGTTGGCCAAATAATTTTTCTTGTCATCTCCCTGTGTTTGCTGCTGACATTGTGGATAGTGAACACTCGCTCGCATTCGCGGCCGATTTTTTAGATGACGGCAAACTCGGATACGGATTCACATCAGCTGATGATTTGGAAGTGGTTGACATCGGTCCTGGGGATAAGCCACGGCCGACATTTATCAGCAGTAAGTTGGATCCGGCTTTGCGAGAGGAGATGATCACACTGCTAAAAGAATACCGGGATTGCTTTGCATGGGACTACACGGAGATGCCTGGATTGGATAGAAGCATAGTCGAGCATCGGCTCCCGCTCAAGAAAGGGTTTCGGCCGTTTCAGCAACGAGCACGTCAGATGAAGGCCGAAGTCCTAGAAGAAGTTAAGAAAGAGGTGGAGAAGATGCTGGATGCTGGGTTCATCAGGCTGTGCCGGAATGCAGAATGGATCTCCAATATGGTGCCGGTACAAAAGAAAGATGGCCGATGGCGTGTCTGCGTCGATTTTAGAGATCTCAACAGAGCAACTCCGAAGGATGAATACCCAATGCCTGTTGCAGAGACGTTGATCAACGCCGCTGCTGGCCACAAAATGATGAGTTTCATGGATGGCAACGCCGGTTACAACCAGATCTTCATGGCCCCAGAGGACGTGAACAAGACTGCGTTCAGAGTACCAGGTGCAGTTGGCTTATTCGAGTACTTGGTTATGACCTTCGGACTGAAAAATGCCGGTGCAACGTACCAACGTGCTATGAATTACATTTTTCATGATCTCATCGGCAAGCTGGTAGAGATTTATATTGATGACGTTGTGGTCAAGTCCAAGTCAGTTGCGGGGCATTTAGAAGATATGCGTCAAGTTATGGAGCGGACTCGAAGGTTCGGGCTCAAAATGAACCCAAAGAATTGTGCCTTCGGTGTATCGGCCGGTCAATTTCTGGGATTCCTAGTGCATGAAAGGGGAATCGAGATCGGCCTAAAAAGTCAAGAAGCTGTGAAGATGATGAAGCCACCTACTACAAAGGAGTTACAGAAACTCATCGGTAAAATTAACTTTGTCAGGCGATTTATTTCTAATCTGTCCGGACGCATTGAGCCGTTTATGGGTTTAGTAAAGATTAAATCCGATGATGAGTTTCGCTGGGGGGCAGAACAGCAGCAAGCTTTCGATGAAATCAAAGAATATTTGTCAAAGCCTCCAGTATTGGTTCCTCCTCAGCAAGATAGGTCGTTCTATGTGTACCTATCCGTTGGTGACAATTCCATTGCTTCGGTGCTAGTCCAGAAGCATGACGGCCAAGAGAGGGTGGTTTTTTACCTCAGCAGACACATGTTAGACGCCGAGACTAGGTATCCTGAAATCGAGAAGCTTTGTCTTTGCTTATACTTCACATGTACAAAGCTTCACCATATTTTGCTCTCGGTGGAAACAATTGTCATATGCAAATCGGATGTCATAAAACATATGCTGTCGGCCCCTGTCCTTAAAGGCCGGCTCGGAAAATGGATGTTTGCATTATCAGAGTTCGATATCTGATACCAGCCTGCGAAAGCAGTCAAGGGACAAGCACTGGCAGATCTTGTTGCGGATAGGATCAGCATTGATATTGCTACGTTATTTATTCGTGCTTGGGCTATGTTCTTTGACGGATTGGCTTGTGATGATGGATGCGGTGTGGGAATTCTGTTGGTGTCGCCTCGAGGGGCGACTTATTCCTTCTCCATCAGAATGACTACCCCGTGCACCAATAATCTGGTGGAATATGAAGCCGTTCGCAAAGGGATGGAGTTGCTTCTCGAAGCCGGTGCAGAAGCAGTGGAAATTTTTGGAGATTCGAAGCTGGTGATTTCTCAGCTCACGGAGGAATATAGGTGTGAGAGCGAGGCTCTTTTCCCGATATGGGTGCAGTGCCGTGAGTTGATGTCACGATTCAGGTACATCAATTTCCACTGGATGCGCATGACTCTGAACAATGAAGCCAATGATTTGGCACAGATGGCTTCTGGCTACAAGGAGACAGCCGATGGAGTCGAGGTGGAGGTCTAGTTTCTAGAACCCGGAGACTGGAGAGCCGATATCTTCAATTACTTGAAGGATTCGGCTCGGGGGGCACCCAGAAGGATAAGACTCAAGGCCATGAAGTTTGTTCTGATAGGAGACGATATGTTTTACAGGACCTTGGAAGGACTATTACTTAAATGCCTGGGACCTTCAGAGTCAAATCGGCTCTTGCATGAGGTTCATGAAGGAGCCTGCGGTACGCACCAATCGGCTCATAAGATGAAATGGCTGATTAGGCGATCGGGTTATTACTGGCCCACTATGCTTGAAGATTGTTTCAAATATTACAAGGGATGTCAATAATGTCAGAGGTTTGGCAGAATTCAGATAGTGTCAGCATCAGTTATGAATCCTATCATCAAACCCTGGCTATTCAGAGGATGGGCATGGACATGATTGGACAGATCAACCCGTCGTCTAGCAAGGGTCACCAATGGGTCTTAGCTGCCACAGATTATTTCACAAAGTGGGTAGAGGCAGTGCCCATGAGGTCAGTAGCATCGAGAGATGTGATCAGCTTTGTCAAAGAACACATCATTCATAGATTTGGGATCCCTCAGACCATTACGACCGATGGAGGATCGGTCTTTATATCAGAGGAGTTCAGAAAGTGTGCCGATGACATGGGGATTAAGCTGATCAGATCATCTCCGTATTATGCCCAAGCTAATGGACAAGCTGAAGCATCCAACCAGAGCCTTATCAAGCTCATAAAGAGAAAGATTGATGAATACCCTAGGTGCTGGCATGAGGTGTTATCAGAAGCTTTGTGGGCATATCGTATTTCGTGTCATGGGTCCACCAAGACGTCGCCGTACCATCTAGTCTACGGCCAGGATGCTGTGCTACCATGGGAAATCACGGCTGGATCAAGGCGTGTTGAGTTTCAGAATGATCTATCTGCTGAACAGTATGCAGCCTTGATGAACGATAATGTGGAGGACCTGACAGAGCTAAGGCTTTGGTCGCTGGAAAAAATCAAAGAGAACAAAGCTAAAGTTGCCCGTGCATACAACAAGAAGGTCAAGCCTAAAGATTTCCGAGTTGGAGATTTGGTTTGGGAGGCGGTATTGCCATTGGGAACTAAAGACAAAAAGTTTGGTAAATGGTCTCCGACTTGGCATGGGCCGTATAAGGTTGATCAGGTTTTGCCTGGGAATGCATACATGCTCGAAGAATTGGACGGCGTCAAGTTTCCTGTTGTTGTCAATGGTCAGCATCTCAAGAAGTATTTCCCGAGCATGTGGGAAGGCGAGTAACGAAAAGCCGATGAGATCCATCTGGCTGCAGTGTAATAGGCCAACACGTTGAGTTGGCCGCGAAAAAAAAAGAGTCATGAAAGGCCAACACGTTTAGTTGGCCAGTAAAAAAAAATCATGACAGGCCAACACTTTGAGTTGGCTAGTGAAATATATGAAAAGCGAACAGCCGATGTGTGACCATCGACTTAAGATGTTTTTAAAGGACTGTTACAAATCTGAAGTTAACAGGCGGTACTAATTCTATCTTGAGCCTATCTACTGGTTCAGGAATTCTTCTATGGCGTGGATGGCTTCAGTACGGACGGCATCTGCTCGTGCTATAATTGCTTCGTCATCCTTGTCATCGCCTGTGACTATCTGCCGACTCAAGGTGCTGATTTCTACAAACTCTGCTTGTATCTGCTTGGCTATTTCCTGGGTTTCTTGTTTGGAGTTTGCAATGGAGATTTCCTCGGCCTGGATGAGTTCTTTTGTGGTGCGGACCTTTTCTTCGAGTTCCGCCAGTTCTTTCTTCAGGAGGTCGAGTCGGTTCATGTTGGCAGACATGTCAGCTTTGATATCTAGAGTTGCTTTCTTCTGGTTGAGGGCCTTGCATTTTTGGGTAATGTCAGCTTTCAGAGAAGCTTGAGAGCGACGTGCTTCCATCCTTCGTTGTGCTTTACTGACTTCTATCCGAAAGAATGGGAGGTTGCTGGTTGACCAGAGCTTGATTTGCAATGGCTCCGGGAGTTGGGGTTCTATTTGCTCAAAGATGTTCTTTATGTTGCTGGAATCATCAACCAGAGCGGTGATTGGAGCAGATAGAAAATCCCTGATGAGTCGAAGCTGATGTGACAAGTTAGCCGATTGCTGCAGAGGTAATGCTTCTGCTCCAGGGACAATCAGACCCATTGATGCCGGGTCGAAGGAAAGTAAACCTGAAATGTCAAAGCTCTATGGACATCTCTGGAGTTAGAACAATATACATTTATGAAGTTATCGGCTGGTTCAGAATTGGTTTTATGATGTTACCTGTTTTGAAGAAGAAGTGTTGGTCGGTTCGGGAGCAATCGTCCTATCAGAGCTGGTGTTAGCGTCAAGAGCCTCGACTGTATCAGTTTGTTCTTCGCTTGTATCCATCAGTGCATCGGGAGTTGCAGCCGTCTCATGTTGATTCAGGCCTTCTACATTGGAGGTTTCTTCAGCTGCATCCTGGAAATAGAATTATAGTCAACCAGAGCATATATGTCTAAAATAAAGAAGAAGGTTTTGAAAGATGAGTTACCTGGTTGGTGTTGAACTCTGATGGACTCGGAGATGCTGGTGCTGGTTTCTTGATCACTCGCCTTGTGATCATCTTCCTTTTCTTGGTCAAGACTCGGGGGGCAACTACTGCAGAGGCTTGTCTTCACTTGGAAGCCGACTGAAGTAAGTCTGGCTGAACAAACATTATCACTTTCTTCATTGGTGGTGATCCTTTGCAGAAAAGTACATCAGGAACAGTTGGAAGAAAGTGAAATGGTTCCCTAGTACTGGTTGTGTGTTCTGGACCATCTCGTTGCTGCTGACAGGATGAGCAGGTTAAGCCAAGAGAAAGGAGTAGAGGATTTAAAAGGATGGATGCATAAAATCAGTACCTCTTCCTCGGGGGATTACGTATTCAGGATCAATTTGCTGCAGTTGAGGGCCTAGAGCTTTTCTGAAGATATGTGTTGTCCACATCTTCCACCAGGTATCAAAGCCGATTGATGAAGAAGTGAAGAACAGATCGGCTGGTATTCGAATGTGGAGGTCATCGAACATGCTGTAGCATCTCGAGCTAGTAAGACCGTCAGGCAGATCGGCTCTGCTCTCCACCAAGTGGTGAATATGGAAGTGGGGAGGGACCTGTCCTAGGCCAAATTGCCGAGCTACTATGACTGGCTGGTAGAATTCATAGCCTGGCTTGATAATTCTGTTAGAAGTACTGATGCCAACGGGAAGATGAAGCGACGGATTGGTTTTGGAACTATCATTGCCAAAACCAGGGGGGCATGTGTTATCGCCATAAATTAACAGGGTTAATTTATGGGCCGAAATCAAGATGAGCTTAAAGCAATAGATGAGGAAGGCTTGTAAATCGGCTCCTGCGTGAGCATCTTGGCCACATTGGCCGTGTATCCTTAGATTTAGTTTGAGATTAGAGATAGAGTCCAATCGGGACAAGATTAGTTTAGATCGTTTCCCAAGTCTCCGGACTATAAATATGTATCCTTCGTTATTCATGAAAGAGAGCGTCATCACGACTCGCAAACAACAATTCTCGCCGCATCGCCACCCCTAATCCTAGGGTTTCATCCAAGTAAGTGCCATGCTGCCCTGATCGCTTCTTGCGATCAGAGCAGTATTGTTCTTGCTTTTACCTTGGTATTACTCGTACTGAAGCGTTTTTGATGGCGAGTAGTACTAGTTATCATGATGTTCGTAGCATGGCTTTTAGTAGATCTTTTGTGCTTCATTGCTTATCATCTGCGAATATCATGTTGTCTCTGTGCAGTCACGTTTCAATCTCTTGCTAGTTCTTATCGCATAGAATTAGTCGCACAGGGGCAACACCCTGCTTCTTTCATGTTTAGTAGATCCGATCTGTTATGGTTTGCTCTTATGTTAAGAGTTGGCATAATATCTGCTAGGTTAGGCCTTGCAAACGGATTGGATGATCTGGTGGCGTAGTAGATGCTTTATCTTAGCCTTGATAGGGATTGTTCCGGGAATTGGCTCTTGCTAGTTCTTAGGCCTCTGTTTTAGGTTGTGGTTTAGTTGTCTGTTACGTTTGCTAGGCCTAGTCACGTGTAGGATGTTTCGATCTAGCAGTGAAGTTGTTACCATCGTGGATTAGATCAATTAGATTTGACTGAAGCAGTTTTATAGTGATTTGCTCTATTTATCATATCCGGATACAATCAGATCCCGTCTGACACCGGGACTCGATCGGCTCTTCAAAGCCGATGCAAGAGTCGTCCCGGGGAGCCGACCACGGCTCGGACTTACGTTTACACGTGTCTTTGTATGCAGGAAACTGTTCGGAGCACGTCTGCACCCTCCTGATCGGGTATAGGTCAGGTGGCACGCCCGGTTTTCACACATCCTCCGGGTGCGTGACGGAAATTGCGGGCCGTCGACGAGGGAGCAGTGCCTCTAGCGCCCTAGCAACCTCCTGGCTCTTCGTGTTGCCCGTCGTTGCTCGCCGGTGGGTTTCGGTCGACAACAGGGCGAAAATGCTGTCAAGCCCGGAGACTCCGGGTATAAGCCCGGATACTCCGGGTTTGGGATACTCCGGGGGAAACTCCGGGTATAGGCCCGAAAACTCCGGATTTGGGAGTCCGGATACTCCGAGAAGGTGCCCGGATACTCCGGATTTTTGGTCTCGAATCTAAACGGTGGTGAATGTAAAATTAGGTTTATTAGCTTTATATTTTCATGCTCGATAGGATAGAACTATAAAGTGTGTTATTTGACGAATTTTACATGTAATTTTTTAATGGTGCTAGATGAAATGTTTTAATAGTTTATAAATGCATAGTTGGAGTTAGGAGAATTCTAAAAATACAAAACCAGTTGGGCTAACTTCGCGTAGACTCATGTAAGGTTTAATTAACCTCCGCCGGTGTAGTTGTTTATAGTTAGACAATATCGACTTTGTGCTTGTATTGCTCCACTTTTATTGCATTATTCATGCATTCATACATATGCATCGTTGCACCTCATTTAGGTACGCTAGATGTACGACGTGTGGACGTGAAGCACGCGGTGTGGATTCGAACCACAAGACGGTGTTTGGCGGATATCTCCAGAAGAAGGAATGGCCCTAAGAAGCAACCGAAGACCCGGCCCAAGGTCGGAAGGGCCCAAGGCCTTGATAGATTTAACACTAACTTAGTGTTATCCTCAGGCAAGCCCCGGTGCACATCCCACTATTTCAAATTATGACACCTATATATGTCTTTAATAATTGTGCATTAGGTTTAGGAATTGTTTGAAACCTTAGTTGCATGATCCCTAGGTTTTTCTGGGCATTATACTAGTATGAATAGGTCGTTAGCACTGTTATGCTAAATAAGGCTCGATAGAAGTCGAGTGATAATTCTGTCACTCGCGAGATATACGAATGTCTTCATATTACAGTTTATGAATTATTATATTCAAGATGGAAGGTATGGGATGGGAGACCGGATGGGGGAAGGTGTAGCCCCATCTGTGTCGGTTAAGGACCGTTCGTTGCCTGGCCCTGTGATCGAGTTTGAATTGTACTAACCGCATGCCGGGAGTAGGAGGTAGTCGAAACCGGTAAGCCGAGTACTACTTTGCTTCGAAAGTATAGGAACCCGCACCCAACTCCTGGGGCGAGTCGAGTAGTCGCGGAGAATTGGGTTGCACATGTTTACTTTTGGTGGTCTTACGTTGAGCTCGGCTGACCATATGTCGTTGGGCTGGTTCCTGTAGTTCGAGGCGGGGAGGGGAATGGTTGGCATGTATAGTCCGACGGGGCAAATACGTGCCGTGTTGGTTAGGTCCACCTTGCAAGGTTAAATCGGATCGATCCGCCGTTCGTCGCATCTCAGATATGAGCACCTTGATCACAGCACCACATCGTAGTGATGCCATATGGATTTTAAGTGATGAGTAGTAAGGTCTGACAGGGATATTTACTCCATGTTGTTATGATTGTTTAGCATGTGCAAATAATAGTTAATGATTTATGAATATAGAAATTGGAGCTAAAAGAGGGAAAATAAGGACTCACTATTAGTGCATTTTCTGCAAAATAACCACCAGCCAAAAGCCTTGCATGTCTAGATATGTGGGCAAAGTTATACCCACTGGTCGGGTAAACCTTGCTGAGTATTAGTATACTCAGGGTTTGTCGTTAAATTGTTTTCAGGTGTAGAAGCTAACTAGGTGTCATATCGGTGGGCTCGATGCGGCGCCTTGTCTTCACGACTCGGTAGTTCCCGTTTTATTAGTTTATTTTCTTCATTCTCTAGTAGAAATGCTCTGTAAATTAGATTCTTATCAGCTGCTATCTTTTCTTTTGTAAATTTTAAATTTAAGCTGCTTTGTAAAAGTCTTAATATTATTTACAATTTTGTAAGATTTTATCATGTTGGTACCCTTTACGCTCGACTTCGTGTGAGACTTTTGGTGTGTTTCGATCGGCCTGTGGGTTGGAAACAGCCTGTCAAATTACACTTAATTAAGCTAACGCGCTAAATAATGGCGGTTATGCTTAATTAAGCGTTTTAACTCGGCGGGTCTGTCACAGCTCACCTCTCAGATTACTTGTAAACCCACGGAATTAGCATAGGATTAGTGCCATATTGCTGCGCCAAGGCAGCTGAGCCGGTGGAGACGATACAAAACAATAGGCAGCATGATGGAGCAATTCATACCTTTCTCGGCCTTTTGGCTAAGATAAGTGTAGTATCTGTCCTTATCAGTTTAATATCTTATATGTGAGGCCTCGTTATCACAACGATATTAATTTTTTTTTGGGGGGAAGGATGAGTGTAGTGGCTTGCCACTTGGATCCTTAAGTGTCGCCTAGGCGTTGCACTATAGCTAGGCTCGGCGCACCCCAACCAAATCAAATTTCAAAGTTTGGCTGATGGCACATTATTTAGAGACGGCAGATGGCTTGGATTTTGGAGTGGTTTGCTGTCTCCACTACCCGGCAGCTTGGGCAATTAGTAAGCCAGATGTGAAACAAGTTAAGAAGGAAAAAAATGCTCAGGTGTATACTATTCTTTTTTACTGGGAGGATCGAGTTTGTCGCCTAGCTTCGTTCTGGCGTCCTCAAAGCAAATTAACCTGCAACAATTGAAGCTACACTGTGGTGGATGAGATTACGCCTAATTGACCGTGGCGCGGTCAATACGGCAGTTAGTTGGAGGACGACTGATGCTGCTAGCTAGCCGTGCGTCAGTTGGATCGCACGATGACCAGCCAATCCAGTGCAATCACTGGCCAACAAGACACATCGATCTGCATCTGCTGATGGATGCCGTCTGTTACGACCCCCGGGCGTGTGCATACCATTCCGGCCCTGTTTAGATCAGACCCGTAAACAAAAAAAAGCATCACATCGAATATTTCGACACATGTATGGAATACTAAATGAAGTCTATTTATAAAACTTTTTTGTATGGATGGGCTGTAAATCGCGAGACGAATCTAATGAGTCTACTTAATCCATGATTTTGCAACAGTGATGCTACAGTAACCATCCCTAAATTATTGATTAATCATTAATTAATTAGCATCATTAGATTCGTCTCGCGATTTACAACCCATCTGTCCAAAAAGTTTTATAAATAGACTTCATTTAGTACTTAAAATTAGTAAGATTCCTTTGTAAAAATTTTTTGCAACGGAACTAAACACGGCCTCAGTCACTAGGCACACGGCAAAGGCCTAGATACACATGGCAAAAAGTTTGCCGTGTGTAATATACGGCAAACAGCTCACGGCATAGATCGGCCGGCAAATAGGACCTTTGCCGTGTGTCCTTTATCGGACACTCGGCAAACCTTTTACCGTGTGTCTTTCCCAGCACATGGCAAAAAAAAGCAGCCATCTCAGGACCGCATACCACGTGGCATATTTGCCGTGTGTTGTAACTGACACCCGGCAAAGTTTTTCGAAAAATATATAAAAAAAGCACCGATGCGCGCTCGGCTGGCACCCTCACGTCACCGCTGCTGCTGCCACCACCACCACGCCACCGCCGCCGCCTCCCCTTGACCGTCGCCACCACCACGCCACCGCCGCAACGGTTGTCGCCGCGGCTGCTGCGCAAGCCGGCCGCGTGCCCCCTCGCCGCCTCTGCTGCGCGCCGCTGCGCGGGCCGGCGGCGCGCCCCCTAGCCGCTCTGCCTCCACACGGCCGGGCCGCCGACGCGCGTCGTCCCCGCACGCCGCCGCGCCGCCCCCGCGCGTTGCACCACATGCGCCGCCGCTGGTCACCCGCGCGTCGCCGCTCCGCCCATGCACGTCGCCCCGGCACGCCGCCGCTCGGCACCCGCGTGTCGCCCCCGCGAGCCGCTGCTGCTCCTCTTCCGATCGCACGCTGCCGCGCCGCGAGCCGCCTCGCTAGTTAGCCGCGGCCACCGCTCCTCGCCCCCGCCGCCCCTCCTCACCGGTCAATCTATTCTGGTGAGGGGTGAGCGAAGGGGGGAGGAGAGGAGCCACGAGAGGGAGAGGGCCGGGGAGGGAGGTGGTCGGGGAGGAGCTCTTGCCGGCCTGGGGCACGACACCGCCGGTTCTGTCGCCGTCGTCGAGAGAGAGAGGCCGGCGGAATAAGAGGCTGCGGGCTGCCTGGGAGAGATAGACTTTTTTTTATGAGCAACGCCTGGGAGAGATGACTTGCGAGAGAGGGAGAGATGACTTGCGAGAGAGAGGAGGGGGGGGGGGAATCCGGCTCATGAAGTCTGAACCAATGGGAGAGCTCCATTTTAAAGACTTGGATTGATGACGTGGCGTGTTTCTTTAACTGACTTCTAATGCATTTTAATACAGGCAAATGAGTTCAAATGAAAAAGTTATAAACTACAAAGTTTTAGATCTCGTCGAGCTCTACAATTTTGGTATAGAACTTATTTACATATGAAGACATTTAGAAGTTCTAAAATTTATAATTTCAAATTAGATAACTTATAATGAGATTTTGAAGTATTAAACAATCTCAAATATAAAAGTTGAAAATACAAAATTTTATATTTTGTCAAGTTGTACGACTTTAGTATAAAGTTTCTTCATATGAGTTCATATAAAAAAGTTTTTGTTCAAAAAATGCATTCACTAACTCTCTCACATACAAACACACATATACTTCTTGTGAGATGTTTTGATTTTGTAAACGTTGTTATGACAAAATGTGCTAAATCTTCTCAACTTTTTATCACAGCCTCCACATGTGATGCCATCATATCATGACAAATCTCATAATTTTCGGACTTCATTTGCATTTTTTAGAATATAAAAAGCATTCGGACACATGTTAGTTGTCATATTTCTTGAACAAGATATTCAAAGTTTCTTTTAATTTCATGGGTAAGGACTCAAACTGGCCTAAATAACATGAATATAATTTTTCTACTCATTGTATTCCATTATTTGAATCAATTGCATTTCAAATTTGACTTAATTTAAAAATTGTATGAAATGTAGTTAATAAATTAAATATAGCAGACAAATATAAAAATATACCAAATTTTAACATGGAGTAACACATGTTGTATGTGGAGAGTAGAAAAAATTTTGAGGTTGAAAGTGGGAAAAAGTTTAATTCTTTGCCGAGTGTAAAGAAAACACTCGGCGAATCATAATCTTTGCGGAGTGCCAAAAATAATACACTCGGCAAAGAAATCTTTGCCGAGTATAAAAAAATACACTCGGCAAAGAACTGTTTGTCGAGTGTATTTATTTTGCTGAGTGTTTTTTGTGGGACACTCGGCAAAGACCTTATTTGTCGAGTGCCCGAAACAATGCACTCCGCAAAGGTTGAGCGGCAAACTTCAAAGTTTCCCGTAGTGAGTTTGGGCCTTTTCGTCCGGCAACCAACCACAAGCAGCGACATGTCGTCGAATCCCGGCCGGAACGGATCAAATCAAACAAAGATCAGATCACATCACCATGGGCTACCCTGCGTTCAGTTCGTCGTCTTCGAATTTCCTTTCAAGTTACTTACCATCAGCAGATGGAGATCCACTGCTGATCTCTTTGGAACCGTAGTACTCGATCGTGTCACGGTATCGATCATGGATGAATTCATGGTCAGTGTTGTAGAAATGTACACGCATACCACACGGTAGTCGGTAGCTACACGTACACACGTGCCTGCTGCTGCTGCTTTGACAAAGCCCAATAAGAAGCTAGCAGCTAGTTCTCAACTCGATCGGCTTTGCCCAGGTGTGCACACAAGCTAAGCTTAGCCAAGTACATTTTTTATACATCTCGTGATTGGTTGCCAGGCTCATACGGCAAGCAACTGCCTTATCAGCTTATCTCACTGCATGGATCACATGTTGCTTTGTACTACTAGTATACCAATTACCTTCTCAGTAATAATCTCTCTGATGGAGTACTGAATTAGGCCGGGGGTAAAAAAGAGGCATGCATTTTTTTTTTCTAATTTTTCCTTCCATTATACTCCCTCCATACCCATAAAACTTGACGTTTTGGACAAGGTTTGGGTTAAACATTGGAAATATAAATCATCAATAACTTTTAAGTTGTTGAGTTTGTAAATGTGAAAATTATATGAATAGATTTATCTTAAAAAATACTTTCATAAAAATATACATATATCACTTTTGCATAAATATTTTTATAAAAAAAGGTCAAAATTGTGTTTTGGAGACCGTGTCGCTGTCCTAAACGTCAAGTTTTATGGGTACGGAGGGAGTAGTATATACACCCATACTTTGATTTATTACATTTATATATATACATAAATGCTATGCACTATACACTATGCACCAATTATTCAACCAATGAAAGAATTGATCCTTAACAATCTAATCCTAATTCTAAAAGACCTATGTAGACTATGTATAATGCACAGTGCCTATGTATGTACACACAAACCAATTCACCAATTGCCACCAGCAACCAAACTAGGTACAAAGTTTAACTGAGCTAGCTAACTAATCACCAAATAATAATCGAGCTTGATTTACTAAGCCGGGATCATGAACCGTGGCTTCTTGAAGGCGAGCGGGCTGAGCACCTCCTCCTCCTCCGGCACCGCCCCGCCGCACCGCTCCGGGATGTCCGGCAACGCCGGCAGGTTGAGGTCGAAGCCGCCGCTGGCCGCCGGCACTGCCGTGGCGCTGGCGCGGCTGCCAGCGCGCGCGGGCGCGGCGGCGCTGCCGATGGTGCCGTCGTAGTGGCAGCGCTTGTGGCCGCCCAGCGCCTGCCCCGTCGGGAACGCCTTCCCGCACACGTTGCACTCGTGCGCCGGCTTTCCCTCGCCAGCGCCGGCGGAGCCCGCGGACGACGACGACGGCGCGGGCACCGCGTGCTGCCGCGGCTGCTGCTCCGCGCCGGCACCTGATGCCGGCGTCGAAGCAGTCACCACCACCGGAGGCGGCGGCTTGGTGCGGTGGCTGGCCTTGTGGCCGCCGAGCGCCTGGTAGGACGGGAACGCCTTGCCGCAGACGGAGCACGCGTGCGGCGGTGGCGCGGGCGCCGCGACGTCGCGGCGGCCGCGCGCCAGCATGACGAGGCAGAGCGCCAGGTACTCCTCCTCCGTGGGCTCCCGGGGCAGCTGCTGCTCGCGGCGGCGCCTGGAGCGCTTCCGCTTCCCCCACCCTTCGGCGCGCTGCTGCTGCTCCTCCTTCACCGCTTTCGCCTCCTCGTACTCCACCTCCTCCTCCTCCTCGCCGCTGCCGCTCGTCGTCGTGGCAGCCGCGGCCACCGGCACCACCTCCGGCGTGACCGCCGCGTCAAGAACCGCGTCCACCGCCATCGGATGATCGATCTGCCGGTGGATAATCTATCCCGACCGAGTTTGTTCTGGAACACTAGTAACAAGCAGGTAGCTTGGCGGCAAAGGCAGAGAGAGAGGGAAGGAGAGAAGTTGCTTGCGGAAGTGATAGTGAGTGGAAGAGTAGGGCAAGGGAGTGGCGGCTTTATACGGGCCAGCAGGGGATATGTGTGTCCCGGGGTCAAACGCTCTAGCAGACGGTGACGCGTCCAACTCGGTTTCCAGGCCTCGAATCACGACGCGTGTGAGGATTACCGGGCGAGAAACGAGTAGAGTTGAGTAGCTGCTGGCTACGAAGGAAGAGAGGAGTGATGGGTTTGTTAACTCTAGCTGGCAGGTGGACGACTTTTTTTTTGTTTTTGAACTAAAGGCAGGTGGACACGACTGACCGGCCGGAAACTTGGCCTCGACGGCTTGCCGCTCTGAGCATCAGGAGGAATGGAGGATGCAGCGCAGGGTAAGGAAGATAAGGCAAGGGATCAAGGGAAGGTTGCTGGAAGCTACTACTAGTGGGGGAGACCGAGGACTAGGACCGGACCTGGTGTAGAGTCCACGAGATGGGAAAGAAAGAAAATTCGGCGTGGAATGGTCGTGCGGGGAAGACAGGCGGCGGCGGGCGCCAACTGCCCAACCGCCAGCCACACGGATAAAATGGATAACCTGCTGTATATTATAGTATGCTCTAGAGTAGTTAGAAGATAGTACAGATAGTACAAATTTTGACCAATAATTAGAGATACTAAATAAAAATACTTTACAAAATTAACTCCACAATCCCTGCGCTACTTCGCGAGACGAATCTAATGAGTCATTTGACCGCATGATTAGAGGTTGGTACTGTAGCATCAATGTAGCCAATCATCGATCAATTACCGTTATTAGATTCGTTGCGAAAAGTTACACCCATCCGTGAAAAAGTTTTGCAAATAAACTTCGTTTAGTACTCCATGCATGCAAGATACTTTTTGTAGCACGAGTAGCATTACAAAAACAAACAAGGCCAGTACTACTATGTGCTCGTTTAGGTGCCCGTGTAAAGTTGTAAAAATAGAATCTTTGCACATTTTAAGTATTAAATATAAACTAATCACAAAACTAATAACAGCACTCGTCTGTAAACTACGAGACGAATCTAATGAGACTAATTAATACATCTTTAGAGCATATGTACTATAGCAATTTAGTGTCTAATTATAGCCTAATTAGACTCATTAGATTCGTCTCGCAATTTACAAATAAACTATGCAATTTGTTTTTTATTTTATCTAGATTTAATGCTCCATGTATATATGATTCTCTTTCGATGTGATAGATTTGAAATTTTGAATTTCACACAATTTATTTTTTATTTTGTCTAGATTTAATACTTCATACATATAAGATTCTCTTTCGATGCGATAGATATGTAATTTTGAATTTCACAACTAAACAAGGCCATATGTATGAATATATCAATATATGTATACTCCTATCTGTGAGTGCGCGTGACGTGTCGACGCGCGCGGCGTGATCGATGTCAGTGCCCCCATGGCGAAGCATTGGGCCTGTTTGGATACACTAACACTGTTAGATGTTAGTGTTAGTTTCTAACACAGAATTAACATAGAACTAACACTAACACTTGAGGTGTTTGGATGCTAGTGTTAGTTTGACAATAAAATCACTTTTTCAATCATTTGACTCATTTAACTCCCTTTGCAGCCGGATTTGTTGTGGCCGGCCACTTTGTGGTTTCCTCTCGCACACAAATTTCAGAATCAAATCATCTCCACAAATAATTCATCACAAATATGATTAAATTTAAATAGTCCATACAAATGAGATGTCGCAGTACAACATACAAATCTTGAACGAATAAAAAAATTACACTCCATTAAACAAATCATAGGCCAACTGATCTCGGAAGACATTCATGTTGACATCCTCAATAAAAGGTTCATCTTCTGGCCAGTCGGATGTAGTTGTAGGAAATGGATTATAATTTTCATCTGCATCACAAGCAATAAATTCTCTATCCACAATTCTTCTCTCTCGAATAAAATTATGAAGAGCCATACAAGCAACAATAATTCTCGTTTGCTTGTCCTCCAGAAAGCAAGACATATTCAACAAAATCCTAAACTTCATCTTCAGCACTCCAAATGATCGTTCTATGACATTCCTAACTTTGGCATGTGCATGGTTGAAGGTTTCATTCGTACCTTGTGGCGGCGGGCCATTTTGAAATTGCTCAATATGGTACCTTGTACATTTGTATGGTGAAAGATAGCCCCGCCGGTTGGGGTACCCTGCATCAACCACATAATACTTCCCTGCATATTCCCAAACGGAGGCACACAATGGGACTTACATGTACAAGTGTAATTGGACTACAATTACTGCAAGATAGGTCAAGAAGCGAACCTGGTGGTGGATGTGGAAATTTGTGATGATGTGTAGTCATGGCATCTTTGAATACTCTCATGTCATGTACTGAACCAGGCCATCCCGATAACACAAAGGTATACCTCATGTCGAAATCACAAACAGCAAGCACATTCTGACTTGTTTCATTGTGCCTGTTTAAGTATGGAATTCTCTTACTCTTATGCACCACAAGCTTCACATGTGTCCCATCTATAGCTCCTATGCAGTCGTTGAAGTGTGGGTATATACCAGCTTTTTCTAAGTTTGGGTGCAACCCTGAAAATGTTGGGTCCTTTGGTACAATTATGTCATGTGCTAACCTAAGGAAGCATGTCAAAACTCTATTAAATGTCCAGCTTACTGTTTCCAAAGACCTCCTGAAACGGTTTTCAGCCTGTCTAACTGACTGTGGTGAGCCAACAATCCATAAAAACATAGCAAGAGCCTCTATAGATGTCATCTCTCTAGTATCCCTCAATCCATATGACTCTACCAAAGTATTATGTAATCTGTTGAATAGAGGTCTCTCAACCCTAAACATGTTGTAGCAATCGGTATCTCGGGCTAGACAATTATGCACCCAATCCAAGCCAGAATCTCCATAGACCCTCCTAGGTAGTTTCACAAAGTAGTTATCAGAGTACATACCAAGGATAGGAACCATTTGCAAAATCATCTTCTGCGCTTGGAAAAGATTGTTCTGGCACATGGATATCATCTCATCATCACTTGTGCTGCCTCCATCACCTTGTTCTTGCTCCATCGGGTGGCCATGATCTTCTTCCTGCTTAACACATGTAAAAAATTGTCAAAACTTCCACTAAACTTGAAGCAGTACATGGAAATAAGTTCAACACATAGCCAAGGTAGTTCATGACATAACACACAGATATAGTTCGACACCACACCGGCATAACATAGTTCGACACATCAACACACATATAGCATAATTCGACACATCAACACACATATAGCATAGTTCGACACATCACACAGCATAGTTCGGACATGACACGTCAACTGAAGCTCCAAGTAGTCCCTAACTAGTCCAAATTGTTGTCCCTGCACCATTTCTTGAAGTAACTCAATCGAAGCTCAGGTGTTATTAATGGGCCACAGAAAAACTCCCTTTGGTACTCAGATTGAAACAGCTTGGACATAGCATAGATAGACTCAGCAGTCTCTCAACGCCACACTCAAAGGCCAGCTGTTGACACCTCCCAACAGAATAGGCTTCCTTCTGAGTTGCTCGTTTCTGTATCACCTGGTTATTGACTGTGACAGATTCTTTGAAGGTACGGGCTATCTCCTTGACAATCTTGACCATTGGGCTCTTGCTCTTCTTCACTGGACTAGACAAAGTGCTTTGTGTGCTACCCAATGACCTCTTGCTCCTCTGGCTCCTTATGCTATTAGGTGTTGCTTGAAACTCATCTTCATCTGTAGCTCCTACATCTTCCCCCTCATTTTCACCATAGTCATCTCCGGCCACGAAGGATCCGCTTCCGTCAACTGTTATCCGTCTCCAAAGTTGGTCTAGCAACTCCAAGTTTGCTAGAGGACCATATTGCAGCTTCTTGAGGTATGGTTTTTCTGCAGGAGAGGTTCACATCACAAAGATATCAGAAACTAGTTAAGATAATAAAGCACAATACAAAATTTGGTAGTGAACGGCAGTACCTCTGTATGTGTTATCCATAAGTCAGACTCTGCATCAATGGATCCATCTGGATTCCTTTCAAACCCTGTGGGCACTTGCAAGTATCGCCAGAAAGAGTGGGTGTTTTTCAGTACACTGATTTGGTTCCTCACCTATTGTTTGCTATAGACCAACCTCTTTCTAGCCAACAAGCCATCAACAATAGCTTGGTACCCATCACCACTCATTTGTGCACCATTATACGCTCCAGCCATACGTTGCGCTATGCACAGTTCTAACAAGCAAGCATTATTTGCATCAGACCATTGAGCTCGAAGGCCTTGGCTCACCGGGGGACCGCCGGAGCTCGCTAACACCTCCACGTCTTCCTCCATTTGTTCTTCATAATTCTCGTAGAGAATGCCGGCGCCGGATGATGACCCACGGCCGGCATTCCTCGCTGCATGGGGGCGACGTCCCCACTGGCTGCCTCCGGCACTCCTCGCTGCACGGCGGGGGAGGGGGAGGGGGCAGCGCAGGGGCCGTGGTGGCGCGCTATCGGCTCCCGCGACCGTAAGGAACACCGCCACCGGCTCCTGCTGAGGAGGACCCAAAGTTGAGGTGCCGGGTGGAGGTTGGCATCGTCGGTGCGTGCAAGGGAGGCGGCGCCATGGGTGGATGGCCACGAGCAGGGTTGAGATCGACATCGGAGTTCTGTAGGAAGTTCTCATACTCCCTAAGTCCCGGAAACCCCTCCACCACCGATGCTTGCGAGTTTTGGTCAAAGCCACCCCGGCCGCGGGAAGTGCCGGCATGCTGCGTCTGGGATTGCCAAGCTTGAGTGCCCACATAGTCATCTTCGTGGGCGAGCGGATCGAACCCATCATCCTCCATCTTCGCGGATCCTGCAAACAAGCGTGCAGTCAGGCTAAGCTCATCCAATTGAGAATTCACAATGCAAAGCCCAGGAAAAAATCTAATTAAAGAAGACAAGGAAAAAAACAAACCCTACCCCTGCTGCTTCTTGCCCGACGGCGTGGTTGGGGGCAGCGGCGGGCTTGGGGTCGACGGCTGGGTTGCGGCCGACGCCGGTGATGCGGGTGACGGTGGGGATGTGGTCGACGCCGGCGGGGTTGCGGACGACGGCGGGGATGCGTGCGATGGCACGGATTGCGGGCGGTGGCGGCGAGTTTGGGGGCTGCAGCCGGCGTCGAGGATGCGGTCGCCGGCGTCGGGATTGGGGGAGCCGGTGGCGTGGTTGGGGCCGGCGGCGGGCACCGCTAATTTACGGTCAACCGTACGGAAGAGTTCCGTACGGTCGATTTTCCGACCATTCATTTTTTTCCTATTTTAGTAAGTTTTTTGTCGTTTTCTGATTTCAAGAAATTTTTTTCAAGAAAAAAATTTTGAGAAAAAAATTCAAAATTTTTTTTGGAGCAGCAGCAAATTAAATTTGGACAGCAGGAACTTTTTTCAAGGAAAAAATAGAGAGCAGAAAAATTTTTCAAAGAAAAAATTTGGAGAGAGGAATCTTCAAGAGAAAAAAAATTACGAAACAAATTAAAAAAAATAACAGAAAAAATTTTACATAAAAAAAATTAAAAAAAACTCAGGTAAAAAATGAAAAAAAAATTGCGTAAAAAAAATCAAACCTGGGGAGCCATGGCGAGGCCGCGCGGCACCGGGCCATGGCTAGGCCGCGCGGCTCGGCCCGGCGGCGAGCCCGCGACCCTGCTCCCCGGCGGCCCCCCTTCCCGGCGCCGCCTCTCCTCCTCGGCGGCCCCCTTCCCCTTCCCCTCCCCTCCCTCCTCTCTCCTCGCAACGCTGAGCTCACCCCCTCCCTCTCCTCGGCCAGCTGCGGCGGCTCCCCTCCAAGCGCCGGTCGGGCCCGCCACCACCCCACCGCTCCGTCCCAAGGCTGGCTCGCCGCCGTTCCGACCCGATTCCGCCTCTGCCTAGCCGCGCCGCCGCCCTAGCGTCGCGGGTGGGAGCTCCCGCCGCCTTGCTCCGCAGCCGTCTCGAGATCGGCGCTTGGAGTGGTCGAGCTCGGCGCGGACGGCGAGGAACGCCGCCGTCTCGGCGTGCGACCACTGCGGCAGGCGCTCCCAGTCGAGGCTCGCGGCGGAGGACTGCGGCGCGACCTCGGCGGGCGGGGGAAGCGGCGGGGGCGGGAGGGTAGGGAAGTGGGGGTGGTGGGGCGGGGAGGGGGAGAGCAGCGGAGAACGAGATCCAGAAGAGAAACGAGATGAGGAGGAGGAGGAAAGGGAACTGGAGTGGATCTCGCTCACGGGATGGGAGGAGTCACATTCGTGTGGGGCCCACTGTGTTGCTGGAAGGAAAAAATCGACCGCTGAGAGGCGGAAGTTACGGTCGACCTTAAACTCAGCATCCCGGCCGGCGGCGCCGGCAGCGGTCATACCATGGAGGTTGGGGGCGCCTGGCGGCGCACGCTGGGGTTCGGGTGTCTCGGCTGCGAACGGGTTTGGGGAGGGGAGGGGGATCGGGTGTGGGCGGCTGGGCGCAGGGGATCTGAAGGTGAGGAGAGAGAGTGGGGCCCACCAAAACTAACACAAAAAACACCTCCTGGAGGTGCTAGTTTTTTTGGGGTGTTAGTTACATCTAACACAAACTAACACACCTGTTTGGGTATTTAGATGTTAGTTTGCTCTGATCTAACACAAACTAACACTTAACATAGGGTATCCAAACAGGGCCATTGGCACGCACACGGACCGGCAAAGCTTGTGTGGGGCTCACTCACTGCTAAAGTGCTAGGCTTCTGTGGATTGTGATCGCCGGACTGGTGGCACGGCCGGGGCCCGTGGCATCAGCATTCGGTGCTAGAATACTGTTGACGTTTTTTACGGGCCAACACATGATCGTCGCGCCAGGTCGCGCAGCGCGAGGAGGAACTTCTTGCAGCGCCTCCTGCGTGGAGCGGTCAGACCGGTTATCTGGACCGGTCAGACCGGCCACCGTGTAGAACAACGACGATCTGACGAACGCTCGTCCGGGAGGGACCCCGTCGGGGCAAACGCGCGTAGGGTTGCCCTAGGCTCGGCAGGCCAGCTAGGGTGTCCTCAAACGCCATGAAGACGAGAGAAGAACAGCATGTCGAGGTTGGAAAAATAAAGTAAAGAGAAAAGGTAAAGAGATAAAAAAATATGTTTTTGATAGATTCGATTGGGTTTTTTTCAATCGGTCGTGACCCTTTATATTTATAGGGTGGGGAAGACTTACCCCGCAAGAAATCATATTACAAGATCTAAATCTTTGAAAAACACAAGTTGTACTTGGACTCTGCTTTGACCGGTCCACCGGTCAGACCGGTTGGTCATGCCAGATCATCTACAGACGCCTAAACCGGTCAGACCGCCTGAACATATGTTCAGTTGCTGCCAATTTTGATCGTCAACGAGCACACTGGGGCAGAGCAGACGGCACAGGTGTGGACGCCGTTGCCGCCACGTGGGCGGAGCCGGTAGGGCTCGGCCATACGCACCCGCTCCTCGCGTCATCGCGGCCCCCCGGTCGGGCGGGCGGGGTGTGGCCGAACGTACGGGCAAGTCAGCGCAAGAAAGGGAGGCCGCTGCTTCTAGAAAACCGGCAGCTAGCTGACTGATGATACGATCAAACCAAAGCCGTGTTCTGCCTGCAGTTTCCATGCATGCGTTTTATTTTGTCGGAGTTGAACGCAGCTAGGGCGCGCGAGTTCGTTCGTTCTCGTTCATACCTGGTCCCTCGTTCCATGTGAACGACTTGGATTTGAAATACTACTCCCTTAATCTATTCTAAAATATAAGTTTTTTAGATTTGATTAAAGTCAAATTTGTTTAACTAGGATCATCAATATTCAGCTCGTCCGGATGGCTGAACTAGTAGCTGGTAGGCACTGTTTCAGCTGGAAAGAGTAGCTGGCTGGCTGGTGCCAGTAGCCCAGCCGGCGGAGGCAGCTGTTTCCATCCAGATCGCCGGCCGTACACCAGCACCTGCCAGCAGCAAGCTAAGCGGCCGTTTAGTTGCAGAAGCAAAAATTTTTGGACGTCAAATCGAAAGTTTGACCAGATGTTAGGAGGGTTTTTCGAATACTAATTAAAAAACTAATTTCAGAATTCACTTGGAAACCGCGAGACGAATCTTTTGAGACCTTTGACCGCATCATTAACACATGTGGGTTACTGTAGCACTTATGGCTAATCATGCACTAATTAGGCTTAAAAGATTCGTCTCGTCGTGTACATCCAAACTGTGTAATTAGTTTTGTTATTTAATTACATTTAATGCTTCATACATGTGTTCAAAGGAGAGGTGAAAATTTTTGGTAACTAAACGGGCCCTAAAACTAGCTGCAACTACTATAACCAACCCTCGGTCGTTTGATTTGCGCACGTGCTACTCCGATCCTTGGTGATGCTGGCCGGCCGCGTTGCGTTGACGCTTCAACGCATCATTTGGGAATTTGGGATCGATCGGCTATAGCACCAGTCAGCTTGCGCAGCAAGCACCACCCGGAAAGTACGCGGTGCTGGGCTCAAACCTACCGAGCAGGCGGGCCGGCCCAGGTTGGAGCTTGCACTGGGCCGGCCTGCTCCCCGGGTAGGCCTTCGTCTGTGCCTGTGAGTGAATGCGCTCAAGAAGATTTTTTATTTTTATATTATTTTTTTGTTTATCAAAAATATATACTTAAATTTTTTTTTTTGCAAATTTGTCACCCTGCCGCCAGTTCGTTTGGCGGTAACGACCTACCACCGGATGAACCGACGGTATGTCTACTGGGCCACGGCCCATTCCACATATCGCCAGTTGATCCGACGATAGCTCGTTACCGCCGAATGAACTGGCAGTAGGAGGTACCGCCGGGCGTGGCATAGCCGTCTTGTACTCCTATACAGGGCTTAGTAACCTTTCGCCAATTGAATTGGCGATAGATTTTAGCTGCCCTTTGAGTCTATATTATTCTTGTGTTTCCTTGATCTATTATTTTTTTGTTCTTCCTGATTTAATTACATCTTTTTTCTTCACTCAGATTCTGTGAAAATAATCTTTTGAATTCTGTGAAAATAATCTTTTGAAAATAATCATGGTTTAATTACAAGACATGGTAATAGGCGGATCGAACGTCGGAAAATAATTTCCCTATACCTTCTATTAGTCTCTGGCTAGCAAGTCTCGGCCAGGTTTAAAGACATTTTTTTAGCGCAAATAATAGCGGTTCGGACTTCCAAAAATATTGAAAGAAGATTTCGATGTACGAATATCGTAATAGGCGGACAATCCGCGTTTGGTGAGAGGGAAGCCCGCCAGATTATGTTAGGTCCGTACTATCTAGCGTAGTGTCGGATCCTATGGTCGGAAGGTCCACCGGTGGAACGAATATTTGTTTAGAAACTTTATTGATAGTGGTGACTAATTGTGCAAGTAGTTGCCTGATTTTCTATTTTTACAGAGTACTAGTATGATTTTTTTCCAATACTGGATGATGCACGATTTTATTAGAAAGGAGAACAAACTCCATAACACCACGAGTACACATGAAAAACACGGTAGAAAAAACAATACATATGAAGCGAAAAGAGGCTTCCGAAATAAACACGCAACATATTGGCCGGGCAGCTACATTGCTTATTCAGACAGCACGATTCATCCTAATGAGACGGAGCAGTACAACATCCATCATTCACGGTCAGTACCCTTATCACATTCCGCCCTGTCTGCTTTCGCGCGCTCGCAATTGCGTACATCTTCATCCACCTTCTTCAACCACTCAATATATTGCTTATCACGCCGAGTGATCCACGTGTCAATCCACTCATGGAAATGACACCAATGAGTATGCATGTCATCACCAGCATACTTTCGTAAACAAGAAACGATTCAAATTTATTAAAAATAACAAAACCACTAGACAAACATATTTACAAATTAATCTATACCTGTGATGTTGCACCTCTTTTTTGGACTTCCTCGATATTCTTGCAACACCAATAGCTCTGGCCAAAAGTCTCGTAATCACGAGATATGTTCGGAACACAACGCATCTGGCAATAGTAATCGGGAGGCTCTACACCTTTCGGCCATACCTTGCAATCTGTAATACATCTATTGGGATCGTTAGGAGAGGGTCCTAAATTAGCCTCCATTTCCCGATGGAAAGCTGCCATGGAGAATGAGGAGCTCATAGCGGTTTGTTTGGGCTAACTGAAAATATGTGGAAGCAAATTTGCATGTCTGTGCTCTCGGCAACCATATGCTCGCCTTTTATACACGCAGGGATGCCTGCATCGTCCTTTCCAACAGCGAGGGAGTCACGGAGTGTATCATTTTGCATTCACAGTGATGTTTCATGTCAACAGTTCAAGCACTTTAAGCATAGACATTACCTCTCACTGCTCCACAGTGCTCCACACTTCTGCACTCGCACGCTCCACACCACTCACTGATTGCACTTTAAACACAGACATGACCTGTCACTGCTCGTGACTTATGCACTCGCACGCTCCACACCGCTCACTGCTCGCACTTTAAAATGGACACGACCTCTCACTGCTCCTGACTTCAGCACTCGCACGCTCAACACCGCTCACTGCTCGCACTTTAAACACGAACACGACCTCTCACTGCTCCTGACTTTTGCAATCGCATGGCAGTAAAAGCGATAGCCATTCACTGTGGCACACTACTGCACTCGCACGCCAGGACAGGCAAAGCAATCAATTAGTGTTGTTTCAACGTCAAGTTATGTCAGTTCACTTCATAGTCGAATCCAATGCACGATAAAATGAGACTACTGCCTAGCCCTGGGCACGAAAAACCGAGAACCGAGGACCGAACCGAAAAAACCAAGAACCAGAGCCAAACCGAACCAAAATCGAGAATTTCGGTTCCATTTTGTTCCTGGTTCTCAGGAACCGAAACACTCAGTTTGGTTTCGGTTCCTAAGCCGGTTAACCGAAGAACCGAGCCCATCACACATTCAGCCCAACAACCTATTAGCTGGCCCAAGACCCAAACAAAAAACCCTAGCTCTATCTATCCAGTCATCCCCCTCGCCTTTCAGCCGACCAGACCCCAGTCCCCAATCCCCATCCCCTGACCCCGTCCGCAGCCGCTCGCCCACTCCCTCCCGGCCACCCCCACCCCCTGTGGCAGCGCACCCCGTCCCGCCGGCCGCCGGCCGCAGCACCCCGCAGGCCGCAGCGCAGGCGCGCAACTGCGCATCCCCGCCGCCTGCAGAGCTGCTCCAAGCGTCGGTCCCGCCTTCCTCCCGGCGCCGCGGCAGCAGCAACGCGTGGACGTGGGAGTGCGGAACTAGGTGGCGGCGGCGCAACCACAACGGCCAGTTAGGGCGGCGGCCTCCAGCGGGGCTCACGGGCGCGGCCAGCACGCGGCGGCGGTCCCCGGCGGGCCCTTACTTACCAGGTCACCAGGCGGTTGCGGCACGGCATGCCCTTCAGGCTAGGCCGCTGCGGATGCGGCGGTCCCCGGCAAGGCCGCAAGGCGGCGGCGGCGCAGCTCTCCCCTATAGGCAAGCGGAGGCAGCGAGGCTTTCCCCTGCAGCTGCAAGCAAGGCGGCGGGACGAGATCCTTTTTTTTTTGCTTTTTCTTCTTCACATATTCTGAATGTGTGTTGAGATAGCTTGGTTAACTGAAACCGAAGTTGCTCGGTTCTTGACCCCAAAAGAACCGATCTGTCCCTATTTTTGAAGAACCAAACTTCTTTAAAAACCGAAGAACCGAACCGATCGGTTCGGTTAGAACCGAATGCCCAGGCCTGCTACTGCCCTTCGCACTTTAAGGACTGACGTGACCACTCACTGCTCAACACTCCTGCCCTCTCTCTTTAAACACAGAAATGACCAGTCCCTGCTGCACCCTGCTGACCTCGCACAGGACAACACGAATGGCTGCCACCATTGTCCTTTGAAACAGCGACGAAGTCACGAGATGCCCTCACTGCGCCACACTGCTGCCCTTACAACTTTAACGTCAGAAGGTGCCACTCACTGCTCCACACCGCTGCCAGCAAAAGCGATCACCGTTCACTGCGCAGGACAGACAAGGCATTCAATTAGCATCCTTTGAACGTCAACTCATATCACTTTACTTTATACTCAAATCCAATGCACAATAAAATAAGGCAGCAGCCATAAAGTCCTGGATTTCATTAAGATAACGATAACACAGCATCGGGTCATTGCATCTATACTACTATGGTAAATGACGCGTGATACCATTGCTCTAAACTTGGAACTAAAAGAACGAACTACAGTGGAACATGGAACACATTAACATGCCTTAGGGAATTAAAATTGTGGAGAGTACATGATGGTACTTTACTGAGTGCACCGGGGATATCTCCCCTTCCTAATAGCATCGGGCCCTGCTTCCTTAGCACTACGGGCCCTCTCTCGCTTCTTCTCCCTGTCCGCTTCACGTGCCTCCGCCTCCTGACGTTCCACTTCTGCAATCCTCTTCCGGATCTCTTCCTGGTCTTTCTTGCACTTCTCCTCCATATTTTCCTCGTGCAGCATTCGTTGCCACCTTTCTGCAGCCCACCTTGATTCGCGTTCAATGTGATCCTTAGCCTCCTGAGATTGCTCGGTATCTAACCACTGCACGAAATCACACAGAGGCGGTGGAGATTTTCCCCAAATCATGTTAGTAATTAGTAACTGGTCAACATATGCGAAGCTCTGGTAGTATAATTTAGTACCTTAGCTCGATCGTTGCCGTAACGCTTCGGTGGATCATACTCATAGTTGTCGCACATGAAGAACCTCATCCCGAAGTCGTCTCCCAAGACTGACGACTTCATGAGCTTGCACAACGAACCGCAAAAGCACATAGGCACCTGGATTCCTTGGGGTACATTTGCTCCATGCTTACTCCAAGGAATATAGGTGGATCCTGAGGAAGACATGTTTTTTGAGTTGTTTGGTGCTTGCAGTGTGCAGTTGTATGGTTCCATGGTCTGTTTGGTGGCCTTATTTATGGAGCAAATTGGAAGGTCCATGGGCTATGTTCACGGACGTTCTGAAAATAATTCAGTGAGTTGTCATGTCACTGGTCCTATGCATAGCACTGCACCGGTCTATTCGTGATAAAAGCACTGCACACCCCACACAGTTGTGTCCTTTGGCCTGGACGCGTCACATCAAAGAGAAATGGTTCCCCGGCATGCAAACATCACTGAACAAGTGAAGACAATACACAACCGCTAGGATACTTCAAGCGGCATACAGACACCACACTATCATACACCTAGCATGCCATTAGTTATTTAGATAGGCAGCTTACAATTGAATATAACAAAGGTTACACCTAATAGTGCGGCCACCTTGCATATTGTGTGGCTCCTTCACCATAGTAAGCTTCCGTTGTTGGGGGCGGCGGCGGTGGTGGCAGATCCCCATCCTTCTTGTGACACGGACAGTTGCAGTATGGATCGCTGCAGATTGTGTCCTGTGAAATGACAACATTGTTGTTGTCATCATCTTCCGTGCTGTTGTCACCAATATTCATTTCTAGATCGAAGATACGATTCTGCAGGTACTCAATGTATTCTTGATGTGGATGAATAGGAGCTGGATCCACCCACCTAACGAACTTGCACCCATCCTCATCTGCGGAAGACTAAAACATGTAACCTGGGGTAAGTACTAGGAACGAGATGCGACATATGGTACAAACAAAAATTAGTTAATGTTACCCATGCTCGCGGGCATTTGAAGAAACGACGGCCTCCATCCTCTCCCTCGGTCATCATCTGCACTACACAGTCCTCACCATGCTTGCATTTTGGCCATTCCTCTTTGCGGTTATCGTATCCTCTCAGAGGTTTTGTGGTAGTGAACTCACTTTTGCTCTGTACCGGAAATTCAAACACTGGTTCTGGATAAATCTCAGGACCAACAGGACCCTCCCACACAATAGGCGGTCCCTTTCATAACCCCTTTCCTATCCCACCACCGAAACCCTTACCACTAGACGACCCCCCAGACATAACTACTTAAGCAAAACGCTGCTACCGAAGCGAGTAGCAATGCGTCTGCCACTGCGGATATATATAGGCGGTCATGACACCGCTGCCTCGGATCAACGGGTACCGGTCATAGTTGTAGTGCATGCAGCCTAGTCGTCGTACTGTCAATGCAATGTCGTATCCCATCGATCGTACTCTCGCACGAACCTAATAGTGGTACTGCCACTGCATCGTCCTACTCGTGATTATTGCACTGCACCGACACATCCCATCGCCCAGACCACTGCACGGCACCGGCCTAATCATCATAATGGAATGACACCCCCCAAACATCCCCATCGCCGAAAGCACTGCACCGGCCTACTCGTCATAATGGCACGTAACTGACACATCCCATCGTCACAATACAAACAGGTCACAGGACATGATGGTACCACGCATATCATAGTCTGCACAGACCTACATAACATAGTCTGACGGAAGAAAGTAATTAACAAGCAACAACCTGTACACTAGATGTGTCTGCGCTTGCCCCCTCTCCTCCTGCCACGTCGCTCTGCAGCTTGGGCCGCCCTAGTGTGGTGCTGCGAGTACGTGAGTGGCTCTGGTGGAATGGCCTCGCGAGTGGAACGACGAGTCTGGTCAGGAACAGGTGTCTGCTCCCCCAGAGTGGAGTCCTGCGTCGCGGGTGGGGCGCCCCCCAGCTGTGAAGGGGCGACCTCCTCTGGCAACAGTGCAGTAGAGAAGAACGTGTTCACCCAGTCCACCTGCTCGAGGTCGTCCACGTCCACAGCCTCCTCATCGTCGTCTGTTCCTCCGAGCTGCCGGTACTCTGATTCACAAGGCAGCATCCATCATTGTTCCATTAAGTATATAGATGTTATTGCATATTAACAAGTGCTCTTAAATGTACCTAAATCTTGAAAGGGACATCGACGGGAGGAAGATCCGGCGCCGGACGGATCTATCGGAGTAAATGACGACGAGCCGGGCCCTGCACAAAAAATAGGTACAATTTTATTAATGAACTTTTACATGTTGCTGTACTATCGGATTGAGACGAGGTTAGAGGATGATTTACCTGCCGTGTACAAAAGTGCTAGTCGAGGCACGTACGGGGGTGGAGTTGCGGACGCCGACGGTGTGGCCATCGTGACCGGTGGCCGTGGCAGTGCACCCGACTGTGCCGCGGGTGCTGACCGTTGTGCCGAGGGACCGGCCCTAGGCACCGGCCCTGTAGCGCGAGGTGGAAGTAAGGTGTCATCCATACGACAAGTCACGGCTCACCGAAACTGCCCGCACAGGTCGACGATCCTCTTCAGCGTGCTCTGGTGCTGCGCGGGCGTCATGTCATGGTAGTGGCCCATGCTCGACGAGGCCTCCGACTCAATCGCTCATATGACGTCGTACTAAATCGACAAGGTATTAACATCATATGCGCTCGGTTTTATACAATACAAAATTAATTTGACAAACGTACCGCTATAGCAAAGTTCTGGTCTCGCACCAGAGGGTACGTCTCCGACACCGCTGCCAGCTCGATCGGAGCCTCCGGTGGAACGTGCACGACACGGGTGCGCGTCCTCGGAAGGTACCACTGTAGGTAGTCTGCGAACGCCTCATCGCTGTGTGGCCGATCCTCAAAAACGACATCGTCAAGGGCCGCAACCCAGGACTCGATGTAAGGACGGACCTTGTCGTCCCACAGCGACCTTGGTGGCTGCCCCTGACGTGTCCACCTACAATACAAAAAAGGATGCATCCACGTTTAATGCTACCATGTAAAAATAAAATTAATTACTAATGTAACTATGTATTCCGTACCTGTGCACGTGGGGCTCCACTGAGTGCACAATCGAGACGGGGGTCTGCTGATAGAGACCGAACTGCCTCATGACCAGGTCGACGTGGTACTCCTCGATGTGGATGTCATAAAGGATCGGCTTTCTCATCATCTAGTATTCCTGGTCTCGCAGGCACAAGCAAGAAAGACCGCTCGGTGCCCGGGCGTAAATGTCGGCTGCAGTGAACGGAGTCCACCTCAAATCCTTGTCCACAAGACTATCGAACTGTCCCACGAAGTCAGGGTATGACTTCCTCACCTGCACGCCGACCCAAGATGGCTGCATAATGTTGAAAATTAAATATTAATTTGTAGCATTTCGAAGTCAGGTAATAATAAGTAACAACAATGATTTAACTTACCCTTCTGCGGCACCATAGCGAACTCACTGTCGGCCTGTCGACGTCGTCGTGGTCTGGGGACAGCTGGGCGTACGGCTCGAAGTCCATCTCTGGTCGACCCACAGGGAAGCGCTCATACGACCAGAGCTGTATCAGTAGAGGGCACCCAACAAAGATAGACTCCTCTGCTGAGACCTTCGTCACGCCCGTGCAAAGGCCCCTGTACGTCGCAGCCAACACGGCAGAGGCCCAGCTGAACTGGGGGACCTCGTCAAGTCGAGCGTCAGCTATCGTCCTCGCCACTAGAACGAGCTGCTTGGGGCACGAGTCACCCTGGGAGCTGCAAAACATGATGCAGCCGAACAGCCACAGTATGTAGGCCTCCAAGTGCCTGGCGACGGTAGCGTCGTCTGCGTCATCCCTCATGTACTCTGCCTGCAAAATGGTAGTAGTCATTTAATGCAAGTACGTATAAACATAAGTACTAAATGTTCGAGATTAAGGTACTCACACTGAACTGGAGGAGCCACCTCTTTGTCGGTCCATGGCTCAACGAGAAGGGTCGGTAAGGCAACGCTCGGTCGTTGCGCTGAACCCCCGCGAACCGAGCCAAAAGGTCCTCACGCCACGAGAGTGGCACGTCCTCGGCACCTACAGCTCGTCCAGCACACAGCAAGCCCAGAAGTATCGCCACGTCCTGAAGAGTCGGGGTCATCTCACCGACCGGGAGGTGAAATGTGTGCATCTCCGGACGCCAACGGTCGAGAAGTGCCGCGAGGAGGGACATGTCGAACAGAAACCGTGCAGCCTTGTCCCTTGGTCGACGTGCACTGTCTACCAAATCTCCCTCGACAAGTCGCGCAATCGGGAGAAGACCCGAAGCGCGTAGCCTGCAGCACGAAAATTAAATATCAGATTATAAGAAACGATTACCGAAACAATTAAGAAATGTGCCAAATATAACACGCACCTAGGAACCCAGCGATGTTGTATCGGCATCGTCGACATGGGCACGCGTGCCCGAAAAGTCCCCAAGCTGATCCCCCGCACTGCAAACATATACGACCGGTGCCGCTTGTCGACGAGAGCATCGAGCAACTCAGGGGTGGCGCCTTCCTCGTGCTCCATACCTAATAGTAATAAATTAGTGCATTAAAATAATGAGCAATTAAAATATCATAATGAATCATGAATTTAAAGATAATACACTAATAAATGACGCTAAAGAAATTAAATTACATAGAACTTCAATTGTCAATTACAGCAAAATAGTTGAACATGACATGGTGCCACAAATTACAACACATTTTTTGTACAATACGAAATTAATTCATCACCTAGTAGTTCATACAATTACATGATTTAACATAGGACATAATTCTATAGCGAATGACACACATGACAATCGTCCATCACACAAGGCCATCGTTGTTCGGACGACAGCCACGACGACCCGTTGACCGCGCTGTCGGATTTGGAGCAGCTCCTGATGGGCCCGCTCCATCTGTGCGGCCACCATAATTCAATGCCGTACAATCCTTATACGTATGACCCGTCTCATGACACTTCGAGCAGAGCCGCACGTCTCGACCAGCCTCTGATCGATCCATGTTATTCTGAATGGGTTTTTTCTTGCCTCGGCCCACCCCTTGAAATATTTCTGGATCTGGGTCCGGAATGTAAGTTGCATTGTGTCCAGGATCAGTTATGAAGTCTCCCAGGATGCGAAACTCATAAATATTGTGCCTCCAAGTCATACAAATGGTTTCCTTCAGGAAGT
This sequence comes from Panicum virgatum, assembly GCF_016808335.1. NCBI lineage: Eukaryota > Viridiplantae > Streptophyta > Magnoliopsida > Poales > Poaceae > Panicum > Panicum virgatum. The sequence goes on from NC_053147.1 coordinate 64,189,104, forward strand.
AATTTGAGACATACATACAAGGCTGTAGTCCACCAGCTTCAAAACAGGCAGCAATGACATGTGTGCACGGCAGGTACATCAGCTTTGGCTTATGACATGAGCAAATACAAGCATCGGTACGGAGAACACACTCCTGCTCATGCTTCTCACGCCGTCCCCCCATTCGGGCTTTGTCCCTACACATCACCTCGTACCGACGTTCCATAGAGCCAACTAGAGTCACCCAGTGTAAACATGCCTTTTTAAAAGCCGCATCCATGTACTCCGTAATCTTGTATCCGTAAACTTTGCGATTATCAGTCATATCCTTCTGTGCCACAGCGCAACGGTCTCTAAAGTACTCGCAAGTGCGATACAATAAGAACTCGACGATCCCAACAAGTGGTAATGATCTTACACCACGCAGCACCCAATTGTATACCTAGGCTAGGTTCGTAGTCATTATACCGTACCTAGCACCTCTTTCATCAAATAGTAAAGGCCATTTCTCTTTTGGTTCATGCTCAATCCACTCCGAGAATGTCTTAATTGCCCTTCTCCTTTTGCGCCTGACATTCGGACCGTCCAAGCCCACGTCTTCAAGTGAGACCTGGTCCTCCTCCTCTGTATTGACAGGTCTCTTCGCTAGCTCCGCCGTTTGCTATTTTGTCAGCTCATCCAACTTTTTCCACAGGAAGTTGAATTTCCTTTCCTGATTCTGGCTGCATAATCGCTTGAACAGCTTCATAAGGGTTTTGTTCTTGAATTGGCTAAGAAAGTTTGCCCACATATGCCTCATGCACCACCTACTCTTTAGGTCCGGCCAAAGTGCAGCCCTACGACGCTCAATAGAACCATTCTGTATGTCATCGATTGCTTGTAATATACCCTTGTGCCGATCATGAATCAAACACATGTTCTCTACATCTTTGACAATCATCTGCTTCACCCTCTACAAAAACCAATACCATGTATCCCCTAATTCTTTCTCCACGAAGGCAATAGCCAAAGGCAACAATTGAATGTTATCATCATCTGCAACAGCTGTGAGGATTGTGCCTTTATACCTTCCTGTCAAAAATGTCCCATCTATGCAAATGACTGGCCGGCAGTGCGGAAACGCCTCAATGCAAGCGCCCAAGGCCAAGAACGACCGTTGGAGTACCTGCTTTCCAGGCTTCTGGGCACATGGATACGTTTTCAAGTCGTAGTAGCTACCAGGATTTCTAAAGCATATGGTGTGCAGCAGTGCCGGCATATTATGATACGAAGCTTCATACGTCCCCCACCTCATCTACAGCGCTTTCTGCTTCGTTCTATAAGTTTTGTTGTAACTAATTTTATATTTAAACTCCTCCTCAACAGCACAAATAATTGACTTAGGTTCATAACTAGGATTGTCCACGATCAAAGGGTACATGTAATTAGCTATGAAACCTGCACTGAGGTTGCGGTGCTGTGGTTCTAATTGCTCAAGCAGGCATGTGTGCTCCACAACTTTTCTGACCTCCCAGAAATCCTGCCACTTTCTCTTAGAAGCGTACACTCTAAAAGGGCATTCGCTTCTCACACAACACATGTCATATGTTCTCGGACTGCTCTTGACAACTTTGAACTGTCTTTGCAAAGAGAGAGTGGACCAACATTTTATAGCTTCCTTCATATTGTCACTGTTGGCATACACTGATCCGATGCATACCTCATTTTGCCTGTACTCCCAAGGGACCGCTTCACCTTCATTTACACTTAATTTTGAAAAATTATACCCGAACCAGTTCTGTGGGACATGGTAATCATCATCATCATCCGACGAGTCATCATTCATTGCATTGTCCTGTTGTTCACCCTCCCTCTGAAACTCTTCAACTATCTCTGAAATGTGTTCCCCCTCGTCAGCCTGACCAGTTGCTTGACGAGGTTTGTGTGCAGCATGTGTATCATCTTCTACAATCTCGAGTTCACCACCTTCTTCACAAGGTTCATACATCATCTCGGCATCTTCCGTTACTATTTCTCCCTGCCCTTCTTGTTCCCCACCCGCTGCAGTACTAAAACAAATCTTCTCGAATTCTTGAACAAACAACACAAGCGGTAAGCCTCGGCTACTACTTATATTGACATAGTTCCTCCAGTTTTGCGTCCCTTCAAGCGGCAATAGCTCCCAAAAGACCGGTTCCCTTCGACTGACCACTGCCATGACAGAGATCTCATGTTCATATCGATTAAGGCCGTGTTGTCTACCGAAACCCACCGGCGAGCAACGACAGGCAACACGAAGAGCCGGGAGGTTGCTGGTGCGCTGGCAAGCACTGCTCCCTCGTCGACGGCCCGCAATTTCCGTCACGCGCCCGGAGAATGTGTGAAAGCCGGGCGTGCCACCTGACCTATACCCGATCAGGAGGGTGTAGACGTGCCCCGAACAGTTTCCTGCATACAAAGACACATGTAAACGTAAGTCCGAGCCGTGGTCGGCTCCCCGGGACGACTCTTGCATCGGCTTTGAAGAGCCGATCGAGTCCCGATGTCAGACGGGATCTGATTGTATCCGGATATGATAAATAGAGAAAATCACTATAAAACTGCTTCAATCAAGTCCAATTAATCTTAACCCACGATGGTAACAGCCTCACTGCTAGATCGGAACATCCTACACGTGACTGGGCCTAGCGAACGTAACAGACAACTAAACCACAACCTAAAACAGAGGCCTAAGAACTAGCAAGAGCCGATTCCCGGAACAATCCCTATCAAGGCTAAGATAAAGCATCTACTACGCCACCGGATCATCCAATCCGTTTGCAAGGCCTAACCCAGCAGATATTATGCCAACTCTTAAGATAAGAGCAAACCATAACAGATCGGATCTACTAAACATGAAAGAAGCAGGGTGTTGTCCCTGTGCGACTAGTTCTACGCGATAAGAACTAGCGAGAGATCGAAACGTGACTACACAAAGACAACATGATATTCGCATATGATAAGCAACAAAGCACAAAAGATCTACTAAAAGCCATGCTACGAACATCATGATAACTAGTACTACTCGCCATCAAAAACACTTCAGTACGAGTAATACCAAGGTAAAAGCAAGAACAATATTGCCCTGATCGCAAGAAGCGATCAGGGCAGCATGGCACTTACTTGGTTGAAACCCTAGGATTAGGGGTGGCGATGCGCCGAGAGTTGTTGTTTGCGAGTCGTGATGACGCTCTCCTTACGAATAACAAAGGATACATATTTATAGTCCGGAGACTTGGGAAACAATCTAAACTAATCTTGTCCCGATTGGACTCTATCTCTAATCTTGAACTAAATCTAAGGATACACGGCCAACGTGGCCTATATGCTCACGCAGGAGCCGATTTACAAGCCTTCCTTAATCTTCTGCTTTAAGCCCATCTTGCTTTCGGCCCATAAATTAACCCTTGTTAATTTATGGCGATAACACATGCCCCCCTGGTTTTGGCAACGATAGTTCCAAAACCAATCCGTCACTTCATCTTCCCATTAATGCTCATTAATCATACTGCAACCACCAAGGAAGACGCACCATCTCTGCAACTGGCTCCTCGTAGAATGTGAAACTGCCGATCCATCTTCTATCTTCTTACTATTTAACCTCCCTCTGTATCGGCTCTTCTTCACAGCAAAACTCCATCTTCTTCCCAAAGCCAGTAGCACAGAAACCACCCCAATCCTCCAACAGTCATGGCCATCTCTTCCTCCTCCGGCTCCAACTCGTTCGGAGACTCTTCTTCTTCTTCCTCTTCCCCTTCTTCTTCTTCCTCCCTTTCGGCCTCCTCCATTGACTCTATCCCAGAGAGCCGAGAGCCGACCCCTGAGTGGGACCCAACAGCGGCCTACGAGGCGCTGGCTCCTCTGCACTGGGACGCAGAGGAGTTCGATTTCAGGGTCGCCTCCGAGGAGGACGAACCCATGACCAAAGGAGAAGACCTCCGACTCCTGTTCCAAGAAGAGTCGGAGAAGGACGAGGAAGAAGACCCCTCATCGGACAGAGCCGACTCTTCCTCGGAAGAGGAGATCGACTCCCCTTCCGATGACGACGAGCCGATGGGCGGAAAGCCCTTCCAGTTCCTCGGGTCCTCCGAGGAGGACAGCGAAGAGGAGGTCAGCGGTGACGACAGCGGCTGGAGCGACTCCGGGTCTGAAGGCGGCAGCAGCGCCTTCAGCAGCGACGACGACGACGACGGCAGCGACGACAACGGCAGCGGGGATGTGCCAGCCCGAAGCCCCAAGCATCATAGGTACTAGGTACCTACGAACAGTAGTAATACCATAAGGGTAGAATCACAAAGCCGAAGGATTGATTCCTTTGTAAAATCGGCTTTCCCTGTAATAAACTTTCCTTTAATGAAATCGAGTTCCGTCAATCTTGTGTGTCTTCATTTACTTTCCCAAAAAGCCGATGGCAACGCATCAGGCTTCCATAAATATCCAAGAGCCGACGAAATTCAAACTAGAAGCAACCCGCACAAGAATAATACTTCCAGTCTGATCCAAACTCGACGAACCCTCAAATTTGAGTGCAATTCGAAAAACAAACTCTACAAATCCGAGCAAGAACTCTCCAGGCAGCCGGAATTCGAACCAGAATCTCCAGCAATCAAACCCTAAGTCAACAGATCTGTGACCATGGCGGATTCTGCAGTTCAGACAACAAGCTCTAATGATGCGGCAATCCACGGCCTGAAGGTAATATTCGGCCTAATCTTTTAGTTTTCTTCAGCTCACTAAGCTTCTGAAACTAAAACTCTGAAACATGACACCAAACGCATATTTCTGAACTTCTGAACTTCAGGTGTCAGACATCCTTCTGCCGCATCCCTCCAATCCAAAATCTTTCTGTCTTGGCCCACAAACCCATGAAACCCTCACAGATTTGATCTCTTGTGAAGCAAATAGGATCCCTTTTGTGAGTCAAAACATTGATTTGAACCTCTGGGCCGACTGCTTAAGAGCCTGGCCTAATCCACCTGAAAGCTGGATAACATGGTATAACAGAGTAGCAAAAGCCCACATGCCCTTATGGCAAGATTTGAACATAGCCGATGCACTTAGCTTATCACTGTCACCCCTTGACAAAGATGAAAATCTTCTGAAAACCATCGGCTATTTCTGGTCTGATGCTCTGAATTGTTTCCTTTTTGGTCATGGACCCATGACCCCTACTCTGCTAGATGTTGTCATGATCACCGGACTAGACATTAGCTCTCCTAATCCTGCTGCTCACAAAATGGCAGAAGTCCCCTTTAAAATTTCTTCCAAAGTCAACTGCACAAACTGGGGTACTTACATGAGTCAGCACATGAAAACAAAAGGTCCAGTGACTGAGAAGGAACACACAGCATTTTTAAATCTTTGGCTAGAGCACTTTATCTTCTGTGGCCCTTCTTTAGCTCCAACTAAGAACTATCTCCCCTTGGCCTATCACCTGGCCTAGGCAAACTTTTTCTTGGAGAAACATATAGATATCTCCACTTAATGACATCCAATCTGCTCAACCACAAGAAACTGAGAACTGGAGACCCTTGGTGGTTCATTCAGTTATGGGCACAGCTGTACTTCCAGCATCATATTCCCAACTTCCAAGGCCTGACCAAGAACTCTTTCCCTGATGAGAGTGGCAAACCAATTAGATGCACAAGCTATGGCCAAGCTTTATTCAGTCTTCCTGGCAGTAAACTAAATTCAGCAGATGCAGCAAATTGGTTCAGAGTCTTCTACAAAGGACTAGATAATCCCCTATATTTCTCATTTACTGAATCTGAATCCTTCGAAAACCCAACTGCCTTTAGATTAGATAACTTTGCCGATGACGACAGCACTCGGCATCTGTATTCTTTGATGATTCGACCTAGCTTCCTTCCTGTTGGCATCAGCACTTCTAATAGAATTATCAAGCCAGGCTATGAATCTTACCAGCCAGTCGTAGCAGCCCGGCAACTTGGTCTAGGACAGGTCCCTCCCCACTTCCATATTCACCACTTGGTGGAGAGCAGAGCCAATCTGCCCGATGGTATCACCAGCTCAAGATGCTACAGCATGTTTGATGACCTCCACATCCCAATACCAGCCGATCTGTTCTTTATCTCTTCATCAATTGGCTTTGATACTTGGTGGAACATGTGGAGAACTCATGTCTTCAGAAAAGCTCTAGGTCCTCGACTGCAGCAAATCGATCCTGAATATGTAATCCTCGAGGAAGAGGTACTGAATTTGTGCATTTAATTCCTCCTAAGTCCCCTATCCTTTTCTCTTGGCTAATCCTGCTCATCCTGTTAGCAGCAACAAGATGGCCCAGAACCCATAACCAGTACTGGGGAACCGTTTCACCTTCTTCCAACTGCTCCTGATGTACTTTTCTGTAAAGGATTACCACCAATGAAGAAAGTGATAATGACTGTCCAGCCAGACTTACTTCAGTCAGCTTTCAAACGAAGACAAACTTCTGCAGTAGTTGCCCCCCGAGTCTTGACCAAGAAAAGGAAGATGATCACCAGGCGAGTGATCAAGAAACCAGTACCAACTTCTCCGAGCCCATCAGAATCCAACACCAACCAGGTAACTCATCATTCAAGAACTTCCTCTTTATTTCAGACATATATACTCTGGTTGACTGTAATTCTATTTTCAGGATGCAGCTGAAGAAACCTTCAATGCAGAAGGCCTGAATCAACATGAGACGGCTACAACTCCTGATGCACTGATGGATACAAACGAAGAACAAGCTGATACAGTCGACGCTCTTGACGCTAATACTAGCTCTGATGGGACGATTGCTCCTGAACCGACCAACACTTCTTCTCCAGAACAGGTGACATCACAAAACCAATTCTGAACCAGCCGATAACTTCATAAATGCACCTTGTTCTAACTCCAAAGATGTCCATAGAGCTTTGACATTTCAGGTTTGCTTTCCTTCGACCCGCATCAATGGGTCTGATTGTCCCTGGAGCAGAAACATTATCTCTGCAGCAATCGGCTAACTTGACACATCAGCTTCAACTCATCAAGGATCTTCTATCCGCTCCAATCACCGCTCTGGTTGACGATTCCAGCAAAATAAAGAACATCTTCAAGCAAATAGAATCCCAACTTCCAGAGCCATTGCAAATCAAGCTCTGGTCGGCCAGCAACCTCCCGTTTTTTCGGATAGAAGTCAGTAAAGCACAATAAAGGATGGAAGCACGTCGCTCTCAAACTTCTCTGAAAGCTGACATTACCCAAAAGTGCAAGGCCCTCAACCAGAAGAAGGCAACTCTAGATATTAAAGCTGACGTGTCTGCCAACGTGAACCGACTCAACCTCCTGAAGAAAGAACTGGCGGAACTTGAAGAAAAGGTCCGCACCACCAAAGAACTCATCCAGGCCGAAGAAACCTCCATCGCAAACTCCAAGTAAGAAACCCAGGAAACAGCCAAGCAGATACAAGCAGAGTTTGCAGATATCAGCACCTTGAGTCGGCAGATAGTCACAGGCGATGACAAGGATGAGGAAGCGATTGTAGCACGAGCAAACGCCGTCCGTACTGAAGCCATCCATGCCATAGTGGAATTTCTGAACCAGTAGATAGGCTCAAGAGAGAATTAGTACCACCTGTTCATTTGCGACTTGCAACTATTCTTTTAAAACATCTTAAGTCGATGGTCACACATCGGCTGTTCGCTTTTCATATTTTTCACTAGCCAACTCAAAGTGTTGGCCTGTCATGATTTTTCTTTTTTTCTTATTTTTTTACTGGCCAACTCAACGTGTTGGCCTTTCATGACTCTCTTTTTTTTTACTGGCCAACTCAACGTGTTGGCCCGTCGTGATATAGCCAGATGGACGTCATCGGCTTTCATTACTCGCCTTCCCACATGCTCGGCAAATACCTCTTGAGATGCTGACCATTGACAGCAACAGGAAACTTGACACCGTCCAATTCCTCGAGCATGTATGCATTCCCAGGCAAAACCTGATCAACCTTGTACGGCCCATGCCAAGTTGGAGACCATTTACCAAACTTTTTGTCTTTCGTTCCCAACGGCAATACCGCCTCCCAAACCAGATCTCCAACTCGGAAATCCTTAGGCTTGACCTTCTTGTTGTATGCACGGGCAACTTTAGCTTTGTTCTCTTTGATTTTTTCCAACGACCAAAGCCTTAGCTCTGTTAGGTCCTCCACGTTATCGTTCATCAAGGCTGCATACTGTTCAGCAGATAGATCATTCTGAAACTCAACACGCCTTGATCCAGCCGTGATTTCCCATGGTAGCACAGCGTCCTGGCCGTAGACTAGATGGTACGGCGACGTCTTGGTAGACCCATGACATGAAATACGATATGCCCACAAAGCTTCTGATAACACCTCATGCCAGCACCTAGGATATTCATCGATCTTTCTCTTTATGAGCTTGATAAGGCTCTGGTTGGATGCTTCAGCTTGTCCATTAGCTTGGGCATAATACGGAGATGATCTGATCAGCTTAATCCCCATGTCATCGGCAAACTTTCTGAACTCCTCTGATATAAAGACCGATCCTCCATCGGTCGTAATGGTCTGAGGGATCCCAAACCTGTGAATGATGTGTTCTTTGACAAAGCTGATCACATCTCTCGATGCTACTGACCTCATGGGCACTGCCTCTACCCACTTTGTGAAATAATCTGTGGCAGCTAAGACCCATTGGTGACCCTTGCTAGACGACGGGTTGATCTGTCCAATCATGTCCATGCCCCATCCTCTGAATGGCCAAGGTTTGATGATAGGATTCATCACTGATGCTGGCACTATCTGAATTTTGCCAAACTTCTGACATGCTTGACATCCCTTGTAATATTTGAAACAATCTTCAAGCATAGTGGGCCAGTAATAACCCGATCGCCTAATCAGCCATTTCATTTTATGAGCCGATTGGTGAGTACCGCAGGCTCCTTTATGTACCTCATGCAAGAGCCGATTTGACTCTGAAGGCCCCAGACATTTGAGCAGTAGTCCTTCCAAGGTCCTGTAGAACATGTCATCCCCTATCAGAACATACTTCATGGCCTTGAGTCTTATCCTTCTGGGTGCCCCCCGAGCCGAATCCTTCAAGTAATTGAAGATATCGGCTCTCCAGTCTCCGGGTTCTAGAAACTGAACCTCCACATCGACTCCATCGGCTGCTTCCCTGTACCCGGAAGCCATCTGTGCCAAATCATTGGCTTCATTGTTCAGAGTCCTGTGTATCCAGTGGAAATTGATGTATCTAAATTGTGACATCAACTCACGGCACTGCATCCATATCGGGAAAAGAGCCTCGCTCTCACATCTATATTCCTCCGTGAGCTGAGAAATCACCAATTTTGAGTCCCCAAAAATTTCCACCGCCTCTGCTCCAGCTTCAAGGAGTAGTTCCATCCCTTTGCAAACGGTTTCATATTCCACCAAATTATTGGTGCATGAGGCAGTCATTCTGATGGAAAAAGAATATGTCGCCCCACGAGGCGAGACCAACAGAATTCCCACACCGCACCCATCATCACAAGCCGATCCATCAAAGAACATAGACCAAGCACGAATAAATACTGCAGCAATATCAGTGCTGATCCTGTCCGCAACAAGATCCGCCAGTGCTTGTCCCTTGACTGCTTTTGCAGGCTGGTATCGGATATCAAACTCTGACAATGCAAACATCCATTTTCCAAGTCGGCCTTTCAGGACAGGAGCCGACAGCATGTGCTTTATGACATATGATTTGCATATAACAATTGTTTCCGCCGAGAGCAAAATATGACGAAGCTTTGTACATGTAAAGTATAAGCAAAGGCAAAGCTTCTCGATTTTAGGGTACCTGGTCTCGGCGTCTAACATGCGTCTGCTGAGGTAGAAAACCACCCTCTCCTGGCCGTCATGCTTCTGAACCAACACTGAAGCAATAGAAGTGTCACCCACTGATAGGTACATATAAAACGGCCTATCATGCTGAGGAGGAACCAACACTAGAGGCCTTGACAAATATTCTTTGATTTTATCGAAAGCTTGCTGTTATTCTGCCCCCCAGCGAAACTCATCATCAGATTTGATCTTCACTAGACCCATGAATGGCTCAATGCGCCCAGACAGATTAGAGATAAACCGTCTGACAAAATTGATTTTACCGATGAGTTTCTGCAATTCTTTCTTCGTAGTAGGTGGCTTCATCGTCTTCACAGCCTCTTGACTCTTTAGGCCGATCTCGATTCCCCGTTCATGCACGAGGAATCCCAGAAATTGACCGGCCGATACACCGAAGGCACACTTCTTTGGGTTTATTTTGAGCCCGAATCTTCGAGTCAGCTCCATAACTTGACGCAGATCTTCTAAATGCTCCGCAGTTGACTTGGACTTGACCACAACGTCATCAATATAAATCTCCACCAGCTTGCCGATGAGATCGTGAAAAATGTAATTCATAGCACGTTGGTACGTTGCACCGGCATTTTTTAGTCCGAAGGTCATAACCAAGTACTCAAACAAGCCACCTGCACCTGGTACTCTGAACGCAGTCTTGTTCACGTCCTCTGGGGCCATGAAGATCTGGTTGTAACCGGCGTTGCCATCCATAAAACTCATCATTTTGTGGCCAGCAGTGGCATTGATCAACGTCTCTGCAACAGGCATTGGGTATTCATCCTTCAGAGTTGCTCTGTTGAGATCTCTAAAATCGACGCAGACACGCCATCGGCCATCTTTCTTTTGTACCGGCACCACACTGGAGATCCATTCTGCATACCGGCATGGCCTGATGAACCCAGCATCCAGCATCTTCTCCACCTCTTTCTTAACTTCTTCTAGGACTTCGGCCTTCATCTGACGTGCTGGTTGCTAAAACGGCCGAAACCCCTTCTTGAGCGGGAGCCGATGCTCGACGATGCTTCTATCCAGACCGGGCATTTCAGTGTAGTCCCATGCAAAACAGTCCCGATACTCTTTCAGTAATGCAATCATCTCCTCACGCAAAACCGGATCCAACTTTTTGCTGACAAATGTCGGCCGTGGCTTATCCCCAGAACCGATGTCAACTTCTTCCAAATCGTCAGCTGACGTGAACCCGTATCCTAGTTTGCCGTCGTCTGAGAAACCAGCCGCGAACGCAGGCGAGTCTTCATTGTCTGCAAGATCAGCAGCAAACACAGGGAGATGACAAGAAAAATTATTTGGCCAACCACATGGGCTGGCTGCCTCTATACTTCCATTATAATTCGAAATCAAATAGTGGATGAGTGGCCAACTGCCAAAGCAGGCCATCGTGTGTACATGATGTAACAATTCCGAACCCAAACAGGATTTTCCTATTTTTTGGGGCCGATCGCCGGGATCGGCCTCTCTATTTCTATTACATCCCGTGGCATGCCAGGATGCATTTACTCTGTGAGGCCAGTGGATAAGACCAGCCTCAATCCGTTTTTTGTCGCCTCGATCCGATCACAGTCTTCAAGGGCAATCCCTGAGATCGGCTCTTGTCCTTCTGCATCCCAAGCATGCATATCCGCGACGGAGACTTCGCTGGAATCGTCTGCAGGGACCACTTCTACTTCATCGCCGTCCCATTGGACGAGGTACTGATGCATTGTGGAGGGGATACAACAGTTGGCATGAATCCAGTCCCTTCCAAGCAGCACCGTGTATGTACTCTTGCTGTTAACGATGAAGAACGATGTCGGTACGGTCTTGCGGCCCACTGTCAGTTCCACATTAAGAACCCCCATTGCTTCTGATGGTTGTCCGTTGAAGTCATTGAGCATCACATTGGTCTTGATCAGATCAGCAGAAGAACGACCCAGTCGGCGCAGCACAGAGTACGGCATCAAGTTGACTGCAGCGCCAGTGTCGACCAACATCCTGTTCACAGGCTTGCCGTTGATGAAGCCCTTGAGATATAACCCCTTCAAGTGTTTGTAGCTCTTCTCCTTGGGCTTCTCGAAAATGATTGGCCGTGGGCCGAGATCCAGCTACGCGACGGCCAATTCCTCCTGTTGGGGTGCTCGAAACTCCAACGGGAGCACGAACACCATGTTCACGTCAGCCGATGGCTTTTCATCGGCTTTTGTCTGCTTGGGGCACCACTCCATCCTCGGGGGCGCCTCTCTTCCCTCTGTGGTCGCCTAACTTGCTCCGCGAGATCCGGACACGCTTTCTTCAGCACGTCAAGATACTTTGCTTCTGCGTCTTCGAGGTTGTGCAAGCGCTGTATTCTGCGCTTCTGCGACCGATTGAGCCCGTCACGACACCACCATGGGCGATGGTACCTGTCTTCTTCCTCTAGCTCTGAACCACCTCCGGATGGGCGCCCCACATGGTCATCCTAACGTGTTCTGGGCCCCAAACATCGGAACACCGATGTCTTGTCTTGTTGATGCCCTCGAGGCCTGCACTCCAAGCAATCATCTATAGTAGGTAATCAGCTCATGCCAGAATTCCAACAGTACCTGAAGAACGGGCAATGCCAGTGGTCGCGTGTAGCCTGGCGCCTGCCTAGTGTCCTTCCTGAGCGGTGCTCGTACTCGTCTTCCTCCGATTTGTATCGGCGGCGTAGCTGATACTGGTACTGGTATTTCTCCAGAAGCCGATTAGAAGCTGGAAGCTGATTGCGGATGTGACGTACTTACTCTTCAGTCACATGCTGCTGTTCCAACTCACGTTCATCTTGCGGCCGTTTGCCAGAAGCGGCCTCTCTCCTCTGCTTGTTATGGCGGCACACAGGTCCCACCACGTTGATCTGGAATGCTAGATCCTGGCCTTCGGATCCGAAGTCTGACAGCTCCACAACGTTAACCGGTGGGAAGGGCTTCGTGTCAACCTTCATGGTGTGTTGAGCCAGGATCAATCGGCCTTGTTCGATAGCCGATTGGATCTGTCGATGCAGCTCCTTGCATTCACCCGTGGCATGAGTGAACGAGTGGTGCCATTTGCAGTACAGCCTCCCCTGCAGCTCTTGTGGCGTCGGTAGCTTGTGGTTCTCTGGGAGCTTCAGCTGTTTTTCTTTGAGGAGCAGGTCGAATATCTGCTCTGTTTTGGTTACGTCGAAGTCGAAGCCCTTCACAAGCCCCTGCTGCTTGATCCACTTGCATGGGACAGGATTTGCCCCCCGGGTCCACTCTGCCACGGCTACTTCTTGATCTTCGCCAGAGTCGTCAGATTCCTCAGCTTGTGCCATGTTTACATGGCGCTTGAACCTGTCCTGGTACAGCTCAGGATGGTAATGCTCGTACGCTGTAAGCTTCTGCACCAGGTGAGCCAAAGATGTGAACTCCAACTGGAAAGCCGCATCCTTGATCGGCTTAGCGAGTCCCAGGACAGCCAGATCGACTGCCTCATTCTCTGTGATGCGTGACGAGTAGCATCGGTTCTTGACCTCCCTGAAGCGCTGTATGTACTCTGACACGGTCTCTCCTCGCTTCTGCTTGACCTGGGCGAGGTCGGCAATTCCGGCTTCTGCAGCTTCCGAGTGGTACTGGGTCTGTGATGCGTGACGAGTAGCATCGGTTCTTGACCTCCCTGAAGCGCTGTATGTACTCTGACACGGTCTCTCCTCGCTTCTGCCTGACTTGGGCGAGGTCGGCAATTCCGGCTTCTGCAGCTTCCGAGTGGTACTGGGTATGGAATTGATCTTCAAGCTGCCTCCAAGTCTGGATCGAATCCGGAGCCAGTGATGCATACCATCCAAAAGCTGGGCCTGTCAGGGATTGGCCAAAGAACCGGACCCTCAATGGATCCGATACTGAGATCATCCCAAGTTGCGTTAAGTATCGGCTCACATGCTCGATGGAGCTGCTCCTTCTGACCCGTTGAACTTGGTGAACTCAGGAAGCCGATACTTGGGTGGCAGTGGGATCAAGTCATAATCACTTGGATACGGCTTGGAATAGCCGATCGATTTCCTCTTGGGCAGGATGCCGAACTGGTCTCTGAGTATTGCGCTGACCTGCTCCACACTGAGAACTCCTGGGGCCGATGGCTCAGCACTCGGCCCAGTAGCGTACTTTGCCAGCCACGCTTGTTTTTCTGCGCCTGCTCCAGGAGCTCCTGGGTTCACCATCTGCACCGAGCGTGCTGGACTGACGCTGTCAGGGATGTAGGCACACGTGTAGCCGTGCGGAATCTCCTTAGGTGGCTCGGTGAGGAACTGGCCTTCTCCAGGATCACCGCCGATCTTGTGGACGATGTAGATCGGCGAGCTGTGTGGTCTGGGAGCTGCAAACGAGAACGGCAGTTGCGGCCTAGAATGCATTGCAGCTTCCTCTGTATGACTCCCCAGGATTGGCCCGGATGGAGAGTACTGGTTCTTGATTATCTCCTGGATGACGCGATGCGCCATGCGCTCGAGTTCGTTCATCAAGCTCTGAGAGTGCCGATGAAGCGCATGGGCCACCATGTAGTTCATCTCCTGACACAGGGCTCTGGTGCGTTCTTCAGATGGTACAGACAGATCTACATTGTCCAGAGCGCCTTCTGGTGAGAACCCCTTCCACTTGATGCCATGGTTGCGAGTCCTCTCAAAAGAGCCGATGAGATCGGCTTCCAGCAGAGCTTTGATCTCATCATACTTCTTCTTGTATTCAGGAGGAAGCTCATCATATGTGACGGGCTTGGGAGCGGGTTCTTGATCTTGAGCTCCGGTCATCATTGCGGTGGATGTTGTTGCCGAGTGTCCCACCGAGCGTGCCAGAATGTGTTGTCTACCGAAATCCACAGGCGAGCAACGACGGGCAACACGAAGAGCCGGGAGGTTGCTGGTGCGCTGGCAAGCACTGCTCCCTCGTCGACGGCCCGCAATTTCCGTCACGCGCCCGGAGAATGTGTGAAAGCCGGGCGTGCCACCTGACCTATACCCGATCAGGAGGGTGTAGACGTGCCCCGAATAGTTTCCTGCATACAAAGACACGTGTAAACATAAGTCCGAGCCGTGGTCGGCTCCCCGGGACGACTCTTGCATCGGCTTTGAAGAGCCGATCGAGTCCCGGTGTCAGACGGGATCTGATTGTATCCGGATATGATAAATAGAGCAAATCACTATAAAACTGCTTCAATCAAGTCCAATTAATCTTGACCCACGATGGTAACAGCCTCACTGCTAGATCGGAACATCCTACACGTGACTGGGCCTAGCGAACGTAACAGACAACTAAACCACAACCTAAAACAAAGGCCTAAGAACTAGCAAGAGCCGATTCCCGGAACAATCCCTATCAAGGCTAAGATAAAGCATCTACTACGCCACCGGATCATCCAATCCGTTTGCAAGGCCTAACCCAGCAGATATTATGCCAACTCTTAAGATAAGAGCAAACCATAACAGATCGGATCTACTAAACATGAAAGAAGCAGGGTGTTGTCCCTGTGCGACTAGTTCTACGCGATAAGAACTAGCGAGAGATCGAAACGTGACTACACAGAGACAACATGATATTCGCAGATGATAAGCAACAAAGCACAAAAGATCTACTAAAAGCCATGCTACGAACATCATGATAACTAGTACTACTCGCCATCAAAAACGCTTCAGTACGAGTAATACCAAGGTAAAAGCAAGAACAATACTGCCCTGATCGCAAGAAGCGATCAGGGCAGCATGGCACTTACTTGGTTGAAACCCTAGGATTAGGGGTGGCGATGCGCCGAGAGTTGTTGTTTGCGAGTTGTGATGACGCTCTCCTTACGAATAACAAAGGATACATATTTATAGTCCGGAGACTTGGGAAACAATCTAAACTAATCTTGTCCCGATTGGACTCTATCTCTAATCTTGAACTAAATCTAAGGATACACGGCCAACGTGGCCCGTATGCTCACGCAGGAGCCGATTTACAAGCCTTCCTTAATCTTCTGCTTTAAGCCCATCTTACTTTCGGCCCATAAATTAACCCTTGTTAATTTATGGCGATAACAGGCCGAAAGCTTTAAATAGCCAATTGGATATTGAAATCTAAGTCCTCTCTCTTGCTCTGGGTACTTTTTTTTTGGATCGAGCTAAACTCTGACAAATCAACCCCCTCAGGACCATATCTAACTTCTCCTGACCCATATAACACTTGAAAATACAAATCATCTGGCATGGCTGCCAACATTTATGACAATAATCACTCGTCCTTAAATTTAATCAACACCATTAAATATTTTTGTTATTTTGTAATGTCACATTCAGAACACAATTTAAATATTAATAATATTTTCTACACAAATGTCAACATACGAAAATCGATTCTAACAATTTTTCATATTTCAATTAAACAAGTACTGTATGTGACTTAGTTAATTTATATTGATGACCATTCCAATGTTGTTTGTATTTCTTATCATCAATTATAATTGTCAATCGAGTAACGGGGCGTAATTAATTTTTAGGGGAAGCACTCTACAATTTCTATAACCGACTTAAATTCTCTACAATCAACAGACCACAATATTTTAATTTGTTCTCTACAATTTCTAGAACCCATTTATATTCCTAGATTTTGTATCTACCATAATATAAATTGCTAATATTTCTATGCATCTAATATGTCTATTTGAAGTCATTAATATATATATAAACAAATATTCATATTTAAACTAATATTTTAATTTCATGTACAACAATATATATCTAAAATAATTATATCCAAACCACTAATATTCACTAAAAATATCTCTACACCCAATACTCTACACATGAATGTATTTCCTAGTACTAGTCTACCTACTGTTATATATAAAACTCGATTTTAAAGTGTACATGAGACAAAACACGCTGGCCCTCGCTTCTTCCTCGCGCAGGGGAGGGCTGGCGACCGAGTCGCGCCCCGATGTCCGGCCGAGCGCCGGCGCGCCCGGCCCGGGCGAGCGGAGCCGCGCAGCGGCGGGCTGGGGGCCGCCGGCGAGCCGCGCCGGCCGCCCAAACGCCGGCACGCGGGTGCAGCCCAGAGGAGCGGGCGACGCGGGCGGCGGAGCGGGCGAGCGGAGGAACGTGGCGGCGATGGATGTGCGGCGGAGCGGCAGAGCGCATTTAAGAGGGGGTCCTTCCGCCGGTTCGTTCGGCGATAGCAGCCTACCGCCGGATGATTCGGCGGTAAGGCTCAAAAACCGCCGTTTCAACTTGCGGTTTGTTGCCGGCCTACCTGGCCCATTAAGCTGGACTCCTATCGCCGTTTCATCCGGCGGTAGGATGTCAGGCCGTGCCCCATATCCCCTACCGCCGGTTCATTTGGAGATATCTTGTTCCCGCCGGATGAACCGGCGGCAGGGTGAAATTTTTGAAAAAAAAATTAAGTATATATTTTTGATAAATCTAAAAAAATAAAAAAAAATAAAAAAACGCTCAAGAACAAGAACATCAACAAGCGGGAGATGGGCCGGGACGCTTGCGAATTAAATGGAAGGCCCAAATCCTAGGTAGCGGCGTGGGTTGGTGGTTCCGGCCCAAAAGGAGGAAAGGATCAAATTGCTGAGAGGTCCAACTATACAAATGTGGATCGGCTGCAACCAAAAAAGTAGGAAATCAGCAAAAGTGGTGTGCCTAATCAGTCCCATTCCTTCCCAGCGTCACTACTGTAGTGCTAGTACGCATCAGCATCACTAACAAAAGCCAATCAATAATAACCCTGCTAGTGCTTCCTCCTCTCATTGTCAATGTCATCGGCCCCCGTCGCCGTCTTATCCCGATCGCCCAACTTCAATTTGCGGCGGATCAACCATCGGAGATGAGAAGATCATCCACGCATGATCAGTCAATGAGTCCGCGTCATCGCCGCGGGATCCTACGTAATCTCGCCACTAATCATGCAATCCTAGCGTCTTGACTCTTGACTCGCACTGGCGGTGCGTGTTCTGCGAATCGCAGGGGCACCGCGTCTTAAAGTTTTCTTCGTTCCGGTTCTGGTCAGTGTTGCAATTTGCAAGGAGACAGGAAAAAAAAAAAGCCAAAGCACTAGGCTGCTGTCACGGCAGTAGTAATACGACGTGTGGTCTTTGCGACTGGCGACTTCGACGGCTACGGTTTGGTGAATTCTCGCACGGCAAAGCGGAGGACGGGGCTGATTGTCTTTCACTTATACATCACTGTATTGATTATTGTCTTTCGAAAAAAAAAGCTATTGATTATTTTGAATTTGTTACATACATATCAAAATTTATGTATCTACATACAGTGATGTACAAGTACACAACAAAAATTAATGAATCTAGGAAAAACAACCTATATTTTGAAACGAAGGGAGTAACACGTCGATCAAACTGTGTTTTATAACTCCGTCTCCGATGTATCAAAGGGCTAGAGTTCTCCATTTATACTAGACGTATAGCTCGCGCATTTGCGCGGCTAATATTGAAAATTTAAAAATTTGCATGTCGTTATATCCTTACTTAAAGATTATACTATTTTTTTACTATATATCACTCTGCTCATTATCGTAAATTATGTCTTATTGTTGGTTAAAACAATTCAAATGTGATCTACCAATAATAACAATTTGATTTTTGAGCTTTAATAATATTATGCATAAAATTATTCTTATTTTCATTTTATTTTGATTGTTGGTTGTTAGTTTTAGTTTTCATTAATAGGATATATTTGTAGCTGAACATAGCTAAATGGTATTTTACATTTAATTTTTCATAATGGCATTGATGTGTAATTTTTAATTAAATATAGGGGTATTTTAGGCTAATTTTATTATAATGGCAGTGGTGGGTAATTTCATTTTTCTATTTTTTTCCGATTAACGTGAGAATTTCTAGGCCTTCAGAGCGAATATGGAGGCTCCATTTGTTGGCCAAATAATAAGATAATAGATGATGATTTTGGGTAAACCAGGGCTCAAGATTTTCTATTTACCAAAACGGCATCTATAGAACTTTTTTTATATATACTTTTTGGATAAATACGCAAGATTACAAGGCTTTAGGTCCCAACAAACATCAGGCAAGAACACTGCAAGTAGATATTGATCGAGATGATGAGAATGACATTGGTGACGACCACGATTGCAGCATGTCGACCAGGTGTGAACTTGCTGGCTATGGTTGGGGAGGTTGGAGAAAAGGACCCAACGATATTTTGAGATGAGAGGGCGCAAACTCTCCTTGTTGCGATGGAAAAAGGTGCGTAAAAGACAGGACCGCCCATTGGATCAAAGAATAGGATCGGAATTTTGAATGATTATAAATTTATAGAAATACCGTGGGACGCGCTAGGAATTTTAGAGGGTAGCTAACATCAGGTTGGACCTGTTAGAAACTTTATTTTGTGTCTATTCATATGCTTAACATCGTTTTTCACATGATCTTTTTAGATTATGGAAAAAAAATTCCAGCATTATTAATCATCTATCTATATGCGAATGCCAACAAACAAAAAAGCTACAAGTGTTCTGAGACTCAAATGAGGGATTTCACAAATACAAAAAAATACTATAAAACAAAGAAAGAAAACTAGTAAAAGACTAAATTCAAATTTTCTTCTTTGTTCCCGCTCAACCTTGCAATATATTCACGCTGGATCAATACAACACATCTCTTGTTTGCTTAGAAATTTAAAATCCGGATTCCTATTGCTTGCCGAATCTTTCCCGTAAAATCCCACCTAGCACATGGTTGTAGGAGACATCGACATGGCTTCCAAAGAGATAGTAGCATCAAGATATGTCACCAATGTCCACACCAATATAATGCCGGATAAGAATGTGCTCAAAAAGCGTTTTTCACATGATGAATCTGAAAGCTACTTTTAAAAGTTTTCTGCATTTTGAATGAACTCATATAGGATTATAAGTTTTATGTAGTTCCGAACTTGGGTGGTTCCTATTTCCACGTTTTAAAAATATCGCAGTTACGGGTCGCCCGTTTTCTTGTGTCACCGGCAGAGTGTCGATGCAGGAACCGCGTGTAGTTTGCATCGCAAGGGTCCAATCCTACTTTAGCTCTCGATGATGTGATGCGTAATGTACGACACGTTACTAATTAACTAAACCCAACAATTCACTTCGAAAAATACAATTATTTTACTGCTGCGTACCTCAATAAAATAAACTACTCATCACCTCAAAACTAAAAAAAACTACTAAATCGCCTGCCCGATACCCAACAGCGCACAGTTCACTGTTCACCTCGCCTCACCACCTAGTCGGTGCCGACTCTGCTTCCTCTAAATCAAGCAAATTTCCTTTTTTTTGTGGCAAAGATAACAATTTCTTAAGTAACACGAAACTACCATTTCTCAGATAAAAAAAAGGCATGAAAAAAAAACCAGCTCTTGCTACCAAGGAACATGCTCTTGTCTGGTGTGGTAGCAAGGGTAGCAGCTACTACACCTTTTGGCGGCTCGTTTCTTCCTCTCCCTTTCCCTGCCAACTTTAGACCTAGGAAGCAATTGGCCAAATCTCACAACCCATCTGATCTGGCACAGCACAACGCCACAAACGGGTTAGGTTAGGCTGGTTCCAACAGCGGGTCTGCAGCCCCAGCCCACAGCCACAGTCACGTCAGCGCCACGTCAGCTCTCGCCAGCCCACTCGACCCCAGCGCTCCATCAGTCAGCCTGCAGCCTCAGCCCACAGCCACATCAGCACCACGTCAGCTTCTCCATTCCAGACTTAACCATTTCAGAACGCGTTGCTCTATGATTTAAATTGACACAGCAAAACCACTTTATTAAATTTAAATTGACGTGGCAGCCGTTGGCCAATCACAGAGCGCCATGTGGCAGCCGACCGGACGCCGAGTCGGTACCGACCGGCCGGGTCGGTACCGACCGCGCACGGCTCCAACGCCGGTCGGTACCGACCGCCCGGCCGGTCGGTACCAACCGCCCGGCCGGTCGGTAGCACTATCGCCCCGCGCTCTCGATTTCCGCGCTTATCGACCGGCGCGGGTCGGTAGCCGGGTCGGTACCGACCGGCGGGGGTCGGTACCGACCCCCGTTGGAACCAGCCTTAGGTCCCTATCATCGAAAGTGTAACAGATACTATCACCATTGAGAAAAGGAATTCCTAGTGTGGTGTTGTGCGAGGATCATGGGGTCTTGATCATTTGATTAGTGCCACTAATCTGGTGTCAAGCGGGGCATGTTAACGGTTAAGTTGCCAGCGAGCGAGGCGTCAACCGGTTTAGTGTAGGACTGTCTCTAGGTCAAACACGCTAAAGAAATGGCCAGTGGTGGTTCAGACTACCTGAGGCCCTTTTATTTCCCAAAAATTTTCAATATTCTCTGTCACATCAAATTTTTGGATATATGTATGAAACATTAAATGTAGTGTAAAAAAATAACCAATTGCACAATTTAGTTGTAAATAATGAGATAAATCTTTTAAGTCTACTAGTCCGTAATTAGATATTAATTACTAAATAAAAATGAAAGTCCTACAATAGTCAAATTTAAAAAATTTCGCGAACTAAACATGCACTCATACTTAACCTGTCAGAGAAATACAGTAACAGCACCAGCTGCTCCTGATCTTCTGCAGCAGCAGCCCCTGTATCTGACCTGTGGCGTTCAGTTCAAAATGATCTCACTGTCGAAACCCAATTGCATACTGGTAGTATAGCTAGCCCTTGTTTAGTTGCAATTTTTTTTTGGAATTTTAGTACTGTAGCAATTTTATTTGTATTTAGTAATTATTATCCGATCATGTGTTAACTAGACTCAAAAGATTTGTCTCGTAAATTACAGACAAACTGTGTAATTAATTATTTTATTTAGCTATATTTAATACTTTATGCATGCGTTCAAAGATTCGATATGATGAAGAATCTTATAAAGTTTTGAAATTTTGGATGCAACTAAACAAAGACAAGTTGCAGCTCCAGACAAGTTGAGTTCAATGGCTGTGTTCAGTTGGGGATGGTAAAATTTTGCATGAAAACTTAGATCATTTGACCACTAATTAGGGCTATTAAATGAAATATAATTACAAAATCAACTCCACAACTATGGTACTCTAGCAGTTGCTGTAGCTAATGAGACATGTGACCGTATGATTGTGTGATGATTAGGCAAGGTTAATGTAGCATCACTGTAGCCAATTATGGTAGAACTTGGCTCTGGCTCATTAGATTCGTCTCGAAAAGTTACACCTGTTCACAACAGAAAAGGTTTCGAAAATAAACTTGTATACATTCATTTTTTGTGTAAAATTTTGCCTGAACACGGTGAATGCCAAAAAAAAAACTACTTTTCTTCTTAAAAATCAGAGATTTGCTGGTCTATGGTACGTACGGAGTATATGCTGATCATGTGAAATTCTTTGTACGACTGCAATTTCCATTCAGTGGCCGTACGCTCTGGCTTATCAGGACTCATCAGGAGCCGGCTGGATCATCGCCGGAGCGAGACGAGTGGTAGCGGAGGAGGAAGCAGCGTCGTCCTCCCCTCTCTCGCGGCCAGTCACCGGCAGCACCCCCTGCCCAGTGCCCACACGGCGATTAATGCCACAGCCCACAAGACAATGGCCCATCCTCGGAATCTGTTGCATTCAATACGCCTTCCCAGAGCCAAGAATTGTTAATGCAGTCCAGTCCCCCTCACTCCAGCCCAGATCCATCATCCATCGCATCCATCCACCGACCATCACCACTGCTTGCCTTGCCTCCAACAGTGGAACACCTCTTGCTCTTCAGCATCGACTACTAGCCTCCGGCAGCGTCTCACTTTGCTTTGGATGCTTGTGGTTTGAAGAAACACGGCTGGTTTGAAGGCGGCTGTAACCGTAAAGGCAGAGGAGGAGGTTTTCGAATTCGCGAATCTTTTCCTGGGCTCCCGCAAGCCTACAAACCCCCTGCTTGTCCTCTTGCTCCCGCCGCCGCTGGATAGAGAGAGAGAGAGAGAGAGAGAGAGAGAGAGAGAGAGAGAGAGAGAGGGCCGCCGTAGGGAGGAGATAAGAATAAGCAGAAAGGCGAAGAAGCACAAGGGAAGAAAAAGGGGAATAGAAAGGCGAGGCCTTTTCCTGATTGCTCCTCGCACAGCTTTCCCCTCGGCTCAAAATCTCTCTGGATTCCCTGGAAAGTTCCTGCTTTTTTTCGAGACCAGCGGCCTGAGCTTCTGAATTCGTGAGTTTTGATTCCCCGGATTTTTGTGAGGGTTTGGTTCTGTTTTTGTTTTTGTTTTTGTTTTGCTACTTTGCTCCTATTTTAGTTGGTGCGCTGATGTGAGGTGTTGGTTTTTGAATCCGTGCATCCTTTTCACTGCATTTGTTTAGAGGGCGCATCCTTGACACAAGCTCTCGCGATTCTTTAGAGTGAAGCTCCCATCCCATCAGCCGTTGTTCCTCGGCGTTCCTCTGCTTGTCTCTGTCGTGACAATTGTGGGGTAATAAAAGAGGAAACGGTAAAGGTCTGAAACTTGATTCCCCAAGATTTGCCTCTGAATCTTCCCAAGGGCCACACAAATCTGAATCTCGCCCATGGAGACCCTTACTGCATGACACTTCATCCGAGTCTAGCGTGAGACACTAGAAGCAGCAAAGGTGAAGTCTTGCGCCCTCTTTCCTGAGCAGTCCTCAGAAAAACAAGTTGCCATTTTTTACCTCAGCAAAGAAGAAAAGGTTGCGAACTTTGAGTGCTGCTCTGCCCGTTGGTTTTCTTTGCTGGTTTGTGGTTTCTCTCCGCACCAATCGCTCGAAATTGCAGCTTTTTAATGGCTGTAACTGCTTCACGCTAATCCGGAGTAATTAATAGGAGGCTTCCAGGAAACGTGAAAGCTTTTAGGCTTATAATTCGATTCCTCTTTCTTGTGTTGCAGGAGTCTGGTCGGAGTTGGGCGTTCGCGTGACGTTGCTGATCCAATGGGGGAGACGAACCAGCCGCCGCCGCCTCAGGTGGCCGCGCCGCCGCCCATGATGCCCATGATGGCGCCGGCCGTCGGCGCCGGCGCCATCCACCCGCCCCATGAGCAGTTCCACCATCTCGCCTACTGCGTCCACTCCAATCCGTCTTGGGGTAAGGCGCCCTTACATGCTTGTTTTGGTGTACTAGAGTGAGGGAGTTCAATGCTTTGGTGTAGGCAGAGTGTGTTCTGTTCTTGTACTTGGTTTCCCATCCTATTCACCTAGCATAACTGGAAAATGGTTTCGAAGATATCAGGAGAAAGATTTGATAGCTGGCTGCTTGGGCTTGAGCTCTAGATGGTTCCACCATGTTGAATGGGTTGTGTGTTTTTTTTTTGAGCGAGGCCTAATTTGTTTTTGTATATCTAAGAAAGGTGTGGAGTATGTACAAAGGGATTTACAAGAGCAAAAGAAAAGCGGGAGTTTCCGTTGCTTGTGTTGTGCCTGTATTATAGTTGACACGTTGTTTTCCGACATGCTAAATGTTTCCTTGCCTCACTTTTGCATGCGACTTTCTTAATCCAGCCTGCTGGTGTATTATTTATAGGTTTTGAAGATTCCCACGGAATATTTTGATACATTTATGGCAAAAGCCCCTGTTTTTTCAAACTTTGTCGTTTACCGGTGTATATTTTGCTTATCTGTAAGTAGTTTTCCTTGGAGTAATGTAGCCTCTGATTGGTATAAAATAGCATGTTCAGTTGATTGGCACATTAATGTTGCAAAAGCCCCGGTCTTGTTTAAGAGTTTGTCGTTTACTAGTATATATTTTGCTTATCTGTAAGTTGCTATTCTCAGAATAATACAGCCTCTGATTGGTATAGAGTAGTGTGTTCAGCTGGATATGAAACGTAAACTGACTTGAACCGTTCTATCCATTGCAATTTAAATAAATGGATTCTAGTTGATAACGTATTGAAAAGGAATAACCGAAGCAGCATAGATAATAAATTTGCGGTTTTTAGAATTTATGGTGAACAAAGTTTGTACCTAGCCATTTTTGAAGCTGCAGTCACTGTGTTATTGAATTATTATTTTTGGATATCTAGATATTTAGGTACATACTGAACTGCTGGAAACTGACTGCTCGTGTGGATCCTAGACATGATTAGGATATGGAAAGTTTATGCTTACGAAGTTGCTGTTGTTGCCTTAATCTTCAGTTCAGGTGGCAGCACTGGCATTCCTTCACTATCTTGTGATGTTGGGCTCAACTGTTATGCTTGCATCAATTATTGTTCCTGCAATGGGTGGTAATCCTGTAAGTGATCATTGCTTTGGATTAGTAGTTGCCTGTTTTCACACATAAATAAAATTTCCTTTTGCAAGGTTTAGTGTTTTTACACTATATCGGTTCTTGTTTCTGACAGGGGGATAAGGCTCGAGTTATTCAATCATTCCTATTTATGAGTGGCATAAATACATTGCTGCAAACACTTATTGGAACGAGACTTCCAACAATTATGAATGCCTCCTTTGCATTTGTTGTCCCCGTGCTGTCAATAGCCAGAGACATGGATCCAAATAACTTCACAAATAATCACCAGGTAGAGTTGTGCTCTTTTGATTAAACTTATACTTTTTGGGTTTGAAATGGATGCTTATCAAGGTTCCTTATCGGGGTCTGGGGAATTTTATAGGAAGCATGATCAATTCTTTAGGATCAATAGATTGGAAATTTTTGACTTCGTAATACAAATATTTGTAACCTATTAGAGCGTTTGCAGAGATTTCTCCATACAATGAGAACTACGCAAGGAGCTCTGATTGTTGCTTCCATCCTCAACATGATTCTTGGGTTCAGCACAATATGGGGGGCATATGCTAAGTATGCATCTTATAGTACTTCCTCTTAGTCCTCTCATGCTATATATTCCATGTATTAACACTGAAATGATTTCATTTGCAGGAAATTCAGTCCTGTAATAATGACCCCTGTTGTTTGTGTCGTTGGTCTTGGACTATTCGAACTTGGTTTTCCCCAGGTATCATTCTTGTACTTTTACAGCAAAACAATGCAGCTCATGAAAAAACAAAGAGAACAGAACCTTTCTTTAATGTTTGATTGTCAATTTAGGTTGGTAAATGTGTGGAAATTGGGTTGCCAATGCTCATTCTTGCGGTGATCGTGCAGCAGGTAACGGCTTAATCTCTGTAAAATATATTTTGAGTGAAACATTTAGTCCTATCATAGCCCTATGTATCACTGTTATGAAGCTAGCTAGGTGACCAATCATTTGATATGCTGTATGCAGTATGTGCCACATTACTTCAGTCATATCCATGAGCGGATCACCTACTTGTTTGAGAGGTATTCGTTGCTTCTTTGTATTGGCATTGTGTGGGCCTTTGCAGCTATCCTTACTGCTGCGGGTGCATACAATCATGTTTCACCTAAGACGCAGCAGCACTGCCGCACTGATAGGTCTTTCCTGATGTCATCTGCACCATGGTATGGTCTAAAAAGATGATTCTTTATCAAAATTTTAAGAGCTGCATTTTTTGAAGAAAAGTTTTAATTTACTTCCGGCATGCATATTCTTGTAGGATTAAAATTCCATACCCTTTCCAATGGGGTACGCCAATCTTCACTGCTGGTCATTCATTTGGGATGATGGGTGCTGTACTTGTTGGAGCCTTTGAGGTAAAACTAAAACCTAATGCTTTTCTCATATCTCTGTATTCTTGTCATATCTTCTTTTTCGGTATTCTTATTTAAAGATGTCATGTATTTTGTAGTCAACTGGAGCACACTTTGCAACTGCACGTCTGGCGGGTGCTACACCACCTCCAGGTCATGTCCTTAGTCGAAGTGTTGGCTTGCAGGTCAGATCTATTCCAGAGCTTTTCTTATAAGAACTATCATTGCTACACTATTGTTACATCGTTTGTCGCTGTCCTAGGCAAAAGCTCCGCTTTCCATCCGAATATGTATTCAGGAAGCTAGTTTCTGCTAATTGTCTTTGACAAGTTGTAAATGAGACATTAAATTTGGTTCTTCATAAATAGTCAATGTTTTTCCTTTTTTTTACTAACCAAAATGCTTGGATTGGTGGATATGCTGTATAGCTTCTGGTGTAGTTCCTTACACAAATGTGATATGATCATTTCTTGTGCTTACAAAATTTTCTAGCCTCCTAATAAAATGTTTTCATGCAGGGTATTGGGATGTTCCTGGAGGGGATCTTCGGTGCTCCAGCAGGTTCATCTGTATCAGTGTAAGTAATCTTAGCTTCCCCTCCCTGTGCTTTTTTCTAATTCTATAAATCAGATTCTAGTGCATGTGATGTCCACCTTGGTTTCCAAAAATGCACGTAAAAGTTTTATGATCGAACTCAGAACATGCTACCCCAGAAGACTTGAATAAGATTCAAAGGAGTGTTTTTTTGTACTCGATGCATTGTTATGAACACTTTGCTGGTTCCATTTCTACCGCATTCAAAGGATTGCTTTTAAAGGACTTGCTTAAACATTACTACTTGTGCTGAAAAATTTCATTTTTTTACAATGCAGTGAAAACATTGGTCTCCTTGGGCTGACCAAAGTCGGAAGTAGGAGAGTGATCCAGATATCAACCGGATTTATGATATTTTTCTCCATATTTGGTAATCCTTTGTTCATGCATTTGGTTGCCTAGAATTTTTTTTACTCTTTTGCTAAGATTGTGAACTACTATTCTTGCAGGGAAGTTTGGGGCCTTCTTTGCATCAATTCCACTGCCAATCTTCGCAGCAATTTACTGCATCTTGTTTGGCATCGTAGGTGAGTAAAACTTCCTTCTTTCGTACAGATGATGTCTGGAGCCAAAACTTAACTCATACACTAATTAGTGAATTTTTGTTGGCATCAGCTGCTGTGGGAGTCTCATTCATGCAGTTTGCCAACAAGAACTCGATGAGGAACATCTACATCATTGGACTCTCGTTGTTCCTTGGTATTTCAGTCCCTCAATACTTTAATGAATATACTTCTTCTGCTGGCCGTGGACCTGCCCGAACAAATGCTGGATGGGTATTTGAAGCATCTCCTTTTACACCTATTACATTTACAAATTTTTGTATACTTGCATCATCCATCCACCATCTGCATGTGTTGTTGCATTTTTCGGATGCCGCATTTTTGGACTGTAACAACATACTTCATTTATGCCATGTTGCATCTTGATGTCTCTATTCCTGAACTTTAACATCTAAACATATCTTTTTGCAGTTCAATGACATTATAAACACCGTGTTTGCTTCTGGCCCAACAGTGGCGCTGATTGTCTCCTCTGTTCTGGATAACACATTGGAGGCCAGGGGCTACGACTCTGACCGAGGGCTTTCATGGTTCACGCCGTTCCTGCGCCGCCACAAAGGTTACTCGGACCCGAGAAACGATGAGTTCTACAGTTTCCCAATCAGGGTTCACGACTTCGTCCCGAGTCGGTTCCTCTGACTTTCTCATGAGCGCTGTTACTGCGCATGTAAATCTCTTTGTTCTTGGTAGTCTTACTCCTGTGACCTGTAGTGATTGGTTCTCTACATTCTAGTGGGATATGGGTACAAGAATGTTTAGGAAATTTGCTTTATTTACCCCTTCTGCGCTAAGAAATGGTAACATGACAATGTAGGGCTGCGTGCCCAGGCGTATGGTTTTGGGAAGGATTACAGAAGAATAGCACCTTACTTGTTGATGACTTCCAGTTAAATGCATTGGTTTAGTTTTACTCAAATGTGTGGCTGCTGGAACTTGATATCTGCCATTTGAGCGAAAAGATGTGGTATGGTTTCCCTGAAGTGATCACCTAACCTGATCTCAGCTCTCCCATGCTTGCTGAAATTGCCCTCAAAAGGCTTCACCACCTCTTAAGACTAACTCCAACAAGGGAAGGTAAAATAGGTCATGCATTTCATCATTTGCATTCTACACAGTAGCAACGTTGCCCACACATTTTTTTATGATCTCCAACAGCTGACGCAAATCGGAATGCGCCTCACCTCCTCCGCCCATCCCACCCGAGCCCGCCGGCGGCGCCCCCTCCCCAAGCTCCTGCCGCTCCTCCCTCCCGGGCAGATCAGGGGCCCGGCATGGTGGCTCCTCCGTCCCGGCCCTCGACGCCTCGCTCTCGCCGTCCTCCTCCGCCCGCTTCGACCGCGCGCGCCGCGGCGACAGCGTCTATCTCCGCCGTGGCCGAGGTCGCCGCGCAACGGCTCATCTTCCTGACTCGCGGCACTCGCTGTACCAGGTGTTGGTGCTGGCGTTCCTGGTGTTGGTGCTGGCGGAACGGGCGCAGCCAATGGCGGCGCGGGAGGTGATGCGGGCCTCCTTCGAGGCGTTCCTGATGGTGCTCCTCGCCGGCGGCAATGAGCGGAGCTTCGCGCGCGCCGACCACGCCGCGGTGGAGGACCTGCGCAGCCTGAAGCGCGCCTTCTGCACGTGCAGGGAGGGGCTGGTCCCGGAGGACGTGGTGGCGCGGGAGGCCGGGACGGCCGAGGCCGTCGTGGACCTCATGGCGCGCTCCACGGAGTGCCTCATCGAGGCGTTCTGCGTCGTGGCGGCTGAGTCCGCCGGCGCCGGCAAGGGCGGCGCCACGTTGCTGCCGCCCACGATGCGGGAGGCCCGCCCACGAAGCGGAGGTCAGGAGGGCGCTGCAGAAATGGCGGATCCCGCCGCCCGGCGACGATTGGAAGACGACGAGGCCCTGCCGCCCGGGATCCGCCGGAGAGGAAGAAGGCCCGGCCCCCCTGCCTCTCCGCGTCCCCTGCTTGGGACGCGGTTGTGGCAGCGCCGGCCGCTCCTTGCCGCGGGGCCGCCGTCTCCCTCGTCGCGCTCCTCCTCCCCGGCTCGGCATGCTCGCCTACGGCGGCGCAGGCCCGCCCGTGGCGGCGCTCTGCCCGCCACGCCCCGCCGGCCCACCACGCGCCTCCACTCCGCGCCGCGCCACGCCTCCGCCTCCACCCCGCGCCGCGCCACGCCTCCGCCTCCAGCCCGTGCCGCGTCTCAGCCCGCGCCGTGCCTCCGCCTCCGTCCCGCGCGGCCTCCCCGCCGCGGTCTCCTCCTCCCCTGCTCCTCCCCGCGGGCTCGCCGATGTCCGCCGGCCGCATATGCATTCGAGGAGAGAGGGAATGCAAACACAATTTACCTCACTGGTATGCATCTGCTGTTGGAGAACATGCCTCTCGTGAACAGTAGGAAGGGAGAGGCAAAATGCTTTTGGGTTTGTTTAGATCACTTTTCATTTTGCATTTTTGTGTTTTTCAAGGGAATCTTCAATATTTGAAGTATTAAATGTAGACTAATCACAAAACTAATTACAGATCTTGTCTGCAAACTACGAGATGAATCCAATGAGCCTAATTAATCCATCATTAGAGCATGGTTACTGTAGTGTAGCAATTTAGTGCATAATCACGTCCTAATTAGGTTCATTAGATTCGTCTCGTGATTTACAGTTCATTTGTGTAATGTAATTTATTTTTTTGACTATATTTAGTACACCATGGAAGATATTTATAAAATTTTGCATTTTGGAATCTAAACAAAGCCTTTGCCTACCTCTGTGGAAGTTAGTCTAATTCTGAATACACAACTGACTGAGGAGTTCATCATGGGACATCGGTGGTGGGTGTGCATTCAATGAAATGACAGGCACTGAGTAGCCTGATGGATCAAATGCTAGCACGTATTCAACATTTCTTGTTTGGTGTTGCCCCCTCTTTTGGTCCATAAAAGAGCAGTTGAAGGGGCACTAGAGAGTGTTGTAAACGAGAGACATGAGAGACATCAGCAAAGAGAGACATCAGCAGTTCGTCGAGGCCATTGCAGTTGCAGTGGCTCGCTGTGGTTGACTTGTTCTGGGCTTGGGACGCATTGGGACGCCTCGTTTCATCTTTTCAGTCCATTGTAATCGCCTAACCCTTCTACTCCCTCCGTCCTCAGAAATCTGAAGATAAAGTTCAATAGGAAAAAGGTGATGTGATGGCACTAAAATATTTGACGTTGCAAACACAACAAACCGTGTTTGGTTCCCCGTGTAAAAATTTTCGCGAAATCTTTTTGGCCTTTTGACCACTAATTTAGAGTATCAAATGAAGTTTATTTACAAAACCACCTCCATAACCCCCATGTAAATCGCGAGACGAATCTAATGAGGCCTTTAACCGCGTGATTAAAGGATAGTTACTGTAGCATCGCTGTAGCAAATCATCAATTAATTACTGTCATTAGATTCATCTCAGAAAGTTACATTCGTCCCTGAAAAGATTTTGCAAATAGCCTTTATTTAGTACTCCATGCGGACGTTCATTTTTTTGTGTAAATTTGATTGGATGTTTAACCAAACACGGCCAAAATGCAGCGTGCCATCTTTGCCCCTGTCGTCTGGCTGCTCGCCTCGGTAGTACCAGTAAGGCGCTCTCCGGCGTCTCCGAGATCCGGGCGGCCTGCATCGCTGCATCCACTCGAGGCGCTGAGACGATGGCCGAGGCGCCGCACTTCCCAGCCACGCGCCCGGACACTCGAGGTACGCTCCGGTCAATCTATTCCCATGGCATGTCTTTCGATCGTTCCAGCACTGGCCTGCTGTCTATTTTCAAATTTGTTATCTGATCTGCTTGTTCCAATCAAATTTAGGCATCATGGTTACATTGCCTTTACATTTAGCAAGACCACTGACTGGGTTCTGACTACATTTCCATCAGGTGCAGTATTGCAGTATCAGGAGAAACAATATTCAAATACTGAGCTCTGAATAACACTGCCACACTGGTATCTTGGGCACTTTTAACTGTTACAGGAGGATACTCAAGCCTTAGAGTTGCAGCATTCAGTGTGACCATTCAGTACCGTCCTGCAATTAGCAACCACCTTGTAGAGGTTTGGCTGATCATCAGACCAGTTTCTACTTTCTTAGGAAGTGAGGCAGCCAAAATGGTGAAATATATGTGGCTCTAATTGTCACAAATCTGGCAATTCCAAGTCCTTGCTAAAGATCAAGATTATATATATATATATATATATATATATATATATATATATATATATATATATATATATATAAAGCTACCGGTCACGAAGAAATTATAAACAGCATGTCCGATGGACTCGTCTTGTATTAAAAAAATATGTAATGGTTCGGAAATGTAGTTTTGAATGACTTGTGAAAGCCACAGTGAGCTCCAAATATTTCTAGAGCTTTTCTACATTACTCCCAAATTGTTTTGGACCATTGATCCAAAGGCCTCATACGAAGTAATAGGTCATAAGTTGGTCGTAATCTCCTTTTTATCTAGAAATGTATAATGAAAGGAAACAAATAGTTTTGGAATGGAAAACATTTTATTTTTACTTAATTGGATGCTATCTTGGATTACAGAAGAATAGCACCTTACTTATTGATGACTTCCACAGTTAAATGCATTGGTTTAGTTTTACTCACTCAAATGTGTGGCTGCTGGAACTTGATATCTGCCATTTGAGTGAAAAGATGTCGTACGGTTACCCTGAAATGATCACCTCACCTGATCTCAGCTCTCTGCTAGCTGAAATTGCCCTCAAAATGCTTGACCATCTCTGAACTCTGAATACACAGCTAACTGAGGAGTTAAGTTCATCATGGGACATCAGTGGTGGGTGTGCATTCAATGAAATGACAGGCACTGAGTAGCCTGATGGAATCAAATGCTAGCACGTATTCAACATCTCTTGTTGGATGTTGCCTCCCTCTTTTGGTCCATATAAAAGAGCAGTTGAAGGGGCACGGCAGTCGACAGAGTATTGTAACACGAGAGAGATGAGCGTTTGTTTTGAACAAAGAGAGAGAGTTGCAGCGGCTCGCTGTGGTTGGCTGGTTGTAGGCTTGGGATGCATCCGGAGGGCTCGTTTCACTTGTTCGAAGCATTGTAATTGCCTAAGCCTTCTACTCCCTCCGTTCTCTATTATTTGACGCTGCAAGTCCAGTAAAAAAAGAAAAGGTAATGACTCCAAAATATTTGACATTGCAAATACAACAAAATGCAGGTTGCCATCTTTGCCCCTGTCGTCTGGCGACTCTGCCACGAAGTGCGAGCAAGGCTCTCTCCGGCGTCTCCGAGATGCTACTGGTTTGCATCGCTGTGTCCAGGAGCATCTTGGAGGAGAACAAGCGGTCTCCTGGAGACGATGGCCGAGGCACCGCGCATCAATCTGTCCCCACGGCATCTGTTTGTCACCGCGCACCGGGCACTTGTAAACTGTGAACTTTCGATCGGATGAGCAGAGCTTGGAAATCCTTGTGTAATCATCATACTTAGGTTGTTAAGCCAAATGATATTGAGGCAGTTTGAAGTAAACAACCCCTGCATATCAGTATCATCATGCTGAAGATTGATCTGAAAAGATCATCTTTGGTGCCTCATGGATGCGGTTGCTCTGCTTCGCGAATGTCAGAAATGATGCTGCAGTTTTTTTTTTTTTGAGCAATGCTGCAGTTAGGTGATGAGAAAACTGGAACAACAACATATTCCATCGAATCCGTTCCAGCACCCCCTGTCTGTTTCCAAATTTTGCTATCTGATCTGCTTGTTCCAATCAAATTTTAGGCATCATGAGTCCATTGCTTTCAGATTTGACAAGATAACTCGCCTTTTGGCAGGATTCCATTGACTGAGTTCTGACTGCATTTTCATCAGGTGCAGGATTGCAGTATCAGGAAAAACCATATTTAAATGCTGAGCTTTGAATAACACTGCCACAATGGTATCCTGAGCACTGTTAACTATTACAGGAAGATAGTCAAACCTTAAGAGTTGAGCATTCAATGTCACCAATCAATTACGTCCTGTAGTTAGCATCGCCTTGTAGAGTTTCAAATGGCTCTAATTGTCACAAATCTTAGGAAGTGAGGCAGCCAAATGGTGAATATATATGGCTGTAATTGTCACATTTAAGGAGGAGACAACCAGACCGTAATTTCATTGGAGAAAAAATTGATTACTTCCCGTTTTGTTGTGATGCCATGCAACCAGCAGCATCAGTATGCAAAATTTGGTCAAAAATTGGTGGTGGAAGTAGAAAAAGAGTGATTTCGTCGAAGTTTGAAATTTGTGGTGATGAAAATAATGTAATTAATATTGTTCTCCAGAATCTTTTAGGAATTCTTTTTCGTGGTCTGAATCCAGTGCTTTGCGAACCAGGGTGTGGTGAGTGTTCCAATAACGACCACTCCCCATGGACATTTTCTCCTATTCATTTAATAATCAATCTCATGAATAAATTTGATTATCCAATTCTATGAAATGTTTCTCTACAAAAAAAAACTACATCAACCATTTTTCATTTTTCTGCAGACTTGCACTCAAATGGATCCAAAGAGGACCGGTGTGTTCAGGGTTTGAAGAAGCTCCAAGCAGCCATCGTCATAAGAATTTCCCTTTTTTCCTTTTCCCTTGACCAATCAGAAACCATGGAATCCTCTATTACTAATGAGGTTTAAGGGCTTAGTCAAGCGGGATTTTGTACCGGGAGAGTGAGATAATTAAGCTCTACTACTACTAGTCTCAGTGGGAAAGAAGGTTTCCTAAAATTGGCAGTAATACACCTGGCCTGTGGCTTGATCTCGTGCTTGTTTTCATGTCAACAAACCGTGCAAAGTCTATAACGTCACTGATGGTAAATACGTTCCATCCTAATTCCTAACAGGTTTGTCTTTCACATCAGGTGGTATGGTGCACACTTTTGCACTAGCAGAGCGAGTGAACCATGAATTGGCCTTGCATATATGCTGAATACATAATTGCACAAAGTCTAGTAGTTGTACCATCATTGATACTACTATATATGTATAGTTGCATTGAGATGAGGAGTAGTTCATGGAGTTCACACCAGAGGCTTTGCTCTGATAGGCTTGAGAGACATCAGGAGCTCATGCCATGCATACAGTTGGGAGCCTAGTGTGTGCGCTACTGAAAGGGTGAAGCAATGAGGGTGGAATACTGGGCCTTTAATTTCTCAGCCCGAGAAAGCTATTGCAGGCAGGACGCTACAAGAAGGCTACATAGCAACAAGCCAACTACAGGCAGGCGTCGCAGGAACATATGGCGCCGAACCGGTGACGAGCAGCGTTCGATCCATGTCTACCTCGCTCTCCCTTCTTCTGGCTCACAAACTACCGTCTCTTTGTACCCTGACCCTCTAGAGGCTTCTAGAAACTCCATCTCGCTGTCCCTCCCAGGGCCCAAGAAGAGCAGTGTTTTTCTACACCCTCCAACGCATATGTTACTCGCTGTCCTAGAAGAGCAGCAAACCGAATAATGTCCACGTCCCGCCGGCGTTTCAACTAAGGGCATCATCTGGGCTGAACACCTGTTACAGATGCTTCTTCTCTCATGCTGGTAGTAGCTAGGCTAGAAGTGTTCTGCTACTACTGTTAAAATTCAGAAAGACAAAAGTCACATTCAAAATTTAGAGTGTCTATATCCTATTAATGAGCTATATATGCTGACCAACAAACGTGTCTATATCCTATTAATGAGCTAGGTACCATTTTATGGACTTCTTAATTATATGTGAATGTGAATGCATGCGAGTAGTGTAGTCTTTGACAAGCTCTAAGAACTCGTTCAACATTTTAGCTCTGGTGAGTTGTCAAGTGCTCGCACTGTATTAGCGCAAATATTCCATCATAGCTTCTTGAGAGACGCCTATACAGTGAATATCTATCCATTCATAGAATTATTTAATGTATAAGTTACGTGAGCCGCCACACCGGCCTAATTAATAATACATGTGAGATCAGCAGATAAGATTCAGCAGGTAAGACAACTTATGGAAGATGTGGTTGGCGCACATTTATATAAATTATTAAAAGAACCAAATTGTTGGCTGAAGCCCGTGAAGCGACGCAGTTTGTCGTCGATGACGCAACTCGCAATGTCCGGCTGGCGACGGCGCTACTATCGGCTTCATGTGCCAGCTGCAAACTAGGGCACAAGATAATTTTTTAATGGTTACTCTGCAGGGAAAAATCGGACCGAATATGAAATAACCTCTTAGTAACTAAAATGCCACTAAGCATCGGCTGTTATGTACAGACTTTAGGTGTGATTTTTGCAACGATGCATGCATAGTAGTATAGGGTACTGTCAGTGTAGCGTATCGTGGTGGATGTTGACCAAAGAGTACATCTCCAACTCATGTTTGTTTTGGTACTAGAACTGTCATTTTCAACTGTGAAGTTTCACAAGAGATATACAAAGTAATGAGCTAGTCACCTCAGTACAGATTTGCTTCTAAGCTCAATTAGCCTGACGAGGCACTAATTAATGGACATCGACATCCTGTTTCTTTCAGGACACCGCCGGGCAGTGTTAGGTGAGGTTTCACTGAGCTGCAGGTACGAAATAATGTTACGGAATCAAATAGTACATGCTCTTGTGATCTCGCACTTCAGTTTCATCCCGTCCGTGAATGAGAAGAGATATACTTATGAAGCAGCGCAACACCAGTGCTGCCTCTGCGAGCTGCGAGAGAGGAGTAGGATTTCTTCTAGATGAAACAAGCTAGAGACCAATGGTTTGCATGGCTGTTCCACTGCCTATTGGTAGCTTGGATAGTAGGCTTGGGAGGTATTGGGATCTTTCATGTTATATCAGGTCATCCTCAATTTCTGAGAGCACGAGCTCGGATGTGCTTGTAGAACCCTTACGGTGGATGCAATTGACACGGAGTTTGTGACGAATTTTATGTTGCACCATCTGTTGGGAAAGAATAAATCGGACTGAATATAAAATAACCTCTTAGTAGCTAAAATGCCAATAAGCATCGGTTGGTATAGGTGTGACTTATACAACCATTCATGTATAGTAGGCTAGGGTACGGTAAGTGTAGTGTAATGATGCGATCGATGTTGACCAAAGAGTACATCTCCAACTTGTGTTGCTTTTGTACTTGATCTGCCATTTTGAACTAAAGTTTCACAAGAGATATACGGAGTAATCATAGTCACCTCAGTATAGATTAGCTCGATCAGCCTGAGGAGGCACTAATTGACATCGACATTGCAAGTACGAAAATAATGTGACAGAATCAAATAGTACATGCTCCCTGAAACGACCCGGGTTTTCGAAAGAAGAACCCGAATCCCTGTATCGTCGTGATAGTCCCTGTATCAGTAGCTATCACATACAGAACTCATTTCAGTTCATACTCACTTAAAAGATTCAAATATGTGTTTCATTATTACAATATCCAGAGGATTTGCAGTACGAAACTTTTATTACAAGCCCATTAAAATAGGAACAAACAGAAAACGGTAGCGGTAGCTGGACTTCAGGCCATCCTTCAACTCGAACTTCATCTACACAGGCAGCACTTGAGCGTAGCATGGGCTTCTAAGCTTCAGTCATACCATCCATCGATGTTGGCGTTGAACTCCTAATCGGATCCTGCATCTTGCCAAGCTATTCCCAAGGACGGGATAGGTTCACGTCACCATCCGTATGCAAGCTTTAAGTGGATGCAAAGGTATAAAAGTAGCCAAAGGATAGGCTGAGGTTTCCTATGCAAGCATATACATATAAATCCATATACATGTCTCTCACCCATCCCAGGTCAGTGCAGGAAACTCCCTCTCCCTGCACCTCATCTGACTCCACAGGGGGAAGTGGACTAGAGGGAGGTAGAAATACTGGAGTTCACTATTCTATGAAAGTGCAGCCGGATAAAGAGTTGTACATGACCGAGTACGCGGCTATACGTATAGTTTTTACCCTGCAGGGGTTGTACACCTGTACCCACTCGGGCTGCAAGCCGGGAGCGACCCAACTGAGACACAGCCCACAACCATGACTCCCTAACCATGACGCTACCATCCTGCATTCCCGGGGTGGGATACATTCGCCGCAACGAATGTTCCGGGGCTGTGGATCTCTAGCCTGGCCATGGCTTCAAGAATCTCAGAGACTGGGGTCGGAGAACCCGACCGGGCCTACGCACCCCGAATTGGGCGTGCGCGGTCTACCCTCTCCTGGAGACTAGAGTCGGAACACCCGACCGGGCCCGACGCACCCCGAATTCCCATGGGCGTGCTCGGCCTACCCTCTCCTTAAACACAGCCACAGTCTGGTACCGCACAGCTAGAAATGGCTGGAACCCCTGCCCATACGGGGGTAAGTGGTGTGCACGTTTGACATAGTTCCATCACTAGGGGCACTATCTCGAACTATATTGCTGGGACAAGCATCTTCTCGTGCAGTCCTCCGCAAAGGTCCGCCAAAGGCACCCATAACAGGTATCGTCTCTCCTTGGGCAACCACACAGGTACACCCCTCCTCATCCCGCATCCGCCACAGGTGCTCCTTGGGATGTGCCCACCACACATTCCCGGCCAAACGCTTGCCCTCGCTAAAAGCCCTATCTCTGGCTCCTCACATAGTGGATCTCATCCATGCCAAGACTATCATATCATGGAATCCCATACCCAATCACTCTCATAGTAGCCAAAGCATCCAAGAATCAATCAAGGTATATGGATGCAAGGAATACGGTATAAGTAGGCCATGCAGGCTTATCTCTCACACACACAAGTAAAGCAATAGCAATTCTAGCAAGCAATGCCTAATAGGAATTCAAGTCATAGATGGGCGTGAACCTGGTAGCTCTTCGTAGTCTTCCGGGGTCCTCGGGGTCTTCTCGTAGTCCGAGACGTCCTCCTGGGTCTTCTGGGCGTCCGGTACGTCCTTCTGGATCCTCCGGGTGTTGGGGTAGTCCTTCTGGATCCGCTGGTTGCTCGGAACGTCGATCAACTCCTTCTCGTCAGGACCTAGTCGTAATTACGCATGAATATAGGGGCCAAAGTGCAAGAATGCACAAAACAGGCTCAAAAGAGATCCAACTCATAGCAAATCCTATTCTAACGCATAGATAATGATTTTAGAAGAATTATGAAACTGATTTCATATTTTTCGGAGTTCCGGTTGATTTATTAAGAATTTTCTAAGCTTAAAAGTATTTCTGGAATTAATAAGAAGTTTTCGAAAAAAATATAAAAACACACAGTTAGCCACGTGGCAGCCTCTGGGAGCGCCACGTGTCATGCTGATGTCAGCACGGGGTCAGGCTCTGCGGACGTCATTATTATGTAAGGGTTGACTCGGTCAACGTTGACTGAGTCAACGGTCAGCGGGTCCACGTCCAGTCAGTGGGGTCCCCTAGTCAATCTAACAGGAGAGAATGACATGTGGGCCCTGCGTGTCAGGTCAGGTTAAAAGAAAAGAAAAGAAAAAGGGAAACTTGGTTCTGGGCTCAAAGGAGATAGCAGGCCGGCTCCTTAGCCCAACAGGCTCGGCTCAGATAAGCGGGTCGGCTCTGGCCACGGCTCAGGGGGACGGGCCGGCTCGGGAACTCGGTCCAACAACTTGGCTCGGCTCGGCTCGGCTCGGTTAGACGGTCTGGCTTGGATCGTCGGCTCAGCGGACCGGCTCGGACAACGGCTCAAGGTGAACGGGCCGGCTCAACAGCCTGAGGACTCGGCTCGGCGACTTGGGCTACAAGGCGCTGGCGATCTGGGCCAGCGGAGCGGCAGCGGTCCATCTCCTTCTTCTTCTTTTCTTCTTTTCTCCATTTCCCTTCTTTTCCTCTCACTGACCGAGCGGGTCCACCTGGTGGCGCCTCCTTCTACTGACGACTCGGTCCCACTTGTCGGCGGCTCCAGGATCTTCTGCGGCTTGGAAGATCTGGTGCAGCTGCTCGCGTGTGAACGGAAAACAGAGGCGGCGGCGGCAAGGTCTGGGGGCGGCGAGATCTCCCGGCGGTGACAGCGAGGTGGAACAAGGGCGTGGCGGAGACGGAGCAAGGCAGAGCGCGGGCTCGGCCAAGCGGCGACGCACGCATGCACATGCACGACGGCGGCGCCCGGCATGGAAAGGCAAGGAGGTTGGCGTGCGCACGTGAGTTCGCGCACCCCGGCATCGGCATGGCGAGGCCATAGGCGATGCGGACGGGGTCTAGGCGGGACGGCTCATTGGGCGCAAAGGTTTGGCACGGTCCGGTGTCGCACGTGCGCGGGGCGCTGGCGTACCAATCCGCGGCGGTGGTGTTCAAGGTGGCGGTGGCTTGGCATGGTCGCGAGGCACGGCGACAGGTTCGCGGCGGTGAAAAAGAGTTTGGCTCAGGCTCGGAGGGCGGCTAGGCAAGGTCAAGGCGGCTCGGTGGCGCGCGTGCAGGGGCGCAACCACGGCGTGGCCCTGCGGCGGCGGACTGGTGTGGTTCATGCGCGCGTGCCAGGACGCGACATCGTAGCAGCGAGCATGTTTACCACGGGCATGGCGAGGTTGGGCTAGGGCGGAGACGAGGTGTGTGCGTGTGTGAGCTAGAAAGGCACGGCCTTAGGCCAGCGTGCGCGTGGGGTGTGGCGTGTGCGCGCGCACCACTGCAACGCAGCCACGACGAGGTGTGTGTGCTTGTGCGAGACGTGTGCAAGGCACGGCCTTGCCAAGGGCGTAGCCTTTGCGCTCGGCCGGCCGGGATTTAGGTGCTGCGGTTGGTGTCCGTGTAAGGTGCAAGTGCGAGGGCAAGGCATGGTCCAGGTGGCCGGGTTCGCTCTCGTCGCGGTCGTGGCGAGGCCACAACGCGCCGGCGGCGGGTTTGGCACACGCGTGCGAGCGTCTGGAAAGCCAGAGCAAGGCACGGCAGCAGGACAAGGCTAAGGCGGTTTGCATGGTTTCGCGGCAGCGACGGGTCCCTGCAGCAAGGCAACAAAGGACAAGGAGGCTACGGCTGGCTACACGGAAGGCTCATCGTCGGCGGCATGCACGACGGACAACACAAGGGGGGAACGGCGAGGCGAAGGTGGTGCTCACCGTTCGGGCTCGTGGAGGACAGAGGCGGCGCGGTGGCGAGTCGATGTCGAGGCGGGTCGAGGCCGTGCAGTGCCGCGCGGGGACGTCGATGCAGGGGATCGGGGCATCGGCGTGGTGCAGGGGTTGCAGCAGCGGCGTCCTCCTCGACGAGCTCGGCTCCGAAGCGGCGTT
The DNA here is from genome assembly GCF_016808335.1 of Panicum virgatum. Lineage (NCBI taxonomy): Eukaryota > Viridiplantae > Streptophyta > Magnoliopsida > Poales > Poaceae > Panicum > Panicum virgatum. The sequence goes on from NC_053147.1 coordinate 64,229,891, forward strand.
GTTCTCCTCTTCTAGCCTTTCCCCGCGGCTCCTCCTTCTTCTCCGGTTCTCCCCTCCTCCTTCTTCCTGTCCTCCACTCTCGGCTCTCTCTGCTTTGGTGTGGAGGCGGCGGCGCAGAGGGGAAAAGAACCCCCGGGGCGACTAGGGTTCGAGAGGCGGCGGTTTGGGGTACTTATAGCGAGGTCCTAGGGTTTGGCTCGGGTTGGGGCTCGCGGACGGCCGAGGATTCTCGGCGTCTGGGCCGGGGCACGCGGCAGCATCGCAGCGCTCGGCGTGAGGGCTCAGGTGCGCGCGCGGCGGTCAAAAGGGCCGCTGGGCTGGTGGAAAAAGGGGTGCGGCGTCCCTCCGCGGCTTGTCGTGGAGCGGAGGCGGTTGCGCAGGAGCAGGTGGAGGCGCAGGCGCTGGCGGAGCAGCCTTGGCGTGGGCAGCGGCAAAAAGCAGAGGCGTCGGGAGGAAGGGGAAAAAGATACAGGGGCGGCTGACGTGTAGGGTCGGGTTGGCAGTGGCACAGGCGGAAAGGAGAGGTGAGGGAGGCGGTGCTGGGCTATGCGACGCGCTGGTTGGGCCGGCTAAGCGGGCTGGGTGCTGCGCGTGGGAGAGCCGGCCAGTTAGGTTTGGGCCGGTCGTGCTGGGCTGCGTGCTGGGGTTAGCAGGCCGGTTTTTGCTAGGAGATCTGGGCAAGGCCGGGTTAGGTGCAGGCTTTGGGTCCAAGAGCAGGTTAGGATAGTTAGCCTTTAGTTTTAATTTGAATTGGCTTAATTCAAATTAAAACTCACACAACTCAAACAAAAAATATTCAAAACCGAATTTAAACAAGGTAGATTCAATTAAACTCCAACTCCAAATATAGCACACTAGCAATATATCATCCTTATTTTTGATTCGTTTTTAATTTGCTAGGATTTGAGATAGAAGGGAATTAAATTCTTACATTATTTCTACCTATTTACACTTGCACACAAAAAGTTTTTGAAATTTCACATTTTTGGAGAATATAACATTCCGTAAAAATACGGGATGTTACACTCCCTGTGATCTCGCACTTTATTTTTTTTCATCCCGTCCGTAAAAGAGGAGATATACTACTTAAGCAGCGCAACACCAGTGCTGCCACTACGAGCTGCGAGAGAGGAGTAGGCTTTCTTCTTGATGGGACAAGCTAGAGACCAATGGTTTGCATGGCTGTTCCACTGCCTCTTGCAAGCTTGATAGTAGCTAGGTTTGGGAGGTATTGGGATATTTCATGTTACAGCACTTCATCGAGCACCAGCTAGTATGTGCTTATAGAACCCTTATGGGGGAGATGCAATTATGGACAAGTAGCTTGTGATGAATATTATGTTCCGCCTTTTCTTGGCAAAGAACATGAGCGGTTCTTCCACATAGATATCGCATGCATGACATCGAATAAAATTCCTCTTCAGATTCTGCTTGCACTACGGCACACAGGACCAATTTTAATTATTAGGACCATGTTTGAGCTGTTGTACCTGCATGTATAAAACATTCACCAACATCAATGAATTCTTGGGTTGGATTACAAACTCGTTAAGCTTTTACTTTTAAAGGAGTGTTCGTACCTCTTATGCTTGAGCTTTAGAGGTGACTCGGTACATTACATATTGTTTGGACAACTCACTACTCGAAAAGAGCCCATCAACATCGGTTAGTAAGGGCCTTAGGTACCAGTTCTTGAACCAGCATCAGCATCGGGTAAAAGAACTGGTGCCTAAGGCTATCTTTGGCACTGGGTGAAACCTTCACCCGGTACCAAAGTATTTTTGGCAAAAATGATTGGCCGGGATTCGAACTCAGGATCTCTTACCTCACATGTATCTTTCTTACCATCTCACCTACACATCACTTTTGATGGAAAGATAGATATTTTTTTTGAAGTAACCCATGGATGAGCCTTAGGTACACCAACCGGTACCTAAGGTTCATCCATAGGTATTGGTTGGTGGTATCATCCGGTACTAATGTAAAAGTTACCACCCGGTACCTATGCAGAGCCTTAGGTACCGGTTGTTGGTGTTACCAACTGGTACCTAAGGCTCATCCATAGGTCCCATCTACCCCAAAAGTACCGATATGAAGATGAACCGGTACCTTTACTAAGGTACCGGTTCATCTTCATACTAGTACTTTTGGGGAAGATCTTTGGCGTGTTTTCTAGTAGTGATTACATTTTTTGCAACATCTAGCAGTATTCATCTGGCTGTAATTAATCTTTTTATTATAAATGTTGTTAGTGAGCTTAGTTAAGGATTTCTTACTAAGAGTTAAACTCTACTAGTTCATCAACCCGTGCTACGGGCTAACAATTTTAATAATCTTGGTTCCCGATGAAATGCACTCGATGCAGCGCCCACTTGGCACTTATTTTATCTATTATCTCTGTCATTTTACTACAGTACATGAATTGAGGATTTTGCACAACAACTGTGGCTTGCTGAAAGCGTTCTCGAAGATATGCCACTATTCCTCGAAGAATGCACTCGACAATGGCGACCAAGGGAAGGGAGCGGCATGCCTTCAGTATCCAGTTATACACCTCAGCCAGATTTGTTGTCATAATTCCATACCTCGATCCATCAGTATTCGCAATCAAGGCCCATTTCTCAAGGGGCTCATTTTTTATGCACTCTGAGAAGGATTTCACAGATCTTCCCCCCTTATGCCTCCTTGTCACGCGTGCAAGCTCACCCTCGATAGGATCTAAACCCCGCGGCTCCTCTTCATGTGCCACAACAGGTTTCTTACGAACCTCCTCCATATGACTCGTAGTAAGCTTATCAAGAAGATCCCATATTTCATCAAACTTGCATCGCTGATTTTGTCTACACATTTTCTTGAACATATCCTCCAGCCATTTGCTTTTAAACTATGAGTAAAAATTCGCACCCATATGCCTCATGCACCATCGACTATGCAGGTCTGGCCACGAAACATCAACGTTGCGATCTTCCTGCAGTTTCTTGACAGCTAACAATATACCCTTGTGGCGATCATGGAGGACACACACGTTAGGTCGCTCACAAACCACGGCCCGCTTGATCAGCGAAAGAAACCACAACCAGCTTTTAGCATTCTCAGATTCCACAAAAGCAAAGGTAAGCAGCACAACCTTGTTGTTTGCGTCGACCCCAATGCAGGTGAGGTGCTGCCCTTTATACATTCCGTTCAGAAATGTTCCATCCACACAGAGAACTGGTCTGCAGTGTTTGAATGCTTCAATCATGCACCCAGAGGACCATACGCATGCCTAAGCACCCTTTCACCATTTGCATCCTAATAGTCATCAATATCGATTATAGTTCCTGGATTCCGACTCTATAGTAGTGCTTGGAGATGTGGTAGGTGGTGGTAAGAATCCTTGTACGAGCCGAACCTCCACTCAAGCACCTTCTTCTTTGCTCACCGTGCCATGTCATATGATATTTCATAGGAGAACCTATTGGAAATTGCAAGCTTGATCTGAAATGGAGATATGTAAGTCTTCTTCACAATCTCTCCGTACATCACAGTAGCCACAAACTCAGCCGTCATATTTCTGTGCTTCACAACGGTTTCTGAAAGCATGCATGTGTGCCCAATAACGATCGAAGCCACAAAGTTGTTCTGCCCCTTCGGCAGGTAACCATGAACCCGCCATGGACATCCAGGGGAGAGGCACTTGACATCATATGTGGTTGGGTTTGAAATAACCACATGAAATGGTTTCTTTTCCAGGAAAGACCACTTCTTAACTGCATGCTGCAGATGCTTTTTATCGTGAAAAAGTTGACCACTTGTGATCTCCATTTGATTATACACCCGGTTATTGTCATGACCATTATTAACCGTGAGCCCATCCATTTCAAAGTTGCCCCAGTCCTCAGGAATGGTATCTTCATTTTCAAATAATCGAGCATCTCTACCTCCAATAAAGGTTCTGTACTCCTCATCCTCTAGCTCCATTTCATCAACAATCGCCTCATCCAACTCACCCTGGTCAGCATTCATGTCACCGCCAATTTGTTGAACCACAGGCTGCGCCTGCTGCTCCTCTACAACAGCATTTTCATGGGGCCAATCGGTTTAGCGACTACCTCTACTGCAGGAACGGCATGGGTCATGCTAGTCTCCCCTTGAGTTATGTTAGACAGTTCTTGTTGAACTAGCACAACAAGAGAACATTTCATTTTGTTCATAGTCATATCGACAAATGCACGACAACATTTTGAGTTCCTCATCTCGTATAGTTCCCGGCGCCAACCAAGCTCACGCTCCGTTGGAACTAAACCACTAACTTTGATCCTCCACTGGCTTGGATCCACTTGCAGAAAATTATGCATCCAACCTAACATATCCTTATGTCTCATGTGTAACGGATTGCTCACAGTTGTATCTACATACTGAAACTTACTTAAATCTACCCCAGAGTCACAATAATTGATGAACCCATTGCCATGATGAACTCTGATATTTACTAGTTCCGAACGCATGTCAGTTAATGCATTACAGAATCTGACGTTATACGACACATCGAAATATTTGTAATTTATTTAAACTAAAAAATTTGCTGGTACAATTCGGGTCTTAAATTTAAATATCTTTGCAAATATTTTCATTCATTTAAATCTACATCAATGCATTATATTTTAACATTGTAATATAACATATTTTTAATATTTCATAAGTAAAAAATTCCAAGTTAATTAACCAAAATTGTGCAATAATACTGTATTATGACAATCTATAAGTACCAACACTATATTTCATTCGGATATATATACTAAATATTCAATACAATTCCCTACATAATCATGAGTTACTTACTACCGGATACAGAAAAAATATCATGTAATAAAAAATTATAATATTCAAACATTAAACTACTAAACTACAAATTAAACATAGTAGTATAATGCAAACGAACAAGCAGGAAGCTATATTACTTAAGTCTAACCGCAATAAAAAACATTAATTAAATAAGACTATAACTAAAAAAAGACCTTAATTAAAAATACAGAGTTAAACAATCTTACTGGTCGGGCCCGATCAGACACGCTGAGGACCCGTACCCACCCGCCCGGCCAGTGCGGCACTTGCTGCCGCCGCCGGCCCCCTCACACCGCCGAGCCGAACGGCGGCGGGGATCTGCGGCTCCGCGCGGCTCAGGGAGGGGGCAGCGGCGAGACGCGGGCCGCCGAACGGAGAGCAGCGCCCGGCATCGCCGGCGGTGGGGGTGGAGGTGCGGCGTGGAGGCGGCGGATGCACGGCGGCGGCGAGGCATGGGAGGGCGGGGCTGCGATAAAAGCGGCAGTAGGGGTGGTGAATGGGGCGGAGGAGGTGAATCGGGCCGTGTAAATGGCCGATAGGCTTGTCGGCCAGCCGACGGCCGATAAGTGATCTTATCGGGCCGATAGGGTCTAGTCAGCCCTAAAGGCCGACTAGACCCTATCACGCCGACGGGCCACGCTGGCACCTCGCCCAGCAGACCGAGCCGACGTGGACAACACCTGTCGGCCTGCCCTTATCGGTTATGCAAGAGCTGATTAGAGTCCTATCGGCTGTCCAAGAGCCGATTGGCACATATTTCAAAATTTTTGCATTTATTTTTGTGATTAACAATTAAAATAATATTATTTAAAAAATTCATATAAAAGAGCAGTTGAAGGGGCACGACAGAGTGTTGTAACACGAGAGAGATGATCGATTGTTTTGAACAAAGATCAGTTTCTACTTTCTTAGGAAGTGGGGCAGTCAAATGGTGAATATATATGGCTCTAATTGTCACAAATCTGGCAATTCCAAGTCCCTGCTAAAGATCAAGATTATACATATATAAAGCTACTAGTCACGAAGAAATTATAAACAGCATGTCGGACTCGTCTTGTATTCCAAAAATATGTTATGGTTCGGAAGTGTAGTTTTGAATGACTTGTGAAAACCACAGTGAGCTCCAATTATTTTGGACCATTGATCCAAAGGCCTCCTAAGAGGAAAAAAAATGGGGTGCACCCCTGGTGCAGCAAAGCTCCAATGCACCCCCGCCCTTGATGCCGTCTAGATACAATCGGATGGTGAAGGCTCCCTATGATGAATCCGAGCCGAGCCGATCTCTGCATGACCCAGAAGCTGAGTCCTGGACGGAGTCCCTACCCCATCAGTCGGATTCGCATCTGGACGGCATCAAGGGCAAGGGCGCACAGGAGCTTGGGTGCACCCAATTTTTTCCCCTCATATGAAGTACTTGGATGCTATTTTGGATTCTAAATAAAATGGGCCCCATGTATAGCTGTAAAACGTGGCATGTCACATGAAATTGGCCAATAAACTATATGGAAAACTTTAAATGTGTGCCTTATTATATGTGCCAAGCATTATACGCATCATTTCTTTGATCAAGCATGTAAAACCTCAAAATCAAAAGGTCAAAAGTACATCATCTACAGATCCATGTTTTATTGACATTAAATGGTATCCGCAAAAAAAATTAAAAAATGAGCAGACATAACAATAATAGGGTTTTCCACATGGTATGCAAAAATATTAATATATGTTGATACTTTGTGGTGTACTTACATTGCACCTTACTTGTTGATGACTTCCAGTTAAATGCAATGGTTTAGTAGTTTTACTCAATTGTGGCTGTTGGAACTTGATATCTGCCATTTGAAAGTGGTTGTCTGGTTACGCTGAAATTATCACATAACTGATCTCAGCCCTCCCATGCTAGCTGAAATTGCCCTCAAAAGGTTTCACCATCTCTGAACTCTGAATACACAGCTACTGAGGAGTTAAGTTCATCATGGATTCATGGGACATCAGTAGTGGGTAAACATTCAATGAAATTGCAGGCACTGAATAGCCTGATGGAAAAAAATGCTAGCACATATTCGACATCTCTTGTTGGATGTTGCCCCCCCTCTTTTGGTCCATATAAAAGAGCTGTTGAAGGGGCACGGCAGTCGACAGAGTGTTGTAACACGAGAGAGATGAGCGTTTGTTTTGAACAAAGAGAGTCAGTTGCAGCGGCTCGCTGTGGTTGGCTGGTTGTAGGCTTGGGATGCATCCGGAGGGCCCGTTTCACCCCTTTAAAGCATTGTAATTGCCTAAGCCTTCTACTCCCTCCGTTCTCTGTTATTTGACGCTGCAAGTCCAGTAAAAAAAGAAAAGGTAATGACTCCAAAATATTTGACGTTGCAAATACAACAAAATGCAGGCTGCCATCTTTGCCCCTGTCGTCTGGCGGCTCTGCCACGAAGTGCGAGCAAGGCTCTCTCCGGCGTCTCCGAGATGCTATTGGTTTGCATCGCTATGTCCAGGAGCATCTTGGAGGAGGACAAGCGGTCTCCTGGAGACGATGGCCGAGGCACCGCGCATCAATCTGTCCCCACGGCATCTGTTTCTCACCGCGCACCGGGCACTTGTAAACTGTAAACTTTCGATCGGATGAGCAGAGCTTGGAAATCCTTGTGTAATCAGCATACTTAGGTTGTTAAGCCAAATGATATTGAGGCAGTTTGAAGTAAACAACCCCTGCATATCAGTATCATCATGCTGATTGCTGAAGATTGATCTGAAAAGATCATCTTTGGTGCCTTATGGATGCGGTTGCTCTGCTTCGCGAATGTCAGAAACGATGCTGCAGTTTTTTTTTTTGTTGAGCAATGCTGCTGCTAGGTGATGAGCAAACTGGAACAACAACATATTCCATCGAATCCGTTCCAGCACCACCTGTTTATTTCCAAATTTGTTATCTGATCTGCTTGCTCCAATCAAATTTTGGCATCATGAGTCCATTGCTTTCAGATTTGACAAGATAACTCGCCTTTTGGCAGGATTCCATTGCCTTAGTTCTGACTGCACTTTCATCAGGTGCAGGATTGCAGTATCAGGAAAAACCATATTTAAATGCTGAGCTCTGAATAACACTGCCACAATGGTATCCTGGGCACTGTCAACTATTACAGGAAGATAGTCAAGCCTTAAGAGTTGAGCATTCAATGTCACCAATCAATTACGTCCTGCAGTTAGCATCCACCTTGTAGAGTTTCTAATGGCTCTAATTGTCACAAATCTTAGGAAGTGAGGCAGCCAAATGGTGAATATATATGGCTCTAATTATCACATTTCTGGAGGAGACAACCAGACTGTAATTTCATTGGAGTAAAAATAGATTACTTTCCGTTTTCATGTGATGCCATGCAACCAGCAGCATCAGTATGCAAAATTTGGTCAAAAATTGGTGGTGGAAGTAGAAGGTTGTTAGGATTTGAGTGTAATCTTACCTCCCTATCTTTCTACAAAAACACATATATGCCATATGCCTCACCATTTTTTGTGCTTCCGTGTTTTTTCTACACCCTACAAGGCACCTGCTACTCGCTGTCCTAGAAGAGCAGCGTTTCGAGTAATGCCATCAGCTGGGCTGAACACCTCACTACTAGAAGCCATGGGGCCGTTTAGAAAGGGCCATGGGCACCCGTATTCCGAAACAGAGACCATTGGCCTTGGTCTAGGACATCGAGTATTCTATCCAGTGCTTCAGTCAACCTTTAGTACCAGTTGGACCAACTAGTACCTCAGAGACTGCCATGCTGAAGCAAGTGAGCTGCCATGTGCTAGCTAGGCACAATTGTGGTTGTACTGTTTTCTTGGGTGGTTCTCCATGTTCCAATTAAATCATATCATCTTGTAAATAAAGTATAGATAAAAGTATGATTAGGGTCACTTGCCTTTTTCCAATGAAAAGCTACTCTTACTGCCCTTCAGCTTTTGCTCACTTGGAACTCTTGATTCTTCAATCTTCAAACAGCGATACTTCTACTCGGGGCAATCAACGAGCAACCATACAAAGCAAACAAAAAGATACAACTAAGAATATTACACCATAACAAAAGAAAGGCTTTAAAAGAACGTACTAAAGGATAGAGCTCGCTGCGATGGTTACGAGAGCACAAGAAACGCGAAAACAAAGCTAAAACGGCGATTCTATGGGTTAAACGGTGAGTTAAGGATTTAGTCGCGATTAGCCAAAGGGTTAAGGACTAATGAAAATATTTGTGAGACACAACAAAGTGTACTCACAGACGATAAAAAAGTGATAAAGCTATTGCACACGTCACAAGGATCACGTGAGCGCAAGAATCGATGAAAACGGAGTTGAAACGTGAAAGATATGGCTAAAACAGTGCACCAGGGACTTGTTTGTGAGAGTTTTGAACTTCCAGGGGCTAGCATCAAAGAAACTAGGGGTCTAAACATAATTAAACCTAAATTTCAGGGGTTAGCTTGAAAAACTATAGGCTAGGACGGCGGGTTCTATTTTAGAAAAGCTCAGGGGCTAAAATAGAAAAGAAAGGACTGGTTTGTAAATACTTTTGAACTGACATGGACTGCGGCTTGATTTCTTGAAAAGAGAGGGGCTCTTAAGAAAAACTACCCAGAGTTGACCGGTATTGGTTGGGTTGACCTCGGGTCAGATCTAAACGGGGCCGTTGGATGAGGATCGAACGGCTGGGGTGGATTGGGGCGAAAGGAGCGGCGGCGCACTGTGCTAGCGGCGAGCTAGCGGCGGCGTGGTCACTGGACTTCACCGAAAACGGCCGTCCGGGGCTCGGTATCGAGCGTGGCTGGCACTGGGAGCATGCACACGGCACGGCGAACTCGATCTAGGGTTTCGGGTGGGGCCTAGGCAGGCGAAGCAAGGCGCACAGCGGCGGTGCAAAGCTCCGGCGAGCTAATCCCGGCGAAGGAGAGCGCAAGAGAGAGGGAAAAGAGGTATGTGGCGTGCCTCACCTCAATTGTAAGCTCCTGGAAGTCTCGAAGGCAGCGAGGGAGCGACAGAACGGCGGCGCGGCGATGAGCTCCGGGCTCGGCAATGGCGCGGCGGCGGCGGCTAGGGTTTCCAGCAGGGGCGAGGGCGTCGGCTACGGGTTCGTGGGGTTTGGGGCCGCGGCACTGCCCTTTATAGGGGTGAGGGGGGCCTTGACGTGCACGCCACGAAGGCCGCGGCGAGGCGGGACGCGGTCGGACTCGTGCTCTGCTCGAGTCCCGGTCGGGCGCGAGGAGGTGGACGGCCCCGATAGGCAGGGCCCACCCGTCGGCGAGAGCAGGAAAGAGGGCGGGGAGGCGGACTGGTCCGGGAAAAGAGAATGGGCCAGCGAGGTGGTTTCTGGGCCGCAGGAAAGAAAAGGAAAAAGGAAAAGATGGGCCGGGCTGGGCTGAAAACGGGTTAGGGGGGAGAAAAGGTTTGACAATTTCTTGAGAAGAAACAAACACATTCAATTAAAATTCGAATTCAAGGAATTCAAATTCAAATTGAAACCCAAACAAATAGACAATGCACTGCAGCATGGATGCAACACAAACAAAAAGACCCTATTTAATTTGGAAGAACAACCAATATTTATTTTCTTGTACTAAATTCCCTGTAAAGAAAATAAATGTTGGAAAATTTTAAAATCTATGAGAAAATTGTTGTTTTATTTTTAATTTTAATCACATCCTGAAATTCAAAAATTTCAGGGTGTGACAGAACTACCCCTCTTAAAAGGAATCTCGTCCCGAGATTCACAAAGCTAGCAAGAGACAAAGGTTTTGGTATGCAGCATCCGACACACATTAACTTTCTTTCTAGTTATTCCTTCTTACAACGTATACTTCTTAATTCCTGGTAACTCATACAAAACGCTTCACGGGTATTCAGTCTAATTCCTCCTTTAACTTCCATTCTTTCCACAGCTTCGTTGGCACATCTTTCGAAGAACATCCTTCGTACCTTGATAAAGTGATTTGAATAGAGCTTGATTGTTTCTTCTGGCTTGAGTATATGGTATCACTTCTCAAGTCCACAAACACATCTCATAACCTTCAAGTAAAGTGACGAAGATAAGCCAACCGTAAAGTTCAGATCTTTTCATACATCCTCAAGCAGCCACTGCGTTGTAGAGACATGATTTTCTTGGTTTAGTATCTTGGCGACTCGTGGTGGCATGAGAATTGGAGACTGACGGCATTCTCATTTGGCAGAGGTATCCTGATCATCCGTCTTGGTAAGGGGATCAACTGATGACGTCTGACCGAGTGTATGGCTATTGGAGCTTCGGTTCTTGGGTTGATCATCATCCTCCTTTTCACCAACTCTTGGTGGTCGCAACTTAAATAAATCAAGGTGGAGGGGGAAAAGACATGGGGGGTAACAGAAAGGGAAAAGAGTGCATTCTTGTCTGCAGCTTCTTTCATTTGTCGATCATTGTAGACGCTTGAAGGCTTCTACTATTGCTATCAGTGTTGCCATAAACTTCCTTCTTGATATCCTTTAAAGGATTAGGTAGAAATATAGAAGATAACAAGGAGGTGGGAGGTACATAAGAATCCATCTAGGCAACCGATGTCATTGTAGGTAGAAGACTCACAACACACCAACAATCATTACAAAGAAATGAAACAGACAAGATCATAAAGTCAAGCATCATCATGCAAACACAAAATTTCACCAGTCAACACAGTTTAAGGAACGATGCTAAACGTTGTTAATAGGGTTAGAAGGGGTCATCCTAAGCATGGTTATCTCTTCCAGCTTCGTCATTGATGACATGTCTCTCATCCAGCTTGTTCGGCGTTGACACATGCTTCGAGATTGTAGTGGTAGTGAGAGTGTCACAATCTTGCTCAGGCTTGATTCTTAGAAAGTGCTCTGAATTCTTCATCCAACATGAGCAAGAATGTGAGCAGATAGTACAGTTTCCAATGGTTTCGATTTGACTCCTCTTAATGAACTAGCAACTCTGTTCTTCGGATGACTTGGATCTTCAGATGACTTGGACTGGCATTAGGATACGTAGCACGAATCATCTAAATAATTTTGAAACAAAAGAGATACTTTGGAATTCAAGTCAAGAGATGAATCCAAAGCGATATTTATTTGAAAAGAAGAGGAGAGGCTCAACGGAGACAGCTGGATAAAATAAAGAAAGGAGAGATATATCCACAAGGATAAGTTCTTAAGAAAATCAAGGAATGATTCATCAGGAGATAAAAGAATAGGTAGAAAGGTTGAGAGTATTGAGAACAAAGTGTAATTGACCAAGGGTTAAATATTATTTTTTAAGGGAAGAGTAGGCCAATGTACAAAGGTTTAAGATTTTACATTTGCAAAATAGGAAAGTGCAAATGGTAATATAGCCAGGTGACAAAGATTAGCTATCAAGGCTCATTGAGAAAGGAAAATAGTTAAGAGAGAATATTCAATGGAGGGGGTCAAGGAATAAACGGAAATAGATTTTATATCAAAGGAAAACTTAGAACACGACCATTGCTATCTAGGCTTACGTCCTACAGTCGATACAGCTCTGATACTACTTATGTCACACCCGGTTTTAAGGACAAAACCGAATGCATAGCTATATGTATGCAAGGATCAAGTTTCAGACATATAGAGACATCATAAGTGAATAATCAGTAACAGTATCACGTAAAAGCAATAATTAAAAGATTATCAGAGTTATACAACTTATCCTGGAAACGATGGCTTCAACTTCACAGGCAATCGACTGGGGGTTGCGTACGCCTAGAACTCAGCATCATCTTCAAAATCTTTATACACCTTCTCCTTCTGAGCAGCAGTAAGCAAGGGTGAGTACACTTATGGTTGGTACTCAGCAAGGCCACAAGAAATAATCAGAATGTGATTTATATCAATCTTTAAGTTTATTAATCATGTGAGGGTCCAAGCCGCTCTTGACCATGAGCACGGCTAACCGGTTAGTTTTAACTCTGCAGAGGTTGTACACTATCACCACAATTCGCGTGAAACTTCCGAAGAACTTTGAACCCAACCACGCAATGTGCTAGCTAGGCACAATACCACACTTCCGAGGTGTGATTGCATAGGTACGCTACGAGGCCTTTACAAAGATTTCCTAACCCATGACAATCCGCTAAGGTTTCAAGCCAAAGCGGTCATAACACTGCCCTAATGAGGTGGTACCTTGCCAAAGGACCATTAAACAATACCAATTGCCACAAGAGGACCGAGCTATACCCCGTCGATGCATCCCCTCTTGCCCTTTTGGTAAGATTGTCACAAGCTAGAGTCTCTAATTAATCAGCCAAGACCAGAGCCATGTAGTATTGTGGTTGTACTGTTTTCTTGGGTGGTTCTTCATGTTCCAATTAAATCATATCATCTTGTAAATAAAACATAGATAGAAGTATGGTTAGGGTCACTTGCCTTTTTCCAACGGAAAGGTACTCTTACTGCCCTTCAGCTTTTGCTCACTTGGAACTCTTGATTCTTCAATCTTCAAACAGCGATCCTTCTACTCGGGGCAATCAATGAGCAACCATACAAAGCAAACAAAAAGATACAACTAAGAACATTACACCATAACAAAAGAAAGGTTTTAAAAGAACATACTAAAGGATAGAGCTCGCTGCTATGGTTACGAGAGCACAAGAAACGCGAAAAACGGAGCTAAAACGGCGATTCTATGGGTTAAACGGTGAGTTAAGGATTTAGTCGCGATTAGCCAAAGGGTTAAGGACTAATGGAAAATATTTGTGAGACACAACAAAGTATACTCACAGAGGATAACAAAGTGATAAAGCTATTGCACACGTCACAAGGATCACGTGAGCGCAAGAATCGATGAAAACGGAGTTGAAACGTGAAAGATATGACTAAAACAGTGCACCAGGGACTTGTTTGTGAGAGTTTTGAACTTCCAGGGGCTAGCATCAAAGAAACTAGGGGTCTAAACATAATTAAACCTAAACTTTAGGGGTTAGCTTGAAAAACTACAGGCTAGGACGGCGGGTTCTATTTTAGAAAAGCTCAAGGGCTAAAATAGAAAAGAAAGGACTAGTTTGTAAATACTTTTGAACTGACATGGACCGCGGCTTGATTTCTTGAAAAGAGAGGGGCTCTTAAGAAAAACTACCCAGAGTTGACCGATATTGGTTGGGTTGACCTCGGGTCAGATCTAATCGGGGCCGTTGGATGAGGATCGAACGGCTGGGGTGGATTGGGGCGAAAGGAGCGGCGGCGCACTGCGCCGGCGGCGAGCTAGCAGCGGCGCGGTCGCCGGACTTCGCCGAAAACGGCCGTCCGGGGCTCGGTATCGAGCGTGGCTGGCACTGGGAGCATGCACACGGCACGGCGAACTCGATCTAGGGTTTCGGGTGGGGCCTAGGCAGGCGAAGCAAGGCGCACGGCGGCGGCGCGGCGGTGCAAAGCTCCGGCGAGCTAATCCCAGAGAAGGAGAGCGCGAGAGAGAGAGGGAAAAGAGGTCTGTGGCGTGCCTCACCTCAATTGTAAGCTCCTGGAAGTCTCGAAGGCAGCGAGGGAGCGACGGAACGGCGGCGTGGCGGTGAGCTCCGGGCTCGGCAATGGCGCGGCGGCGGCTAGGGTTTCCAGCGGGGGCGAGGGCGTCGGCTACGGGTTCGTGGGGTTTGGGGCCGCGGCGCTGCCCTTTATAGGGGTGAGGGGGTGCCTTGGTGTGCGCGCCACGAAGGTCGCGGCGAGGCGGGACGCGGTCGGACTCGGGCTCTGCTCGAGTCCCGGTCGGGCGCGAGGAGGAGGACGGCCCCGATAGGCAGGGCCCACCCATCGGCGAGAGCGGGAAAGAGGGCGGGGAGGCGGACTGGGCCGGGAGAAGAGAATGGGCCAGCGAGGTGGTTTCAGGGCCGCGGGAAAGAAAAGGAAAGGAAAGGAAAAAGGAAAAGATGGGCCGAGATGGGCTGAAAACGGGTTAGGGGGGAGAAAAGGTTTGACAATTTCTTGAGAAGAAACAAACACATTCAATTAGAATTCAAATTCAAATTGAAACCCAAACAAATAGACAATGCACTGCAGCATAGATGCAACACAAACAAAAAGACCCTATTTAATTTGGAAGAACAACCAATATTTATTTTCTTATACTAAATTCCCTGTAAAGAAAATAAATGTTGGAAAATTTTAAAATCTATGAGAAAATTATTGTTTTATTTTTATTTTTAATCACATCCTAAAATTCAAAAATTTCAGGGTGTGACAGACTGCTTCAGGGCGAAGGTCGGATCCCTATTGGCACTGTCAGCAAGAAGCAATATATGGTTTCAGTAGCACGTCCACCATGTTTAAGTTGGCACAGTTTTATGAAATAGGGTAGGAGCTACTTACATTGCGCTTGTGTGGTAACACAAGAGTTCCCAATGCCTCACAGGCCTATGAAACATAGCAAAGTCATAGAACTGTTGGTCCATGTCCACATCTTCTACATACCTTGTGCAACTAGCTTCGGCCCTTTGTCCTGCTCTTTTTATCGAAGATGTCACAATGATAGACGAGGATGTACTACTAGACTACTGCATGTCGTTTATTCGGTGGTACAGTCCAGCTAAATTGCGCGCACCTACCACCGTACTGCATGTATGTGCAACTGTCTATATATGTACCTATTCGGACTTCGGAGCATGGTCACACCTCTAGCTGACTTTGGGATGTCTGATCAAACTTGACGACTCTGAAGTCTCAACATGTATCCTGAGACTAGCTAGGAAAGGAGATGGTCAAAACATGAACTAGGCAGTAGATGAATTGAAAACCATAGGACCCCCTTGGTCTTCTCTAAGCAGGAAGACTTTGAAACAATGGAAGCACATATTTAGTCACATTTCTAAACCCCTAATACAAAAAAGCATTAGTGTCAGAATGACATCCTGCCAGTATTGTAGTAGGTGAAGTCATGAACGAGTTGAAGCAAAATTCTGTGCTGATTTGTCCAACTCCTGCTCAAAACATACGGGATGGAAAACATTGTGACTTATATTACTGTGTGAAATATACTTGTGCTCATCTCAGTGACGAAAAATGAGTGGTCGGAGCTGGCCAAGCATCATCATCTTGGGCAGAACTACTTGCAATATACCTATGTTAAGGAAGTGAAAGAAATATAAAAAGTTAATTAGCAGGACCACTGTTGTTTGTTTTCCATGCTGGCCTTTTCATCATTTGTTTAGATTTCTTAAGGAAACAGAGAGAGAAATAATGTTTCTTCCATTTGTATAGGTGGGGTTATTTAGGTAAAGATTAGGACATTACTGATGAAGGATCTATGTAATTTAAATATAGATTTAGGGAAAGTATTTTCATAATGGAGAATTTGGTAGTTTTTTAAAAACCAAAATAGATCCATGGCTACTGGTAGAGTCTGATTTTTTTGTGAAATTACTAAAATTTAACTTTTTTAGCTTTTCTGGTGAGAATTAATGTGGAAACTTCAAAAGAAGTATCAAACTAACCATATGATATGGACAACACATCGATTTTATTTGTTTATTAGAATTCATGCAAGTTTTAAAACTGGGAAAAAAAGAAAAGGGTATGTATGGGACGTGTCTGGAACAGCAGCTGCATATTCATTGCCAAAACATGGTGCTACAACAGGGATTTTTCGCACTAAGTATAGGCACAAATAAATGTATAGCCAGTCAAGCACCTCTAAACCTCGGACTATTGGAGCAGTAATCTACATGGATATGTGCCCATCCACTTGCCTAATAATGGAACAAGTTTATTTTTGACTGTCGAAAATTATTGCTGAAGTTTGAGTTTAGTTTTTGACCAAGACTAAGAATAAATAAGATTAAATTTCAACAGGGTGGTAATAGGTACATTATACTTTTAGAAATTTTTTGTGCCAATTTTATAATTTTCTAATTTCAAATGGATTAGTTATAAATTTTCTTGAGATAAATTAGATTTTTATTAATTTATATATTTGGTATTGTAAAACTAGAGTAGTGGCAATACATATATTATATTTTTAGAAAAAAATTGATACTAATTTTATATTTTTATTATTTGAATGAATTACTTATAAATTTTAGAGATTAAATTATATGTTTATTTAGTATATATTTGATATTATAAAACTATCCGAATTTAGTATCCGAATTACGTGTCTAGATTATTCGACTGGTTATCTGATATCTGACGGATATTACCCATCTTATATCTGAATCTGATGTCCAAATAAAGTATCCGAATTTGTATCAGATACCCCCAAAAAATATTTGGATATTCATAAATAATATCCGAATCACTATCTGACCTCTTTCGGCCGGTCGGTGGGTCGTGAAATATCACTACCATTTACACCCCTATTTGTGAAGCAGGATGAGATATGTAACACCGGCCGAAATTATTATTCAGCGACAAGTTTCAACCCAAATAGCAAAAACGCATAATGCATGGTCAGAAGAATACCCTGTTGCCACTTCTGTAGTATGTGAAGCAAAGCTCCATGCCGATTTTCTTCTAAGCTGAATCGTCGAGATGATTCAAGCTTTGTTGCGCTGACGTGCATGTAATGTTCTTTGTTCTTATTAATCCTTATTACTCTAGCGGATGGTGCTGTCACTGCCTTTTCAACGATACAAATTTGGCTTTAACTAGTCTATCAACCCATGCTCCCGCACGGGCTAATAAGAACTAATATAGGAATGAGATCAATACTTATAATTATCTATCTCACGTCTTTTTTCATCTACTAAATATTTAACACATACTCTAAAATATATTTTTATCATTATCTAGTTTCAATAGATTTCATTTTGCATCACACCTCCATATGTATTCGATATATATCTAGTTGAACTATTTGTTTATGAATTGGTACTCTTATCTCTTTCATAATACATGAATATATGGTGACATATATTATGGGTAATATTTTATATAAACAATAATATATATAATATATTGATAATGATAGAAATAGTAATTTAGAATTTTATATTGGTGCACTTCAATAATATAAATAATATATTGGTGCACTTTAATATTTTATTATAATTATATAATTAGATAATTTATATACAAATTTAGGGTGTATTTGTATTATTCTATAATGGCATAGGTGGGTAATTTACCCAAAGATTAGGGATTACTTTAGATTTTTATTATAATGGCAGAGGTGGGTAATTTAGATACATGTTTAGGGGTTACTTTAGTCTATTTTCATAATGGTAGAGGTGTGTAATTTATTAGAAAAGATAACAGATCTGATGGTTATTATAATTAGAGTTGTTGGATTGATGGCTGGATGTTTCTAATTTTTGTGAGAATTTATAAGAATTCTCTATTTTTTTAGAGTATCCACATAGGATCCTAGGTGGCTTCATGTGGAGGCTCGAAAGGAGCCTCCAATTAGTAATAGTAAGATTAGATTGTTTAATTTTTCCCTTCAGGCCAATAATTATGCCTAAATGGCAATGCTGAATGCAATGCTCAGCTGTAGATATTTAGAAGGATTATATTCACACAAAAAATACAATGGTACATCATTTGGTAATTATTAGTTTATCTTTCAAGACTTGATTGTCGCCATTTGAATGGATATAGGAAAAAAGTTAATAATTAAAGTGCTTAAAGTTCTCATTACAGTATATGCTGAGAGTTATTACAAATCGGATCTCAGCTAACAAATGCTCAACATGATCTTATTCGATGCGTGAAAACCTGTGCTATTTGTGGATGGATCGATTTGGGGCACTAACTTGAGGACTATTATTCATCCGTTTGTTATCATAAGGCCCATACATATTCAAACATTGAGATCTTCTAATTACTATATGTCTGGCAATGTTTAGATACAATAATAAAGAAATTATATTATTGGGTTTGCATTGGAATGTACTTTCAATTTCAAATGATCAATATACTATCTGAGAAAAATGTGTGGTTAAATTAAATACAATTTTGAAGACCGTGCAAGTTAGATCTCGCGTTATATATATAGTTGAAAAGTGAAAATGGTATGTGTACCGTACGTGGGGTGGGGGGTATATATACTACACATGTTTAATTTGGTAGGTTCATGCTTAACACAGCTAGCCACACGTCATCATGGTGTCAGGAATCAAAACCTACATGGCTACATCTCACTCTACCTATTAAAGAGCAGAGACAAAGGAACACGAGACCAGTGTTGCAAGATGACAGAGACTAATGCTTCTAACACTCTAATACATAATGCTCGTCGATCCTCTTCCGTGTCTTACTATCGTACTTAAGCATGAGAAGCATCGGGAGCTCGCGTGTTACGGAATACCATTCACAATGACCAAGGAAATAACAGAGCTATATATCTAGCGGAAAAAATGTTGCCTTGATGCATTGGTCGGTGGTGATACAGGCTTGTACATGGTACGTGTTCCACTGTTCCTCATGGTTGGCTGATTCTGGGACACAATGAACTACTGTTGCAGTATTAATTAAGATCGTACGCTGTCACAACTCAAAACTGGCTGCCATGGTACTGTTCTACGGTGCAGCAAGTTTCTCATGATTTTATTATTTGTTTTGCACGGTGGCAAACATATGCTTAGTGTGGGCACCCGTCATTGGAAATACTATTGCCAGTTTACCTTTCTCTTTTAACTACCTCCATGCCAAATTAAGTGTTCGCTTAGCCTTCAAATTTTGTCACATAGAGAGTGTGCTTTCATATAGCAGTAAAGTCCATCTAATTAAAGAAATATCAAATATCAAGAAAAAAATTATATAGTGAAGGGTATAGAGCCAACCAAATGCTTAAGTAGATGTTAATTTTCTAGTTCCAACACATTTGCATTTATTGATGATCTAGGGAACCAAATCAACATCGCAGTTTTCAATCACAATTGCTATAGTTAATTAGCAGTAACATGGTATTTTCGACTACTAGTAATATGTCAATTTTCTAAATGAACATTTATTTTGGGAAGGAGGGAGTGCATTTTAAATGAACAAATGAAAATTAGGCCCAGCATGGGTTGATATCCAATCCAATCGACGTGTTTGTTGAGTAGTGTGTTGAGTGGTGGGGCGGCGTGGTGATGTCCCGATCCAACCAGCCTACATGTGTTGTTGTAGAGTTGAGCTAGAGTATTGTGTGGTGCGATGGCGTTGTGCGGCTTGTATTGATGTCCCAATCCAGCCGGTTGGAGTTGTTCGTTTGTTATTTCTATGCAATCTGTACGTTATTCTTCTTTTTATATAATCGACAGCACTCCTGCCTTGGTTCGTTTAGAAAAAAACTCGTCAGAAATTGGCACGGCTTTATTATTGGTAACATGTGGTTGATGTTTACATTTATCTTTTGTCCAGCGTGCCCTGGTGCGTCCATTTTTCTTTTCTGTTTCTTTTTTCTTATGATTTTTCTTCAATACAGTATAAAAAAATGAGTAAAATACACTGTGGGTCCTTAAACTAGTTGAGCCGTTCTGTTCAGGTCCATGAACTTTGAAAATGCATTTTTAGGTCCAGGATCTATTTAAGTGAGTCACTTGAGGTCCAAAACGCCTCCGACTGCCTCTGACCGTCTACGTGGACGGCCAACTCGGATCCGACATGGACTTAGATCCAACGTGGACTGCCTCTCTCTCTCTCTTCCTCCCCATCCCCTCCTCCGGCGTCCTTCCCGTGCCGCCGCCCCTACTCTGCTCCCTCCCTCCTCCGCCGGCGGGGGCAGAGAGCACCGCGTGGCCGTCGACCTCGTGCGCCGGTGGCCCGAGCACACGCCGCCGCCGCTCCGCGTGCCTGCCATGGCCCGAGCGCGTGCTACCTTAGCTCCGCGAGCTCGCGGCTCGCCGGCCGCGCCTCGCCTCGCCACGCCTCCACTGCGAGCGGCCGGCGCGCGCGCGAGCTAAGGGGGCGGAGGGGGAGGAGTGGCGCCGGCGATAGGGGCGCCTCGCCTCGCCTCCGCTGCGCGACGGAGGGAGCAGGGAGGGCGAATGCCGGCCGCCATGGCCCCGCGGAGGACAGGCTTGACGGCGGAGCTCGGCTGCGGCCGAGCGCGAGCAGGCGGAGCTCAGGCGGGCACTGCGAGGACGGCGGAGGAGGAAGGGGGCGGCGCGCGGTCTTCTAGGAGCTCTGCTCCACTGCGCGAGGGAGGAGGAAGGTGGTGGCCGTGCGGATCCTCGCCGGGGAGGCCGGATTAGGCGGTGGCCGTGGAGGCCGGAGGAGGCCACGGCGAGCGTGCGCGCGCGGGCCGAGCAGCGAGCAGCAGCGGCTTGCGAGCAGGGGGCGGAGCGGCGGCGTGCGGGAGAGCTCCGACAGAGAGAGAGGGGCGGGGAGAAGCGGACGGAGAGAGGGGGGTCGGGACGCCGCCGGAGCTCGGGGTCGAGGAGGTCGCCGCGCGTCCTCCGCGGCCGCAGCCGCGCCCCGACCCGCCCGCTGCCGCCCAAGCCCAGGGCCGCCGGGAGGAAGCGCCGGGAGGGAGGGAGGAGGAGGGGGCGGCTCCGCGCGGCGAGGGAGGAGGGAGGCGGGGGCTGCGCGCGCCGCCGTCGCCGCCATGGGCCTGGGCGCGCGTGCCGCCGCCGCTGGCCCTGCGCTCGAGCCGCCGCCGCCGGCCCTGCGCGCGTGCCGCTGCCGCGGGCAGCGCGCGCGCTCGCCGCCACCCCGCGCCCCTGCCGCCGGAGGGGACGGGACGGCTCGCGTCCGGGGCAGGAAGGGAGGGCTGGGGCAGCTCGCCGGCAGGGAGAGAGAGGAGACGAAGGGAGGGAGGGCCGGGCCCCTGCTCGCCGGAGAGGGAGGAGGCGCCGAGAGAGCAGGGGGCGCCGCCGGCTAGAGGGAGGCGGAGGCGGAGGCGTGATGGAGGGGGAGGACGGGGAGAGAGAGAGGGGTGAACAATAAAAAGAAAATCCACGCCAGAGCCGACTTGGCGATCCACGTAGACGGTCAGAGCAGGTCAAGGGCGTTTTGGACCTCAATGACTCACTTAAATAGATCCTGGACCTAAAAATGCATTTTCAAAGTTCATGGACCTAAACAGAACAGGAGAACTAGTTTAAGGACCCACAGTGCATTTTACTCTAAAAAAATTATAGCAACTCACACACTATCAGTTCCAGATCCTATTGTTCTTTTATTTTAAATCTGACCAAGATGTAACAAGCAGAAGCTAAATAATAAAGCGGTCTCTTTAACACATAATACCTGATGAAGAAGTAGTCAACACGCATGCACTCTGGTTAGTTCAGCTTTACCATAGTCAATCAGTTAGTCAAACATCCTCCTGCACTACCGGAAATCCGACGTTTGCCGAGTGTCTTCCAATGGTTCCTTTACACTTTAATCAATTATGGTTCCATCATTAGATCAAGCGTAAACTGTGGCTTCTTCTCCCCAGATGCCCTCGCCTTTCCTCAATTTTAACGTACTAGCTTGCAGAATCGGCTTTACAAGCAACAATCACATGATCTGAGTACCAATCAAGCAATATATATCAGTGTGCATTATATTATTCTTTTGCAATGTTACCGAGGTTGATACAGTGTTGTAACATGCTTCAACAATACTCCTCTGTCCTGCTGCTGCTTAGCTGGTTTTGCTGCAGTGCTGTAAAAAGCATCCAGGCTGCACATAATCTAGCTGACATTGAAGTTACATACCAACAACTTACCACACATAGGAGCTACGGATTCGGCAGTTTTGGTTTTGCTTACACACAACCTTTGAGTGGTATATTGGTACACACCATAATTCTATAGTACAGAGAACATCTCTACTAGTATTTGATTTAGTCATGACTCATGAGAGTTGTATTAGGTGATACCTATTCGTTTATGAGTGCTGATACCATTGTGTTTGATTGTCAAACTGACTTTCAGTTGCAATTCATGTGGAAGGTGGATTGTCTGATCTGATTCTTAGAAAATTGTGTTGGACTCTACATGTCAAGAAAGTATGGCACCAGGAAGCAAGGCAGAGAGAAAAGCAGCATTAGATGCTGGGGCATGGATGTTCAATGTTGTAGCATCAGTTGGTATCATCATGGTCAACAAAGCCTTGATGGCAACACATGGTTTTAGTTTTGGTAAGATATTGACAATGCCTTAATCTTTATTCATGCTTTCCATGCATCTTATCACTTCTATCTAGAATTGGACTATCAGATGTCTTGTACTCATGTTGTTTTTTGTTGTTTGGTTGTACAGCTACAACACTGACTGGACTTCACTTTGCAACCACAACCTTGATGACACAAGTAATGAAATGGCTTGGGTATATTCAAAGGTTGGGGAATCCATCGTTGGGATGAATGTTAGTTTGATGGGGAACTTTGTGGTATTCTATCAGGTGAAGACAGTAACTAGCTTCTCTGTTGTTGACTAGGTAGTTGTGTACTAGCTACTTGATAGCTATTCTGTTGATTAAATTGTAATTGGTGCATTCTATGAGATGGCTGAGTTGAAATTAATATGGCTAAGTTGATCAGTACAAATGATTTGTATCAATAATAAAGAATTGTTGGTCTGTTTATATTGTGATATTACTGAAGACAATGAGCTTATGAATGTGGTGCAATTATTGAGCTAGTTTTGATAGAATGGTGTCTCATTTACATCCAAAAACAAACTAAAAAAATTATGCAACTTTGCCGAGTGTTTTGACACTCGGCAAAGTGACACTTAACGGCCAACCGCCGTCCCCCTTGCTTTTGTTTGCCGAGTGTCATTTAGCATTCAGCAAAGACTTGGGTTGCTGTGTGCACTTTGCCGAGTGCCTCCGATTCCGGTAGTGCTGTCACCGAGTTTAAGTTGCTCGTTCTCCAGCTTAATTTTTTTTAAATTTTTTTTCCCGACATAAGACCAGGATAGAGTTCATTCAAGAGCAAGCATATCCACAGAAAGCGACATTACATCAAACATTCTAGCATTCCAGATAATGAGAGTGGTCTTCTCAGCAAAGCAAGCTAGACGGTAGAAACTCTAGACATCGATAAGATGTGCTAGAAGTTACGAAACCTAGTGCATTGTAGCAGATCAACACCCAAGCAAGGAATCAACAATTTTGTTTCGAAAGAAGCACCTACTAAAGCAGCCACACTGGAGAAGAGTAGGTGAAGTCTCCATTCGGCGGGAAGCACGAGACAACACGTCCATCACCAAAGCATCCATTCCTTGAAGCAGGAGCTACGTGTCACGAATCTAACGCTGACAAAAGAGTTCCAGATGCCTCCCAGGCCTAGAATCGTTAGTCCATCCATATCTCCTACCTTGAAGAGCATGCTGCTCTTTTATAGAACAAATGAAAGGTGTCCTGGTGACATGCATGAGGATGTTTGCTATTTGATAACGTACGAGTAGCTATTCAATTGATACATACAGTCCACCTAAATATATCAAGGGAGGGAAAAAGTTTGCTGCCTATCTTATTGTGAAATGAAAAATGAATCCAGGGGAAATCCAAACAAAGCACCGTCATTCCTGGCATAACCGTTTTTGGTCAGTTCATCTAGCATTCGGAATGGAAACCAATGCTAACACGGATTGGTATACAGCTAGGTAGAGAATTTGTTGTTTTTCCTGTCCAACTTTATCACTCATTATTTTTTCTTCAAAAAATATAAATAAATTAGGACACTGAGGTGTGGGCAAATCTGAGGGCATTTAGTTGAGCTATTGTCTCATTTATTAGTTAAGCCACTTAGCTGTCACACTAAACCTTAATTTCGCATTATGCTGAAGCTAGCCATTGCCCATGAGCACGTTCTTCAGTTTACCTGGCCTAGTGAAATGCTCCACGCCACCTCTGTGACCTCTCCATGTCAGCGACGAATTCTTTGAACTCGTGCACAACTCACAGTTGAACTTACAAAACAGTGGCTGTTGCATGCATGACACAGCAGCACACAGACTCACAGTATGTAATCCATGCCGAATTGTGGAAGTAGCAGGGCAGGTTCATAACATCTAAGGAATGAGCAGTACTCACTCCTGGCTGTGATGAGTGAATTGTCAACCGTACGGTGTGATCGTATGCTTGGTCTTTGGTTGCAGGTACACGGGCGTCGAGTGTCGACGATGAGCTGCCGTGGAGGTGCTGTGGCCGATGGACCGTGCGGTGGACGGCGGTGAAGGGCAGCCGGGACCGGAGCTCGGGCTGGGCGGCAGCTGTGGCGTCCACTCCTGGATTGAGGGTGCAAGCAGCGACGGATGACGGGTTTCTTGGTTTGCGCCACAAAACCAAGTAGGCGGACGGCGGTTGAAAACGCCAAGTCGTGGAGGCACGGGCGTCGGTCTCGGGACTGGCGGAGGAACGGGCGTTGACGGCATCTAGGGCCTCGCTACGGGCGAGGAGGTGACGGGCATCGGGCGGCGTCTAGGGCCGTCAGAAGGCCGAGGCGGGAACGGCGTCTAGGGCCACGGCGTGGAGGCGGGAATCTTCCCGCGCGTGGTGTTTTGGCGGTTTTCTCAAAACCAGCCACCTACCCGGGTTTCGCGGACCCTCCAAAACCGCGAACCGGATCTTCATCAACATGGCGGCATCGCGGAGAAGACTTCGTTTCGAAGAAAGAACCTCAACCGTCAGATGAGATTGTGTACAGGTGTTGTCGTCCGAAACCCACCGGCGAGCAACGACGGGAAACACGAAGAGCCGGGAGGTCGCTGGGGCGCTAGAGGCACTGCTCCCTCGTCGACGGCCCGCAAATTCCGTCACGCGCCCGGAGGAGGTGTGAAAACTGGGCATGCCATCTGACCTATACCCGATCAAGAGGGTGCAGACGTGCTCCGAACAGTTTCCTGCATACAAAGACACGTGTAAACGTAAGTCCGAGCCGTGGTCGGCTCCCCGGGACGACTCTTGCATCGGCTTTGAAGAGCCGATCGAGTCCCGGTGTCAGACAGGATCTGGTTGTATCCGGATATGATAAATAGAGCAAACCATTATAAAACTGCTTCAGTCAAATCTAATTGATCCAATCCACGATGGTAACAGCTTTACCGCTAGATCGGAACATCCTACACGTGACTAGGCCTAGCGAACGTAACAGATAACTAAACCACAACCCAAAACAGAGGCCTAAGAACTAGCAAGAGCCGATTCCCGGAACAATCCCTATCAAGGCTAAGATAAAGCATCTACTACGCCACCGGATCATCCAATCCGTTTGCAAGGCCTAACCTAGCAGATATTATGCTAACTCTTAAGATAAGAGCAAACCATAACAGATCGGATCTACTAAATATGAAAGAAGCAGGGTGTTGTCCCTGTGCAACTAATTCTATGCGATAAGAACTAGCATGAGATCGGAACGTGATTGCACAGAGACAACATGATATTCGTAGATGATAAACAACAAAGCACAATGGATCTACTAAAAGCCATGCTACGAATATCAAGATAACTAGTACTACTCGCCATAAAAAACACTTCAGTACGAGTAATACCAAGGTAAAAGCAAGAATAATACCGCCCTGATCGCAAGAAGCGATCAGGGCAGCATGACACTTACTTGGATGAAACCCTAGGATTTAGGGGTGGCGATGCGCCGAGAGTTGTTGTTTGCGAGTCGTGATGACGCTCTCCCATGAATAACAAAGGGTACATATTTATAGTCCGGAGACTTGGGAAACAATCTAAACTAATCTTGTCCCGATTGGACTCTATCTCTAACCTTAAACTGAATCTAAAGATACACGGCCAATGTGGCCCAGACGCTCACACAGGAGCCGATTTACAAGCCTTCCTCATCTTTTGCTTTAAGCCCATCTTGATTTCGGCCCATAAATTAACCCTGTTAATTTATAGCGATAACACATGCCCCCCTGGTTTTGGCAATGATAGTTCCAAAACCAATCCGTCGCTTCATCTTCCCGTTAATGCTCATTAACCACATTGCAACCACCAAGGAAGACGCAACGTCTCTGCAACTGGCTCCTCGTAGAACGTGAAAACTGCCGATCCATCTTCTCCCTTTTCACTATTTAACCTCCCTCTACATCGGCTCTTCTTCACGGCAAAAGTCCATCTTCCTCCCAAAGCCAGTAGCACAGAAACCACCGCAATCCTCAACAGCCATGGCCATCTCCTCTTCCTCCGGCTCCAACTCTTTTGGAGACTCCTCTTCTTCCTCCTCTTCTCCTCCTTCTTCTTCCTCCCTCTCGGCCTCCTCTATCGACTCCATCCCAGAGAGCCGAGAGCCGACCCCCGAGTGGGACCCGACAGCAGCCTATGAGGCGCTGGCTCCTCTGCACTGGGATGCAGAGGAGTTCGATTTCGGGGTCACCTCCGAGGAGGACGAGCCCATGACTGAAGGAGAGGAAGACCTCCAGAGAACAGCGAAGATGACGCCTTCTCCTGGGAAGGAGCCGACTCCTCCGAAGAGATCGGCTCTTCTTCCAGCGACGATACGGTGGCAGGGGGAAACCCCGATCAGTTCTTCAAGGCCCCCATGGAGGGAAGCAAAGAGGAAAGCAGCAGCGGCATCGAGGATGACGACAGTAGCAGCGGCGACGACGATGATGATGGTGGAATCGCACCATCGCGAAGCCTGAAGCGCCGTAGGTGTTCAGATACCTACGACTGGTAGATGTAGGCAGCATTGTAGGAATAGGATCATAAAGCCGAAGGATTAATTCCTTTTGTAAAATCGGCTTTCTCTGTAATAAATTTCCTTTTAATGAAATCGAGTTTCCCCAATTTCGTGTCTTCATTTATTTTCCAAAAAGCCGATGGCAACGCATCAGGCTTCCATAAATATCCAAGAGCCGACGAAATTCAAACTAGAAACAACCCGCAGAAGAATAACACTTCCAGTCTGAACCGAACTCGACGAACCCTCAAACTCGAGTGTAATTCGAAAACCAAGCTCTACAAATCCGAGCAAGAATTATCCAGGCAGCCGGAATTCGAACCAGAATCTCCAGCAATCAAACCCTAAGTCAACAGATCTGGCCATGGCAGATTCTACAGCTCAAACGACAAGCTCTGCAGTCCACGATGCGGCAATCCACGGCCAAAAGGTAATATACGGCCTAATCTTTCAGTTTTCTTCAGCTTACCAAGTTTCTGAAACTAAAACTCTGAAACATGACACCATACGCATATTTCTGAACTTCTGAACTTCAGGTATCAGACATCCTTTTGCCGCATCCTTCTAATCCAGAATCTTTCTGTCTTGGCCCACAAACCCATGAAACCCCCACAGATCTGATCTCTTGTGAAGCAAATAGGATTCCTTTTGTGAGTCAAAACATTGATTTGAACCTCTGGGCCGACTGCTTAAGAGCGTGGCCTAATCCACCTGAGAGCTGGATAACATGGTATAATAGAGTAGCAAAAGCTCACATGCCCTTGTGGCAAGATTTAAACATAGCCGATGCACTTAGCTTATCACTGTCACCCCTCGACAAAGATGAAAATCTTCTGAAAACCATCGGCTATTTCTGGTCTGATGCTCTGAATTGTTTCCTATTTGGTCATGGACCCATGACTCTTACTCTGCTAGATGTTGTCATGATCACTGGACTAGACATTAGCTCCCCTAATCCTGCTGCTCACAAAATGGCAGAAGTCCCCTTTAAACTTTCTTCCAAAGTCAACTGCACAAACTGGGGTACTTACATGAGTCAGCACATGAAAACAAAAGGTCCAGTGACTGAGAAAGAACACACAGCCTTCTTAAATCTTTGGCTAGAACACTTCATCTTCTGTGGCCCTTCCTTAGCTCCAACTAAGAACTATCTCCCCTTGGCCTATCACCTGGCCCATGGTAATCACACCGGCCTAGGCAAACTTTTTCTTGGAGAAACATACAGATATCTCCATCTGATGACATCTAACTTGCTCAACCATAAGAAACTGAGAACTGGAGGCCCTTGGTGGTTTATCCAGTTGTGGGCACAACTGTACTTCCAGCAAAACATTCCCAACTTCCAAAGCCTAACCAAGAACTCTTTCCCTGATGAGAGTGGTAAACCAATTAGATGTACCAGTTACGGCCAAGCTTTGTTCAGTCTCCCTGGCAGTAAACTGAATTCAACAGATGCAACAAACTGGTTCCGAGTTTTCTATAAAGGACTGGACAACCCCCTCTACTTCCCATTTACTGAATCTGAATCCTTTGAGAACCCAACTGCCTTCAGATTAGATAACTTTGCCGATGACAACAACACTCGGCATCTGTATTCTTTGATGATTCGACCTGGCTTCCTCCCTGTCGGCATCAGTACTTCTAACAAAATCATCAAGCCAGGCTATGAATCTTACCAGCCAGTCATAGCAGCCCAGCAATTTGGCCTAGGACAAGTCCCTCCCCACTTCCATATTCACCACTTGGTGGAGAGCAGAGCCGATCTGCCTGATGGTCTCACCAGCTCGAGATGCTACAGCATGTTTGACAATCTCCACATTTCAATACCAGCCGATTTGTCTTTTCACCTCCTCATCAATCGGCTTTGATACTTGGTGGAACATGTGGAAAACTCATGTCTTCAGAAAGGCTCTAAGTCCTCGACTGCAGCAAATCGATCCTGAATATATAATCCTCGAGGAAGAGGTACTGAACTTATGCATTTTATTCCTCCTAAGTCCTCTACTCCTTTCTCTTGGCTTATCCTGCTCATCCTGTCAGCAGCAACAAGATGGCCCAGAACCCATGACCAGCACTAGGGAGCCATTCCCCTTTCTTCCAACTGCTCCTGATGTGCTTTTCTGCAAAGGATCACCACCAATGAAGAAAGTGATAATGTCTGTTCAGCCAGACTTACTTCAGTCGGCTTCCAAGCGAAGACAAGCCTCTGCAGTAGTTGCCCCCCGAGTCTTGACCAAGAAAAGGAAGATGATCACAAGGCGAGTGATCAAGAAACCAGCACCAGCTTCCCCAAGTCCATCAGAGTCCAACACCAACCAGGTAACTCATCATTTAAGAACCTATATCATACGCATGTACCTTGGTTGATTATAATTCTATTTCCAGGATGCAGCTGAAGAAACCTCCAATGTAGATGGCCTGAATCAACACGAGACGGCTGCAACTCCTGACGCACTGATGGATACAAACGAAGAACAAGCTGATACAGTCAATGCTCTTGATGCTAACACCAGCTCTGACAGGACGATTGCTCCCGAACCGACCAACACTTCTTCTCCAGAACAGGTGACATTACAAAACCAATTCTGAATCAGCCGATAACTTCATAAATGCATATTGTTCTAACTCCAGAGATGTCCATAGAGCTTTGACATTTCAGGTTTACTTTCCTTCGACCCAGCATCAATGGGTCTGATTGTCCCTGGAGCAGAAACATCATCTCTGCAGCAATCGGCTAACTTGACACATCGGCTTCAACTCATCAAGGATCTTCTATCCGCTCCAATCACCGCTCTGGTTGATGATTCCAGCAAAATAAAGAACATCTTCGAGCAAATAGAATCCCAACTCCCAGAGTCATTGCAAATCAAGCTCTGGTCAGCCAGCAACCTCCCATTCTTTCGGATAGAAGTCAGTAAAGCACAACAAAGGATGGAAGCACGTCGCTCCCAAACTTCTCTGAAAGCTTACATCACCCAAAAGTGCAAGGCCCTCAACCAGAAGAAGGCAACTCTGGATATCAAAGCTGACGTGTCTGCCAACATGAACCGACTCAACCTCCTGAAGAAAGAACTGGCGGAACTCGAAGAGAAGGTCCGCAGCACCAAAGAACTCATCCAGGCCGAGGAAATCTCCATTGCAAACTCCAAACAAGAAACCCAGGAAATAGCCAAGCAAATACAAGCAGAGTTTGCAGAAATCAGCACCTTGAGTCGGCAGATAGTCACAGGCGATGACAAGGATGACGAAGCAATTATAGCACGAGCAGATGCCGTCCATACTGAAGCCATCCATGCCATAGAAGAATTCCTGAACCAGTAGATAGGCTCAAGATAGAATCAGTACTGCCTGTTAACTTTGAGACTTGCAACTGTTCTTTTAAAAACATCTTAAGTCGATGGTTGCACATCGGCTGTTCACTTTTCATATCTTTCTCTAGCCAACTCAAAGTGTTGGCCTGTCATGATGATTTTTTTTACTGGCCAACTCAACGTGTTGGCCTTTCATGACTCCTTTTTTTTATATTTTTTTTTGCGCGGCCAACTCAACGTGTTGGCCTGTTACACTGCAGCCAGATGGATCTCATCGGCTTTTCGTTACTCGCCTTCCCACATGCTCGGGAAATACTTCTTGAGATGCTGACCATTGACAGCAACAGGAAACTTGACGCCGTCCAATTCTTCGAGCATGTATGCGTTCCCAGGCAAAACCTGATCAACCTTGTACAGCCCATGCCAAGTTGGAGACCACTTACCAAACTTTTTGTCTCTAGTTCCCAATGGCAATACCGCCTCCCAAACCAAATCTCCATCTCGGAAATCTTTAGGCTTGACCTTCTTGTTGTATGCACGAGCAACTTTAGCTTTGTTCTCTTTGATTTTTTCCAGTGACCAAAGCCTTAGCTCTGTCAGGTCCTCCACAGTATCGTTCATCAAGGTTGCATACTGCTCAGCAGATAAATCATTCTGAAACTCAACACGCCTTGATCCAGCCGTGATTTCCCATGGTAACACAGCATCCTGGCCGTAGACTAGATGGTACGGCGACGTCTTGGTGGACCCATGACATGAAATACGATATGCCCACAAAGCTTCTGATAACACCTCATGCCAACGCCTAGGGTATTCATCAATCTTTCTCTTTATGAGCTTGATAAGGCTCTGGTTGGATGCTTCAGCTTATCCATTAGCTTGGGCATAATACGGAGATGATCTGATCAGCTTAATCCCCATGTCATCGGCAAACTTTCTGAACTCCTCTTATATAAAGACCGATCCTCCATCGGTCGTAATGGTCTAAGGGATCCCAAATCTATGAATGATGTGTTCCTTGACAAAGCTGATCACATCTCTCGATGCTACTGACCTCATGGGCACTGCCTCTACCCACTTTGTGAAATAATCTGTGGCAGCCAAGACCCATTGGTGACCTTTGCTAGACGACGGGTTGATCTGTCCAATCATGTCCATGCCCCATCCTCTGAATGGCTAGGGTTTGATGATAGGATTCATCACTGATGCTGGCACTATCTGAATTTTGCCAAACCTCTGACATGCTTGACATCCTTTGTAATATTTGAAACAATCTTCAAGCATAGTGGGCCAGTAATAACCCGATCGCCTAATCAGCCATTTCATCTTGTGAGCCGATTGGTGCGTACCGCAGGCTCCTTCATGAATCTCATGCAATAGCCGATTTGACTCTGACGGTCCCGGACATTTAAGTAATAGTCCTTCCAAGGTCCTGTAGAACATATCGTCCCCTATCAGAACATACTTCATGGCCTTGAGTCTTATCCTTCTGGGTGCCCCCCGAGTTGAATCCTTCAAGTAATTGAAGATATCGGCTCTCCAGTCTCCGGGCTCTAGAAACTGGACCTCCACCTCGACTCCATCGGCTGTCTCCTTGTAGCCAGAAGCCATCTGTGCCAAATCATTGGCTTCATTATTCAGAGTCCTCCGTATCCAGTGGAAATTGATGTACCTGAATCGTGACATCAACTCACGGCATTGCATCCATATCGGGAAAAGAGCCTCACTCTCACACCTATATTCCTCCGTGAGTTGAGAAATCACCAGCTTCGAATCTCCAAAAATTTCCACTGCTTCTGCACCGGCTTCGAGAAGCAATTCCATCCCTTTGCGAACGGCTTCATACTCCACCGGATTATTGGTGCACGGGGCAGTCATTCTGATGGAGAAGGAATAAGTCGCCCCTCGAGGTGACACCAGCAGAATTCCCACACTGCACCCATCATCACAAGCCGATCCGTCAAAGAACATAGCCCAAGCACGAATAAATACTACAGCAATATCAGTGCTGATCCTGTCCGCAACAAGATCCACCAGTGCTTGCCCCTTGACTGCTTTTGCAGGCTGGTATCGGATATCGAACTCTGACAATGCAAACATCCATTTTCCGAGCCGGCCTTTAAGGACAGGGGCCGCCAGCATATGTTTTATGACATATGATTTGCATATGACAATTGTTTCCGCTGAGAGCAAAATATGGCGAAGCTTTGTACATGTAAAGTATAAGCAAAGACAAAGCTTCTCGATTTCAGGATACCTGGTCTCGGCGTCTAACATGCGTCTGCTGAGGTAGAAAACCACCCTCTCTTGGCCATCATGCTTCTGGACTAGCACCGAAGCAATGGAAGTGTCACCAACGGATAGGTACACATAGAACGGCCTATCTTGCTGAGGAGGGACCAATACTAGAGGCTTTGACAAATATTCTTTGATTTCATCGAAAGCCTGCTGCTGTTCTGCCCCCCAGCGAAACTCATCATCGGATTTGATCTTTACTAAACCCATAAATGGCTCAATACGTCCGGACAGATTAGAAATAAATCGCCTGACAAAGTTAATTTTACCGATGAGTTTCTGTAACTCCTTCTTTGTAGTAGGTGGCTTCATCATCTTTACGGCTTCTTGACTTTTTAGGCCGATCTCGATTCCCCTTTCATGCACTAGGAATCCCAGAAATTGACCGGCCGATACACCAAAGGCACACTTCTTTGGGTTCATTTTGAGTCCAAACCTTCGAGTCCGCTCCAAAACTTGACGCAGATCTTCTAAATGCCCTGCAACTGACTTGGACTTGACCACAATGTCATCAATATAAATCTCTACCAGCTTGCCGATGAGATCATGGAAAATGTAATTCATAGCACGTTGGTACGTTGCGCCGGCATTTTTCAGTCTGAAAGTCATAACCAAGTACTTGAACAAGCCAACTGCACCTGGTACTCTGAATGCAGTCTTGTTCACGTCCTCTGGGGCCATGAAGATCTGGTTGTAACCGGCATTGCCATCCATGAAACTCATCATTTTGTGGCCAGCAGCGGCGTTGATCAACGTCTCTGCAACAGGCATTGGGTATTCATCCTTCGGAGTTGCCCTGTTGAGATCTCTAAAATCGACGCAGACTCGCCATCGGCCATCTTTCTTTTGTACCGGCACCACACTAGAGATCCATTCTGCATACCAGCACGGCCTGATGAACCCAGCATCCAGCATCTTCTCCACCTCTTTCTTAACTTCTTCTAGGACTTCGGCCTTCATCTGGCGTGCTCGTTGCTGAAACGGCCGAAACCCTGTCTTGAGCGGGAGCCAATGCTCGACTATGCTTCTATCCAATCCAGGCATCTCCGTGTAGTCCCATGCAAAGCAATCCCGGTATTCTTTTAGCAATGTGATCATCTCCTCTCGCAAAGCCGGATCCAACTTACTGCTGATAAATGTCGGTCGTGGCTTATCCCCAGGACCGATGTCAACCTCTTCCAAATCATCAACTGATGTGAATCCATATCCGAGTTTGCCGTCATCTAAAAAATCGACCGCGAACGCGGGCGAGTCCTCACTATCCAGAATGTCAGCAGCAAACACAGGGAGATGACAAGAAATATTATTTGGCCAACCGCACGGGCTGGCCGCTTCTATACTTCTATTATTTCTCAGAGCCAAATAGTCAATAAATGGCCAACTGCTAGAGGAGGCCATCACGCGTACACGATGTAACAATTCCGACCAAAAATAGAATTTTTCTATTTTTCGGGGCCGATCGCCGGGACCGGCCTCTCTATTTCCCTTACACCCCGTGGCTAGCCAGGGTGCATCCATTCTGTGAGGCCAGTGGATAAGACCAGCCTCAATCCGTTTTTTGTCGCCTCAATCCGATCACAGTCTTCCAGGGCGAGCCCAGAAATCGGCTCTTGTCCTTCCGCATCCCAGGCATTCATATCTGCAACCGAGACTTCACTAGAATCGTCTGCAGGGACCACTTCTACTTCATCGCCATCCCATTGGACGAGGTACTGGTGCATTGTGGAAGGGATATAACAGTTGGCATGAATCCAGTCTCTTCCAAGCAGCACCGTGTATGTGCTCTTGCTGTTAACGATGAAGAAAGATGTCGGCACAGTCTTGCAGCCCACTGTCAGTTCCACATTAAGAACCCCCAATGCCTCTGATGGCTATCCATTAAAGTCGTTGAGCATCACATTGGTCTTGATCAAATCGGCAGAAGAACGACCCAATCGGCGCAGCACAGAATATGGCATCAGGTTAACTGCAGCACCAGTGTCGACCAACATCCTATTCATAGTTTTGCCGTCAATGAAGCCCTTGTGATATAACCCCTTCAGGTGTTTGTAGCTCTTCTCCTTAGGCTTCTCGAAAATGACTGGCCGTGGGCCGAGATCCAGCTGCGCGATGGCCAACTCCTCCGGTTGGGGTGCTCGAAACTCCGACGGGAGCACGAACACCATGTTCACGTCAGCCGATGGCTTCACATCGGCTTTTGACTGCTTGGGGCACCACTCCATCCTCGGGGGGCGCCTCCCTTCCCTCTGCGGTCGCGTGACTTGCTCCGCGAGATCCGGACGCGCTTTCCTCAGCACGTTAAGATACTTTGCTTCTGCGTCTTCGAGGTTGCGCAAGCGCTGTACCCTGCGCTTCTGCGACCGATTGAGCCCGTCAGGACACCACCGTGGGCGATGGTACCTGTCTTCTTCCTCTGGCTCGGAATCTCCTCTGGATGGTCGCCTCACATGATCGTCCTGACGTGTCCTGGGCCCCAAACACCGGAACACCGATGTCTTGTCCTGTTGGTGCCCTCGAGGCCTGCACTCCAAGCAATCATCTATAGTAGGTAATCGGCTCATGCCGGAGTTCCAACAGTACCTGAAGAACGGGCAGTGCCAGTGATCTCGTATAGCCTGGTGCCTTCCCAACGTCCTTCCCGTGCGGTGCTCATACTCGTCTTCTTCCGATTCGCGTCGGCGGCGCAGGTTGTACTGGTACTGGTATTTCTCCAGAAGCCAATTAGAAGCTGGAAGCTGATTGCGGATGTGATGCACTTGCTCTTCGGTCACATGCTGCTGTTCCAACTCGTGTTCCTTCTGCGGCCGCTTGCCAGAAGCGGCCTCTCTCCTCTGCTTGTCATGGCGGCGCATAGGTCCCACCATGTTGATGTGGAATGCCAAGTCCTGGCCCTTGGACCCGAAGTCTGATAGTTCCACCACGTTAGCTTGTGGGAAGGGCTTCGTGTCCACCTTCATAGTGTGCTGAGCCAGGATTAATCGGCCCTGCTCGATAGCCAATTGGATCTGGTGACGCAACTGTTTGCATTCGCCAGTAGCATGAGTAAACGAGTTGTGCCACTTGCAGTATAGCCTTCCCTGCAACTCTTGTGCCGTCGGCAGCTTGTGATTTTCTGGGAGCTTCAGCTGTTTTTCTTTGAGGAGCAGGTCGAATATCTGCTCTGTTTTGGTTATGTCGAAGTCGAAGCCCTTCACAAGCCCCTGCTGCTTGATCCACTTGCATGGGACAGGATTTGCCCCCCGGGTCCAGTCTGCCACGGCTACTTCTTGCTCTTCACCCGAGTCGTCAGATTCTTCAGCTTGTGCCATGTTTACATGGCGCTTGAACTTGTCCTGGTACAGCTCAGGATGATAATGCTCGTACGCGGTAAGCTTCTGCACAAGGTGAGCCAGAGATGTGAACTCCAACTGGAAAGCCGCATCCTTGATCGGCTTAGCAAGTCCCAGGATGGCCAGATCAACTGCCTCTTTCTTTGTGATGCGTGACGAGTAGCATCGGTTCTTGACCTCCCTGAAGCGCTGTATGTACTCTGACACGGTCTCTCCTCGCTTCTGCCTGACTTGAGCGAGGTCGGCAATTCCGGCTTCTGCAGCTTCCGAGTGGTACTGGGTATGGAATTGATATTCAAGCTGCCTCCATGTCCGAATCGAATCCGGAGCTAGCGATGCGTACCATCCAAAGGCTGGGCCTGTAAGGGATTGGCCGAAGAACCAGACCCTCAATGGATCCGACACTGAGATCATCCCAAGCTGCGTTAAGTATCGGCTCACATGCTCGATGGAGCTGGCTCCCTCTGATCCGTTGAACTTGGTGAACTCAAGAAGCCAATACTTGGGTGGCAGTGGGATCAAGTCATAGTCGCTTGGATACGGCTTGGCATAGCCGATCATTTTTCTCTTGGGCAGGATGCCGAACTGGTCTCTGAGTATTGCACTGACCTGCTCCACACTAAGAACTCCTGGGGCCGATGGCTCAGCCCTCGGCCCAGTGGCGTACTTTGCCAGCCACGCTTGTTTCTCCGCGTCTGCTCCAGAAGCTCCTGGGTTCACCATCTGCACCGAGCGTGCTGGACTGACGCTGTCTGGGATGTAGGCGCACGTGTAGCCTTGCGGGATCTCCTTGGGTGGCTCGGTGAGGAATTGGCCTTCACCAGGATCACCACCGATCTTGTGGACGACGTAGATCGGCGAGCTCTGTGGTCTTGGAGCTGCAAATGAGAATGGCAGTTGCGGCCTAGAATGCATTGCAGCTTCCTCTGTGTGACTCCCCAGGGTTGGCCCCGATGGAGAGTACTGGTTCTTGATTATCTCCTAGATGACGCGGTGCGCCATACGCTCAAGCTCGTTCATCAGGCTCTGAGAGTGCCGATGAAGCGCATGGGCCACCATGTAGTTCATCTCCTGACGCAGGGCTCTGGTGCGTTCTTCAGATGGTACAGACAGATCCACATTGTCCAGAGCGCCTTCTGGTGAGAACCCCTTCCACTTGATGCCATGGTTGCGAGTCCTCTCAAAAGAGCTGATGAGATCGGCTTCCAGCAGAGCTTTGATCTCGTCATACTTCTTGTGTTCAGGAGGAAGCTCTTCATATGTGACGGGCTTGGGAGCGGGTTCTTGATCTTGAGCTCCGGTCATCATTGCGATGGGTGTTGTTGCCAGAATCCCACCGAGCGTGCCAGAATGTGTTGTCGTCCGAAACCCACCGGCAAGCAACGACGGGCAACACGAAGAGCCGGGAGGTCGCTGGGGCGCTAGAGGCACTGCTTCCTCGTCGACGGCCCGCAAATTCCGTCACGCGCCCGGAGGAGGTGTGAAAACCGAGCGTGCCACCTGACCTATACCCGATCAGGAGGGTGCAGACGTGCTCCGAACAGTTTCTTGCATCCAAAGACACGTGTAAACGTAAGTCTGAGCCGTGGTCGGCTCCCCGGGACGACTCTTGCATCGGCTTTGACGAGCCGATCGAGTCCTGGTGTCAAACAGGATCTGGTTGTATCCGGATATGATAAATAGAGCAAACCATTATAAAACTGCTTCAGTCAAATCTAATTGATCCAATCCACGATGGTAATAGCTTCACCGCTAGATCGGAACATCCTACACGTGACTAGGCCTAGCGAACGTAACAGACAACTAAACCACAACCTAAAACAGAGGCCTAAGAACTAGCAAGAGCCGATTCTCGGAACAATCCCTATCAAGGCTAAGATAAAGCATCTACTATGCCACCGGATCATCCAATCCGTTTGCAAGGCCTAACCTAGCAGATATTATGCTAACTCTTAAGATAAGAGCAAACCATAACAGATCGGATCTACTAAACATGAAAGAAGCAGGGTGTTGTCCCTGTGCAACTAATTCTATGCGATAAGAACTAGCATGAGATCGGAACGTGATTGCACAGAGACAACATGATATTCGTAGATGATAAACAACAAAGCACAATGGATCTACTAAAAGCCATGCTACGAATATCAAGATAACTAGTACTACCCGCCATCAAAAACGCTTCAGTACGAGTAATACCAAGGTAAAAGCAAGAACAATACCGCCCTGATCGCAAGAAGCGATCAGGGCGGCATGACACTTACTTGGATGAAACCCTAGGATTTAGGGGTGGCGATGCGCCGAGAGTTGTTGTTTGCGAGTCGTGAACGCTCTCCCATGAATAACAAAGGGTACATATTTATAGTCCGGAGACTTGGGAAATAATCTAAACTAATCTTGTCCCGATTGGACTCTATCTCTAACCTTAAACTGAATCTAAAGATACACGGCCAATGTGGCCCAGACGCTCACACAGGAGCCGATTTACAAGCCTTCCTCATCTTTTGCTTTAAGCTCATCTTGATTTCGGCCCATAAATTAACCCTGTTAATTTATAGCGATAACAACAGGGGGATGCTGCAGACCGACCGGTTTGACCGGTCCATGGAACCGGTCTGACCGGTCTCGTCGGGTATAAATACCCCCACCACCGGTCCTTTTCTGTTTTATCCTTCCCCTTCCTCCTGCTCCAGGTTAGGGCCAAGGTCTCCAACGCAAAGGAGGATTAGGTTATAGCTAATCTCTCTAATCAAGAGGGTGGATGATGGTGTGGTAGGCTCTAGCTTTGTATAGGTGAATTCCTCTGAGATTAATGAATGAAATCATATTGAGTTCATCTTTGTGTTACGCAGATTCTCTCGTAATTGCCTCTCTTGCTTCCGCTTAGCTTCCTAGGGTGTTTTGCAAAGAGGTAGCTAGTTCATAGCTATTCTCTCATATCCTAGGTTTGAGGGTTTGTGGTGATTTTCGGGATATAGGCCGATGGATCAATTTCGAAAGAAATTTTGATCGGCTCCCATTCACCCCTCCTCTAGTCGCCAGTTTCGGTCCCTCAATTGGTATCAGAGCTTGATTGAGGTTTTCAGTACCTTAACCGGTTCGAAAACCACTTGGCGACCATGGCGAGTCTTGGTAAGATCCCAGTGTTTTCCGGCGAGGACTATGCTTATTGGAAGGTGCGCATGCATGCCGTCTTGCAAAGCATGGGAGCCGAGGTCTGGGATGTCACCAAGAACCAGATGTACGAGGTGCTTGCCGTTCGGACCACTCCTCTTCAGGTGTCCGAGCACGAGGCGAACGCCAATGCTATCAATGTCTTGTTCGCTGGCATTTCTCGTGCGGAGTTCTCACACTTCCAGGGTTTTCAGGAAGCCCACAAAGCCTGGACGTGCCTTGAGAACTACCACGAGGGCACACCTCAGGTGAAGGCTAGACTGTTCGAGACTCACCGGCGCGAATATGAGAACTTCACACAGGGGCCGGGTGAGAGCATTGGCGACATGTTCAGTCGGTTTCAATCGATTGTGAACAAAATCAGTGCGAATAGATCTGCTGATGCCCTTGACTACACAGAGCACGAGAAGGCCCTCAAGTTGCTCTACGCACTTGACCGCTCTGTGTGGGATCTCAAGGTGAACACGATCATCGAGTCTGCAGGCTTTGAGACTCTGACCGTGAATGAGCTTTTTAGCAAGCTCAAGGCCACAGAGGTGGATAACCAAACACGAGCCAAGCTCAATGGTGCCCCTCCTTCCAAGAGCATCGCTCTTGTGACTGGCCCAGGTGGATCGAGCTCTAACGCTAACTCTGCTCTTGGCTTTTCTCTTGCCTCTTTGCCTTCTGTTACAGATGAGCAGTTAGAGACGCTGGGCGACGACGACTAGTGCCTCCTCATCAACAAGTTCCAGCGTGTCTACCACAACAGGCAGAGGAAGAAGAACCCCGGGTGCTACCACTACGGCGATCTGAACCACTTCATCGCTGACTGCCCTAAGAAGTTCGGTGGTGGCCAGAACAACAACTTCGACTACTACCACT
Organism: Panicum virgatum; assembly: GCF_016808335.1. Classification (NCBI taxonomy): domain Eukaryota; kingdom Viridiplantae; phylum Streptophyta; class Magnoliopsida; order Poales; family Poaceae; genus Panicum; species Panicum virgatum. The sequence goes on from NC_053147.1 coordinate 64,270,202, forward strand.
ACCGCGACCGCGACAAGGGAGGCTCCAACAAGGAGCGTCGGCGCCACAAGCACCGCAGTTGTGACCGGGACAAGGGAGGGCACTTCGACAAGGAGTCGCTCAAGAAGCACTTCCAGTACAAGACCAAGAAGCGGGAGAAGGCTTTCCGGGCGCAGCTCAGTGACCTCGACAAGAGCTCCGACACCGACCGCTCTTCTTAACCGACCTCTGACGACGACGACAAGAAGAAGAAGAAGCGGGACAAGGATGCCACTGGCTTCATCGGCCTTTGCTTGGCGGCCGGTCGGTGCAAGGGTTTCTGCACCAAGGCGGGTGAGGCCAATGGTGCTCGTGCGTCTCCAGGTGGACATGCTACACCGATGCACGACGGCTCTTCTCCTGGATCCAAGAGTGATTCAGAGGTAAACTCCACAATTGACCTACTTGATACTGAGGTTAGAGAGTTGTACGCCGCTCTCGACAACCAGAAGAGGCTGCTTAAGGAAGCAGCTAGAGAGCGTAGAAAGCTTAGGGCTGAGCTGGCTTGTGCTAGAGAGAAATCTGGTGAGGATGAGTGCGCTGGCTGCATATCTCACATGAATGATCTTGTTGCTCTCCGTGCGAAGCATGATGAGAACGTCGCGAACTTAGATGTTGCTAAGACTTCGCTTGCTGACGTGTCTCACGAGCTAGCCAAGGCCAAACATGAGCTTGAACTGGTCAAGGACGCTCCCATAGTTAGTGATGTGCTTGAATGTGATGAGTGTCCCATCTTTAAGTCTGATATAGCCGCTTTGCAATCTAAATTTGCTATTGTTGTGTGCGAGCTAGAGGAGATGAAGTCTAGGCCAGTTTTGCTTGGTGCGTGTAAGCTTTGTCCCACGCTTAGGTCGGAGCTAGATGAGAAGAATGCTTTGATTAAGTCTTTGGGAAGACTAAGGTCGTGGAGTGTAGCCCACCTATTGATTGTCATGTTTGCCCTGGTCTGATTTCTGATTTGGATAATCTTGCGGTAGAGAAAGCCAACTTGGAGAATGAGAACACATATCTTAGGGCGATTCTGAGTTGGGTTTCTAGCAGTGAGCCGTAGTTGGGCATGATGGTCAAGCAGTTTAAGCGTGGTGATGGTTTTGGAGTCGGTTACACATACACGAAGTCAGACTTTGACAAGTTGTATGGTAAGATCGGCAAGGCTGCTGGAGTTTCAAGTGCTCTAAACACTGCTAGCACGAGCACGCAGCCTTCGCTTGTTGACCCCGTGGATGGTGTGCTTAAAGAACCATCAAAAACACCTCCACAGAAGCAGATTTGGGTTCCAAAGCCCAATGAGCTGAGGAATCCCCTCGATACGCTCCCTGCTGCCGCAGCCCAGGTTGCCTAGAAGAAGGGGGCTGCTCCTCCCCGTCCAAAGGCGGGGCCTCCACCTCCCAAGAGAGAGGTGATGTACCACTGTGAGTTCTGTGACAGAGATGGTCACTTGGAGGAGTTTTGCTTCAGGAGGAAGCGGGCTGTGAGGCGTGAGCAGGAGAGACGCAACTCGGACATGTACTCTGCTCGGGTGCATGGTCCTCCTCGGCGTGGTGGTAGGCAAGATGCTAGGGCGCACCATGTAGGTGGAGGACAGGGAGACAGTGGTGGTTACCGTGCTCCAGCGGGTGGTCGCTTTGCCGGTCGTGCTCCTGGTCGTACGGCTATGGACCACGAGACTGAGGCTTTGGAGGAGGTTACGATGTGCCACGCTTTCCTCGCGGTGGTGGTCGTCAGCCTCGCGGTAGACGGGATGGGGGATACTCTTTTCCTGATTTTGCTAACCCTTCTGTAGAGCAAATGGCTCGACACTGGTTTGCTTCACACTTTGCTAACCCCAGTGTTGAGACATTTGCTCATACTTTGTCTCACTACTGATGTGCAGGTTGGAGGCTTGGAGAACAGGTGGATCATGGACTCCGGTTGTTCGCGCCATATGACCGGGAATGACAAATGGTTCTCCAGCCTCACCCCAACGCGCCACAAAGAATACATCATATTTGGGGATAATGGTAAGGGCAAGGTACGTGGTGTTGGCACTGTTAGAGTTTCTGATCGCTTCACCCTAAGAGAGGTTTCTTTGGTTTCGAATCTTGGCTTTAATTTGCTTTCGGTTTCGCAACTTCTTGAGGATGGGTTTGAAGTTCACTTCAAGGAGGGTTGTTCTCGTGTTTTGGATTCCAGAGGAGACCTGGTTTGCCGGATCGTTCCTCGTGACCGAGTTTTCTTGGTCGATTTCTCTGGAACTCCTTTTGGTCCTCCTTGTTGCTTGTTGACTGGTCCTTCTTCTGATCTGTGGGAGTGGCATAGGAGACTTGGACATTTGAGCTTTGACTTGTTGTCGAGACTTAGCTCACTTGGCCTGATCCGAGGATTGCCCAAATTGAAGTTTGAAAAGGACCTTGTTTGCCACCCGTGTCGCCACGGGAAGATGGTTGCCATCTCCCATCCGTCTGTTAATCAAGTGATGACCACTCACTCTGGAGAGTTGCTACATATGGACACAGTCAGTCCTTCTCGGGTGATGTCAGTTGGTGGGAAGTGGTACGTTCTTGTGATCGTGGATGACTTTTCTCGCTATTCTTGGGTCTTTTTCATGAGAACCAAGGATGAGGCTTTCGAGTTTATTCGAGACTTGATCTTGAGGTTGAAAATGAGCTACCCCAGGCCATGAGAGTGATTCGCAGTGACAATGGCACAGAATTCAAAAATGCTCATTTTGACACCTTTTGCAGTGATCAAGGTCTTGAACACCAGTATTCTTCTCCCAACACTCCACAGCATAATGGGGTTGTAGAGCGGAAGAATTGGACGCTGGTGGAGATGGCTAGAACGATGCCGATCAGCATAGAACTCCTAGAAAGTACTAGGCTGAGGCGGTTAACACCGCTTGTTATGTGTCCAACCGTATTTTCTTGCGTGCTTTCATGCACAAGACTTCTTATGAGTTGCGATTTGGACGCCAGCCCCGTGTTGACCATCTCAGAGTTTTCGGTTGCCGGTGCTTTATGCTGAAGGAAGGAAATCTTGATAAGTTTGAGTCTCGATCGTCTGACGGTATTTTTATCGGTTATGCTTCTCACTCTAGAGCTTACCGTGTGCTGATTATTGATACTAACATCGTCAGAGAGACTTGTGAAGTTAGTTTCGACGAGACTGCACTGTGCAATTCTTCTGTCTTTGAGGTTGCAGGAGATGATGAATTCGACACCCCCATCTTTGAAGATGAGGAGGAAGAAGCTGCGGAGGGTGATGCTAAGGCTACCACGCGTGCTGTGGACCCAGTCGCCTCCGCCATGAGCTCGGACGATGATGCCGGACCCGACCCGACTACATCCACTTCCCAGGGGCCGATCGAGCAGGTGACTCAGCCTTCCCTAGCTGCACTTGAGGAGACACCAGCTTTGGTTGAGGAGGAGGTGACTTCGACAAGGGAAGCACCGCGACACATTCAGCGTCGTCACCCACCTCAACAGATGCTAGGTGACCTCAACGAGCGAGTCACACGGTCCAAGGTAACAAGTATCGCTGGCTTTGCTCATTCAGCATTTGTTGCCTCTTTTGAGCCCAAAGATATTGGACATGCTCTTTCTGACTCCAATTGGGTCAATGCCATGCATGAGGAACTTGAAAATTTTGAAAGGAATCAGGTTTGGGTTTTGGTTGAGCCTCCGCCTGCTTGTAATCCCATTGGAACCAAATGGGTTTTCAAGAACAAGCAAGGTGAAGATGGGTTGGTAGTGCGGAACAAGGCTCGGCTTGTAGATCAGGGTTTTTGCCAAAAAGAGGGTATTGATTATGAGGAAACTTTTGCCCCGGTAGCACGCTTAGAGGCGATTCGAATCTTTCTTGCATTTGCTCCTTCCAAGAGTTTTAAAGTTTTCCAAATGGATGTGAAATCTGCCTTCTTGAATGGTTTTATTGAAGAGGAAGTTTATGTGAAACAACCCCCTGGTTTTGAAAATCCCAAGTTTCCAAACCGAGTTTACAAACTCCAGAAAACTCTTTACGGTTTGAAACAGGCGCCTAGAGCTTGATACGATAGACTTAAAAACTTCTTGCTTGCTCAAGGTTTTAAAATGGGATGTGTTGATAAAACTTTGTTCCTCATGCGCTCTGGCTCTGACTTTTTGTTAGTTCAGATATACGTGGATGATATCATCTTTGGTGGCTCTTCTCACGCTCTTGTTTCCAAGTTTTCTAAGCAGATGTCCAGGGAGTTCGAGATGAGCATGATGGGTGAGCTGCAGTTCTTCCTCGGGCTGCAGATCAAGCAAACTCCTCAGGGCACGTTCGTCCATCAAGCGAAGTACACCAAGGACTTGCTGCGGAAGTTCGACATGAGTGACTTGTCTCCTCAGCCGACTCCGATCAGCACATTGACGGTGCTTGATGCGGACTTGGATGGAGAGGCGGTGGACCAAAAGGAGTACAGGAGCATGATTGACTCTCTCATGTACCTGACGGCGACCCGACCGGACATTCAGTTCGGGGTCGGCCTCTGTGCGCGATATCAGGCTTCGCCGCGCACCTCCCACAAGCAGGTGGTGAAATGCATCTTCAGGTATCTGAAATTCACCCCTTAGTTTGGTCTCTGGTACTCTGCGGATTCTTCTCTGGTTTTGGTTGGCTTTTCTGGTGCCGATTTCGGTGGCTGTCGGTTGGATCGCAAGTCGACATCCGGCACTTGTCAATTTCTTGGTACATCTTTGGTGTCTTGGTCCTCTCGCAAGCAGGCTAGCGTAGCGCTTTCTTCCACAGAAGCTGAGTATGTTGCCGCTGCTAGCTATTGGTCCCAGATCCTTTGGATGAAACAGACCTTGCAGGATTATGGATTGAGTTTTGGTAGGGTTCCCATCTTTGTAGACAACATATCCGCCATTAGCATTGCAAAGAACCCTGTCCTACACTCCAGAACCAAACACATCGATATCCGGTTTCACTTCCTGCGAGATAACCATGAGAGAGGCCACATAGACTTGAACCATGTCCCTTCAGAGAGGCAAACTGCAGATATCCTCACCAAACCACTTGAGCAGGACACCTTTGCTCGCTTGCGAGGGGAGCTTGGGGTTTGTTACCCCTTTTGATCGCTGACTTCTCTTTGGTTAGCTTTTTGTAGGTTTTTGTTTTTGTTTCTCTTTGCTTTCTAGCTTCTGATAGATGCATTTGCATTGTACATGTTTGCATTTTGCATTGCTTCACTACACTGACATTCTTGTATACACTGTTATGATCCTCTAGTGCTTGCTAGTGTAGTTTCTTAGACTTGATCATGTATAGCCTGCTCTTCAGTATATGTCATATCATCTGAGTTAAGCTATTTTGATTTGAAAATCTGAAAACATGATCACCCTGTCTTGCTACTGGCATGTTAGGTTGTATTGATATGCTTTGCTCTCTTATTCATGCTAGTGTGGCCTTTAATCTTGGACATGAGCTAAAATTGTTAAAATTGTTTAATATATGTCTGAAATGGATTGAAAAGATCCAGGTGGGATTGCTTGTCGCACTGATCGAGCTTTCGGGACGGCTCACATAGCACTAGTGAGAACCCGAGTAAGGCTGTGCATGACTGAAGCGAGTGCCTTAAGCTTCTGACTGCCCTTGGCATAGGCTTGGCTTCGCTGCTAAGTAAAGCATGACAAGCTTTCAACCCCTGGTAGAAACACTTGCTTGATATATATTTTAAAATTTTCATTCAAATACAAGTGTTGAGTTGCAGAATTGATTCATGATCAAATATGTTGGCTGCTTTGGATCACCATGTATGAGTTTGGCTAGCACTGCTTTCTTTCTCCTACTTGCTGTTGCTAGATCATGGGTGATGTTTTTATTTTTGCTGAACTGAACTTGCTAGCTCTAGACTTGATTGATATACCCTGTTGAGCTAGATTCAGTTCCTGTTTATGAAGCACACATGCCTATCACTAGATGATCATATCTTTGTATGCTTGAATGTTTCACTTACACCCTCTGCACGACATTCATTGCATAGCATGATTTCAGGGGGAGGTTTAGGCATATTTTAGGCTTGATGTGTACATGTGCCAACAAGAGGGAGAATTTTTGGGAGAGAAGTGATCGATCAAGGGGGAGACTTGTTTGATTTTTGAAAAACTTGTTGCGCACAGGGTCTTGAGAGTGCATCATTTTGGGAGAGTTGCACTTGTGAGAGGGAAAGGCTTTGCATGGGGAGTGTCTGCTTTGTTTTGGTTCCTGATCTTTCCTCGTCTTCCCTCTGCTTCTTGCATGACTGCGTCGAGCATTACCTCTGTCTTTGAGGAGTCATGTTTTGGCTTTTGATCGATTGCGTCGAGCCGTTGCCCTTGTCTTAGGGAATCGATCTTTGCTTGAGCAAGTGACTGTTCTTGCCTTTCTGAGTTTTTTGTCACTTGCTTAAGTTCTTCACCTTCTTCTTGTCACTTTTTATTTTTCACTTCTCTGGTTACAGGTCGTGTGTTGACAATGCACTCATCAAGGGGGAGATTGAGGAATGAGCAATACTCACTCCTGGCTGTGATGAGTGAATTGTCAATCGTGCGGTGTGATCGTGTGCTTGGTCTTTGGTTGCAGGTACACGGGCGTCGAGTTTCGATGGTGTGCTGCCGTGGAGGTGCTGTGGCCGATGGACCGTGCGGTGGACGGCAGTGAAGGGCAGCTGGGACCAGAGCTCGGGCCGGGCGGCAGCTGTGGCGTCCACTCCTGGATCGAGGGCGCAAGCAGCGACGGATGGTGGGTTTCTTGGTTTGCGCCACAAAACCAAGCAGGCGGACGGCGGTTGAAGACGCCAAGTCGTGGAGGCACGGGCGTCGGTCTCGGGACTGGCGGAGGAACGGGCGTCGACATCGTCTAGGGCCTCGCTGCGGGTGAGGAGGTGACGGGCGTCGGGCGGCATCTAGGGCCGTCAGAAGGCCGAGGCAGGAACGGCGTCTAGGGCCACGGCGTGGAGGCGTGTAACACCCTAATTCAAATTTTCAGCTTTAATAATAAATTTAATTGGTTTATTCGATTTTCTAAGGATTTTTGTGTTTAGACTCGCATTTAATCTAGTTTTTGGGTCACAAGTAATTAAAATTTACTTTAGCACTAACTTGTTTTTGCATTCATGCTGATGCATGGTTTTTAATTGAGTGATTGTGGTTTGAATTCAAATTCGCATTTGAATTCCAACATGTGTGTTTGTTTTAGACTCAAAATGGAAAAGAGGAAAGAAAATAGTAAATAGGAAAGGAAATCCAAAACCAAAACCCAAACCCTCTAGCAACCCGGCCCACTTCTTCCCTCACCCCGCGGCCCGCTCCCCCAGCTCGGCCCAGCCTTCCCCCACACGTCGAAGCCCAGCTGCGGCCCAGTCCTCTCCCCGCCTCACCAGCCGCGTCGCGCTCGCCTGCGACTGACAGGGATGGCCCACCTGTCAGCCGCATTCCCCATCGTCGTGTATGCCTCCCTTCCCCTGACCGTTAGGGGCCCGCGCATCAGCGCCAGCCTCCCGACGCCCGTGCGCGTCCGCGCCCTCAGCCTGACCAACCGGCCCCACTTGTCGGACCCATCGTCCCCGCCGAGATCCCGCCTGGCAACGGCCTCCGCAATCCCCGCCGGAGATCCCCTGCCCGACCCGCACGCCGAGATCCCCGGCATCCCTTCTTTAAACGCCCCCGCGACCCCTGCGACCCCTATCATCGCCTCCACAGCCATCCCCAACACCAGCCGCCGCCTCCGCGCTGCTCTGCCTCACCGTGCCTCTGCGCCGCCGCGAACCCACCGCGGCCACGCTGCGCCGCCGCCTCCTAGCCCCGCTAGAGCTGCGCAGCAGCATCGCCGTGCGCCAGGCATCTCCCCGAGCACGCTGCCCCGACCCCGGTCCACACCTGCGTGGGAATTTTCCTTTGGAGCCGCCACTGCAGCCTCGCCACAAGTGGATCCGTGCCGCCAGACACCCGGAGGCTCCTTTCTTCGACCCCGACCACGAGCTCCGCCCACGACCCGCCGCCGGATCTCGCCGTCGGTGCCGCTGCGTCACGCCACCGTCCAATCCAGTGCTCGGTGAGCTACACCCCGTCCCCCTCTTCCTTTTGCACGAGATGTCGTAGCCCGTGACCCACATCGGCGCCCAGGCACCACACGCCGGCGCTGCCGCCGCCGCACAAGCCCTGCTCCGCCGCGGCGGACCTCGCTGCAGCGCTGCCTAGCCCCACCGTGCCCTGCCATGGCCTGCGCTGGCCCTGCGCACACACGCCGAACCCGCAGACCCAGACCCCAGCCTCAGAACCGCCCAGCACGAGCTCACTTGCGTTCCCTGCCGCCGCCGAGCCGCCATCTCCGACTAGAGTCACGCTCGGAGGCCCGAACCACCACCCCATCGCCACCAGTGCATTACGCGTGCCACGAGTATGCTCTAGAGCCAATCCGCGCTCGATTTCATGCCCGGACGGCCATTTTCGGCCAACACCGGCGAGACCCAGTCGCGCGCCGCCGCGGGAAACGCCCTCCGGCGAGTTCCGCCGCCGTTCACGCTCCCACTCCACCACAGCCATCCGATCGTGAGTGAATGATCCAGATTAGATCTAGGATCCTTTAGATCCTAGCCACCAGATCTCGATCCAACGGCTGAAATCCACCCGTACCGGTTCGCCTGGCGTTTTTGTTAAAGAGCCCCTCGATTTTCCTAGATTCAACCCGCAGTCCACCTCTAGTTAAAAGTATTTGCAGATTAGTCCAGAAATTAGCGCCCAGCCCCCTGAACTCTTTAGATTTTGAACCCGCCGTCCTTGGCTGCTGTTTTTGCGAGTTAGCCCCTGAATCTAACGTTTAATTATGTTTAGGCCCTCGGTTTTTGCAGAAAACCCCCTAGAACTTAGTTTTTCTCGCAGATAAGTCCCTAGAACTTGTTTTTAGCCTAGATTATGCGTTTTAGCTCCGTTTTAGGCGTTCTTTATGTCCACGCAATCGTTGTAACGCGTAGAATAGTTTTAGACTAGTTTCATGTGCTGTTTTTATGCATTGATGTACTGTTCTTTAGCTTTTGTTAATGTTTGCCTGTATGCTTATTGTTATGCATTGTTTTGGCCATGTGTTCGTGAGTAGACGTTGATCCATCTGAGGAGCCTCAGTACCAGTACCAGGAGCAGCCGTCTTCCTAGCACTTTGAGCAGCAGCAGGAGCAGTACGAGGAAGGCAAGTATAACATGAACAACCTATCATCTTTAAATACAATTTCATACTGCATTTTAATACTGTATGCCTTTAAGGATTTCCTAGCCACTTTATATCCTTTATATATATCCTTGGGTTGCATTTTGGTTAGTTGTGCTAGGTTGCTGCGCTACAACACACTCTGGTCCTTTTTAATTAATTTGATTAATGGTTTACTTGAATCTAATTCTGAGAGTGGCACTCTGTGTGGCTTGAGTGGCTCACTTCTCGTTAAAAGATGTTTTTTTTAGAAACATGGTTTAGGGGGCCAGCACGGTGCTTACTGCCTGGTTGGCCACTCTCCATAAGGACCGGTTCATAGAGCGACAACCTGGGACAACAGCGCTACCACAAGGCTAGAATGGGATAGACTTGGCGTAATAATTAGATCTTTTTGGTTTGGAGTAACTTACCTGCGGGGCAAGAGTAGCAAGCTTCAATGGTCCCTGCTCCTCCGGCTGGTCTGTGCTACGTGCTTGTACCCCTGGAGGTGGGCCCCATCGTCGCCGACCTAACTCTCGCGGTTACGCCTTACCAACGAGATTCTTTTTAAAGGCCTCGTAGTGAGTCGCTGGCCATCTCACCTAAGGAAGTGTGATGAACAACTGGCGTAGCTCACGACTTGTGGGTAAAGATGTGCAACCTCTGCAGAGTGTAAAACTGGTATACTAGCCGTGCTCACGGTTATGAGCGGCCCAGATCCTCCTTTTGATTAGTGAAGTTATCTCCTTCCGACGAGGGAGGTGCTTCTCGGGGTTTCCTTGGTGGTTTGGTTTTGGTATGGTCCTCAGTAGTTTCATAATTAAATCTGATTAATTACTATGTAACTGGGTTAATGGTAACTCATCAACTCGTAGTAAATAGCTTTAATAAAATTTTGCCAACACTTAAAAGCTAATGCAGTTGAGTTAGCCAGCCTAGAGCCTCATAGTTTGTGTTATACTTGTTGAGTACAAGTTGTGTACTCACTCTTGCCTCTTCTCTACTTTTTCCTCTTGGCTACGCTACTGCTGCTCAGTTCCTGCCGACACGAGGGAGTTCGTCCAGCGTTACCAGGACTACGAGGACTTCTAGGTGCTTCGTCTCCCAGTCGACGTCCCTGTGGCGCCCTGCTTCAGCTTCGGAGAGCTTTATCGTATTTTGTACTTCGCTTCCGCTGTATCAGACATTTTGTCATTATTGTAATAAATAACATTCGTATTCGTTTTATTATGTCTTTTTACGTGATATGTGCTATGATATACTGTTCATTCTGTTGTATATACGTGTGACTTGATCCTGGCACGTATATGAATGCTCGATTTATGTTCTTTTATAAACCGGGTGTTACAGAGTGGTATCAGAGCTATATCGACTGTAGGACGAAGCCTAGATAGAACTGGTCGAGTTTTAGGACTTCTTCTCACCAATCCTTGTCTGCTGAAACTATTTTACTATTATACCCCTTGACTTCTATGACTTTTTACCCGTCTTGCCTTGATTTCTCTCTGAAGAATAGTTTTCGTAGATTTGGCCTGAATCAGTCATCTGACCACCATAAGTATTAGGTAGTTGACCTTCTATAATAATACGATAGCACGTTCTGCGACGCGTTGTGTTAGTCGAGTCTATTTGCTAAACTCGGCTAAGTCGTGAAAATTGTCTGCTTGTTATTATGCTACATGTTTGATTTGGATTTTTGACTGATTGCATAGTTTTGTAGTATAAATTTGTTTAAAGAAAATCACTTTTATGTTAAAGTTAACTAATTAATAAAATGAGTTAGATCGTTGGGGGTAAAACCATCCACTCTATCCTCTCTACCTTATCCTGCCTTGGGTTTCTTCTGTCTTACTTGTTGAGAAGAAGGATAGTGCGAAGAGAATGTGATATCCAGGGATCACCGACAAGGACGTCACCGACGAGGACGTCGGTTTCTGTAAGGGGGTAGGGGATGTGACACCCCGGCCTACAACTAGTACAAGAGAAGTTGAGAATCTCTCAGACGAAACCGAAGAGTTATGCTCTAGTTCCTAGTTCCCGGATTTATGTGACATTTATCTGGAGTTATCAGCAGTAATGCCTGAGCAGTGTTATCTAAATAGGATAGAACCTTAAATAATGGAGTTTTTCTCTCTTCCTTGACCTTACCCATCTGTGTTTCCTTTTGCCCCAGCCCAGATGTCGGCAGAACAAAAAGACCTTGGGGACAGTGCAATGGGTGATGGTGAGAAAACTTGCCAGTGTTGCCAATTCTATGGTGTTCCTTGTCGTCAAGCTCGTGCGACTGAAGATGAAGCTACAATTAGGAGGAACCAGAGGTTGTTCTCCGGTACGAAGAGAAAGAGGTCTCATCAAGAGCAGCTGACAGAGGATTCCCTTGTCCTCGACGGTCCATCGGTCGATGAGCTACAGACTATCCAGAAGAGAAATGATCCTGAGTGCTCTAGAGATACACAGGTCAGGAACCAAGCACTCTATGATTATGTTGATGGGTTGACTATCACTATGAATGTGATCCAGCCACGCGGTCGCAAAGAGTCCAAAGAGCAAGCAGCAGAAATAATGCAAGATGTGAAGATAAGTTCACAGGGAGGTCAACGAAGTAGCGCCATTCACCGCCACCGCATGTGCTACAAATGCGGGCAAAAAGGCCATTATGCTAAAAGTTGTCCAGCACCTCAGGCTCCACGGCAGGCAGGACAGCAGGGGCGCCCAGCCCAACCCAGGGCACCACGACAGGGGAAGGTGAACCACGTGATGGCCAAGTCAGCTGCTGAGGCTCCTAATGTGGTTATTGGTACATTCATGGTCAACTCTTATCCAGCTATGGCGCTTTTCGATACCGGTGCTACCCATTCTTTCATTTCCAAGTCATTTGCCGAGCAGCATCGTATACCAGTTTCGTGTATTGTAACACCCGGTTTATAAAAGAACATAAACCGAGCAATCATATACGTGCCAGGATCAAGTCACACGTATATACAACAGAATGAACAGTATATCATAGCACATATCACGTAAAAAGATATAATAAAGCGAATACGAATGTTATTTATTACAATAATGACAAAAATGTCTGATACAGCGGAAGCGAAGTACAAAAATACGATAAAAGCTCTCCGAAGCTGAAGCAGGGCGCCACAGGGACGTCGACTGGGAGACGAAGCACCTAGAAGTCCTCGTAGTCCTGGTAGCGCTGGACGAACTCCCTCGTGTCGGCAGGAACTGAGCAGCAGTAGCGTAGCCAAGAGGAAAAAGTAGAGAAGAGGCAAGAGTGAGTACACAACTTGTACTCAACAAGTATAACACAAACTATGAGGCTCTAGGCTGGCTGACTCAACTGCATTAGCTTTTAAGTGTTGGCAAAATTTTATTAAAGCTATTTACTACGAGTTGATGAATTACCATTAACCCAGTTTCATAGTAATTAATCAGATTTAATCATACTACTACTGAGAACCAAACCGAAACTAAGCCACCAAGGTAAACCCCGAGAAGCACCTCCCTCGTCGGAAGGAGATAACTTCACTAATCAAAAGGAGGATCTGGGCCGCTCATAACCGTGAGCACGGCTAGTATACCAGTTTTACACTCTGCAGAGGTTGCACATCTTTACCCACAAGTCGTGAGCTACGCCAGTTGTTCATCACACTTCCTTAGGTGAGATGGCCAGCGACTCACTACGAGGCCTTTAAAAAGAATCTCGTTGGTAAGGCGTAACCGCGAGAGTTAGGTCGGCGACGATGGGGCCCACCTCCGGGGGTACAAGCACAGGAGCGCAATCCAAGCACAGACCAAGCCGGAGGAGCAGGGACCATTGAAGCTTACTACTCTTGCCCCGCAGGTAAGTTACTCCAAACCAAAAAGATCTAATTATTACGCCAAGTCTATCCCATTCTAGCCTTGTGGTAGCGCTGTTGTCCCAGGTTGTCGCTCTATGAACCGGTCCTTATGGAGAGTGGCCAACCAGGCAGTAAGCACCGTGCTGGCCCCCTAAACCATGTTTCTAAAAAAAAACATCTTTTAACGAGAAGTGAGCCACTCAAGCCACACAGAGTGCCACTCTCAGAATTAAGTTCAAGTAAACCATTAATCAAATTAATTAAAAAGGACCAGAGTGTGTTATAGCGCAGCGACCTAGCACAACTAACCAAAATGCAACCCAAAGGTATATATAAAGGATATAAAGTGGCTAGGAAATCCTTATAGGCATACAGTATTAAAATGCAGTATGAAATTGTAATTAAAGTGATAGGTTGTTCATGTTATACTTGCCTTCCTCGTACTGCTCTGGCTGCTGCTCAAAGTGCTCGGAAGACGGCTGCTCCGGGTACTGGTACTGGGGCTCCTCAGATGGATCAACGTCTACTCACGAACACATGGCCAAAACAATGCACAAAATAAGCATACAAGCAAATACTAACAAAAACTAAGAAACAGTACATCAATACATGAAAACAGCACATTAAACTAGTCTAAAACTATTCTACGCGTTACAACGATCGCGTGGATATAAAGAACGCTAAAAACGGAGCTAAAACGCATAAACTAGGCCTAAAATAAGTTCTAGGGGCTTATTTGTAAGAAAACTGAAGTTCCAGGGACTTTTCTGCTAAAACCGAGGGCTAAAATGTAAATAAACATTAAATCTAAGGGCTGACGTGCAAAAACACAAGGCCTGGACTGCGGGTGCTAATTTGGGAAAACTCAGGGGCTTAAAACGATAAATTCTGGGCTTAACTGGGAATACTTTTACACTATTGTGGACTGCGGGTTGAATACCCAGATGACTGAGGGCTCTTTAGCAAAAAGTGGCCGCCGAAGGGGTATCTTCGAATCGGGGCTGTCGGTTTTGGATCTGACGGTCCAGATTAGATCTGGATCGGATCTAATCCCGGCCGTTGGTTTCTAAATGGGCGGCTCAGAGGGCTCGGGCACGCGGGCGGCGGCGCAGACGCCACGGCGAGCGGCGGCGCTGGAAGAGGGTCGCCGGAGAAGGTCGATTCCGGGGCTACGGTGCTCGGTTTGGATTGCGGTTTGGACGTGGAGATTCACCAGAGAACGCGTAAACCACCTGGGTGGCTAGCTGGGTTCGGTGGGGGTTTTGCGGGGTTCGCCATGGTGCCGGGCGGCGCTAGCTCGCCGGCGAGCGGCGTTCTAAGCCCCGAAGGGGTCTACAAGCTGAGTTATCAGGCGAAAAGGTACCAAGGGGATCTAGGGGTGCTTACTGAAGCCTTGGGTCGGCCAGAACTGGATCGCAGGAGCTCTCACGGCGGGGTCAGGAGGCGGTGCTGAGGCGACACGCGTGGTCCCGACGACGCTAGGCTCCCCAGGGCTCCAGAGCTGCACTGGTCGACGAGGGGTGCACCTACGAAGCAAGAACTGGAGTCAATTCGGGACGAACTGCACCGGCAGGGTGAAATCGTGGCGACGCGAACGACCTTACCGGACTTAAGATCCACGCAATTCCGTCGATGGCGGGGTCCGGGATCGGGGCAGTGGGCTTGGGGTGGGTTCTGGGCACACGGCGGAACTATCTCGGGGGTCGTGGCGGGCTGTGCTGCGGCAGGGCGGCGAGACCGCGGCGATGCAGAGGAGCGGCGCGGCGGAGCAGCACGGGGGCGGCGCGCTAGGGTTTACTGGCGGCGGAGGTGAGGGTGAGGGGTATGGAAGAGGCTGGGGACCCTTCTTATAGGGCGGCGGCGGCCTTGGCGTGCGCGCCCGGGCGGGGAATCACGGCGAGATTCCCGGCCGGGAGTTGCGCTGCGCGGGGGAGACGGATCTGTCAGGCGGGCCCGGGGGCGCAGTGAGACGGGGGCGGGGAACGCGTGCGGGCGACGCGGGCTGCGGCTGACGGGTGGGCCCAGCGCTGGCAGGCGGGACCGGGCCGTCAGGGGAAACGCGGGGCGTGCGAGTTGAGGAGAGCGGGGCGCTGGGCCGCGCAGGGAGCGGGCGGAGGCAGGCCGCGGTGTGGGCCGGGTGGCGCGTGCTGCGGAGCGGCGCTGAGCGCGGGGAGGAGCTGGGAGCGGGCTGGGCCGAAACGGGAGAAGAAGGAGAGGAACGGGCCGCAGCAGGAGAGGAGGGAGAGGAGGAGACCTGGGCCGCGCTGGGCCGGGCCTGGGTTGCTGTTGGGTTGGGTTTTGGTTGTGGGTTTGGGTTTGGGCTGGGTTGAGGGTTTTGTTTTTTTTTCCTATTCTTCTCCTTTCTAAATCTAATTCAACCAAAGTTTGAATTCAAATTTGAATTTTGAATTCAAACCACACTCAAATAAAATTATGCACCAGCATGAATGCAACAAAAATTTAAACCTATGATAAATTTTAATTAATTAAGGAACAAAAATTAGATTAAATGCCAACTAAACACTATAAACCTTAGAAAATTAAATAAAGCCAATTTAATTTATTAATAAATGCTGAAATTTAAATTAGGGTGTTACAGACCCTACCCCCTTAAAGAAATCTCGTCCCGAGATTTAGCTGGGCTGGCTAGCAAAGAGATCTGGATACGTCTTCTTTAGCTCATCTTCTCGCTCCCAAGTAGCCTCAGCTTCACTATGGTGACTCCACTGAACTCTGCACATCTTGATGCGCTTGTTTCGAGTAACCCTCTCTGACGTCTCCAGAATCTTCACCGGATGCTCAGTATAAGTCAGATCTTCCTGGACATCGACTCCATCCAGGGGTGCCTGCTCCTCGGGTACTCGCAGACATCTCTTCAGCTGAGATATATGGAAGACATCATGAACTCCTGAGAGGCTGAGAGGTAACTCCAGGCGATAAGCAACTTCGCCTTTCCGCTCTAGCACCTTGAATGGCCCCACATAACGAGGTGCTAACTTTCCCTTGACATTGAATCTGCGAATTCCTCTCATCGGAGACACCTTCAGATACACATAATCACCGATACTGAAAGTCAGGTCTCTCCGTTTGCCATCTGCATAGCTCTTCTGTCTGCTCTGTGCAATCCTCAGATTTTCTCGCACAGCCTGAACCATCTGCTCGGCATCATCTATGATCTCAGGGCCAAAGAGCTGCTTCTCACCGATCTGATCCCAATAGAGAGGAGTCCTGCACTTTCTGCCATACAATGCCTCGAAGGGAGACTTTTTCAGACTGGCCTGATAGCTGTTGTTATATGAGAACTCAGCAAATGACAGGCACTTATCCCAACTAGTACCATACTGAATAGCACAAGCTCTCAGCATATCCTCCAACACTTGGTTGGTTCTCTCTGTCTGCCCATCTGTCTGAGGGTGATAAGCCGTACTGAAACGCAGCTTCGTATCCAACGAATCACGGAGCTGCTCCCAGAAACGAGAAGTGAACTGAGACCCTCTGTCAGATATAATCTTCTTCGGCACACCATGCAAGCAGACAATCCGAGAGATGTACAACTCTGCAAGTCTAGCACCGGAGTAAGTAGTGTTCACTGGAATGAAGTGAGCAACCTTAGTCAGACGATCCACTACTACCCAAATGGAGTTGTACCCTTTCTGAGTACGAGGCAATCCAACAATGAAGTCCATAGTGATTTCCTCCCATTTCCACTCTGGAATCTTCAAAGGCTGCAATAGACCTGCGGGCCTCTGATGCTCAGCCTTGACACGCTGGCAGGTGTCACAAATAGCCACGTACTCTGCCACTGAACGCTTCATCCCATACCACCAGAAACGTTCCTTCAGATCATAATACATCTTCGTGCTGCCCGGATGAATAGAGTAAGCTGTATCATGGGCCTCACTCAGAATCAACTTCCGGAGATCCTTCACATCTGGAACACAGATCCGGTTCTTGTACCACAAGGTACCATGATCATCCTCTCTGAAATGTGGGGCCTTGCCCTTCTTGAGCAACTCACGAATCTCCTGCAGCTTCTCATCATCTTTCTGATGCTGCCTGATCTCTGCCTCTAGAGTCGGTACTGCCTCGAATGCTGCACTCGAAGTATGATGCAAGAAGCCCAGACTCAACTGCTCGAACTCCTCGCATAACTCTGGAGGCATCTGGAAAGCCACGGCCATGTTGACATAACTTCTTCTGCTCAAAGCATCTGCTACAACATTGGCCTTGCCCGGATGATAGTGAATCTCCAGATCATAGTCCTTGACCAACTCTAACCATCTTCTCTGCCGCATGTTCAGCTCATTCTGCGTGAAAATGTACTTGAGGCTCTTGTGATCAGTGTAGATATCACACCGCTGCCCATACAAGTAATGCCTCCAAATCTTCAGAGCATGCACAACTGCGGCTATCTCAAGATCATGAGTAGGATAATTCAGCTCATGCCGACGTAACTGCCGTGAAGCATAAGCTATCACTCTGCCCTCCTGCATCAGAACACACCCAAGACCATCCTTCGAAGCATCACAATATACCGTGAACCTCTTCGTCTGGTCTGGCAGAGTCAGGACTGGCGCCGTAGTCAACCTTTTCTTCAACTCATCAAAGGCCATCTGACGCTCATCAGTCCATACAAAAGCCACATTCTTCTCCAGCAAAGAAGTCAAAGGCTTCGCGATCTTGGAGAAATTCTCAATGAACCTCCGATAATATCCAGCTAAGCCCAAGAATGATCTGACTTCCTTCACCGTCTGCGGTGTCTCCCACTCGAGCACATCCTTCACCTTGCTCGGATCAACAACAATACCTCCCTGAGAGATAACATGACCGAGGAATGGAACCTCGTCAATCCAGAACTCGCACTTGCTGAACTTGGCATACAGCTGATGCTCTCTCAATCTCTGCAACACGAGCCTCAGATGCTCTTCATGCTCTTCCTCTGTCTTGGAGAAGATCAGAATATCATCAATAAAGATCACCACGAAAACATCCAGATAATCCATGAAGACCATGTTCATCAGATGCATGAAGTAAGCCGGGGCATTAGTCAAGCCGAAGGACATGACTGTATACTCATATAGCCCGTACTTGCAGGTGAATGCCGTCTTCGGAATGTCCCCAGGACGGATCCTCAGCTGAAAATAACCCGAACGAAGATCAATCTTCGAGAATATACGAGCACCTTGAAGCAGATCGAAGAGATCCTCAATACGGGGCAGTGGATGCTTGTTCTTGATGGTGACTGCATTCAGCTCCCGATAATCCACACACATCCTCTTCGAGCCATCCTTCTTATCTACCAGCAACAACGGAAAAGCCCAAGGAGAGAAGCTGCGACGGATATAGCCCTTGGCTAGCAACTCATCAATAGTCTTCTTTACTTCTTCATGCTCTATAGGTGCCATAGGGTAGGGCCGCTTTGCAATAGGAGCTGTGCCAGGCAAGAGATCAATACAAAACTCAATGGCGCGTTCAGGCGGCATACCTGGCAGATCATCCGGAAAGACATCCGGGAATTCAGACACCACGCGAATACCGTCCGTGGGTCTAGCCTCCATATGGTGAAGAAATCCCGAAGGCTCTACTGCACTGATAACAACCTCTTGGCCACTGGAAGCAGATAGCAAGACTGTCCTCTGAGCACAATCTATCCGAACTCCCCATTTGGCCAGAGTCTCCATTCCCAGAATGACATCAATGCCCTTGGTGTCTAGCACCATCAGATCAGTACAGAACTCTACTCCCCTCAAAGAAACACTGACTCTCGGGCAGTAAGTGTGAGACCTCAGCTGTCCTCCCGGTGAAGATACTAACAGGCACCTCTTTAATGTGCTAGTATGAATACCATGATGCTCGACAAAAGACTGAGTAATGAAGGAATGCGTAGCACCAGTATCAAAAAGCACTGTAGCTGGATATGAATTAACCATGAACGTACCAATAACCACGTTGGGAGCCTCGGCCGCTGACTCGGCCGTCACGTGGTTCACCCTGCCCAGTGCTAGCGCCCTGGGCTGAGCTGGGCGCCCCTGCTGTCCCGCCTGCGCCTTCCGGGGGCAAGCGTTGGCGTAGTGCCCCGGCTAGCCGCAGTGAAAGCAGGTGCGAGGAGGTCCCTGAGCCTGCTGTCCGGTAGGAGCTGCCGGACGTGGAGCCTGCGGTGCTGGTGGAGCTGGTGGAGCACGAGCCGGAGGTGCCGGTAACCTCGGGCCCTGACCTGCCTGCTGCTGTCGAGGCGGGTACTGCTGCGGTGGCCTCTGCTGGTACTGCTGAGGAGGCCGGTACTGAGGCTGGTACTGCTGGGGCTGCTGGAGTCGAGGACGAGTGTTGCTGCCGGAAGCAACGGGGACAACCTTCCTCTTCTTGTCCTCCATCTCCAAGTGCTTACGCTCAGTGTTGAGCGCACTGTCAACCAGATGGTTGAAGTCGTCGAAGCGGAGGTTGAGCAGCGCGTACTGGAGGTAGTCCTCAAGACCCTCCATGAAGTGCTCCTGCTTCTTGCGGTCATCCGCAACCTCGGCAGGGGCGTAGCGTGCCAGCTGAAGAAAACGATCACGATACTCCGTGAGCGACATAGTCCCCTGAATTCACAAAGACAGATAGATATCGGAAAATTAACTCAGGATTCATAAGGATAGAACAAGGGGTATTAGCTCAAAAGAAACCGTTGAATGATTATACTTAAGATTACCTGCTTCAGTGCAAGGAACTCCTTCTGCTTCATCTTCATAACGCCCGCGGGGACGTTGTGGCTGCGGAAACGCTCCCTGAACTGGAGCCAGGTGAGAGCCTCGCGGTCGTGAACTGGGTGGGACTCCCACCAGTCCAAAGCTGCCCCTCGTAGCTGTCCTGCTGCGTACAAGACGCGCTCACGGTCATCGCACTGGGCGATGTCCAGCTGACGCTCCACTGCACGGAGCCAGTCGTCAGCCTGAAGGGGGTCGGACATGTGAGAGAACGTCGGCGGGTGACCCCTCAGGAACTCAGCACGCCTGTCGCGAGGCTGCGGCGGTGGAGGAGGCGGAGGCTGAGTGTGAGCGTGCTGAAGAGCCTGAACAGTGTTGTTCAGGGTAGCCATCATCTGCATCTGGAGCTGGAAGTACTGCTCCGGAGTCAAGGGTGGAGGCATCGGGATCCCAGTACCCTGGTTGTTCTGACCCTGCTGCTGGCCAGAACCTGAACCGGTGCTCCTGGTGTTCACCATCTGATTTGAACAAAAGATTTCACGAGTAAGGATATTGCAGGAATAAACTCAGATGGATATGATAACTCTTAGCGGAAAAAGACTCAGCCATGATAAAGTAGACAGGATAGAGTTGACGGTTTTACCCCCAACGATCTAAGTCATTTTATTAATTAGTTAACTTTAACATCTGAGTGATTTTCTTTAAACAAATTTAAACTACTAAGCTATGCAATCATTCAAAAATCCAAATCAAACATGTAGCATAATAACAAGCAGACAATTTTCACAACTTAGCCGAGTTTAGCAATAGACTCGACTAACACAACGCGTCGCAGAACGTGCTATCGTTTTATTATAAAAAGGTCACCTAGCTATGCTCATGGTGGTCAGATGACTGATTCAGGCCAAAATCTACGAAACTATTCTTCAGAGAGAGAAATCAAGGCAAGAAGGGTAAAAAGTCATAGAAGTCAAGGGGTATAATAGTAAAATAGTCTCAGCAGTCAAGGATTGGAGAGAAAGAGTCCTAAAACTCGACCAGTTCTATCTAGGCTTCGTCCTACAGTCGATACGGCTCTGATACCACTCTGTAACACCCGGTTTATAAAAGAACATAAACCGAGCAATCATATACGTGCCAGGATCAAGTCACACGTATATACAACAGAATGAACAGTATATCATAGCACATATCACGTAAAAAGATATAATAAAGCGAATACGAATGTTATTTATTACAATAATGACAAAAATGTCTGATACAGCGGAAGCGAAGTACAAAAATACGATAAAAGCTCTCCGAAGCTGAAGCAGGGCGCCACAGGGATGTCGACTGGGAGACGAAGCACCTAGAAGTCCTCGTAGTCCTGGTAGCGCTGGACGAACTCCCTCGTGTCGGCAGGAACTGAGCAGCAGTAGCGTAGCCAAGAGGAAAAAGTAGAGAAGAGGCAAGAGTGAGTACACAACTTGTACTCAACAAGTATAACACAAACTATGAGGCTCTAGGCTGGCTGACTCAACTGCATTAGCTTTTAAGTGTTGGCAAAATTTTATTAAAGCTATTTACTACGAGTTGATGAATTACCATTAACCCAGTTTCATAGTAATTAATCAGATTTAATCATACTACTACTGAGAACCAAACCGAAACTAAGCCACCAAGGTAAACCCCGAGAAGCACCTCCCTCGTCGGAAGGAGATAACTTCACTAATCAAAAGGAGGATCTGGGCCGCTCATAACCGTGAGCACGGCTAGTATACCAGTTTTACACTCTGCAGAGGTTGCACATCTTTACCCACAAGTCGTGAGCTACGCCAGTTGTTCATCACACTTCCTTAGGTGAGATGGCCAGCGACTCACTACGAGGCCTTTAAAAAGAATCTCGTTGGTAAGGCGTAACCGCGAGAGTTAGGTCGGCGACGATGGGGCCCACCTCCGGGGGTACAAGCACAGGAGCGCAATCCAAGCACAGACCAAGCCGGAGGAGCAGGGACCATTGAAGCTTACTACTCTTGCCCCGCAGGTAAGTTACTCCAAACCAAAAAGATCTAATTATTACGCCAAGTCTATCCCATTCTAGCCTTGTGGTAGCGCTGTTGTCCCAGGTTGTCGCTCTATGAACCGGTCCTTATGGAGAGTGGCCAACCAGGCAGTAAGCACCGTGCTGGCCCCCTAAACCATGTTTCTAAAAAAAAACATCTTTTAACGAGAAGTGAGCCACTCAAGCCACACAGAGTGCCACTCTCAGAATTAAGTTCAAGTAAACCATTAATCAAATTAATTAAAAAGGACCAGAGTGTGTTATAGCGCAGCGACCTAGCACAACTAACCAAAATGCAACCCAAAGGTATATATAAAGGATATAAAGTGGCTAGGAAATCCTTATAGGCATACAGTATTAAAATGCAGTATGAAATTGTAATTAAAGTGATAGGTTGTTCATGTTATACTTGCCTTCCTCGTACTGCTCTGGCTGCTGCTCAAAGTGCTCGGAAGACGGCTGCTCCGGGTACTGGTACTGGGGCTCCTCAGATGGATCAACGTCTACTCACGAACACATGGCCAAAACAATGCACAAAATAAGCATACAAGCAAATACTAACAAAAACTAAGAAACAGTACATCAATACATGAAAACAGCACATTAAACTAGTCTAAAACTATTCTACGCGTTACAACGATCGCGTGGATATAAAGAACGCTAAAAACGGAGCTAAAACGCATAAACTAGGCCTAAAACAAGTTCTAGGGGCTTATTTGTAAGAAAACTGAAGTTCCAGGGACTTTTCTGCTAAAACCGAGGGCTAAAATGTAAATAAACATTAAATCTAAGGGCTGACGTGCAAAAACACAAGGCCTGGACTGCGGGTGCTAATTTGGGAAAACTCAGGGGCTTAAAACGATAAATTCTGGGCTTAACTGGGAATACTTTTACACTATTGTGGACTGCGGGTTGAATACCCAGATGACTGAGGGCTCTTTAGCAAAAAGTGGCCGCCGAAGGGGTATCTTCGAATCGGGGCTGTCGGTTTTGGATCTGACGGTCCAGATTAGATCTGGATCGGATCTAATCCCGGCCGTTGGTTTCTAAATGGGCGGCTCAGAGGGCTCGGGCACGCGGGCGGCGGCGCAGACGCCACGGCGAGCGGCGGCGCTGGAAGAGGGTCGCCGGAGAAGGTCGATTCCGGGGCTACGGTGCTCGGTTTGGATTGCGGTTTGGACGTGGAGATTCACCAGAGAACGCGTAAACCACCTGGGTGGCTAGCTGGGTTCGGTGGGGGTTTTGCGGGGTTCGCCATGGCGCCGGGCGGCGCTAGCTCGCCGGCGAGCGGCGTTCTAAGCCCCGAAGGGGTCTACAAGCTGAGTTATCAGGCGAAAAGGTACCAAGGGGATCTAGGGGTGCTTACTGAAGCCTTGGGTCGGCCAGAACTGGATCGCAGGAGCTCTCACGGCGGGGTCAGGAGGCGGTGCTGAGGCGACACGCGTGGTCCCGACGACGCTAGGCTCCCCAGGGCTCCAGAGCTGCACTGGTCGACGAGGGGTGCACCTACGAAGCAAGAACTGGAGTCAATTCGGGACGAACTGCACCGGCAGGGTGAAATCGTGGCGACGCGAGCGACCTTACCGGACTTAAGATCCACGCAATTCCGTCGATGGCGGGGTCCGGGATCGGGGCAGTGGGCTTGGGGTGGGTTCTGGGCACACGGCGGAACTATCTCGGGGGTCGTGGCGGGCTGTGCTGCGGCAGGGCGGCGAGACCGCGGCGATGCAGAGGAGCGGCGCGGCGGAGCAGCACGGGGGCGGCGCGCTAGGGTTTACTGGCGGCGGAGGTGAGGGTGAGGGGTATGGAAGAGGCTGGGGACCCTTCTTATAGGGCGGCGGCGGCCTTGGCGTGCGCGCCCGGGCGGGGAATCACGGCGAGATTCCCGGCCGGGAGTTGCGCTGCGCGGGGGAGACGGATCTGTCAGGCGGGCCCGGGGGCGCAGTGAGACGGGGGCGGGGAACGCGTGCGGGCGACGCGGGCTGCGGCTGACGGGTGGGCCCAGCGCTGGCAGGCGGGACCGGGCCGTCAGGGGAAACGCGGGGCGTGCGAGTTGAGGAGAGCGGGGCGCTGGGCCGCGCAGGGAGCGGGCGGAGGCAGGCCGCGGTGTGGGCCGGGTGGCGCGTGCTGCGGAGCGGCGCTGAGCGCGGGGAGGAGCTGGGAGCGGGCTGGGCCGAAACGGGAGAAGAAGGAGAGGAACGGGCCGCAGCAGGAGAGGAGGGAGAGGAGGAGACCTGGGCCGCGCTGGGCCGGGCCTGGGTTGCTGTTGGGTTGGGTTTTGGTTGTGGGTTTGGGTTTGGGCTGGGTTGAGGGTTTTGTTTTTTTGTTTTCCTATTCTTCTCCTTTCTAAATCTAATTCAACCAAAGTTTGAATTCAAATTTGAATTTTGAATTCAAACCACACTCAAATAAAATTATGCACCAGCATGAATGCAACAAAAATTTAAACCTATGATAAATTTTAATTAATTAAGGAACAAAAATTAGATTAAATGCCAACTAAACACTATAAACCTTAGAAAATTAAATAAAGCTAATTTAATTTATTAATAAATGCTGAAATTTAAATTAGGGTGTTACATGTATGAAGACAGCTATGGTAGTTACCTCACCTGGGGGCCCAATACACACATGCTCTATATGCTCCAGAGTTAGAATTGTTATAAGGAGGGCAGAATTCTGCACTGGTTTGATCGTCATTGATTCCTCGGGGATAGATGTGATTCTGGGCATGGAGACCCTTACCAGATGGGGAGTACGTATTGATTGTGCTCAGCAGACAGTTCACTTGTCAGCATCTGACGACCAAGAGGTGACAGTCAGTGCTACGGAGTCTTCTGGTTTTCTTCATCAGATGGAGGCTAGACCCACGGATGGTATTCGCGTGGTGTCTGAATGCCCGGATGTCTTTTCGGAGGACTTGCCAGAAGAAGGAAGAGTAGTTGATGAAGACCTATCCTGATCTCTTTGCTAGCCAGCCCAGAATCTCGGGACGAGATTCCTGTAAGGGGGTAGGATTTGTAACACCCTAATTCAAATTTTCAGCTTTAATAATAAATTTAATTGGTTTATTCGATTTTCTAAGGATTTTTGTGTTTAGACTCGCATTTAATCTAGTTTTTGGGTCACAAGTAATTAAAATTTACTTTAGCACTAACTTGTTTTTGCATTCATGCTGATGCATGGTTTTTAATTGAGTGATTGTGGTTTGAATTCAAATTCGCATTTGAATTCCAACATGTGTGTTTGTTTTAGACTCAAAATGGAAAAGAGGAAAGAAAATAGTAAATAGGAAAGGAAATCCAAAACCAAAACCCAAACCCTCTAGCAACCCGGCCCACTTCTTCCCTCACCCCGCGGCCCGCTCCCCCAGCTCGGCCCAGCCTTCCCCCACACGTCGAAGCCCAGCTGCGGCCCAGTCCTCTCCCCGCCTCACCAGCCGCGTCGCGCTCGCCTGCGACTGACAGGGATGGCCCACCTGTCAGCCGCGTTCCCCATCGTCGTGTATGCCTCCCTTCCCCTGACCGTTAGGGGCCCACGCGTCAGCGCCAGCCTCCCGACGCCCGTGCGCGTCCGCGCCCTCAGCCTGACCAACCGGCCCCACTTGTCGGACCCATCGTCCCCGCCGAGATCCCGCCTGGCAACGGCCTCCGCAATCCCCGCCGGAGATCCCCTGCCCGACCCGCACGCCGAGATCCCCGGCATCCCTTCTTTAAACGCCCCCGCGACCCCTGCGACCCCTATCTTCGCCTCCACAGCCATCCCCAACACCAGCCGCCGCCTCCGCGCTGCTCTGCCTCACCGTGCCTCTGCGCCGCCGCGAACCCACCGCGGCCACGCTGCGCCGCCGCCTCCTAGCCCCGCTAGAGCTGCGCAGCAGCATCGCCGTGCGCCAGGCATCTCCCCGAGCACGCTGCCCCGACCCCGGTCCACACCTGCGTGGGAATTTTCCTTTGGAGCCGCCACTGCAGCCTCGCCACAAGTGGATCCGTGCCGCCAGACACCCGGAGGCTCCTTTCTTCGACCCCGACCACGAGCTCCGCCCACGACCCGCCGCCGGATCTCGCCGTCGGTGCCGCTGCGTCACGCCACCATCCAATCCAGTGCTCGGTGAGCTACACCCCGTCCCCCTCTTCCTTTTGCACGAGATGTCGTAGCCCGTGACCCACATCGGCGCCCAGGCACCACACGCCGGCGCTGCCGCCGCCGCACAAGCCCTGCTCCGCCACGGCGGACCTCGCTGCAGCGCTGCCTAGCCCCACCGTGCCCTGCCATGGCCTGCGCTGGCCCTGCGCACGCACGCCGAACCCGCAGACCCAGACCCCAGCCTCAGAACCGCCCAGCACGAGCTCACTTGCGTTCCCTGCCGCCGCCGAGCCGCCATCTCCGACTAGAGTCACGCTCGGAGGCCCGAACCACCACCCCATCGCCACCAGTGCATTACGCGTGCCACGAGTATGCTCTAGAGCCAATCCGCGCTCGATTTCATGCCCTGACGGACATTTTCGGCCAACACCGGCGAGACCCAGTCGCGCGCCGCCGCGGGAAACGCCCTCCGGCGAGTTCCGCCGCCGGTCACGCTCCCACTCCACCACAGCCATCCGATCGTGAGTGAATGATCCAGATTAGATCTAGGATCCTTTAGATCCAAGCCACCAGATCTCGATCCAACGGCTGAAATCCACCCGTACCGGTTCGCCTAGCGTTTTTGTTAAAGAGCCCCTCGATTTTCCTAGATTCAACCCGCAGTCCACCTCTAGTTAAAAGTATTTGCAGATTAGTCCAGAAATTAGCGCCCAGCCCCCTGAACTCTTTAGATTTTGAACCCGCCGTCCTTGGCTGCTGTTTTTGCGAGTTAGCCCCTGAATCTAATGTTTAATTATGTTTAGGCCCTCGGTTTTTGCAGAAAACCCCCTAGAACTTAGTTTTTCTCGCAGATAAGTCCCTAGAACTTGTTTTTAGCCTAGATTATGCGTTTTAGCTCCGTTTTAGGCGTTCTTTATGTCCACGCAATTGTTGTAACGCGTAGAATAGTTTTAAACTAGTTTCATGTGCTGTTTTTATGTATTGATGTACTGTTCTTTAGCTTTTGTTAATGTTTGCCTGTATGCTTATTGTTATGCATTGTTTTGGCCATGTGTTCGTGAGTAGACGTTGATCCATCTGAGGAGCCTCAGTACCAGTACCAGGAGCAGCCGTCTTCCGAGCACTTTGAGCAGCAGCAGGAGCAGTACGAGGAAGGCAAGTATAACATGAACAACCTATCATCTTTAAATACAATTTCATACTGCATTTTAATACTGTATGCCTTTAAGGATTTCCTAGCCACTTTATATCCTTTATATATATCCTTGGGTTGCATTTTGGTTAGTTGTGCTAGGTTGCTGCGCTACAACACACTCTGGTCCTTTTTAATTAATTTGATTAATGGTTTACTTGAATCTAATTCTGAGAGTGGCACTCTGTGTGGCTTGAGTGGCTCACTTCTCGTTAAAAGATGTTTTTTTAGAAACATGGTTTAGGGGGCCAGCACGGTGCTTACTGCCTGGTTGGCCACTCTCCATAAGGACCAGTTCATAGAGCGACAACCTGGGACAACAGCGCTACCACAAGGCTAGAATGGGATAGACTTGGCGTAATAATTAGATATTTTTGGTTTGGAGTAACTTACCTGCGGGGCAAGAGTAGCAAGCTTCAATGGTCCCTGCTCCTCCGGCTGGTCTGTGCTACGTGCTTGTACCCCTGGAGGTGGGCCCCATCGTCGCCGACCTAACTCTCGCGGTTACGCCTTACCAACGAGATTCTTTTTAAAGGCCTCGTAGTGAGTCGCTGGCCATCTCACCTAAGGAAGTGTGATGAACAACTGGCGTAGCTCACGACTTGTGGGTAAAGATGTGCAACCTCTGCAGAGTGTAAAACTGGTATACTAGCCGTGCTCACGGTTATGAGCGGCCCAGATCCTCCTTTTGATTAGTGAAGTTATCTCCTTCCGACGAGGGAGGTGCTTCTCGGGGTTTCCTTGGTGGTTTGGTTTTGGTATGGTCCTCAGTAGTTTCATAATTAAATCTGATTAATTACTATGTAACTGGGTTAATGGTAACTCATCAACTCGTAGTAAATAGCTTTAATAAAATTTTGCCAACACTTAAAAGCTAATGCAGTTGAGTTAGCCAGCCTAGAGCCTCATAGTTTGTGTTATACTTGTTGAGTACAAGTTGTGTACTCACTCTTGCCTCTTCTCTACTTTTTCCTCTTGGCTACGCTACTGCTGCTCAGTTCCTGCCGACACGAGGGAGTTCGTCCAGCGTTACCAGGACTACGAGGACTTCTTGGTGCTTCGTCTCCCAGTCGACGTCCCTGTGGCGCCCTGCTTCAGCTTCGGAGAGCTTTATCGTATTTTGTACTTCGCTTCCGCTGTATCAGACATTTTGTCATTATTGTAATAAATAACATTCGTATTCATTTTATTATGTCTTTTTACGTGATATGTGCTATGATATACTGTTCATTCTGTTGTATATACGTGTGACTTGATCCTGGCACGTATATGAATGCTCGGTTTATGTTCTTTTATAAACCGGGTGTTACAAGGCGGGAATCTTCCCGCGCGTGGTGTTTTGGCGGTTTTCTCAAAACCGGCCACCTACCCAGGTTTCGCGGACCCTCCAAAACCACGAACCGGATCTTCATCAACATGGCAGCGTCGCGGAGAAGACTTCGTTTCGAAGAAAGAACCTCAACGTCAGATGAGATCGTGTACAGGGGGATGCTGCAGACCGACCGGTCTGACCGGTCCATGGAACCGGTCTGATCGGTCTCGGCGGGTATAAATATCCCCACAAGCCCGTGGCTGGTTGAGGCTCTTGAGTCCTTTTCTGTTTTCTCCTTCCCCTTCCTCCTGCTCCAGGTTAGGGCCAAGGTCTCCAACGCAAAGGAGGATTAGGTTATAGCTAATCTCTCTAATCAAGAGGGTGGATGATGGTGTGGTAGGCTCTAGCTTTGTATAGGTGAATTCCTTAGAGATTAATGAATGAAATCATGTTGAGTTCATCTTTGTGTGCTGATTTTTCGTCCTCCCATTCCTGTTTTGCGTTTTGGACTTGATTTCTCCTCTTTTGGTGTGTTTCATGTTTGGAGGAGTCAAGCTCTTTGATTCGTGGTTTGCTAGACTCGTTGTGACGATTCTAATTCATCTAGTCTAGTGCCAAACACCCTGGAATCGCGAGTTCTCACGAATTGGAGTTTTTCACGTTCTTGAGAAAACCCCAATCCTCTTTGATCTTCCCTCGAATTCTCAAGATCCTTTAATTTTTTTGGGAGAGATCTCTTGGGGATATGTTCACGGGACAGTTGTGAAGGTATCCTCCAAGTTTCATTGGATTTGGACTTCGTTTGCTCGAGATTCAACATTTGAAGCCTTGTTCACGGGCTGTCTGGGAGCAACCGGTCTGACCGGTGTCGATAACCGGTCTGACCGGGGTGCTCTGCCGATCTGACCGGTCCGAGGCTGCGAGTTCAGCAGATTCTCTCGTAATTGCCTCTCTTGCTTCCGCTTAGCTTCCTAGGGCATTTCGCAAAGAGGTAGCTAGTCCATAGCTATTCTCTCATATCTTAGGTTTGAGGGTTTGTGGTTATTTTCGGAATATAGGCCGACGGATTGATTTCGAAAGAAATTTTGATCGGCGCTCATTCACTCTCCCTCTGGTCGCCAATTTCGGTCCCTCGACATCGCAGCCACAAACTCCGTCGCGATGAAGCAGGGACATCTCAGGAACGCCGAGTTCAATTAAGTGGATGCGGCGAGCACTGAACTGCTTCAGGGTGAGGTCGGCTCCCGGTTAACACTATCAGCAAGAAGCAATGGTTACAGTAGCACGACCACCATGTTTAAGTTGACATAGTTTTATCTAATTTTCGAAGGGCAGCATGAACAGTGTAGGAGCTGCTTACCATGCCATTTTGTCGTAACACAAGAGTTCCCAATGCCTCACAGGCCTATGAACCATAGCAAAGCCATAGAACTGTTGGTCCATATGTCCATATCTTCTACACATCTTGTGCAGCTAGCTTGAGCCCTTTCTCCTGTTCCTTTATCGAAGATGTCACAATGATGACGAGGATGTACTACTAGACTACTGCATGTCATTTATTCAGTGGTACAGTCCAGCTAAATTGTGAACCTACCACTGTACTACATGTATGTGCAACTGTCTATATATGTACCTATTCAGAGCATGGTCACGCCTCTAGCTAACTTTGGGATGTCTTATCAAACTAGACAACTACTCTGAAGTCTCAACATGTATCCTGAGAGACTAGGAAAGGAGATGGTCAAAACTTGCACTAGGCAGTAGATGAATTGAAAACCATAAGATCCCTCTGGTCTTCGCTAAGCAGGAAGACTTTGTAACAATGGAAGCACATATTTAGTCACATTTCTAAACCCCTAATACAAAAAAGCATTAGTGTAAAAATGACATCCTGCCAGTATTGTAGTAGGTGAAGTCATGAACGAGTTGAAGCAAAATTCTGTGCTGATTTGTCCAACTCCTGTTCAAAACATACGGGATGGAAAACATTGTGACTTATATTACTGTGTGAAATATACTTGTGCTCATCTCACTGACGAAAAATGAGTGGTCGGAGCTGGCCAAGCACCATCTTGGGCAGAACCACTTGCAATATAACTGTGTTAAGGAAGTGAAAGAAATATAAAAAGGTAATTAGCAGGACCACTGCTGTTTGTTTTCCATAATGGCCTCATTTATTTAGATTTCTTAAGGAAACAGAGAAAAATAACGTTTCTTCCATTTGTACGTCGGCTTATTAAGGTGAAGATTAGGACATTATTACTGATGATAGATCTATGTAATTTAAATATAGATTTAGGGAAGATATTTTCATAATGGAGATTTTGGTAGCTTTTTAAAAACCAAAATAGATCCATGGCTACTGGTGGAGTCTGATTTTTGTGAAATTATTAAAATTTAACTTTTTTAACTTTTCTGGTGAGAATTAACGTGGAAACTTCAAAAGAAGTATCAAACTAACTGTAGAGAGATAGAGATTGGGGAAACACCACACATCCTGATTGGGGGGTGACCTTTCATATATATATATAGCCGAGACGGCTTGATGTACATGTAAGAGTCTACATGATTTAGAGTACAAGGCAAGTCAACTATACATATCTCTAATACCCTCCCGCTTGTCGAAGCGGGAGGATCCCGAACGCAAAGAGTGGACCGAAAATCAGTAAATAACTATACATGTAAGCCTTTGTTCATGATATCCGCGAACTGATGAGAGGATGGAACATGAAGCACTCGAACCTGTCCCAAAGACACCTTGTCGCGGACAAAGTGGATGTCAATCTCTATATGCTTCGTGCGACGATGATGAACAGGGTTAGCCGTCATATATACAGCACTGACATTGTCACAGTAGACCAGAGTCGCCGAAGACAAGGGCATATGAAGCTCCTGAAGAAGCTGACGAAGCCAGCAAGACTCAGCCACAGCATGTGCGACTGCTCGATACTCAGCCTCTGCACTTGAGCGGGAGACTGTGGTCTGGCGTTTGGAAGACCAAGACACCAGATTGTCGCCGAGGAAGACACAGTAGCCGGAAGTAGACCGTCGGGAATCAGGACAGCCGGCCCAATCCGCATCAGAGTAGGCTGTGAGGCGATCCACTGGTCCAGTGCCAATGTGAAGACCAGTAGATAGTGTGCCCTTCACATAGCGCAAGATCCGCTTGAGCAGCGCAAGATGAGGCTCGCGGGGATCATGCATGAAGAGACACACCTGCTGAACAGCGTAGGCGATGTCGGGTCGAGTCAGCGTGAGGTATTGAAGTGCACCGGTGAGACTCCGGTACTGCGAGGCATCCTCAACAGGATCACCATCTGTTGCAGATAGCTTGGCTCGAGTGTCAACGGGTGTGGCTGTAGAGTGACACTCGGCCATGCCAGCACGCTGAAGAAGATCCACCACATACCGTCGCTGAGACAAAAAGAGACTATCAGTAGAACGGGTGACAGAGATCCCGAGGAAGTGATGAAGATCTCCCAAATCTGTCATGGCGAACTCCGAGTGTAGACGCTCAGTGATGCGGTGAATTAGGGCAGTCGAGGAAGCTGTGAGGACGATGTCATCGACGTAGAGAAGCAAGTAAGCAATATGACCGCCCTCTTTGTAAACAAAGAGAGAGGTGTCCGAGACCAAAGCAGCGAAACCCAGGGTGCTGATGTAACTAGCGAAGCGCTGGTACCAAGCCCGAGGAGCCTGCTTAATTCCGTACAAGGACTTTTGCAGGAGACAGACGTGATCTGGGGCAGTCGGATCAACAAATCCAGGTGGCTGCTGGCAGTAGACTGTCTCCTCTAAATGACCATGAAGGAAGGCATTCTTCACGTCGAGCTGATAGATCGACCAAGAGCGAGATACGGCGAGGCTGAGGATGACCCGAATCGTGGCCGGTTTGACAAACGGACTGAAAGTCTCGTCGTAGTCGAGTCCATGCTGCTGTGAGAACCCGCGGACGACCCACCGAGCCTTATGGCGAGCGAGGGAGCCATCGGAGTGGTACTTGTGCTTGAAGATCCACTTGCCGGAGATGACATTGGCACAAGGTGGGTGAGGTACAAGCCGCCAGGTGCCGTTGTCGATGAGCGCCCTGTACTCGTCAACCATCGCAGCGCACCAATTGGGGTCGGCGAGGGCGCTGCGATAGTTGGCCGGGAGTCGTGAGGCGTGAGCCGCGGAGAGCGTGAGGCGGTCCGGTGGCGGTGGAAGGGAGCCTGTCTGAGCCCGAGTCACCGGACATGACGATGCTGGCGCACGCGGCACGGAGACCCGCATCAGCCCAAGGGAGGGCTGGGCGTGAGGTATCGGAGAAGGAGCCGGCGCCGCCCTCTGCTGAAGAGGAGTCGGCCGCACAGGGCCCTGGACGTGCTCCGGAGGACGTAGTTGCCAGATGTAGACGCGGAGAGGCCGGTGAGCACCTGCAGGCGGCCGTTGTACGGCCGCAGCGGCCGGCTGGTGGTCGGCTGGAGAGCCGGCCGGGGCAGAGGCCTGCGCAGGCTCTGCAGGCGCCGGTGAAGGGCCGGTGGGCGCTAGTGGGGCGTGGCGGACGGGGCCATGCCAAATAATGGCAAGGTCCAGGTCGGCCAGGTCCGACTGAACGATGGAGGACCTCGTTCACTCAACGTCCGAGGACGGAGCTGGCACGGGAGGACGACCCTGCTCAAGGAAGTCAAGTGATTCTGGTGGCGGCTTGGTAACTGTGAACGGAAAGTTAGCTTCATCAAACACAGCATGTCGAGATATGATCACTCTACAAGTGGAGAGATCCAGGCAGCGATAGCCCTTCTGGGAGGAAGGATAACCGATGAAGACGCAGGCTGATGAGCAAGGAGCCAATTTGTGAGATGTCGAGGCACTAAGGTTAGGATAGTACAGACAGCCAAAGACCCGAAGTATGGAGTAATCTGGTATCTTGTGATATAGCCGATGATAGAAAATGTCATTGTTGATGGACGTGGAGGGGCGCCGGTTGAGCAAAACTACAGCGGTGGCCAAAGCTTCCGCCCAGTAGGTGGGAGGCATGGAGGCATGGATCAGTAGGGTGCGGATGGTATTGTTCAAGGTGCGCAGCATCCGTTCAGCCTCGCCATTCTGAGCGGAGGTGTAAGGGCATGTGATGCGAAGAAGAACGCCACGTGCAGCGAGGAACGTAGCAGTGGCGTTGTTGACAAACTCGGTGCTGTTATCTGCCTGAAAGCAGCGAATAGGCAAGCTGAATTGAGTGTGAGCGTAAGCAACAAAATTGAAAATATGATTATGAACCTCTGATTTCTGCCTAAGAGGAAACGTCCAACAATAGTGACTGAAATCATCGACTATCACAAGATAATATTTAAAACCAGAAATACTGAGCACTGGTGATGTCCAAACATCACAATGAACGAGTTCAAAGGGAGCTGAAGTGCTAGATGATGAACTAGTAAATGGCAACCGAAAGTGTTTGCCAAGCTGGCAAGCATGACAGAGACCACGTATGGTATGTTTTACATGAAATAGCTGATAACTTATTAAGTGAAGCTATGGCGGTAGGCGCAGGATGACCAAGACGTGAATGCCACAGTAAGGCGGAGGCATCGGCGAGATGACAGGAGGCTGGGGGCGGGGTGGAGGGGTTGGTGTAAAGATCCCCATTGCTATTGCAGCGAAGAATCACGGTCCTGGTCTTCGGGTCCTTCACAGAAAAGCCAAGGGAGTCAAACTCAATAGAACAGTTATTGTCGCGAGTAAACTATCGAACAGATAGTAAGTTGCGTACAAGTTGAGGAGCGACAAGAACATTATTGAGTTTAAAAGTGTGATCAGCTAGAGACAAGGTAGAAGTGGCACGACTACAAATTGGGATAGAAGAGCCATTGCAGACGGTAATGAAAGACGGCAAATGGGGAAGGCGGGAGAAAAGGATACCATCATTGGAGGACATGTGCGATGTCGCTCTGGTATCGAGCACCCATGGATTAGCGCCCTGAAGTGCCATCTGGTTCAGGGTGGCAATGAGACCCGCCTAGTCCTAGCCACCTGGCGTAGGGTAGCCGGCGGGCGCCGGCGCAGGAGGCTACACCTGCGACGGTGCGAAGGCAGTGTGTGCCTGAGGGAGCGGCGCCATGGGAGGACGCCATTGCTTCTGTGGGCCCCAGGCCCACGGGTTGAAGCAGATCCATGGGCTGTTGGGCGGGGCACCGGGTTGCGTTCCACTCTAGGAACCCTGGCCGCCGTGCTGCTGTTGGTTGCGGCCACCGCCGCGACCACCACCACCACCGCCACCGCTGTTGCCTCCGCCGTTGCCGCCACCCTTTCTGCCCTTGCCCTTGCCCTTGCCACCGCCACGAGGCTGCGAGGACGAGGGCGTGGAGCGGCAGGAAGGCGAGGTACAGGCAACCGTAGTCAAAGCGGCAAGGGCGGAGTTGGAGGCGACCTTGTTGTCATTGGCGAGGCGGAGTTCCTTCAGACGAAGCATGTTCACTGCCGAGGTGAAGGACGGCAGCGGCCTCGTGTTGGCGATGAAATCGGCGGTGTTGGAGAGGCGCGGGTTGAGGCCGTTCAGCAGGGTGAGCACCAGCTGATGGTCCTGCACGGGGTGGCCGACGTCGCGAAGAGCATCGGCGTTCTGCTTCAGCTGCGCGGTGTAGGCTTCGATGGGGAGATCACCCTGAGTCGAGGAAGCGAGCTCCTGGTTCAGGATGACAGCGCGCGGCTCCTGGTTCGCCTGGAACAGATCACGGATGGCCGTGTAGAGGTCGCGGGCGGTCTGATCCGGCGCCATGGCAAGGTCAATGACGCCATCGGAGACGGAGCCGTACATCCAGCTGCGCACACAAGCGTCGGGCTGATTCCAGGTGGGATCAGCCAAACGGGTCGCAATGGTGCCGTCGATGTGACCTAGAAGGCCGAACTTGCCGCACATGGCGGTGAAGAAGGCGTTTCACTTGTTGTAGTTGCGCAGCCGGAGGTCGAGCTCGATGGGGACGTGGGTCTTGACATTGACGGAGGCGTACGGATTGACGAAGACCGGAACGACGGAGTCGTGCACGGCGGGGAGGGTGCCCTGGCCGGTGCTAGGGCTGGTGGCCGACGTGGTGGAGGACGCCGACATGGCGCTAGGTCAGGGACCAGCGCGGCAGCGGCGCAAGCAGGGGGCTAGCGCGGCCTGGTGGGTGTTGGAAGTGCGGGCCGGGCGGCGGCGCACGGGAGTTAGGGTTGAGGAAGGGGTGAGACCAGGAAACTAGACCCGGACTCTTGATACCATGTAGAGAGATAGAGATTGGGGAAACACCACACACCCTGATGGGGGGTGACCTTTCATATATAGCCGAGGCGGCTTGATGTACAAGTAAGAGTCTACAAGACTTAGAGTATAAGGCAAGTCAACTATACATATCTCTAATACTAACCATATGCCATGGACAACACATCAATTTTGTTTGTTTATTAGAATTCATGCAAGTTTTAAAAATGGAGAAAAAAAGAAAAGGGTATGGACTGGACGTGTCTGGAACAGCAGCTGCATATTCATTGCCGAAACATGGTGCTATACAACAGGGATTTTTGGCACTAAGTATAGGCACAAATAAATGTATAGTCAGTCAAGCACCTCTGAACCTCGGACCATTGGTGCAGTAATCTACATGGATAAGTGCCCATTCACTTGCCTAATAAACTTCTGCATTGCGACCTGATTTAAACAGACACCCCTGCAATTCAGATGGAGGATTAATCGCGTGGGACCATGAAGCACCTTTTTTCTTTCCTCATTTTCGAATGTGATCTAGGCCTATATAACTAAGAGGTTCTGGCAGCTTTGAGTTGAGACAGAGACAGACTGATAATCACTCATGGTGTCATGGCATATGAAACTCTAGTGGCATCGTATGGCACTATGGCATGGGCCTGGGAGGCACAAGGAATTTCTTTCCATCTAGTTGTTACAGCTGAGCTCTTGAGGGATGGACAAGGCCAGAAGCACTGACTCATTTTCTCTAACAAAACACCAAATCCCTGTAGACAACAAATTCAATTTTATCTTTCTGTCGCTGAATCACGTTGTACATTGTAAAGTGACTTTGTTCAAGGAAAAAGAGGTGTTGTGCCAATGCATGTCAGATCTGAAGTAGTCATTAGTTTCAAAAGAAAAAAAAAAGCAGAAGAAAGGTTCTATAGTAGTCCAGAACGCACATGACATCAGAAATTGCGATGGCAAAGATGCAATAAAAAGTAAAGATTCCTCAAAAGAAAAGGAAAAACAAACATGGAAGAAGGCACAAAGATCTTATCAGGGAAGAATGATTCGAGTGAATATGACTCTGAAGAAGATCTGCATGAAGGCGTGACGAACTCCAAGGAGTTCCTTCTCATCTGAACTTCGAACTGAGCAGAAAGAATAATCGAACAATTACAGCATCACACTTCTACACTGAATTTGAATTGATTGTTTGACATCCATTAAATGTGGTACATATATAAATTTGTTGGATCATTGGCACCTGAACCATCAAACACGTCTCTAGCTAGGGCCCTTAATCTTCCATTACTTGATAGAAAACAGAAGCTTAAAATCATAATCAGAGGCGGCTTAGCTACATTTCTTCGCTGAAGATCTATAAGAGATGGACAGATTATTGGTTAATTAGATACCACCCTTAAACACTTGATTAGATCTGACCCCTAATCGGAAGACTCTAAATTGTGCCTCTTATATAACAATTAATGGTTGTTGTGCATTTAATTCAAATCATTAATAGCTGATTAATCTACATGCTGCCCTACATTCCTCCATTGACAGATACACTAGCGTCGAGCCATCAATGCAATGGTTGTTTCAAGTTGAACTGCATTTTGAATGCTTAACACAGTAAGACATAGTTGCATTCAATCTGACTGTATATGTAAACTTCAGCTTCTTTTTCGTCGCATGATTTGATCTTTTTGGCATATATAAAAGAGGTGACAACAGCTTTGGGATGCGTGGGAGTGACAAAGAACTCTTGGAGTCATGGTGAATGCCTCCTCCAATGGGTGGGAATCTTCCGTGACTTTGCTATTTGGTAGGGCTAGGCGGTATCAGGAGTTCTATTCATGCGTCTCTGTCTTGTTGGGGTCCACTATATCTGTAGTAGCCTTGTAGGTAGTATACAAATAGATTTGCAGTGGTTCATGATCAAACATGGGCATTGTCCTATGTATGTTAGATAAGTCTCATATTTGTGCATCTATGTATCCATCTATATTACTAGATATGGCTAGGTATAACCCCCTTGGGGTGATCTCGACCATTGATGGAATCACACGGCAGATTTCCTGGCTTCCTGTGGCCGCCTAGGTAGAACCAGGGTTAAAGAGGTGACTTGGCCCATTTTGTTAGGGAATATTAGAGGTCAAGTCCCCCGCTCCTATACATGTAACTCAAACCCTTTGAGCCAGGTTAATGAAATTATATCCATTTGGGCCAACACTGTTTACTAGCTATGCATGGTCCGATCCCAATGTCACATTAATTAACAGGAAGAAAATGAAGGGGTTGGACTAAATACTAATGGTCATGGTATGAAATTATTTTACCAACATTGCATCCCTGAGAAGAATTCATCAAACAAAATGAATTGAACTAGGTATAGGATTCGAATATTATTTGATAGATATTGAAAGGGGCTCAAGGTGGTTGACAGTTTAAAAGGTTGGTGAAATTAATTATTTGATTTAAAAAGAGGGTACTGAAGTCATAACTAGGAGACGGCATATTGTTTGTTTTCATGATCAGCATAAATGCTCCGAGTAAACTTGAATGGATGGTTATACTGCAAGTTTTGATGTAAACGCTGAATAAAGGTATGGATCGGAAGTAGTACATACTGCACATATGCACAGTACATATGGAATCAAGTAGCTAGTACATATACACAAATGCATCATATATTGTGATCTCTTTAGCTTTGTCTATAAATAAAAGAGCAGCTGGCTCATCATATGCTGCAATTTGTGCGAGATTACCTAACGATTCAAGGCGGCTGCTGCAGTGTTTTTTTTTTTTTTTGCAGTGGTACATAAGGGACTAGGAGGCATTCGGAGCTCTTATGTTGCAGCCCTTTCCGTAAGTTGGTACTTCTGCATTCATGTTCTGTTCGGAATTTCATCTAAAATCAACTCATCTAACTGATCATCTCATTGATCTTACAGGATACTGCAGTATTCATCATACTAAGCATGAATACAATGTATTCAGCTTCTCGAAAAGTCGGACAGAGTAGGGTTTGGTAGGAACTCACATACTAGCTGTGCGAATGAGCCAACCATAATGCAGGAGAGAAGGCATGTTCATAGTTTGAACAGGAGGAAAGATCCACAACGATGAGCTGCCTTTGTTCGGATGATTTTCAAATACCCTAGATTAAAAGGCCGGCTCCAATATTGGGATGTTAGGGAGATGGAATAGATCTGACGCGGGGTTCTACTGTGATGTCAACCATAGCCTAAGATTAATTGAAAGGCTGGTGGACTTAATCAGGTCGATTCCAAAAGAGAACCACGTGTCTCCCCGTCAGATACGTACATGCATATGCATGTCTGGTGTGCGCATTCAGTTTGCGAAGTACACAACTAGTGACTAAACATGTGCAGCCCTGAATAAGAAATTGATTGGATGGTTCAACCTCCATGATTCTTCACGTAGGTGCAGGAAATAATCAGATAACACATACTGATTTGTTATATATAGGTAGTCACGGTAACATGGTATATAAAAAGCAAGCCAAATAGCAGTAGCTAGTGCTGCAAACCAAGGGAGATGAACCTGGTCACGGAGGCCACTTCAATGCTTCTGCTATGGAGTATGGACTTTGGTGTAGGAGGTATCATGAGCTCGTGCATTACATGTGTTGTAGGTTCACGTTTGTCAACCATGGGCAAATTAGGTTCCGCTAAATAGACCACACCTTTGTCCAGGGGCGGACCCAGGAATTGGTTAGGATGGGGGGGCTGATCCAAGCTTGAATAGAAGCTTAAGTGTTTTGCATCTTTAATATTTGTATATTTTTTCTTAAGCCTCCATTGATTTTCTTAAGCCGCTGCCCCACCCCTAGGTCCGCCACTGCCTTTGTCGGTTCCTTGGTCCAGGCGATCACTAGCAAAGTTCTTCGGTTCAGTGGAATCCTCGCTTGACGCGCATTATTATTGGCACACTGTCATCTTCAGGAGTCCAGACCTAGGGCTGTGGGATGCCACAAAAAGTTCGAATGTTCGATGATCGATGACCTTTGTGCCAACTGACCTTCCGTTGATGATTGTAAATAGGATTACCTACTGATTATCACATGTAAAAACTCAAATCAATGACTGATCGTGCCTCTTCTATTTTCAATAACTAACTTTTATTGATCCATCTGTAACGCTAATTTGGTGTTGTGGTATAGTGAGTGATTAAAGTACTTCTACTATATATAGCTATAATAGGGATGATCGAAATAACTACTCATCCTGGAGGTCTATAAAGATTATTTTTAGGCAATGCCATCGAGATTATTAGGAGCAAAAAAAAAAAACATGAGCAGTCATGGAGTCAGCTTCATAAATGAAGCCATGGTGAGCGCCGGTTCCTAATATAAGAATAGGCATGGTGAGTCCGCTTGCAATGGTAGTCGATCTGCTCGGGGCATCAGGATTTCTGTTCTTTCTAACCACCTTTGACATTCTGCAGCGTGTTAGGATTTGCGGTCAGTGAGGGGAATGAGGATATTGTTGGATTGATCTCCTTCCTAATAGACCCAACGGTCTATTAGGGCCTTAATCCGCGCCCTGATCGGGGGCGCCCAACCCTTAATGGTTGGTGGGCCCCGCTGCACAGCGCCAAAATAAAAAGGGGGTGAGGGGCCGGCGCACACGACACGAGGTTCGTCGCACCGCCAGCACCCTCACTCACATTCCCTAACCCTAGTCGATCTAAAGAGAGGCGCTGGAGCAGTGGGAAGTCTCACCGCCGCCACCATCAACCCTGGTTCGTCGGCGGCGGCGCCGTCGTCCACGACAACGCCGCCACGACTGTGCAGCTGCTGCATCGCTCGCCGCTGCCCTAGAGCAGATCTTCATCAGCGAACCTGTGATGGCCGCCTCAAGCTCCTCCGGTGGTGATGGTCTCTCTCTCCCTCTCTCTGTACTCTAATGCACTCTCTGTGTTCTAGACCTAGGAACTCTTTTGCACTTGTGAAAAAGGAAAGATTGAAGATACCCCTCTTGATCCGTGTCTAGTCGATCCTAGAACCCTAACTGATATTAACAATGGTATCAGTCGTCATGCTAGTGCATAGATCCAGTAGGGGAAAAGACGGATTCGTCTGTGAATCGAAAGAAATCGAAGGAAAATAAAGAACATGATGCAAATCGAAAAGAACAGAGAGAATCGATTGCAAATCGAACTCAAAAATGCAACCCTAACCCTAATCCTAGAGGTGAAAGTGCGCGGAGCCTACCTAGTCCGCGTGTCACTGCCGCCGCCGGTGCGTGGGACGTGTTTGCGCCACCGCTCGCCGGACATCTCGGCACAGAGAAGCCACCGGCTTGCCGCTCCGGGACGCTGGGGTCGCGCATGCGGGGTTCGAGAGCCTGGCTCCGTCCACGGCTAGCTCGACGGCGGCTCGCTCACCCTCTGGCGAGCGCGCGCGCCGGCGAGCAAGCCGCGGCGGCGCCGTCCCGCCCGCTCCGCCTGGCCGTCGCCTCCACTCCGTGGTTGCCACCGCTCACGAGGAGAGAGAAGGGGGGGAGAATGACCTAGGGTTTGATGGTGAACGGCGTCGCCGTGGGTTTTGATCCCGCAGAAGAGGCGGACGGCCGTCGGATCTGATCCGACGGCTGTGAGAGCTCCGCGGCGTTCCGGGCCGAATGAGGCCCAGGCGGGCGAGAGCGATAGGCCGGCTTGGTGGCCCACCCGTTGGCTGTAGGGCCGAAGGCCTGGCGCGGCGCGTCACGGGCCGTTTTTGGCGTTGGGCCACTTGAACAGTAAAAGATTTAACCATTTTTCTTTTTTTTCAGAAGCATTTTTTGAATGGTTATGATTCTAATTTAATCTCTATTCAATTTTGCACCAACATGTTTATTGTTTAGAGATAAAAGTTTATAGTTTCGCTTCTGGAAATAGAAATTTCTACATGTTTCCGCTAAGTTTATATAGTTGCTTTTATACTTTAATTCGAACCAACGAGACAATTAAAGTTTAAGAGCATGGTTAAAAGGTTTTTTTTTTTTGAGGATTATGGTATTGTTAATTTTCTGACCAACGTTGTTAATTACAATACTGAAATTTTATAGTTCTTGTGCATTTATTTCTATTTCTGCCCAACGGTGATATAGATTTAATTGCATAAACAGTTGTATGTTCTATTTTGACCAACGTTGGAATTTTACATGCAATTATTGTTATTAAGTTCTCACTATTTTTTGAAATTTTCTGCGGGGATGAACTTGATGGGATTCATCAGTCACATCCCGACTCTAAAAGGAGACAACTATGGCGAATGGATCAAGAAGGTTGATCTTGCTTTCGTCTGTGGAGAAGTGGATGAGATTATCACCACTCCAAAGCCCACTGAGCCACCGGCTCCAGTGAGAGGAGATTCTGACACTGATGCTGAGTGGCAGAAAAAGCAAAGGGACTATGCTCCCTTACAGATGGCTTATGATCTCGAAAAAACAAAGTGGAATAACGCCAACAAGAAATGTGTGGCAGTTATAAAGAACGCAATTGATCCTAACATTTTGGGTTCAATTGGAGAGTGTGATTCAGCTGCTGAGTACCTTGCAAAGATAAAGAATCAGTTTACTGGTTCTTCAAAGACTTATGCTACACAGATCATAGAGCAGTTGATCACAAAAAGGTACTATGGCAATGCCGGTACAATAAGAGATCATATCATGGGGATGTGCGCTTTGAACTCCAAGCTCAAACCAATGGACTTGGATCTTAAAGAAGAGTTTATGGTGCACTTGGTATTCGCTTCTCTGCCAAAAGAGTTTGCAACATTCGTTGTAAACTATAACTCACAGTCAGAGAAGTGGAACATGGAAAAGGCAATTGCCATGTGTGCACAAGAAGAAGATAGACTCAAGAAACAGAATGGTGGGTCTGTCAATTTTGTGCATAATAACAAGAAAAGGCCTTTCCATGCTGCTTCTTCATCTAAAGCTAAAGACAAAGCCCCTATGCCACA
Organism: Panicum virgatum; assembly: GCF_016808335.1. Classification (NCBI taxonomy): domain Eukaryota; kingdom Viridiplantae; phylum Streptophyta; class Magnoliopsida; order Poales; family Poaceae; genus Panicum; species Panicum virgatum. The sequence continues at coordinate 64,312,724 of NC_053147.1, forward strand.
AAAGTATCAGCAACAGCGTCAGCAACAGTGCACTCCAGCTCAACATGAGTGCTTCCACTGCTTTGACAAGGGGCATCGTAAAGCAGATTGACCCGCATATTTAAAGATGATAATGGCAAAGAATAGTGAGAATGTAATTTCATTTGTTAATGAATCCCTGTATTTAAAGTTTTCTAAATCTACTTGGTGGATTGATTCTGGTGCAACTGTGCATGTTGCAAATTCTTTACAGGGATTCCGTTCGACAAGGACTACACTAAGAAGCGAAAGACAAATTAAAGTCGCGAACGGAGTACAAGCAGATGTGGAAGCTGTTGGCGATGTCTCCCTCGAGCTAGTTAATGGTTTCATGCTTGTATTAAAAGATGTTTTATTTGTTCCTTCGCTTCAAAGAAACTTGATCAGTGTATCACGCTTAGACACAGATGGTTTTGGTTGTCATTTTGTGAATGGCAAATGTGAACTATGGTTTGATAATAATTGTATTGGTGATGCTGTCCTTTACAATGATCTTTATTTATTATCTATGCGTGATAAAGTGCATTCTGTATGTAATGTGAATGTGAATGAATCCTTGTCAGAGAAAGAAACAAAGAAAAGAAAGAGAACTCAAGATACTTCATCGAAATTATGGCACTGTCGTTTAGGCCATATTTCGAGGGGGAGAATTGAAAGATTAGTGAAAAGTGAAATTCTTCCACAGCTAGAGTTCTCTGATTTTGAACAATGCGTTGAATGCATTAAAGGAAAATTTGTAAAGCAAATTAAAAAGGGTGCCAAACGAAGTGCAGGAACGTTAGAAATAATTCACACTGATATATGTGGACCGTTTCCTGTGAAAAGTGTGGATGGCTATGATTCGTTCATAACATTCACAGACGATTACTCCCGCTATGGTTACATTTATCCAATTAAAGAAAGATATGAAGCATTGGATAAATTTAAAATATTCAAAGCTGAGGTTGAAAATCAGCTTGACAAAAGAATTAAAATAGTAAGATCAGACCGTGGAGGGGAGTACTACGGTCGACATACCCCTTATGGACAAGTTCCTGGACCTTTTGCGAGGTTTTTACAGGAAAATGGTATAGTTGCCCAATACTCTACACCGGGGGAGCCTCAGCAAAATGGAGTAGCTGAAAGGCGCAACCGTACACTAATGGATATGGTGCGCAGTATGATGAGTTATTCCTCATTGCCATTGAGTCTGTGGATGGAGGCGTTGAAAACCGCCATCCATATTCTCAACAGAGTGCCAAGCAAATCGGTGCCCAAAACGCCGTATGAGCTATGGACAGGAAGAGAACCCTCACTGACTCACCTACGGGTCTGGGGGAGGCCTGCTGAGGCTAAAGTGTTTAATCCAAATATTGGAAAACTGGATCCCAAAACTGTAAGCTGCCTTTTTATAGGCTATCCTGAAAAGTCGAAAGGTTTTTGTTTCTACTACCCAGACAGACATACAAAGTTTGTAGAAACAAGACATGCTTTTTTTCTAGAAAGTGAAATGATCAGGGGGAGCATGGTACCTAGAGAAATTGACCTTGAGGAGAAGAGGGTGTATGTGCCTACTCCTATGATTCAAGAGCCTTTTTTCTCACTACCTATTGATGCTGCGCCAAAAGTTCCTGAAATAGTGACGTCAGTACCTTCTTCGGTTGTTATTGCGCCAACTATTCCAGTTATTACGGTGTCAACACCTGTCGCAACTCCACTCATACCAACAGTGAGCGAAGGTTTGGAACCTGTCATCCAGGAACCACCTGAACCCGCGGTTGGACATGAGGAGGAGGTGCTACAGCCCCCTATGGAAAATGTGCCAGAAGTTGAGGCACAAAATGTGCCACAAGCAGTAGCTCTTAGAAGGTCACAAAGAGAAAGAAGGTCGGCTATTTCTAGCGACTATGAAGTTTATAATACAGAAGAGGTTCATATGGAGGGTGATCCCACTTCGTATGAAGAAGCCATGAGAAGTATTCACTCATCTAAATGGCTGGAAGCTATGAAGGATGAGATGAAATCAATGAGTTCCAATGGTGTTTGGGACTTAGAGGAAATTCCTAAAGGAGCCAAAACAGTAGGCTGTAAATGGGTTTACAAGATAAAACATGACTCCAAAGAGAATGTAGAAAGGTTCAAAGCACGACTCGTGGCAAAAGGCTTTACGCAAAGAGAAGGGATAGACTATAACGAAACTTTTTCTCTGGTTTCGTGTAAAGATTCCTTCAGAATTATAATGGCATTGGTAGCACATTATGACTTAGAGTTACATCTGATGGATGTAAAGACGGCATTCCTTAACGGGGATTTGTATGAAAATGTTTACATGGCACAACCAAAAGGTTTTGTCGTGAAAGGAAAAGAACATATGGGGTGTCGCTTAAAGAAATCCATTTATGGATTAAAGCAAGCCTCTAGGCAGTGGTATTTAAAGTTTAATGAAACCATAAGAAAATTTGGTTTTAAAGAAAATGAGGAGGACAATTGCATTTATGCAAAGTTCAGAAGTGGAAAATTTATTTTCCTGATCCTATATGTGGATGACATTCTACTTGCTAGTAGTGATGTTGGTCTGCTACTGGAGACAAAGAAATTCTTGTCCTCAAATTTTGATATGAAAGATCTCGGTGAAGCTTCATTTGTTTTGGGAATTGAAATTCACCGAGATAGAACAAAGGGGGTATTAGGACTGTCACAAATGACATACTTAGAAAAAGTTCTAAAGAAATACAATATGCATATGTGCAAGCCTTCACCTGCTCCAATAGTCAAGGGCGATAGATTTGGGAAATTTCAATGTCCCAGGAACCAGTATGAGATCGATCAAATGAAAGTGGTTCCATATGCTTCAGCTGTAGGAAGCATACAGTATGCTCAAGTTTGTACATGCCCTGACTTAGCTTTTGTTACCGGGATACTTGGCAGATATCAAAATAATCCAGGACAGGCACACTGGATTATGGTAAAGAAAGCATTACGTTATGTGCAAGGCACAAAAGGTCTCATGCTAACATACAGAAAATCTGATTCCCTAGAGATAGAAGGGTACTCAGATGCGGATTTTGCGGGGGACATCGATGACCGGAAGTCCACGTCCGGTTATGTGTTCACACTCGCAGGGGGAGCTATATCGTGGAAAAGCTCCAAACAAAGCGTCACTGCGTCATCGACGATGTACACTGAATTTGTAGCATGTTATGAGGCCTCAGGGCAGGTTGAATGGTTAAATAAATTTATACCCGGTTTAATAGTGGTAGACAGCATTCAAAGACCACTCAGAATGTACTGCGACAATGAACCAGCAGTGTTTTATGCTCACAACAATAAGTCAAGTGGTGCTGCCAAACACATTGACATAAAGTTTTATGTTGTGAAGGAGAAAATCCAGAATCACTCTATTACACTCGAGCATATAAGTACAAAGAAAATGCTTGCGGATCCGCTAACTAAAGGCTTACCACCCAATGTGTTCATGGAACACATAGCCGGCATGGGTTTAAGGAAAAGCCTGTGATTTCTGGAGAATAAAAAGGGCCCAAAAGATAAAGAATTTGTTTCAAAACAGTGATGTGTATGATAGCTGTTGAGTCTATCGGTCTTGGACCGTGACGATAAAGCATGCTCTATTTATCAATCTGTGATGGAACAACTAAAGGAAAAGTTTCATGTTAAAGTATAAAGTTAAAGTACAAAGTGAGAGGAATGAGGATATTGTTGGATTGATCTCCTTCCTAATAGACCCAACGGTCTATTAGGGCCTTAATCCGCGCCCTGATCGGGGGCGCCCAACCCTTAATGGTTGGTGGGCCCCCGCTGCACAGCGCCAAAATAAAAAGGGGGTGAGGGGCCGGGGCACACGACACGAGGTTCGTCGCGCCGCCAGCACCCTCACTCACATTCCCTAACCCTAGCCGATTTAAAGAGAGGCGCTGGAGCAGTGGGAAGTCTCACCGCCGCCACCATCAACCCTGGTTCGTCGTCGTCGGCGCCGTCGTCCACGACAACGCCGCCACGACTGTGCAGCTGCTGCATCGCTCGCCGCTGCCCTAGAGCAGATCTTCATCAGCGAACCTGTGATGGCCGCCTCAAGCTCCTCCAGTGGTGATGGTCTCTCTCTCCCTCTCTCTGTACTCTAATGCACTCTCTGTGTTCTAGACCTAGGAACTCTTTTGCACTTGTGAAAAAGGAAAGATTGAAGATACCCCTCTTGATCCGTGTCTAGTCGATCCTAGAACCCTAACTGATATTAACAGATATGATATCCAGGGGCTGCGTGGTCTCCGCAATGGCAAGGTGGCTAGAGATTATATGTCACTAGATAATTCAATTCAACCTCAATGGTCGGTAAGCAATCACCACTGGCTTTCCGGCATCAACCGAGACCACAGCACCTGACACATGTTCAAAGTTGCATCCTCTCGAATGCCATCGGCGGTGCGGTGCAAGGAGACAGATGACCACTAGCGGTGATTCTCAACATTGATTCACAATCCCACGTGACATCGAAGGTGCTGAACCCTTGTCAATCGACCGCCGAGGACCTTTGCCGACTTTGGATCCTCCTGATTTCCATGTTCTTGTATTTGTGGCGCTTGCTGGATCCTTCAAACATCTTCTTTTGCAAGTTGTATTATTATTATTATTATTATTATTATTATTGTTATTATTATTATTATTATTATTATTATTATTATTATTATTATTATTATTATTATTGTAGTCTCTCAGTCTATATATAAAAGAGGAGGAGAACTTAAAGAAGCTATGCCTTTTGCAAGTTGAGAGATGAATAAGCTACTAACTATCCATGGAAGAAGCTCTCCATGCCTCCATTAGCTTTTCTGTGGCACATAGGCCTAGGAGGCATTGGGATCTCTTACATTACAGCTCGAACAAGAGGACTGGTACAATTATTAAACAGTTTTGGCCTTACTTTCCCTACCTGGTGCTGGTGTACTTGTTAGCCTGGTACTCAGTGGAAGGTATCATCATGCTGGTGTAAGTGAAGCTCAAAAAAATAAGACATGGTAGATGTATACCAGTGCTTGTAACTTGCAGCATGACAATGGTTGGATTGGCACAGAATTTGAGGTCAAAGATTGGATAGAAGGTCTACACGCATGGGTGGGAGGTAGATCGATCCATAGCTACCCCTTTGAATTCCGGTCGTTCATTTCAGTGGCTGGTGAAGGAGAAAAGCATGCTGGCCAAGGCAGATAGAGAACCCATGAGCTTTGTATGTAAGGTACGGTGGGGATGATCGATAAATGTTCGAACTGATTCATTGATGTAACAGCTTGATTATTTAACTAAGCCGATCATTATGCGATTTTCGTGGCTTTTTAAGAGCAATTCGCTATCGATCGATATGCAAAAGCTATATTTTTTGTGGAAGATATATAACCAGTGGTTAAGCACAAGTAAATTCAAACAGACGATATGGATCCATGAGTAGTATTGCTAGATCTGGATCATCCCAGCAATTATTTATTCAATTTTTTCGCCAAGTGATCACGTAATTAAAGCACGTACCACCGAAAAAGTTACAGTTGAATAGATGGATTAAACATTGACGTCCGTACATCATGTGGTGGTAGGTCCATTTAAAGGAACAGATAATGGATGCACAGATGCTGGTGCTGTAGCTGAGAGGTGAACAAACTACTCACAGAGGAGCTTTGAGTTTGATGTGACACCTAGGCCTCAGAGGCATCGGGATAATTAATCTCCCACTGCTGGGAAGGGATAGGGAGCGTCAGCAGCCAAGGATGGCATATTGGCATGTTAGGGACCAGATTGCACTTGATGCCACAACAGGATCTTATCATTGCACTTGCTTGTCTGAATATCTGAGCCGATGAGCGACACAGTGACCCATACAAAACTTGAGTGGTAGGTGCTATGCTTGTTGAAGTTGAAATAATAGATTACTAAGTTTGAGTGAAATTAAGTGCAAAATAGCAATTTTGAACTTGACAACTTGATGAAATTCATTTAGCATGTTGTTGCGGAAGAATTCATGCATTTAGCATATTGATAAGAAATCTCTTCCAAGGTCATGTATTTGATGTTTCGTGTTTTAGTCCTATCATTTATTCTTCCTCCTTGTATTTTTATGGTAAAATGGTCATTTTGGTCCCTCAAAATTATCCTAAGGGTCAAGTTTGTCCCTCAACTTAATCAGCCAATTTAGTCCCGCAACTTTAATTTCAACTCATCCTTGTGTTGATACTATATATACTCCATAATAATATGAGACAAATAAGCAGTCATTTTACCCTTGATTCCTTCTTCCCTCCTCATTTCTGCCCTTGATTCCATCTTCCTCTCCTCATTTTTGCCCTTGATCATCTCATTGAATCTTACAGGATACTTCAATATACATCGTACTAAACATGAATACATTGTGTTCAAGTTCAGCTTCTCGAACAGTCAGACTGATTAGGATTGATAGGAACTCACTAGCTGTGCGAATGAGCCAACTATATATAATGCAGAAGAGAATGCTGCACACTTAGAGTTTAACATGAGGGAAGATCCACATCCACAACGATGAGCTCTCTTGGTTCGGACGGTTAAAAGGGCAGCGTTCAGTGCGTGAAATACACAACTAGTGAAACACGTGCAGCTCTAAATGAAAAATTGATTGTATGGTTCCAGACCTATCATTCTTCACGTATATAAATGAGGGACCGAAACCGGCGACCAGGGGCGGTATATGAGAGCCGATCAAAATTTCTTCCGAAATCGATCCGTCGGCCTATATCCCTGAATCACCACAAGCCCTCAAGAGTTCTGGGTGAAGTTTGGAATAGCTAAACCAGAACAAACAAGCCCTAGACCGAGCGAGCGAAAACTCGGAAGCAAACGAGAAAATCAGCAGACCTGGCAGACACAGACCGGTCAGACCGCCTACTCAGACCAGTCAGACCGGTCGGGCTGGAAATCGAAATCCCAGACCGGTCAGACCGGTTTCACCGACCAGTCAGACCGGTTGCACCCAGATAGCCCGCAAACAAAGCTTCAAATGTTGAATCTCGAGCAAACGAAGTCCAAATCCAACGAAACTTGGAGGATACCTTCACATCTGTCCCGTGAACATATCCCCAAGAGATCTCTCCCAAAAGATTAAAGGATCTTGAGAATTCGGAGAAAGATCAAAGTGGATTGGGGTTTTCTCAAGAACACAAAAACTCCAATTCGTGAGAACTCGCGATTCTAGGGGTTTTGGCACTAGGCTAGATAGATCAGAATCGTCACAACAAGTTCGGCAAAACACGAATCCACAGGCTTGATTCCTCTAAACACGAAACAACTCAAGAGAGGAGAAATCAAGTCCAAAACGCAAAAGAGGAAGGGGAGGACGAATACTCAGCACACATAGATGGTCTCAACAAGATTTCATTCATAAATTTCAGAGGAATTCACCTATACAAAGCTAGAGCCATCCGCTCATCATCCTACCCACTAAAATTGAGAGATTAGCTAAACCCTAACCCTCGTTTGCGTTGGAGTCCTTGGCCCTAACCTGGAGCAGGGGCAGGGGCAGGGAAAAGGAAAAACGAAGAGAATACAAAAAGACTCAAGAGACTCACCCAGCAACGGGCTGGTGGGGGTATTTATACCCAGCTGTTGCGGCCAGACCGGTCAGACCGGTCCATGAGACCGGTCAGACCGGTCGGGTCTGCAGCAGCCCACTGTACGGACTCAATCGACGGCGGAATTTCTTTCTTCGACTCGAAGTCTTTGCTGCGATGCCGCCACGTCGACGAAGTTCCGGTCCGCGGTTTTGGAGGGTCCGCGAAACCCGGGTAAGTGGCCGGTTTTGAGGATTCCCGCCTCCACGCCGTGGCCCTAGACGCTGTTCCCGCCTCGGCCTTCTGACGGCCCTAGACGCCGCCCGACGCCCGTCACCTCCTCGCCCGCAGCGAGGCCCTAGACACCGTCGACGCCCGTCGCCTCCGTCAGTCCCGAGACTGACGCCTGTGCCTCCACGACTTAGCGTCTTCAACCGCCGTCCGCCTCCTTGGTTTTGTGGCGCAAACCAAGAAACCCGCCTTCCATCGCCGCTTGCGCCCTCGATCCAGGAATGGATGCCACAGCTGCCGCCCGGCCCGACCTCCTCCACGGCAACTCTCCGTTGACACTCGACGCCCGTGTACCTGCAATCCAAAGACCAAGCGCACGATCATACCGCACGGTTGACAATTCACTCATCACAGGCAGGAAAGAGTACTCTCGTTCCTCAATCTCCCCCTTGATGAGTGCATTGTCAACACACCACCTGAAACCAGAGAAGTGATAAAATGGAAGCAAGAAAGAGAAGAACTCAAGCAAGTGACAAAAAGCTCAGAAAGGCAAGACCAGTCACTTACTCAAGCACAGATCGATCCCCTAAGACAAGGGCAACGGCTCGACGCAATCGATCAAAAGCCAAAACATGACTCCTCAAAGACAGAGGTAACGCTCGACGCAGTCATGCAAGAAGCAGAGGGAAAACGAGGAAACCAGGAGCCACAACCAACGCAGAAACTCCCCCTAAAATGCATTTTCCCTTCACACGTGCAACTCTCACAAAATGATGCACTCTCAAAGCCAAAATCAAACAAGTCTCCCCCTTGTTCGATCACTTCTCCCAAAAATTCTCCCCCTTGTTGGCACATGCACACATCAAGCCTAAACAAACCTAAAGCTCCCCCTGAAGCTGAGACTCCCCCTGAACAGATGCTATGCAATGAATGCAATGCAGGAGGTGTAAGTGAAAGCATTCAGGGATACAAGGATATGAGCAACATCTAGTCACAAGCACGTGTGCATCCATAAACAAGACCTGCATCTAGCTCAACAGGGTATATCAAATCAGTCTAGAGCTAGGCAAGTTCAGTTTAGGAGAAATAAAAGCATCACCTAAGATCTAGCACTAACAAGTAGGGAATAGAAAGCAGTGCTAATCATACTCATACAGGTGAGCCAAACCAGCCAAAAGCATGTTGCAAACATTCATTTTTCGATCAAATTTATATCAAGCAATTCTTAATGCCAGGGGTTGAAAGCTTGTCATGCTTTACTTAGCAACGAGGCCAAGCCTATGCCAAAGACAATCAGAAGCTTAAGGCACTCATTTCAGTCATGCACAGCCTTGCCCGGGTTCTCACAAGTGCAAAGTGAGCCGTCCCGAAAACTCGATCAGTGCGACAAGCAATCCCACCTGGATTTTTTCAATCCATTTCAAGAACAATTAAAGCAATTTTATCAAATTTAGATCATTTCAAGTATGAATTACTGAACGAAAAGCTACACTAGCATGAATAAGATAGCAAAGCATATCAACACGCCCTAACATGCTAGTAGCCAAGACAGGGTGATCATATTTTCAAATTTTCAAATCAAAATAGCTTAACTCAGATGATGTCATATACACAGTGGAGCAAGCTATACATGATCAAATTTATCAACTCACACTAGCAGGCACTAGAAGATCATAGCAATATATACAAGAATGCTAGTGCAAGTGAGGCAATGCAAAATGCAAACATGTACAATGCATATGCACAATGCAACTACCAAACCTAGAAAACAAAGAGAAGCAAATAAAAACCTACAAAGCTAACCAAAGAAAAGTCAGCGATCAAAAGGAGTAACAAACCCCAAGCTCCCCTCGCAAGCGAGCAAAGGTGTCCTGCTCTAGCGGTTTGGTGAGGATATCTGCGGTTTGCTTCTCTGAAGGTACATGGATCAGATCTATGTGTCCTCTCTCATGATTATCTCGCAGGAAATGGAACCGGATATCTATGTGCTTGGTTTTGGAGTGTAGGACAGGATTCTTTGCAATGCTAATAGCGGACAGGTTGTCTACAAAGATGGGAACCCTACCAAAACTCAATCCATAATCCTGCAAGGTTTGTTTCATCCAAAGTATCTGGGAGCAGCAGCTAGCAGTGGCAACATACTCAGCTTCTGTGGAAGAAAGCGCTACGCTAGCCTGCTTGTGAGAGGACCAAGACACCAAAGATGTACCGAGAAATTGACAAGTGCCGGATGTCGACTTGCGATCCAACTGACACCCACCAAAATCGGCATCAGAAAAGCCAACCAAAATAAGAGAAGAATCCGCAGAATACCAAAGACCAAATTCAGGGGTGAATTTCAGATACCTGAAGATGCATTTCACCACCTGCCTGTGGGAGGTGCGCGGAGAAGCCTGGTACCGCGCACAGAGGCCGACCCCGAACTGAATGTCCGGCCGGGTCGCCGTCAGGTACAGGAGCGAGCCGATCATGCTTCTATACTCCTTCTGGTCCACCGCCTCGCCGTCCAAGTCTTCATCAAGCGCCGTCAAAGTGCTGATCGGAGTCGGCTGAGGAGACAAGTCGCTCATGTCGAACTTCCACAGCAAGTCCCTGGTGTACTTGTCTTGATGAACGAACGTGCCCTGGGAAGTTTGCTTGATCTGCAGCCTGAGGAAGAACTGCAGCTCACCCATCATGCTCATCTCGAACTCCCTGGACATCTGCTCAGAAAACTTGGAGACAAGAGCGTGAGAAGAGCCACCAAAGATAATATCATCCACGTATATCTGAACTAATAAAAAATCAGTGCCAGATCGCATGAGGAACAATGTTTTATCCACATATCCAATTTTAAAACCCTGAGCCAGAAAAAAGTTTTCAGTCTATCATACCAAGCTCTAGGTGCCTGTTTCAAACCGTAAAGAGTTTTCTGGAGTTTATAAACACGGTTTGGAAATTTGGGATTTTCGAAACCAGGGGGTTATTTCACATAAACCACTTCTTCGATAAAACCATTCAAGAAGGTAGATTTAACGTCCATTTGGAAAATTTTAAAACCCTTGGAAGCAGCAAATGCAAGAAAGATTCGAATAGCTTCCAAACGAGCAACAGGGGCAAAAGTCTCCTCAAAATCAATACCCTCTTTCTGGCAAAACCCCTGGGCGACAAGACGAGCCTTGTTTCGAACAACCAACCCATCCTCACCCTGCTTGTTTTTGAAAACCCACTTCGTTCCGATGGGATTACAAGCAGGTGGAGGCTCGACTAAAACCTAAGCTTGGTTTCTCTCAAAATTTTCAAGTTCCTCATGCATGGCATTGACCCAATTAGAATCAGAAAGAGCGTGTCCAATATCCTTGGGCTCAAAAGAGGCAACAAACGCTGAATGAGCAAATCCAGCGATACTCGTTACCTTGGACCTGGTGACTCACTCGTTGAGATCACCTAGCATCTGTTGAGGTGGATGACGATGGTGAATATGTTGAGGTGATTCCCGCGTCGAAGTCGCCTCCTCCTCAACCAAATCTGGTGTCTCTTCTGGTGCAGCTGGTGAAGCATGAGTCACCTGCTCGATCGGCCCCCGTGAAGTAGACGTAGTCGGATCGGGGCCATCATCATCGTCCGAGCTCATGGTGGAGGCAACTGGGTCCACAGCACGCGTGGTAGCCTTAGCCTCGCCCTCCGCTGCTTCTTCCTCCTCATCTTCAAAGATGGAGGTGCCGAGCTCATCATCTCCTGCAACTTCAAAAACAGAAGAATTGCACGGTGCAGTCTCGTCGAAAGTGACTTCACAAGTCTCTCTGACGATGTTAGTATCAATAATCAGCACACGGTACACTCTAGAGTGAGAAGCATAACCGAGAAAAATGCCATCAGACGAGCGAGACTCAAACTTATCAAGATTTCCATCTTTCAGCACAACGTACTGGCAACCGAAAACTCTGAGATGGTCAACACGGGGCTGGCATCCAAATCGCAACTCATAAGAAGTCCTGTGCATGAAAGCACGCAAGAAAATGCGGTTGGACACGTAACAAGCGGTGTTAACCGCCTCAGCCCAGTATTTGCGAGGAGTCCTATGCTCATCGAGCATCGTCCTCGCCATCTCAACCAGCGTCCGATTCTTCTGCTCTACAACTCCATTCTGCTGTGGAGTGTAAGGAGAAGAATACTGGTGTTCAAGCCCTTGATCACTGCAAAAGGCGTCAAAACGAGCGTTTTTGAATTCTGTGCCATTATCATTGTGAATCGCTCGCATGGCCTGGGGTAGCTCGTTTTTCAACCTCAAGATCAAGTCTCGAACAAACTCGAAAGCCTCATCCTTGGTTCTCATGAAAAAGACCCAAGAATAGCGAGAGAAATCATCCACGATCATAAGAACGTACCACTTCCCACCAACAGACATCACCCTAGAAGGACCAACTGTGTCCATGTGTAGCAACTCTCCAGGGTGAGCGGTCATCACCTGATTAACAGGCTGGTGTGAAGTAGCAATCATCTTCCCATGGTGACACGGATGGCAAATAAGGTCCTTTTCAAACTTCAATTTGGGCAATCCTCGGATCAGGCCAAGTGAGCTAAGTCTCGACAATAAATCGAAGCTCAAATGTCCTAGTCTCCTATGCCACTTCCACAAATCAGAAGAAGGACCAGCCAACAAGCAACGAGAAGGGCCAAGAGGAGTTCCAGAGAAGTTAACCAAGAAAACCCGATCACGAGGTGTAATCCGGCAAACCAAATCTCCTCTGGAATCCAAAACACGCGAACAACCCTCCTTGAAGCGAACCTCAAATCCCTCATCAAGAAGTTGCGAAACAGAAAGCAAATTGAACCCAAGGTTCGAAACCAAAGTAACCTCTCTCAGGGTAAAGCGATCAGAAACTCGAACAGCGCCAAATCCACGTACCTTTCCTCTTCCATTATCCCCGAACACAATGTACTCCTTTGAGCGCATCGGGGTGAGGCTGGAGAACCATTTGTCATTCCTAGTCATATGGCGCGAACAACCGGAGTCCATGATCCACCTGTTCTCCAAGCCTCCAACCTGCACATCAGTAGTGAGACAAAGGGTGAGCAAATGTCTCAACACTGGGGTTAGCAAAGTGAGAAGCAAACCAGTGTCGAGCCATTTGCTCTACAGAAGGGTTAGCAAAACCAGGTAAAGCGTATGCCTCGTCCCGTCTACCGCGTGACTGACGAACACCACCGCGAGGAAAACGTGGTGCATCGTAACCTCCTCCAAAGCCTCGGTCCTGTGGTCCATAGCCGTACTGAAACGACCAGGAGCACGACCGGCAAAGCGACCACCCGCTGGAGCACGGTAAGCACCACCGTTTCCCTGTCCTCCACCTACACGGTGCGCCCTAGAAACTTGCCTACCATCACGCCGAGGAGGACCATGCACCCGAGCAGAGTACATGTCCGCGTTCCATCTCTCCTGCTCACGCCTCACAGCCCGCTTCCTTCTGAAGCAATGCTCCTCCAGGTGACCTTCCTTGTCACAGTACTCGCAGTGGTACCTCACCTCACGCTTGGGAGGCGGAGGCCTAGCCTGCGGACGGGGAGGAGCAACCCCCCTTCTTCTGGGAAACCTGGGCTGTGGCAGAAGGGAGCGCATCGAGGGGATTCCTCAGCTCATTGGGATTTGGAACCCAAACCTGCTTCTGTGGAGGTGCTTTTTGTGGTTCTTTCAGCACACCATCCACGGGGTCAACAAGCGAAGGCTGCGTGCTCGTACTAGCAGTGTTTCCAGCAGCCTTGCCGATCTTACCATACAATTTGTCATAGTCTGACTTCGTGTATGTGTAACCGACCCCAAAGCCATCACCACGCTTGAACTGCTTAATCATCATGCCCAACTGCGGCTCACTAGCAGAAACCCAACTAAGAATCGCCCTAAGATATGTATTCTCATTCTCCAAGTTGGTTTTCTCTACCGCAAGATTATCCAAATTAGAGATCAAACTAGGGCAAACAGAGCAGTCAATAGGTGGGCTAGACTCCACGACCTTAGTCTTCCCAAAAGACTTAATCAAGGCATTCTTCTCATCTAGCTCCGACCTAAGCGTGGGACAAAGCTTACAAGCACCAAGCAGAACAGGCCTAGACCTAAGCTCCTCTAGTTCACACACAACAGTAGCAAACTTTGACTGTAAAGAAACTAGATCAGCCTTAAAGATAGGACACTCATCACATTCAAGCACATCACTAACAATGGGAGCGTCCTTAACCAGTTCAAGTTCATGCTTGGCCTTAGCGAGCTCATGAGACACATCTGCAAGCGAAGTCTTAGCAACATCTAAGTTCGCAACATTCTCATCATGCTTGGCACGGAGAGCAACAAAATCGTTCATATGAGATATGCAGCCAGCGCACTCATCTTCACTAGATTTCTCCCTACCACAAGCCAGCTCAGCCCTAAGCTTTCTACGCTCTCTAACTGCTTCCTTAAGCAGCCTTTTCTGGTTGTCGAGAGCGGCGTACAACTGTCTAACCTCTGTATCTAGCAAGTCAATTGTGGAGTTTACTTTTGAATCACTCTCGGATCCAAGAGAAGAATCGGCGTGCGTGCACCATCGGCTTCGCCCGCCATGGTGCAGAAACCCTTGTGCCGACCGGCCGCCAAGCACAGGCCGATGAAGCCGGTGGTTTCCTTGTCCCGCTTCTTCTTCTTCTTGTCGTCGTCGTCGGAGGTCGGTGAAGAAGAGCGGTAGGTGTCGGAGCTCTTGTCGAGGTCGCTGATCTGCGCCAGAAAGGCCTTCTCCCGCTTCTTGGCCTTGTACTGGAAGCACTTCTTGAGCGACTCCTTGTCGAAGCGTCCTCCCCGGTCACGACTGCGGTGCTTGTGACGCCAACGCTCCTTGTTGGAGCCTCCCTCGTTGCGGTCGCGATGGCGGTAGTAGTCGAAGTGGTTGTTCTGGCCACCGCCGGACTTCTTGGGGAAATCGGCGATGAAGTGGTTCAGATCACCGCAGATGTAGCACCCGGGGTTCTTCTTCCTCTGCCTGTTGTGGTAGATGCGCTGGAACTTGCTGATGAGGAGGCACAAGTCATCGTAGACCAGCGTTTCCAGCTGCTCATCTGTAACAGAAGGCAAAGAGGCAAGAGAAAAGCCAAGAGCAGAGTTAGCGTTAGAGCTCGATCCACCTGGGCCAGTCACAAGAACGATGCTCTTGGAAGGAGGGGCACCATTGAGCTTGGCTCGTGTCTGGTTATCCACCTCCGTGGCCTTGAGCTTGCTGAAAAGCTCGTTCACGGTCAGAGTCTCGTAGCCAGCAGACTCAATGATCGTGTTCACCTTGAGATCCCACACAGAGAGGTCAAGTGCGTAGAGCAGCTTGAGGGCCTTCTCATACTCTGTGTACTCAAGGGCATCAGCAGATCTGTTCACATTGACCTTGTTCACAATCGATTGAAACCGACGGAACATGTCGCCAATGCTCTCACCTGGCCCCTGTGTGAAGTTCTTGTATTCATGCCGGTGAGTCTCGAACAGTCTGGCCTTCACCTGAGGTGTGTCCTCGTGGTAGTTCTCAAGGCAAGTCCAAACTTTGTGGGCTTCCTGAAAACCCTGGACGCTTGAGAACTCCGCATGAGAAATGCCAGCGAACAAGGCATTGACAGCCTTGGCGTTGGCCTCGTGCTCGGACACCTGAAGAGGTGTGGTCCGAACGGCAAGCACCTCGTAAGCCTGGTTCTTGGTGTTCTCCCAAACCTCGGCTCCCATGCTCTGCAAGAAGGCTCGCATACGCACCTTCGAATAAGCATAGTCCTCGCCGGCAAACACGGGGATCTTACCAAGACTCGCCATGGTCGCCAAGTGGTTTTCGAACCGGTTAAGGTACTGAAAACCTCAACCAAGCTCGGATACCAATTGAGGGACCGAAACCAGCGACCAGAGGGGGGGTGAATGGGAGCTGATCAAAATTTCTTCCGAAATCGATCCGTCGGCCTATATCCCAGAATCACCACAAGCCCTCAAGAGTTCTGGGTGAAGTTTGGAATAGCTATGGAAGAGCTAAACCAGAACAAACAAGCCCTAGACCGAGCGAGCGAAAACTCGGAAGCAAACGAGAAAATTAGCAGACCTGGCAGACACAGACCGGTCAGACCGCCTACTCAGACCGGTCAGACCGGTCGGGCTGGAAATCGAAATCCCAGACCGGTCCGACCGGTTTCACAGACCGGTCAGACCGGTTGCATCCAGATAGCCCGCAAACAAAGCTTCAAATGTTGAATCTCGAGCAAATGAAGTCCAAATCCAACGAAACTTGGAGGATACCTTCACATATGTCCCGTGAACATATCCCCAAGAGATCTCTCCCAAAATATTAAAGGATCTTGAGAATTCGGAGGAAGATCAAAGTGGATTGGGGTTTTCTCAAGAACACAAAAACTCCAATTCGTGAGAACTCGCCATTCTAGGGGTTTTGGCACTAGGCTAGATAGATCAGAATCGTTACAACGAGTTCGGCAAAGCACGAATCCACGGGCTTGATTCCTCTAAACACGAAACAACTCAAGAGAGGAGAAATCAAGTCCAAAACGCAAAAGAGGAAGGGGAGGACGAATACTCAGCACACCTAGATGGTCTCAACAAGATTTCATTCATAACTTTCAGAGGAATTCACCTATACAAAGCTAGAGCCATCCGCCCATCATCCTACCCACTAAAATTGAGAGATTAGTTAAACCCTAACCCTCGTTTGCGTTGGAGTCCTTGGCCCTAACCTGGAGCAGGGGCAGGGGCAGGGGCAGGGAAAAGGAAAAACGAAGAGAATACAAAAAGACTCAAGAGACTCACCCAGCCACGAGCTGGTGGGGGTATTTATACCCAGCTGCTGCGGCCAGACCGGTCCATGAGACCGGTCAGACCGGTCGGGTCTGCAGCAGCCCACTGTACAGACTCAATCGACGGCAGAATTTCTTTCTTCGACTCGAAGTCTTTGCGGCGATGCCGCCACGTCGACGAAGTTCCGGTCCGCGGTTTTGGAGGGTCCGCGAAACCCGGGTAAGTGGCCGGTTTTGAGGATTCCCACCTCCACGCCGTGGCCCTAGACGCCGTTCCCGCCTCGGCCTTCTAACGGCCCTAGACGCCGCCCGTCACCTCCTCGCCCGCAGCGAGGCCCTAGACGCCATCGACGTCTGTTGCCTCCGTCAGTCCCGAGACCGACGCCCGTGCCTCCACGACTTGGCGTCTTCAACCGCCGTCCGCCTCCTTGGTTTTGTGGCGCAAACCAAGAAACCCGCCTTCTGTCGCCGCTTGCACCCTCGATCCAGGAATAGACGCCATAGCTGCTGCCCGGCCCGAGCTCCTCCACGGCAACTCTCCGTCGACACTCGACGCCCGCGTACCTGCAATTCAAAGACCAAGCGCACGATCATACCGCACGATTGACAATTCACTCATCACAAGCAGGATAGAGTACTCTCGTTCCTCAATAAAAGAGGAAGCCAAGTAGCAGTTGCTAGTTCTGCAAACCGTACCAAGGGATGAACCTGATCATGGAGGCCACTTAAGTACTAATGCAGTAATACTATGGAGTACATATACGGTGTAGGAGGTATCAGGAGCTCTTGCATTACAACTCTGACAGATCGCACATTTAATTTGCCGAAACAAACATGTTGGTGCTGTAGCTTGTTAGGTATCGGTTTCTCAGCTCAGATAAGCTCTGGCCGAGTTCTTCATTTCAATGAAGAAGCTTCATAACGCGAGCGCCATTTGCATGGAGCGCGTCTTCACGAGTCCTGTAAAACATGTCCTAGGGCCGTGGAGTGGTACAGTTTGATCACAAACGTGGCATGGATATGAGTCCACATGTAAGGCCAAGATTTTGTGTCGTCTTGTATTAAAGCAATATAGAGTCTGAAAAGCCCGCATTGCTGCATGCGGCACAAATTGTGTGTGTGTCCAAATGTTCCAAAATGCATGCTCACAAATATGAATTCGCCGAAATGACCATATATAGCTGACCTTAAATATTTTTCTTAGTCCACCTCTGACAACCCTTAGGTTGTATGTTGTTTTTCTTCTTTTTTTTTGCATCACTAGAAGTTCCAGCTTCATTAAATTATTGAAAGCATCTAGTCTCATAGATACACTGTAAGTTTCGGTAATTAATGACAACCATATGCAACTAATGTGTGTTTTGAAGGATCAATCGTGAGCTGGTTATATGTCACAATATGAAATGTAAAAGGAGACCCCCTCAATTTACATGGAAATGCATGTCAGGATTTGGCATGAAGATTAATGACCTCTCTATTACCTGTCATTAGGTGATAAATGATACTTGATTTAGGTATGGTTTTATAGTTTTTAATATTTAACCGTACTATTGAGGGGCCTTATAAGTTAAAGTTAGTAGCTTGGCCTTGGAATACTTGCACACTTAATCAATCTCAGTACTAGACATCTCAAAGTAGTCATAGAAGCACTTGAGAATTGAGATAAGAAGAGATCGAAGTTAGAACTCATTGTAAATTCAGTTGAACAAGGAACAAATGGATGATAGTATCGGATGAAACACATACTAAAGGAAAAAATGCTAGTGCAGAAATAGCTCTAGTACCGAATGAACCAGTACTTGACTCTAAGCGTCGGTGCAATGACCATTCAAGTGGTACTTCACTTAGAGATGTGACAAACTTTGGGGCGCGCTGAAACCCTTTCAGTACCGGACCACCGTTGTACTGATCCTCATTGCTCGTCATAGTGCACCGTTTAATGCATGACTATTGCTACCTGATGAGTTGATGTAGAACTTCAGATCAATGCACTGAACAGGTTCATGCTTATAATAACTCTTGACCACTATCAGCAGAATGTCTATTTTTGTCAGATGTGAAATGTCAACTCTGAAAGAAAATCGTCTGCACGTGTGCAAGCAATATGCGGTGCCTATCAATTATTTTTCAGATGTATGGATCTGTGTATTAATGAAAATAAATTGATGGTTAGAAACCATCATCATGAGTCATAGTCTCTTTCTTTCGGTCATTAGTAGCACCGAAGCTATTTCCTACTTCGGTTGTTTGGTAGGAAATTCAATTCAGATCTGACCTATCTCATCTTATAAGCAGAAGTAGTAAGGAATGAGTGAGAGCGTCCTCTATATATACAATACATTCCAATGTGACATTTTCCTTATTGCAGTCCATAACAAAAGTGTTGGATTGATCTCCTTCCTAATAGACCCAACGGTCTATTAGGCCCTTAATCCGCGCCCTGATCGGGGGCGCCCAACCCTTAATGGTTGGTGGGCCCCCACTGTACAGCGCCATATAAAGAGGGGTGAGGGGGCCAGGCACTCGGTACGAGATTCGCCGCGCCGCCAGTTCTCTCACTCACATTTCTCCAAACCCTAGCCGATCTAGAGGGGGCACTGGAGCAGCGGGAAGACTCACCGCCGCCGCCGTCGACGCTGATCCATCGACGTCGCTGCCACCGTCCTCGACTCCGGCGCTACGCCCACGACGCCTCTGCACTGCTCGTCGCCGCCCTTGAGCGGATCTCCATCAACGAACCAGAGATGGCCACTTCAAGCTCCACCGGTGGTGATGGTCTCTACTTCTCCTTTCCTATGTACTCTATGTTCTAGATCTAGGACTCCTTTTTGTACTCAGATCAAGAAAAGAGAAAGAAATCCTACTCGATCCGTGCACTGTGTGATCCTAGAGTTCTAACAATGGTATCAGTCGCCTACACACATGTAGATCGAGGTCGGGAAAGAAAGATTCGAGTGCGAATCGAAACAAAAGTCAAAGAAAAGCGAATCGATTTCGAATCGAATAGAAAGGATCTAACCCTAACCCTAGAGATGAAAGGGCGCGGGACCTACCTGGTCTGCGCGTCACTGCCGCCACCGGTGCGCACGACATGCTTGCGTTGTTGCTCGCCGGACTTCATGGTACAGAGGAGCCACCGGCTCGCCGCTCCGGGACGCTGGGGTCGCGCGCGCGGGGCTCGAGAGCATGGCTCCGTCCACGGCTGGCTCAACGGCGGCGCGCTAACCCTCTGGCGACCATGGCCAGTGGCCGTCCCGCCCGCTCCGCCCGCTCCGCCCGCTCCGCCCGGCCACCATGGCCAGTGGCCGTCGCCGCTGCGCAGTGGAGAGAGAAAGGGGAGGGGCGAATGACCTAGGGTTTGGGGGACGCCGCGTCGTCGTCGGGTTTTGATCCGGCGAAACACGCGGGCGACCGTCCGATCAAGATCGGCGGCCGAGATAGCGCCTCGCCTCCTGGGCTGGCAGGCGGCCCATGCGGGCGGGGGAGGGGACGCCGCGGCGGGCCAATTCGGCGGCCCGGCCGTTGGCTGTCGGGCCTCGGGCCCAAGAGGAGGCGGCCGAGCAGGCTACGGGCTGTTTTATGCTTCTGGGCCGCCTGTTGAAGTGTTCCGTTTTACTGTTTTTTCTATTTTCCAGAAGTAATTTCAATAATTTTTGAATAGTTTTGATTATAGTTTGATCTCTATTCAATTTTGCACCAACGTGTTTATTGTTTAGAGATAAAAGTTTATAGTTTTGCTTCTAGAAATAGAAATTCCTACATGTTTCCGCTGCTAAGTTTATATAGTTGCTTTTATACTTTAATTCGAACCAACGAGACAATTAAAGTTTAAGAGCATGGTTAAAAGGTTATTTTTGAGGATTATGGTATTGTTAATTTTCTGACCAACGTTATTAATTACAATACTGTAATTTCATAGTTCTTGTGCATTTATTTCTATTTCTGCCCAATGGTGATATAGATTTAATTGCATAAATAGTTGTATGTTCTATTTTTGACCAACGTTGGAATTATTACATGCAATTGTTGTTATTATGTTCTCACTATTTTTGAAATTTTCAGCGGGGATGAACTTGATGGGATTCATCAATCACATCCCAACTCTAAAAGGTGACAACTATGGCGAATGGACCAGGAAGGTTGATCTTGCTTTCGTCTGTGGAGAGGTGGATGAGATGATCACTACTCCAAAGCCCACTGAGCCACCGGCTCCAGTGAGAGGGGAATCTGATACTGATGCTGAGTGGCAGGAAAAGCAAAGGGACTATGCTCCTTTAAAGATGGCTTATGATCTCCAAAAGATAAAGTGGAATAATGCCAACAAGAAATGTGTGGCAGTGATAAAGAACACAATTGATCCTAACATTCTGGGTTCAATTGGAGAGTGTGATTCAGCTGCAGAGTACATTGAAAAGATAAAGAACCAATTTACTGGTTCTTCAAAGACATATGCCACACAAATCATAGAGCAGTTGGTCACAAAGAGGTACTATGGCAATGCCGGTACTATAAGATATCATATCATAGGGATGTGCGCCTTGAACTACAAGCTCAAACCAATGAACTTGGATCTCAACGAAGAGTTTATGGTGCACCTGGTATTCGCCTCTCTGCCAAAAGAGTTTGCAACGTTCGTTGTAAACTATAACTCACAGCCAGAGAAGTGGAATATGGAAAAGACAATTGCCATGTATGCGCAAGAGGAAGATAGACTCAAGAAACAGAATGGTGGGTCTATTAATTTTGTGCATAATAACAAGAAAATGTCTTTCCATGCTGCTTCTTCCTCTAAAGCCAAAGACAAAGCCCCTATGCCACAGAAGTATCAGCAACAGCGTCCTCCAGCTCAAGATGAGTGCTTCCACTGCTATGACAAGGGGCATCGTAAAGCAGATTGTCCCAGCTACTTAAAGATGATAATGGCAAAGAATGGTGAGAATGTAATTTCATTTGTTAATGAATCCCTGTATATACAGTTTTTTAAATCTACTTGGTGGATTGATTCTGGTGCAACTGTGCATGTTGCAAATTCTTTACAGGGATTCCGTTCGACAAGGACTACGCTAAGAAGCGAAAGACACATTAAAGTCGCGAACGGTGTACAAGCAGATGTGGAAGCTGTTGGCGATGTCTCCCTCGAGCTAGTTAATGGTTTCATGCTTGTATTAAAAGATGTTTTATTTGTTCCTTCGCTTCAAAGAAACTTGATCAGTGTATCATGCTTAGACACAGATGGTTTTGGTTGTCATTTTGCGAATGGCAAATGTGAACTATGGATTGATAATAATTGTATTGGTGATGCTTTCCTTTACAATGACCTTTATTTATTATCTATGGGTGATAAAGTGCATTCTGTATGTGATATGAATGTAAATGAATCATTGTCAGAGAAAGAAACAAAGAAAAGAAAGAGAACTCAAGATACTTCATCGAAATTTTGGCACTGTCGTTTAGGCCATATTTCGAAGGGGAGAATTGAAAGATTAGTGAAGAGGGAAATTCTTCCTCAGCTAGAGTTCTCTGATCTTGAACAATGCGTTGAATGCATTAAAGGAAAATTTATAAAGCAAATTAAAAAGGGTGCCAAACGAAGTGCAGGAACATTAGAAATAATCCACACTGATATATGTGGCCCGTTTCCTGTGAAAAGTATGGATGGTTATGATTCGTTCATAACATTCACAGGCGATTACTCCCGCTATGGTTACATTTATCCAATTAAAGAAAGATCTGAGGCATTGGATAAATTTAAAATATTCAAAGCTGAGGTTGAAAATCAGCTTGACAAAAGAATTAAAATAGTAAGATCAGACCGTGGAGGGGAGTACTACGGTCGACATACCCCTTATGGACAAGTTCCTGGACCTTTTGCAAGATTTTTACAGGAAAATGGTATAGTTGCCCAATATTCCACACCGGGCGAGCCTCAGCAAAATAGAGTAGCTGAAAGGCGCAACCGTACACTGATGGATATGGTGCGCAGTATGATGAGTTATTCCACACTGCCATTGAGTCTGTGGATGGAGGCGTTAAAAACCGCCATCTATATCCTCAACAGAATGCCAAGCAAACCGGTGCCCGAAACACCGTATGAACTATGGACAGGAAGAGAACCCTCACTGACTCACCTTCGGATCTGGGGGAGCCCAGCTGAGGCTAAAGTGTTTAATCCAAGTATTGGAAAATTGGATTCCAAAACTGTAAGCTGCCATTTCATCGGTTATCCTGAAAAGTGGAAAGGTTTTCGTTTCTACTGTCCAGACAGACATACGAAGTTTGTAGAAACGAGACATGCAGTCTTTCTAGAAAATGAAATGATTAGGGGGAGCATGTTACCTAGAGAAATTGACCTTGAGGAGAAGCGGGTGTATGTGCCTACTCCTATGATTCAAGAGCCATTTTTCTCACTACCTGTTGATGCTGCACCAAAAGTTCCTGAAATAGTGACGCCAGTACCTTCTTCGGTTGTTGCTGTGCCAACTATTCCAGTTATTACGGTGTCAACGCCTGTCGCAACTCCACCCATACCAACAGTGAGCGAAGGTTTGGAACCTGTCATCCAGGAACCGCCTGAACCCGCGGTTGGACATGAGGAGGAGGAGCTACAGCCCCCTATGGAAAATGTGCCAGAAGTTGAGGCACAAAATGTGCCACAAGCAATGGCCCTTAGAAGGTCACAAAGAGAAAGAAGGTCGGTTATTTCTAGCGACTATGAAGTTTATAATACAGAAGAAGTCTATATGGAGGGTGATCCCACTTCATATGAAGAAGCCATGAGAAGTGTTCACTCATCTAAATGGCTGGATGCTATGAAGGATGAGATGAAATCAATGAGTTCCAATGGTGTTTGGGACTTAGAGGAAATTACTAAAGGAGCCAAAACAGTAGGTTATAAATGGGTTTACAAATAAAACATGACTCCAAAGGGAATGTAGAAAGGTTCAAAGCACGACTCATAGCAAAAGGCTTTATGCAAAGAGAAGGGATAGACTATAACGAAACCTTTTCTCCGGTTTCGTGTAAAGATTCTTTCAGGATTATAATGGCATTGGTGGCACATTATGACTTAGAATTACATCTGATGGATGTAAAGACGGCGTTTCTTAACGGGGATCTGTATGAAAATGTTTACATGGCTCAACCGAAAGGTTTTGTCATGAAAGGAAAAGAACATATGGGATGTCGCTTAAAGAAATCCATTTACGGATTAAAGCAAGCCTCTAGGCAGTGGTATTTAAAGTTTGATGAAACCATAAGGAAATTTGGATTTAAAGAAAATGAGGAGGATAATTGCATTTATGCAAAGTTCAGAAGTGGAAAATTTATTTTCCTGATCCTGTATGTGGATGACATTCTACTTGCTAGTAGCGATGTTGGTCTGCTACTGGAGACAAAGAAATTCTTGTCCTCAAACTTTGATATGAAAGATTTCGGTGAAGCTTCATTTGTTTTGGGAATTGAAATTCACCGAGATAGAACAAAGGGGGTATTAGGACTATCACAAAAGGCATACTTAGAAAAGGTTCTAAAGAAGTACAGTATGCATATGTGCAAGCCTTCACCTGCTCCAATAGTCAAGGGCGATAGATTTGGGAAATTTCAATGTCCCAGGAACTAGTATGAGATCGATCAAATGAAAGCGGTTCCATATGCTTCAGCTGTTGGAAGTCTACAGTATGCTCAAGTTTGTGCACGCCCTGACTTAGCATTTGTTACCGGGATACTTGGCAGATATCAAAGTAATTCAGGACAGGCACACTGGATCATGGTAAAGAAAGCTTTACGTTATGTGCAAGGCACAAGAGGCCTCATGCTAACATATAGAAAATTTGATTCCCTAGAGATAGAAGGGTACTCAGATGCAGATTTTGCGAGGGACATCGATGACCGAAAGCCCACGTCCGGTTATGTGTTCACACTCGCAGGGGGAGCTATATCGTGGAAAAGCTCCAAACAAAGCGTCACTGCATCATCGACGATGTACGCTGAATTTGTGGCATGTTATGAGGCCTCGGGGCAGGTTGAATGGTTAAAGAAATTTATACCCGGTTTGAGAGTGGTAGACAGCATTCAAATACCACTCAGAATGTACTGCGACAATGAACTAGCAGTGTTTTATGCTCACAACAATAAGTCAAGTGGTGCTGCTAAACACATTGACATAAAGTTTTATGTTGTGAAGGAGAAAATCCAGAATCACTCTATTACACTCGAGCATATAAGTACAAAGAAAATGCTTGCGGATCCGCTCACTAAAGGCTTACCACCCAATGTGTTCATGGAACACATAGCCGGCATGGGTTTAAGGGAAAGCCTGTGAATTCTGGAGAATAAAAAGGGCCCAAAAGATAAAGAATTTGTTTCAAAACAGTGATGTGTATGGTAGCTGTTGAGTCTATCGGTCTTGGACCGTGACGATAAAGCATGCTCTATTCATTAATCTGTGATGGAACAACTAAATGAAAAAGTTTCAAGTTAAAGTATAAAGTTAAAGTACAAAGTGAGATCAAGGGGGAGAATGTTGGATTGATCTCCTTTCTAATAGACCCAACGGTCTATTAGGCCCTTAATCCGCGCCCTGATCGGGGGCGCCCAACCCTTAATGGTTGGTGGGTCCCCGCTGTACAGCGCCATATAAAGAGGGGTGAGGGGGCCAGGCACTCGGTACGAGGTTCGCCGCGCTGCCAGTTCTCTCACTCACATTTCTCTAAACCCTAGCCGATCTAGAGGGGGCGCTGGAGCAGCGGGAAGACTCGCCGCCGCCGCCGTCGACGCTGATCCATCGATGTCGCTGCCACCGTCCTCGACTCCGGCGCTACGCCCACGACGCCTCTGCACCGCTCGTCGCCGCCCTTGAGCGGATCTCCATCAATGAACCAGAGATGGCCACTTCAAGCTCCACCGGTGGTGATGGTCTCTACGTCTCCTTTCCTATGTACTCTATGTTATAGATCTAGGACTCCTTTTTGTACTCAGATCAAGAAAAGACAAAGAAATCCTACTCGATCCGTGCACTGCGTGATCCTAGAGTTCTAACAAAAAGAACATACCAGGCAGCATATACTACCGCAGGGTTGCAAGCTGAGATTTATGAACCCCTTCCCTTCTTGTCCGAGAGAGATGAGAGTTTATTACGGAAATATAGATAATTTACTAGTAATGTCACTTGATTTTATCATTTGTAGTAGTGTGACTCATTTGCTATGGTAGGCTGGGGAGGCATTGGGAGCATTAAAATCCCAACGGAGAGGAAAAACGACTCCGTTCTATGCATTGGTTGGTGAAGGATAAGAACATACTCGTGCAAGGTGAGCTGAGAGATGAACAACCTCTGACGATACACCCTTTCATGGAGGAGGAGCTACGCATCTGTACCAAGACAACCTGACGAAGCGACGCCATCATGGATATCAGGGAACCAAATAAGCACCACCATGACCTTGATTGCATGTTTACCAGTGATGAGCCCTCCTTATAAGCAGGCTGATTCCCTTGGCCGAATCGGACTCCAGGTTACCTTTTTGTCAGACAGATCAATTATTGGTCCATTGCCAATGTCATGCCAAAATAGATTAACAAATGTATTCAGAGTTACTCCTACTTGTTAATATTTTTTTCTCCTTTGATTTGTCCTTTTATTTGGTGATAAGTTGATTCAGAGTTTTTGTATTCCTCGCAAGCCATTTCTAGGATTTTTGCAGTCTAATAACCATCTAATGTACTCTGAACAATAAAAGAATGCTTGAAATCAATCAGAAACTACTTTCTATATAAAATGTTATAAATGAATTTGGAAAAATCTATTTCTATTTCCATGACATAATGTTAAAAGTTAATAAAGAAAGGTTGATGGAAAACAATGTAGATAGAAGTTTATTTCACGGAAAAAGAAGTTTTTTTTGGGGGGGGGTATCCCCACCTAAATTCATTGATGGAGCTTCTTGCAAGCTCAATAGAACATAAGGTTCAGCAGTTTTACAACCAAATGTCACACAACACATGCAAGAAGGAAGATGATACATCACACACTAAATCTTGAAACAGTTGAAGACAACCATCAATCATCAACGAAGCGTCACACAACACACGGGAAAAGAAGTTTAAGAAACTTGAAGGGAGCGCTGGCTCTGTGCTCGATTGTGTACGCAACTCTAGGAGAGAGGAAACAATGATACAACATACAAGAAGACAAAAGATCATATTGCGCAAAGTGGCTCTGTGCTCGATTGTGTACGCAACTCTAGGAGAGAGGAAACAATGATACAACATACAAGAAGACAAAAGATCATATTGCGCAAAGACACTAACGGATGGAGGCCAACGAGAGGCACTTGTTGTGATACATGTGCCCAGGTGTGCACCAAATGTTTTCCGGAACTTATAATTGAGGAATAGAGTTGTAATATTTGAGATCTGAAATTTGTTGTGCACAAATTAGATCCCAAACTTAACCCTTTTTCTCAAATCATTGGAGAGACGAAGAAAACTAATGTTAATCTCGGTGAGGAGACAGTCCCCCCAGGATTTTTGTGGTGGATGGAAGGTCATTTTTCAGTAATGAGGAGGACAGCAAGTGGCAGCTAACGAGATCTACCAGTAGTGAGTTCTGAGCACATGCTCCCTGCTATCTACAAGCATGCAGGATGCAGCCGGCATCTAGTTCCCCTACTACGTCTACTTCCACACCTTTCTGCCAGCAGTATCCAGTTCTTGTCTTTTCTCAAGCATCCTCTGGACGCCATGGTTTTCTCTTTCTGGACTGTGAGTGCAGCTGGGAGTGGTAAGAACGGAAGAGGCATTGCTTTTGTATACATATGAAGGTATTAGAAGCAACTTGTGAGAAAGGGTTTCTTCTCATATGCACAATCATCCTTGAAAATAAAGAATGAAGCAAACTTTCAGTAGGGTACAATCAGGCTCCTCGCCAGCTTATTAAAAGCCAAATTGTAAAATAACCAAAACTTGAAGAAAGGGAACAGAGCAAAATCATGCTATTATATTCCATACTGGACAGTAGGTAGGCACACTTCAATAATAGATGTCCTTTGCCATTTGGTTTGTCATATATGCTCAAGAGAATGTTAAATAAAGCTCCACTATATCAAATGGCAGCCCTGGCTCCTGAAAATTAAAAGGTTTGTCAATCTACCTCCATGTCTGAATTCACTGAACTCAAGGCTTCATTACTAAGTATTCAGTGATCAGTGCACATTTAGTTTAACTGATGAACTGCAGGCAATGTGCAATGTGCAATGTGAGCGAATCAAATAGTGCATCCCTTATTTTCTAATGATTTTCGCCCTTTTCGGGCCTTTTGGTTCATAATAAAAGAGGGTAGATGAAGAAGCACAAAACAAATTATCTCTCTGCATGCTGGTAGATATTAAACGTTTCTTCTTGACGACGGATAAAGACCAACTGTTCTGATAGGCCATTCCTGTGGTTTGGTTGCTACTGTGGTTGAAAGCAGCTAGAGCTCTTATTTTTTTCTAATTTCTTCAGAACCATAGCCCTAACATGTACTAAACTCCTGATTAATTTGGTCTTACTAGCATCTGACATGCTGACAATTTGGCTGCTCATTTAATATCATGGAAATGACCAGTTGATCTGTACATTAATTTGGCCTCAACATTCTGAGGCTGGATGAGACTGCTAGAACTCACTTCACCTAACCATCAGATGACTTGATACGTCACTATAGGGTCTCGCCATTGCTCTTGCTTGTCTGAAGTCAGAACTTCTAAGCCGATGAACGACACAGCGACATACAAGAAGACTTCAGTGGTAGGTCCTATACTTGTTGCATTTGAAATAGATTACTAAGTTTGAGAGAAACTAAATACAAAATGGTGACTTCGAACTCAACTTTATATGCAATCTCATCCAAGGTCCTGTATTTTGTATTTCCTTTTGTGGTCCTGTCATTAGTTCCTCCTCCTTGTAATTTTCTTGCAAAAATGGTGCGTGATCAGTGGGCCAGGTATCGGCCAGGCGGTCATGAACGAAACGACGAAATAGACCAACTAGCCGTGCAAGGTGGATGTAACGGCTTTCAAATCAATCACAGTATTGCGCCGTACAAATTTTATCATGTGAGCAATCACGGATGTCCTGAAAAAAGGATGGTCTTCTTTTCTTTGATCTAAAATAGTAGCACTGTATATTTTGAAAAAATAATGGAGCGCAAAATTTGGTGACTCTGTAAAATATACTACTCCTGAAGTAGCACCAAGTATATTCCTTCCTTCTATAAAAGAGAAGCTGGTGGAGAAGTATAGCTAGCTACCTAGCGCAGCAAGAAATTCTGAGAGATGAACGAACAACATAGGGGCAAGCTATTCATGACGACAACCTCTCCAGTAGCTCCTTGGAAACAAGCAGGAGGGCTAGGACTTGGAGGCATCGAGAATCCTTGCATTACAAAGGACCCACGAGCTGGTAAAGCTCATTAATTCCAGCCTCTCGCTTTTTTACTGTTGTATATGATTCAGCTAAAATTTGCTCCATCAACAAATGATGAGATAGTACGGATGTGTTTTTTGTAACCAACCATTGTCATTGCATCTCGTGTAGGATGATGATCATCATGTCACAGGTGAGCACGCGCAACCTGCTGTCCATCGTCGCCAAGCGCATCCACAGGAAGGACTTTTATGCCGCCTACCACCTCACCTACGCCGCCCGCCGCCACGGGTTCGTGGACCAGATGGCTGGCTGCCTCCACAAGGTCACAGGCCGGCTCACCCTACCTGGTGGATGTCGCAGAAGGGCTCCATCTCGCACCGCCTGCCATAGTGCCATCGTGTGGATGTTCTAGGGGTGGACCGCAATTTAGAAGATACCCTGAAGTCAGCTGTGGGATGGTTTTTATGAGGCTGGTGCGTGCTCAGTCGATCATCAGCCCTTGAACAGCATCATCCAAAGCTCAAGGCGTTCTTGCACGCTGTTGTATCCATGACGTGTGTCGGTGGTCGTGCTCTTTGGAGAGATGATTGAACATTTGGCACATGAACACTAATTGCCACAGAAGCATGGAAATGGTCAGAGCACAGGACGACAACATTGTGTAGGCTAAATCATCGTTATTCGAGATAACACGACTTGACCTTTTTCAGCTAGTGCCGAGCTAGGGTCCTTGGTTGTTCTGCCATCCTGCACTTCATCATCTTCGTCTTTTCGTTAGGGCATAAGATTAATTAAGGTATCTAACACGTGGTGGATGTTGTATTTGTATTGTAAGTTAATTTGTAGCCAGTACAGAAATTCCCAAAAACTTTAATATTGTATTATTGTATCGTATCAATGCCATTGAGAAAGATGATAGAGATGGCAAATTGGTACTCCAGCCATTTATTTCCATCACCACCAGGTCCAAATCCCCTTTCATCGCTGGTTTGGGATTGTTAGAATTTAAATGCCGAACAATATTAGCAGCATATAAACTCAGGATCTTTACATAACCTAGCTCATGATAGATCAGTCTAAAGTGGAATAGATTGGTAAACATTAGCGTTAGCAGTTGCAGCAGCTATGGATGTCTGGGCCATAGAGGAAGTATGCGTTCTTGTCGATGTAGATGCAGCAGGGTAGTGACGTCCCTCCGGTCGCCAACGGCACTGACCATGATTGCTTGGCCTTCCGAACCCCTTCAGTGCCTTTAGTGATCAGACTTGAGGTGGCTAGGGTTTTGAGAATGAATTTTATTAAGGTGTTAACCACGACCTCATATTTATAGGCACTGTGGGGCTAGCCTCTGTTTGGAAACAAACTAATGGGCCTGCTTATCACTTGTCGGGGAATTGGCCCCTACTTATGATGATAACAGCAAGTTAAAGAGGCTACTAGATCAATTTTCCAGCTAAAGGCATGCACCGAAAGGTTTGGCCACCTATCTTCTAATATAAATATATGTTGAACTGAGGAGTTAATGAGCATGCAGTGGTAGGTGCTCATTTAGAAGCAGCTCCTCTGCAGTAATTGCAGAGGAACTCAGGTGACGCCACCTGTAGAAAACTAGTCCCTCTGCAATAACTACAGAGAAACTCATCCCCCATTTAACTAAGCTAGCTATAATTACTCAAAAATGGAGTGAAACATTATATCTGTTGTGTAAATAGGTATGCACCTTTTTAGAGCCATAAAAGAGCGAGGGAGAAGAAACACTGTTGCTGCATCCTGAGAGTATCAGCCTCCTTCAAGGTAGATGAACAATTCTTCTTGAAATAGGGAAATTATCTGTTCATGGAGGCCACTCTATTCTGTTTCTATAGTAAGCACGGGATGCATCATGAGCCCTCCTAATGGAGGCATTGATGAAAAGTGGCTTCTTTGAGAACGGCAATACATAGAGGCGAAGGATTGCGAGGGGGATGAGGATGCTGCAATATAGGAGCACTACTACATAAACCATTTGTAGGGGTGAATGAAATGACATTTTAGGGGCGGACGGGGCATCCGCCCTTGCTTTTAGAGACAATGAAATGCTTTGAGCTCACCTCCGCGTTGCCTCCTCTTAAGCTTGGTAGTCAAGAACGAAGTCTGTATGAGATGCACATGCATATTGCGTGCACTTGTTAGATCCATACTGAAACACTGTTTATATAAAGCTTTAGCCTAACTTGATGGTGCTCTGGTTGCCTTGAGAGATGTTCAGACTGCCACTATGGCTGGTCGGTGGAGGGGAATGCAGCAGAAGCTTCATCCTTTAGTTGCCACCGCCGGTTTATACGGCTAGCTGAAAACAGGGGAGCTTGTGGCCACTGTTCTTGTACTACATGAAGATTCTAGCTCCTTGTCACAAATGAAAGCCACCGGGGTGTACGAACTGATCAATTAAATAGTTCTTCTGCTGGTTACTCTTAAAAGGTAGGCTAAGCACAAGAAATGTTCTATTAAGGAAGCCAATGAATCTAGACTCATTTAATTGTGTCCTGTGTTCTACAGCAGGGGAGGAAACCCCGGAACACCTTTTTTTTTCCAATGTCCCTTCTCAAAGATTTGCGGGACTATTTTACATGTGCATGCACCAACTCAAGAAACCACTCTCGAAGCAATTGGACATCTCAAGGCTGAGCTAAACAGCCCAATTTTCATGAGTTTGATTATACTCCTTGCCTGGCGAATTTGGATGGTACGGAATAATTTTATCTTCCAAGGAGTGCTGCCATCAATTCAGGCATGTCATCTCACATTCAAGAAAGAACTCGAACTGCTTCAGCACCTAGTCAAACCAAAGCATAAGCAGCATCTAGATGAATAGATGAGTAACTTTATATAGACTCTTTGCTTTTTCTGATTTTCTTTGTTTCTTTTTTTTTGTCTCATAAAATCTTGTACTTAGTAACTCTAGTTTTTTATTTAATATAAATATAATCAGTAGGGGTAACACCCCCCTCCTGTTCCATAAAAAAATAAGTAGTTCTTCACAATTTCATCATTGACTAATTAAACATTACAAGTATATTACAATTTGTCATTGCGCGAACCACAATTTCTTCAATGACTAAGTATTACACGCACTCAATATAGTGCAGGTATTTAGACGGTGCATTCCCATCCATTATCGTGGGGTTGCCTTAGTTCCATCTATAAAGAGGTAGCAAGTGACAATGTTGCTAGCTGAGATAATTCACTATTCATGGAGACCTCTCCATTGGCTTTGCTATAGCACGCGTAGGCCTAGGAAGCATCGGGAGCTCTCGTGTTACAGGGGTACAGGTGTTTGACGAGATTTTGTGCAACCACTTTGAATACAATTGTATAAATTGCATGAAGCATGTACGGGTTATATGAGAATTTGGAGAAGAAAACAAAGCAATTAACTAAGCACTAGCTGTATGGACTTCCTGTTACGGGAGCTAGCATGTGGAGCCCCAAGCAAATCAAGAGAGCGTACATGAGCTCCATGCATGCACCTACATGTATGAGAAGCTCATGTATCTACGCATGTAGTGCCGGTGCACGTGTACGAGAACGGCCGTATGCATGGCCGAGCCCGCGAGGCAGCCGGCGCGGCCTAGAAGATTTTAGAAACATCAGACCCCTAAACCCTCTTGCCATAGCAATGACTCGGCTTATTGGCCAGTAACAAAACGTGCGAAGTCTGCGCGTATGGGGCCGGGATGGAAATACTCATGCACGCACATCAATCTTAGCTTCTTACTCTTCTCACGTGTGCTGGAAGCTTCCTTGATCACCAGGCCCATGATGCAGAGAGCCCGGATGGCGGCCCGCGGTGTTTATCGCAATGTGCCGCTCCGTTTTGCATGCCAAACGGATAAGCAAGCCTGCAGATTTTTCTCAACAAACCAGAGGCGGCGCCGGGTGGGAGGCCAAGGCTGCGCATCACCCTAATCCCTCTCTATATAAAGGCCCATGCGTCTCTGGTTCAGGGGGCCTGCTTTTTTTCCTCGACCGGAGCAGCCGGGCCAGGAAGGAGGGGGCGAGTCGCGCCCCAGCCGATCGCCATGCCGACGCCGTGCACCTCCTGCTCGCCTTGACGAGCGGAGAAGCCAGGGAGGCCGTCGAGCACGCCGTGCACCTCCTGCTTGCCATCCATCATCAGGCTTTTCGCTGGAGGAATCTTTGCCATCCATCATCAGGCTTTTCGCTGGAGGAATCTTCCACGGAGGGAAGAGCCACCAGGATGCCGTCGACGGCTCGGCCGCCGGGCAAGGCGCCGCAGAGCAAAGGAAGATCGATCTTGAAGCGGAGCCGACAACCGTGTCTACATCATGTAGATACCGAGTAATACGCCAAGGAAGCAAGAAGGCAGCCATGGCCGCCTCTCTCTTGAGGTGTAGGTTGATCTTCTATCTTCTATCAGTCTTTCTACACGCCGAGGTGCTGTTCCAGCATGTTGACGGTGGAGACATCAAGCTGATGATGAGAGTCCGGCCGGCGACGACACCCCGCCGCCATCAAGCCCGCGGGCTGCCGTCCGGCGACCACAGCACCGTGGAGATACTGAGGCACAGCCCACCGGCCGCCGCCGACGCTGGAGCGCGGCTCGACGAGGCCGGCATGGTGCCGCCGCCCACGGCGTCGCCTCGAGAGCGCCGTAGCGAGATGCGCCGCTCGACGGCGCCGGCGGGGCTGACGTCAAGCCACCACAAGATGCCATCACGCCAAGGCCGAGGAGCTGCGTGCATGAAGCCGAGAAGTCGATCTGCATCTTGGCGCATGACTACGAGCTCCGTGCAAGTCCAGGCTGCCACAAGTGCAAGACCAGCCACCTCGTGTTGTTGGCAAGAAGCTAAGAAGCTACAGGCCCATGCATGGCGTGGGAAGCTAAGAAGAACAAGCTACATCTACGTATTTGCATCACCAACACAGGGGGCTTTTCTTCTTTTTCGCCAGGAGGGCAGCCATGCGAAGGAGCCGGGGGTCGAGGCGTGCCTCCGGCCGGAGATGCCGACGCCGTGGCCGCGCACCTCCTGTTCGCCTTGACGAGCGGAGAAGCCAGGAAGGCGGGCGTGTTCGTTAGATCGCCGCCGGAGTCACACACACGGCGTCCGCACCAGAAGCCAGGATCGCCGGCCGTCGTCGAGTGCGCCGTCCATTATCAGATCGTCAATCGCCATCAAGCTCGCCATCTGGGAGCCATCAAGCTCGCCATCTGGGACTGCCGATGACTTCCAGGGTGGTCAGCGGCCCCCTCGGCCGGAGTTGATCTTCTCCATCGAAATTCCATCGGTGACGCAGAACAAGTCAAGCGCGGCACTGCCCGGTTCGCCGCCAACCTCGACTGACGGCCGCGCGCCGGCGGTATCCTCATCACCCTCACGCACCGGGGTTTGGGATCGGGAGCAGCGGGCGAAGGTGCCACCGGCGAGGCGCCGCCAGCCGATCTCCATCGGAGATGCCGACGCTGTGCACCTCCTGCTCGCCTTAACGAGCGGAGGAAAGGGACCCCGTGCATGGAGGAGCCAGAAGAGGTGGTCGTCCCCTTCGTATCCATCATTTATCGTCGCCGCAGGCTGCCGGCGCCCTTCCTCCTCCATCGAGCACCAGGGTGGCGTGCGGCCGGCATCCATCGTCACAAGCCTCTGTGCTAGGCCGGCGGCGCCCTCCTGCGCGTCATCCACTTGGAGGCCAGGCCGGTGGCGCCCTCATGTGTCGATCGTCCACTGCAAGTCCACTTCGGCTCTGCGCGAGCACGCAGACACGAGACGCCCTACGAGTTAAACATGGCTTGCCGACTCTACATCGACAGCCACCTCAGCTCGGCTGCCGGCGGCACCCCTCTACATCGACAACCACCTCAGCTCGGCTGCCGGCGGAGCGGCGCGGCACCCCTCATCATCGACGGCCACATCGGCTTGGCTGCCGGTGAAGCGGCGTCATCGACGTCCACCTTCTCATCATCGACGGCACCATCATGGCTGGCACTGCACATCCAGCACCGACTCGACGATGACGCTGCCGTGGAGACGCCGAGGCGCGGCGCGGCGAGACTAGCGCTTCACATTCAAGCCTAGCATCCATCGACGACGACCACACCGTTGTGGAGACGCCGAGGTGTGACACCAGCACGACCGGCACTTCACGTTCAAGCCCGGCATCAACCGACAACTACGCCGCCACGAGAGACGCCGAGGTGCGACACTAGCACGCCCGGCGCTTCACGTTCAAGTCCGGCATCAACCGACAACTACGCCTCCACAAAGACACCGAAGTGCGCACCGGCACAACCGGCGCTTCACGCTCAAGCCCGGCATCCCGGCATCGATCCGATGACTATGCCACCACGAAGACGCTGAGGCCGGCGGCATGACCGATGCTGCCCGTTCAAACTGGCGCCGACCAGATGACGCCGTTGCCGTGAAGATGCCAGGATGAGAGGCGACGCTGATGGCAGGCTGCCGCACGATGCCGTCACGCGCCGACGACCCGAGGAGCCGCGCCCGCGCGGAGCAGCCGGAGGATCTGCACCTCGGTGCCTGGACGTGCGCTCACATGCGAGATCATGTATAGCACGCACAAGTGCACAGATGCCTTGCCATCTCTTTGAGGATCAGCTAGCGTCTCAACGACCTGACTCAACCACGCATCGTCACCCCACTGCGACCTCGCCAGGCCCACACCGGCGAGGCGGACGATTAAGCTGATGTTCCAGTTGCGCTACACCAACTCCGTCTACGCGACGTCCGACACCGGTGAGCTAGACGGCACGGGCGAGCGGGTGGCGTTGATGCTCCAACCACCACCACCACATATGCTCATGGGTTGGCGACACCCTCTTCGTCAAACAGCTTCTACCTCGACCAAGCTGCTGCGACATCGACTCGGTCCAGCTTCAAGTCTTCTCCACGCACCGACATCCTACTACTACGACTACCACGCCGTTCGAGACCGACGAGGCCGAACGACACGGGCGGGTGCTGCTGATGCTCCAGCTGCACTACACCGGCTCATGGACACCGACGAGGCCATGACGATGCCGACGCCCACATCGACACCACCACCACCATCATGCATGGAGAACATGAAGCGAAGACTGAAGACGACGACGACCACAGTAGCTTAATCGGAGGTACTCCGGCAAGCTAGTCTTGCGGAGGTAATTAACCGGGAGCTTTCCGAGGCCCCGGGAACTAGAAGACCACTTTCGCCCAAGTTAGATTTGCCCAACGGCAGGCTATGGAGCGCGCACATATGTATGGGAACCTGTATTTGTATTTTATAAAAATATGAGTAAAACTTGTGTTCCTGTCTCTTGTTTCTTTTGTGTATTTTCTATATACACTGGCACGCCCGCATCTTCTTTATTTCCCACGCAGAGAAAATCTTGTGTGATTTTTCTCTCAAAACAAAATGGCACGCCCAGTGGGACATGGTTCTCCTCCCATCTTTGCTACGCAAATTCGTCGTCGTCGTCTTGCTAGGTCTTATATTGGTGCTATTTTGGATGTCTCACTTGATTTGAGGCTCCTCGTTCAATAGCCCAAAGCTTCACTGGGTGGTTTAATTATTATTCTTGCGCAATTCTTTTGTGTTCTCCGTGCAGGGAACTAAGTGGATGCTGACAAGCCAAGGCTCATCTCCACGCTGCATGCTGGGGGCCGGCCGTGCTTGCCACGATGAGGCAACCGTGATGTGGAACACCTCCACACCCCTTCGGCGTGACAAGCAGGAGGTCTATACTCCGCTGAAGTTAGCTTCGCCACGGCGCCTCCGTACTCCTTCGGCGTGACAAGCGGGAGGTCTAGACGCCGCTGAAGTCAGCTTCGCCACGGCGAGCAGAGCAGCAGCATCACCAGTCGGTGCACATCTACACCAACGGCTTGACAGGTGCTATCAATGGTCCCTGGCGGGGACTCACTGAACTGAGCCCCTAACTAGTGCTGGGGGCAGCTCCATAAAGCCGGCACAAAGGACGCCATCATCGACCACTGCGAGTGAACATCCTTGTCGGTGAGCGCTTCCTGCAGGGCGCCAAATTGTGCCGAAGGCAAATTGAGGTGGCATGAGAGCACCGCACTCTGATGGCTGTCTCGGAGGCCCCGTCAATAGCTACAAGCTCTTGTCTGCCGACATCGTCATCCACGGCAGCGATACCCTCCAACGCGCCAACATCCCGTCGGACACCATGCATGGTGGCATCCTGTGCGCGTCCGCGATGGCTGGACACCATCACCGCCATGAAGCCTGCATCCGCGATGGCTGGACGTCATCACCAGCATGAAGTCCGCGTCCACCACGACTGGACGTTATCACCACCATCGTCATGACAGCTGGACACCGTCACCGCCATGAAGGCCACGTCCGCAACGGCTGGACGTCATCATTTCCATGAAGCCTGTGCCAGGACGGCGACGCCATCAACAGCATGAAGCACGCGTCCACGACGCCAAGTCATCGATCAAGACACGTCACGTCCGGGATACACATGTTCCTAGCCGGGACTCACAACATCGAGCCCCTAACTAGTCACTGGGGGGAGATCCATCAAACCTCCACCGAGGTTACCTGAGGTTTCCTGGTGGTGCAGGCCAGGCATGGACCCCATGGGACGGCGACTTCGTCAACCTGATGCTGATCCAATGACACCGAGCTGAAGGATGGCCATGAAGAATGGTGGTGGCATGGAGACATACGTGCTCCAGCCAGAGGGCACAGACGCGTGCACCACTGCTGCGTCAAGAGAAGCTCTCCATCTCCTTCAAGACTGCGCCGACTTCATCGTCAAGCCATGAAAGTCTCTTGTGCATCAATCCGAGCTTTCGTTGACTTCATTCGCGCCCAACATCAGGAAACACGCATACGAGGCTGCCGTGAAGAAGCAAGGATGGAGAGCCGATGTAATGGAGCTGATTGCATGCACGCACATTGCTGGCGCTCGCCCGCGGTGCCGTACAAGCACACTAACGATGGAGAGGCCAAGGCGCCAAGCTGGTGATTAAGACAGGCAGCCGGTGGCAAGACCCATGCTGCACACCTGAGCTCAGCCGCCAGACCAACGACGTTGAAGCGCGGCATGACTAGGTCGGCGCTGCACGTCCTAAGCCGGCGCCAAGGACGACGGAAAGATGAGAAGCAACGCCAAGACCAGGTGATGGCGTGAAGGAAGGCTGCCGCAAGATACCATCACGCGCACATCGTCAAGACTGCGGGCTGCGACCGACACTTCTCTAAACATTGGTGCCTCGTTTTCAAGCAGGGTGCAGATCTGCTACGCCGATGCTGAGGGAATACATGCTGTCATACCAGATTTACGAGGGTTGGCCAGACTTTGGTAGCAGCATTATGCTGCACTATCTAGAAGAATGGGGTAGTCCGTGGCGCATATGGAAGCAGCCGGCCAGGCGCTCGGGAGGCC
The DNA here is from genome assembly GCF_016808335.1 of Panicum virgatum. Lineage (NCBI taxonomy): Eukaryota > Viridiplantae > Streptophyta > Magnoliopsida > Poales > Poaceae > Panicum > Panicum virgatum. Next base: position 64,351,127 of record NC_053147.1, read on the forward strand.
GCACTACCTTGGCGGGAAACCTAGAGTCCCACGCTGTAGCAGCATAGATGGTTCGAGGAGGCTAATCAAATATGTCCAAGACGGCTGGACAGCGGGAGCGCAGTGATGCGCGTGCCCCGGCTGTGCCAAGCCACTATGCCGCCGCCGTCGTCCAAGATCATCCATGAGCAAACCATGTCTTTGTGAGGAGTTGCTGGCCAGAAATGGCCACGCGAAGAGAGGAGAACGCTCGGATGCTCGGATCCATAGAGGCAGGCAGCCGTGCAGCGCCCTTGACTAAGCCACACATAGCGGCGACGCCTTGACGTTGAATGAGCGCCGCCGAGCCAGAGACGCGCTATGGACGTTGCCAAATCAGCCTTCCACCTTCATCCATGCTACCTCAAGCTACCCGACACCACCCACCCCAAGGGACGCACTCCATGACTGCTCTGCTGGTGTCCCATGCAGGCTCCCAGGTCCAGACTTCGCCAAGCTGTCGACATCACTAGAAACGGCGCTGAGGTCCACATCAAGCCGACGGCTTCGTCAGCACGCTCATCACCGGGGGCAGGACCCCACCGCCCTGGTCCCAAGACGTTGCTAGTCTACCGGCGCCATCATCGACAATGACAACACCGGGAGGGAGATGATACTTTCCCCGGTCTCCGACTGAAGCCGTTGGTCGCGTCTCCTAGCGTCATATTCTACATCAACACCTGGGTCTACACCATTGCACCTTGCACCTACGACGCTGACGTTCTTCCGGCGCCGCCTTCAACATCAACCACAACTGGGGCGGCACCACAGTTCCCTGGTGTCCTATGGCGCCGACGTTCTTCGGCATCGTCTTTTACATCGACAACAAAGGGAGAAGCACCTCACCTCCCCAGTCGTCTACACCGCTGATGACTTCCTAGCAGCTTCATCGACATCGACACCACAAGGAGCGGCACCTCACCTCCTTGGTCATCTACATCACCGACCGCTTCCAGCGTCTTCCTCTACATCAACAACACAAGAGAAGAGCACCATGCCTCTTCAATCATCTACGCCGCCGATGGCTTCCCAGGGGCATCCTCTACACCAACAACACAAGAAGCAGCCCTACATCTGCTCGATCGTCTATAGCGCCGAAGGCTACCCGGCATCTTCATCGACATCAACACCACCTGGAGCGGCACCACCTCCTCAACTATATCGCCGGCAGCATCTCAGTGTCTTCCACTACATCAACACTAGGAGCGGAGGCACCATGCCTCCTTGGACATCTACACCGCCAATGAATATTCTGGCTTGACCTTCTGCATCGACACTGGGGGCAACTAGCATTCCCCCCAATCATATGCAATGTTGATGGCGTTCCGGTATGATCTTCTACATCAATAGCTCTGGTGGCAGCAATGTGCCCCCTTGCTCATCACCGCCGATGGCGTTCCGGCGTCATCTTCTTCGTCATCAACACCGGTGGCAGCGAACCCCCTAGCACGTCTCCACCGCCGACAGTGTTCTGGCGTGGTTTTCTACATCAATAGCACTGAGGGAAGCAGCAAACCCCCTCGCTCATCTCCATCGCCGACGGCGTTCCGGCATGGTCCTCTTCATCGACGGCACCGAGGGTAGCAGTGAACCCCTTGCTCGTCTCCATTGCTGACGGCATTCCGGCGTGATCTTCTACATCGACAACATTGGGGGCAGCAGTGAACCCCCTCACTCATCTCCACCGCCGATGGCGTTCCGGCGTGATCTTCTACATCGACGGCATTGGGGGCAGCAGCAAACCCTCTCGCTCGTCTCCACCGCCGATGGCGTTCCGGCGTGATCTTCTACATCGACAACACTGGGGTCAGCAGCGAACCCTCTCGCTCGTCTCCACCGCCGATGGCGTTCCGGCGTGATCTTCTACATCAACAACACTGGGGTCAGCAGTGAACTCCCTCGCTCATCACCACCGCCGACGGCGTTCCGGCATGGTCTTCTACATCAACAGCACTGGGGGCAGCAACGAATCCCCTTGCTCATCTTCTCCGCCGATGGTGTGCCGGCGTGGTCCCGTTCATCAACAGCTTTGGGGAAACAGTGCGCCCCCACGACCATATGCAGCGCTGATGGCATTCTAGTGTAACCTTCGATACTGGGGGCAACAGTGTGCCTCCTTGGTCATCCACACCGCCAGCAGTGTTCATGCATGACCTTCCACGGCAGCATCACTTGGGCAACATCTTGCATTCTCGTCCATATGTGGCGCCAATGATGTTCTGGCGTAACTTCTGACACGGGGGGCAGCAGTACGTCTCCTCAGTCATCTATATTGTCGACGGTATTTCCGACTACACCTCCTACATTCATCCAAGCTTTATGAGGTTCATATATATTTTTTTTTGCATAAATCCTTTTGCCTCTTAGATGATCAGTGTGCATTCACCATTGCACTACTTGGTCTCTCTTTTTTTCTGCAAAAAAAAAACTGGACCTCACGCGTCCAAAATAAAGACAAATGGCTATCCCCATGGAGTGTTCAGCTGCAGCGCAGGTTGGAACTGCCTCAGGACTTTGTCAGGAAGTATTCGAGGTGGAGCTTGCAGCCGATGCCCCTCCATGCACTGTGCGCAGCTCATGCCGAGCGTGCTCTACTGGAGGCAGTGGGAAGACGACTTGAGTTACTCCTAAGCAGCAAGGTGACCATGCCCCTCGCGCTTCTTGATCTGGGGGCAACACACTCCAGGGAAAACTATAGGAGAAGAGCAAGAAAAGGGCTACCTGGTGCAACACAAGTTCCATTCAGTGTGCAGCCACTTGCCATCCCTGGAAAGTGAAAACAAGGGACCAAAAGAAAATAATGCCTGCGAGGATTCACATAGACACACATAGGTGAATGGCAGCTCTCCAAATTCCTTGAGATCGTGGCAAGCTTCAAGATTCAAGATCCAAGTTTCAAGAGGTCTCCAAAGAAGATGACCAAATCAAGTAAAAAAATCAAAATCAAGAAGATAATTCTCAAGTCCAAATGGTGAGCAGCCTCCAAAGAAGATGGTCCCAGCTCAAGCATCAAGCAAGCCCGATCTCAGTGGAAGGAGGAAGGTTGTTGTTCATCATCCTCGGCAAAAGTAATGGCAAAAAGTCCTAGCCGTTATCCCATAGCCTCCCGTACCAAAGCAGCCACACCTATGTCTCTATGCCAAGGGGTACGAGCAGGCTGTGGTACTACTCAATGTGAAGGAGACTCAAGTTATAGTTCCCATCACCTCCAGCAGAGTCGTGGAAGCATGATGTCAACACTCACATATACTCAGGTGGCAAGGTTGATCCCATCATCGCTATGATCATACGGCAGCAGATGACTCAGTCCTTTGGCAGTCCGATCCTAACCTGCTCTTATGGCTAACACTCGGCGGGAGAGCCAACATTTTTTCCAAAATCCAACAAAAATGTGTCCCTTTCGATCCAGCTTGCATTGGATGCTTTCTTTTCTCCATGGCTAACCAGTGTGCACAAGCAACGTGTATGCTATTTTCTTAAGCATTGCAGGTTCTTTTCGCTTTGCTTTGATGGGAGCAGTGCGGCGCACCAGTGCGGGATGGCGCCAAGCTGTGAAACCCTTCAATTCGGTCGGCTGGCACCACAACAGCAAGGTGGTCGTGACTGGATTGATAAAGACATCTCCACCAAGCGGTATGGTTTCTTCATCGCAAGTTGGAGGCAAGGTGTTTTGTTGGCCAATGCCGTAGCAGCTACACGGCCCCAACACGAGCCCCCGAGCATACTTGGGAAAGCTAGCAAGAACATTCGCTAAGTATCCTCCCAATGTGCATCTTTAGTTTATTTTATTTCTATCATCTCTCTCGGTCTTCCTGTCTCTCTCCTACGTGCTAATATTTATAGGAGATTCGAGGCAATATGGCAATGACCGAGGCAGGCGTGGACCTCCATGAGAGGTCAAACCATCGCTTGTATCAGCATGGCGGCGCTGATCGAGAGTGCGCGCCAAGGGTGCTGGGAGCCTAGGACCGTCAAGAAACTGAGAGAGCATGCAAGTGAAGGCTATTGATCACAGTCAGGCCGCCCCGATGCATGCGGCGCCAGAAACTTCATGGGCCAACGGCGACTCAGCTACCTCTATACTCGCAGCGATACCTCTATACCCGCAGCGGCAGCGTGATGAACCCAGCGCTCGCAGCCACGACTTTAGTGGCGCAAGCATGAAGGGGACGGCAGCCGGGCTACCACGGTGTGTGCCAGCACCTTTGCGGAGACCACGGCGACTGCTGGCGGCAAAGCTCAGTGGGTGCGATGACAGACTACTACCACGGCCACAGCGTAGCCTGTCGCACGCATCTTGATGGCAAAATGTGCCCAAGCAAAAGAAAAAGAAAAGAAAGGATGTCACAATGTCACGTGCTAGCATCTTGGAAATTAAATATGTGTGTAAAAGAACTACAATGGAGCTTCCGAGCTTGTTCGAAGAGGAGCAATCATGATTTGCCCATTATGTGCTAATATAATCAAAGGGTGCAAACAATGCCCCGTTGCAGGCAAATAAAGTTCCCACAAATTCTACTCCCTGAAGGATTTATTTTTCAAAAAAAAAAAACTCCATACGCAAGGAGATAGTTCCTGTGGAGCCCATGCAATTTGGCCCAATTCTACTCTACTCGATTGCTCTTTTGTGGAGTTGGCTTCGGAAAGCATCTTAATTGGGAAGCTGATCGTGAAGATTAAAAGGAGTTTTAACTACTACATCCGGCTGCATGGTTTGCTGATGCGCCCGGTAAATATACATCACTTTTGTTTCTTCACCAAGTTGAGCTCGGATCAACTTCGTATCCAACCTCAACTCGGTGGGGGGCATTTGTTTGACGAGATTTTGTGCAACCACTTTGAATACAATTGTATAAATTGCATGAAGCATGTACGGGTTATATGAGAATTTGGAGAAGAAAACAAAGCAATTAACTAAGCACTAGCTGTATGGACTTCCTGTTACGGGAGCTAGCATGTGGAGCCCCAAGCAAATCAAGAGAGCGTACATGAGCTCCATGCATGCACCTACATGTATGAGAAGCTCATGTATCTACGCATGTAGTGCCGGTGCACGTGTACGAGAACGGCCGTATGCATGGCCGAGCCCGCGAGGCAGCCGGCGCGGCCTAGAAGATTTTAGAAACATCAGACCCCTAAACCCTCTTGCCATAGCAATGACTCGGCTTATTGGCCAGTAACAAAACGTGCGAAGTCTGCGCGTATGGGGCCGGGATGGAAATACTCATGCACGCACATCAATCTTAGCTTCTTACTCTTCTCACGTGTGCTGGAAGCTTCCTTGATCACCAGGCCCATGATGCAGAGAGCCCGGATGGCGGCCCGCGGTGTTTATCGCAATGTGCCGCTCCGTTTTGCATGCCAAACGGATAAGCAAGCCTGCAGATTTTTCTCAACAAACCAGAGGCGGCGCCGGGTGGGAGGCCAAGGCTGCGCATCACCCTAATCCCTCTCTATATAAAGGCCCATGCGTCTCTGGTTCAGGGGGCCTGCTTTTTTTCCTCGACCGGAGCAGCCGGGCCAGGAAGGAGGGGGCGAGTCGCGCCCCAGCCGATCGCCATGCCGACGCCGTGCACCTCCTGCTCGCCTTGACGAGCGGAGAAGCCAGGGAGGCCGTCGAGCACGCCGTGCACCTCCTGCTTGCCATCCATCATCAGGCTTTTCGCTGGAGGAATCTTTGCCATCCATCATCAGGCTTTTCGCTGGAGGAATCTTCCACGGAGGGAAGAGCCACCAGGATGCCGTCGACGGCTCGGCCGCCGGGCAAGGCGCCGCAGAGCAAAGGAAGATCGATCTTGAAGCGGAGCCGACAACCGTGTCTACATCATGTAGATACCGAGTAATACGCCAAGGAAGCAAGAAGGCAGCCATGGCCGCCTCTCTCTTGAGGTGTAGGTTGATCTTCTATCTTCTATCAGTCTTTCTACACGCCGAGGTGCTGTTCCAGCATGTTGACGGTGGAGACATCAAGCTGATGATGAGAGTCCGGCCGGCGACGACACCCCGCCGCCATCAAGCCCGCGGGCTGCCGTCCGGCGACCACAGCACCGTGGAGATACTGAGGCACAGCCCACCGGCCGCCGCCGACGCTGGAGCGCGGCTCGACGAGGCCGGCATGGTGCCGCCGCCCACGGCGTCGCCTCGAGAGCGCCGTAGCGAGATGCGCCGCTCGACGGCGCCGGCGGGGCTGACGTCAAGCCACCACAAGATGCCATCACGCCAAGGCCGAGGAGCTGCGTGCATGAAGCCGAGAAGTCGATCTGCATCTTGGCGCATGACTACGAGCTCCGTGCAAGTCCAGGCTGCCACAAGTGCAAGACCAGCCACCTCGTGTTGTTGGCAAGAAGCTAAGAAGCTACAGGCCCATGCATGGCGTGGGAAGCTAAGAAGAACAAGCTACATCTACGTATTTGCATCACCAACACAGGGGGCTTTTCTTCTTTTTCGCCAGGAGGGCAGCCATGCGAAGGAGCCGGGGGTCGAGGCGTGCCTCCGGCCGGAGATGCCGACGCCGTGGCCGCGCACCTCCTGTTCGCCTTGACGAGCGGAGAAGCCAGGAAGGCGGGCGTGTTCGTTAGATCGCCGCCGGAGTCACACACACGGCGTCCGCACCAGAAGCCAGGATCGCCGGCCGTCGTCGAGTGCGCCGTCCATTATCAGATCGTCAATCGCCATCAAGCTCGCCATCTGGGAGCCATCAAGCTCGCCATCTGGGACTGCCGATGACTTCCAGGGTGGTCAGCGGCCCCCTCGGCCGGAGTTGATCTTCTCCATCGAAATTCCATCGGTGACGCAGAACAAGTCAAGCGCGGCACTGCCCGGTTCGCCGCCAACCTCGACTGACGGCCGCGCGCCGGCGGTATCCTCATCACCCTCACGCACCGGGGTTTGGGATCGGGAGCAGCGGGCGAAGGTGCCACCGGCGAGGCGCCGCCAGCCGATCTCCATCGGAGATGCCGACGCTGTGCACCTCCTGCTCGCCTTAACGAGCGGAGGAAAGGGACCCCGTGCATGGAGGAGCCAGAAGAGGTGGTCGTCCCCTTCGTATCCATCATTTATCGTCGCCGCAGGCTGCCGGCGCCCTTCCTCCTCCATCGAGCACCAGGGTGGCGTGCGGCCGGCATCCATCGTCACAAGCCTCTGTGCTAGGCCGGCGGCGCCCTCCTGCGCGTCATCCACTTGGAGGCCAGGCCGGTGGCGCCCTCATGTGTCGATCGTCCACTGCAAGTCCACTTCGGCTCTGCGCGAGCACGCAGACACGAGACGCCCTACGAGTTAAACATGGCTTGCCGACTCTACATCGACAGCCACCTCAGCTCGGCTGCCGGCGGCACCCCTCTACATCGACAACCACCTCAGCTCGGCTGCCGGCGGAGCGGCGCGGCACCCCTCATCATCGACGGCCACATCGGCTTGGCTGCCGGTGAAGCGGCGTCATCGACGTCCACCTTCTCATCATCGACGGCACCATCATGGCTGGCACTGCACATCCAGCACCGACTCGACGATGACGCTGCCGTGGAGACGCCGAGGCGCGGCGCGGCGAGACTAGCGCTTCACATTCAAGCCTAGCATCCATCGACGACGACCACACCGTTGTGGAGACGCCGAGGTGTGACACCAGCACGACCGGCACTTCACGTTCAAGCCCGGCATCAACCGACAACTACGCCGCCACGAGAGACGCCGAGGTGCGACACTAGCACGCCCGGCGCTTCACGTTCAAGTCCGGCATCGACCGACAACTACGCCTCCACAAAGACACCGAAGTGCGCACCGGCACAACCGGCGCTTCACGCTCAAGCCCGGCATCCCGGCATCGATCCGATGACTATGCCACCACGAAGACGCTGAGGCCGGCGGCATGACCGATGCTGCCCGTTCAAACTGGCGCCGACCAGATGACGCCGTTGCCGTGAAGATGCCAGGATGAGAGGCGACGCTGATGGCAGGCTGCCGCACGATGCCGTCACGCGCCGACGACCCGAGGAGCCGCGCCCGCGCGGAGCAGCCGGAGGATCTGCACCTCGGTGCCTGGACGTGCGCTCACATGCGAGATCATGTATAGCACGCACAAGTGCACAGATGCCTTGCCATCTCTTTGAGGATCAGCTAGCGTCTCAACGACCTGACTCAACCACGCATCGTCACCCCACTGCGACCTCGCCAGGCCCACACCGGCGAGGCGGACGATTAAGCTGATGTTCCAGTTGCGCTACACCAACTCCGTCTACGCGACGTCCGACACCGGTGAGCTAGACGGCACGGGCGAGCGGGTGGCGTTGATGCTCCAACCACCACCACCACATATGCTCATGGGTTGGCGACACCCTCTTCGTCAAACAGCTTCTACCTCGACCAAGCTGCTGCGACATCGACTCGGTCCAGCTTCAAGTCTTCTCCACCCACCGACATCCTACTACTACGACTACCACGCCGTTCGAGACCGACGAGGACCGAACGACACGGGCGGGTGCTGCTGATGCTCCAGCTGCACTACACCGGCTCATGGACACCGACGAGGCCATGACGATGCCGACGCCCACATCGACACCACCACCACCATCATGCATGGAGAACATGAAGCGAAGACTGAAGACGACGACGACCACAGCAGCTTAATCGGAGGTACTCCGGCAAGCTAGTCTTGCGGAGGTAATTAACCGGGAGCTTTCCGAGGCCCCGGGAACTAGAAGACCACTTTCGCCCAAGTTAGATTTGCCCAACGGCAGGCTATGGAGCGCGCACATATGTATGGGAACCTGTATTTGTATTTTATAAAAATATGAGTAAAACTTGTGTTCCTGTCTCTTGTTTCTTTTGTGTATTTTCTATATACACTGGCACGCCCGCATCTTCTTTATTTCCCACGCAGAGAAAATCTTGTGTGATTTTTCTCTCAAAACAACAGGAATACAGGATGGATCGGTAAGCAGCTCTGGCCTCAAAGGTGGAGAAGGATTAACAGATGATTGTGGTGACGATGTCCTCATGGTGGTGCTGGCAGAGCGCGGACGATGGCGACTGAGGCAGTGCACGCGGAGGAGGTGGGATCGAACTAGGGTTCTCCATGGTGGCGACAATGTGGAGCGCTTCAGAGACGGAGAGATGGCGGCTGCTGTGGTGGGGAGGTGGGAGTGCGATGCGGGATATGCAGGCTTTGCGGGCTAACCCACGTACGACCGCATCAGCGAAGTGGGTTGGGATGTGGGAGGATGTGGACTAACGGTGCTGCTGGCCCAATGGGTTAGCCGAGTGGCCCGTGCCGTTTGCATTTTGAGCTATCGCTAATTTATTTCTTTGGATGTATGAGCAGAATGCGAAGCCCTGAGACAAAAAGGGCACATGCTTGCACATATCATCTGACATCTGTGACAAAGCTCATGCAAAGAGCAGACCAGAGTCCTGAGGTGAACTCATCATCAGTAAATTCCTGGAGCGAAGCCTCATAAATGAACTCATCATCAACAACCTAGGCAAATTAGAACGAGGATGTCCCGTGTGTTGCCTATTTTTTTTCATGCTATGAATATGAACTAGGCCAATCACGGTTAATGAAAGTTTGTCGTGTGTCTGATCCAACTGTTCTTCGTTTTCACGATAACTGAGAGACCAGGAAAGGCAGGCATCAAAAGTTCAAAGTTAACCAGTTGATTGCAAAAAAAATCTACAAAAGAAAATGGTTGTCCATTATAAAAGTGGCTCAAGTCATCATATAAGTGAAAATTACTATTCAATATAAAGTGTCTCTGAATCCGTATTACCCTTTCTGATGATTATTACAGTGAGCCAAAGAGGCTACTAGACTAACTTATCGCCTGAAGGCATGCCCTGAAAGGTTTGGCTATCCACCTCGTAATGTGAAGATGTTTAACTGATGAGGAGTTTATGAGCTTGCAGTGCGCCAGTGCCTGGCAGGTGCCCATTTAATAACAAAGCAATAATATAAGTACTCAACAATGGAGGGAAACATTATACCCCTTGCGTAAATAGGTATGCACCTTTTTAGGTCCATAAAAAGAGCAAGGAAGGAGAAGAAATACTGTTGCTGCGTCCTTAGAGTATGAGCCTCCTTCAAGATAGATGAACAATTCTTTTTGAAAGAGGGAGGTCATCTGTTCATGGAGGCCACTTCACTTTGTTTCTATAGTAAGCGTGCGATGCGTCAGGAACTGTCCTAATGCAGATATGTTTCTGCATCGATGAACAGTACCTTCTTCGAGGGCAGCAATACGTAGAGGGTAAGGACTGCGAGGGGGGTGATGAAGCTCCAAAGTGGGAAGCAGCTGCGCTTCACATCACGTCCGCGGCCTCTTCTAAAGATCAGGGACGCGCCAAGCCAATGAATGAGATGCGCATGCACATAGTGTGTGTTAGATTCAAATTGAAAAATCATTTGTGCAGAAGTTTAGCATAACTTGATGCTCGGGTTGCCTACTCTTTGAATTTAGAGATCGATGTTCAGACTTCAGAGTTGTCATGAAATTTGGTATACGGTCTAGTATGCCCTTCATTTTTTTTGAAAGATCATAAACCTTGCGGCGTACCTAGTAATCGCTGGTTCATAAGTCATAACCGTACCAGTATCATTGTCAATTTTTCAATCGGCAATGTTACTGTCAATAATTGCTTATAGCTAGCAATGGGGTGTCTTTTTTGCTTCAGGCCCTTTTTGCTTGTTTGTTCTATCAGATAGTACATTTCACATGAGTCCATCCCCTGCTTACTTCCATTGAAGAACAGCTGAAGGAGCACACACCACCAGTGCTGCAACCTGAGAGCGAGGGATGATGAACTAACGTTTTTTTATCTTCGATCATGGAAACAAAGATTAGCTATTCATGGAGGACACCCCAACAGTGCCCCTTGAGTTACTGCATGCACATATGATACAGGAGTGGCGAGGTAAGTGTTTGCTTCCATGAACACCGATCTACAAACTTAAACTTTTTTCATAAAAGTTATCTAGAAAAATTATTTTCTACAAAAGTTCACCATAATTTTAAAGTTTGTAAGAAAACATTTTGTTGAGAAATTTATCATATAATTAGAAAATAATTTTTTAAAATTTATTTATTTGTAAAAGTTATCAATTGATTTTATAGATGAATTATTAATAAAAGGTTATTCTATAAAATATATTGAGAAAACTTTTTTTACCTTATATAAATTTGTAGTCCTAAAATCTACAGTGGATTAAATTGGAAACGGGTGGATGGTTAGGGGACAAGTAACTGGTGAATGTGTGTTGTGTTGGAGATGAAGGGCAGTGCGGTGCTAGGCGGGCAAAAAAACAAAGGACATCATGTTCGGATTCGCTCATTAGGAGCCTCCACAATTGAATACACCCCTCCATAGAAAACAATGTTTTCAGGCAGAGGACGACGAGGCTAGGTGATGTTGCTAGGCCCGGCCCTGGGGGAGGGGGCGAGCGGGGTAGCCGCCCCGAGCCCCTAATTCCTTGGGGCCCGCCAGGTATGTACCGTGTATACACTGCTAGATTGAATAGCCAGAGAATTCAATGGTCAACTTGATAACTAGCGATTCTTGTTCCCAATTCACATCGGATGGTGAATCGACAATTCACAAGGACGTTGTCTTCCTTCCTGTGGTAAGCCCGTCTATTGTCTGTGATGCCATGCGTTTCTTCCATCCCTGACTCTCCACAATTGTTGGCAATCTGATCGATCCAATTCTGTCCCTTTTTTATTTAGTTTTCAGCACGACGGGACATATAGGGCACATCTAGAGGAAAATACTAGGGTATTACGCCACTAGAGCATGAAGGAAGAATTGAGAAAATCAACCATGTTTTGGAGATCTTGAAGCCGATAAAAAAATCCAATCTTGCAAACAAAATAGGATCCTTAGGAATTAGGATAAACCATAATTACTTCATTATGTAGGGATATACATTATCGAAAAGAAAAGGAAAATTTAGAGATCCAATGTCACATTCTGTAAAAATTTATGATACATGTATAGGATGCACTCAATGTGTACGAGCTTGTCCAACAGATGTATTAGAAATGATACCTTGGGATGAATGTAAAGCCAAGCAAATTGCTTCCGCGCCGAGAACCGAAGATTGTGTAGGTTGTAAGAGATGCCCTAAAAAATACATTCTATATGATATCGAAAGCGTGTTCACAACAAACTATGAATTCTAACCATAATTACTTCATTATGTAGGGATATACATGTATCATTTTTCGATAATGTTATGGATGGCTAATCTTTTATGCTTCCTATCCTCATATTGGTCATGGTTCTCGTGGCGATCTAACTATACTGGTTACACTTGTCAATAACAGATAATACAGAGGTATGGCTAGTATCATCATATACATCTTTCTTATAGCAATTTTTTATGTGAATTTTAAACTTATATTATGTTAACTGGAAAACAATTTTGTGCTAGTATCATATAACAGGTAATATTTTATATAAATATATTTATTATATTAAAAGGGCCCTGTATTTTAAGTCTCGCCCTGGGCCCCTAAAACCCCAGGACCGGCCCTGGGCGTCACCCTTCAATTTCACAGTATGAGGAATCAAAGCACTTTTGATTGGAGTGTACTATTTTATAATACAGACTCCAACTGGATCATAATTAAAGGCAGTAGTCCCAATACTCCAACTAAGTTATGTCCACTACAGTAATTGCAGTGTCACCTAGGATTTTTGATGTGATGTGGTGCTATATTAAATGAGAGAGAAGGGAAAGAGGAAGAAACTAAGTCTAATACAAGACATGGTTCCCTCCCCCAACATCAAACAAACTCGGCGAAACACTCCCTTCCCGACCCCTCCCCCAAACCCTAGCGCTGCCGTCGCCGGAGCTCGCCCTTGGAAGTCCGGGCGGTGGCTAGGAAGGCGGCGGCGGGGCCTTCAATGGTGGATCTTGCTCATGAATGGGCCAGCACGCCCTTCCCTTCCCGCTCTGCCCGGCATCGCCGCCACCGGTGCTCGCCCCGATTGCGGGCGGTGGCCGGATTGGCGGCGGCGTGGGTCGCACCCCGTCGGGGGCAGCCCCTCGGTTGCGGGCGGCAGCCGTGGCCTCGTCGTGCTCGCTGTTTCGTTGGCGGCGCGGCAGTAGGGCAGAGGTCGCCTCGTGGTATTTGCGGATCTTCTCCCGGGCTCGGGAGGGCTGCTCGCCGTGGACTCCCGCCGGCGGTGGTCATCGCTCTCCTTTGTTCCTCACTACCGGAAACCCGTTGTTTACCATGTGCCAGAACGTTTACCGTGTGCACTATGTCGGGCACATGGCAAACATGCTCTTTGCCGTGTGCCTAGAAGGTAACACATGGCAAACATACAGGCACACGGCAAAGAGGCTCTTTACCGTGTGCCAAGTGTTTAGCACACGGCAAACACATGGACACACGGCATAGCCCCATCTTTGCCGTGTGCCGAGCAATACAGCACACGGGAAACACATACACACGGCAAAAGAGGCTTCTTTGCCGTGTGTTTTTGTTAAGCACGCGGCAAATTTGATTTAAAAAAATTAATTCTATGTTTGAAACTTTTTTGCTTATATCTATATTATATGTGGGACTCTACATTAGGTTTTGGTAAATTTCTCGGTCATTTTGCTATATTTAACATTTCTATTTCGTGAAAAGGAATATTAGAGAATAAGTCAACTTTGAACAGCAATAATTCTAAATAGAGTAATAATGAAGCAAAAAAATGTTGTTCACATCATTTTTTCCCATTTGAGCTCTAATCTAAAAAATGGATGCAAAATTTAAAGATCTTGCTCATGAGCCATGCCATGAACCATGTGCCCCAATAATTTTAAAATTCTATAAAAAGCAAACTTACTTTTAAAAATATAAGATTTGTTATGCTATCATGATTTTATAAGTGGAGGCTATGGAAAAAATTTGAAAATATTTAGCACAAGTTATCACATGTATTCCTTATAAACCGAAGTATCTTCAAAGAAGATCTATAGAGTTGAGAAGGAGTTGCTCATACATTGAAATGGAGGTGTAACTGCATGAAATAATGATTTTTTTCAGTGCAATCTTAGAACAGAAAAGGTTGAGTGATTTTTTTTGTGATATTTAGAGTGTTTTGAACAAATTTTAGTTAAACACGTAATGGTGATTCAGTTGGTACATATCAGATTCAAATAGCATGAAATAGTACATTTAATCCGCATGTGATAATGAAGCAAGAAGTATTTATTCTTGCACGAAATGAACGATACATTTTTTGATTTATTACTTATTCACTACAGCAGTTCAAACACTAATTAAACAATAGTGGAAACACTAATTAAACAATAATTTTGAAGCAAAAAAAGAAAATGAGGCTCTGCCGTGTGCCCTGCCTTCGGGCACACGGCAAAGGTGGTATCTTTGCCGTGGGCCAGATCGGCGCACACGGCGAAGCCCCTCCCTTATCCCCTTTTCAACGGCCGGCTGGCTCACACACCACACACGCCACACACACTCACACTCTGCTCGCGCCGCCGCGCTTGCCACGTACGCCCGCACGCTGCCGCCGCACGCCCGCACGCTCGCCCGCCGCCGCTCGCCCGCACGCCGCCGCCGCACACCCGCCCGCACGCCGCACGCCTACACGCTCGCCCACGCCACGACGCTCGGCCGCACGCCACCGCCGCCACCCTCACCCACACGCCGGCCCCGCCACACCCGCACCTGCCGGTCACCGAAGCCACGCCGCCGAGCCCAGACGCCCGCGGGCTCGCCACCCCGGCGCCGGCACTCGGCCCGCCAACGGCCTCGACGGCGCTCGCGAGCCCACTTCGACACCCTCGCCCTCTCGCGAAAGGGTGGCCGGCCGGCGGGTCTGCTGCACCACCTCCCTCACCGGTGCTCGAGCTGGGCCCGCCACGCTCGCGTCCGGGCTCGGCCTCGCCGGCGCTCGCCACCCGGACGCCGACGCCCTCGCCGCCAGTTGCTGGTCGCCGCTTCCAGGCTGGCTGCGCCTAGGCTCGGCGCTCGCCGCGGTCACGCTAGCCGCAGCCACGCCCGTCGCGCCCCTGGTGGCCGCTCGCCGCAGCCACAATCGCTGCTCGCCGCGGCAACGCTCGCCGCACCCACGGTCGCTGCGCAGACGCTCCCCGCTCCCCGCGCCCACGCTTGACGCGCCGCCGACATCCACTACTTCACGGCTGACCGTCTCGCCCGCCGTCGAGCCCTAGGTGAGCACATGCAAAAGACCCTGCCTCCGTCTAATGTTCGTAGTAGATTACATAACCTCGTTGCCCGTGATGATATAAATTCTTACCTAGATTTAATCTGGGTAGCATATAATGATCTTGAGCTTGTTGTTATATTTCTCATGATTGTCATCAAACCATGTGACACATCCATGCCCAAAGCAAACTCTCATTTGTGTTGATATTTGTGTTGATATGATGGTTGTGCTGGATGTGTCACATGGTTCCATGTATATCATGAACTTTTTTTAGATGATTTCTTATGCTGCAAGTTCAAGATCAAATGAAACGAAATATATCTGAGGCATACAACAGTAGTTCAATACTTTTTTTTATTGAGATGACCAATAGTAACAAATTATTGATTATAATTTCACACATATTATTCTATTTTTTCAGGACCGAGCACCGCCACCTAGTTCCCGTCGCCGGCCTCCACCACCGGACCATATAGCAAGGTGAGGCATACAAGAGTAGTCCGCTTTTCGTACCGCATGTTTGTATATCACATAACCTAGTTAGGCGTCTCCCGTTCGAAATAGATACGGATGGAAATATGCAAAACTTTGCATATGTACGACCATATCTATTTCGAATTGTCCATGTTTTTTGGACAGCCCGAGGATGCGTAGATGGAGTTAGTTTCCATGTTCTACTCGCATTCGAGATAGAGTATCGGCATCATTTTCCCGTTGTTCTCCGGATACACAATCTCTCTTCCGGGACGTGTATTTGGAGAACAGCGGCGAAATGCTGCCGAAATTCTGTCCCGGATCGGAGTAGAGCATGGAAATCGACTCAAGCTACGCATCTTCGGGTGGGATTAGGACCTATCTTAACCTAGTAGAATGTTTGGACATTGTGTAGATGCAAACATTCTCTTGTATATTATATTACTCGTTGATATGATAGAGTATGGACTTGCTTTGTACCACTTTTATGGAT
This sequence comes from Panicum virgatum, assembly GCF_016808335.1. Lineage (NCBI taxonomy): Eukaryota > Viridiplantae > Streptophyta > Magnoliopsida > Poales > Poaceae > Panicum > Panicum virgatum. The sequence goes on from NC_053147.1 coordinate 64,367,292, forward strand.
TTGTTTGAACTTGATTTGTATGAACTTGTATGAACTCGACCAGTACTTGTGGTTGGCGATGAACGAAACAAGACTTTATTTGTATGTGTGTATCAAATGCCTGTGATGCTTATTCGGATACATGGAATAATCATTATGATATATATGATTTTCTGGGTACCATATACGTAATAATCAAACAAAAAAAATTTGTTCTGGCACCTTTGCCGTGTGCAAAAACCATGGCACACGGCAAAGGTGCCAATCTTTGCTGTGTGCAAAAACTATGGCACATGGCAAAGATTTGAACTTTGCCGTGTGCCACGTCTGCAGGGCACACGGCAAAGGCCTGATCACGTCATCGTTCCTGGGTGACGACTTTTTTTTGCCGTGGGTCGAGAGTGGCACACGCAAACCCTTTGCCGTGTGCCCGATATATAGCACATGGCAAAGGCCGTCTTTGCCGATGCCTGGTTGCCGTGTGTGCTTTGCCGTGTGCAGCACACGGCAAAGGGTTTGCCGTGGGCTTTTGGGGCTTTACCGTGTGCCCCTGGCACACGGCAAAGGGGGTGTCCCCCATAGTGCCTTAACTCTACGAGCTACGGGTGAGGCGTAGGGCCGAGGCTGTCCGGCCGGAGGTCCTTGCCGGCGTCGGGCGGCCAGCTTATGCTGGCACAGGTCTTCGGATCCTCTCCAGGGCTCGAGGTGCTGCTCACCGTCGACTCCCGCCAACGATGGCGTCGTCTCCCTCCTTCGCTTGCTACTTCTACGAGGTGCAGGCCAGACCGGCGACGGCGATGTGGTGCGGGGCGCCAATACGATGTGCAGAATTGTGCGGTGGTGGCTATTGTCGATGCATCAACACTGGATCTTGATGGGAGCTTGAGAGTTGGCTGGGTGGCGAAAGCTTTCGCCTTGCTGTTGGGCTGGCGACGTCGATTTTGGGTGCCTTTGAAGGAGCCGGTTGATGCACCCCCTTCTCTTTTGGTTTGAATCTTGCAGGTGTAATCACTGTCCATGTTGGACGGGCAGCGGCGGCGTGCCTACGTCGTTTTCCTTCCTGAAGGCGTTGCTTTTGCAGTTCTACATGTGGCTTCCACTTTGGTAGCTTTGTCTGGACATCAAGGTTTCTAAGTAAACAAGGATGCGAAGGATTGCTACTGCACAAGATTAAGTTTTGATGCCCGAATTCAAGAATTCCGCACAAGATCAGAGCAGTTTTGAAGAGAGGGCTTTGTAGTGAGAAACTTAGTTTCTCTAGCTCTTAGTTCTTCTTCTTTTGGGGCTTTTTGCTTTAGCTTAGAGTCTAAAGACTCTTGTAAACTTTGGCTATGTATATCCATTCATGGATATAGAGGCCGGATTTTATCCATTATCTAAAAAAAATGGTTTCAACAAGAAAACTAATGCACTAGACACTGAAAGCAGAGTGGTGTCTAAATGATAGGTGTCGGAGAAAGATGATTGGTGGGTATATAAGAGAGATAATTGATCGACTAATTAATTAACTGAGCTATGGATAGATATATGTTACATTGGGAATAATAGTTTCTAGACTAGTTCATGGCATGTAAATTACTTGGCGGTTTGTAGGTTATGATTGCCTTGCTTGATTGCCTGTACACAAAAACCAATAGGCCCAAAAACATATAAATCTGCTTCTGGAATGTTGAGGACATTTTTCTTAAGGAACTACTCTCTTTTCGCTTGTCGAGAATTCAGAATCTTTAAGCTTTTCTTCATGAAGAATTCATCAGTGCTGATGTATGTTTTATCTTAGCATTTGTAATTGGAAACCTCATGAAACGGCACTACTAGGGCCTAGGGAGTAATAAATGTTTAGTTGGTGCTGATGTTGTAAATTTGTAATGCATGGTGAACAACCCGCTTAATTGTATTCATGAGACGGTGACCAGCTATTTGACAGGATCATCCGCTTAATGGAATCACTAGTACAAGGTTCCTTTCCAAAAAAAAAGGAAAGCTAAAAGTATCAATAAACTATAGGCAAGGACATATGATTTGAACAGTTTGTATGATGAACTCTCAACATTGAATAAACATTGAATGAACTCTCAACATTGAACCCGCATAATTGTATGCATGCAGTACTTGAAGTAGTTATCTACAATTTGAATGCTAAAAACCGCAATGGATCTTATTTTCTATGTAATGAAAATTTAGGAGGGCCATCTCCTCCTGACGAAACATATGGCAGTCTACGATACGTATATCTGCTTTCGGCTTCTTCTTCAGTCTCACTGTTTGCGGTGCTCCCGCTGTGACTGCGGGGGAGTATTAGAGTATATTTGGTAGTTGTAGATATACATATTGTAGACTGCTATATGTATACCGGGGAGCCTTACCCCCCAAGTCATGTACTCTTATATATACCAGCCGAAGCCTCAATGCAATACATCACAACATTACATCAATCCTATTATTCTACATGGTATCACGAGATTAGGGTTTGGGATCCTAGGCAAAACCTTCCGCTACCGCCACCCACGCCCCTGCCTTCCTCGCGTCGCCGGTTGTCCTCCACGGTGCGCCTTCTGTGCGCCCCCTCGACGGCCTCCTAGCGCGCCCCCGGGGAGGTCGCCCATGACCTCCGCCGGGGGCAGCGCCCTCCCCGTCTGTGCGGTCGATCGAATCGATCCACAGCCATCGTAGAAGGTAGTCCAGCAGCAACAGATCGTGAAGAACTCACCTGGTGTCGTCGTACGCTGGCCTCCCTCCTCCCCTGGCGGGATCCACCGCTGGCTGTCCGGCTCCGCCGCCCCTGCTTCCTCCGGCGAATCCGCGCCAGCATCCTCCGGCGAATCCGCGCCACCATCCTCCGCCCTCGACCGCTTTCGCCGCCGGCAGGATCCGCCGTCCACCCCCGTCTGTCCCCACGGCCGGAGGGATCCGCCTCGGCCCCTGGCGGATCTGGATCCGCGCCGGTTTCCTCCGCCATCGGTGGATCCGCTCCGCCCCGACCATCTACCATGCCGCCTCAAGCTGCCTTTGATCCACCAGGCCTTGGCCTGTCGGCAGCCGCGGCCATCGCCTCATGGCGGGCGGCTCTGCACTCCCTTCGCGTGGCTCCTCCCTGGCGGGATCCGCCGGCGGCGGGACTCCTCCCTGCCAGGCCCCTCCGTCGTCTCGGCCGCCGGTTCCGCCCCTCTGTTCTCTCCCCCGCCCCTCTGGCTCTTTTCTCTCGTGCGCTATGGTGCCATGGTGAGGAAAGAGATAAGAGGGTGAGGGGAGTCCGGTGCTGCGAACACCCAGACGTTCTACACGAGAAATTGTTGCTGGCTTGTTTTGGTTAATTTCTCTGCTCTTTTACTCAATCACTGATCGAGATTGAGTCGCCCACCGCCTGTCGACTTCGCGCCTCTACTTCGACATCGGCATCGCCTTCACCGGCCTCTTCTTCATCTTCGACATGCGACATGGTGACATGGACGGCGCCCTAGGGGACGCCCATCTGCACCGTCCTCCTTGCCGCTTCATTCGCCCGTCGACCCTCGCCGGCTTGTCTTTGTCTTCACCGATCGGGATGCCTTCGCCGACTTCGCCCACCGTCGTCTCACCTCACGCTAATCGGTCTGATCAGCCGATGTGCGTGATCCACCCGGCTCCCGTAACATCTGTCCTCGTCGAGCGCACTCTTCACCGAGCATGGAGGGCTGCCGCTGCATCGCCTCTTCGGGTAGCAGTGGTGTCACCCCGTGGTCTTCTCTGCCGTTGCTTCCTCACCGCCGCCGACCACGTCCCCGACCTCATCGTCGACCCGTCGCTGCGCGACCCGCGCATGGCCTTCGTCAAGCTGTACGACTTCTTCGCCATCTCTTTCGAGCACTGCCGCCGCGCCATCCGGATCATCCGCGTCGGCCTTGGCGGCGCGTGTTATCGTGGAGTTGTGGGCGGCCTGGTGCTCTAGGGCGAGGCGCTGCGCCTCGGCTGTGGCGGTCTCGGCCGCGGCGGCGGCGGCGGCGTCCTTGTCCGTGCACAGCTGCAGGACGTCAGTGAGGACAGGGCCGTCGCCTTGGCCGGTGCCAGCGCCGGCGGCGGGCGAGGGGGAGGGCGGCGGGGTGCCGACCATGGCGCTGCGCGACAGATGGGCCGGCACGCGCAGGGGGAGTGGGCGCGCACGACGGGAAGCCGGCGCGCGGGCGCAGCACCGCGAGGAGCCGGCGCGCTAGGGCAGCGGAAGTTGAATCCAAGTGGAAACCCGGACTCGTGATACCATGAAAGAGAATATGGCTTGGGAAAATAGTGGATTGATTAACAGAGGTACAAAGGGGTACAATATATAGGCAAGGAGCGTCTAGGGTTTATAGAAATACCCAATCGACAGAGATCCTTGCCTAATCTGAATCAAACACCACAAAACCCAAGGGGCAACCCTTGCCGCATGGCTGGGTGCCACGGCCCAAAGGCCAGCCCACTAAAGACCTTGCTAACACAAACATCTATTGGTATTCCAAACTTATATTGAACTAGCTACAATAATGGTGGTCGCTCCAGTGCTTTTGCTATGTCACCTATGCGCTGGTGCTCAAAGGACTTCTTTTTTTGAGGAGTACTAGGAGTAGGAGGCATCAGGATCGCCAGTGTTACCATGAAATTGGGCCATGCTAGTATGTCTTGCAGGCTGTGTATGCTAAACCGTAGGGGTCGAAAAATTCCGTTCCCTAAAAAAAATGCTAGTATGTCTTGCTAGATGTGAATGGACGATATTCCCGGTTTGGTTAACAGCACTCCAGCCGCGGCCGGCGCATACGTCACCCCCGATGCGGCCGCCGTATCTCTATGTCGTCTCTTCCATCCAAACGCATGTTCCCATGGTCAACCAACTTTCGAGGCAGTCTGCGGCAAGCTCGAGCTCCTCTACCAAAGACGAGTACCCTCTGCGCACCCAGCTGATTGGCTTCAAGACGAGTACACCATCCGACGTGTCAGCTCTGTCTACTTTGACTATAAAACATGGTACTTGATGCGCCATTTGAATGGAAATACGTGCAGAAGCAAAGCATATGTTTGATTTTTGCACTGATCTTGCACTGTATGTAATGAACTAACGATCACATGATTTGCTATCAGGTTTCCCCGTTCATGATCAAGTTGTTCTGATTGTACATCTACACCTCGAAGTCTGAATTCCACTACAGAATGCAACGGTAGTACCTAGTAATCGCTGGTTCTAAGTCATAACCGTACCAGTATCACTGTCAATTTTTCAACCGGCAATGTTACTATCAATAATTGCTTATAGCTAGCAATGGGGTGTCTTTTTTTTTTTTTACTTCTGGCCCTTTTGCCCGTTTGTTCTATCAGATAGTACATTTCACAAGCGAGTCCATCCCCTGCTTACTTCCATAAAAGAACAACTGAAGGAGCACACAGCACCAGTGAGCGCAACCTGAGAGCGAGGGATGATGAACTAACGTTTGTTTATCTTCGATCATGGAAAGATTAGCTATTCATGGAGGACACCCCGATAGTTTTCTATGGTTGTAGGCTTGGGAGGCCACAGGAACCCTTGAGTTACTGCATGCACATCATCTTCATCGATAGGGAAACATGACATCTCATCACACTGTCCCCTAGCTACTCATAGCTTTTGATCTTTTGGACGGCCTGATGGACAATGTCAATGTGGCCGAGCTCTGACAAACGCGGTGCCCGTCAAACATCCCAGAGAAGCACTCGTTCCTCCTGTGTAGCTGGAACATCTAGAAGCTTCGGCATGTTGTGGTCTTCCGAGCCACAGCCACTGCTCCTTCCTTGGGACACCTACGTGCCTCATGCAAGATGGACGCCCAACTTTGCTGATTCTGCCTACCTATTGACAATCGTCATATTGCTTACTCTTGGTTATTAACATCATTTCAAATATGTAATTTTTAGAACTAATAACCATGAATAGGATCTTAACTTAGCCTAATCATGATCACTAATTAATCTCAATGAGGAAATCATAAAATTTAGAACTAATTAGAACCTTGCAATACTATAGACGCCTTTGATCCGGTAGATGTGATGATGTAGATGAAGTAGATTTGATCTTCACCAATTAGAGATATTTAGATCTCTTGTTGATGAAGATCTTGATGTCGATGAAGAGCAGCAACTCCTTGAAGCCTGCCACAAAATAGATGAACAGCAGGCCAAGAACTTCTGCTCCCCTCCAGCACACTTAGCAATTGGATTTATGGTGGCTAATCATGCTTAGGGTTATGGACATGAAAATGAGTCAGCCACCCCTTAGATTTATAGTGTTGTGGGTGCAGGGCCTTGCCCTTAGTTTGGAAACTAATCTGGACTCACGGAACAGCCCAATAACTTTCCTTAATCACGTTTAGGTGGTAAAACATGACATTAATTATTTAATTCCTTAAATGTGAAGATTACATTCCAAAAATTTATAACAGTAATCTATTAAAGTGTTAACTGGATTGTAAAACTTATGTATCTTCAGTCTGGCAGGCATGTTTTATTGCCTACCTCAATGCAATTCAGCATGGTGGGGAGCCCTCCTCCCCCGTAGCACCGTAAAAAAGAAACATCTCATCACAGCATCAGCAAATTTGCATCCACATGATTGATATATGGAGCATGTGGAAGCATATGGTGGTGATTGCTACTTCATATGAACGTGAGAATTAGTTTGTAAAAAAGAATATGGATGTGAAAATGTTGTGGGTTTCTATAATAATCCTTTGAGGAACTGGGAATAATTATGGATCTTGCTGTTCACTATAAACGCTTAAGGATTGAAGTACTTTAGCAACCTTGGTCCCGAAGGTTTCCTCACAAGCTACAATTGCAACAACGACATATAATGCTTAATTAGATACCATGTCAAGAGCCTATTGTAAGAACATAGGTAAGATTGGGATCATCATTTCTCCTCCATAGCAAGCTGATGTGCAAAATTCAGAACTTTCCTTAACGATTGAAGTCAATGAAAATTGTTTGTTTTTTATTTTAACCTGTAGAATAATTAATTCTATAAGAGCATATCCTGAGACATTTTAGTGAATCGGAGTGGAGTTTCATATCATCAAAGTTAACTGCTTGAGTATATATATCTCATTCTGTCAAGGAGTGATTAAAGTTATTTCTATTTTTCAATCTCACCTTCCATCACCTCTGCCACCATCCAACATCGCTTGGGTCTGTGAAGATCTAGTAGCACCTCCCAAGTCCCGACAACGCGTGTTCTACATTGTTGTCCTCGTCCAAGGACTTGTGAATTGTGCCCTGTACTACACTACTATACTGTCTATCAGAGAACTGCTTTTTATCATTATGATTCTTTGCTGTCTAGTTGTGCACACAACTATATGTAGAGTTCGATGTCTAGCTATATGTTTTATACACTAGTATATCTTTGTTAATTACTTTGTGAGTGATACTGATGGACTTTTGGTATTTGACGAATTGGTCTATTTTAACTAAATGGTAAGGCTTTTTCCACTTGGGCCTTGTTTAGATCACTTTGCATTTTTTGAAGGGAATCTTCAATATTTGAAGTATCAAATGTAGATTAATCACAAAATTAATTACAGATCTCGTCTGTAAACTACGAGACGAATCTAATGAGCCTAATTAATTTATCATTAGAGCATGTTTTGTGCCTAATCACGTCCTAATTAGGCTCATTAGATTCGTCTCGCGATTTACAGTCCATTTGTGTAATGCGATTTATTTTTCAACTACATTTAGTACACCATGCAAGTGATTTACAAATTTTTTGCATTTTACGTTTTGGGATCTAAACAGGGCCTTGATTTGTCACTTGATCAAAAGTATATTAAAAATCCAAGACTGGTATAATTTTGCTTGCAAGATAAGTTCATTGTGCTCATCTTACCCAAATTAGATCAATTTATCACCTGAAGGCTTGGCCATCAACCTCCTAGCTTGAAGACATTTATGGACTTGCAGTGCTAGGTGCCAGATTAACTGAACTTTAAGTACTCAACAATGAAGTCAGACGTTACATCCTTTGGCCCTGTTTAGTTCTTTACATGTAAACGCAAAAAAGCCGTAAACGCATCAAAGTGAAAAGGAATCTTGCTAATTTGAAGTACTAAATAAAGTCTATTTACAAAACTTTTTGCATGGTTGGGCTGTAAATCGCGAGACGAATCTAATGAGCCTACTTAATCCATGATTTGCAATAGTGATGCTACAGTAACCATCCGCTAATTATTGATTAACCATGGATTAATTAGCATCATTAGATTCGTCTCGCGATTTACAACCCATCTATGCAAAAAGTTTTGCAAATAGACTTCATTTAGTACTTCAAATGCCCTGTTTACATCTTTACACATTTTTGCAAAATGAACTAAACACACCCTTTGTCTGATGCAAATATCCTTATAAATATTATATTGCATCCTGAGGGTATGAGCGCCCCCTTTAGTTGATGAATAGTTATTCTTCAAAGAGGGAGATGATCTGTGATCTGTCCATGGATGCCACTCCACTATTTTTTCTATAGTAAGCTTGGGATGTGTCGGGAGCTCTCCTAGTACAGACCTATTAAATGAATGTGAAAATGTTTTGGATCTGTGTTAATCCTTTAAGGAACTGGGAGTTATGGATCCTGCTGATCACATAATGCTCCACGGCCGCGCTGCCTCCCCTCAGCTAGGGATCTCGTTGCTTCGTTCTTAGGGGAGCCGGCTCCCCTGCAGTACCCACATGTAACTACAGGGGGGCTCGGTCACTTACGCATGGGGCAGGGCCCACATGTAAGTGGCTGCAAGCACCCCAGCAGTATCTCGTTCCTTCTTAGGAGGCCTCTATCACCCTTGGCCTATAAAACAATAGTTGAGAAGAGCTTCAAGTTAGGACTTAGAGGGACAAAGAGCCAAATAAAAGCTCTATGATGATTTAATTATTGGCTATTGTAGTAGGTAAGATCCCAAATGAGATTATGTGAAATAAAACCATTATATCAGAGGGCATGCATGTTTAGAGGACTTCCAGTTTGTCTGCTCTGAATCTCTGAGATATATTAATTAGTTCAAAAGTTCAACCCAACTTGATCCAACAAGGTACAACTTCTATTATTTACACGATCTCCAGAGTGAAATTTTCCAATCAAAACTGATTAAACATTCAATGTCCCAATCGTATTTTCAGATGATGGGTACACTCGTCCATGCAGTGGTAGGTGCATAGAATCAGATATTCCATATGTCCTAAAGAACTAACTTTAACTTGTTTATAAAAGAGCATACAAGGGAGCAGAAGCCAACGTTGCATGTTGATAGATGAAGTAGCTAACTAAAGATGCACCGGTGGCCTGGCTATGTCACGAACCCATAGGAGTAGAAAGCATCAGGAGTTCCTATATTACCATCTCTGCAGAACGGTGCAAGTAGCTCCCACAGATCTGGCTCACGCTTTTTCATCTTGCCTGGCTCGTGGTTTTCGTCTTTTCTAAGTTTCAGCAAAAATTAAGTCGACCTGAACATGATGAATGTGTTGTTCTGATCAACGCCGGATGGTTTTGAGTGCAGTAGGTTCTGATCTGCCTTGATGGCCATAGAACCTTCAGGGCCGGCCCGGAGATTTTGGGTGCACTGCTAGTGCTAATATTATATATTGATAAAAACGCAACGTGCATATATAAAAGTCAATCAATGATATGTGAGCAACTAATTATCAATGGAAACACGATCTAATTGTAATTCAGAAATCAAGCTTGAAATATCGATCTAATGATCATATTTTGGAGCAAGATGCTCTTTCTGAACCTATGTAATAGAATGCTGAATCTGAACTTTAGTGGTTTGGAATTGCAATCGGGTCAAGGGTGGCCCCTGAAAAAAATAAAAAGCCATCCAATCATCCGGCGATCACTAGAGCCTTAGGTCATAAATCCTACCTCCAGCTGCTGCCTTCCTAGATGCCTCGAGCCTGCCTGGCTGCCTGCACAGTTACACTGTTTAGGTCGATCAGCTGGAAGAGTTTGTGAGATGGTATCCGGCGACTCACACTCATGCAGAGGTAGTGGACAAGAAGAAGAGGAAACGAGCATACGAGCTGATAGGATTTAGCAGATGAGGAGATGTAATGAAACGTAAATAAAAGGTGGGCATATGTAATGACCATTTTGCCCCCTGAATACTCGCATAATGTATTAGTTGGGTTGAATGGAATTGTAATTGTACAACTTGTTGATTCACCTCCCTATAAATATGATAGCACTATAATTGAAGAAACAGATTGTCCTATGCTAGAAACTCAAGCAAAGATCACAAAGGCCAACAATTCGGCACATGCATGGAACAATAATATATAGTCAATCCTCATGCACTATTATGGAGCCGTCTCTTTTAACTTGGCCTGTAAAACAGCAGGGAAAAGAAACATATGCTAGTATTCCAAAATGGTATTAAACTAGCTACAATGATGGTGGCTCGAGTGGTTTCACTATGTCACTTATGCGGTAGTTGCCTAGGCCTAGGAGTATGAGGCATCAGAATCGCCTATTCGCCGACATTATATTACCAAAGAACTGGTAAAGCTAGTAATTCTTCCCTCCTCCACATCATCTTTGCTCATTCTAGGCATAAGATTGAATTGCCTAGCACAAAGTGTATGTTTCATTATAACCGATTCTTGAATTTTTTTTTATTTTTCAGTTTCGTCACCGCTGCCACCATTGAACATCGAAAGGAATTCGCAGTGAAGGCAGATGAATTATTGAAAGGACGCCTTCGAATACAAATGTGCCGCAAAAATGAACTAGAGGAGACCCATGAGAAGCGTGACCGCAGAAGACAAAATCAAGTTGTATAGGTTCACCTTTTTGCCCTTTTCTATCGGATATGCCAAGAACGTAGTTGATAACCAAGGGTAAATTTTTCATGTAAAAATCCAGTTGCCCCTCATTTGACGTCATATCCTTGTAGCATTCAAAATCACCATTTGCATTTTGGTTCATCATTTTTTGGTGCTCTCTTTTCAGGTTGTATATCTTCGAAATGCAAAGGCTAGGAATGGTTCAAGTGCATCAACTTGATGTAAAAGCCTTGAATTTAATGAATTTCCCTAATTGAAAAATGTATTTTAACTAAATTTTAGGGCTTTTGGTACTTGATTGGTCATTTGAAACTGTGATCGCAAGATAACACTACTAGAAAAATGTTGATTAGTACTGGTTGGAAACCGGCTTTAATTAGTTCCGGTTCTCCAACCTGGTACTACGAGAATGAGACTTAAAGTCTTTGTCTTCATTACCCAGTACCAAAGCGTATGAGTCACAAAATATGTGTGCATGCAGTGCGAGGATTCGAACTCATGACCTCTTTATATATTTGCGTGATATCTCCTTACCATCTTACCTACATAACACTTGTGATGGGAAGAGATGCTTTCCTTTTTAGAAACCCATGGAGGACCCTTTAGTATCGAGTGGTAACACCAACTAGTACTAAAAGCTATACATTAGTACCGGGTGGTGTTACCAACAGTACCAATGTGGGTGGAGGCATCATTAGTAGCGGGTAGTAACACCAACTGGTACTAATGTGTGTTTTAGTACTCATTGGTGTTACCAACCGGTACTAAAGGTTCCTGGACCTTTCCATCCACCCCAATACTGGTCGAAAGAACATAGTACTAATGCTATTTTTGAGATGGACTGATATCATGTTTTCTAGTAGTGTAAGTTCAAAGTGTGCAGCTTCTTCCATATCCTCTTGCCCAAACATAGAGCTCAATACCGAGCTAGCTCGGCTTGGTCCGACTCGTTCAGATAACGAACTGGCTTGGCTTGGCTCGGCTCGTTATCCTAACGAGCAAGCCTGCTTGGCTCAACTCTGTCCAACTCGTGAGCTAGCTCGGGCAGCTTGCAAGCCGCTGCCCAGTTCCATCGCTGAGGATATAGCAAGGTCATCTTCACCGCCACCTTGCGCCCGTTCCATTATTCATTACTTGCCGGGGACCGCTCTTGTCATTTGTGGTGCGCGGTGGACTAGTAGCACCTCTCGACGCGGTCTAGCTGCATCGCCTACAGGAACCACAAACCTAAGAGGGTGGATGGTGGGGGAGGCTGGAGCAAAGCGAATTTGATCGATAGTGGGGTAGAGTCTGGGAGCACGACGACGCAGCAGGAGGTTGAGGCCGGGATCATAGCGGCGGGCACAGTGGTGGCAGCGCAGCGGGGTTAGGGGCTGATGGCACAACAATTACGGTGTAGTACGGGATCTGGGCCGAGGGCACGGCAGCGACGGCACAGTAGGTGTCGAGGGGCTCAAGGCCGAGGGATGGTGGTGACAACATAGTTGGGTGTCGGGGGATGAGAGAACCATGGAGGCAGCGGCATGGGCTTGGATTCTTGGGGACGAGGCATGGCGGCGGCAACGCGGCAGGGGGCGGAGGCTTCGGGGCCGAGGTACGGTGTCACCGACGCAACAGGAGGTCAGGGTACACAGATTCAGGAGCGGGTTTGGGAGAAGAGGAGCGGAACAACTGGATTGAATGCGGGGATGGGGAGTGGGTGGTGGGGCGGTGACACATTGTTGGGTTTGTTGCCATGTTGGGCCAAATATCTAGGCTTCTAAATGCAGTAAGGTACGCTTGAAGCCTGCTAGTGTGCATAGTTTGTTAGGCTCGCGAGCTGGTCTAAACTCGCTTGTTATGCTAACGAGCAAAAAATCTTGCTCGGTTCATTAGGATATTGGACGGAGTCGAGCCGAGCCGAGCTAGCTGCGAGCCAAACAAGCTAACGAGCCACGAGCATCTTTTTCCAGCCTGACCCATACCAGATCAATTTATCACCTAGAGGCTTGGCTATCTATTGTAACGAACATGGCACCATTTATGCCATTTCGAGTGATTTTGGTGATCGTATGACAACGCAATCAATGGGACTAATAGTTTTGTTAAGTAAACATTTCTAGATCCCAGGGATGAAGTAAAAAGGCCATGCAAAGCAATACATGAAGAAAGAATTCAAAGAAACGCTGAATTGGATGAGCTCTGCAGAAAACAGCAGCACCGGAAGAACCGATGCATGTAGCATCGGTGCATCCGATGGTTGTCGGAATGTCCGACGCCCTGGCATCGGTATAAGTCTGAGCACCAAATGGAGATCAAGTGAAGACCAAGTCAAGACTGCCAGGTCACCGGTTGAACGGACGGCATAAAGCTAGGCATCGGTGCATTGGATGTACTATGTTCCAGAGACGATGTCAAGCACACAGGAGCCAAGCCTTCAGCACCGGTTCAACCGATGGTGCATCGGAGCATGGCGTCGGTGCAATGACGTCAGCAGAAGTGGGAGGTCCAACAGCTAGTCCTGGCACTGTGTGTGATCGGTTTAACCGACGCCCTATGCATCGGTTCATCCGGTGGTCCATGGAGGCACTGCAACTGTGTCAGCAAGCCAACGGCTACTTCAGTTGCTGTGAGTGACCGGAAGTTCTGACGCCCCTGCACCGGAAGTTCCGATGCCTATGCAGAAAACTAGCCAACGGCTAGTAACAGCTCTCTTGAATTGGTGACCTATATATATGCCTCACCCCGTCCATTTGATGCAAGCTGGAGTTGCTAGAAGTCATACACACACCCAAGAACACCTCCAAGCCATACAAGAGCTCATTGATCATATCCTTAGGTTTTAGCACTAGTTTTGTAAAGTGTGAGTGCTAGATTAGCTCTTGAGTGAGTGAACAAGCAAGGTTGAGATCCTTGCGGCTGGTTCTAGAGTGAACCAAACTTGTATTACAGTGCGCCGGCCCCTTGGAGCAATTGGTGGCTCACCGGCAAGTCAACGACCCTCCGTCTTGGTGTGGAGCGCTGTCGACGACATTGTGCGGGGGACGGAGACCCCTCCTTCGTGGGCAATCTACCTTAGTGAAGATCGGGATCAAGGTGACCGTGATTGTGTTCACGGAAGAGACTTGATTGCTGGGAGGCGATACTCTTCGTGAGTGCTTCAACAACGTGGATGTAGGGGCGCCTTTGTGGCAATCCGAACCACGGGATAAGTCCTCGTGTCGAGAGTTCGCTTTCTTTCATCCCTCCTTTTAAGCTTCCGCATTTTATATTGCAACTTGTGTGCCTTTAATTTTTTAGTGTAGTATCTTGCTAGGATTGGCTATAGGTTGCAAAACTCTTTGGGATGAGGGTTTCACACTAAGGTGAACCGTAGTTGCACATCTAGATAGCTTGATCTAGTTTAAGTTTTGTGCAAACTAGTTGGAGCCATAGGTTAAAGTTTTAAATAGTGCCTAATTCACCCCCTCCCCCTCTTAGGCTAGAGCACCCGATCACTTTCAATTGGTATCAGAGCCGGGACTCACTTCTCTCACAAAAAAGCCAATTCCATTGGCAAATTTGTGTTTACCGGCTCATTAGATTGGTAGGCTTCACCCCCTAGTGAGTTAGCTCTTAGGGGGAAAGGATGGATCCTTTTAGACCCGCTCCATGGTTCGACGGCACGGGCTTCCAATGATGGAAGGTGTTAATGCAAGCCCATCTCCAAGCAACGGGACTAAACGTTTGGAGAGTTGTGAGTGAGGGCATAAAAAATAATGGTCAACAAGAGAAACAATATGATGTCACCGCAAAATGCATAATCTTGTCTTTTCTTAGTGATAAAGTATTCAATCGTGTTTATTCTTGTGCAAATGCTAAAGAGCTATGGAAGACTATCATTGAGAATCATGAGGGCACGGAGGATGTTGCCAACAAAAGATATCATGTTCTCATTGATAAGCTTAATAGCTTTAAGCAACTTGATGATGAGAATGCCGAATCAATGTACTCACGCTTGAACACTCTTGTGAATGAGATTAATTCCTTAGGTGTGAAGCAAATTGAAGACTTGGAACTCATTCGTAAGATCCTTCACTCACTCCGAAGGCCGGACTATGATTTGGTGACCACAATTCTATATGAGAAAGAGCTCGACACAATGACACCAAATCAAGTCCTCAATAAGGTGATCACCCATGAGCTACGCAATGACATCAAGGCAAAAGCGCCATCTTCTTCACCAACACATAGAGCACTTGCATGCAAACACCTCAAGAAGTTGAAGAAGATAGCCATCAAAGGTAGCTCAAGTGATGAGGAAGAAGAGGATGCAAGAAACTCCTCAAATGATGAAAAAGAGCCAATGCACCCCAACCTCTACAAGCAAGTAAAGAAGATGAACAAATGCTTGAAGGAAATCAACTCAATGGGGTATATGGTCTTCCTCAAAGACGGGCCTCACCATCAACTTATGAAGATTGATAAGAAGTTCAAGAAGAACAAGAAAAAGAAGGAGAAGAAGACCAAGCATGAATCATATGCCGTATTTGGTGAATGAGTAAGCGGTGGTGAAGAATCAAGTGCAAGTTCAAGTGATGAATCAAACAAGAAATTCACCACCCGCATGGGATCATCATCCAACACTTGCTTTATGGTCAAAGGTATGGATAGCGATGTAAGTGATGATGACTCCGACTCTCCTTCAATTGATGAACTTCTTGACCTTGTTCATGAGCACCAAAAAGTCATTAAGAAGCAATCGAAGAAAATCAAAAACCTTAGTGCTCTCAAAGATCTAAATGCTTCTCTTGCTACAAATTTTGAAGATTTGATGTGCAAATTCAAATTGCTTAGCAAGGAGCATGAAGAGCTTAAATTAAAATTTGAGAGCATTAATGATACTAATGACTCTTTGGAAATGAAGCAAACTATCCTTTGTTCAATTCCTATCTCTAGGGTAGATGCTTCAACTTCTTGCATTGATTTAATTGATGATTCTTGCTCTAACCCTTGCAATGAGAAATGCTATGAGAATGTTGTTGTAGAATCATGTGATGATCTCATTGCCAAGGAAAATGATGAGCTCAAGCAAGAAGTGGAAAGGCTCATGAAGGACTTGTATAGATTGAAGGGCAAAGGCATAGAGAGCAATGTCCAACCTTCTCAAGATAACCGTGAATACATGGTGAAGAAGCTTGAGAAGGAGTCCACCGTGACTTGCTCAAAGTGCCACAAAAGAAGGCCACAAGTCCAACAAGTGTCCTCAACCAAGAAAGAAGTTTCCGGATGAGAAGAACAAGAAGAATCTCACAATCAAGAGTTCTCTCATCTACACCAAGCCCAACCGGAGGAACAAAAGCAATAGCACCTCCTATGTAATAAAAAAGAAGACAAATGGCAAGGTGGTTGCTCAGAAGGTTGGGAAGAAGGAAAGGAGTTGGAACCACTCCATTTGGGTGCCCAAGGACATTATCACCAATATGAAAGGGCCTCAAATGGTGTGGGTTCCAAAGGAGACTTGATGCCCAAGAATGGCTTCGGGGGATTTGGAGGCTTAGCTCACAAGTTAAAGTGAAGGTTCAAGCCAAAGAAGCTAAGCTCACAAATTGGACATTCGTTGCCCAAGTCCCCTATAAGGTAATGGTAGCTAGATTTAAATTCAAGCATCATGTAGTTCCATTGCTCTTGCTAGGATGTTTGCATGTTTTGCATCTCCTAGTGTTATATATGGTAGGTTGCTTGTGTCATGATTCTAACCCATGAGCAATCCACATGGATTGATAAGTGTGTAGAAAACTACACAAAGTTATCCTTCATGGTACATGGATATCATGAGGTATGTATTTCATATGTGTACCTTGAACACAAGCTATAGGGTAAACTTCCCAATTGTGTCAAAATCTATGTGCATACATTTGCTTGGTGATTCAAACACTAAATGCACACTTTAATGGGGAGTTCATCCTATAGGTTGTGATTTTGAGACTAACATGTTGCAAGTTTATTTTTTGTAGTCTCACATGGAGTTAACACTCTAAGAGAATGTTATTCATGCTCAATGTGAACAAACAACTCTATAAGAGTGATTAGATAAATTGTGCTTCATGCATATTGAGCCATGTTCTAGTGAACTTAAATGCTCATATCTAAGTTCATAGGCAATGTGCTCATACATTTTCTTAACCTTGGTGTACCAAGTGCTCACCTCTTAAAGACTTTCAATTGGTTACAAGTCACTTTCAAATTGGTACATGTAAGGTAAACTAAGTTGTTCCCCGGAGGTATGCAAGGTTCTAAACTCATTCAATTCGTATAATTGTCAATTTCTTATCCTTTTTAGAGCTACCTCCGTGCATGATATGATCTAAGCTTTCTAGTTATAAAATCTAGTTGTGCACTTGATTTTCACATTATCATTTTGTGCACATACTTGTGGAAAGCTTAGCTCATGTCATGCTAGTTTTGTGATTTTGTGATCCACCATAGTAAATTTTCAATTGGTATCTTCATTGATATCATACAATTGGGTCATAAGTCATGAAACTAACTCCCCAGGCTACTAATCTTCTCTTGAGCTATATTGTTTTACAAGACCTTCAGGTGCAAGACTTTTTAAGTGATTTGATTCCAAAGGGGGAGAAATGTGAAATGTGGATCAAAGCAAGGCATGTTCCCAACAAAAGGGGAGAGATGTTCAGAAAAAGGAAAAGTATATTCCAAAGGGAGAAAATGCCGACTGGATCAAGTCAACATATGAGAAAAGAGTAGCAAATAGGGGGAGGAACAAAGGGGGATCATGTCTTTAGGGGGAGGCCAAGCCATCATTGGATGGTGATAAACATCCAAGCGAGTGTAAGTGGTTAAATTTGTCAATTCTTGCAAATTTTATGTTTGCTTTGCTTGTGTTGTCATCAATCCCCAAAAAGGGGGAGATTGTAACGAACATGACACCATTTATGCCATTTCGAGTGATTTTGGTGATCGTATGACAACGCAATCAATGAGACTAATAGTTTTGTTAAGTAAACATTTCTAGATCCCAGGAATGAAGTAAAAATGCCATGCAAATCAATACATGAAGAAAGAACTCAAAGAAACGCTGAATTGGATGAGTTCTGCAGAAAACAGCAGCACCGGAAGAACCGATGCCTGTAGCATCGGTGCATCCGATGGTTGTCGGAAGGTCCGACGCCCTGGTATAGGTACAAGTCTGAGCATCAAATGGAGATCAAGTGAAGACCAAGTCAAGACTGCCAGGTCACCGGTTGAACCGACGGCGTAAAGCTAGGCATCGGTGCATTGGATGGACTATGTTCCAGACACGATGTCAAGCACACAGGAGCCAAGCCTTCAGCACCAGTTCAACCGATGGTTCATCGGAGCATGGCATCGGTGCAATGACGTCAGCAGAAGTGGGAGGTCCAACGGCTAGTCCTGGCGCTGTGTGTGATCGGTTTAACCGACGCCCTATGCATCGGTTCATCCGGTGGTCCATGGAGGCACTGCAACTATGTCAGCAAGCCAACGACTACTTCAGTTGTTGTAGTGACCGGAAGTTCTGACGCCCCTGCACCGGAAGTTCCGATGCCTACGCAGAAAACTAGCCAACGGCTAGTAACAGCTCTCTTGAATTGGTGACCTATATATATGCCTCACCCCGGCCATTTGATGCAAGCTAGAGTTGCTAGAAGTCATACACACACACACCCAAGAACACCTCCAAGCCATACAGGAGCTCATTGATCATATCCTTAGGTTTTAGCACTAGCTTTGTAAAGTGTGAGTGCTAGATTAACTCATGAGTGAGTGAACAAGCAAGGTTGAGATCCTTGTGGCTGGTTCTAGAGTGAACCACACTTGTATTCCGGTGCGCGGGCCCCTTGGAGCAATTGGTGGCTCGCCGGCAAGTCAACGACCCTCCGGCTTGGTGTGGAGCACCGTCGACGATATTGCGCGGGGGACGGAGACCCCTCCTTCGTGGGCAATCTCCCTTAGTGAAGATCGGGATCAAGGTGACCGTGATTGTGTTCACGGAAGAGACTTGATTGCCGGGAAGTAATACTCTTCGTGAGTGCTTCAACAACGTGGATGTAGGGGCGCCTTTGTGGCAATCCGAACCACGGGATAAATCCCCATGTCGAGAGTTCGCTTTCTCTCATCCCTCCTTTTAAGCTTCCGCATTTTATATTGCAACTTGTGTGCCTTTACTTTCTTAGTGTAGTATCTTGCTAGGATTGGCTATAGGTTACAAAACTCTTTGGGATGAGGGTTTCACACTAAGGTGAAACATAGTTGCACATCTAGATAGCTTGATCTAGTTTAAGTTTTGTGCAAACTTGTTGAAGCCATAGGTTAAGGTTTTAAATAGTGCCTAATTCACCCCTCCCCCTCTTAGGTTAGAGCACCCGATCACTTTCATCTATGCATTCCAGTATGTGATAAATATGCAAAACTAGGAGGATAGAGTTTTGTTTGCAGATGCATGTCGCGTTTTGGAAGTGACGGCGATGGACATCTTTGTACGGAATTGGTGGCAGTTTAGTAATAGGCTTTGTGGCTTGTAATTTGCTTCATGTTTATCTCTCTAAATTTGTAATAAGGACCGGATATAACTCTTTGATATAGAGGCCGGGATATTATTCAATATTCCTTTATCTAAAAAAATAAAAGAGCGATGAGGGAGAAGAAACACAATTGCTGCATCCTGAGTTAGAGCACCTCCTTCACAATTGTTTGTTTGGTTCACGATAGATGAACGATATGATTCTTCTTGAAAGAGGGAGATGATCTGTTCTTGGACGCCACACCATGTCTGTTTCTGTAGTAAGCTTGGGATGCATCAGGAGCTCTCCTGGTACGGACACATTTCGATATCGGTGAGCAGTTGCTTCTTTGACGACGGCCTTGTGCGTAGCATGTAGGCGGCAATGGGAGTGTAGATGCTCCAAGGAGAGAAACGAATGCAGAGTGATGCTTCCTAATTCTATTATATACCCCATTAGGCAAATCCTCGAGATCGATATAGCTGACTACTCTGATTTACAGAATGAAGATTTCTAGTTCAGTATACCCGGCCCAGGGGTTTACGCCAGCCCGTCCATCTATAGTAGTACTAAAATGTTCTTGAGATCAGTACCGATAACAGACTACTTTGATTTATGTCGTATTGCGTACCTTCTATTGTGTACCAGCGTATATATACGACAAGTACTGTTCAGAATCTGTACATAATAAAATAGCCAGCTCCCTCTCTCACCTTCTACTGTGTGCTGACGTTGTCGTAAGACATCCTCTACAACCAGATTGTCTGGGACAAAAACACTGATTTGCAGCGAGGCGCCTGCGGTGAGTACATCAATTTTGAGAATTTGCCTGTTCATGTTCAGTCTTCGAAAATGCTCATAAGAGTAGAATTTGTGTTCGTGTGTTCATAGGAACGAGGGTGCATATATTGTGCGTATTTGAGTTGTACTGTATAATCTGAAGAAAAAAAAACACTGATTCAAATAGTTGATTGGATGAACGAAGAACAAGGTTCCAACAAGTTTCTGATTAGCATCTAGCAACTTCCTAAACTTATATTGGTTGATTATTTGGGAAAACAGGGGACATAAATGCATGGCCATCTAAATCTCCATCCGATCTTCCAAGTTCCAACTGAACCAAGCAAATGACTGAACCTGCATCAAACTAACGTTACACCAAGGGGTACCCAGGCACGTCCTAGCTAGCTTGCTGGTCTTCTCCTCCTCGATGTCTCTCTTCAAGTACTTCGTGGTTTGTTACTAATCACAATAATTCTATTATAGATACCAAAATATTCTCAAAATTACTAAAAGGTACACAGAAACAAGTTCATTTTGTATTTTTCTCAAATGTTCGCAACCAAGAGCGTCATACCATGATCATTCATAAGATGGTTTTTACTTGGTGAAGTAAGTGCTTCAAACAAAAGATGGGTTACGATTTCACACTGATACATCACATGAGATCAATTGCACTAAAAGGCATGGATCACCATTGTTGGCGTCCTGTAGATCCCTGGTGGACAGCAGTTCGCGGATATCTTCATCAAAGGGTTCCTGAAGACTTCCGCTCCAGTCTCTGCGTCCGCGAGACGACCGCTGCGACTGCCGGGGGTCTTGGCATGGCTAACCGCTCAAGCCCGGAGGACACGTCGCGCACAGCCCGCTCCACGCGCCCACGTCCCGCGCCAGGCACGCTCCGCGTCGCCCGCATCACGCACGACCGCACCCTGACCGCGCACATGTACCAGCTCCGAGAGCCCATGTTGTATAAGTATATATAACATTCATGTGATCAATACAAAGCGTGGTTGAGATCCAATCTCCTCTTCACAACCATCTACATTTCTGCTCTAATAAAGACACTGAGCTGACAGCTGAGCAGTTTATTGAACATGTGTGTTATATATTGAACATTTAACTGAGCTGCAGGTAGTGGGTATAGAGTTGAATATATATATTTTTTAAATAAAAAGTAGGAGCACTGCCACATCATATAAGAAGAAGAAGCATTCATACATAACGCACCGAAGCGAACACCACCACCACACAAACAACGCACGCAAAAAAAACACTACACCGCCACAACCTGGAAGAGGAGCCAAAAGAAGCCACCCGCGAACTGCGCCGTCGTCACCAATGCTGTGCCACTCCAAATGTCATGGCCCGCTGCAGGCCTGAGCGGCAGCCCAAACTCCTCCATCATGGGACTATCTCCCTCAAGCCGCACACACACGACCGTCGATCCCCCTGTTCCAGTGGAGCTTTAGAAGAACACTCACGTCGCAGCGCCGATGAAAACCACTGATCCTGACCGCTCTGCGTGGGGGCCTCGCCTTTCCCACCGCCTCGCACTACTCTGCCAAGAACTTAGATATCTGAAAACCGCTATGAGAGCGACAGCTCCGCCCAACCGTCGGCGGAGTCACCACCGCACCATGCGCGCCAACTCAAGGCCTCCAGCACCCATGGGCCCTCTGCACCTCCCTGCCAGCACGGACCACACGCGGCTCCTCTGCCGTTGCGCACAGGCAACACCACCAACCAACCACCACCACTGCATAGCCAAAGTAGGTCTCTAGATGCAGCACCTCCAAGGAGGGCACGACGCCAATGGCAACGCCGTCGCACGTCCAAAAATGGACCGAGTTTTCACCCTAGAGGAGCCTGTGCAGTAGGACACGGTACATCACAATGGTGCCCCCAGTAGGAAGAACGGCGCCGCCATCGCCACCTGTCAGATCCGGGGCAACAGGACTGCTTACAGACATAGAATGTTCTAGAGTAAGGAATAGCTCATGGATGTACCTTACCTCCCTTGTAACTACCCGAATAGGCGTAGGACTAGCTGCAGTACAAAGGAAACTACCCGATTGTGTTGTAGTAGGACTCCGGCTGTACTCGGCTAGAACTTTCCATGTAACCCTGTCCCCCCGGATATATAAGGGCGGACAGGGACCCCCTCCAAAGACATCTACACCTAAGGTAATACAGACCACCACACAGGATGTAGGGTATTACGCAACTCGTGGCCCGAACCTGTCTAAATCTTTGTGTTCCTTGCACCATCGAGTTCCAGAGCCGTCGATCCTTACCTAAAAACCCTATTGCTAAGGGTATCCATGAGCAGACTTGGCGGTAAACACCGATAGCTGGCGCGCCAGGTAGGGGACTCGGCGAGTTCGATGGCCACTTTCACTTTCAGCACCATGACGCCTCCCAGAGGCACCACCTTCCTCTTCGGTTCGTGGGTCTGCGTCGCCAATGGTTCAGGCGGCTTCGATAGCCACTTAACCAATTTTCCCACGCCGAAGAGCTCTACGTCGGAAGACTCCAACAAGCTCGCCAGATCTCATGAACGCGGCGTTATGTTGCTTCCCGACCTCGCCAAGGAGATCGAGCCGAAACTCGAAAGTAACTCGAGTTCTATTCGAACTCAGATTGATCTCAAACTGAAATCCACTCGGATTGGGACTCTTATCGCGCAACCCGTCTTTGGTTTGCGCAATTCATCGTCTGTTAACAAATATATGATTAGATCCTCCTATGAAAATAGCTTGGATCGTCTACTTCATGTCGAAAACTAATCAGCCACCGCTAGCCGGGAGGCACCCGTTTTTGACGTTTACCCAGATCCATTCGAGTCACCTCAAGACAGCCTGGATTTCATCACCAATGCGCTGGCTAAGATGCAACTCAAATCTTGCCGAAGTCATACCCTCGCAGAACTACTCGACAACCTGCGAGAAGTCGCCAGCATTGATGATCTCCCGTTTCAACACGGCATTCCCCTCGAAACCGAGAGGGAAACTGGCTCCGGTGGAACTGTACTAGATGATTACGAATCAGACCTGGAAAGCTTCTCTTACAAGCGTTTGGTTCCGGTCCAAGCCACCATGATCCAAACGAAGCCTTGGATCAGATCTCAGCAGACAACCTGACCCAAGACGCTCCAGCTGATGAAGACGAATTCACTCGTACAGCCCGCAGGGAAAGGAATCAACGCAAAGAAGTGCGCAGGACTCGTGCGGCTGAACATGCTCGTCTCCCGCAACACAACCTCAACAACAAATTCAACAATGTCGCGGATCCTATCTTCAGAACACCAATCGCCGCAATGACAGAAGCAACCCTGCGAATCATGACGATGCCCCAGAATCCCGAGTTGGAACGAGTCATAAATCTCACCAAAAATGCTGTTGAACAACTCGAGAGACAAAACCCCCTATCCTCGCTTCACGGTACGCGATCAAGGGCCACTGCAACAACAATACCTCAAGCAAGTTGTACCCCCGGAGGCCACCAACGTCAACAGCAGCAAGAACAGCAGAACTGAAGAAACCAAGAGGATCAGGAAGCTGCGAGTAGTCATAGCCCCAGAGGTGGCCAAACTCAAGTAAATCAAGCTTCTGGCCCTCAACCAAACCGCAACAACAACAACCGTGGGAACAACAGGGAAGAGTAGCCGATTCCATTGTGGACGCACGGGACATCATCAACGCAAGACGCGGACCAAAACTTGCGAACAACTCCGACCGCTTCCAAGCCCTGAGCAAGGCTTTTGACAACATCGAGTACCCGAAGGATTTCAAGCCTACGAACATCTAAAAGTACGACGGTAAGAAAGGCCCTGCTCAATGATTACGTTTATACTCGACCGCTATTAGTGTTGCAGGGGGAGATACCAACACCATGGTCCTCTACCTCCCGATGGCCCTGGAGCCTGCACCCCTCACATGGCTTGAAAGCCTGGCGTGCGAGTCAATCCACTCGTGGGAGGACCTCAAGAAGGCGTTCGTCGACAACTTCCAAGGGTCGCTACACCGAGCAGCTACTCGCCACGCCCTATCCATGATCAAGCAGGAACAAGGCGAGTCGATCAGATCCTACATCAAGCACTTCTTCGACACAAGAGCTACCATACCCAACGTCGCCGACGACGATGTCATCGACTACTTCTAGAGCGGCATCACCGTCCAGTCACTATACCGTGACTTTGGGCGTAATCGGCCCAAAACGGTGGTAGATCTACGTGACATGATGCAGCGCTGGGCAGATGAAGAGGAGCAAGAACGCAGTCGCTTTCCCCGCCGCAACAACGACAACAACGGGAAGCGTCACAACGACCGTGGAGGGCCCAGCAACCAGCGGGATCCTACGCTTAAGCGTAAGCCTGATGACACAGTCGGTACTATGGATCGCACACCGCGTGGTAAGAAGGGCGACAAGCCGCAGGACCAGTTCGACAAGATCCTTCACAACAAAAGATGTCCAATCCACCCCAAGAGTAACCACTCGATGTGGGAGTGCACGATCCTGCGCAAATCCTTCCAGTCGGCACCTGCTACTGCTCCAAAGAAAGAACAAGACAAAGATGATGAAGACGACAAGAAAGACCCTGATGGTTTCCAACAGCACAAAAACGTCGTCAACGTCATATTTGGAGGAGATCCTAGCTTCTCCAAGCGAGCTCAGAAGCTCCTATTCAGAGAGATCCTCTCAGTCGAACCAGCAATTCAGAGGCCACTCAAATATAGCGAGGTCCTCATTACCTTCTCCAGGGAGGATCAGTGGACCAGCTTCTCTGAACCTGGAAAGTTCCCGCTTGTACTCGATCCAGTAGTTCAGAGCTCCAAGCTTACTCGAGTACTCATCGACGGCGGAAGTGGGCTCAACCTGATCTTTGCAAGCACATTGGTAAAGATGGGCCTCAACTATATGAGTCTGCTTACTCCAAGCAAGGCTCCATTCTACGGCATCGTTCCTGGAAACTCTTCTACACCAATTGGCTCGGTCACCCTCCCAGTCACATTTGGTACAGAACAGAACTTCCGGACAGAGTACATCAAATTCGAAGTAGCCGACTTCGAGTCCTCTTACCATGCTATCTTGGGAAGACCGGCACTAGCCAAGTTCATGGCAGTACCGCACTATGTTTACCTGCTCCTCAAGATGCCAGGCAACACAGGAGTCCTTTCACTACGTAGAGACCTCCTCAAGTCTTTCGAATGTGACAAGGAAGCAATAGATCATGCGGCCACAATCTGGGTCCCTAGCTCTGTCAGTGAAATACTTGCTGCTGTTAAGGAACTCTCCCTCAAGGAGTCGATGCCTTCCAAAAAGCAAAGCCAATCATCGGTTAAACCAACTGGTGATGTAGGCACCAAGACTATCCAGTTACAGGAGGGAGACGACTCCAAGACAGCCATCATCGGAGCAGGACTGGGTGACAAATAGGAACTCAAGCTCATCAACTTCCTTAGGGCCAACCGAGACGTATTCGCGTGGAAACCAGCGGATATGCCATGGGTGCCCAAGGAGTTGATCGAGCATGCCTTGAAGGTCGACCCTAATGCCACACCAAAGAAGCAACGGATACGGCATTTCTCACCGGACAAGCGAGAGGCCATCAAGAAAGAGTTGGCAAAACTACTCGCAGCGGGGTTCATCAAGGAAATCTACCATCCCGAATGGTTGGCTAACCCTGTGCTCATCTAGAAGAAGAATAACAACGAATGGAGGATGTGCGTCGACTACACCGATCTAAACAAGCACTGCCCAAAGGATCCTTTCGGGCTACCACGCATTGATCAAGTAATCGACTCAACAGCAGGATGTGTCCTGTTATCCTTCCTCGACTGCTACTCAGGGTATCATCAAATCGCCCTGAAAGAAGAAGACCAAATTAAGACGGCCTTCATCACCCCTTACGGGGCATACACCTACAAGACCATGTCCTTCGGGTTGAAGAACGCTGGTGCTACATACCAGCGTGCGATAAAGCTGTGCTTCTCCATTTAGCTAAATCGCAATGTTGAAGCTTATGTTGACGACGTCGTTGTCAAAATGAAGACCCAGGATCAATTCATTACTGACCTGGAAGAGACCTTCAACAGCCTTCAAAAATTCCGCTGGAAGCTCAACCCAACCAAGTGCGTCTTTGGTGTACCCTCTGGAAAACTACTCGGATTCATCATCAATAACCGAGGAATTGAGGCAAATCCAGAGAAGATCAATGCCATCATGGCCATGGACGCTCTAGCTACCATCAAGGACGTCCAGAAGCTTACAGGCTGCATGGCAGCCTTGAATCGATTCTTGTCCAAGCTTGGCGAACGGGGATTACCCTTCTTCAAACTCCTAAAGCGACAAGATAAATTCGAGTGGACTACAGAAGCCGCGGAAGCACTCGAGAATCTCAAGCATCATCTCCTGTCACCGCCGATTCTAACAGCTCCACTACCCGGTGATGAATTACTCCTTTACATCGCTGCGACTACCCATGTAGTCAGTACGGCGATAGTAGTCGAACGCCCGGAGGAAGACCATGCTTACGATGTTCAGAGACCAGTCTACTTCATCAGCGAAGTACTCTCTGAATCAAAGATTAGATATCCATCAATTCAGAAGCTTTTGTATGGAATTCTAATCACCTCCAGGAAGCTCCGGCATTACTTCGATGAATACAAGATCTCAGTCATAACTGACTTCCCATTGGGGGATATACTCCACAATCGGGATGCCACTGGACGAATCTCAAAGTGGGCAGTTGAACTGGGAGCTTTGGAAATCAACTTCAAGCCAAGAACAGCAATCAAGTCACAAGCACTAGTTGACTTCTTGGCTGAATGGCGGGAAAATCAAATTCCAGCACCCCAGAACATTCCAGAGCATTGGGTGATGTACTTTGATGGCTCACTCAAGATCGATGGAGGCGGCGCAGAAGTTTTGTTCATCTCCCCCAAGGGAGAACAATTGAAGTATGTGTTCCAAATCTTGTTCAAGGTCTCCAACAACAAAGCTGAATACGAGGCATTGCTACACGGCCTCCGATTAGCAGTATCTCTCGGCATCAAGCGACTACTTGTCTACGGCGATTCTCTACTCGTCGTTCAACAAGTCAATAAAGAATGGGACGTCAACAAGGATACAATGGACGCATATGTTGCAGAAATCAGAAAGCTCGAAAACAAGTTCTCAGGATTGGAAATCCACCACGTCGATCGCAATAACAACGTGGGAGATGATGTCCTCTCCAAACTTGGGTCCACTCGAGCAGCTGTTCCACCAGGAGTTTTTGTCCATGAACTTCACCACCCATCAGTCAAGGAACAAAGCCAACAAGTCACTGACACAGAGGCCCCAGCCACAGACAGAGGAGTGTTGATGGTTGAAGAAGATTGGCGGACTCAGTTTATCAACTTCATCAAGGAGTTTAAGCTTCCACCACATGTTGATCCTAAAAGCGCTGAAGCTGTCCGCATCACCAGGCGCAGCAAGGGTTTGGTCCTCGTCGGCGACAACCTATATAAGCGCTCTGCTTCAGGCATCCTCATAAAGTGTGTTACCCTTGAAGAAGGCAAAGACATCCTCCGAGAAATACACGAAGGAGTTTGCGGCAATCACGCTGCATCAAGGACACTAGTCGGCAAGGCATATAGGTCAGGATTCTTCTAGCCAATAGCTGTCTCGGACGCAGAAGACCTGGTCAGATGGTGTCTTGGCTGCCAATTCTTCGGCAAGAAGACTCACGTTCCAGCACATAACTTGATAACAATCCCTCCATCATGGCCATTCGCCTGTTGGAGTTTGGACATGATCGGACCATTAACCGTCGCTCCAGGAGGATTCAATCATGTGCTGGTAGCAGTCGACAAGCTCACCAAGTGGATTGAGTACAAGCCCATTGTCAAGATCTGATCAGATAGAGCAATGGACTTCATCTCTGACATTATCCATCGGTTTGGTTTTCCTCACACCATTATTACAGATCTTGGATCCAACTTCACGTCACAATCTTTTAGGGATTTCTGTGACAACTCCTGCATTGAGATCAAATATGCTTCAGTAGCTCATCCTCGGGCAAATGGACAAGTTGAGCGCATCAATGGTTTAGTACTCGATGGCTTGAAGAAAAGACTCTATAATGCCAACACCAAGAAAGGTGGCAAATGGATTCAAGAACTACCTCATGTAGTCTGGGGGCTGCGAACCCAGCCTAGCAAAGCAACTGGACAATCTCTTTTCTTCCTTACCTATAGGTCAGAGGCTATACTACCTGCTAATATCATGTGGAGATCCCCAAGAGTAGAAGCCTATCAAGAAGGAGAAGCAAATGAAGCTCGACAACTGGAGTTAGATTCAGTCGAAGAGGCCAGAGTCAATGCCTTAACTCAATCGGCTAGATATCTTCAAGGAGTCAGACGCTATTATGATCGCAATGTCCAGCAAAGATCCTTCAACATTAGAGATCTAGTACTTCGCCAGATTCAGGATGAGACAGGACTACACAAGTTAAATTCCAGATGGGAAGGTCCCTTCATCGTAACTAAGGTTACAAGACTAGGTTCATACAGAATCACTGATGCAGATGGCAATGAGGTACCGAATTCCTGGAACATCGAGCACTTGCGCAAGTTTTATCCTTGATCCAAGCAGCTTAGTGGTGTCAGTTGACTTTCTTAATAAAGTGAGGATCCTTATTGGCATATCAACTACATTAAAAGCAATTTGACGGCATCACCAGTTCTACATAGTTTTCCATCAAAACAACAACACAAGCCGCATCCTTTCCCTTAAAGGGCACAACCTACTCGCCTAGCTCGAGAAGGTGAATGGGTACCTTTACTAGTTGTCCATCTTGGGTAACTCGATGGAGTTCATCCTAACAGGTCAATTATGAGGAACTCCATCATTGCTGTAAATGCAAAACTACTCACTTGCTCAAGTACGTTATGGATACTACTACATTTCGTCCATCTTGGGCAATCCGACGGGGTTCGCCCTAATAGGTCAATCTTAGTGGTTACTCAAGTCTACAAGTTAGACACCTTACTCGCCTCGCTCGAGTAAGCTTCGGATATCTTTCTGGCATTTACATCTTGGACAACCCGATGGGATTCGTACCTAATATTTTTTCCTTAAGGATTACTCCAGTCCTTGGTTAAAGAACACCTTACTCGCCTTGCTCGAGTAAGCCTTGGATATCCCTATAACATTTACATCTTGGGCAACCCGACAGGGTTCATACGTAACAATTTTGTCTTATGGATTACTCCAGTCTTTGGTAATGACACACTACTCGCTTGCTCGAGTAGTTTATGGATACCTTTTCAAGTTTCTCAAATCGGGCAATCTGACGGGACTAACCCTAAATGATTAACTTTAAGGATTACTCCATTCAAGTATTCTACTCGATTAGCTCATATTTATCCTACGGTATCAGATCATGCTTCTGAAGACATACCAACAGGATACGAATTATGGACAACGACAAGAATCCAATGAAGATTATAAGAGTTGTTACAAGCAGTCTACTCTGCCATGTTCTTCAGAATTTCCTCCACAATCACTTCTGATTCCTTACAATACTCTAGGAAATTCTCATCAGAGTAACTGGGAGCTATTCCTTTAGCTATCGGAGCTAAATTAAATTGAGGCAAGTATGACTTGACAACTCCTATTATATGGGTTAGATAATTCTTGGAAGTAGCCGTCATAACATCAAAAATTTTCTGGGGAGCTTCTTCCAAACTCTCCACCAAGGATTTTCTACTTGACGACTCTTCTTCAGTATCAACCACATCCACAAGAGCTTGAGCTGCTGCTATTAGTCGAGTATGGTCTTCCGGAGAACCTGATGGGAAGATGTCTCAGAAATTGATATGACAAAGCAATTGCTTCTGAAGCCTGAAATTTTCCTCTTGAAGCTTTGATCTTTCTTCCTCAAAGTTCTTAATCTGGCGCTTCATGTCACAAACATCCAGATGATGCTGCTGACTTGCTTCATAAAGTTTGTTCCGAGCAGCAAGGGCTTCATCCAGTCGTTTGGCAATCATGGCTTTTTGCTCCTCTAAGATCTTCCGATTGTCTACAGTCTTATATAAAGCATGAGACTTCAAGAAAGATCGATTGGCTACATCCTGAGACATACAAGGCGAATCTGGTCAGACATCAACAACTACTCGACAAAGACAAGTAGTGGCAGAAGACTCACCTTGGTAAATTTAAAAATCCACTGCATACAATCTGCAAGTTTGTTCATGTTGTCTAGAGACAACAGTGGATCCTTTCCCAACTCTTCCTGAGCTGACTGAGGCATAGACTGGAATGGTACCAGTCGAACGGAAGGACCTTTTAACCCTTCCGCTCCACTACTCCCAGATCCACCAGCTTTGGAGGTTCCTTCAGCAGCCGCATGAGTATCGGATGTTTCAGGGCTTGGTTCACTTGGTTTCTCAGCTGTGTCTGCACTCGGCAAACTGGTAGCCGGGGTCTCAATCAACCCAATTATAGGAGAATCGGGGGTTGATAGACTAGTTCCTTCCAAACCACTCGACACCCAGTTGCGGAAGTCTTTTACTTGATCTTTCTCATGTGCCGAAAGATGTTGGATCCTTTCCAAGCAAGATTCTGAATAAGAGAGCTGAGGCAAACGTGATACAATCAACAAAATTTTATATAGTTACTGGCTGGCATCGAGACGAGGAACTTTCCTCTGCAACATTGATCCGGGAGCCACCTTCCGTTTCTTGCTGGCATCAAAATCAGCATTTACAGAAGTTGGAGACATACAATACCAGGATTAATAATTTTTCTGCAGAAAAAAGCCAATACTTAGTCAGAAGATCAAAAATGGTTAACTACAAGTACTCGACATGGTATCCAAAGCACATACCCAGGCATTCTCAGGAGGATTTTGTGCCGAGAAGAGTGTTGGAAGCATCAAAGACTTGTCGAAGTTATCGAGTACTTTGCAGAGTCTCTTTATTACTTCAGACTGAGCCATTGGTTCTGAGGACATCCTAGTGGGATCCTGCGTACCTTCATATCTAAAGGTAGGATGCTTTCGCACCTGGAGAGGCTACGTCCGGCGACTGATAAATGAGAAGACCACATGATCTCCAGTGACTCCCTTCTTCTTAACAATGGTTATTGCACGAAGAATGACTTCAACTTGCTTGCCACCAGGTCCTCTACTCGACCAGTTCTCCTGGACTTGGGGGGCATTAGCAGTCCTTTCTGGAAGTGGGGATTCAAAGTTCCCAACATGGAACCAGAATTTCTTCCAGTCGGCTCCTTTATCCACTGGATCATAAGCCAAGTACTCGCCTCGGTTCTCAGGGTGTAGTACCAATTCACATCCCCCGACGACGGCGGGATTGGTGGCATTAGGGATTGGAATAAGGAAGAAGAAATGTTGGAAATGGGGGAGAATTCCAAGGAATGCCTCATAGAAATGAGTGAAAATTGAAAGATATAAGATGGATTGGGGAGTGAGATGGTGTAATTGAATTCCCCAAAACTGAAGAAGTCTATAGAAAAATTCTGACACGGGAAGAGTGAGACCACATTCTACAAAATCACGAAACATAATGGTCTCAAGGGTACCTTCCATGGGGTAATCTTCTACTTCACCAGCGCGCCACTAGCTTACGCCCTGCTTTTGGAGGAGACCCATACTCTCCAACTCTCGGACCAGTGATTCAGACATCTTGCTTTTACGCCAACCTATGGACATATTGGCGATCGTTTCCTCTTCAATCTTGGACTTGTTCTTCTTGGGAGCCATCTCACAGTCACGAGTTTTAACTCGGGGGCTACGAGAGGGGCTTTTGGATTTTGACTGAGAAGAGGCAAATGTGAATCTGAGTTTGACGGCGGCCAGGAGTTCAAGGGGTAAAACCCTTGGAAATTTTCAACTGGCTTTATACGGTCTTCAGGGGCAATTTTGTGAATATTTGGAATGCCAACGGATTCTTTCCTTCTCAGGACAGTTTTCAGTTTTTGCCACGAGTTTACATTGATTCTTAAATCTAAATGGAGGGATTTAAATTCAAGACTCGGGGGCTGCAGAATATATATATCAGAGATTTATTTTTCAATTTTTTTGAAAGATAAAGAAGAAGAAAAAGACTGAAGTGATCCTCAGCCTAATTCTACGATTCAACATAAGGCTCGGCGGCTACTCCATATGGAGCGCGAGTACTCACCATATATGATCAAGATTTTGGGGCTTGAGCACCTCACAGGCTCGAAGCAAACGGAAGTACTTGAAGGACCACTCGACATATCTGAAGGAAGAACCAGAAGCAACCAACTGGATGTTCTGTCTACTTGAAGTACTCGAAGACGCCAAGCCAAGTACTCAACGCCTGCAGGACTCGGCTACGAAGAGCTCGGGGGCTTGTCAGACCCGGAGCAAACGGGACTGCTTACGGACATAGAATTTTCTAGAATAAGGGATAGCTTATGGATGTACCTTACCTCTCTTGTAACTACCCGAATAGGCGTAGGACTAGCTGCAGTACAAAGGAAACTACCCGATTGTGTTGTAGTAGGACTCCGACTGTACTCGGCTAGGACTTTCCATGTAACCCTGTCCCCCTGGATATATAAGGGCGGACAGGGACCCCGTCCAAAGACATCTACCCCTAAGGCAATACAGACCACCACACAGGACGTAAGGTATTACGCAATTCGCGGCCCGAACCTGTCTAAATCTTTATGTTCCTTGCACCATCGAGTTCCAGAGCCGTCGATCCTACTGCTAAGGGTATCTCTGAGCAGGCTTGGCAATAAACACCGACACCACCGACAAAACCGTCAGTGAAGGCTTTCGCCCGATTCAGCACCGTGTCTGTCGCACACACTTGGACTAGGCAGTAGGTGGCCCCTCCTCTCCTCCGCAACACCTCAACCGGAAGAGGCCCGATACATCCAGAAGCATCACCACGGCGTCACCAGCAAGCACCAGCCGGCCCCCATCCCCACCACCAAGGCGACACTGGACCAATATCGCCATCAGAGGGGAGAGGAGGAGCACCACCTCCTCACCTCAGCACCCGTCGCCTACGCGCAGCACGCCACCGACTCCACCAACATCAGGGCGCCATGGCCCAGATCAGGTAGAACGGCGGCACCCGGATGCGGCCACCAGCCACGGCCTGCCACAGCAACGTCCAGGCACGACCCGCCACGGCCCCGCTGTGGCCATCGCCGCCGCCGCGAAGCGCCGCACCGGCGAGCTCCCACCGAAGGTCGAGGCGGCCACGCCTGCGCCAAACCACCGGAGGAGGGGGGAAGGAGCCACGCCGCCGCCTTCACCACGGACCGCCCGAGCTTCCAGGGAGCCCGTTCGGGCGGCGGCGCGGCGGAGGGGATGAAGATCGAAGGGGCGGCGGCTAGGGTTTGGGAGCGGAGCGCCCACGCCGCTTGCGTCGGGAGCGACGCAATGCTCAGGCTGTTCCGTTTTGTCGAACACCCCCAACAAACCTCATGTGATATGGATCTCTCCCTTGAGTCCATATATATATAAAAGCAGTATGGATAGGAGCACAACTGCACAACACTATTCCTACGAGTATAAATAATGCTTTCTTTTTGCTCTCTAGAGATGATCCGGTTATGTAATCCACTCCACTGGCTTGCTATAGTAGGTCTGGGATTGCGTCACGATCTCTCGTGCTAAAAATGCCTTTATGAATCTACCCACAGTACACAACACTCCGTTGAAGATGACGATGAGGGGTATCTGCGCAAGACAACAAGGGTGAGGACGATACAAGATATTATGGTGACACAAAGAGGGAGGCCGGGGACTCTCTTGGGACTTAGTTGGGTGAAAAAATATACTGTCGTCCGATCCACTACAGGACTTCAGGTCTGAATCTGAATGGCTGCTCCGCTGCAGTGAATCGGTGATATACGTCCATGCACCGCGGTCGCTAAGTATGTGCATAATGTATAGCTGTGAAGAAAATCAAGTTTAAATTGTTTATAAAGGAGCATACGAGGGAGCAGAAGCCAGCGTTACATGTTGATAGATAAAGTAGCTAGCTAAAGATGCACCGGTGGCTTGCCTATGTCACGTACCCATAGGAGTTGGAAGCATCAGGAGTTCCTACATTACCATTCCAGTGCATATGGGTCAAGTAGTTCTTCCCACCTCTGGCTCGCCCTTTTCATCTTATTACCCGGCTCGCGCTTTTCATCTTTCTAAGTTTCAGCAAAAGTTAAGTCGATCTAAACATGATGGATGTGTTGTTGTGATCAACGCTGATTGCATTTTTCAGTATCACTAACTTGCTAACCTCGACTTGAGTTTGAAGGCGTTAGGTTCTGCTCTACCTTGATGGGCTTAATTAGAGCCTTTCTTCTTTATTACAGTGCCAATGAGAAGGATAGATTAGAAGTATGCTTTCCCTTTCCTTCAAGTGGATTCAGAATCCCCTAAATTTATTTCACTATGCACGTACGAAAAGAAGCATAGTGTCTGGATCATCTGTATGGCATAAAGTCCTACTTGCCCGGCTGTACCCACACGAAGTGTGCACACTAGCTACTCAATGTACATGGACTACAATTGTTTTGACAAATTTCAGATCCAGGGATTTCTGAAGTTCAGAACCCTCCAAAAGTTCTTGCTGAGCTTTGTGCAATTGTGATCTTTCTAGTCCTTAAATGATAATTAAGGTGGCTATTGTACAGAAGGCGTCTATATATCTGCCAAAAAAATGTACATAAGGCGTCATGACAATTTCACTGCCTAAAATTGTGGTCCTTCACGATGGTGATGGATCCACTCAGGCCTATCAAAATGACACGCCATGACGGTCACCATCTTATTCAACCATTAGAGAGGAGGGGCCAAGGACATCGGCATCAGGAGTGCAAGAAACAACATACTGGTCATCCAGATAAGCCCAAAAGGCTTGAAAGCAACCAGACTCAACAAATTGCACTCCGTAGGCCCTTTTATGCAAAAACCATCATTCTTAGCTTACATATAATGCTATACTTGTCACTTACAAGTGGACCCAATGAAAACAGGACGTTAACGCTGCATCCTTGGGCTCTTGTATGGTACTAGTACTAACCACTTTTGTCAGCAAGAATTGTGAAATTTTGGTTACATAAAGTGTCTCTTCTGCTGCTCAGAAGATATGATCCATCTTATTCCACTACTAGAAAACGGGCCTTGGGCACTGTCGGGACCCTGTAGCAGGGATACCCACTCTTACTGCGGCAAGGCAGGACCCGCGTAGTTATCCGTAACTGCGCGCAAAGGCCGGAGTAGTCAGGCCCCACGGGTCAGGCTCTTTCCTCACCGGGCCAACGGCCCCGGACCCGTTCCCCGCCTGGGGATGGGTCCGGAGACGCCACGTGTCTCTAAGGAAGGGAAGCTCCGAGCTGACAGCCGAGGCCTCGGACCCCCCCATAGGGGTCCGGGACCTCCTGCGTCCATCCGGACCCCCCTTACCGCGTGGGGGTCCGGAGCCGCCACGTGTCCCGGAGGCACGGGCGCGGTCTCGTGCGCGAGTCCTCCGCTAGGAGACTCGCCCACTCACCGCATTTAATGCGGATGGTTGAGGCGTGCTCTATCGCCGCGGTACGCGGGACAGCCTTTGTCAAGCCTCACTGTGCACTGCGTATTACCAAGGTACACAGTGCAGCCGCCTGTGCCGCACCCGCGCAGAGCCCGTCTGCAGCATTAAATGGATGCGACGGCACGGCACTTTTCCATCATGCCGCCTACGCCGCAAGCTACACAGCCCGTTCAGCTACGTGGCAGGCGACGCCACTAGCTACGTCTGGCATCGTCCCGACAAGACAGCGCCTGGACATGATGAACGAGGGACTCCAGGAGCAGGCAAGGGATTCCAGGAGAGAGATCTCCTTTGCCTGCGACGCCATGATGTATGAACAGTATGTTATTTTATACTACATCGTTGGGCCCACCTGTCGGGGACCCAACAGCCATGTACGCGCCTCCCTTGAGATATAAAAGGGAGGCGCTCGCTGCGCACTACAAGCTCTCAGGACACACAAGCTCTCGCGAACTCTCTCACTCTCGTGGGAGGGCAATACAACACACAGTGGACGTAGGGTATTACGCTTTGACGGCCCGAACCACTCTAATCCCGCTGTGTTCATCGTGTTCTTGAGTGAGATCTAACTGGGACTAGCTAATCCCCGAGTTCACACCCTCTGGGCTAGGGCGGGTGCCTTCCGCCGCCCGGCTGTGGTTTGCAGCACCACGACATTTGGCGCGCCAGGTAGGGGGAGATTTAGCTGGTCGCAGTTCATCTCTTCTTCGTCCCCATGGTTCGTGTGGACGACGTAGAGATGACGGAGGGTGTGGCGTCCTCCACGCCACACGCCCCTCGTGTTCCTACTCCAGGGACAACTGTGCCTGCGGAGCAGCCACCGTCGGCGGCGGCGCGCGCTGCTCGCCGGCAGGACTCAGGGCGCCCATCAAAGGCCCCCTCACAAGCTGCGAGCGGCGGAGCGCTGGCAGCGGCTAGGGAGTTGCTTCGCAACCCCCCGGCTGAAGCAGCCTCGCCAGACGCCCTGAAGCAGTGGCGGGACGACGTTGACCGTCTCCTCCACCTGGCTCAGGCATCCCCCAGTTCTACAAGGACTGGGCAACGACCTCCGCCCGGCAACGCGGTGGTACCTTATCGCCAGCATCAGGGCGGTGCGTCGGCGTCCGTGCGCTCCCCTACCGTGAGGGGTGCACGAACAGAAGACCTGCTGGCGGAGCTCAACCGCCGGCGCGCGGGAGAGGATGCCCGCATCTCCGTCGAGAGGGCGCGAGAGCGCCGTCTTAACATTGAGGGCCGCAACCTCAACGCCGACTTGGACGTGGTAGCACCCAAGCCCCCGGTGAACGCCCGGATACAGCCAGGCGCACCAGTTGCTGGGGTGGGCTGCGCTGCGCTGGCGGAGCACCTCCGCGCAGTGGCATGGCCATCCAAGTTCCACCCCCACCTACCGGAAAAGTACGACGGTACCACTAACCCGTCGGAGTTCCTGCAGGTGTACGTTACCGCCATCACAACGGCTGGTGGTAACGGCGCCGTCATGACAAGCTACTTTCATGTAGCCTTGTCTGGGCCAGCCCGGACCTGGCTCATCAACCTCACACCTGGGACGATCCAGTCCTGGGAAGAGTTCTGTGCGAGGTTCACAGCGAACTTCGCCAGTGTGTACCAGCAGCATGGTGTGGAGGCACACCTTCACGCCGTGAGGCAAAAACCCGGAGAAACGCTCCGGGCCTTCATCTCGCGCTTCACCAAGGTACGGGGTACCATTCCTCGTATCTCAGATGCATCTATTATCACTACTTTCCGCTAGGGGGTACGTGACGAGAAGATGCTCGAGAAGCTGGCGACGCACGAGGTGGAAAGCGTCACTACGCTTTTCTCCCTGGCAGACAAGTGTGCCAGGGCCGCTGAGGGCCGTGCATGGCACTCAGGCCCCCAAGACGGAGACGCCAAAGCTGGCGACTCCGGTGCTACCGCTCAGGGCGGTGGCAAGAAGAAGAAGAACAAGAACCGGAGTCGCGGGGAACCGCAATCTGGCGGACCAGTCATTGCAGCAGCAGCGCCAGCGGCGGCGCCGGCTGTGGCAACAACGGCTGGGGGCCAGAATGCACATGGCAAACACCCTCGCTCGCAAGGTGGGAGCGGAGGTTCATGCCCAGTGCATCCCACCGCTCACCACAGCGCCGCTGACTGCCGCGAGATCCAGAAGCTCGCGAAGCGGGTCAGTGGGCGGCGTGAGCAGTCCTCCAAAGACGGCTCACCGCCTCCTCGCCAGCGGGCCGGCAAGGAGAAGGCCTCCGACAGTGGGGCCGCCGCCGGGGAGAAGGAGCTGGGGTACCAATCCCCCGCTCGAGAGCTGAAGGGCGTCTACCATGACGACGACTCCGATTCCGACAACGGCGACCACCGCAAGAAGCTGTACATAATGTACGGCGGAAGCTGGGAGCTTGTCTCCCGACGGGACGTGAAGACCCTTCGCCGGGAGGTCCTTTCGGTGAAGCCGGGGGTCCCGAAGGCGGCGCCGCACCAGAGGTGGATGAACACCACCATCTTTTTCGGGCCATCCGACTGCCCGGAGAATATGGCCGGAGCTGGTGTACTATCTCTAGTCACCGCTCCTGTCATTTCCAACGTAAGGCTCTATCACGTGCTGATTGACGGTGGGGTTGGCCTCAATGTCATCAGCTATGCAGCGTTCAAGCAGCTGCAAATCCCGGAGTCCAAGCTGACTCCCTCTCGCCCATTCTCTGGAGTGGGCCCACATCCGGTGTTCCCTCTGGGGAGCATCATATTGCCGGTCACGTTCGGGACCGAGGAGAACTTCCGCACAGAGAGCGTTCTGTTCGATGTTGCGGAAGTGAACCTCCCGTTCAACGCCATCATTGGCCGGCCGGCACTCTACCGCTTCATTGCCATTGCTCATTATGGGTATTTGGTCTTAAAGATGCCTTCCCCTGCCGAAGTCCTCACCGTGCAGGACGACCGCACCGCTGCCGTCGCTGCAGTTGAGAGACTGCATGCTCTGGCGGCAGAGGCTGCACGTTCCGAGGGGGATCCATCCACCTCGCAACCCAAGGCACCTACTAAGGCTCCCAGGGTCCAACCGTCCGATCCGGACCATGTTCCCGTGAAGACGGTTCAGATTGGAGCGGACTCCAGCAAGACCACCCGCATCGCGGGGAACCTGGAGGAGAAATAGGAAGACGCGCTCATCGCTTTCCTCCGGGCAAATGTCGACGTGTTCGCCTGGGAACCGTCACAGATGCCCGGGATCCCCAGGGAAGTGATCGAGCACAATATGAGGATCTACCCCGATGCCACGCCGGTGCGCCAGAAGCCTCGGAAGCAGTCTGTGGAGAGACAGAACTTCATCCGCGAAGAAGTCCATAAGCTCCTACACGCCGGCTTCATCGAGGTGGTCCACCACCCCGAGTGGTTGGCCAATCCGGTCGTCGTTCCAAAGGCCAACGGGAAGCTTCGGATGTGCATCGACTACACCAGCCTCAACAAGGCATGTCCTAGAGACCCCTATCCTCTTCCGCGTATCGATCAGATCGTGGACTCCACCTCCGGGTGTGACCTTTTGTCTTTCCTAGATGCATACTCTGGTTTCCATCAGATTTAGATGTCTAGAGAGGATAGGAAGCATACTGCCTTTGTAACAGTAGATGGGCTTTATTGCTACATTGTCATGCCGTACGGTCTAAGGAATGCCTTACCCACGTTTGTACGAGCTATGAACAAAACCTTCTGTAATCTTATTAGAGATATTGTTGAGGTTTATGTCGATGACATTGTGGTCAAGACTAAGGTAGGGTCAACACTAGTGGAGGACCTGTCCCTCGTCTTCGACTGGCTCCGCGCCACGCGCACGAAGCTGAACCCCGAGAAGTGCATCTTCGGCGTCTCAGCAGGGAAGCTGCTGGGTTTCCTGGTCTCACATCGAGGCATCGAGGCAAACCCAGCCAAGATCAAGGCGATTGAAGCAATGAGGCCTCCTGGCCGCATCAAGGACGTCCAGAAGCTTACTAGATCTCTCGCTGCTCTTAGCCGCTTCATATCCAGGCTGGCTGAGAGGGCTCTCCCCTTCTTCAAACTATTGAGGAGGTCCGGTCCATTTTCTTGGACCGAAGAGGCTTAACAGGCCTTCCAGGAACTGAAGCGGCACCTCACCTCGCTGCCAGTATTGGTGGCTCCAGAGCCCGGTGAGCCGTTGTTTCTGTATCTTGCTGCGTCTGCGGAGGCGGTCAGCATGGTGCTGGTCGCCGAAAGGACGGAGCAAGCTCGCCAGGGGGACACTAGGGTCTCCCCGGCCAAAGATGGTGAGCCGGACCCCGGACACGGGGGCCCGTCAGCCTCACCTCTGCCTGAAGCCCCAGACCCCGCACAAGGGGGTCCGGAGGAGCCTTGTGCCAATGGGAACCCAGAGCCGCTGGGGGCCCAAGGACCTGATGTGGTGGATAAGGGCGAGCCGGACCCGGTAACCAGGGTCCGGACCGTCCAAAAGCCAGTTTACTACGTCAGTGAAGTCCTCCATGAGGCGAAGGCCAGGTATCTTGAGACGCATAAGCTTACCTATGCCATACTTATTGCGTCTAGGAAACTGCGCCACTACTTTCAGGCACACCGAGTTGTTGTAGTGACCTCTTATCCGCTAAGAGCGATCTTGCACAACTCTAACGCCACGGCAATATCGCCAAGTGGGCAGTAGAATTAGCTGAGTTCCAACTGGACTTCCAGCCTCGCCACGCAGTCAAGAGCCAGATCCTGGCTGACTTCATAGCGGAATGGACTCTTTCCCCAAGTAATTCTGGGGGTCCGGTCGTCAACGCTGGACCCCCGGAGCCGGAAATCAGGGCACCAGTCTTCACCGAGCCCCACTGGACACTCTTCTTCGACGGGTCCGCCCGCGAAAAGTGGGCCGGAGCTGGTGTGGTCCTCATCGACCCAAACGGAGATCAGCTGAAGTACATGGTGCACCTTGAGTTCAAGGCCACCAACAACATGGCGGAGTACGAAGCTCTGACCTTTAGCCTGACGCAAGCCCTCTCATTGGGGGTCCGGCAGCTTCTGGTGAAGGGGGACTCCCAGCTAATCATCAAGCAGGTCCGAGCGAATTGCAACTGCAACAATCCCCAGCTCGCGGCATACCTCATACACGTGAGGAAGCTCGAGAAGGACTTCGACGCCTTGGAACTGGAACACGTTCCCCGTGAGCACAACTCAGCAGCAGATGATCTCTCTGCGAGAGCATCTACCTGGGCATCCGTGCCCGAGGGCGTCTTCGAAAGACGGCTGCTGAGACCTACCGCCCAGCCTACCGAGCTGGGTGAAGGGGATCAAGCTAGCACCTCGAAGCCAGCGGTCCCAGCAGCACTCCACCTATGGTGCCCGACCAGGGCCGTGTGCTCTGTTGAGGATCCTAGTGACCTCACAGAGCCATCCCCACCTACTCAGGGAGCTCCCGATGCATGGATCTCCGAGATCCGAGACTACCTGAAAGATAACATCCTCCCTGATGACGATGTGTCCGCTGAGCGCATAGTCCGATTGGCTAAACGCTACGCGGTGGTAGAAGGGGATCTCTACCGCCGTGGCGCCAACGGTGTCCTCATGCGGTGCATTTCCCAGGGAGAGGGCCGCGAGTTGCTCGCGGAGATCCATGAAGGCGAGTGCGGAAGTCATTCCTCCTCTCACACGCTTGTTGGCAAGGCCTTTCGGCATGGCTTCTACTGGCCAACAGCACTCTAGGATGCAGCTGAGCTGGTAAGGTCCTGCAAAGCATGCCAATTCCATGCAAAGCAAATACACACCCCGGCTCAAGCTCTACAAATGATTCCGCCCTCATGGCCATTCGCTGTGTGGGGTGTGGATATCCTGGGGCCATTCCCCCGGGCTGTCGGCGGGTACCGGTTCCTCTATATCGCCATCGACAAGTTCACCAAGTGGCCGGAGGTTACCCCTGTGGTGAATATCACTAAGAAATCAGCAGTCGCATTCCTCAGGTCCATTGTGTGCAGATTTGGCGTCCCAAACCGCATCATCGCGGATAACGGGACCCAATTCAAAAGCAGACTCTTCCAAGAGTACTGTGAGGACATCGGCATCCAGCTATACTTTGCGTCCGTAGCACACCCCCGCAGCAATGGACAGGTTGAGAGAGCGAATGCAGAGATCCTCAGGGGACTCAAGACCCGCACCTACAACTGCTTGAAGAAGCATGGTGCCAAATGGGTTGACGAGCTTCCATGCGTACTATGGGGCAACCGAACCACACCCAGCCGAGCCACCGGGGAGACTCCGTTCTTCCTGGTCTATGGGGCTGAAGCATGCATTCCCCCAGAAATTCACCTGGGCTCCCCACGGGTCCAGACCTTCGACGAATCCATGCAGGAGCAGCTGCGGCGTGACGACTTGGACTTCGTTGACGAGCGAAGGTGGCGAGCAGCAATCCGAAATGCACGCTACAACCAGGCGCTCCGGCGTTATCATCAACGGTTCGTGCACAGTAGGGAGCTCCGGGCTGGTGACCTCGTCCTCAGACGAATCCTGAGTCGAGCAGGGCTCCACAAACTTTCCCCCAGCTGGGAGGGGCCCTTCAGGGTTACAGAGGTGTGCCGGCCCGGATGCTTTCGCCTCGCCACAGAAGATGGAGTGCCGCTGCCCAACCCATGGAACATAGAGCATCTGCGTAAGTTTTATACCTAGGCAGAACAGGGAAATAAACTTTTCCTTTGTAATAAGATAGAGTTAGCGTGCGGCCCAGAGCGGTTGGGAGCCACCCTCGTAAACCCGACCTCTGGCATCCATTGCACCGTCGGCTAACGCGCGGCTCAGAGCGGTAGAGGCCCGACCTCGTAAACTCAGCCTCTGGCATCCATCGCGCAAGCCATGTACATCAAGATTGCAAAGGAAAGATTTTCTCCTAGTTCTGTCTTTGTGTCAAGTTAATTTTCGCGTTTCGATTCTCGAAGTTTTCACCTTTCTAACCCCCGCGGGGACCTCAACTCTTGTTGCTACAACTAAGATCTGAATTGAGTTGCTGGACTGCCGTACAGATCCGGACCCTCTTGCTGCTGGAGAGGAGTCCAGACCCCTAGGGACCTACTCTGGAGAGCGGGTGCTTGTTTCCTGGGGTGGTCCGGAGTCCTGTGTAGCCGCTTAGCTGGTTCCGTACCCAAAAGCCTACACACTCCACCACCCTGTAACGAGTACTCTAGTACCTGGAGCCGGGTAATTAAGGGCCCGGACCCCGTTCCAGCTCAAGAGTTGGTTCCCTAAGTCCAACACGGCATGTCCAGTCCTATATCTCAAAGGATCGAGTACAACAAAGTGACCTTGCCCACTGCAGCGAGAGGCCTGGGACGATGAAGCCAGGTCCGGAAAGATCGTGCTGTTTCCTAGAGTGGTCCGGAGCCCTGTGTAGCGCCTTATCCTGGTCCCGTACCCTAAGCCTACACACTCCACCACTCTGTAACAAGCACTGAGCAACCTGGACCTGCGCATCTAGAGCCCCGGACCTTGTACCAGCCTGGCACTAGTCAGGGATGAGTCCCGCGGGCCTGCTACTAAGCTGTAAATTTGAAGTGGTACACAGGTTAAGTCCTAACTGGTGGTAGCCAGCCTCAAACCATTGAGCCTACCTACCAGGGGGTCCTAGCATCCGTTTCAAACCCTTCATGCAGATCAAGGTCCAGTCTCAATAGTAGACAGACTCAAAACAACTGAGTCTATCTCCCAGGGGGCCCGGAGCATCTGCTTCATCCCAGACATCATGAATGGATTCTGCATGCGTCAAACAGCTAAGTTGTAGTATCATTACTACTGTATAAGTGAATTTGATTCTTCTCCCTGTAGTTCTGTATGCTATACAGGGAACAAGACGCTTGCTCGTCTTACAAACTATGCGGCACCTATGCCCAAGGAGGTCCTGAGTATCTTCTACGGCTCACGTGGCAGACAGGTCCAAACAACCAAACCTATCCGCCAGGGGGCCAGGGCGCCGGGGTGCTGCATACCGCAAATCAGCAACTAACAAACAGCTAAGTTGAAGTTTCTTCTATTTCAAAAAATTCCAGCTAGTACAATGTTTGTTACATAATGCAAAAGACACAAAGATACAATGCCCAGCTTAGGGGTCTGTAGGCTCCCGCTTGAAGTAGGCGGCAACGAAGTCGACGACCTCCTGCACGCTATCCCGAGCGGCGGCCTCCGTCTCCGCTACAGGGCCATCGACCACGGGCGCCAGCGAGATGGCCGGGTCGTAGCTCCGGAGGCAAGTCAGGATGTGCTCCGCCACCATCCAGATCAGCTCGCGACCCTCGGCTTCGAGCTGGCCAGCAAGGACTGGCCCCAGACGCTGGAGCCTATCCGAAGCAGAATTCAGCACTGGGAGGGCGTCAGCTATCGAAGCTGGCGGCTCCGCCACCTAGATTGGGCTCAGCCCAAGTGGCACCAGTGCCAGGCTCGCTTCGGTCGCCCAGTCAGCATTCCGCTGGGCCTCCACGCGCTGGTCCTCCTGGTGCTTCCGGACCGCCTCCTGGACCGCCTCTCGCACCCGGGTGTCCAGAGCTGCCTTGGCCACCTCCACCTCGCAGGACCTCTCCTCGAGCTCGCGGGACCTCCCCTCGAGCTTGGCCTCCCTTTGCTCCGAGCACTCCTTCAACTTCTTGAGCGAGTCTCGCTGGCGCCCAAGTTCTTTCTCTATGCCGGTGGCGTGGGCCTCCCGCTTGGCGAGGGATTTCCGGGTTTCCTCCAAATCCGCCTCGTCGACAGTCAGCTGGCTGGCTCTCTCTTGCAGCTGCTCGCGCCATCCCTGCAGAGTTGTAGAGAAGACGTCGAGCTCCTGCCTCCGGACCTCGAGGTCCTGACTATGAGTCTCCAGCTCGGACCGCTGAGCCGCGAGGCGAGTCTCGAGGTCGGACCGCTGAGCCGCGAAGCCAACAACCTCCAAGGCGAAATCTTTCTCCCGTTGCGCCAGGGCTTTCTCTCAGTTCGACACTGCGAACTCCCGGTCAAACACCTTCTTAAGGTCGGCTCGGTAGGCCTCTTGGTCCACCTTGAGCTTCGACCAGGCTTCCGAAGCGCGGGAGGCTTCAGCCTTCGTGTGCGCTTCCAGGCGGGTGTGCCAGTCGGAGAGGCAC
The DNA here is from genome assembly GCF_016808335.1 of Panicum virgatum. NCBI lineage: Eukaryota > Viridiplantae > Streptophyta > Magnoliopsida > Poales > Poaceae > Panicum > Panicum virgatum. The sequence goes on from NC_053147.1 coordinate 64,412,046, forward strand.
TGGCGCTCGCTCTCCAGAGCAGACCACTCCCGCCGGTAGGCCGCCTCGGCGGAGGAGGTTGCCTCCTCGATCGACCACCGGACCTGAAACAGCACCTAGGGGAGGGGAGTCACATCCTCCTCCGGGGGTTGGAGCTGCAGGGGCCGCCTGCCAAAGACCACCTCCAACTCTTCCTCTGCAACAGGACAGGAGCAGGAGGTAGGGGCTTCCGCTGCAGCACTTGTCTCCGGCACCTCCGCTGCCGCCATGTCGGGAGCGGCTGAGCCCAGCACCGGCGCCTCCGCTGCCGCCGTGTCGGGTGCGGCTGTGCCCAGCACCGGCGACCCGCCGCCGCCGCGTCGGGTGCGGCTACGCCCAGCACCGGCGCCGCCACCGCCGCGTCGGGTGCGACTGCGCCCAGCACCGGCGCCGCCACCGCCGCGTCGGGTGCGACTGCGCCCAGCTCCGGCGCCTCCACCACCGCTGCGTCGGGTGCGGCAGCCCCCGACACCGGTGCTTCCGCCGCTGCCGCGTCGGGTGCGGCTGCGTCCAGCGCTGGCGCCTCCGCCGTCGCTGCGTCAGGGGCCGCTGGGCCCAGCGCTGGCGCCTCCGCCATCACTGCGTCAGGGGCCGCTGCGCCCAGCGCTGGCGCCTCCGCCGTCGCTGCGTCAGGGGCCGCTGCGCCCAGCACCGGCGCCCCCGCCGTCGCTGCGCCTGCAGTGTCCGCTATAGGTGCCCCCGCCGCCGCTACGTTGAGTGCTGCAGAATTTGGTGATAACGCACCTGTCAGCACCACATCACGCACCACCGGGATGGCAGAGATCATTGTACCTGAGGATCCCGCACCCGCCGTCGCCGCTGCTGTTGCCGCCGAGGCCGCGGTCGCCAGGCCACCACCCGACGAGCCGGTAATGGTGGAAGAACTGCTGGGGCGGCGAGTCCTAGCAACAAAGTGGAGAAGCCTTCAGCAAAAAGCTGGGCACCTGGCACAAGGGAGGAGAGCAGAATAACACTAACCTAGAAGTGCCGGGGACCCAGCGACCACGAAGGCCCGGCCTCCGCTCCAGCCGCTGCTGCTGTTGCTCCTGCAGCTGCGATGTAGGCACAACCCGGGCTTGCTCCTGCTGCAGCTGCTGATCCCGTGGCTGCAGTACGGGCGCAACTCGGGGTTGCACCTGCTGTTGCTGTTGCCACCCTTGCGCCCGCTGCAGCTGCTCCCGCGGCTGCTGCTGCTGCTGTTGCTGCCGGCGAGAGGTATCTCTCGGCGGCGATGGCGGCGGTGCAGTCGCCCCGGAGGACCCGCGAGGGCCGGCGGCCCGGAAGCAACCCTGGCCCGCGCCCTCAGAGGTCCTCTGACGCTTCGCGGCGGGCTCCGAGACTAGGGTCCCGTCGCCCCTGAGTAGCCTGCGCTGGCTTGCATCCCCCGACGGCGCACCGGAGCTGCTTTGTTCCTGGCTAGAACCGGCTGTGGCGGCGCTGCTGGCCGCGGCCTGCTTCCCCTTCGTGGTGGCGCCGGACCCCGCGGCGCTCAGTGTAGCTTGATCCCCGGACGCGCCAGGTATCCGGAGCCCGTGGTTCGGGTCGCCTCCGGTCTGGCGTGGGGCCAGTCCCCCGTCGTCTAGAGTTGGCAGGGTAGCCAGCACCGCCACCCTCGCGGACTCCTCACAGAGGGGGACTATGCTCTGAGGGAGGATCAGGTTCTCCGGGATGAAGGCGTCTCCCGTCACATTCCGCACCAGGACCTCCAAGGCTTCCTGGGTCAGGTCGCTCCCCTCCCCGCGGTGGGTCCTGCTGCAGTCGTTGAGGCCAGTGAAGTTCCACGCAGGACGCGGCCGCTGCTTCAGGGGAGCGATCCGGCGCTTCAGGAAATCTCCAAGCATGTGCCATGAGGTGAGGCCGCTCTCCGCCAGCGACCTGATCTTGCCCAGCACAGAGTCGAATTCCGGCTGCAGGGACGGCTTGGCCCTCCAGGTTGCGCGGTCGGAGGCGGGCCCCTCGGTCGGCAGGGCGAGGCGCTCGTTGGCTTCGGTGGTAGCGATCACCCAATCCCTTCGCCACTCCTCCCACTTTCCACCAGTGAGGCCGGGAATGTATGGAGTCGGCAGGTCACTCCTTATCTGGAAATAGTACCCCCCCCCCCCCACTTCGTCCTTGCTCCTTCCGGACCTCACCAGAATGAAGAAGTGGCGGAAGAGGATGACGCAGGGCCGCACTCCCACGAACATCTCGCACAAGTGCACGAAGATGGACGTCAGGAGGAGGGAGTGGGGCGTCAGGTGCTGAAGTTGGAGGCCGAAGTCTTCCAGTAGCAGCAGCAGGAACGAGGAAATCGGCAGTCCCACGCTGGTGGAGATGTGCGAGATGAATAGCACAAACTCCCCGGCGCGGAGGTTGCCAAGGGGAACCGAGCCTGCTCGGACCCCCCAGCCGGTCTCCTGAGCACTCCACCCAAGCAGGCGGCGCACTGTGTTCAACTCTTCCTCGGTCTGGTAGCGGCGGGGATGAACAAGGGATGCCATCTCTCGGTGAAGTGAGGAGCAGCCTGCGTAGGGGAGAAGGGGGCAAGGAAAGCTCGAAGGCAAAGAGGCACAAAGGTTGGGAGGAAGAAGGCGAATGCGGGAAAGTAACCGCGGAAGGCGGTTCGCCCCATTATAAAGCCTGACTCAACCGGCGCACCCCGGAACCATCGCCGGAACCCAAGCGACACCCGCGCCTGGTGTTAACCGCCCAGTCCATGACATGGGGGCCCAGGACCACCTGTCGGGGTGAGCGGGTAACCAACAAGGGTGCAAAAAGACAGGATCTGAACTGTCACCCGCGCGCGCGGAGCGAGGCGGAAGCTGAACTGACGTGCGCGTATTAAGCGCTGGCGTGGCCGAGCTTTTCGGGAACTGCGCCGGTGGTAAATGATCCGTTTACTCCAGCCGCAACAATGCCGAGCGTCGTGATCGTGACTAGGTGAACCACTGTGCGTGGGGGCCATGAGTCAATAAGCCGTTGCGATGTGATGAGGCAGCAAACAACACGATGGATGGTCAAAGCCGGTCAAGGCTCCTGCAGTAAGAAGCTTCAAGCTATGCAGAGCCAAATCGCAGTAGTGGCCCCACCTGCGGGTTCGTACCTCCCCCAAGGTGGGCCCGGGGGCCACTGTCGGTACCCTGTAGCAGGGATACCCACTCTTACTACGGCAAGGCAGGACCCGCGTAGTTATCCGTAACTGCGCGCAAAGGCCGGAGTAGCCAGGCCCCACGGGTCAGGCTCTTTCCTCACCGGGCCAACGACCCCGGACCCGTTCCCCGCCTGGGGATGGGTCCGGAGACGCCACGTGTCTCTAAGGAAGGGAAGCTCCGAGCTGACAGCCGAGGCCTCGGACCTCCCATAGGGGTCCGGGACCTCCTGCATCCATCCGGACCCCCTTACCGCGTGGGGGTCCGGAGCCGCCACGTGTCCCGGAGGCACGGGCGCGGGCTCGTGCGCGAGTCCTCCGCTAGGAGACTCGCCCACTCACCGCATTTAATGCGGATAGTTGAGGCGTGCTCTATCGCCGCGGTACGCGGGACAGCCTTTGTCAGGCCTCACTGTGCACCGCGTATTACCAAGGTACACAGTGCAGCCGCCCGTGCCGCACCCGCGCAGAGCCCGTCTGCAGCATTAAATTGATACGACGGCACGGCACTTTTCCATCATGCTACGTGGCAGGCGATGCCACTAGCTACGTCTGGCATCGTCCCGACAAGACAGTGCCTGGACATGATGAACGAGGGACTCCAGGAACAGCCATGTACGCGCCTCCCTTGAGATATAAAAGGGAGGCGCTCGCTGCGCACTACAAGCTCTCAGGACACACAAGCTCTCGCGAACTCTCGCACTCTCGTGGGAGGGCAATACAACACATAGTGGACGTAGGGTATTACGCTCCGGCGGCCCGAACCACTCTAATCCCGCTGTGTTCATCGTGTTCTTGAGTGAGATCTAACTAGGACTAGCTAACCCCCGAGTTCACACCCTTTGGGCTAGGGCGGGTGCCTTCCGCCACCCGGCTGTGGTTTGCAGCACCACGACAGGCACCAGCTGAGAAAGGCCAAAGGCACCGGTTTCTCAACCGGTGCCCCGCAACCGCGACCATTGGCCTCTACTTAAGACACCGGATTTTTCAACCGGTGCCTTAGGCTTCCATTGGTACCGGTTGGAAATACCAACCGGTACCAAAGAGGCTGCCACGCTGACGTAAGGTGGCAGCCCCTTTGGTACCGGTTGGTATTTCCAACCGGTACCAATGACATTTTCCCCTTTTTTCCCAAATCTAGTTTTGTTTGTTATATTTATTACTGTTTATTCTTTTATATTTGCTAAACGCACTCAAGCTCTACAGTACTCTACGTTCATTGGTTGTTCGTGTTCGTTTTCAGAGAATATTTGAAACTAACTAAAAGTGAAATGCGAGCATATAATTAAGCTAATTAGATGAACTAATATATTTACAAATTTACAAACATCAAGGCATAATGTTTAAAAATATTTACAAATGTACCAAGTCATGTTAGCTGTCCAACTACTAGTCCACTCAGGATGTCGATGGAAGTCCTTTATAGATGTGACCGTCGTGGTAGAACTCGCCTCTAGGATCCAAGAATCTCGTTCAAAATGAATCCGGCGAGCTGCTCGCACACGGCGTTGATCCGATCAGTAGAGTAACATTCATCCCCCATTTGAGACATCTATCATTTAGGAAAAAAAGCATTAACATTATGTGCGTTAGTGCAATTATGAAAATATACTAGTGAACGGTTTGGACGTACTCTCGTTTCTTCATCAGTAGCCTTCCCGCATGGAGTCATGATGTGCAAGTAGTCGCATACGTAGTACCCGCACCAATCAGTTCCTTGTTGTTGTCTCGCACACTTAAGGAAAAACAAATAAATTACTCAATTTAGAACAATTTGGGATTATATACTTAACTAGACAAATCTTTATGAATGAACATACCGGATAATCCATGTTAACGTTCAGTTCGGGCCTCCATTGACCACGTCCTTTGTTATTTTTCACAATTTTTTCCAAACCCTGCGCTCAAAGTTAAGTTTGATATTCAGGAATTGTTATTAATAGAAAAAGGATTTGATTGTGCAAACTGAACTTACCTGTTCAAGGGGTCTATGATATGTTGGATTGCGGACTTTGGATTTCTCATTGAGTCAAAGACTATAAGATTGCCGGTCTCTACGGAAAGTATGAGTAAAATCCAATGATAACTGCAGATATAGATAGGATACATACATAAATGTATTAGACAACTTAGTATTTATTTAGTAATATAACAGAGGTTTGAGTCGATCAAGGCCTACCCAAAGTTGTATGGTATGAATATATAGGATTTGTAACTTTGCCTAGTCAACGAATCGTACATGTTTTCGCACGTTTCCTTGTAACTTTCGTTGATCAATTTCTGGTTGACTAGCAAAGGAGACATGAAGCCGATCTGATGGTGCCATCCGTGTTTTCGGCTTCTTTGGGTCTCCTGTCTAAACGATGCAATAGAAATTTTATAATGCACACATATAATTATGTTCTTGTTAACAAAAAGTATTAATGTAGAGGTAAGTGATACTTACAAAACCCAAATGGTGATGATAGAAGCGTCGAGGGCTTGTCGATGGTAAATGTGATATAAATTTTGGAAGTACAGCCAGAATGCAAATTGAACATCTGCGTGCCTAGACTTTTCTCCTCTTTCTCAGTGGCAAAAGGTTTTCCATGCTGGAATGGAGTAATAGTACGAGTGACAGGGATTTTTGCCTCCACATGCCCCGTTTCCTCCTCTAGCGTTAATCCAGTTTCAGAAAGAAATATTGCGGCATGTAGGTCCGCCTGGAGTTGTACGTCCGTCGGGTGTAGGAGTGGCAACCCTGGCACCCGGAGGGGCTCGAGTTCTTTTTGTTGTGTGCCAAGCTGAGGAATGGTCTTGCCACATTTTTTCTTCAGATTTCTCACCTTGTGTGCCTTTGTCAGAGTACGATCATAGTCCGAGGGTAAGCTTTTCGGTTTTGGTGGGTTGTCTAGGTTTGCGAGAAGCTTTTTTCCTAGTTCTAGAGGTACATTTTCCCTCGGCGGGGGGACTTTAGGCTTCAATTGTTTTTTTATATATCGAGCAGTCTCCTCTTCCAACTCCTCAGCGGTTTTCTCGTAGGTTAATTGTCTTTCGACCGTTTTCTGCTTCTTCTTTGAGGGTCCAGCCGCTGGGAGGGATGCTGTCTTTTTCTTTCCCTTTTCTGGTTTAGGAGGAGTTGGAGTACTCGTGGCCCTTTGCGCCGGCGGAGACGGTGGTGAAGGAGGTGGTAGTGGGGACGGCGGTGAGGTAGGCCGCGGAGACGGGCGATCGGTCTGCACTGGAGCCGTTGTGCATGCAGTAAGTTTGATGTCGGCCTTGCGCCATAGAACGACCACGTGTAGTGCGTGTCCCAATGTCTTCTCTCCATCCACTCCAATGAAGTCGAGCTCAAGATCCTCATTATTTCCAACTATCTGCTCGACTGTGACGGAGGTGTAGCCAGGAGGTATCGGCCTTCCATGAATTGTAGTAGAGGGATTCAGGGGTAGGGCTGACCCGTATGCGACATGAATGGATATATTTCTTGCTCGCACATGAAGATCGCACGGTGTCAGCATGGTGACATCATCCACTGGATACCTCTGGTCATCTACCGCCATTGGCTCAATCTGGGGTTGTTGTTCCGCTTGTACGTCGGGCGCCGCCGTGGATGCACAGCTGCTGTGTCGCTGAGAGGCCGGGCTTATCACAACATCTGGGTGCGACCCAGTAGTGCCCCTTTGGCTCAGAGCTAGCTGCACCGCCTCATTGACCCTGGCGTCCATCTGAGATTCCAAGGACGCAACCTTCTTGTTCATCTTTTCTTCTATGGCACGAAGTTTCTCTTCCTGTTCGGCTTTGCTCTTTCGGTGAGTCTTGTAAGAGGGATCTCCGGCCCAAGCAACTTTCCATGGGATCACGCCGATGCCGCGGGCTCGTCCAGGGTGTTTCGGATTCTTGAATGCCCTTGTCAGCTCATCATTCTCCCTTTGAGGATGGAATGTTCCTTGTTGAGTCTCATCTATTGCAGCGACTAGATCGCGGGACACTTCTTGCATATGCTCGGGCACGACCAAACTTCCATCCAACTGGTTTAGTGTCATGCCATTAGCAAATAACCACCACTTGGATCTATCCGGCCAATCCCAAGTCGTCGGCCTGATGCCTCTATCTATAAGGTCCTGCTCCATCTTCTGCCATTTTTTAACTGACTTCTTGTACCCGCCAGCCCCAAGGTGGTGGTTGTACTTCTTATTTGCTGCATTCATCTTGGCATGTTCGGATTTTTTTTGGGCTTACTCTGATAGTTTGTATTGTTTGAACTCCTCCCAGTATGGTTTAACCTGAGGAAGATTGTCCCAGTTCGGCTCCTTATCCTTCTTGATGTAATTGGTGTACAACTTCTTCTTGAAAGTTGCAAAGGCAAGGGACATCTTTCTCAAGGCACATTTCTTGACAAGTTGTTGGTCAACTCCTTCAGAAAGAGTGAACATATCCTTGAGTTCTGCCCACAGCATTTCCTTCTGATGTGCAGGCACGGCGTGTTGCTGTTCTTCGGGTTTGGTCGTTTTCCATAGTCTTGTGGTGATCGGAATTCTTGCCCGAACAATAACACCACATTGGTTGACAAATTTTGTGCTAGCATCCTCTGGAGCACTTGGACAGCCCTCTGCGTCCACTTCTGTGATGACCTGTCTTCCCTCCATTTTCTTGGTTGGCCGGCGTCTCCCTTTTGACTGGCTCAAAGAAGTCGATGCGGAGGTCGACTAAATTACAGAAAAGATATGTTAATCGCAAAACTAATCTACCGAAGTCACCATGCATATAGTTTTAAGATTCGTACTGGAACATGCTGCTGTTGATTGGGCGGCGGCGCAAAGTCATCATCTTCTTCATCGGCATCTCCAGACATATTCATCAACGAATCAGCTGTCCAAGCATCTTCTTCAGCAATTGGCTGGGTGGTGTTAGCCCTCGTATCTTCGTTTATTGCATCCAACATGTATTGCCCGGCAGCCTACTCATCACCGAAGGGGTCCATCCTTAACTGAAACCGTAAAAATGTGTTAGAGTATGTGTCCATCCTCAAATGAAGCAGGAGAATTCAATTCTTTGAACGAATATGCGTGTTTGAGAGAGTGTGTGTATGTTAGAGGGACAGAGAAAGAGAGAGAGTTAGTGAGTGTGTGTGTGTGTGTGTGTGTGTGTGTGTTAGTGTGAGTGTGTGTGTGTGTGTGTGTTAGAGTGTATTAGACAGAGTGTGTGTGTGTGTGTGTGTCGTGGAACGGGGTCGAGGAACCGGGTCGAGGAACAGGGTTGCGAGTTGAGGGTCGAGGAACCGGGTCGAGGAACGGGGTTGAGGGTCGAGGTCTAGAGTTGAGGGTCGAGGGATGGCGAATGCGTGAGTTAGAGAGCGAATACGAAATTACTCGTCGTCGTTACTCGTCGTTACTCGTCGTCGTTACACGAGTTACATGATAAATACATGAGTTACAGAAATACATGATAAATACATAAATACTGGCATTATTCACTCTCTATTTAAATACATGATTAAATACATGATAGGTGTTGTTCATGTTATACTTGCCTTTCACAAACTGCTCCTGCTACTCAAACTGCTCAGAAGATGGCTGCTCCGGGTACTGGTACTGGGGCTACTCAGATGGATCAACGTCTACTCACGAACACATGGCCAAAAATAATACACAACATAAACATACATGCAAACAATAGCAAAAACTAAGAAACAGTACAACAATATATGAAAATAGCAACCAAAACTATGCTAGAACTATTCTACGTGTTACAACGATCGCGTGGACATAAAGAACGCCTAAAACGGAGCTAGAACGCGAAAACTAGGCTTAAAACAAGATCTAGGAGCTTAACTGTAAGAAAAACAGAGTTTCTGGGGGGTTTTCTGCAAAAACCGAGGACCTAAATGTAAATAACGCATAGATCTAGGGTCTAACTCGCAAAACTACAAGGGCTGGATGGCGGGTTCTATTACTGGAAAGTTCAGGGGGGGTCCGTGCAAGATTTTGGGCTGAACTGCAAATACTTTTGAATAGGACAGGAGTGCGGGTTGATACTCAGAAAGTGCAGGGGCTCTTTAGCAAAATGTCCAGGCCGAAGGGGTACGCGCGGATCTGATCCGTTGGATCACGATCCAGCGGCTCAGATTAGATCCGGATGTGATCTAATCTCGTCCGTGGGCTGAGGATCGGGCGGCTGGGATCGACTGGGCGCGCGGGGCGGCGGTGGGGCTCGCCGGCGGCCTGGCTCCGCGGCGGAGCACGGCCGGAGTTGTTCGAACTCGGCGTTTCCGGGGTGAATCGAGCTGGGGTTTGGGTCAGGAAGGGACTACGCGACATGCGTAGTCCACTTGAGGCCTTTGCGGGCCTCGGGGAGGTCCGTGGCGGCGTGTGCTACGACGGCGACGGCCCTGCGCGGCGGAGTTCGCCGGCGCGTGGCGTGCAGGCTGCTGGGGTGCGCTACAGGCTAAAGCAATCTAGCTTAAAAGCATGGCGGGGACTAGAGGGAGCTCACCGAGGCTTGAAATGGCCGGGGGCGTGACGCAGCAGGGTTGGCGGCGAGGATGGTGCGGAGCTCGGGGAAGGGGCGCTGCAGGGCTTGCTCCGGGCCTCGGGTCTCCTCGAATCGATGCGGTGTGTTGCTGCGGATGTGTACAAGGGGTCAGCGTGGCTGGGGGATCGCCAACGGCGAGTAATCGCGGCGGCGCATAGAACTCACCGGCGCGGAGTTCTGGGGAAAATCCCGTGCGCGGTGCTCGTGGACGGGTCGATGCAGGGGTCCTCCGGGCCTCTGGACTCCACGGGGAACTTCGGGATCGAGCTGCGACACCGGTGGAGGGGTCAGGGAGGTCGGCGGTGCGCGCGCGGAGCTGGAGGGCGGCGGCGGTCGACCGGAGGAATTGAGGAGCAGTGGAGAATTGGGAGGAAGAAGACAACAGATTTATACCCCTGGCCAAGGGTACCGGGTCAAAAATTCAGCCGGTACCTATGTAGGCCTTAGGTACCGGTTGTATCTCCAACCGGTGCCTTAGGCGAGGCCTTAGGTACCGGTTCTCCGCACACCCGGTGCCTTAGGGACCCAACGGGCGGGAAATGAAAAGCCCCTATGGTACCGGGTGGATTAACAAAACCGGTACCTTAGGCCTTTTGAAGTTCACTTTTCACTCATCTTTGACCCCCTTTGAACGGGATTCGTCAGTATCTCAATGGTAACTCGCGGTAATTTGGGCTTCGCGGCCACGGTTCGACTCCCGCGCGACGCCCCACTTTTTTTTACCCAAATAGGACCCTAAGGTACCGGTTGGATTTTCCAACCGATACCAAAGGTTATCTTTTCTTTTCCCCTTTTTTTTCTCTTGTAAATCTATTAATTGCCTCATAATTCATAATAAATCTGATATTTGCATAATAAATCTGATAATTGCCTATAAAATCTGATAATTATCTAATAATTTAAATAATTGTCTAATAGTTAAATTATTTAAATGTACAATAATTTTAATTACTACATAATAAATCATTTAGGTGCATAACTAATTATTTTAATTACATAATAAATCAAATAATTGCATAATAAATTATTTAAATGCAAAATAATTCTAAATACTACATGATAAATCATTTAGGTGCATAACTAATCATTTTAATTGCATAATAAATCAAATAATTGCATAATAAATCATTTAATTGTCCAATAAATCAATTCATTGCATAAGAAAACTAATAATGTTCACAGAAAATATTACAAGACATAATCATTCAACTAAGGGAATATTAACGGTGGTTCGCTTTACAATCGTCCCTTCATTATGATCATGACGTGCATACGGAGCCTCCTCTTCGGCTAAAAGAATACTTGTGTCAACCTCCACTACGAACGGAGTCATATCTTCAACCTTATTGTATTCTTCTTCATCTGTGACATCATCGACTCCCACAATTTTTCTTTTTCCTGCCAGAACAATATGGCGCTTTGCCTCATCTCCGGCACCAACAAAACTTGATTTATTCCTGGACTTGTCATTTCTCGTTTTGCTAGACATGTCCTGCACATAGAAAACTTGAGTGACATCTTTAGCTAGGACGAATGGTTCGTCTCGATAGCCAAGCTCTTTGAGGTCTACCGTTGTCATTCCGTACTCGTCGATATCGACACCTTTTCCTGTGAGTTTAAACCATTGACAACGAAATAGAGGTATCTTCAACGGCCCATAGTCGAGTTCCCAGATCTCTTCAATGTAACCAAAATATGAGTTCGTTTGGCCACTAGAGTCGGTGGCATCTATACGGACACCACTATTTTGATTGGTGCTCTTATTATCTTGGGCTCTTGTATAAAATGTGTGACCATTAATTTCATATCCTTGGTACATCAGGATTGAATTTGCCGGACCCCTGGCCAGCCAAGCTAGCTGCTCATGAATTTGATCGTTGGCCATAACTTCCTTCTGCAACCAGGTGGCGAATGTGTCGTTATGATGTTTTGTAATCCATGTCTCAGACTTCAAAGGGTATATATTTCGCACAATTTGCATGTGCTCCTCCATGTATGGAGCCACCAAGGCTGATTGTTGCAGAACTGTGAGATGTGCTTTGCTCAATGTGGCATGATCTATGGCATTTACTGATTTTCTTCCAAGTGTGACCTTTCCAATCAGCCGCCCCTCATGACGTGATACTAGAATCCCAATTGGGCAGAGTTCTTCCACATAGTCAACACAAAATTCAATGACCTCCTCTGTGACGTAACCCTTCGCAATGCTTCCTTCTGGACGAGCCCGATTACGAACGTATTTCTTTAGTACTGCAAAGTATCGTTCAAAAGGGAACATATTATGAAGGAAAACAGGACCGAGAATACCAATCTCTTTGACCAGGTGAACTAGAAGATGCGTCATAATATTGAAGAATGATGGAGAAAATATCATTTCAAGACTGACTAAACTTTGGACAACATCCTCTTGTAGCCTGCTTAAACTCGATGGATCGATTGCCTTCTGAGAAATTGTGTTGAGAAATGCGCATAGCTTTATGATTGTTGCTCGAACATTAGCTAGTAGAATACCTCTAAGTGCAATTGGAATCAATTGCGTCATCAACACGTGACAGTCATGGGACTTTACGTGTGCGAATTTCTTCTCTTTCAAATTCAGTAGCCTCTTTATATTCGAAGAGTAGCCTGATGGGACCTTCATACTGTTCAAATAGTCGAACATACTTTGCTTCTCTTCCTCACTAAGAGTGTAGCACGCAGGACCTAAATAATGACGTCATTTATCCCTTTTTTCTGGATGTAGGGCGGCCTGTTGTTTCATACGTTGAAGATCTTGCCGCGCTTCCAATGTATCCTTTGCCTTACCGTAGACACCAAGGAAACCTAGAAGGTTCACACAAAGATTTTTTGTTAGCTGCATCACATCAATTGCGTGGCGGACGTCTAAGACTTCCCAATAAGATAACTCCCAAAAAATACTCTTCTTCTTCCACATAGGTGCATGTCCGTCATCACTCTGCACTGATTTGTTGTTGGGTCCTTTTCCGAATACTACTTTTATATCTTTGACCATTTCAAACACTATTTTCCCACAACGGTGCCTAGGCTTGGTACGATGATCTGCCTTTCCATCGTAGTGAGCATGCCTCCTCCTTAATGGGTGCTTGATCGGAAGAAATCGACGATGACCCATATACACGATCTTTCTACAGTGCTTGAGGTACATGCTATCGGTTTCTTCTAAACAATGGGTGCATGCCCTATAACCCTTATTGGATTGTCCGGAGAGGTTACTTAGTGCTGGCCAATCGTTGGTGGTTACGAAAAGCAATGCACGCAGGTTAAAATGATCCTCTGCGTGTGCATCCCACATACGAACACCCTCATCTTTCCACAACAATAGAAGATCCTCAATCAGTGGTTTCAGATACACATCTATATCGTTACTGGGTTGCTTCGAGCCGGGGATAAGCATCGGCATCATAATGAATTTTCGCTTCATACACAACCAAGGAGGAAGGTTGTATATACAGAGTGTCATAGGCCAGGTACTATGACCACTGCTCTGCTCACCGAAAGGATTCATGCCATCCGTACTTAAGCCGAACCTTATATTCCTCGCTTCATTTGCAAATGTTGGGAATGTTCTGTCCACTTTTCTCCACTGCGACCCATCAGCGGGGTGTCTCAACATATTGTCTTGCTTACGTTCTTCTTTGTGCCATCGCATCAATTTAGCATTCGTTTTGTTCATGAACAAACGTTTCAGACGTGGTATTAGAGGAAAATACCACATCACCTTGGCAGGCACCCTCTTCTTGACACGCATCCCCTCAACGTCGCCTGGATCATCTCGAGGGATCTTATACCGGCATGCGTTGCATACAGGGCATGAATCCAAATTTTCATACTCACCTCGATATAGGATGCAGTCATTAGGACAAGCATGTATCTTCTGTGCCTCTAATCCTAAAGGACAAACAACTTTTTTTGCCTCGTATGTTGTCTCCGGCAAGGTGTTACCCTCAGGAAGTAAGTTTTTTATAAGTTTCAGCAACTCCTCGAATCCCTTGTCAGACAAACCATTTGATGCCTTCCATTGCAACAATTCCAATGTGGTACCCAACTTCTTTTGGTCTTGTTTGCAATCAGGGTACAACAATGTTCTGTAGTCCTCTAACATACGCTTCAGATCTCTCGATTTCTTTTCTGTTTCGCAACCTTCCTCAGCTTCGCGCAGCATCTGACCAAGATCATCTTCTACAACGTATCCTTCAGTATCTTCTTCAGGCTCACCCATTGCAGTGTCGTTGAAAAAGGAATTATAATTGGCTGCAAAGTCAGGAATCAAGTCCTCTTCTTCTACATTATTATGCAGCACAATTTCTCTTTCGCCATGCTTGGTCCAAACATAGTAGTTCGACATGAAACCACTATTGAACAAGTGACTGTTGATGGTTCTTGATGACGAGTAATCCTTCTCATTCTTACAGAATTTGCATGGACAACGAACGAAACCGCCATACTTGTGTTTCTCGGGCGCTTCTATGAATTCATGCACGCCATCAATGAACTCCTTTGAACACCGATCGGCCATGTACATCCATTGCCGACTCATCTAGGTCCACAATACATTTATATACATCATTGTAGTATACAAATAGTTCATTCATACTATAATAAATTTGAATTCAAATATATAATTGATAATGCATATAACTATAATAAATAGATACTATTCACTTATCAAATAAATTAAATGATAATTTCTTCTAAAAACCAATTGCTAAGTTATGGAGAAAAATAACTAACCATTTTTGAAGAAAAAAAACAAAAATTCGCCTCCCTCCCCTCACTCAGCTGCCATGAACAGTGAGTTCACGACAGCTTGGAGGGGGGAGGGGTTGGGGTATTTATAGGCGTGGCTCAAAGGCACCGGTTGATGCTCAACAACCGGTGACAAACAAAAGGCATAGGCACCGGTTGATGTTACTAACCGGTGACTTTGTTGTGGGCACGTGGCGGCACCGGGCCATGGCAAAACCCGGTGCCACTGTCCACCCTTTAGGCACCGGTTGGTTCCACCAACCGGTGCCTATTCCTCCTTGTTCTTTTTGGTATCGGTTGGTGGCACTAACCGGTGTTTATATTGGGGTTTTGGTACCGGGTGATGCTTTAACCCGGTACCAAACCCCTTACCTTTGATCACCGCTGGCCAAAGGTACCAGCTGCTTTTCAGCCGGTACTGATGCGTGGCATCAGTACCGGTTGCAACAGCAGCTGGTACCTTTGGCCAAGATCTTTGGCCTGTTTTCTAAGTAGTGTTCCAAGATATGTTTGAAAGAAACTCTCTTGTTTGGGTGCAGATCAGCCAGCTCAACACCCAACGTGGATGAATTCGCCTAGTGCGTTGCTCCAAAAAAAAGTTTGTCCAGCACATACACAAACTGCTGAATTTCTGAATGACTTATTACGTACCTATCGAAATTTCCTGGCTGCAATTAATCAAAAAATGCTGAGTTAAACCATGTGTCCCTCAATTGCCATTGGATATTTTTGTTAGATGCCATTTGCAAGTGCTGACTTTAGAGCAACGAATAGAAAGTGTTCAGCGGCAATGTTGGAAGAAAAGAGTTGCTGTTGGTTGATGTCGCTGCCAAGAATCTTTTGGAGAGACTTGTGGCCACCTTTCCTGTGCCTCTTGTATTTTTCCCCCACTCCTGATGAATTCAGCACGTGAGCTTCTAGATGTTGCTTGGCAGATCGGGCCTCTTGTGATGACGACATCATAGCACCAGAGCTCCTTATCTCTGAAGTTTGTACTATATCATTCTTTATTTTTGCAAAAGAATTATCACCTGTACAGAGCAAAGGCCAGATTCAGTGCACTGAATCAGTTCAGATATAATACTCATCAGCTGAACTTGTCCATGTGTCCTTGTAGATGCACATGTAATGGTACTATGGTAGTAGTAGTTGCTAGATCCAGCATGTGTTTTTCTTTGTGTGTGTGAGGTCAAAGTTCGTCTCAGCTTTATAAGGTTCATGCTTTCAGGGAGGACTATGAAAACTGGTGGAGGAAGCATATTCAGTAAATTTGGAAGGTTTTGCTCATGTTCATGCTTGCTTTTTGTGCGTGCGCACTTGTAGGTCCTTGAACCACTGAAATGTTATCTGATTCTCTTTCAAAACATGTCACTTTTGCCGCTGTCAAAACTCACAGTACACAATATATTCTGCCAGCGTCACTACAAATTACCAAGGATTATTGCCATTCGCAATCGGTTTATATGGAATTTTTATCACAAATTCTTGCCATCCGCAACGGTTTATATTAGACGGCAACCTCTGATTCTTTCTCAATAATCCGGTCTTGTTGGAGAACCATGTTCAAAACATGATGGTGCATATATAGCTATACATAAACATCCGTTGCTACAGTTTACTAGGGCTCTTGACTAAGCTCTCACGGATCTGACTTAAACAGGAGCTATACATAAATTTCATTCATGTTCAACAGCTAAGGTCTACTAGCTTGAAATGGAGCCTGAAGGGACGGTGCGAATGTGAATCCTCTCAAAAGTTCTTGACTGAGTAGACAAAATAACCTTCAACTGAGGGGAGAAACCCAGAAAAGGACATGGAGCCGGCCTGAAGCGACAGCGGCACCCTGTTTCTGAGGTCACCACCACCACCAACCAGTATGCCTTGTTGCCTCCACACCGAGCCGGTACAACGCACCACATCACCATTCACCTCAGCATTTAACTGAAAGGTGCTCATTTGTTTTATTTTTTTCTTTTAGAAAGGAGCAGTAGTATCTTTTATTTTTCTTTACAAATCCCATAATAATTGAGACTCTGAGAGCAATGAATCACGCCATTAGCGACAGTAACATATACCAAACATTGTTTTATTAGGAGTAGATTACATCATTTTTCAGGGGGAAACAATAGAAAATAAATCACATGCACCTCTCTAGAGTTGAAGTAATAAAGGCCCTGACAACTAGCAAACCCTTGGGCTAAAAACTAAAAGAAAATATTTCCTTTTCAAAGCACCCAATAATTTCGAAAAAAATAAACAGACAAGAATTGCCATCACACTCACTAAACATGTCTAAACAAATCTGACCGATCCACAATGATTTCGACACTATGCCACAATAATTCCCTTCAAAATATTCTACTACATGACCAGTCCCTGTTAAGCCTATGCGGACAACCAATCACCCTCCAAGCGGCGGCGGGTACCACGAACATTGACCTCGTGAGTAGCTATCTAACACCACCTTTATTTATTATCACGCACACAATTAAGCTAAGACCTCTCGTAACAGGCCAGCAAGCAATCATTCGGCTAAGAACAGCGACGGCCGGCCGGGTTTGCAGAACACGAGTCCTAGTTGCCATCTTCTTCTTGCTCCGACGATCCTCTTCTTCGCTCCGATCCCCCGTTCACTCACAAAAAGGACAGAAAGGAAGGGATGGCCGTGTGCCCTGCCGTGCAGGCTCCGCTAGCTGCCGCCTCGCTCCAGGACATGGCAGTCAGGTCGCAGCAGCTGCCAATGAGAGACGCACACGCGCGTTCGCGTACAAAGAACAGACAGGCAGACAGGCAGATCGAGATGGCGGACGGCACGTCACGCGCAAACAAACCAAACGATCCTACTTGTTCTTCTTGACTCTACTGGCAGGGTCTCCATTTTCGCCGGTCTTGCTAGCTTGCTCATGGTGGGAATCAAAAGACTCTACATGCATGTCAAGGGTTGCAAACGATCGAGCTATGGTCTAGGGGTAGTGTAGGAGTTAGGCAGAGGAACTATATGTGAGGTTAGGCCTCGTGTAGTGCTGTAGAATGTAATTATGTAATGGGATTATTCTCTTTGTCTAACGGCACGTTTTGCTATACTGCAACCACCACTACTTTAGTACCAAACTACAAAAATTAAGATGCCCCCTGTCACAGCCCTGGAAAAAAAAAAGGAAAAAGAAAATAAAATCCTCCGCCGGGCCCCACCTGTCAGCCCCTTCCCTCTCCTTCTCTGTTTTCTCCCGCGCGCCGCGGCACGCGTCGCCGCCGCCGGCCATCCTCGTGAGCCGCGCCACGTGCCGGCAATCTTCGCGTTCCGTGCCGCCGCTTCCTTCTTCCCTCGCCCTCTCTCCTTATCCGTGCCCGGTCGGCCTCGCTCCCCGCCTCAAACCCTAGCCCGCTCCCCTCCATTGACGCCGCCGGCCCGAGCTCCCTCCTCGCCGCCGATTCGCCGCTCACAGTGAGTCCCTAGTCGATTCTTCGCGGGTGGAGCGTCTCCTCGCTTCCCTCGACCCGTTCCACCCCTAACCCGGCCCCTTCCCCTCCCCTGCAGGGCCGGCGACGAGCGCCTCCGCCCGCCGCCGCCTCTGCTCGTCGCGCCACCGGTCCGCCGCCGATCCTCGCCCGCATCGCCGCCGGTGAGCTTCGCCGTCACCTAGGGCACGCCATGCGCCCTCGCCCCGAGCTCCTCCAGCCTCGCCCCGCCGCGCCGCCGTCCGCCGGCGCCACCGCGCCGCGCACGCGCGCGCGTGGGCGCGCCCAGGCGCGGGGTCAAGGCAGGCTTCGGCCTTGACCCGGCCTGGTGGTGCCGCCCGGCTCCCTGGGCCCACCTGTCGGTGGCCGGGGTGGCTACCTCGGGTAGACCTAGCGTTTTAGCTAGGGTTTCTTAGGTTCCATATTTCTGCAATCTTCCAAAATTTGTAGAAAATCATGTGTAGCTCCAAAAATTATGAGACTTGTTTTGTTAGATTCCTCTAGCTGAGATCTACTTAGGAAAAATATTGTTTTGCATATTACTTTATTGTAGATTTATCTATAGATTTATCTTGCAAAAGTGAGTTTATTGCTTAGTTATTTGTATACTGCTTGAAAAATGTCAAACCAAATTTTGTTAGACTCCTTGTGAGGTGTAGTTTTCAGTAGTGCTACTTGTTCACATGATTCCTTGCTGGTTATCAAAGTTTTAGCTTGTTTTCCTATACTTTGTATGAAAATGGTTTATTATAGAACTTTTTGCTGGAAAGTGGGAAAATGGCAAAACCAGTTTTGTTAGCTTTGTGTTCCTTCCTAGTTTCCATGATAATTTTGTTGGATTTGTTTAGTTGAGTTTGCATTCCTTTTCTGTTTTACTTTGTTTAAAGTGGCTGAAAACTGTTATATTTATGATTAAATGTAGGAAAATGCTTTTGCTGCAAAACCAATTTTCATGAGTTCTTTGTGATGTCCTCTGCATGCTCAAATTGTTTCATGATTTATGCTTGCTGTTTAGTTCATTCCTTAATTCGTGCAACGCATTCATGCATTTTAGTGACCAAGTCGTCGGAGAACGAACCCGTGGAACCCGCCGAGTCCGTGGAGCCCGAACCCGGAGTCCCGTTCGTGGTCGAGTCGGAAGTTAACCCAGGCAAGCAGCTAAGCATACTCCTTGCACCTATTTAATCTGATTTAGTTAGCTATCTCACCGGGTAATGTTGGGTTATATAATATGTATGTATTGCATGCTTGTACCTACTTTGATGCATTCTCCTGCCTTGATTCGTTTATTCATATCCTTGGCACTAGTTAGATAGTTAATAACTTAATCTGACTGGATGCTTAGTCCTGCTTAGAATACTTATCGTGCTTGCTAGAAAGGAATGGATTGGAGTATCACACTTACCTGTTTATCCTTGATCGCACTTGAGCCGGGGCTAGTATAAGTTGGTAGTATCGAGATTCGAGCGGAATGTTAGGGCCTAGAGAATGAAGTCACATGGGCATAGTCCGCTTGGATCGGTTAAGGACCGAGTGGACGACGTCGGTTTTGAGCACCTTTCCGTGCTACCACATATCCAATATAATGGAACGGATAAGCCAATTACCTTCTTTGACTTGCTCATTGATGTGCAGTCCTAGCTACGTGGCTACAGGCTATGCAGAGAGGCTTAGTGTGTCCCCAGGTGGACTTATGTGTAGGAAAGTTTAGAGATGTCCCTGGTGGAACTAAGTCTCTACTCGTAAGCTAGGTGTGAGGTTCAATGATCGAGCCATGTTGGGAACGGTTGACGTGAGTATCCCCTTGCCCGGCGTGATCGGTTGGGTGAGTCGTATGGTCCTCGCGTCGTGTGGGTAAAGTAGTACACCCTTGCAAGGTTAAATCAATTCGAATTGCCGTGCTCTCGGTTATGAGCACGCTCTTTAACCCATGAACTCCTCATAGATTATCGTTTATGTTGAGAATGGTTCATGTTTTAGCTATGAACCGTTATAGTTTATTTTACTCTCTTAATCAACTAAAATTGTTTGGGTTTGGGCAAGATTAATTAAGTTTGCTAGGTGATAGTCTAGGCAGCTTATGCTTATGCAACAAGTACTTAAACTTAAAGCTTTTCCTTGAGCCTTTGCATGATCCTTGTTTATTTAATCGCGTAAGTCTTGCGGAGTACCTTTTGTACTCAGGGTGCTTTCTAAACCTAGTTGCAGGTGAGCCAGAAGTGGTGTTCGGCCATTTCTACCCCGCTGATCCTAATGCGGGGGAAGAGTAGGCTGTTGCTGCTGTGGTGATGTCCTTGAGCAAGGCATCATCATCTTAAGTAGGTTTTATCGTAGCTGAGCTTCGGGAGAGCATGTATTTTCAATAAGCTCTAAACCTCTGTTTAATATGACTCGCGTGAGCCCAAGGCTTGTAAAGTGAAGCTTTAAACCCACCTATATTGAACTTGTAATATTAAGTCTCGAACTCTGGTTTTATATAACTGCTCTTTGTGGATTGTTGGCTATGTATTCGATTGTATACGGTATGTGCATATGCTGATTCTGGGCGTATGTTGGAGCACATACCGGGACTACCGGATTTGGTATTATTTTGAATGAATGACGTGTCGGTTATTCGTGTCTCTAGATGTGGGATAACACGTGGCACGCTCTACAGCAAGCACGTGTTAACTCTCATCTGGGTGATAATGACCGGCGGTTCGTTTAAAATAGTATCAAATTGGGCGGTTCTCACACCCCCTTCTCCATCTTCTTCTTCTCTCCATGGGAATAATCTCTCCTCTTATACTACGTGGTAGCTGGTGCTGATTTGTTGTAAGAGAAATGTACTGTTAGCTGACTGTTGGTTCGTAGTTGATGCTGATTTGGTGTAAGAGAAAAATATTGCTGGTTGGCTAACAAACTAGCTGAACAGAGCGATTATACCTAGTGTTGTCGAAAGATTGTGCTAAACTTACCGTGCTTTCTTCAGTCCTTTCGAAAAAAAAAGTGTTGTGGAGACATTACAGAGCTAGTTAACTAGTCTGTATACTGATGTGCATGTTGTCATCAAGTTTATATATGCTCGAGCTGGATACTGAGCATTGGTCATGGTATGAGCTCGTTTGCGAAATTCTTTGAGTCCTCAGCTCGGCACAGGTGCTGCATCTATAAACCAACCGCGGTTTCAGATGATGCAGGCACACTCTTGACTCTTTTATGCTTGCTTTCTTCGCTCTCACGTTGGCCGCAGTTCTCAACGCCAATGAACTCGTTTCTTCCTCGTGCTGTTATCATGTCCTGTGGGTGTGTGTGTGGTAGACAGACGGCCGGACAGGGATGGATGCATGGGAACAAGGCCTCTATATTATATGGTCAAGGTCAATGAGTCGGCGGTCGCCAGTCCAAGTTTTTGACCAGGTTCATTGAAGGGAATCAAAAACGCCAAAGAAAAGAAAGGGAAATCACAACTTGTAATCATGGTAAATTGCTCAAAACTCAAATAAAATAGACATGGGAATGAAAGCGACTCCCGGATTGCTGCTGTCTCGTGGCGTGGCGCGGATGCTGCTGGCATATAGTATATTCTATTGTTATTGTAGCTAGCTGCAAGATATAGATAGCAAGCAAGCAGTGGCATGGCAACGAACATATTTTGCATGTGCTCGTCGTCATCTTCGTCGCCGGCCGGTGAGACCATTCATCCGTGGCAGATTGGCCAGAATTATTGGCCGCCGGTCAGGTGTGGCGTTACGGCGTGCGGCCATGGTTATCCGGATGATGCTGGCCGGGTGAACGGATGACGGACGGACGGCTAAAGGTTGTTTAGAGCAGGGCCCCAACTCCTTCAAAAATAGCTTTGGCTCCGGTTGTTTTGGTGGAGCGACTTCTCTGATGGAGCTGAAGTCGTTTTGGATAATATTTGGCAAAATAGCTTCACCATGTGTTTCATGAGTGGATTGAGGGTCAAATGTCCAATATACCCTTAACAATTATTTTTTATTTTTTCTCTCATTTCACTATTTCCTTCCATTCTTCTCTATTTGTTTCCTCTCCCGTGCAGCTCCTTCCACCGGCGGGGCCTCCTCCCCAATCACCGGCGCCAACTCCGCCTACCTCCACCCACGCCTCCTTCCGCAGCTGGCGGCATCCGCTAGCGCCACCACCTCTTGGTCTCCATCCGCCCCTCCTCACAACACTGGCGGTCTCTGCCCGCCCTTCTCTCACCGGCTAGTGTCGCCGCCTCCCGGTCTCCACCCGCCCCTCCTCTTCCCACCGGCCAGCGCCGCCACCTCCCTTGCTCCGCTCGCGTGGGAAGCCGCTGGCCTTCGCCCATGCCTCCTCCCGGCGGCCTAGCCTCGGCCCGTGCTCTCACGGCCCCTCACGAGGACAAGGAGGTCCAACAGGTGGAAGGAGCTCCATAGAGCCGCTTGGAGCCATGTTTTCGTGACTCCGCCCCCTGTGTAAGCCGCAACTGGCTCTAGGTGCAGGTGCGGCCGGAGTTGGTGGAAAATCCACCATTTGGCAGGGCTCCGGGTGAAGCCGCTGCCATAGCTGTTCTTGGAGCCCTGCCAAAGGGGCTCTAAGTTGGCTACGCCTGCATGCAACGTGACTGTCTGGTGGCTCCTATGAAAAGTATGTGTAGGTTTTCTATTTACATTATAAATTAATTTATTTATTTCATTATAGGCTTGAGACGTCAACATCCACGATGGTGTCTAGATATTTTTCATATTGATTACTCATTTTTTCTGGATTAATGTTGATCTGTTCATGAAGAAAGCTGTGCCTTCATTTACTCCATTGAGAACCTAGCAACGAGTCTTCGATATATGGGATGAGATGTTGAAAGAAAGGAAGAGGCCGGAAGTGTATATGATGATTCGTTCAACTGAAGAGGAACTTATCTAACTGACATATATATGGGTCCAACCATCACGAGTCCACGTGTCAGTGGGACTATTTCCCTTGACATCTCATGAAAGAAACGACTTCTCAGTGCAGGGTGCTTATGGTCAGAGCCCACGAGAAGTTTGTTGATGCTCATTTAATTCTTGGGGTACTCTACTAGTTTGTCACACAAAGTGCCGGCTATATATACATGCACTGCACTGTCATTTTACCATCTTATAAGAAAAGGGCAACTTACGAGCTAGCTAGCTATTGCGATCTTATTTGGTCCCATTACTTTCATCTCAGCAACTCCAGTTTCTCTAACACTCTCATCAGTGTTCTAGTAGTATTCACTAAAGCAAACAGGGCAGTTGGAGTCGACCTTTAGGATTATTGATTGAACCCTAGTTCATAACCATTTTAAGCAACATTCACGCTTTCCGACATATATAGAATCCCTTTTGTTCATAACCATTTTAAGCAATATTCAACATATATATAATCCACTGGAAGGGTTAGGTACATAGGATATGTATTGATAGTTATTTTTATATTTTGTTTAAATTATAGGAAGTACTCCATATTCAGAAAAAAAAATAGCACTAGAAAGTGGCTAATGGAAGATGGGGTCCATGTAAAGGCAGTTGGTAAGATGATGCTTGAAAACTCCATAATTATTCTATTATGCTTAAAAATTATTTTCTAGTGAAAACTAGGGATTACACATGTGCTTGTGTTGACTGTTTCAAAGAGTTGGTCCACACATTTATGACAGACAAACTTGAACATACTTATATTAATTTTCAGTGAAAGTTGAAATAGATATATTATTATATCCAAGTATATTTAAGACGGTTTGATCCAACAGATCAATTATACCTTTCTTGTATGAAATTTGTTAATGATGATGTGTGATAAAAGAGTATGTTTAATAAATTATAACTAGCGATACGGTTTGTGTGAATTCAAGAATATAGTGGACCTCTCTTAGAGCACAAATGAGATATACTTTTATAATAAGAATTAATTTGTTTTTTCTACTTCTTGAAGAAGTGCATATTGTCTATCATAAATCTCCTTTTTCAATGAAAAGTAGCAATATGTGCTAGCATGTGCTTGTGTTTGGCTTGTATTGCTGAGAGATCACATAAGGTATACAAGATTTTATAATTTAGCTGATTATTATCTATGCATGGCAATCGATGTGCTATGTGATGCTCTTGGTCCCTCTTCCTTAATTTGCTAGCATAAGATTCCTAATGACAGTAAAATAGAGGCAGTTAATATTTCATAGTAATTAATATGTTAACATGCATCTTGCAAGCACATGTACAGACGACATTGTAGAGCAACTTGTTCTATTGTTCTATTGTCACAGAACTGTGTACTCTTTCGAGTTCAACACTGTTTCCGTACTTGGTTGAATATGAAGCGAGAGAGGAACTGACAGATTTTGAAGAAAAAAAAAAGGACCGGATTTGTTAGTCCGTGGATGTGAACGGGGTCTCCACTAGCTAGTAGCTACTATGCTCGATTATTGCCTGGTCAAAGGCCATAGCAAGTTTGTTGTGATGCCCATTTAATTGCTCAGGCGCGCAGTGCTGTAGTAGTTGTCTCTCAATCTATCCCATACTTTGATGTCCTGCCATCTAATCTTGCTCCTCTTGATCTTACCAACAGCCAAAAAAAAAAAGTAAATAGCTATTGATATCTATATAACCTATATACACTACTTGAAAACGGGCCATCGGTCCAGACCAAAAGTACCGCTTGTTGTTTCACCCGGTACTAATACGAGCATCAGTACCGGGTGCAACGACAGCTGATACTTTTTGATCTGGACCAATAGCCCGAGGTGTCCAGAAGAGCCTTTGTCACCGGGTCATGGCACAACCCGGTACTAATAATTAAAAATTAGCACCAGTTTATGTCAAAACCCGGAACCAATGAAAGAGATATATTTTGGTACCGGGTGATAGCACGCACCGGTGCCAAAAGTCGAGTTTCGGCACCGGTGGAAACAACCACCCGGTACCAAAGGGCGGCCTCTGTTCCAGATATTTCAAGTGTTGGCGCCGCTCTTATCTCTCCACCGCTCTCATCTCTCTACCTAAAGGAAAGGGCGAAAGGCTCTACTCGGGCCAGGCCAAACGCGGAGTCGCCGAGGACAGGAGGAGGACGGCGGAGGAGGAGGAGAGGGGGAGGAGCCGAGGACAGGAGGAGGATGGCGGACGCAGAGTCGTACTCTTTCCTTTCCCGTTGGATCTCCTTCGCCTTCCTCTCTGGTCCTCCCAATCCATTTCCTCATTACTATTGCCCAATCCATCGCAGGTGCTGGAGCTCAGCAAGTTGCTCGGTGCGGTACCATCACCGCTGGATGGATGCTGCTCAACATCCACCAGACATAGATCTGCTGGTCGCGTCATGGCCTGTGAGCCACGGAGATCTGCTGGCCTCGCCGGCTGCCAGAAGAGGGGGAGGAGGGAGGAGCGCAGGGCGCGCGCGGAGGAGGAGGGGAGGAGGAGAGGAAGGCGATGCGGCGGGCGAGGCTGCCGCCGGGACCTTCGACTCCGCCGAGGCCGCCGCGCGCGCCTACGACACCACCGCCAGGTCCATCCACGGCGCCGCCGCGCGGACCAACTTCCCTCCCTCGGGCCCCGCGGCCGCGCCGCCGCCGCACCCCGCCACGTCCCCCGCCACGGCGACGTCTAGCCACAACAGCACTGTCGAGTCCTGGAGCGGCTGCGCCGCGCCGGCCCTGCCGCCGCCGCCTCGGCCACGACAGCAGGGGTTCGGCTGCCGCCGGCCGCCGCTGTGGGGCGCTGCTGCGGGCCGTCGCCGGCCGCCGCTGCGGGCCGTGGGGTGCGTCTGCGAGGGCCGCCGCC
Organism: Panicum virgatum; assembly: GCF_016808335.1. NCBI lineage: Eukaryota > Viridiplantae > Streptophyta > Magnoliopsida > Poales > Poaceae > Panicum > Panicum virgatum. The sequence goes on from NC_053147.1 coordinate 64,437,687, forward strand.
GCGGGGAGCCGGCCGTGGGGTGCGGCGCGAGGGCCGCCGCCGCGGGAGCCGGCCGTGGGGTGCAGATGCACGAGCAGCTAGCCGCCGCTGCCGCCACCGTGGGTGATTTTTTCTCTTTTTTTACTTTTCTGATTTCTGAAATAGAGATGCATGTTGGATGGATTGCATTTATCTTGTGAACAATTTTTTGAATAATTTGTGGGATCTATGAGTATTGTGTGTTCGTCAATTCAATATTCTGTGTTTGATTCTTTCGAATGAATCGCTGGTACCGCTAGTGGAGCATGCCAGGGGAACAGAGAATGGATGCGGGGAACGAGGGAGGATGCAAGCGAACAGCGTAGCGGTCTTTGGTACCGGTTGGTATTCCAACCGGTACTAAAGGAGGTCATAGGCACTGGGTAAATTACCCGATGCCAAAGGCAGTCTTCATTGGTCTCGGTTTTCGGGTACCTGTTATAGAATCGGTACCTAAGGATCTTTTCAACCGGTGCCTATAGCTCTTTTTGTAGTAGTGATAGATGGCACCCACTAATTATTTCTCTCTTCATGTAAGGTGTCCACATGATTCCCCACTAAGTATCTCACTAACTTACAATTCTTTCATGCAGTCTATTCATGTTTTTCTATTAATTACAAAAAAATATCTATGTAATCTCTACTATGTGCAATACTTTTAATCTTTAATCTATTAATATAAGTCATATAAATACGTTATTTTTTCATCACCTATTCTTCTATAATGTGATCAAATATTTTATTAGTGTTTCTTCTATTATCGTATCGATTTTTACCTGATCCGGTAAACAAAAAAAATGTCCATATGATCTCTACTATATGCAATATTTTTAATCTTTAATCTGTTAACGTAAAGTCATATACATACACTATTTTTTCATCTCCTATTCTTCTATAATATGATCAAATATTCTATTGGTGTTTCTTCTATTAGCTTATCGATTTTTACCAAATCCGATAAAAAATAACATCCAAGTAACATTCATATCATCTATTTCTTTCAACATGCCAGCTATATATCCACATTATATAAGAACATATTACATCACACGCCACACCACTATCCACTGGGATAGGACCATCTATTTATGTCTTCCACCATTTTTTTTTTGAATGTTGCCATGCAATCACCTTAGTATTTCTACTTTAAAATTTCATCTTAAAATTTTATTTAAGAAATTTCGCAGCAAAGCGCAGCTATCACCTAGTTTCATATCCATCATGTGTCTTTGCAACAACTCCATGTTTATTTCAGAATATTAATAACCAGGGAGGTATACATGTGCTGTCGTCATTCATTAAAAAAGTGATATGAGGCCTAGAATTAATTATAAGAGGGTTTTGGCAGGCAGATGAGTAAATTATGGAATGTGGATATTGTAAACTAACTTGACACAAGACAACAAGCTTCGTATCAAGCACAAGTTAGCAACGGATGGTGATCGGCCAAATAATAATGAGCAAAATGCAAAAGCTAAGCTCTCGGCGCCAGCCGCCAGGGAAAAAAAACTGGAGACCAAATAGGAAGAATAATAGGGTATCAGAGGGTGCCAAGTAGAGGAATTTGTCATTTTGCGAGGAAAGCTCTAGTAACAGATAGAGAAAACCGTTTATTTTTTTAAGACAAAAGGATAGTGAAAACCATCAACCAAAGGGGAACAGCATCCTCTGGCATTTTAACTCCACCTAGCAACACATCACGATCGCTCCTTCCGTTCCAAATAATAATTCGGTTGACTTTCTTAACAATTTTTTTTTTGAATAAAATGAGTGGTCAAATTAAAAATCAATAAAATCAAACGAATTACAATTTAGAATGGAGCGAGTAGAATTGATAGAGCAATCACACGTCTCTACTGGTTTTCGGCCATCGGTATCCTTATGGCGACTTAAGACGATCATAGAAATTGATACAAACACCAAAAAAAAAGTGTCGTCCGATGCATATAGCTCGGTCGCAACAAAACGTGAAATTCCTACGCTTTTGCAGTACCATTGGCTCTTTTCCACAATTTCAAAAAAAAAACTTTGGGTCTTTTCCATCATCAATCTGATATTGTTACTTGTTAGACGGCCCAAAGCCAGGCCAATCTCTTACAAAGTAAACCGAGGTCAGGTCTACTCAGGGTTTACGTTATCACTGATACATGGTTTATCAGTGCCCTCCGGTATCGATAATCGATTGAAAATGGGTGAAATATCGCTAAAATCGACTGATAAGGAAGATCAAATTCAAATATCGATTATCAATGATTTATCATTGATAATCGATGCAAATCGGTCGATTTATCGAAAATTCGGCTGAGAAATATATTTAGCAGATGGAAAATAGAAATTTTTATAGTATTTTTATTTGGTTTGTTATGTATGGTATTTTATAAGGTAAATTATACATACATACGTAGCTTACGATAGAATTGCATTAGAAATAAACATGTACATATATTTTGGACATAAATTGAATAAACTATAGATACATATTACATATATCCATGTTATGTATAATTATGCAAACCACACAAATAGACATACACCAAATGAAATTGCACATAAATACAAAAAAGTACATAGTCCATACAAACCACATTGTCCATATTAGCATAAATTGACACAAGTTTTATGCAAATTGGTAACAGACTCATATGGCCACATCCATAATTCATACAGAAAGACACTTAAAACATCCATTTTTCATAAATAACACTTTTTATATAATAATTATGTAAACCAATTAGACATTTAGACATAGTTTTTTTAGTATAAGCATACATATTATAGTCAACATTGAAGCCTATTGTATCCTAACCGATTTAACAAGTCAACATTGAAGTCTTTCTTCCCACCACTAATATTTAACACTAGTCTACATTGCAAATTATCAGTATAACCATCCATTTGTAGCATAATATACAACAATATAGTAAATACCCCATGCATATTTGGTCAAGTTGGTGAAAGGAAATAGAAAATCAACCAAAATTGTTGAATATCAACTGATTTGCATTGATTATCGATGGATTTGCATCAATTATCAGGCTTTAGTATTGGAAACATTTTTTTGTCTAAGCAAACGGTGGTTGTTTTTAATATGTGACATCATTCTAGACTATAGAGAGGCTCTAGTTTTTTATAGAATTTTTTCCACACTAGTTATAAATTTTTTTGAATTTTTGAAATTTGGATTGAAATCCATCGAAAAATCAATTGATAACGTTTATCAGTCAACATCGATAACGGTAAATTTTATCGATAATCGCGATTATCGAGCGATTTTGTATTCCATGGGTCTACTTGCTGCTAAGCAAGTGCGGCCTCTTCCCTGGTCTACTCCTCTGGTGATGAGTTGATGACTAACCACTAACCCCTACCGTGTGAAGCAGCAGCAGCAGTGGAGAAGAGAAGACTCGGGTGGTGGGCCCGCGTTGTCAGTGACCGGAAAACCCAGATCCGAGCTCCAGCGACCGGCGACCCCCTCGCGGCGGCGGTTGACCCCAACCGCCCGTCTCCCGCCTCCCTATAAACCACCCGATTTCCTTTCGGCCTCCTCCGAGACCAAACGCGACGGCCGCCTCCCCCACCTCCACGCCCATCGATGGCGACCCCTCACTCACCCAGCTGAACAACTCCACCGCGCGCACGCCATTAGCAGGAACGAGCAAGCAGCCCGGCGGACGGGGATTAGAGGTAAGGAGGCGAGCGAGGTAGGCTAGGATTAAGGCGGCGGGCATGGACCGGCTGCTGCTGGAGCAGCTCGCCGGGGAGGCGCTGCGGGAGCTGCTGGGCGCGGTGCGGGGCACCCTCTTCTGCCGCTCCACCGCCGAGCGCCTGCGCCGGAGCGTCGAGCCGCTGCTGCCGCTCGTGCAGGGGCTCGGCCCGCGCTCCGCGGGGGAGCTCGGCGAGCTCGCCGCCCGGGTCCGGGAGGCGCTCGACCTCGCGCGCCGCGCCGCGGCGTCCCCGCGCTGGAACGTCTACCGCGCCGCGCAGCTCGCGCGCCGCATGGAGGCCGCCGACCGCGGCATCGCGCGCTGGCTCGCCCGCCACGCGCCCGTGCACGTCATCGGCGGCGTGCGCAGGCTCCGCGACGAGGCCGACGCGCGGATCGGCCGCCTCGAGCGCCGCGTCGAGGAGATCGCCGCCGCCGCGCAGCCCGCGCCGCCAGCGCTCTCCGTCCCCGTCGCGCCGCCGCCGCTGCCGATGCACAAGGGCTTGCCGATGCCCATGGACGCGCCGCCGCTCACCAAGGGCTCGGTGGACGCTATGCCGGTGCTCAAGGGCGTCGCTGTGCCCGCCAAGGCCGGGGTGATGGCCATGGACATGGAGCTCGCCGAGGGCCACGAGGACGAGGGGATGGTTGGCGGCGGCCTCAAGGTGGCCAAGGAGAAGGTGAAGGAGATGGTCATGAGCGGCGGTGGCGGCTGGGAGGTGGTCGGCATCTCCGGCATGGGCGGCAGCGGCAAGACCACGGTCGCCATGGAGATCTTCAAGGATCACAAGGTCCGAGGTAAGGAGAACAAGGGCCAAATCTCAACCATCTTTTCCTTCAAATTCTTCCAATCTATTTTTTGTGCAAAGAAAGATTGCATCTTTTCATGAATTATTGGGTGCAAAAATTCCCCAAATTGAGGGCACAGCAGCATCTTTGGTGGTTGGTTTGCGTGCGTGTCGTGCAATTAGGTAAAGGTGAGGTTGATGCTTTCGTTTTGCTCCACACCACTGGCTTGGTCAAAATTGGCGCTTTGACCAGCTAGTGGCAGCCTGGCAGGAGTACCACTGTGAATTCTCACAACTTTAGCAGACACTCTTAAATTCTGCTTGGACCTGAGAGTAACCCTGTCGTGGCCATGGTGATTTACTTACTCTTAAATGGATATATGATAGCTGCTTAAGGAACTGCACACCATCATGCATCTATTTCACACAGAGTAAGCACAAACAGCTAGGTCCTAGGTGTTATTTCCAGATTCAGATCCAACTTGATCTGCTTTCTGAAAAAAACAGAATCTGGAGCTGTGCCAATTTTCAGATCCTCTTTTAGTGCAAAGGGATTGGGATGAGAGAGATGTTGGTGAAGCTCTAATTTAGCAAAAATCAGCAAACTGTGTTCATATTTTCATCATCTCTGTACTCAAGATCAGAGTAAACTAAAATTCAATAATCACCCCCTTTGAGAAATAACATCTTTTAGTGGCTGCTATCCTGAATCCAGATTTTAAGCATCCATAAATTCTGATTCCGTTTTGCATGTTTTTTTTGGCTTTGTGATTCTGATACGGTTTCTTTCATTCTTTCTGTAGCTTACTACAACGACAGGATCTTCTTTGAGACGATCTCACAATCTGCAAACTTGGAAACCATTAAGATGAAGCTGTGGGAGCAGATCAGCGGAAATATGGTGCTTGGTGCATACAACCAGATCCCAGAATGGCAGCTCAAGTTAGGGCCAAGAGACCGAGGACCAGTCCTTGTTATCCTTGATGATGTGTGGTCTCTCTCACAGCTTGAGGATCTCGTCTTCAAGTTCCCTGGGTGCAAGACTCTTGTCGTATCGAGATTCAAGTTCCCGACGTTGGTATCCCGGACATATGAAATGCAGTTACTTGATGAGGAGGAAGCTTTATCTGTCTTCTGCCGTGCTGCCTTCGATCAGGAGAGTGTTCCGCAGACTGCTGAGAAGAGATTGGTTAGGCAGGTCTCTGCAGAGTGCAGAGGCCTTCCTCTAGCTCTGAAGGTCATCGGTGCATCATTGCGAGATCAGCCTCCTAAGATATGGCTGAGTGCCAAGAACCGGTTGTCGCGAGGAGAGGCTATTTCTGACTCTCATGAGACCAAGCTCCTAGAGAGAATGGCGGCAACTGTTGAGTGCTTACCAGAGAAGGTTAGAGATTGTTTCCTTGATCTGGGCTGCTTCCCAGAGGATAAGAAGATCCCTCTTGATGTGTTGATCAACATTTGGATGGAGATTCATGATCTTGATGAGCCAGATGCTTTCGCCATCTTGGTTGAGCTTTCGAACAAGAACCTTCTTACCCTTGTTAATGATGCACAGTACGTATCATCTACCATATATGCGCTTATATTCAAGAATGGATATTATTTCAAAGAACTGGTTTTAACTCTTTCCTGCTCTTTGTGCAGGAACAAGGCTGGAGATTTGTACAGTAGCTATCAAGACTACTCGGTGACGCAACATGATGTGTTGCGAGATCTTGCGCTTCACATGAGTGGGCGTGACCCTCTGAACAAGCTGAGGCGGTTGGTGATGCCAAGAAGGGAAGAAACTCTTCCAAGGGATTGGCAGAGGAACAAGGACACTCCGTTTGAAGCTCAGATAGTTTCCATTCATACAGGTACAACATTAGTCCTTTATTGTACTTTGCTTTTCTGGATATTTATTGCCAACAATTTATCATCCAACATCTGTAGTGAACTCTGAACTCTTACTGAAATTTGGAAGAAGAGCCATCGTAGTAATATACGCAAGTACAAAACATAATGAGACTTTATGTTTGTTCCATGACTGCTAAGTTCATCAGCAAACTTATCATCATCCCTAAAATTCTATTTTTATATTAGTATTGCAGGAACATGCTTTTGTAGTTTTGCTCTGAAACTTTTTCTTTATAAAGTACTAGAAGTAGTTTCTACCATGTGCTTTCTTCCTTGGGACAGAATGGGTCTGACCAACTGTTACCCATACTCCAGGTGAAATGAAAGAATCTGACTGGTTCCAGATGAGCTTCCCCAAGGCAGAAGTGCTCATCCTCAACTTTGCCTCAAGTGTTTACTACCTCCCCCCTTTCATCGCAACGATGCAGAACCTGAAAGCCTTGGTTCTGATCAACTACGGCACCACCAGCGCAACCCTTGACAACCTATCTGCCTTCACCACGCTCAGCGGCCTGAGGAGCCTTTGGTTGGAGAAGATCACACTCCCACCACTGCCAAAGACTACTATCCCGCTGAAGAACCTGCGCAAGATCTCCCTCGTCCTCTGCGAGCTGAACAACAGTCTAAGAGGATCGACGATGGATCTCTCCATGACCTTCCCTCGCCTGTCCAACCTCACAATTGACCACTGCATAGATCTAAAGGAGCTGCCATCAAGTATCTGTCAGATCAGCTCCCTCGAGACTATCTCCATCTCAAACTGTCATGACCTCACGGAGCTGCCATATGAGCTAGGCAAATTGCATTGCCTGAACATTCTTCGGGTCTATGCCTGCCCAGCGTTGTGGCGACTCCCGCCATCGGTGTGTAGCCTGAAGAGGCTGAAATACCTTGACATATCTCAGTGCATCAACCTGACAGACCTCCCAGATGAGCTTGGTCACCTGACAAACCTGGAGAAGATTGACATGCGGGAATGCTCACGCCTAAGGAGCCTCCCGAGGTCGTCGTCCTCCCTCAAGTCCCTCGGCCACGTCGTCTGCGACGAGGAGGCGGCGTTGCTGTGGAGGGAGGCCGAGCAGGTAATCCCTGACCTCCGGGTGCAGGTGGCAGAGGAGTGTTATAACCTGGACTGGCTTGTAGACTGATGTCACGTTCTGGATGCTTTGGGCTTCCAAACTGACCATGTACATATGATGTTTATATGCTGCCCTGTCTAGTGCATGAAGAGTAATCAATCCACTGGCCAATTTTGACATTTTCAGTCAGTGTTCATGCACCGACTCATCACTGACAGAGCTTGAACTCGTCCCAAAACAGAAATGCACTCAGAAACAAGCTTTCTCTTGGCACAAAACAAAGTTATATACAACTGCCATACACCTTTTCAGTTTCAACAAACAGAGACCAAGCAATGGTTCTCAAAATGAACCTGAAAAGGTATCACATTGGTTATACCGGGGCTAGATTGTTGCACAGCATACATACTATACTACACAATATACAGCGGTAGCAGCATCACAATAGGAATCAAAGGTCTGAAGCAGAAATGGCGACAAACCGATCACTGGGTCATAGCTTAAGAACAGATCACTTCATAAGCTCGAGCTGAAACTGAGCCGCAACCCAACAGATTTACTGAAAGGAAGGCCGCAATTACGGTTTCCACCCAAGCATGGACATGGTTACAGGGCAACCACTAGCTCCCCGCTGCTCTCGATGTCCATGTCCAGGTCCTCGTCTGAATCTAGGTCCTCCATGTTTTCCTCCACGTCAAGGCCGTCAGACAACAACTGGGCTGCTGTGCGGGTTCCAGCAGGTGGTATTGTTGCCTCTGCCAGTATCTGCATGATGTCGTTCATGTTCTGCATCGGCTGATCCGGCTCCTCATAGCTAACTGTGTCATCATCCATGATGTCTATAGGGAGGTTCTTCAGGAACCAAGGATGACTTTTTATCTGGGGTATGGTGATCCTCTGCAAATACGATGTATTATAGGTAACTCACATCTGAATAATCAAGTGACACAGCAAAAAGGGAAGCATTCAACAACTCACAAGGTTTGGTTCGACAACAAAAATCCTTGATAAAAGATCTCGGCATTCTGGAGATATATGGATATAGTCTGGAACCGCGTAATGAGCCCCCATTATTTTCTGCAAATTGACATCAGCATTTAGCTGACTGGATGGATACAACTGCAGCCAGTGGAACTGCCAAGGTTGGCAAAAAAAATTACCTGCATTATCTTTCTGAAACTCTTAGGATCTTCTGGATCCTCGAAAGGATACCCGCCAACCAGCATCACATAGAGGGTCACCCCACATGACCAGACATCCGAAATCTCCATGCAATGACAAATTATTAGCGATTCAGCATTTGAGCTAATGCACTGTATAAAGAGTTGCTCCACAACACCAGACAGTATTCTTTTAAAGCAAAGACCAGATACTATTCATGTCATCAAAAGATCAATAACGACTTTACAGCACGAAGACGGACTCCTATTGTCGAGCAAAAGGCATAAGTTGGCAGCGGCTGGTAGCAGCGTATGTCAGAGGGCAACTTAAAGCACCAAGGGGATGGAATGGAGAATACCTTGCCATTGTATTTGTTCATGAAAACTTCAGGAGCAATGTATGCTGGAGTTCCCACAGTGGATTTTGGTTGCGAATGCAGAAGAGATGACTGTAAAAAGAGTTCAGAAAACAGCATGACAGTAAATCAGGTAAAGGAAGCACAAGTAGTCTTTTTTTTTTACAGTTAACAAACCACTACAGTACAGTACAGAATGATCATATCAATTATCATGTTGCATGATGTATATCAAGAATATCACAGCAATTAGGCAGCATACTAGTAACCATAGTAAACTTGGCTCAAGTAATACCTTGGAATAACCAAAGTCGCATATCTTAACCCGGGGCGCGGTGCTTCCATCCAGCAGAGTGTTCTCGAGCTTCAAATCGCGATGGCATATTTGCTTGACAATACCAAAAAAAAAATCAAGTAAATAGGACAATTTTAGCCATGCACAAAAAACAACTTAAACAGAAATACAGAAGGGATCGGATAACAATTTGGGGGGAAAAGGTTTACCATGGAGTGGCAGTAGCTAACCCCAGAAATCAGCTGCTGGAAGAAGAACCGAGCCTGAACACACACAGGAAGCCAGAGTCAGTCATCGACACTACAGTCTACAAAGGCATGCGACAGTTGATACTTGACAGGACAGATTTTATCAGGATGATGAATCGATGAGATGAGGAGAAACCTCATCCTCTCTGAACCGGCCGGCACTGCAGATGCGCGTGAAGAGCTCCCCGCCGGAGGCGTACTCCATGACGATGGCGAGGTGGGTCGGCGTCAGGATCACCTGGGGAAGAAAAGAGTGGGCTTTTTTTTTCTCTTTTCTTTTTTTCTGACATCGTCGTTGAGCAGAAGAGAGGCGGCGCTCACCTCCTTGAACTGGATGATGTTGGGGTGGCGCAGCGACCGGTGGTTGATGATCTCCCGCTGCACGTTCTCGTCAATCTGTAGAGAAAAAAAAAACGCAACACGCGGCGCACATGGATGAACACGCAGCTCGGCGTACGGACGAGAAGGCGGCGGCGGCGGCGGCTTTGGAGAAGCTAGCGGTAGCAGGGTACCTTCTCGCCGCGCTCGATGTACTTGACGGCGACGAGGGCACCGGTGGCGCGGGAGCGCATGAGGCGCGCCACGCCGAAGTTGCCGGACCCGATTTCCCGCACGTGCTCGTACCGGTCCCCGTCGTGCATTATCGGCAGCGGCGCCAGCCCCGCCACCTGTGCCGCCGCCCCCGCCCCTGCCGCCGCTGCCGTCCTGTCCATCGCCAACTTCCCCTACCCGGCTACCCCGCCGCCGGCGAGCAAACGCCCTCCTCTTCCGGTGATCCAGCAGACAGCAGCCCTCCCCTGCTTCCTCTGCTCTGTCGCTCTCGCTTGTTTTTTTTTCCTGCTATTTTTTCGCATTTTTAATTGCTGGGTTATTTTATATTGCCGCGACTAGAGTCCAGCGTGGGGAAAGGACGACGTTATCCACTTGGGCCTCCCGCACCCACCCACTATTTCCACTGCACACCCACTGGTCCGTGGGCCCGGAGATCAGCCTGACCCACACGTCATCGGGTTGGTCCGAGGTGGGGGGCCAGTCGGGGGCGGCGTTCGGGCAAGCTGGATGCGTGGCCCACCGGAAAACCGCAGCAGCGACTGCGGCGCGGAGCCGGGGGCGGGGCACGCGGTGGGCCCACGCATCGGTGGGTGAACCAGGGTTTAAAATTTCGGCAGTTTTTCGCCGAAATTTCGGTGAATATTTCGTTTTCGGTGGTAACCAAAAAATGGTTTACCGGTGTTTTCCGTTTCGAATTTCATAATTTCAAAAAAAATTATAAGTAACCGTCCAAAAAATCGAAAAAAATTATGATAAAAAACTAGGGGCTTTTATTAGCTTATAGCACTTAAAATCATTCGAATCTAAGTTGATTTGGCCGGTCAAATTGATGATTTGGGTTCAAACCCGTTACACACCCGTTAACCCGTTAAGAAAAAATATACTCACCTTATCCCTTCCCAGCTCCCACCGACGCCCACACACACTCCAATCATTGTTGTCTCAGCTCTCCCTCCCGAAGACCAAAGCTCAGGCAAGCTCCCCCATTGCGCCGCCGGTGTTTCGCCCGTTTGCGTCGGAATACCGCGCCCGAGAGCCGGTTTTCCGGCCGGCTCACGGACGGTTTCCAGCTCTTCCGTGCGGCGACGGTTTACCAGTCGTGGGAAGCGGTTTTCCGGTCTATGGAGGCGAAATTTCGGCCGGCATTCCTAGTTCCCGGGAGAAGCTGCAGTCGGCGGTTTTCCGGTCTTTAGGAGCGGTTTACCGCTTCGGATCCGCGGTTTTTCGGCCGCTAAAACCAGTTTTCGCTGGCGCAACTTAGTGAGCTGTTCTGTTTGTCAACTACAACCTCCGCCTCCGTCTCGAGCGTGCTAGTAAAGTGGCCAACTCCTATGATTATGATCCAGTTAGCAGTTTCATGGATCTGTCTTTATACCGTCAGCAATCATCAATTGAACAATGGATGAATCAATCAAGGTCCAATGGAGACCCAGCTTTTGATGAAGACTCAGAGTTCAGTGACCCACCAGTGCCGAGCCAGCAGTTCACCGATATAGGACGTGAGCATGGTGGCAATGAAGATGTGGAAGTTTGGGCCGAAACAACAGTAGGGGACACACATCTAATAAAAAGGAATACTAAGATTAGTCCTCTACAGAGACAAGGGAAGAGAACCAGAACTGACGATGAGGAGGTCATTGGTAGTGATGACAGCACACCTGACCCTAGTGGTGATGACAATGACAATGGTGTCAATGATGGCAACGACGGTGGTGACAGTGATGGCAACGACAGTGCTGCTTCGAGTTTGCAGCACGAAGGTGCTATTGTGTTTACTGGTGAGGAAGACTACACCCATGCCACACAAGATACATATCATGGAGCACCCGTATCACAACGACAGACAAGATCTGCACATACACGTGGTCGACAAGCCCTCCTTACATATGATCAAGATAGCTCTAGCTCCTCCTCCACTGGTCAGTATCAGGGTCCTGGTTAGTACTACAACCCCTATAGCACTTCTCCACCTACAGGAGGCTTTCTGTGGCCACCTCCAGGGACCATGAACCCATCTGTTCCGCGGTCAGTTGCAGCGCTGGCTTACTTGCAACTTCACGGCTACACACCATATGGAGTTCCTTATGGTCAGGGGTACGGACAGCCTACGTACCCATATTTGCAAGAAACAAGTGAGCCGTAAGAGGGACCACCGGGAGAGAGATTTAAGGACTGGAGAACGCAGGTACTCAAGGAACCGAAAATGTTTTATATCTATATTTCACTTTTTCTAGTTATTTCATTCATTTCATACAAAATCTTCGTATGCAGAGACTATGCATTTGCTACATGGATTATGGATGGACAATACTTTCGATTACAATGGATGCAATATGTTGTATTAAACGGACTACAGACTTAATTGTAATAAATTTAGTAGACTTTGCACTTGTGACTAAGTACGGGTGAACTTTAGACATGAATTATGTGTTTCGTGTTTGTATTTCTCATTGTGTGCTGAAGTTTATTATATGTTGTGTATTATAATCTATCAATATAGACATAATTAGGGCAAACTCCGCCAAAATTTTCAATTTTTTCATAAATACATAATTTTCCATCATTTTCCAACCATTACCATCATTTTTCGGTGAAAAGCAACGGAATTCCGGCAAAATGCAACGAAATTCCGATCGGAAAACCGAAATTTCGGAATTTTGAATTTGAATACTCTTTCCGGTCGAAATCACCGGAAAACCACGAAATTTCGGCCGGTATACCATTTCCGGTGGCCACTGAAATTTTTTTCAAAAACGAAAACGTAAACCCTGGGGTGAACCAGCCTGGAGGGTGGTGCGGTGGCGGGGAAAAAGGTGCGGGGGTATCTGGAGGTGGGACCCAAAAGCGCGGCGTCGGGTCGGGCGTGCGGAAACCGACGTCGTGGCCGCGGGCGGTCGGGGACGGTCGGATGGGGATCGGACAGCGGGGAAGGGTTTGACTCGCCTGCGGGGGCGGTGCCTCTGACAGCGAGGGCCGCCGGGCTGCTGGGGATTTCAACAGCTGCCGTAACGGCCAGCCTAAGGATTTTTTTTTTTGGAAATAGCCTACTACCTTACGTATCCATTCAAAAAATAATTATAGCTTAAAAACGCAAATTGAGCATCCATTGGAAGATGTTAAACCCATGGGGAGTAACTAGAGGTGCAATAATAATAAAGGGCTAAATTATGGTTTCGAAAGAAATAGTATTAATAATAATGGGCTAAAGGAGGAGCAACTTTTCTTCTATTGCGTGGGTCAGGGAGAAGTAAATAAAGACGTAAAAAGAGGAGAAACTTCCTTCCTATTGCGTGAGCGGCAACCACACCGCACCGAGGTCGCGCGTGATCGAGTAAACGGCTATCGCACCAACGATCGTTCCGTGTGTTATCCGTACTCATGGATGAAGTGCACGTCAGTGATAGGAGGTTTGTCGCTTTGGATTGACAAGCGTGATCGTAGTTTGTTTTTGGTGTCACGCATATAGTAGGTCTCGGATGGGAGCCAAGTGGACGTGGCGCTAACGCAGGCATCCCAAACTACACGTGGCGCCCACCGCTAGCAAGTGGACTATAGATAACCCTGACAAATAAGGTAGTGTCACTATGGCTAGCATCTGCTAGTTACGGATGAAAACCAGTAAGTACTATAACATTTTGCATGCGTAAGGTACTAATAATAAAGGGCTAATGTTTTGAAGGAAATAATAATAATAATAAAGGGCTAAATCAGGAGCAACGTTTCTTCTATTGTGTGGGTAGGGAGGAATAAATAAAGGCGTAAAAAGAGGAGAAACTTCCCTCCTATTACGTGAGCGGCAATCACACCACACCGAGGTCGCGCGTGATTGAGTAAACGGCTATCGCACCAACAATCGTTCCGTGTGTTATCCGGACTCATGGATGGAGTGTACGTCAGTGTTGGGAGGTTTGTCTCTTTAAATTGACAAGTGTAATCGTAGTTTGTTTTCGGTGCCACACATACAATAAGTCTTGAACGGGAGCCAAGTGGACGTGGCGCTAACGCAGGCATCCCAAACTACACGTGGCGCCCACGGCTAGCAAGTGGACTATAGATAACCCTGGCAAATAAGGTAGTGTCACTATGGCTAGAAGCTGCCAGTTAGGGATGAAAACCAGTAAGTACTATAACATTTTGCATGCGTAAGGTACTAATATAAAGGGCTAAATGGTTTTGAAAGAAATAATAATAACAAAAGGCTAAATCAGGAGCAACTTTTCTTCTATTGTGTGGGTAGGGAGAAGTAAATAAAGACGTAAAAAGAGGAGAAACTCCCCTCCTATTACGTAAGCGGCAACCACACTACACCGAGATCGCGCGTGATTGAGTAAACGGCTGTCACACCAACGATCGTTCCTTGTGTTATTTGGATTCATGTATGAAGTGCACGTAAGTGGTAGCAGGTTTGTCGCTTTGGATTGACAAGCGTGATCGTAGTTTTCAGTGTCACGCACACAATAGGTCTCGGATGGGAGCCAACTGGACGTGGCGCTAACGCAGGCATCCCAAACTACACGTGTGGCACCCACCGCTAGCAAGTGGACTACAGATAACCCTGACAAATAAGGTAGTGTCACTATGGCTAGAAGCTGCCATTAGGGATGAAAACCAGTAAGTACTATAACTTTTTGCATGCGTGAATTACTAATAATAAAGGGCTAAATGGTTTTGAAAGAAATAATAATAAAGGGTTAAATCAGGAGCAACTTTTTTTCTATTGCGTGGGAGAAGTAAATAAAGGCATAAAAAGAAGAGAAACTTCCCTCCTATTGCGTGAGCGGCAACCACACCACACCGAGATCGCGCGTGATCCAGTAAATGTATATCGCACCAACGATCGTTCCGTGTGTCATCCAGATTCATGGATCGAGTGTACGTCAGTGTTGGGAGGTTTGTCTCTTTGAATTCACAAGCGTAATCGTAGTTCGTTTTCGGTCTCACGCATACAATAGATCTCGGATGGAAGCCAAGTCGACATGGTTCTAACGCAGGTATCCCAAACTACACACGGCGCCCACAGCTAGCAAGTTGGCTATAGGAACCCCGACAAATAAGGTAGCTGTCACTATGGCTAAAAGCTACATGTTAGGGATGAAAACTGGTAAGTACTGTAACTTTTGCATGCTGAATCGGGTTGATCCTAGAAGTAAACCCGTATACGATGTGAAAATTCACTTATGTGTGGTGCAGTCATGTGAGCAAATTAAACCTTGTTGTAGTAATGCACCAACGAGAATATTGCATGAATAGCTAGCAACAAGTAAATGCATAGAGGAGAAGAAACACCGACGATCGTTCCGTGTGCTATCCAAACTCATGGTGGCTGGAGTGTATGTTATTGACAAGAGGTTGCCTCTTTCAACTAACAAGCGTCGTCATAGTTTGTTATCGGTGTCATGTGTACAATAGCCTCAAACAAAAGACAAATGGACGTGGCATGCACTAACACCGGCATCCCAAAGTTTGCATGTTGTCCATGGCTGGCAAGTTGACTATAGATGATCACGACAAATAAGTTTATGTCACTATGGCTAGAAGTTGCTGATTAGCTAGAGATGACAACTGTTTGGCACTATATAGCTTCTGTTGTGTGAATTGCACCAACGATGTTTGCGTGAGTGAACCTTATTGCACTGATGAAGATTGCATATGCATATCGCACCGATGATCGATCATTCCATGTGTGATCCAAACTCTTAGCTGACTTGGTTTGATAAGCGTGGTTGTGGGTTTTTTTTTTTTGTGTGTAATATGTGCAATAGTCCTCAAACAAAGCCAAATGCATGTGGAGGTACCGACCGTGGGCATCCCAAACTACCTATGTGATGCGCCCACTGCTAGTAAGTTGATTATAGATGATCCTGACAAATAAGGTAGTGTCACTGCGGTTTGAAGTTATGGGTTAGGGATGAAACTGTTTGATGCTATATCTTTTGTGTGTCAATCATGCGATTGATCCTAGAAATAAAGGTACAATGATATGGGGTGTTACTTCTCTCGCGTGAACTGGGCCGAAGATTGTGTTAGCAAACCTTATTGCACCAATTGTCAATCCATGTGGTATCCAACCATTATAGTTATTAGAATGAACAAGTGCTTGGAGATTTTCCTCTTTGGAGATCGAGAGAACTAGCATAAAAAATTGTTTTGGTGTCCTGCCTGTAGTGTGCATGCCTTGAACAAAAAGACTAATAGATATGGTGCTGATGTGGGCATCTGAAAATCACAAGCACCCACCTTCTTCCAGATGACTATAGATAATCTTGACAACATAAGTGGGAGAATAGAAATTGAGAAGATAGTTATAAGTATTGTCGCTTCTGCGTGGCAACAACTCAATGCATCGATGAATGGTGATCATTCCATATGGTACCCTACCTTATAGTCGTTAAAGTGGACATCCGATCAGTTTAAAGAGGTTTCCTCTTTTGAGTGGCAACCAGTGTCGTGGTAAGGTTGCCTATTTAGACAATGGAGTGAGAATAAGTGCCATCAAAGTTTTAAAAAAAACAAAAGAAAAAGGCTGCATGGAAGTGGCGGCTACACATGCACACCCTCTCCTAGTTGACCACGGATCATTTTGAGAACATATCTAGTTTCAACATGGCTAGCTAGAAGCTACCAGTTTGAGATGTAAAAACTATCGGTACTATGCATGCATGGCATTGGCAATGACATGACGATCATCGTTGCCATAATTAAGTGAGGTGGGATTTTGCTTCTATTGCAAAACCTTATGGCAATGACAATCATTACACTATCTTCTAAAAGAATACACCCCAAAACTGAATGAAAGTTATCTGTAGATTAACGGTAACTTTAATGTGAACTAGCTATAACAAGGTACACGAAAAATGAATGCATTGGCGGCCTATAAAACACTTGATTCTTCCTTGCAATATGTAAACACCATACTCATCTGAAATTTTTATATTTTCCCTTTATTTCATATCATCAATGTTTTTATTGTTTCTGTAGTGTTTTGGCGCCTTTTTTTCGAGAGGTTATTTTGGCGCTTTAATAATCCGGGCCATAAGGGTACATTTTTTATTATTGAGTCACGGGCCATCAGGGTATATGGGCCTGGCCGAGTGTACAGAAGCACCATCTTACTTAAATGGGCTAAACCATGTCATCCTCTTATATATCTTATGTTGGGCCTAAATAGCAGGCCTGCAGACGTTGAGTATTATTTTTTCGTGAGAGACTTTTTTTTAAGGCAAATCACGAGAGCTTCTATTGATTTAAAATTTCCTCTTTTTCTTAAAAAAATCTATGAGGATCACCTATATACCAATCCCTCCTATTATGAACTGATCATAGAAGCTTCTCAAACTTTGAGCATGATGCTTTGATCTCCTACCCATGGAATTTAATTACTTCGTGCAAAACTCTGAAACTAATTCCTTCATCCCAACCAAACGTCCGGTGGCCCATGATCTCTTCTCTGAACAAGGCGTGTGCTTACTTCTTGTTCATAAGAACAGGGAAGAAGTTGTTAGGTCTCTGCAACTCTGAAACTGCTTGCTTGTGTCTCTGCGGCGATCGATGGGATAAGGTTGGTTGGAGCCGTGCAGCTCGGTTTCCATTGGATAAGGTTGTTGTTAGGTGCAGCCGCGCCAGTGCCGTCCAATGTGGAGGTCCGTCAGATCTCACCGGATCAGAACATGGCGTCGTCTTTTCCCCTCGCCGATCGAGCTATCGTTTTCCTCTGAAAGGAAACGAGAATGAAACTTCACGAGATTCCCCTCCGTGCTCGCTCGACGCAGGAAAGCCGGTGCACTAGCCTTTTCTTTGCTTGCTGTGAGATGGTCGTACTGGCTACTACCTCTGGACTCTGCTACTCGTGGAATCTCAAATCTTGTCCTGGCAACTTGCACAGACGAGAGAGAGAGTAGCTACTAGCTAGGTACTAGTTTTCGAGGACCTAACCTGCGAGATTCCTTCTGATTTTTCTGAAGGTGACAAGGGCTGTGTTTAGTTCCCTCTCATTCCTTCAAATTTTCCAAACTTTCTATCATATCGAAATCACATCGAAATATTAAATATAGCAAATGATCTATGCATGGAGTACTAAATGTAGGTAAATAAAAAAACTAATTGCATAGTTTTGATGTACGTTGCGAGACGAATTTTTCGAACCTAGTTAGGTCATAGTAGGACAATATTTACCACAAATAAACGAAAAGTGCTACAGTGCACTACAGTGTCCGATGTGATCTTTTCTCCTAAAATTTCGTGGATAAACACACCCAAGAGCTCTTGTGCGTGCGTTCGGTTCATTGGTTGGCAGCGGCGAGAGATTCTTTTCGTCCTCATCACTCGTCAGACTCCACAAACCGTGCGTGAAGCAAGCCTACAGTTCGTGGAGAGAGACTCTGCAGATGATTAGCACTCTGAAATCTCAAATCTGTGAATTCCTGGTTCTGATTCTCCTCTGAATTTCATGTACTGATCCAAAGCTAGCACCACACCCACTGTCCCTCGAATCACACAACTCACAAAAGACGTCTGGTCCATTGCATGCCCATCACGTTGGCGGCTTCCAATATTCTCCTCAACCACTGAATTGCAAAGCAGGGAAACGCAGCCAAAGTTCTTTCTCTGAATGTTTGGGCTCATCAGTTGTGTTGTTTCCATCCAAATGTTATGCTAATACTTCTTCAAAAAAAATGCTATGCTAATCTGATATGAAAATAGTCCTAACTTACACTTGAGTTCCAGTCGAAATTCTTTTGAAGGATACGGTTAACTTTCAGCTGAGATTTCAAACACTGCAGGTACAGTTCATACAGTATCAGCATCTCCTTTGCCTTTTGGGAAATTTCAGTGCAATTTGATGCACGCCTGGCTTGTAGTACTATTCTTCTTTTCTTTTTATTCCCAAGCTATTTTGTCGGGCACTGATGTGTGATATTCCCCCTGCTTTCTTTTCTGATGCCCAAGTGGTGGGCCCCTCTATGCGGCGAATCGATGCCTCTGCCTCACTGACAGCTGGCCACGTCAGCGTGCTGGAAGGAGACCGACACCAGCAACGTGCCACTCCCGCCACCGGGATTCCGATTCTCTCCTCTGACCTCTGGCTAGCCTGCCCTTTCATTTTCCTCTCCTTTTTCCAAGGGAACAATACAAATTTCTCAGTCCTGGAGAATCTTCCAAGGAATCATAATTTGACACTTTTGTTTCCAAATGATTTTTGGTTTGTACAATCAATTTTTTTCTTCCCTCTCTCTCTCACACATTTTTTCTATCTTTTACTTTTCCAAAACAGCGCAAACAAATGAATGCTGAGTTTTTTGTCTCAAATGGCATGGAAATTTAGCACACGTAGCAGTAGTATTAGGTTGAGTATTGGACTTCATGGAATTTTTTCTTGAATTTTTTGCTATGTTAGTTATATGTAAATCAAGTCATGCCAATGTTTTAGTCGGACCAAGGAGCTCATGGCGTAGTGGCAAAGGCCACTAGCTAGGAGGCTCTGCCCAAGGTTTAAGGTGCCGCATCCAGGGTTCAGAGGTCTTCTTCGAGATATCTCTTTCAAAAAAAATGTTTTAGTCGGGTGCAACCACTACAGCTTTGCTTTTCAGCAGTTGGGTTGGCAATGGTTGATCCCCCTGTTTCTTTAAGACCCTGCTTGCCAATTTGTGCCAACTGCTAACAAAAGAGGAGATGGGCTTTGGCATGAACTCCAGAATGAGTTTGTACTATATAAATCAGCTGGTGCCCTGTCACAATCTTGTGAGAATCTTGAGTGGTGAGTGCCCCATGGCAACACCCTCACACTAAAAGGAGAATGAATATTTGGACTGCGTGCATCTGATCTCCAAGCTTTCATGGCCCAACCAAAAGGAGGAGATTATTAGGATCTGATCTAACCTCACTGCTCCCCATTATAAAAATCTGCAGGGGTTAAGATAGGATAAGATAAGATACTAATCCCTTGCATAATGCAATGTGTGTGTGGGGAGGGAGAGGGAGAGAGATAGAGAGAGAGAGAGAGAGGACAAGATGAACAAGTCTTCGGAGTAATCTCCGGGGATCTCAAAGATTCTTCTGCCCCTTCAAACCGGTCCAAAGTTCTCTCTCTCTCTCTCTCTCTCTCTCTCTCTCTCTCTCTCTCTCTCTCTCTCTCTCTCTCTCTCTCTCTCGTTGATGTTTCTCGTGGGAAGATGAGGTTGCAACCAAGTCAAGATGTGGCTCTTGGGATCTCTGAGGGGGCATTTGGCCAAGCAGTCAGTTTCCTGGTCCTTGCTTCCAGCTTTTAACTATGTGCTGTTAGGACTTTGAATGTCTCCTTTTTGGACCCTGGTCCTTGGCATCAACTTTGAATAAGCTAGTAGTAGTAGTAAGAAAAGGCATTTTGTTCATGGAAGTTTTTGGTGCAGGTTTATCTTCCAGAGCTAACAGAATTAGTTATCTACTACAACACCAGCCAGCTTGGAATGAAAACCCACTTTGTTTGTAAGAGAAAAGGTAACTGTTGAACAGTAGAATATTTTCATTATGGCAGCGTTTGGTTTCCAAACTATTTTGCACAGTACCAGTCACATCAAGTTTTCGAACACATGCATGGAGCACTAAATGTAGTTGGAAAAAATAACTAATTACACAGTCTAACTAATTCATACGAGATGAATTTAATGATATTAATTTATTAATGATTGGACACTAATTATTAAGTAACAACGAAACATGCTACACTAATCAAATCCAAACTTTTTCACCAACTAAACACCCCCTATATTTTACAGACGTTTTTTTTGAAAACTTTTTACAGACGTGCCTCTGGCAGATTCATTCCAAGGATTATATAAAATATTAAAATATGCCCAGGAGACAGGCCTGCAATTCTAGGAGTCATTGCAAGAGATAAGTTGGCCAGGCATTCAGGACAGCTTTAGGGGGACAGCAAAAGGCAGTCTTGAAATCTGGCTCTCTCTCTCTCTCTCTCTCTCTCTCTCTCTCTCTCTCTCTCTCTCTCTCTCTCTCTCTCTCAAGTTTGCAGCTGCAGCACCCAACAGCACCACGAAAGGAGGGAAGAGACGACCGATAGGTTT
Organism: Panicum virgatum; assembly: GCF_016808335.1. Lineage (NCBI taxonomy): Eukaryota > Viridiplantae > Streptophyta > Magnoliopsida > Poales > Poaceae > Panicum > Panicum virgatum. The sequence continues at coordinate 64,458,839 of NC_053147.1, forward strand.
AATCTAGTGCCCTGGGGCTGCAACCCACCATTCATCTCTGGAGATCCGATAAGGATCTTGATATAGCTGCTGGCCGCGTGTACGGTTTGTGATAACCTAGTACAATGATATCCCATTTCTTCTTGCATGGGTGTATACCCTATTTTTTCCTTTTCAAGCATCATCCTATAATCATTTTTTTAAATGGTTTCTTACTTGATGAGTCTGATACCCATAATTCAAAATTTGGCGATGGTCGAATTATGCACGTGTTTGGTTCATAGTTTAACAACACAGTACATCATTATAAGTTTATGACTGTTATACATAGGTCAAAAACCACCAGCTTATTAGTTCAACGTGGCCGAACCCTAGCTACTTATTGTTCTAACTAGGAACGGTCATGAGTTTGGATATCCGATGGCATAAACGAGCTCGATTTCGCCTCCTGCCATCTTTTGTGCGTTGACAAACTACAGCAGACAAGAATGAGATGTTTCTTTCTAGAGGATTACAAAAGGCAGCAACAATCCCAAGGCAAAGTGTCAAGTGGCCACGCTTGATCATTCCATCTATCAGCTATGCTTTATTTGGTCCCAAGGAATCCCTCATCTCATGTCCCTGGCCTTATCACCATCACTGGCAACAGCAGCAGCAACAATGGTTTCACTGTGGCAGTGCGCGGCATCCCTGAGCCTGTGAGCCCCTGACCCCCTTTCTACCAAAAGCCACGGTCCATGTAAAGGGCGGCAGCATCTAGTTGGTGTGGGGGCATCAACAATGGCATCCACCACCTATCCACACTTCTTGTGTGCATGATTCATTCCATGGTTCATCATCCATTCAAGGGGGCCACGGGATGAGGAGACTCGGAGCGGCCCTCCACGGTTTGGCGAGAGCCGTCTGATCCGGAATCAATGCATGGAGAGAGAAGGCGAGCGGGAAAATCATTGATGTATAGAAGGTTGTTACGAAATTATTGAAATGTGTCTCATTTTTGGGCGGAATGAAGCTTTGTGAGCTTCTCGTTGTATTCATCTCATTTATCTCTTTTTTTTAGAAAAAAATTTAAATTTACATTTAAGCGTGAACACCGATAGTTCTTGCTTTATTAGTTTTCAGTTGAGCCAATACACCATCTGTGATGTCTAAAATTGTAATAGAACTCCAACGTGGTTGGACAATATCACTTTGGATGTGACAGTATGCCTTCATGTTAGTGAAGAAGCAAATATTAGTGCTCTAGTAGGCGATCTAATTGGTTGGCAAATATATGTTAAATAGTGGCAAAGTCATGCATGCCTATTTTTTTATTGTTGCCATATTCTTTTGTACCAATGCACGTTTCATGTGTCTACCCCCATAGTTTTATCTAAACCACTTTGGGAGTTTGGTTTTATAAAGACTGTTTTTATTTGAGTAGTGTATAGACGCCCAAATAGATGGTAGGACCACTATTTGTAAAATGTATTGATCATTTGTATATGGCATGCACTAACATATAGTAATGCCGCCACATGTATACGTTTGGTGAAATAGCCAATGGTGTTGATATCTTTGGCGTGTGGACACCCAACACGGAATCAACGACAGCATGGCATTTCATACAATTTTATTGTGCTTTAGGTTATGTTGGGATGTTGAAGCATTTAAAAAAACACCGACAACTAGAAAAGCATCCAATTTTTTCATTTGTTATACTTATAATATATAGGCACAGTACCACCTATTTTACAACATTAAAAGGAAATATTCAATCTTATTGTGATAACAAAGTAAGGTAGATATATCATCCTTTTCCGATAATAGTAATACAAAAGTACTACCTCCGTCCCAAAATATAAGCATTTGTTGACTTCTGCTGATCATGTTTGATCATTCGTCTTATTAAAAAATTTGAGAAAAATTAAAAAGAATTGAGATATACTTCAAATATATACGATGATTAAACATGTCATAACAAAATAAATAATATTTTTACAAAATTTTTAAATAAGACGAATGGTCAAACATAATCAGCAAAAGTCAACAAATGCTTATATTTTGGGATAGAGGTAGTATCAAAGAATCCAAGGAGGGGGAGAGAGAGAGAGAGAGAGAGAGAGAGAGAGAGAGAGAGAGAGAGAGAGAGAGAGAGAGAGAGAGAGAGAGAGAGAGAGAGAGAGAATAAACATAGTGAAAACCCAACAAGTTTTTGAACAATGGAAATGGTATTATCTTTCACCCTTCTCTTCCCCAAAAAAAAACTATAGTATTGTCTTTCAATGAAGTTTAGATTCGTTTGTACGGCAAGATACACTGCTTGGAGCAAGGGCAAAGAATCCAAGGAGAATACACTCTGACCCAATCGATCAAAACACATGCATGTGCCCAGTTCAACAAAAAAAAACATGCATGTGAACACGATGGCTATTACCTACACGGTCTCCGATCCTGACCTTTTGAGGACCCATGCATCTCTCGATATGCCATGCTTGCGTCCAAAGGCAGGCATGTGGGGCTCGTCAGAATCTCCTCAGATCCAAGGATAATCATAGCATTCCAAACGGGTGCTGCAGTTTTGCTTGGCTTTTGGGTTAGGTTTGGTCCTTCTTCCTCCGAAAAGTCAGGTCATTAAGTAGTCACAAATTATAAATGCAAATAACAAATTGAATAGCTATGCGTTATTAGGTAGCAACTAGCAAGTCAAAAGGAAGTTGCTGAACATATGAGGCGCAGAACTTTCTTAAATGTTACGTTTAAATTTTAACTATCCAACTATTCATTTTTCATCGGATCGTTGTAGTGAAAAGAGAGCAAAAGAGAAGAAAGCATACGCACCAAATGGAGATGTCATGCAAGAAAAAAAAACTCGACCAGCGAGGGTATGATAGGCATTTGCTTAGAAGAAAACATTATCATATAAGTCGAGAAAATCCCGAACCCCTACTCTTCCCTTACATAGGGGTGCCATAGCTCGTACCATAACCTCTGTGAGAGCAGGCTAGGGCGCCGGACCACTTCCATGTGCTTTGGCATGTAGGCAAGTGAGGGGATGTCATGCAAGAAAGAAAATAAAAAAAACCAACAATATGTGTTTTTTGCGCTTGTGATATGATGATATATATGATGCTATGGGAGCAGATCAGACGGATTCCACAAATCAAGTGGGGCATGTGACCATAATATGCATGGACCCTTTTCTTTTTCTGTACCGGCCAATGGGTATTTCTGTCAATATCTTTGGCTTTGAATGAGGAATAATGGGAGCATTCAGCATTGTTCTCCTCATCTTTTCCATTGACAGTGAGGGTATTAGGTACTTTGCGCAAATGGAGAAAATGTAACAGAATATGGAACTCAACTGTTCTTGTGGAGTTCAACACCAGAGGGAAAATGGTGCACATAATAATTGGCAAACACCCTTGTGAAGGTAGGGATAGTGAAATGGAATAGGTTCTATTTGGGATTAGATAATGATATTTTCTTATTGCTTTCCAATGTTCAGTACAAAACCATCTTATATGTGTAAGTTTGCTTTTTTGTTTCTCTCTATTCTTTTACTGAAAGTGGCTAACGTTGCTGTTTGCATTAATATTATTGCCTTTTCAGTTTTTTTCTTAAAAAATAATTTTGTCTCAAATACAACTTAGAAATGCAAGTCCCGCCTTGTTTCAAAGTAGAAATAGTATTATAGTCATGGAATATATCAATATGGTGCTTGCATATATACCAGCACTATTGATGCCTGCCAAAACAAAGTTTCACCATGACTCCATGAGGCATCTATTGACTAAAAAAGTTAGTGCAGTTTAGTTTGCAAGACATAGATAGGTTAACTAAAACCAAGAAAAAAAAGCTCTAAGTATGTATTAGAATCTTAGAGCGGTTCATCCTCTTCTTCCAATCCAAGCTGCAAGCCTCTGCGTGAGAGGGGGAGAATCTTTGTAGCTTGGGCAATGTGACGTTGGCTTGTCGTGTTGCCCCTTTGAGAGGAGAATCTCTCCCTCTCTCCTTGCCGTGTCCTTTCAGCAATGGCAAAAACAAAATCCCATGGAGATCTCATCTGACCCGCTCCTCTCTGGCCCACTAATACATGGAATCCTTATCCCTTGCCAATAATTCTTCCACAGCTCTGCTCCTGCAGGAATCTTTCGTATTAGATGCCTAAACCACTGCCACATGGATGAAACCCATTGGTTGGGAGGAGGAACAATCTTTCTTGAGTTAGATCTAGGAGGATGGTTCAACTTACCAAACTTTTACATGAATGGATGATCTATCTCTGCACACAGACTTTCACTTTACTATCATGCATGTCTAGTGATGGACAGTTTTACTGCACTTTTGTTGCTGAGTAGTAAACCTCTGCTGTCCTTGTTCATTACTAGTACTGTATGAGTACTTTGTGAGAGTAATTCAACGTTAAGTGCTATTAACTTTTGTGCAGAGTACTTGACGTCCTATGTGATTGTAGCGTTGCTAACAAGGTCGTACATCCCTTTTCATCAGGTTCGACAGATTCTGAAGTTTGAATCGCACTAGCTCGTGGAAGAGGATAGGACAGGAAATTGAACCTCTCACTTTCACGGCATGATGACATGAAGATATCCCCGATCTATCTTGTACCACTTTGATGCATACTTGCGCGTAGAGAATGTAGCAATCAATCCTTGGTTTTTGAGAGAAAAATGGATAGGTTTAAGCGCAAGCAAGTGGACAGTTTGTACCATATATATCGTCATTTAGAATGCATTTAATACTATGATGCTTACATGTAACATACCCCCTTTCTCGATAAGCTGCGGTGTCTACTCAACATTCCAAGTGTGAGGTGTGAATTGTTAACCACGTCACAAGTGTTAATACACTTGTATCGCTCGTGGAAAGTTCTTGAATTCTCGTCGGAGTAGATAGGCCGGTTGACTAGGATAACATGCAGGATCCGCATCTTTTCAAAACCACAACTCATCACCTCCGTTGAAAACAAAAAAAATCTCTCATCTGACAAATGCGGTGCTATCATAATTGAAGATGAAATAATTCATGAATGTTTTCGCAAACTGAAATTCTGAACGTGGAAAATTTGTGGGGATTTTAAGTGAATGTCTTAGCTGCTGTCAGTTTGTGTTTGAGAGAATGCAGCTAGCAATGCAAAATTCAGAGATACCGGTTCTAGGTAGGGATGTAAACGGATCAGATACGGACGGATATTGTCGATATTGTATTTGTTTTCACATTTTCTATCGGATTCGGATTCGAACACGGATAGTCTCGGATACAAATACGGATTCGAATTACTTCGGTTACGAATATGAATAGATGTGTATCGAATACGGAGTGAACCGGATGCGGATCATGTCGGGCATGGATGTTTATTCGGATATCGAGTAAAGACAACATTTATTCATATCGCACATGTTGTAACGCTCAAACATCATAAGATTCCAAATTCTAATTAAATTATACTTAACAAAGCAAATTAATAAACAACTTCTCCAACGATTACATAGATGAGAGAGATTCAATTACATGACATTCTAACTTGCACTCAAATCGATTCATCTATTTTGGAGGCTAGATTTGAATTAAAATCATGCTTGATTATAACAATAGATGACATACCATTTTAGGCACTCAACTACACGACATTGACATTCTAATTTATTACGTGCATAATATATGTAGGAGATATCAATTTATTACTAGAGTTTGAATTATTATACGATATTGAGTTTTTATTAAAATGGAACGTCGAATCATTGCTAAAGTTTGACTTTATTTCTTAAACTAGACTAAGAATAAATAAGATTCAACTTCTATAGAGAGGCAATAGGTAGATTATATTTTTAGAAAATTTTTGGTGCTAATTTTATGTTTTTCTGATTTCAAATGAATTAGTTATAAACTTTTAGAGACAAATTCAATTTATATTAATGTATATATTTTACATTGTAAAACCAGAGTAGTGGAACTAGGTAGATTATATTTTTAGAAAAATTTTGGTACCAATTTTATATTTTTCTGATTTGAAATGAATTAGTTATAAATTTTTAGATATTAAATTAGTTTTTTTACTAATATATATATTATAAAACTATCCGAATTTGATATCCGAATCACCTATCCGGATTATCCGACCGGATATCCGATATCAGACGGATATTACCCATATTATATCAGAATCCGATATCCGAATAAAGTATTCGAATTCCTATTCGATATCTGAAAAAACATCCGGATATCCGAAAATAATATCCGAATCACTGTCCGATCTCTTTTAGTCGGTCGGTCGGGAAATATCCGTACTATTTACATGGCTAGTTCTAGGTTTATCTGAGGCGGGTGACACCTACCCTGCACCAACCCCGGGGATGGGATCTTTACACACACACAGCCGAAGTAGAAGCAGCAGCAGCAGGGCAATTCTTTGGTGGAATAGACTGCATAGAGGACCTCATGGCTACCGACAAGGAAGGGTGAGGAGGCCGTGAGGGAATCTTCCAGCCATGTAAAAAAAACACTTGCTGCCACCTCCAACTTTTACAATATCGCACGGCAGTCCTGTCTCACAAAACTTCCCTCAGACCGGGCACAGATCACTTTTACGGATACACAATTGTTGGAGAGCAGAGGGGCCTAACCGCAAAGAAGGGAGAGAGAGAGTAGAGAGAGAGAAAGTAGAGAGAGAGAGAGTAGAGATTCCCGGGCCGGAGTCGGGGCACCGCAGCCGGAAGGGGAAGCGGTCTCGGGACGCCTCTTCGCTGTTACGCGACGAAACGCCGCCTCTGCATTCCACTCTCTCGCCACAGCAGGCGGCATCTTTTCTCCCCCTCCCACCAGCGCAATGACCTCCCTGCCCCTGCCCTCCACGCGCATCCTCGTCCAGTCCCGGCCAATTTCCACCCCGAAATGACCCTTCTGCCCCCCGGCCCGGCTCTCAACCTTCTTCCTCACCTCCTCCCGGTATAAACCGAGGCTAGGCTAGGCTTCCCCAACAGAAACACGCAAGCAGCGTGAGCACCGTTCCCACCTCTCGCCTTATTATTCCCGGACGTGGCAGGAACCGACGGCGCGGAGGCTGGACCGGCGGCACCGGAGGCGGCGGCGATGATGGCGCGGAAGGAGGACCACCACCACCTGCGCGCGCTGGCGGCGCGGGCGGTCACGGACTCGCTCCGCGCGGCCGCGCCCACCGCCGCCGAGCGCGCCGCGCGCTTCGAGGACTGCGTGCGGAGCCTCGAGGCCGAGAAGGCCAAGATGGAGGTCTTCCGCCGGGAGCTCCCCATCAGCGTCCACCTCGTCGCCGACGGTGCGTAGCCGGGACCTCGTCAACCGCGCTCGACCATAAAAGGCCGCAGCTTTGGCTCAGCTTGCTCTGTACTTGCGCGCAGTGATCGAGTGGCTCAAGGAGGAGCTCGCGCAGCACCGCCGCCCGGCCCCGGCCCCGGCGCCGGAGCTCTTCGCGCCGGTGGCGACGGCTCCGGCGGCGGCGAAGAGGAAGGCGGCGCCGGAGGGGGCAGCCGTCAAGGCGGAGGCCGACGCCAACGACAAGCGGAGCTGGATGAGCTCCGCGCAGCTCTGGAGCTGCGGCAGCCACGACGGCAGCACCGACGCCACCAATGGCGCCGCCGCCGCCGCCAAGCCCGCGCGCAAGGTAGACGATGGCAGCTCGTTTATTTTCTGTGGAACGTGATTTTGCTCGAGAAATTATCTGGTTGCATAGATTCGATTCGTAATCGTTCATTCATGGGTAAACTTGAAGAAAGCTTTTTTTTTCTTTTGGAACACAAACAACACTGCCACTTGAGCAAATTTGTTTCAACCGAGATTTCAAATTTGTGTGGAGGACATGTAATATTGTAAACAAAAAAAAGAAAAAGAGGAATCTTTCTGCTCAGTAAAAAGAGGCGGATTTTATGGTAGTACAGCCAGTAGAAAAAGGAAAGAATCTTTGGTTGTTTCAAAGAGATCGAGTAAAATTACATACAGTTGCAGAAACCCCAAGCCAAGAGGGTTTGTCCTGGGATCATTTGTTCTTACATGATGCCTAATTTAATCTCTTTTGTTCATCCAAGTTAATCAGATTATCTAGCTGTGTACAATTGAGAACATATGCATCCACATCATATGTTCTTACAAGAGCTGTACACACCACATGTCATCTCACCTGCTTTGGCGAATTCCAAACCACCAGGTGTCGGGCGCGTTCATGCCACCGACGTTGGCGAGATCACCGGACGACGCGGCGGAGAAGCCCGCGGCGTTGCCGGTCCCGGACCTGACCCTCTCGTCCCCGGCGGTCGACGCCGCCTGCCCGGCCGCCCCGAGCGCCACCAGCAGCGCCGTCACGGACGGGGGCGCCGCGGCGCAGCGCCAGCAGCAGCAGCAGGCGCAGCAGAGGAAGGCTCGGCGGTGCTGGTCGCCCGAGCTCCACCGCCGGTTCGTCGCGGCGCTCCAGCGGCTCGGCGGCGCGCAAGGTGAGGATGAGGATCTCGTCGTGCGCGCGATTGCTAAGAAATCGAGCTCTTAATTCGCCGTGCTGAATTGGCTTGCTCTGATTGGTGTCGCTGCAGTTGCCACGCCGAAGCAGATCAGGGAGCTGATGAAGGTGGACGGGCTGACGAACGACGAGGTGAAGAGCCACCTGCAGAAGTACCGGCTGCACACGCGGCGGGCGTCGTCGTCGGACGGCGGCGACCTCGCGGCGGGGCTGTGGGCCGAGCCGGAGCAGCAGTACGCGACGTCGCAGCACAGCACGTCGCAGTCGGGGTCGCCCCAGGGGTCCCTGCAGCTGACGGTGTCGAGCCGGGCCATGTCGGCGACCGCCGGGGACAGCTGCGACGGCGACGAGGCGGAGGGCGGCAGGTCCGAGAGCTACGGCTTCGGGGCGCAGCACGGGACCAAGGCCTCGTCGTACTGAAAATCCTCTGCTGGATCCTTCCTTGGGACAGCAGCAGTATAGAAGAAGAAGAAGATGGATGCAGCAGAGATATGATCAGATGATGGAAACCACAAACACTGCAGATGAGAGGCATTTTGTGTACAGTCGTTGAGAGGATTCTTTTCTTTTTGCAGATGAACTGATGCGAGTGATTTGTCGAGTGTTGTTTGTCGGTGTGAGATAAGAGATGAGATGTTGCTACATTACATCGCAGAAATCTTCAGGTTGAGTCGAATCAGCTGGGTCGAGAGGCCGATGGATTTTACATTTTGGGGGGATTGCCTGGCCTTCTTGCAATCTGATGCAGATTCTTTCACCCGGTCAGACTGTTCATTGGTTGGTGACTGATGTTCTTCCTGTCCTCCTGATGGTGGTTAGTTTGAGTCTCCTTGTAAAATGGAGAACTGATCAGGCATGCAGCATGCTTGGAGATGCTCTTGTTTGTGCCGATCGATCACGATTTGGTTCTTGCGTATCTCGTACGGATCGGCGGTGTGGTGCCTGATGGGAATGATTGAGATCGGATTCGTGATCCGCCGTGCAGGCCGTACGGTTTTTATGGCGCGTTTAGTTCCAAAAACTTTTGGGAAAATTACTGTAGTAATTTTCAACTAAAGATTAGAAGGACTAAATATGATCTAATTGTAAATCTAATTACACGGATGGATGGAAAATTGCGAGACGAATCTATTAAGTCTAATTAATGTGCCCTTAGAGATTGATTACTGTAGCACGACATTGTCTAATCATTGCATAATTAGGTTCATTAGATTCGTCTCGCGATTTTGCTTGGGGTTGTGGAATGGGTTTTGTCAGTTATCCACATTTAATACTCCTAATTAGTGGTTAAATATTCAAAGTTACTGTAGGGCACGAAATTTTTTGGAAACTAAACGGGCCCTTAGCCCGTGTTTGGTTGCAAAAACCAAAGTTCCAAATTTTTTTCCGGCACCTGCATGGAGACTTAAATTTAGACAAAATAAAAAACGCATTGTGACTGCTGTCTGTAAATGGCGAGACGAATCTAATGAACCTAATTAGGATGTAATTAGATGCTAAATTGTTATAGTAATGCTACAGTAAATAACCTCTAATGACAGATTAGTTAGGCTCATTAGATTCGTCTCGCGATTTACAGACGAGTTTTGTAATTATTTTTGTGATTAATCTATGTTTAGTACTTCAAATGTTAAAAAATGCCTTTTCAAAATTTTTACAACGCGCAACCAAACGGGGCCTTAATTTCAGGCAGGAACCGGTCGCTGCTGCCTGCTAGTTAGGGTTCATCAGTTCGCTTACCTCAGGATGCCAGATACACGGTGCAGTGGCCTCACGGGTCACGGCCTCACGAAGTAGTGCAGGGCGCGATGAATCTAATGATGGTAATTAATCGATAATTGGTTATAGTAATGCTACAGTAACCATTCTCTGATTATGCAGTCAAATGACTCATTAGATTTGTCTCACGAAGTAGTACAGGGATTGTGGAATTAGTTTTGTAAACTAACTTTATTTGAAACATTTAATTAATGGTCAAAGTTTGCTACAATATCCTGTACTACAAAACCAAACAGCCCCACAACACTGCAATGAAATTTAAAATTCTTTTAGGCCCTGTTTAGTTTTCAAAAAAATTCCTACAGTACCCGTCACATCAAATCTTCGAACACATGCATGGAGAATAAAATGTAGTTGAAACTAATAACTAATTATACAGTTTAACTGTAAATGACGAGATGAATCTTTTAAGCCTAATTAGTCCATGATTGGATATTAATTGTCAAATAACAACAAAAATACTACAGTATCAAAATCCAAAAAATTTCGCGAACTAAACACACCCTTAGGAATTCTAAATCGCATCATAGGCCTTGTTTGGTTCCTCCTAGCGCTAGGAAATTTTGTATGCATGCAGTACTAAATAAAATTTATTTTTTATATTTTTTATGGATAGATGTAACTTTTCGCGATGAATCTAATGACGGTAATTAATTAAAGATTGACTATATTAATACTACAGTAACCATCCTCCAATCATGCAGTCAAAGATCTCATTAGATTCGTCTCGCGAAGTAGCGTTGGGGTTGTGAAGTTAGTTTTGTAAGCTGACTTTATTTAAAACATGTAACTAATGGTCAAAGTTAACTACAATACCTAATGAATTTCAAAAAAAAACTACAATACCTAGCGCTACTAAACCAAACAGGGCCATATCTCTTTGTGAGAATAATTGTGTTTTCAGTATGCTAGTAGTAAATCCGGAATGCGTCATGCTTGGTTACCAAATTGATAAAGATATTTTGGAATTTACTACTCCTTTATTATAGAATACAGCTATTTTTAGATTTTTTTTAATAAAACCTTTTGAACTTTAGCTAAAGATGAAAATATCTGAATTTGATCAAATCTAAAAGTTGCTATATTTTGGAGTCGAGGTAGTGTAAGAGTGCATTTGGTAGAGCTCCCAGAGCTGATTCTCTGTTTAATTCAGCATGAGCTCTGCCAAATAATTTTTCAGAGAGAAGTGATTCGCCGCTGATTCTATCACACCCGGTTTCAAAAAGAAGACCAGATGTATCTCATATGTGCACCAGGATCAAGTTTACACACATATGAAAGACGCCATAAGTGAATATATCAAAAATAATGTTCAACAACGCAAATAAAAGAGAATAAGTACTTTATTATACACTCCGAATAATATACACGAAGGTCTTAACGTTTACCGATAACCTATGCGAGATCATCAACAAAGTTTCTGTAATCCCGCAATTGACTGGTGAACGCGCCTAGAACTCCTCAAAATCACTGAAGTACCCCACTTCGTCATTCTCTTCTGAAATAATTATACAAAGGTGAGTACACTTATGGTTGATACTCAGCAAATGGGTGGAGATGCAAGCCATGAAAGGAAACGCTAAGGTTCAAGCAGTCACCATTTTAGTTGGTCTAGTTTTATTAGCAAGCACCTAATTACTAGGTATAAGTTTATACCAACCCACTTAAGCATAAGCATAAAAGAACCAACATATAAATCAAGGAACCACAAGTTAATTATTCTTCAAGTTCAATTATCGTGTGAGGGTCCAAGCCGCTCATAACCGTGAGCATGGATGTTATATCAGTTTTACACTCTGCAGAGGTTATACACTTTTCCCACAATTCATGTTCCCCTATGTCACTCGGGTTTGTAAGGTCCTTAAACACTTTCTTTGGTGAGTGGCAAGGGGTACACTATGAAGCCTTTACAAAGACACACGGAAAACTAACAGCCCACTAGAGTTTCAGTAGGGGAGTGGACCATAACCCTCCCTAATGTTCAGCACCTTAGCAAAGGCTATTACCCCGAGAGGATGGAGCTATACCCCTTCTCCGACCCCCTCCTTGCCCTTTCGATAAGGCTATCAGTCAACTACGTGCCTAATTAATCAACTAAGGTCAGAGCCAGTAGTTGTACAGTTTTCTTGGGTGGTTCTCTATGTTCCAATTAAACAACATGATCTTCTAATTAGAACAAGTATAACAACATAAATAAAGTCTTGTTTAAAATTTCAAAGATTATAACCATAACCATCCCAAGATAAAGCATCTAAGCAATTCTACCCAACAAATATTAAAACCGGTATTTCAAGGGTTGGGTAAAAAGACTAGGTAAAGTCCTTAATAGGATTCCCATCAAGTTTATGCAATACAATGATAAAGTAAATTGAATTATCACGATATTAATAGGACAAAAAAGAATATACAGAGGGAGAAGGCCACTTGCCTTCCTCGTCAAATTGGTGTGGCTCTTCCTCGAACACTCGCTCTTGATTACCCTAGAACAACACGTCGTCTACACGACCAGACAAGTAAAACATGCACATATAAGAAACAGTCAATAAAACAGTATAAAAAGAAGTAATTAAGTTGAAAAAGTTGTAGAGCATGATGCAAGGACCGCGTGAGCACGAGAATCACTGAAATCAGAGTTAAATGAGTAAGGTATGGCCAAAACAAGGTTCCAGAGGTTTATTTGTGATAGATTTGAACTTCCAAGGGCTAACTCTGAAGAAACCAGGGGCTAAAATCTAATTAAACCTTCGATACAAGGGCTAGCTTGCAAAAGTAAAGGCTATGGACGGTGGGTTCAAAATTTAGAAAGATCAGGGGCTAAAACAGAAGAAAAAGGACCTAAGTCTAATTATTTTTGAACTATGCTGGACGGTGGGTTAATGACAGGAAAACTGAGGAGCTCTTTAGTAAAAGGACATAGGGTTGACCGGTACCGAACCCGTTGACCCTGATCAATCGGATCTGGGACGTTGGATGGGGATCTGGCGGCTAGGGTTAGATTGGATCTGGGTTGCTGGGTTTAGATCGGGCGGCTAGGGTGGTTTGGGCGGAACGGGTGGCGGCGCTGAGTGCCGACGGTGAGGGCTAGCGGCGGTGACTCACCGGCGATTTGCGAGTACGCGATTTCGGCCGTGGTTTTGGCTCGGGTCTGGCCGGGAAGGACTAGGGCGAGGTCGCGAATCCATCTAGGGCATTTGCTCGGCGAGACAAAGGCCGAACGCCTGTGCACGGTGGTGAGTGGCGGAGCGGCAGCGACGACGAGCCATTCCGCGCGAGGGAGAACAGGATAGGGGAAAAGAAGGGGCCGGTGGACGATCCTCACCATGATACGAAGCTCCGGGGCGGCGAAGTCGGCGAGGAGCGACGGCGAAGTGGCGGGATGACGACGGCTCCGAGCTCGGCGGCGCTGTAGGACAGAGAAATGGGAGGTGAGGAGCAGGAGGAGTGGAGAAAGGAAATCGGCAACAATGCTCACCACCAAGCAAGGCTTCGATGACGGCGGCAAAGGCGCAGCGAGATGCCGAAATGTCGGCGGCGGCGATAAGAGCCTGTGCGGTGGCATTGCAGCAGGGCAAGGGAGCGGAGAGCGAGACGTGAAGAGGGAAAGGGAGTGCGGCGTCGCTCGGGTGAGTGATTTATAGGTCGCAGAGAGGAGAGGGGCGTCAGCAAGGAAAGGGGGCGTGGTGGAGCTTGATGGCCGGCAATGAAGGCCATGACACGGCGAGGTTGACGGCCAAGGAAGGAAGGGAGCGCGGGGTGGGATGACGGCGGATCATTACGTGCCTTGATGGCGCAGTGAGGCGGGAGGGGGGTGGCGTTCGAGCGGACGACGCTGCGCGAAGTCAGCGGCGGGAGATAGGGCGAGCGGCTAAAGGTAGGAGACGGTGCCAACATGCGGGGCCCACCTGGAAGTGTGTGTGTGAGAGAGAGAGAGAGGTGGAGAGGGAAGTGGGCTGGCGAGGTGGGTTGTTGGGCCGGCTGGAGATGGGCCGAGCGGGGGAAAAGAGAGGGAGAGGGGAAAGAAAGTGGAATGGGCCTAGGGGTGGTAATAGGCCATGACTCTAATACTCTCTTCACAATTCTATTTGGTTTTTAATTTTTTTTAGCTCAAAATTGTATAACATTAGAGCCCGACCCTTTTAGGGCCCGGCCCTTAGATTATGTAGGGAAAAAATCAATCCCTTTACCACCCTTAGCTGGGCCAGAAAGAGAGAGAGAGAAAGGTTTGTTTGTTATTTTTTTTTCTTTTAGCTCAAACAAACATTTGAACTAAAATTATTTGAATTCAAACAAAAGTTTAAATTTGGGTGTTACAGATCACGTGAAATGAGAGACTGGGAGCTAAAAAACTACCTTTTCCTAATTTTGTGAAATGATTCTCAATTCTGATTATAAGAGTTTATGCTATAGAATCAAAGAGAATCACTTTTTGCTACAAATCACTTCTATCAGACATCAGCACCTATAGAGAATCAGGACAAGAAGGAGTATTACAAAAAAGACCCAAAAATTAATTCGCACTACAGCTTCTCAACTAATTGTATTCTCTTCTATCACAGACGTAGGTTGTTTTTTCATTCCTAGTGAATCAGATTCCTATCATAAAACCCTATCCTCAGTGGGGTTTTTACATTTTTACCATTATAACGAATGGCACTCGCTCGAATATCATTTTTAGAATGACGCCTACAACTTTAGCATTCTTGTTTCGTGGCTCTTATATTTTTACCACATTTGTCTACGTGGCATGCCACGGCGGCCTGGCACGATGGGCCGAGTCAACAGGGGCAGGCGAAATGTCCTCCCTACTCCTGACTACCTTCTCTCTTCTTCCTCCCTGTCCCGCAGCCAGTTAGGCCCCACTCGTCAACTTCATCTTCTACCTCCAGCGCCATGACGAGTTCGGCCCACGCCACCACCATCCAGCACTCGCGCGTCGCGGCCTCGAACCACTCGGGAAACTCTTGGCGCGCCGACCCGCGGACCATGCCCGGCCAGATAACCCAGAGGAACGGCACGCCGCTGCCGGCGATGCCCCACGCCGTCTCCACCAGGTCCCGCGGGCTCATGCACGCCAGGCTGCCGAAGCTCACGTACAGCGCCGACGCCGGCGGCCGCGCGTCCAGCCACTCCAGGCAGCTCCGGTCCTGCCGCAGCAGGCTGCTGTCGCCGGCCGGGGAGAACTTGTGGAGCGGGCCGATGTCGAACACCGGCACGGCCAGGTCCCGACGGAGGCCGTCCAGATCGCGCCGCTCGAGCGCGTCGAACGTGTTGAGTATGAGCCCCGAGTCGAGCTTCACGACCGTCACGACGCGGGCCAGAAGCTCGCGCACACCGTCGCGGTCGTCACCGCCGAGAACCACCAGGACATGCCTTTTACAGGGAGGTAGCCTTTCTCGAAGAGCATCGGGTACGCGAGGAAGCAGGCTGCTCGGCGAGGCCTCTTGCTTGCTTGGTCGGCCGATCGGTGCTGGGCACCTAGCGTGCGTGCGTAGCGGATGATCCGTGCGGATCTGATGAACTGCGTTTGGGGTTTGGCGCGTCAATGGGGGATTCCTCCCCTGCGCTCTGCGACGGCGCGGGCGCCACCAGGTTCCTCGCCGCCGCGGCGTGGTTCGCGCGCGCGAGCAGGGCCGCCTGACGTGGCGCCCGTGTGGGAGCGTTGGGAGCTGCTGGGGCTGAACTCGTCATGGCGCTGGATGTAGGAGATGAAACTGACGAGTGGGCCCCACTGCCAGCGAGAGAATCTGTAGGACCCGGCTGTCATGGAGGAAGAAGAGAGAAGGTGGTCAGGAGTAGGGAGGATATTTCGCCTGCCTTTACTGATACTGACTCGTGCCAGCGTGTCGAACCGCCGTGGCATGCCATATAGGTAAATATGATAAAAATATAAGAAATACAGAACAAAAATGTTAAAATTGTAGGCGTCATTCTAAAAGTGATATTCAAACGAGTGTCATTCATTATTCATTATAATGGTAAAAATTGTAAAAACCCCATACTCAGTCCCCCATTCTCACGAGCACCACTTCCATATCCAGGTAGACACAGGCCGCCGTCGCCCCTTCCCAGCACAAGGCCGCTGCCGCCCCTTCGCAGCACCACCACGCCCCGTCCAGCACCGGTCGCCGCCGCCGGCCCGCCGCCTCCCTCGCCCCTCCGTCATCCCCTCCCCTCCGACCCAGAGCGCTGCGCCGCCGCGCGCGCCCAGGGAGGGCGACAGAGCGCGGGCGCGGCCGCCGTGCAGGGGCACGTGCTCCCCAACGCGCTCGACACCACCGCCATCGACTGGGTCAACGCCGCGGAGCTCCCGTCCCCCGTGAACCCCGGCAGCGCCGTGCGGCTCACGCTCGCCAAGGTGAAGGAGGGGGTGGAGCTCGCGCAGCATCGCCGCCCAGCCCCGGCCCCGGCGCCGGAGCTCTTCGCGCCCGTGGCGGCGGCTCCGGCGGCGGCTAAGAGGAAGGCGGCGCCGGAGGGGGCAGCCGTCAAGGCGGAGGCCGACGCCAACGCCAAGCCCGCGCGCAAGGTAGGGGAATGGAACAGATTACAGAGGAGACGATGACAGCTCGTTTATTTATTTTCTGTGGAACGTGATTTTGGCCAAGAAATTATCTGGTTGCATAGTTTGAGATTCGATTCGTAATCGTTCATTCATGGGTAAACTTGAAGAAAGTTTTTTTTTTCTTTTGGAACAAAGAACACTGCCACTTGAGCGAATTTGTTTCAACCAAGATTTCAAGTTGGGTACCCTTTCAAGTTTATGTGGAGGGCATGTGATACTGTAAACAAAAAAAAGGAGGAATCTTTCTGCTCAGTAAAAAGAGGCGGATTTTATGGTAGTACAGGTAGTAGAAAAAGGTAAGAATCTTTGCTTGTTTCAAAGACACACAGAGAGAGATAGAAATTACAGTTGCAGAAACCCCAAGCCAAGAGGGTTTGTCCTGGGATATTTTTAGCTCATTTGTTCTTACACGATGCCTAATCTAGTCTCTTTTGTCCATCCGAGTATATTAATCAGGTTGACTCTGTTTGGGCAAGAGCCAAGAGCTGTATACATCCACATCATATGTTCTTTTAAGAGCTTTATGCACCACATGTCATCTCATCTGCTTTGGCGAATTCCAAACAACCAGGTGTCGGGTGCATTCATGCCACCGATGTTGGCGAGATCACCGGACGACTCGGCGGAGAAGCCCGCGGCGTTCCCAGTCCCAGACCTGACCCTCTCATCCCCAGCGATCGACGCCGCCTGCCCTGCCGCCCCGAGTGCCACCAGCAGCGCCGTCACGGACGGGGGCACCGTGGCGCAGCGCCTGCGCCTGCGCCAGCACCACCAGCAGCAGCAGCCGGCGCAGCAGAGGAAGGCCCGGCGGTGCTGGTCACCCGAGCTCCGCCGCCAGTTCGTCGTCGCGATCCAGCAGCTCGGCGGAGCGCAAGGTGAGGATCTCGTTGTGTGATTGCTAAGAAATCGCGCTCTTGATTCGCTGAATTGGCCTGCTCCAATTGGTGTCGCTGCAGTTGCCACGCCAAAGAAGATCAGGCAGCTGATGAAGGTGGACGGGCTGACGCACGACGAGGTGAAGAGCCACCTGCAGAAGTACCGGCTGCACACGCGGCGGGCGTCATCGTCAGATGGCGGTGACCTCCAGGCTGCGCCGGAGCAGCAGGACGCGACGTCGCAGCACAGCATGTCGCAGTCGGGGTCGCCCCAGGGGCCCCTGCAGCTGACGGTGTCGAGTCGGGCCATGTCGGCGACCGCCGGGGACAGCTGCGACGGCGACGAGGCGGAGGGCGGCAGGTCCGAGAGCTACGGTTTCGGGGCGCAGCACGGGACCAAGGCCTCGTTGTCCTGAAAATCCTGCTCTATTGGTCCTTGGCACAGCAGCAGTATAGAAGAAGAAGATGGATGCAGCAGCATTATGATGAGATGATGGAAACCACATACTCCGCAGATGAGAGGCATGTTGAGAGGATTCTTTTTTTTTTTTTTTTTTTTGCAGATGAACTGATGCGAGTGATTTGTCGAGTGTTTGTTTGTAGGTGTGAGATATGAGATGAGATGTTGCTACATTAGATTGCAGAAATCTTCAGGTTGAGTCGAATCAGCATGGTCGAGAGGCCGATCGGTTTTACATTTTAGGAAGATTGCTGGGCTTGTTGCTTGTTAATGGAGCTACCCATCTGCTGATCTCGCCTGTTCTTTTGCAATCGGATGCAGATTCATTCACCCGGTCAGACTGTTCATTGGTTGGTTACTGATGTTCTTCCTGTCCTCCTGATGGTGGTTTGAGTCTCCCTGTAAAATGGAGAACTGATCAGGCATGCTTGGAGATGCTCTTGTTTGTGCCGATATATCAGGTAGGGCAACCGGCCGGTGACCCGGTCGCTGCTGCCTGCTGGTTAGGGTTCGTCAGTTCAGCGTTGTTGATTCTCTTCGTTTCCGGCCCTGTTTGGTTTTGGTGTTCTAGGGAAAGGGAATCTTGCATGCATTGAGTATTAAAAATGAAAATATTTGAATTTGATCAAATCTAAAAGTTGCTATATTTTGGAGTGGCGGTAGTATCAGGGGTAGTATAAGAGTGCGTTTGGTAGAGTTCTCAGAGCTGATTCTCTATTTAATCCAACAGGAGCTCTGCCAAACAGTTTTTCAAATAGAAGTGATTCTGATTCTGTGAAATGAGAGAATGGGAGCTGAAAAGTAGCTTCTCCTAATTCAGTGAAGTGATTCTCCATCATGATTATAAGAGTTTATGGCTTCTCCTAATTCAGTGAAGTGATTCTCCATCATGGTTATAAGAGTTTATGCTAGAGAATCAAAGAGAACCACTTTTCGACACAAAATCACATCTCTCAGAGATCAGCTCTTGTAGAGAATCAGAATCAGACCAAGCATTACCAAACAGACCCAAAATTTAATTCGCATCACAGTTTCTCAACTAATTGTATTCTCTCATATCACAGACATAGGTTGTTTTTCATTCCTAGTGAATCAAACTTTTTATATAATTTTATGATTCGTATCAAGTCAAACGCTTCAAATTATATGAACTAATCGGATGAATTTACATTATCAAGTGCATTACTAAAAAAATCATAACACGTAGGCATTGCCTTTTTATCTTAAACTAGCATAGTGCCCATGCATTGCTAGGGTAATATAATAAATCTACATAATATTATTAACAAAATAATATCATCAATTTTGTGCTTGTACTCCGTGTGCAGGCCATGATGTAATCATGCCAGACATTGATTGTCTGGGATCCAATTGGGATTCCGATTGATTTGTTCGGGTTCCGATTATGATTCTAATTAATTTGTTCAGGTTCCAATTAGGATTCCGAATGACGAAAGGCTAGTCTGACTCGCATATGGGGTTGACTAAGACCCACATGTCAATGACACAAGACGGACCAAACCAAAAATTTAGGTGGAAATCTTACTCGCTTTAGTGATAAGTATAAATAAAGGTATATATATCATGTGTATTATTTATCTAAAAAGATCACCATGTCCTACTTATATTTATGATTTTGATAGTATAGACAGTCACATATTTATATATATGTTAATTGGATTATGCTGCGAAGAACACGACTCTTTGAAAGTTCGCACGTTGAGAATGCTATTTTTTATGGCACTGGTTTGCCTATTTGCAAGTCAAAGTCAAGGAACGCAGGTGTCTGACTAATTTTGACCCTCTTTGCTTGAAACCACCTAGGCATCTACTAGGTGATTTTCTAGCCGTCCGATCTGAGGTCAGCACAGCAGCCGTTGGATCGGCCAATCCTCACACCCCCCCTCCTTGTCGGTTGTTCCCTTCCCACCAGTCGAAACCGCCGCCGCCGCCGACCGCCCACTCCGCACGCCGCCGCCGCCGCCGACGCCGGGGGCACGGTAAACCCCTTAAATCCCGACCCACGCCGGGGCATCCGGAACTCTCCGCTGCCGCCTCCAGAGCACGAGGGGAGGGATGAGGGAGGTGGTGACGGTGCAGGTCGGCGGCTTCGCGAACTTCGTCGGCTCCCACTTCTGGAACTTCCAGGTGATCGATTCGACTCGCCTGCGGTGCCTCCCCCTAGCGATTCCCTAGCCTCTTCCTCTCACCGCCTTCTGCTCCGCAGGATGAGCTGCTCGGGCTCGCCGACGACCCCGGCGCCGACCCGGTGTTCAGGACCGCCGCGCTGGACATGGACGTCCTGTACCGCGCCGGCGAGACGCACCAGGTGGAGGCGCCCGCCCGCTTGTGTCGGTGGTGGTCAGTATTCACTACGCTTCTCGTGTTTCCTCTACTGACGCCGCTCGATTTCTTCAGGGTGTGGCCACCTACTGCCCCCGTCTGGTATCGGTCGGTTCTCGAGGTGATTGACCGACCGTGTTCTTCCTTCACTTTGCGTCTGCTACTCTGCTCATGCCGAACATTAGTATATTACTAGTTTGATGGGTTTAAGCCGGCTCATTGCTCTGTTTCTCGTCATGCACACTGTTTTGTTTCCTGTCATGTAAATCACTTGATGATGGCATTTGCAGGGTCTCTTGGCTCTTTGAGTTCCTCCGGTACTCTGGGTTCGAGCAGTGCTGCTGCTGATCAGCCTAACGTCTTCACATGGCAAGTGATGTTCTATCCTCAAACCTATATGTTCTAACTACTAAATCCATCATGCATCATCGGTCTATGGTGTTTGGATTTATATGAGCTAATGATAAATATGCAATTTGTTTTGTATGCTTGGGGTTGCTTGTGTAATGGGGGCTAAAATTGCACTAGTTGTAGATTGAAGCTTTGTATGTGTATGTGGTGGAGCCAGGATTAAAATTTACCTATGGCGAACCAACTACCACCTACTGTATTCTAACCAATCATACTTGGTAAACCAATGATGGTGGCGGGGGTGTTTGTCGGCCGGCAGGTATGGCGGCTGCCATGACTCGCCAGACTGTAGCTCGTTATATTCCTGTTAAATAAACAAATTCAGCTTTTCATATAATTGTAGGAAATTATTACTTCTGGAAGGAACAATTAACCAGCCTTAGCCTCTTTGTACAAGCATTCTGGGGTTTGTAATGCTGCATACACTCATTCAGCCCTCTGAAAATTGTTATCTGCTTAGTTTTTTCCTGGAACATTACCCAGCTTTTGGCTTATAATTGCCTATCATTGGAAATGTTGCTTTGTACTATTCGTGCGATAAGATGTATGCTGATTATTGTGTGATGAGGGAGCACAAGTCTGTAGCATGATATGACAGGATAATTGAATCTTTTGATGAGCTGATCTCAATTGTTGCAGGTCTGGAAATGTAACGAAATCAGTAGCAAAACCTCATGAGCGGAACTTGTTTCTGCAAAGTTTATCTGAAGAAGAACAGAACACAGGCTCTAGCAATGACCAAAACAATGCCAAGAAAAGTGTCGAGGATAAGGATCTGGTTGAAAGTCTAGAGAACGGAGTCAAATTTTGGACAGATTATTCGAAAGTTCAGTATCACCCTCAGAATTTGTGTGAGTTGTATGGATCATGGACAGACTTTGACAAGTTCGATAACTATGGGACTGCAAGGGAGGTGGTTTCAGAATGGTCTCAAATGGAAGAGTTGAATGAGAGGCTCAGGTTCTTTGTTGAAGAATGTGACCATATTCAGGTCCTGTCTTTTTTTTAACAGGAAACTATCAATAAACACTATCTGCAGTTAGTCTTGTACTGTGGGCTATGTTCACTTATGCAGTTAGTGAATTTCGTGGAACTTCCCATCTTGCCTTTGTTTTGAGGTCTTGATCTTTTAAATTGTTTATCTTGATTTACTGCAGGGTATCCAGTTTATTGTGGATGATTCAGGAGGTTTTTCCAGTGTAGCTGCACAATATTTGGAGAGCATTGCTGATGATTACACAAATACTCCTGTATTGCTATATTGTGTGAGGGATCCAGTCTCCCATGGGTCTCCCAGAAATCAACGTGAAACCGTCATAAGATCTTTGCATGATGCTGTGTCATTTTCAAAACTTTCATCCTCTTGCAATCTGATCGTACCGATGGGACTGCCTTCGCTAAGTATGCTTCCATTTGCTTATAATCTTTTACATAGATTTCCATGTTCAATTATGTGCTTCTGTTATCCCTTTTCCATGTAGCATGTCTAACTTTGCAGATTTTTATAATTCTACTAAATAATTAATTTCTTGTTCATTGCTCATGAGCCAAGTAAGCAGTCAATGGTTGTAGCCTTTAAGTTAATTAACTCACGTGCACCTACTATTGGTGAATGCAATTCACATTCCATTGTAAAGCAGCTTTATTAGCATTTCTATTACTATTTTTATCACTTTTTTTATACAGTATTATTTTCAAGACTTGTCATATTTGTGCAGCTAACAGTTTCCTTTTAACCTTGCATCTGCAGGTTACTTGTCACCTTTGCTTTCTATAAAGGATGAGAAATACTTCCACTCTAGTGCCATTTGTGCTGCAGCAATACATTCACTGTCTGTTCCATTTAGGCTACAACATGTCGGCCCAGCCTCAGATTCAGCACATTCATCTGGTAACCTTGATATTGGTGAGCTTGTGCACATATTATCTGATCAAGGTAGGCAGAATATGGTCACTGCACTGGACGTGGCAATGCCTGCCCCTTCTTTGACAGGTAAATAATAAATTTCTTGTTTGCTCAAGTTTGAGTGTAAACTGATTTTGTTTGCTGACTGCATGCTCCTGCTTTCCAGATAGAAAAGGTCCAAGGACCATACAGAGGAGCTTGCGCTCTCTGACCCCTGAAATCAGTGATGAGGACGAAGATCCTTATGCTGTTGAGTCGATGGTGTTCCATGGAGCTCTGGGTTCAGGTCTTGTTCCTTATAATCAGTTTTATTTGTATTCTCTGTTATTCTGCTACATTTTGTTTTGGAAAATACTACTTGGCTAGCAGACTTTTGGCAAACTTTTGTATGTAGCAGTAAACTTGTTAACCTACATTTTTTAACACAGGTGGGCAAAGGGCTTCCATATCACAAGTGAAGGACTTTGTCTGTTCAGCTTTGGAACGCAGGGAGACAAAACCAAAGTTCTCTCATCTCTCAGTATCACCCTGCCCCCTCCCAGTCCCAGTCCCATTCCCATCGATTTTCAGCAGCAGCATAGGCCAACATGGCGAAATCCTCAGCAACGACCTCCCAGAAGGAACCAGGCCAAAGGGCTCACTTGATGTCGTCTCAATACCAATGGCTGCATGTCTGAGATCGAGCAACACCATAGTGCCCTTCATCGAGAGGCGATCAGTAAGTCTTCAGAAGATTGGGATGTCCAGGGGCACGCTGGGCTCCCAGGTCCTCCGGGACTGGGGCTTCGGGAAGGAGGAGGTTGAGGACATGGGCGAGCACCTGGCAAAGATGCTGCGCCCATTTTACCCCGAGATGGACCTATCGTCAGACTCCGACTAGATGGACCGTCATAGATGAACCATCTTTGCCAGTGCATCGTGCAAAGATTGGGTCAGTTTTGGTCTGGGGGGGGGGGGGGGGGTTGATTAATGTGATGTCGCCGTGGTGAGATGTCTTGCTGTGATGAATTCCTCTTATCTGTGTTCAATGGATGCAGAGCGGTACAAGTAGTTCTGAAATATGACCGTGTATCTGTTGAGGAAACCGGAGATGGGATCTGAGTGTCTGGGCGTGTCACCATGTCAGCGCTCCGCATGTGGTGCACGTGAATCTTAGCGACGCTCACGTGCGCTGCCACGTGCAGCTGTTGTTGTAGTAACATTCTGCAATTTTGATGCAGAGGTCTGGATCTGTTCTGTACCTGCAAACCGCAGCTGTGGAAACTGAAGAACAAAATTATTCAGAAGTCTGAAGTCTGATTTGTTATCTGCTTGTTTTAACTTCACGAGCGTCAGTCTGAACTGTGCATCTAGTGGTCTAATCTAAAAAACTTTTTCCATGCAAGAAGACACGCATCAGATCCTCATATCATCTGTATCCAAACAGAAACAAGTTCTTGCAGTTGAGTTTAGATTGATCTAAACAAGAGGGCAGCTACAACGACCTTGCATGTCCAGATACCACCCAGCCGGCGCTTTCTTTTCCTATCCCTGTTGTTCCATCCATCGTCTCGATGATCAAGGAGGAACACTTTTCTTGGCCCTTTCCATCCTTTTTGTACTTTCTGTGGAACGTTTCTCTCACCTTTCCGATGGAAACATTTTTGCCTTGGTCATTAACATGAGCATGGCGTGTAAAGCTCTTGCCACTCAAAAGGGCGGCGGCGATGTGGAATTTACTAAGTTTGTTAGAGATTCAGTAAATATCTAAGATATACCCAACGACTTCCATGTAAAATCTTGGCGGTATAAACACGACTTAGCCTAAAAATCACCTCAATCCGCCATTAGCGAGGAACAAAACCTAGTGCCTAGTTGTGATCAAATAAGAAATTTCCAAGACAGCCTTTTTCCCCCTTCTTTTCTATGGTAAGAGTTTTTGAAGAACAAATAAAGGTGGACAGCATAAACCATGCATGGAAAGGCAACAAGAACACCAACCAAGTGATGGTGGGTTGGTCGTACCATAAACTACGATTGGGTGAATGATGAGCCCTATAAAAGATTGGCACTTGGCACGCATGATTGGTGGCGTCGAGGCTCACATGGCCGGCATGAGCCCCAAAACGCGTGCGATGCGACCAACTGCGACAGGCCAGCAAAAACAAACACCATCAGCATAGAGAGAGTAGTTGGTTAAAGGAGAGGTTGACATGGATTTATAGTATGTTTATCATAACTCATTAGCTTTTGATCGGGGCGAGTGAGTGGCGACGGCGAAGACGACACGACAGGCGATCCAGATCTTGGGGACGGTCCTTTTTTTTTTGCTACTGTGTCACCGATCAAATTGAAAGCCCCGCGGTCTGATCTAATCTGAGTATCTGACCCTTGTCCGCTGATACGAATTTTTTTAAAAAAAAACGCTCGACAAAATTTGAATCTCTGCGTTGCATCCAAAAAATTTTGAATCTACACATGCGTCGTTTGTGATTTTTAATGGAGGGAGTATATATCCTTTTCAAGCAAAATAGAAGATTCAGATTCTCATCGGTCCCAGAAGCGAAAATGTGTAGCCTCTTTTTCACCTGGTGCGCAAACTTGCTTATCTTTTATCGATTCTGTTAGAAATACTATATTTTTTTCATGTATTATTCTCATGCCAACATTACATTTTTATTAACAGAAATTACGTATCAAATCACAGGAACCTTCACATGTCCAAACTATCAGTGGATCTTCCGGTGAAAACAATTTTCTAGCTTGTCTGATGAGACGGCGACGGTGGCTTCGAAGTCATTTTCTTCTTGAATCATCGTGTTGGAGGTCATTTTGGTATGATTATGTTACTTAGCTGTATTAGGCGATCCGAACATCAAGTTTCTAAAAAGATAAGAGATGTGATGGTTTGCTGCTACGTAAAGACTTTATAAGGACGAAATGAGAGCGAAGAAGAAAGTTGGAGCTCAGGCTTCTAGTTTTTTTTCTTTGTTTTAGAGTTTTCTTTCTTGTATTTTGAGACCCTCATTCAAGGTTTAGAGTCTAAGAATGTCACACCCGGTTTATG
Organism: Panicum virgatum; assembly: GCF_016808335.1. Classification (NCBI taxonomy): domain Eukaryota; kingdom Viridiplantae; phylum Streptophyta; class Magnoliopsida; order Poales; family Poaceae; genus Panicum; species Panicum virgatum. The sequence continues at coordinate 64,484,679 of NC_053147.1, forward strand.
AAGGCAAACCGAATGCATCTCATATGTGCGCCAGGATCAGTTTACACACATATGATTAAACATAAAGTGAATATCACAACTAGTGCAAACGTAAAGAGAGTATTAAAGACTTTATTACAAAACCGAATGTCTTAAACGAATAATTAAACGTCTATAGAGTAGCAGCGGAATCTTCTTCAGCACAGGCAGATGACTGGGAGACATACGCCTAGAAATCCTCGAAGTCTTCTGGAAACTCCGGGCAGTTGTTATTACGGTCTGAGCAGCAAGTATGCAAGGGTGAGTACACTTATGGTTGGTACTCAACAAGTGGTAGAGAAACAACTATAATATATGCAAGGCTATTTCAAGGAATAGCTGACATGGTTTAACTGCACTCAGCAATTTTAGTTGGTCATATTTTATTAGCAAGCATTAACTAGATATAAGTATATACCATTAAACCCATAAGATAAGGATATACGAAGATATACAACAAAACCATAAGTAATAGCATCGATTTAGATCAACTTCAAGTTCAATTATCATGTGAGGGTCCAAGCCGCTCTTGACCGTGAGCACGGCTAACCGGTTAGTTTTAACTCTGCAGAGGTTGTACACTTTCACCACAATTCGCGTAAAAGCTCCGAAGAACTTTAAACCCAACCATGCAAGTGCGGGCCAAGCACCATATCACACTTCCTTAGGTATGACTGCATAGGGACGCTACGAGGCCTTTACAAAGATTCCCTAACCTATGACAACCCGCTAAGGTTTCAAGCCAAAGTGGTCATAACACTGCCCTAATGAGGTGATACCTTGCCAAAGGATCATAAAACAATACCAATTGCCTCAAGAGGACTGAGCTATACCCCATCAATGCATCCCCTCTTGCCCTTTCGGTAAGATTGTCACAAGCTAGAGTTTCTAATTAATCAGCCAAGACCAGAGCCATATAGTAATTGTGGTTGTACTGTTTTCTTGGGTGGTTCTCCATGTTCCAATTAACACATATGATCTTGATTAACAATATTAAACCATCATGAACATGAAGTAATAAACATAGCATTTGTAATATTATCCACCCATAACCAAGGTAAAGCGACTAGCATAGCTACCCAACATGTAAATAAACCCAAGTTGATCAAGGAATAAGGTAAACAATACTAGGCATGTCCTTAACTCGGTTCCCATCATATTATAAACACATGCATGAACATAAAAGTAAATGTGATAGATTTGGTGATTTCATGGGTCAAAACATGATCAAGGGTCCACTTGCCTTCCTCAAACTGCTGCTGATCCGGTCCTCCGAAGTCTTGATCTTGATGCTGCTCCTCGAACTGCTGATCGTCTATCGCACCAAACACGCACATGCAAGCAAACAAGTACAAACAATAAGAAACAGTACACCAAACAATATAAACAGTACAAAAAGAGGTTACTAAACTATTCTACTCGATGCAACGATCGCGTGAGCGCAAAGATCATCGAAAACGGATCTAAAACGAGAAAGTTATGGCTAAAACAAGATTTAAGGGCTGAAACATAATTAAACCTTATACGCAGGGGCTAACTCATGAAAACAGGAGCTGATTTGTAAATATTTTTCACTACAGTGGACGGCGGATTCTAATATGGAAAAACAGAGGGGCTTAAGTGCAAAAAGACCATGGTTGACCGGTATCTGATTAGTTGACTTGGATCCGATCTAATTTGGACCGTCCGATTTAGATCTGACGGCCGCAATCGGGTCGGGGCTGAGCGGCGGCGCTGGCGGCGGCGCATAGCGCCGGCGACGAGACTGGGGCGGCGGCGCATCGCCGGCATGGGCCGAAAACGGCCGTCCGACTTGGATTTCGAACGCGGCTGGCACTGGGAGCATGCGCGCGGCACGGGAAACTCATCTAAGGCAGCGGCGCGGGCTATCACGGGCCGAGCGGAGCTCACGGCGGCGCATGGCGGAGGTGCGGCAACGGCGAGCGTTCCCGGGCGAAGCGGGGCGAAAGAGAGGGTAAAACAGGCCGGTGAGCCTCACTACCTCGGTGCGAATCTCCTGGAGGGCTTGAAGTCGACGGGGAGCGGTGGAATCGGCGATGCAACTTGGAGCTCCAAGCTCCAACAATGGAGACGGCGCGGAAGCTAGGGTTTGGCGAAAGCAGCGGCTGCGGCTTTGGGTTTTGGGTTCCAGGGGTCGCGGGGCGTTGCTTTTATAGTACGGGGCTGGGCCTTGGCGTGCGGGCCACGCCGAGTCGGGGCGGCGCGCGCAGCGTGCTCCTCCCGGACTCGGGGAGAGTCCGAGTCCTCCCCGAGGTCGGGGATGACGGACGGGCCCCACGCGACAGAGGGAGAGAGGGCGCTGGGCTGGACTGGGCCAGGAGGCGGGGAACGGGCCGGCGCGAGGAAACCGGGCCGCGGGAAGGAAAAGGAAAGTGGGCCGGTTTGGGCTGGAAAAGGGAAGGGGAAAAAGAAAAGCCTTCTCATTTTCTGAAACGGTTCAAACTCTTTCAATTTAAATTCAAACCCAAGGATTTGAATTTAAATTGAACAACAAGCAAATAAAGATGCAAACCAGCATGAAATGCACACACCTATTTTCCTTATATTTATTTTATGGCTAAATATTTTATTTGATTCCCGACATATGCTCTAAATTCAAGATAAATTAGATGAAACCTTATCGAGCCTACAATATACCTAATCAAATTTATTTAGGTTCCTAATTTGAAAATACGGGTGTTACAAACCTACCCCCTTAAAAGGAATCTCGTCCTCGAGATTCGGCTGGGCTAGCAAAGAGCTGGGGGAATTCTGCCTGTAACTCATCTTCTCTTTCCCAAGT